>NC_139567.1:8742139-10032767 GCF_965112155.1 Podarcis liolepis | reverse complement strand
AGAATTACCTCTTCGAACTTAGTATGTTTTTCTACCATGTCAAATATTTTCCTACTACTATGCACATTAACAAAATGATATTCAAATTGTGAACTTCAATAAACAGAGCATTGCAGTTTTGTGTTGTAGAATTTAGATCAGGAAAATGATATGGAAAGAAATAGTTAAATAGCACAATTTCTCTCATCGATTTTAGACCCATCATTGCTACTTTTATGTAAACCAAAAAAAATCAGATGTTCTGGTAAAATGTTTCATGCAATATATAGTTTCGTCATCAGTTGCTCTTATGATGAGACCACATACCATTCTTTTCAATGTCCTGGGTTGCCCCAGATCTTCTAATGAGCAAAAAGCAAATGCAAAAGCAACGTCTTGACTCAGTTACCATTTTCCAGGAAAAAGATGGGCAACCAAACACAAAGTATGCATACACATGCATGTGCCCATGAGAAAGAGCAGTAGGTAAGAAACCAAGACAATACAGTCTTTTCCATTCAGTTATTTGGAATTTGGCCTTATCTGTTGCTAGTTAGGAAACAATGGCAATGTCTGAGATATGGTTTATCTGATTTCTAGAAAAAAAAACACCTTTAATCTCTAAGGGATGTAACAACTCTTCAGTATAGCAATAACCTGTAATATTAGCCATTATAGTTAATAGTTAACTTTGTGACTTCAGCCTGAAGGAAATAGCACCAGCAAATGGCATCTAAAGTTCTTTTCAGGTCAGACTAAATTCTAGAGACTGTCCTATCCATGCTATTTGATGAATAAGTAGAGGTGACTGCCAACCATTAGCTGTGAGCTGCCGCATATAAAACAGGTTAAGGCTCAACTATTCATTAAGATATTACAGTATTCAGTGCTTTCCTTTTCAGCGACCTGAAAATAAAAAAGGAACCGATTCACTTCTCCACCCAGTTGTCACAAGTCTCAAATGAGTTTGTAACCTGCACACTTAACCCATCATTAGAATTCCAGAGAACATCCCTCCACCTACCAAAGCTAGGGAGGAAAAAAAGCGTAACAACAGTATTTAAGCATAGCATGTCCTTACCAAATGTTTCAATTACCGAAGTCACAAGTTCTATACAGTACAGCATGTTTTCAACTGGTATAGCATGAGTGGCTGGCTCAAATTTAATTTCTTCTAGGTATTTAAGTCAAGCCACTTTTACTTAGCCTTTGCTCCCATCTCTAATACAGGAATATTGTAATAATACCGATCTACATTTCCTAACAGGGCTCCAGCAAGAGATAGCTCAGTCATCAGAGCATGAAACTCTTAATACTAGGGTTACGGGTTCGAGCCCCACATTGGTCGAAAGATTCCTGCATTGCAGGGGGTTGGACTACATGACCCTCGTCGCCCTTTCCAACTCTACAGTTCTATGATTTTACATGGGGCTGTTCAAGGCCTGTAGTGTTAGTGAGGAAGATTCACCCAAGCACTTACCATATTTTTTGCACCATAACACTCACTTTTTTCCTCCTAAAAAGTAAGGGGAAATGTCTGTGCATGTTATGGAGGGAATGCCTACGGGTGGCATGCCTACGGATTTTCCTTCTCTAAAAACTACGTGCGTGTTATGGTTGGGTGCGTGTTATAGAGCGAAAAATACGGTAATTGCTATGGGAGAGAAAGGTTTCTGAGAAGGGTAGTCTTTAACTCTAGCCCAAAATCTCCCCACTCCTCCAATTTGGAGGTCCTTGCTAAATTCTGACACATTTGGTTTTAGTGTTGCAAGGAAGCTCGGAATCCACAAATCTGCAGAAAAACATACCTTTGCAGAGTCCTGCTGTTTACAGAAAATGAACCTGGCTTGCCAATGTTTTGCGTCAAGTAGCAAGGAAGTATAGTCCCTAGCCACTCCACATCCTGTTGCTGTTCTTCAAGTTTTCACACAGGTATCTCTCAGGTGCTGTCACAGCCAGATGGCTGGGAGTTGCATGTGAAGGAGGCAATCAAAGGCATCTCTTCATTAGTGTCTGTGTCTATAACTGTGTGTCAAAGGCAATACAGTACCAACAGCAATAAACTGTTATTGGCTGTTCTACCTACACTCCCACTGTTTTCCTCAGTTATTGCCTACACACTTGGATGGTGTTTCACCTGTCATCTTCTTAGCAGTAACAATATTTATAAAAATATTGAACTTTATCTCTTTTTCTTGTGCACACCCATCCTACCCTAGGTCCCTATTCCCACGCTATTTACTATAAATTGTCAAGGCCAACAGGCTAATCTGCTCACTTTCATCCTCTAATCCCTCACTCCCCACCCCAATCGACACACACAATATTCTGTAGGAGAAACAGAGATCCTTTGATTTTTAATATTATAATAAGAAGAAGGAAACAAAAGCAAACACCCATCTAGTCTTAAATTATAGAATTAAAAAATGATGTAAGGTTGTAAATTGTTTTGAGAGCTGTTGTTCCAAAACATAATCTCAATTTGATTTTTAAGCTAGTACCTGGAAAAGTAAACCAATTTAATTAATAAAGTGATATCTTTAACACTATCGAGCTATTCCAAGATTTGTGTGATTTTCCCCCAGGTTTGTGGGCTCCCTCTTTTAAATTGACAAACTAATGGGCAAGATTCATCTAATGAGCCCAGCCAGCATTTCAGCTTGCCAGACACAACAATCCTCTCTCTACTTCTCCTGCACTTTATTTTGGGATTTCTCCCAACCCCCTCAAAGCCAATTTCCACGGTGTGTGTGTGTGTGTGTGTTATTAGATGAATCCTGTCCTTACCCTGAAAAATCCATAAGTAAAAATAACCCATCATACATCTGAAGTAACCAATACGGAAGAATGTGAGCATTTTTTAAAAGGGGGCTCTCTGCCACATGCATGGCAAAGTTTTCAGTGGGTGGCCTCTAATTCCTCTTAATTTCTTCTTCACTGGAGTAGAACAAAGCCAAGAAGTATCAATTTATTTGCATCTGCCTCAATTATTTTGACACCACTTATTCTTGTTTCTTTCTTCTCATGGTAGGTGCAGTATGTATGGCTAATTAAGTGGTTATTTCAGTGAATATTCTCAGAAATTTATATTAGATTTTAAACACAAAAAGTTAAAACTGCAAACTTACTATTTGATATCTGAACCCTAATGCAATAATGCAAAGCTACCCTTTACCTCATGGGATGCGGGTGGCGCTGTGGTCTAAAGACCACAGAGCCTAGGGCTTGCCGATCAAAAGGTTGACGGTTCGAATCCCTGCGACGAGGTGAGCTCCTGTTGTTCAGTCCTAGCTGCTGCCGACCTAGCAGTTCGAAAGCACGTCAAAGTGCAAGTAGATAAATAGGTACTGCTCCGGCGGGAAGGTAAATGGCGTTTCTGTGCGCTGCTCTGGTTCGCCAGAAGCAGCTTAGTCATGCTGGCCACATGACCTGGAAAAACTGTCTGCAGACAAATGCCGGCTCCCTCAGCCTGTAAAGTGAGATGAGCGCCGCAACCCCAGTGTCGTCCGCGACTGGACCTAATGGTCAGGGGTACCTTTACCTTTTACCCTTCACCTCAGAGCAATTGTTCTGACATTTCAAGAAAGTTATCGTTTATGAAATATTTATAGATAGATAACTATTTTCTAAGGAATGCATGTTCACCCCCTTAGCCCACATCTTCACTGCCTTAAAAAACAAAGTGGGGACAGGCTCCCCAACCTTCATTTAACAATTATGCCTGTATAAAGATCACACTCTCGTTGTAGGGTGATGTGATCTGCCAACATAGCAACTTTCTCTTTTGCACTGCCACTGCAGTCTCTTCTCCTCCCATCTGCCAAAGAAACTGACAGAATGCCTGCATAAGCACTTTAGCTTACAGGGCTCAATATTTTGTTTTACTAATTTGATTCTGGATTTTTATCAACAGTATAATTTTCATTATTTGTATTCTACCCTCCATTTTATGGTTTTCACTTTGTAACCCACCCACCCACATATCTATAAGTTCATAAAATAAAACACCATGCAGTATCCTTTACAGTTCTTACTCATAGTCACAACCACCATCGTCACAACGTTCATTGCTCAACTGGAATTACAGATGTCTGTACCAGGTGTGAAGTGTGTTCATAATGAGATGACACTTGAAACCAGATCCCCGTAGGAGCTTGTAGAAGTTTAAATTACTGCAAAATTTTGAGACACAGGCACTTGCTGGAGATGCACATCATAAAAGGAACTCAGCACATCTAACAAACTCAACATAAATGTTTTTTTCTGCTAAGAATCTACACAAACTGGAAGTCAGACAGCCTAGATAAGTTATATATGTGTTGCTGTATTGTTTTTAACACTCGATTGGGAGCCACCCAGAGTGGCTGGGGAAACTCAGCCAGATGGGTGGGGTACTACTACTAATAATAATAATAAATAACAACAACAACAACTTTCAGAAAAACTTCGCTGTGCAGAAATATTGGCTATGCAACAGTTAATCATCACTCACTAGTCTAAACTATGAGGAAACTACAGAATGGTTGCTTTACCAGAAATCTTTTTAAAACAAAGCTGGGAATTCATATACAGCTTTTGAAAACAGTGAGTACTTCTTTCGTTCACCAACATTTAAATTATATATGAACAGGACAGTTCAACACATTATGCACTGCTGCTAAAGATTCCTGCACCAATTGCACCAGAAGTAATGCATAAAAGTGCACATATATACTTTCCAGACATGGGCGCAAGGGTGTTTAAAACACCTGTAGAACTTTCACACTCAGAATAGTTCTGTACCAGTTTCCTGCAGCAACAGTAACTTGTTGTTGTGGTTTAAATTAGTTTAGTTTACCAGGATTCTATTACCAGTGGCTGCAATGCAGTATGGATTAGTTGAAAAGGAGCTCAGCTGTGAAACTATTAGACTAATTATAGTTGTGTTTTGCCTTGCTCTGAACTACTTTCTAGCTCTCTGTATCCCATACACCATTTAAGTTGTTCTAGTACTTGTTCTTGATCTACCTCCAATCTGGCCTTATGCGAACCCAGATTATACTGTGCCATTGCCTTGGCAACTGTCCCGTCATAGCTAGTTCTACAGTAAGCCAGCAGTTCCGGTTCTGTATGCAAGCACTCTTTGACCTTCAGACAGGCAACTGGATTTCATTACATGTTATCTCAAGAGACACGGACTACTTTCCCCGATAAAAGTTTAGAATTCCTAGGTGTTGAAAGCATCTTGAGCGGTGAACTCATAGCAGCTCGAAGGTCAGGGCACACACCAATACAATGTCATTATGCTGCAATGTGTACAACCCTGCAGTAGAAAGGTTCTTTCCTATGGGTATGTTCAGCAGATGGGCCTCAGAAGTGCATTTCTTCCAAATTCATGAAAGAAACCAGTTCCAGTAGAGATAAGGATTACAGAGCTTCAGAAACAGGTTTAGCTATGAATCTCAGACTTGCGATTGACCTTCTTTGGTATTTAGGGAATCCAGAAAGCAAGTTACCATAAATATTAGTAAATCACCTCACTGCCATGCCCTGATAGATAAATCTAATGAGCTTATTATAGCTTACTTGCCTAGATATCCATATAGTAGGATATATCTGGTATATTTATGCTTTAATAGAAAAAGAGCAAATAAGACATCTGTGTAATTTAAGAAAGCTAACATCTAGAGGAGTTTTTTTTACCAAAGGCTACCAAGCAAGTCTCTATAGACAAACTAGTTAACAGAAGAATGTCCTGTCTGTCTTACACAGAGGGTGCTTAGTTTTTTATAATCTAATACGACCATCTAATGTGAAAACAGAACATACAATTTTTAAAACCAACCCATAATGCAAACTAAAAAGTGCTGGTAACACTAAGCCAGTGGTGGAGTGTCTCCAGGCCACTGGGGACATGTGTGCGTGTACATGGGCATGCCCAGGGGGAGAGCACAAACGGAGTCCACCGCCGTGATACCAGCTCTGAGCGGCAGCTCCTCTCCACAAACATTGGTTCCTCCAATGTTGGGAGAGGAGCACCGGCCTGGGACACGCTGCGGGCATTTGCTACACACCCCCTCAAAAATCCATGCCCGGGGCCATGGCTCCTCTGGCACTCCCCCATGCTGCGCCACTGCACTAAGCACAGAACAGCCAACTGCAAATAGCAGAGACCAAGGTCAAACAGTCCAGTTGCAACTACACACGTCAAGTAATTTAGCATTTGTTTCCTTGTTTCGGTCTCATACTATATCACTTGCGTCACATGGGGCTACTGATGAATAGCTAACAAATTATTTGCACAGCATTGACAGAAAAAGGGCACCAAGCTGGTTCCCCACCTGAAGGCAGATGTGAAAGCGAAATATGTTTACATGAAACCATGAACACTGCCACACTTTAAAGCTGCATGTCATGGATTATTTATACCAGTTCACTGGTGTTCACTGTTAAATACACAAAGAGGGAATGAATGTTCATTGATGGTTCGGCATAATATAAATTTGCTGAAATGAAGTCAGATGCTTTCTCAAACATCAATATTTAAGTACGCTGAGACAACAGGCTAGCATGTGTGTCTTCTCTGGGTAATTATTTTTAAAAAAACATTCTATGCTGTCAGTTGCTCTCCACAGCATGGACAGAAAAAGCTATGTGATAGCAGATTCTGCATCAGATTCTAGAAACTATTTAATACCTCCCATTCCATTATTGGCATGCATTAATTTCTACTGGGTATGTACTATGATCAAAGTACTTTTCACTCTTCTGTATACCTGTAGCTACTCCAAAACATGAAGTCTTACTTAAAAGGGCTTGGGAGCATGACATTCTGATAATGGGTATACCTGAACTTGTAGCAGAACAAACTAGGAGTCATGTGTAGCTTTATCTTAGCAGAAAACAATGAAGCCATAATTAAAGCTGTTTCTCAAATGTGATAAACGGCTAGCAATATAAGTCACTATTCATGCAGTATGACCAAGTTTAAAATAAACACACACACACGTTAAATCCATGGCTTAAAATGACAGACACGTGAATGTGGTTGTTGTTTACACTATAAACAGAACTGTTCCTATACAAAAGGAGACCTGTCTCAATTACTTCAAAAAGGAACATCAACAGCAGCTCAGCAATTCCTCAGTGGACATCCAAGAAGAGGAGTTCATCCTTCTTTATATCCATGCCAAAGCCAAGAAGATTCCTCAGGGGGAAGGCGGTCATAAACTTTCCAAATTCATTCCGATGTTGATTCTCTCAGTGCTATTCTTTGTCAGCCGAGCCATTTCAATTTTTGCACAACTGAAACTGACTGGATTCAGAAGGTTTCCAGGTTCTTCTTCAAGTTGTCAAGTTGGAGCTCACTCTGACAAAATGCACTTACCTGAAGACATGAGAACCAAAGTGTAGAAGAACAGGCTTTATTCTAGGGAGGCTGCTCCTTACCTTATGTACACTTTTGGGATTTTCCAACCAAGCATAGTACATTTCCTCCACATAGTTTGAACTAGTCCCACTCAAAAATGGCTCAGCAGCAACAGGTGCACTGTAGCACCTGATTTGTTGAAACGTCCTTGGCGCTGCTGGCTTGTTCTGAGAAATTGTCTTAACAGTCTGTGAGGCTGTCAGAGGCCTCAGCTTAGTAGCACAAGTCCTTAAGTGAAACATTTTTGTTATGAAGCAGACGGGCTCCTGTTGGGAAAGAAGAAATAATGATTCAGTCATAAAAAATGCACAGGTTGAAAAGATAATCATTTATCTGATTAATCAAGTTTATCTGTTGCAATATCTATACTAAAGTTCCATAGCAAAGTTAATATCCTGATGTTCACTTAGTACAAAGTAGGACAAGCTAAAACTTGCTGCTGGAGAAAAGGAATGAAAGGTACAATCCCTTGCACAGTTTAGTACACTGTTTTAAGGTGCTTTAGTCTTTGTTGTATTGTGATCAGTGATACAGGAACACTTTAGACAACTTAAATTCCAGATAAAGGAATAAATTGATGAAATTGACCAACAATACTGCTCAGTGACAAAGCCAATAAGTCAAGCATTATCACAGTGAATGACCGTGAGAAAGACAACTTCTAAAATAAACTCTGGAAGATATAGCAACTACTCAGCCAGAAAAGAAGCCCTGTGGGATCAGATCAAGAGACTATTTAGTTCAGCATGTTACTTCCAACCCTGGCCCACCCTGTGCTTCCCAGAGAATAAGAAGCTACTTTATACTAGATTAGATGTATTGATCTCGCTAGTTCAATACTGTCCAGTCTCACTGACACCAGCTTTCCTAGATTTGGGGCAGAACTCTTTCACAGCCCTGCCATTGTTTAACTGAAGATGCTAGGCACTGAACTTGGCATATGTGTATCAAAGTTACTGGCATTTAGTTTCCACAGCCTGCAGTTCTCTCCTGTCCCAACATTTTCCACAGTGTTAGAAACTGAGATATAAAAGCTAGGAGCTAAATGGCATCTTAAACCTAGGTTATGGGTGCAACAACAGAATGTCTAGGTGCGCTTTTTTATAACATGAACTGCAGCTAAAATTCATGTTCATTTTTCACATGGTCTAGTCCTTCCCCTGCCCACCCCCCAATATTCTTAAGAGGGTCTCTTCTCCAGTCTTCAGAGAGTAGCCGGAAGTGGGGAGGCAGAAAAGAAGAAGAGGAGTTTGGATTTGATATCCCGCCTTTCACTCCCTTTAAGGAGGCTCTAGCGGCTGACATTCTCCTTTCCCTTCCTCCCCCACAACAAACACTCTGTGAGGTGAGTGAGGCTGAGAGACTTCAAAGAAGTGTGACTAGCCCAAGGTCACCCAGCAGCTGCATGTGGAAGAGCGGAGACGGGAACCCGGTTCCCCAGATTACGAGACTACCGCTCTTAACCACTACACCACACTGGTGTAGGTCCTTCTTTCTTTCCACTCTGCAGTTTTAATCTCAAATCTTCAACGCAGTACTGCGCCCAGAGCTCAGAAACTGCTCACGCTAATGAAATTCCCTGTCACAAAATTTGCCTTAGAACAGTGGGAGTTTCAAATACTGTTTCTATGTTATCAGCCCAAGTTTTTCCTGCAAAGGCACTATAGATGTAGTTATTGTAAAAACACCATACTACCCCTCAGAATGCATTCCACAGTTCTCTGCTTACATCAGCAAGGTCATCACAATGTCAAACTTTGGAAGATCCAATCTCTAGGACAGGAAACCAAGTGCAGTAGAATGCTCTTTGAATCAAATAATGCTGAGCAATGAGGAAGAGCAGAGTAGCCAATAATGTATTTAACTAATTACTCCTTTAAAACCTTCACTATTCTACTGACAAGACCTGCATTTTGAACAGCTTTGTTTTCTAAAAGGTGGAAAGTAGCAAAGCAACCCACGCTGGACACAGATTAGTTTTGAAGATTTGCTCCTTAAGAATAGCTCTCTGCCAGCCTGAAAGTAGATTATTACTAATGGCATCTACAGCACAGTATTCATGTAACATCTTTAGGGTAACAAAATACAAAACAATTTAATTAATGTAATAATGAAAACTAGCTATTTTATTCAGTAACCCTGCTTGAACAGGAAACAAAAAGGGAAACATTTTATGAAGATAACTATAGTATAGATTCTGATGCTGTAAATGATTTCATACCAGTTTTAAGACGGGAAATGCAAAACACTGAACAATACCCTGCTACTGTAAGATTTACAAGAAAGAGGTTGTTACATAAATTCTTATTGGAAGTATTACTCCATTCCTATTTATCAAACACAAGTTTTACTAGCATAGTGTTCATCTCTTCCTTTAAAGCCAATTGTGGCTGTATAATTCACCCAAAGTAATTATACTCACAAATCATTGCTTAGTTTAGACAAACTGTACACCTAGGATCTCAGTCTGTGACAGTGGAATCTTAGGAAAGGGGTTTGAAAATTGGGTTAAATTTTAGGATTAAAGGATTGAGGATGGTGTGGAAGAAACTGCATGGATAGAGAAATGAAGGACTACCAGAGTACTTCCTTCTGAGTAAGAATGTGTGGCTTCCTTTTGATATTGGTTAAATAACACCAACAACAAGTGTCACAATCTCATTCAGTGTACTATTTATTCAATAAAATTTATATACTGCTTGATTGCAAAGCAACAGAGGCAACCTCAAAGCAGTTTTAGAACAATGATACTTGGTCACTTTACACAGTGCTGGAACAAGATGTGTCAGCAGCGCATGGCAAGAACAAGTTCTTTTTATAGAGTGAGGAAGGGCAGCACAAAGTCAAAGAGCCAGAACTTTTCAGCAGCATAATATATGCTAACAAGTTGCATAAAGTCAATTCAGCCATCCAGCAGTTCAATAAACTTTGTCACAGACTGACCCATGGTCATTCTGTCCTCCTTATTCAACTAAATAGTTTCCATATATGATACTTCTGCAACTTTCAGAGTTGTATGCATTAATTAGGGTAGAAGATCACTAATAATGACTTCCTGATTTGAAGATGTTTCTGTTGTTTCTAGTTACGGTACACTTACGGTATTCAACTGTGTCAGGGTCAATAGAAGTTTTTTTAAGTGGAACTTAAAATGTAAGTCACATTCAGATCAACTTTAAAGAACTTACATTTACGGTTGATGACCATTTCATGTGGGGTATCCATTCCCGCCCCCTGCCCCCCCAGTGGAGCGTATATAAGTGCAGCACACCCTGCCCTTTTTGCGAAGTGTTCAGTGACGTTTTCAGGTCACTTCTGGGTTCAGTGCCGATCATGCACCTTTTGGACACACGTCAATCAGTTCTTTAAATTGAATCAATGATTAACCAAGCAGAAAAATTTGGGCTAATGTCCCCAATTTTTAAATGCTGCACAAATATCAGTACTTAAAAAAAACAAAAACAAAAAAACCCCTGCTTTTCTATGAAAAAGAAAGCATTTAAATCCCTTGCCATTACAGAACTAGGTTTATGATTCTTTGGATCCTGTTATAAGTACATGATCTATTTGGTGCCCTTAAATATATAGATAAAGCTAAATAAATAATTATTTTGCTCAGCTGCTCCTTGCTTCCAATAGATATGGTAAGTGCGTAACACACACGAGCTATTTGATAAAAGGTTTTCTTTTTTAAGTAATCACTTTTATTAGTTGCAAGACAATCTTTTTTGTTCTTGCACCCCACTTAGCAAGCATACGTATTCTGAGAATTATGACTTACAAAACTGAAGCCTTTGTTTTTAAAGAGGGTGTGTGTACTTACAAACAAAATAATAATTAAAATTCATGATTTAAACCCATATTTCCATAATCTGTTAATAACTGAGCTGCGCTTTTCCTGGCTAAGCTATTTAGAATGATGAAATTCATCTAAGCCAGGAACAGCTAACTTATTTTGTGTGTTCTTGAACAACAGGAGTTTTCCCGCCTTACAACTTGGCTTCAACTGCCCAACACAAGCTGAAAAACACTTGGGCACCCATCTCTCTCTCTGTCTTCACAAAGGCCTCTAGGACAATTTCTAATTTCCTGATATGTTGATATGGGTGATCTTATGAAGAGCCCCCCTCCACCTACCACAGTTTTAGTGAAGTTGGCTGGAGAAACATCCCAACCCAGAGCAAAGTAGCCCCAACTAGCTTCACAAAGGTGGGGAGGATCTTCATGTGGATATTTAGCCAGGAATATACTTTTCTTCCGTATCATGGCTGAAAAACCTCAATCTAGTCATCCCCCCCCCAAAAAAGTCTGAAGGTTGTAATGTATATAATAGTTATACTGACCTTTTAAAACTATATTCTTACAGCTTCTACAAGCCATCAATGTGAGTTATCTGGGAATATTTGAATAAACAACCAAACACTAAACAAGCCAAACTTTGTTTAGTGATTGGTTAAGTGCTATGATACATTATTTAGAATATTTATTCTAAAGATGTTGTTGAAGTATCAAGAATGTGCCAATGAGCCAACAAAGGAGTGGCAGCCTACCTTTTAAAAACAAAGTGTACAAGTTCAGTGAGTTGTCATCTCTTGTATGGTCAATTCACAGATAAGAGAATCAAAAAGGCTAGTGTACCTCCACACTTTAAATGGTAAAGGTAACTACTGTGAACTGCAGATTCCTGCAGCAAATATAAAGAACACACAGTACATGTTCCTGAGACCCTTCAAATAGGCAGATGTTTCCCAATGGATGTACACAGGTGTTCGAGGACACATTATTTCAATGTTTGCTGCAAGAAACACTAGTGTATGTACAGCAATTATGCTTGGCATGTAAATGTACCGTATTTTTTTGCCCTATAGGATGCACTTTTCCCCCTCCAAAAATGAAGGGGAAATGTGTGTGCGTCCTATGGGGTGAATGCAGGCTTTCGCTGAAGCCTGGAGAGCCCCACCGCCAGCCCCACAAGCACGGGGGACAGCGGGGAGGCGCAGCGCGCCTCTCCCGCTGTCCCCCGACTTGGTTAGAAGGCTGGCGGGGGGGGGGGGGGAGAAGCCTGCTCCTCCCCGTCGCCAGCCCCGCAAACTCGGGGGACAGCACGCAGCTTTGGCATCGCTCTGGGTCCTGTTCTGGTGGCTGGCCTCGGGGGAAGCCCGAGCTTCCCCCGCCCCAGCCCCGCGCCTGGGGGGGGGGAATAAATTTTCCCCTCTTTATTCCCCCCCCCCAATCTAGGTGCGTCCTATGGGCCGGTGCGTCCTATAGGGTGAAAAATACGGTACTCTTACAGAAAGAGAATCTGGTGCTTCAGTTTTACTTCACTCACTTAGGTTTTATTACCCAAGTCATTTTGCAGTGCTCTAGTCCTCATTGATGTCCAGCAGGACATGTCTCTTATATGGATAACAAATTATGGTGAAAGAATAATGCTCTCGCGCTATTGTATCTCCCATTATATCTGTTTTATAACAAATTCTGTGTCCATGCAGAAATATATTTGTTAGGATTTCTTTCAAAGCTCTGCATCTGAACAAAGAAGTCACAAGTCCCTCTTACTGAAATGTGTTAACTTAAAGAGTTATAAATTTCATGGAGGCTGGCTGCAGGAACAAATGCAACCCTCTACTATCAGCTCAGAGTGAAACTTTTCAGAAAACTCTATGCCTAAATTCCTTCCTTCCACAGATCTGCTTTTGAGCGAAGATGAGGACTCAGCTTTTCTTCACCCCGGAAATGGGGGGGGGGGCTGGGGGGGGAGAGAGAGGAGGAATTTGCAACTCCTTGTAGGATTATTATATGATAACCACCTCAACCACTAATCCAGTGTAATGTATTAGCTGGAAGCATTCCTGAGAGGCCTGAATGTTTTAAAAATGTGATAGTTGGTCACGTAACCAGAAGCAGATATGTGTCAACGGCAGAGGCCTTGGTATATTTGCCCAATATACACCAACAACAGGCTGTTATGAGAGCAGGAAAAAATACTTCAGCCCAAAGTTGGAAGTACAGTTTGTATGAGAGAGAAGTCCCTAGTTTTGACTATCTAAGAACTAACTGAAAACTGTCACAGAACTGACAGAAAAGTTTACAGCAGCACCTTAAAAAAGCTCCAAATTCAAGATCACATTGTACATTGCTTACAGTGCTTCATGAACCATCTTGTAATCAACCGAATCAGGATGGAAAATGCCAGGCCAACAGATTTCTTCTGACATAAATTTTACATACAGAACTCTATTAAAATTTTGACCACAGATGCAGAAGGTGGCTGACTCCTCAGACTGAATTATTTCTGAATGTTAAAAGAAGGCGGTCATCTCATGATAGCAACACCTAAAACAACACAGGACATCTCAGCTGATCATAGCTATGATGGGAAAGTGCATTATGTGATAACTTCCTTCTCCATATCTCTGGGTACTGGGCCCCTCTAAGCTTAGAGGAAGAGGTCAAATGCAGGGTTCCCAGACTTATAGTGGTTTGTGAACATGAAACTGGAGAAAGCCAGTTCAAATCTGTACTTAGGCATTATACTTATTAGGCAAAAAGCATAACAGCTGAAAAGGAAAAATAATAATCAATGACTACCTATTCACTTCCAAGCCCCATTTAAAAGGCTGATGCTCATTTTTAAAACCCTAAAAAAGTTTGGAACCCAAGCACTTCATGCCTGCTCCCATACCAGCCTGCCTGTCTTCATGATAAGGTACCGGTAATTTGCCAATGACCTTCTCCAAATGCCACCTCCAACAAAGGGTAGTTACAAAAGAGGCCTTTTTGTCAGCTGGCACCCCAGCTACAGAATGGACCAGAGGATGGATGCGCTGGGGAAAAAACCTGTATCACCATGTTCATTACCCTTGCCTAACCATGCTACAAATCACATTTCAGGAGGCGGTTTGGGGATGGGGTGGGGTTGGTGACTGAACAAGTCTACAACCCTGTGCACGCCCACCTGGAAACAGGTAGTACAGCGAGAGCACAGTGGGACTTACTGAAGAAGTGTGCATGCACAGGAAAGCTCATACCAGTAACAAACTTAGTTGGTCTCTAAGGTGCTACTGGAAGGGATTTTTAAAATTTTGTTTCGACAGTGGGAGTAAAGCAGACATGCATAGGGCTGCGCTGAAAAAAAGAAAACCTTTAGTAGTCCAAAGTACCTTTTCTTTTCTTTTTCCCCTTTTCTTTTTAAGAAAATCCTTTTTTCAAAGGGTAGCTTTTAAAACAAAACAAAAAAGGCTTGAAGCACCAAAAAAACCCCCCAAACCCATCGTTGTTTCCCACCCCCGCCCCCAACCCCTCAAGCAGACGTAATAGCTCTTGGCTTCATTGTTCGGGGTTTGAAGAGGGCCGTAAGCCCAGAGGCAAGGCAGCCAGGCACCCCCATATCCTCTCCACGCCCTCTAACCAGCCCGCCCGGCTAACACAGGAAACGAGGCAAGCCGGGAGAAGCCGGCAGCCGCCCGAGCCTCCTTCTCCCTCTCTCTGCCTCCCAAAGAGAACTCAGGGGAGTCCCGGCTTGGCGCGCGCTCCAGCTCCCACGTGGGCTTGAGGGGGGAGGGGGCGCTCGCGCTCTTCCCGTCACCCCCTTCTCTCTCTCTCTCCCCCCCCCGCTCGCCCGCGCGACCACGGTCGGTCACCCCATTCCGAACAGCGTCGCGCCAAGGACACTTCGCTCCCCGCTCCGAAGGCCAGGAAAGGCGGCGGCGGCGGCCCTCCTCACTTCGCCTCGCCGCCCCCAACTCCCCTCAGAAACCAAGGCCGCGCCGCCTCAGGCCCGCCGGAGCCCCCGCCCTCGACACTCGCCCCTCTCTCAGGCCGTTACCTGCCAGCGCCTCGACGTTCTTCCCCCGCCTCACGGGCTCTGAGCTGCGCTTGACAGCGCCAGTCGCTGGCCCCACCCCTGCCGTCCGCCGCGCGCGTCACCCGGGCTGCGTCACCGCGCAACGCCGGTACGGCCTCGGAGAGACGAAACGTGTAGAGCTGCACCTAAGCGCTGAGTTTCTGAGTCCGTCACTCCTGTAACTCTCCAGGTTCAGATCACCACCCTCGGACCACTGGCCAGGGGATGGGGCTGATTTGGGGGGGGGGGTAGGAACAGTATCTTGAACGCCCTAAATTCCGTGCCCCTGGCCTGGTTTCGGATGTTATGCACGGCATTGTATTTGTGTAAGCTGTCCTATGACTTGCGCAAAGGGTGGGATCTGATTAATTAATCAATTAAAATCAGTCAGTATTTTACTAACAATTATTTAAATTAATTAACCACTATTATTATTATTAGTAGTAGTAGTACTGCATCCAGTGGGGCTCCCAGAAAGTGTAGTTAATTACTTAATTAGTTACTTAATTACTTACTTAATTAATTAATTAATTAGTGCTGCAATCCAAAACTACACTTTCTGGGAATCTGCATTCAGTATTATTACGATTATTTAAATCTTTATTCGTTTCTCTCCTCTCAGAAGTGACCACGTAAAGCCGCTTTATAGAAGCACTAAAACCAAGTATCACAAGCAACCCATGAAAGAACCCGTAATAATACAATTCTCAACGGGTTTCCATGGGCAGCTCTTAAATTCTGCCCGGGAGAAAGATTAAAGCATGGATTCCAATGACATCCCGGAAATGCCATGGATAAGTCTACCCTTTTTTCATCTCCGTGGAGCCAACCCGCTCCCTCCGATTGATCACATGAGGGGAAAATAAAAGCCCCTCCTTCCTTTCTCTGCTCCTCGCCATATCCGCAGTTGTAGAGGTAGAAACAACTTTGAGGGATTCCTGAACCCTCATTTACGGTACTGCAGCGCGCTCAGGTGTAACTCCTGCTGTGTTAAATGGAGCTTACTTTCTGCAAACGAACTCCGGTGATCTCTCTTGGAATCAGCCCCGACTGCAGGACTGGCATCGTGTCGAGAAGGATAAGGATGAGACTTGGCTGCTGCAAAACGCAGCGGCTATATTGTTTATTATTATTATTTAAATGTACTGTATTTTTATTAAAGATATCCTTGATTTACAGAAGTATGTGCAATGTCTCTCTCTCGTATTTTTTCCATGTAACATTTTTACAAATCAGTTTCATTTGTTGAGACATTAGGAAGAAAAGGGGGAAAGGGGTGGAGGGGGGGAGATGGGTGGCGATGGGGTCGGGTGGCGATGTTTCTATTTTACTTAATATATGCAGGGTTTGGTGTCAGCGTTAGCGGTTATATTGTTGATGCGAAACAGAGTATTGCCAACACATGACTGATGCTCAAAAGTTTGCATTGGCTGCCCATATGCTACCCGGGCAGGTTCAAGGTCCTAATTTATAATGCCAAATTCCTGCAACCACCAAAGGCTTTCCAGTATCGCCTTAAAGACCCACAGCGTGCACACATAAAGATTGCTTTCAGGAAAATGCGCATATATTGTTTTAGCACACTACATTTGCACGCCACTTTTCCTCCAGAGAGTTCAAGGGTAGCATCGCACAGCGTCTCATGTCTTCACGACGACCTTGCGAGGTAGGCTGGGCTGAGAGGTAGCGACCGCTTCAAAGGCACCCAGTTCCGTGGCAGCCAGGCCGGGTTTTTTCGAATCGGGACCACCAGGCTATAGGGCTTGCAGCCTTGCAGTACAATGCCATCCATGCACGTCTCCTAAGGAGTAAGTAAGCCTAAGGAATAGCTGTGACCTGGCCGCCGCTCTGCTAGCCAAGACTGCAAAAAGAGCCCCGAGGTCTGGGCTGTGCACAAAAGAACCGTCGGCCTAGGTCGCGCCTCGGCCCGCCCATTCCGCAAGAGTGACGCGCCTGCCCGGGCTGCTCACCTTGTCCTGCCCGCCGCGTCCTCACGTGACTTTATCCCGCGAGCGTGGGCTCCAGTTGCAGCCTCTTGTTGGCACGCGGCGGACTTGCAAAAGGGGTGCGGCCGCTGCTGCAACAACAACTGGTTTAGTGGGCAAACAGAACTCCCCGCCTTGCACAGCAACCTGCCTGGCCTTGTTTGCTCCGAGTCCCGGGCAAGGCGGCCTCGCCCCATGGTCCCAAAGCGACTTTCGACCTCCCCCACCCCCTCTGGCGGCCAAAAAGATCAGACACGATATAGCATATAGACACGATGTAAGGGATACGCAGAGATCTAAATAGAGACTATTATTTTTACGGCGCAGCAGCATCCCATTTCGTGGATTTGTTTTTGATTCAGATTTGTCATGGCCAATGGCTCGTACAATAAAGTTATTTGGATTGGAATGGCTAGCTGGCTTATTTTGGCAAGAGCCACAATCATTTCCAACAAAACTAATGCTCAGGCCACAGTAAGCGGGTTTCTCTTAAGTTGCCACAGAATTTGTCCCCCCCCCTTCTTTCTCCAGACTTATGTGGCTGCTGTTCTGGGTTTGATTTCTTCTTGATGAGCCAGTTATTTTCATGAGGATTCTGTACTAGTTATGATTTTTGTTATTTTTATATAAGGCTACAACCTGTGTCAACGTGGCTAGATCTGCAGATTATGTCCCCCTGCCCTCCAAGATTTCAATAATAATAATAATAATAATAATTAATAATAATAATAATAATAATAATAATAATAATAATAATAATATATTATTTATACCCCGCCCATCTGGCTGGGCCTCCCCAGCCACTCTGGGCGGCTTCCAAAAGAATATTAAAATACTATAATACATCAAACATTAAAAGCTTCCCGAAACAGGGCTGCCTTCAGATGTTTTCTAAAAACCTGGTAGTTGTTATTCTCTTTGACATCTGGTGGGAGGGTGTTCCACAGGGAAGGCGCCACTACCGAGAAGGCCCTCTGCCTGGTTCCCTGTAGCTTGGCTTCTCGCAGTGAGGGAACCGCCAGAAGGCCCTTGGTGCTGGACCTCAGTGTCCGGGTAGAACGATGGGGGTGGAGACGCTCCTTCAGATATACTGGACCAAGGCCGTTTTTAAGAAGAAGAAGAAGAAGAGTTTGGATTTGATATCCCGCCTTTCACTCCCTTTAAGGAGTCTCAAAGCGGCTAACATTCTCCTTTCCCTTCCTCCCCCACAACAAACACTCTGTGAGGTGAGTGAGGCTGAGAGACTTCAGAGAAGTGTGACTGGCCCAAGGTCACCCAGCAGCTGCAGCTGGAGGAGCGGGGAAGCGAACCCGGTTCCCCAGATTAGGAGACTACCGCTCTTAACCACTACACCACACTGGCTAGCAATTTAAGCATTGCTTAAATGAGAACGTTTTTGCATTTGTTGTATTCTGAATGCCCATCACTGCTGCACTCTCATAGATGCTGTGTGTAGCTTCATAGATGCTGTGTGTAGAGCTTCAGCTGTATTTTGGAATTTTGGGGTCCCCTGCTGCAACAAAAGTCAGATTTAAGCTGGTTAACACCTTTGTTCAATGGACAAATTTATAGAAATGTGATGTAACAACTTTTAGGGAGAGCACCAAGTGTAAAGTAAGGGCGCCATCTCCTGGTTTGAGTTTTGCACATCCATATTTTGCTCATAATAACGTAGCATGAAATTCCCTTGTGTGCAGTGCATGGCTCATAACTGTATATGGTGTGTGCATATGTAAGTTTCTATAGTCCCCCATTCCTTTCTATGAGGGTTGCTGAAGGTTGAGGGCTTGTGCAAGTTAGGCTAGGAATGGAAGAGAATGTCTTGTAATACTTCTCTTGGAGATGCCACAGGTCCCATAGCACAGATGTGCAATTACATCCCCACAGTAAAACTTTCAGGTTCCACTTGCTGTTGCAAGAATGGTTGTTTACCCATGTTTTAGGTTTACCAAATGGTTTAGGTTTTAGCTGTTTGACTGTTAATAAACATCAGTTCCCCCAAAGTGGAAGCATTTTGCTGCTATGATTATTTTATCAGGTCTGGGAAATGTGGTGCCAGTTTCACAACCACAGCATGCGGAACTGCACAGCACTGAAGCTATTATCAAAGTGCTAAATGATCGGTCTGATTGTTCTATCCAGAATATGACAGTACTTTGACATAGCACTCTTGAAACACCCTAAAAGAATAGGACAGAAACTTGCTCTCTGCTTCCCTAGAGGGCAAGACTAGATTTAAGTCACAGAAAGGTAGATTTTGGTTGAATCCAGATTAAGGCCACAACCTGAGTCAACATGGCTAGATTTGCAGAGTATGTCTCCAGTCCTACGTGTTGATATTAATATTTCCCCCTGTTACATAAGGAGCTGATGTCTCACCCACTCAAAAATCTACAAGTATTCCAAGAGGAACTTATTTTAAATGAAAAATGCAAAGGAAAGATCAGGAAAGATAGGGTGAAAATGAGGCAAAGGGAGGCTGCTAATAGACGATTTACTACAAAGATGGAAAAGGAAGTCTTCAGCTTTCCTGGTGTTGTTTTTTAACTTTTTTATTAAATTCCAAGAATAAATTCCGAGAAAATGAGCTTAAAAGGCTGGAACTTCAGCTCATTCCAGTTGATCTGACAACCCCTCAGTCCAGACACAAATGCTCCGCCTCGCCGCATCTCTAACGCCCTCGAGCTGAGCGGCTCTGGCGGAACCTTTGTCCTGCGCTCATTTGTTTCTTTCCGGAGGCCGCTTAGCGTTGGAGCGTGTCTGGGCCCGATTGCCCCGTTGCCATGGGGATTGCCCGGAAGGAGCGTGTGCCCTCTTGAAAAAGCTCCCCCGGCTTCTTCCGGTGTTGCGAAAGCGGCGGCGAGAAGGTAAGTCAGCCCGCGTAAAGGGGGAAAGAGGCTCCTGGGTGGCTGTCTAGGAGCCAGGCCGGGTTTTTTTGGGAGGGATATGGGATTTTTTTGGAGGGCATGCAAGCCGCGAGTGGCGTGGGCAGAAACCCCCTTCACCTGCCGCTGATTCTGTGAGCACCGCCAGCAATCCTCCTCCTCTCCCTTGTTATAAGAATTTTAAGGCCTCAAATATAGAATAAATATTCATAAATGCACACATATCTATATATATAAACCATGTGTCTGAAATAGTACGGGAGAGCAATCCTAAAGCCATTCTGACTCTCAATGACCTCAAATACTCATCTGCAGTGAGGGAGGCAAATAGGGAAAGCCTCCCTATTGCCTTTTCGCTTGCAAATCCTGTCTTAAGGGTGTATTTGTGTATGAATAGGGTGAGCCTGTGACCTGGCTTCCGGAACTAAAGTATTAACCATCACGAAAGAATGGCCAGGCTTCCCAGGTAATGCAATCGGCGACCATTATCAGGTATCCTGGTAGGCAGGGTTTCTGCTGTAGACCGCCTCCTATGATATATGTATGATGATTTTGGGGTGGTCTTTGGCTAAGGGGGTTGGGCAATGTCAAAAGTCTTTAAAGGTTCCTGCACACTTTTGTTGAGGGTCTCTCCCTCCTTGGAAGGAGGGGAGGGGACTCTGTTGCAACAGAAAAATAAATATCTGCCTTGCTTTCCACTGGATTCTGTCTCCATCCATTCTTCTCTGGCCAATCATGGACTTAGGGGACTCAGAGTCCTATGGGGAGTTGGGAAGCAAAAGCCAAACCCCAATTTTTACATCACCATTATCAAAATCACACAAGTCAGTTTCCCCCTTTTTTTCTGTGTCCCCTAACCAGCCAGCAGTTCACATCTCTTCCCCGCACTCCAGGTTGCCCTAGCATTATTCACTTGCCTTTAGGAGCCTCTGGAAAAACAAAGGAGGAGCTTTCCACAACAACTTTGTCTCCGTGCCCTTTTTTAAAATTATGAAGCACTTGTTTAGCGAATGGCTGTGGGGCAAGTCTTGCCAGGCCACCAGAAAAGTGTTCGTGGTACTAGGTGTTTTCTTAGCACCAAACTCTAATAGAAACGCTGGTGGTGCTTCAAATGCGAGAGGAAAAACCGCAAGCCCCACATCCTGGCTCCCTCCAGTTTTGGACAAACTGTGACACCCCACCTCACCCCCACCAATACAGTCATACCTCGGGTTGAAGTGGCTTCAGGTTAAGCATTTTTGTGTTCCGCACTGCGGTGACCCGGAAGTAACAGAGCTCGTTACCTCCAGGTTTCGCCACTTGCGTATGCACAGACGCTCAAAATGAGGTCATTCGCGGAAGCGGAGAATTGCGACGTGCGGACGTGGGTTGCGTTCACTTCAGGATGCGAACGGGGCTCCGGAATGGATCCAGTTCGCATCCAGAGGTACCACTGTAGTCTTTAAATACAGTAGTTTCCAATGACAACAGGATCAGGCCCTATGTAATTTGAGCTGAGTACTTTGAGAGCGTTTCCTTCCCCTCCTAATCAAAGCTGCATTCTATATATCAGAACTGAAGACAACAGAGCCCCCACAAATCTCTGGTAGTCTTTGTGGCTCTTTTCAGAAATGTAACTCTGTACAAAATGCTCAGACTGATTTTGTGATGATACTTTTCAAATGTGAGAGTATGGTAGGCCTTCAAGCTAGGGGACACCTTGATTTTGAGGGAAATAAAAAGACTTTGTTTTCCGGTCTTCTCCATACTTTTTGTCCTATTATGTCTTCTAACATTATGGCAGTGACTGTGGTTTTCGAATAGAATTTGATATACTTTAATACTTAGTAAAATGATAAAAAATCAACAATTCTGTGGGTAATTCCAACTGGTTAGGTTGATACTATTCTTTGAACCGCCCTGAAACCCCCCCGGGTATAGGATGGTATATAAATTCTATTATTAATATTATTATTATTAATAACAATAATACAACCAATTTCATAGAGTTGTTGTAAGAATAAAAATTGGGTGGGGAGAGAACCATTATACCACCTTGAGCTCTTCAAAGGACAGGTGGGATATACGGTAAACGTAATACATGGAAGTACAGTGGTACCTCTGGTTACGTACTTAATTCGTTCTGGAGGTCCGTTCTTAACCTAAAACTGTTCTTAACCTGAAGCACTACTTTAGCTAATGGGGCCTCCTGCTGCCGCTGCGCCGCCGCTGCACAATTGCTGTTCTCATCCTGAAGCAAAGTTCTTAACCCAAGGTACTATTTCTGGGTTAGCGGAGTCTGTAACCTGAAGCGTATGTAACATGAGGTACCACTGTAATTAAATAATTCCAAAATATCAGTGACCAACTGTGGACTTGATTTATGCTTTCAGGCTGCTAAGATGTCAAGCCAAAAGAAGTGTCCAGACTGTGGCTCCTTGGAAATTGTAGAGGACTCTCATTATGCTCAGAACCAGCTGGTGTGCGCAGACTGTGGCTTCATTCTGACTGAAGGGCTTCTCACAACCACATATGCTGATGAAGAACATTTACAAGGTGAGGCAAAGAATAGCAAAATAGCTCAAAACTCTTTGTATTTTACAAAGACATAGGATTTGGGATATGACTTGCAAGCAGTTCTCAAATATAGACAGGCCCTACACCATTCAACGGTTTAAAAATGGGTGCATGTTTGAGAGCTTGGACCAAAGTTTGGCTGATATATGTGTTTTTATCTCGTAGAAGTCACATATTCACGGAGTACTGGTCAGAATGAGCAAACGAGCCGTTGTGTACAGCGAGGTAAGTATTCTGCATTACTCTGTTGATGCTTTGTGGAAATTAATGTGCCTGTCATCCACAAGAGCTGCATTTTTTCACTTTCTAAAAGCAAAGAGAAATTTGCATTTTTAAAACAGTCTTACCTATTTGCTGTGGGGCAACATCAAAACAACCCATTTTAGAGTTTTAGAGGTGCACAGAGTCCAGAGTTCAGTTTGATTGCCTGATCAAATCCCACCTGAATCATTGACAGACTGGTTAACCATGGACCAGTCTTTTTCCGTTACCATTAAATGGCCATTATAATTGTGTGTACAGCTGCAAAAATTAAAAATCAATACATAACTAAAAGCCAAATTAAAATACAAATATTGAAACAGCAATACTAACAGCCATTCTCAATTAGAGCCCCCAAAGGCGTTCATTTAAAAAAGTTCTCTGTAGTATCGAAAAGAAGCCAAAGTAGGCTTGGTTTGGACACTCCAGTTACACTACCACAATTGAAAATATGTTGTCCATGATTGCCGCCCATCTATCCTCTAAAAGTGGGAGCATGTGAAACAGAGCCTCCACAGATTATCTTAGTATATGGGCAGCTTCATACAGGCAAAGACCTACCCTGCGGTTAGATTTGTCACTGATAAATGTGTATGTGGAAACATTTCTTAAGTACTGCTGTGGTATTTTCCCCCACAGGAGTCAAACGTGTTCGGGATCTCTGCAAAGTTCTGCGGCTTCCTTCTCTGTTTGAAGATACAGCCGTGTCCTATTACCAGCAGGCAATCAAACGTCCCTGCTTCAGTTTAGTCAGCTTGGAGAAGAAGGAGATGCTTGTGGGCTGTTGCGTCTTTGTGACCTGCCGCCAGCACAACTGGCCCCTGACCATGGGCACAGTCTGCCTGCTACTCTATGGAGACAAGGAGTTGTTTGCAAAGACCTATCTACGCTTCCTGAAGGAACTGGCACTGGATGTGCCTACGCTCAGCTTGATGGATATGGTGAAAACCCACCTCAACAGGTATGTTGAAGTTCTTATGCCTTTTCCTTGACAATACTTCTCAAAGTTGGTGTGCAATTTCCATATTTCAGAGACAGAATTTACAAGTATCATACAGACTGTGTGGTATATTGATTGGAAGGCTGATGAAACAGCAAGCTTCTTAAAGTTCAGCAGGGATGGGTGTGGTCAGTGCTTGGATGTAGGAACCCTGTGTGTGCTGTGTGCTTCCATCATGGAAGAAATGGGTATTTTCATATGTGCATGTATACTCCAACTCCCTGATTTCTGAGATTTCATCTGAGGCACTTCAGGCAGTTCCAGGCTTTTCTCTTTAGCCACAGGGGCAGCAAACTTCCTTTTTTAAACAAATCATTCTCAGAATTGTGAATTCTGCTCCTGCTACCAATCCCGTAATTGCTTGGAAATCCTTCCTATTATTATTAAGGGCAAGAAGCCAACAAACAGAATTTTGTTGAGCACAAGTTAGGAAGAGTGTAAATTCAGCCCTGTCCATATAGTGCTGGTTAATGGAAGATGCTTGCCTTTTTGATTCAAGCTGCTCAGCTTGCCTTTGTGCTGTCCTTGGAAAATGCAGGGCCTTCTGCCCTTTGCCCTTTCACAGAATGCTTTATTTTCCTCTTTCTTCTATTTGTCTTCTCCATCCTGCCACATCTCCCAACCCAAGGCAGTCTATCTAAATGGCTTGTTTGATTTTCATCTTTCCAGCTTCAAGATTTTCCAGAATTCACCCAGCGTCCCGACTAAGTTTGTGGAAGAAAAGGAGCAGCTGGTGGCAAGGACTATCCAGATGGTAGAACTTGCCAGCGACACGTGGCTGGTGACCGGCCGGCACCCCATCCCCATAGTGACAGCAGCAGCCTTCCTGGCTTGGCAGTCTCTCCGGCCTGTCGATCGCCTCACTTGCACCCTTTCTCAGTTCTGTAAGCTTGCTGGTATGGAGGCTCCCCGGCCAGCCCACCAGAGACTGAAGGAGCTGCATAACATCCTCCTGCAAATGGCTTCTCAGCTGGGCTGGTTGCGAGTGCTGAAAGTGGACCGTCGGAGTGTGGCAAAGTACATCGGTGACCTTCTGCGGCACCGCCGTGTGCTTCTACAGGCTGCCTTCCGCATCGTGGATACTACGGAAGACTGTGACCTAGAAGACTCAGCAGCTGCGCCACTGCAGCTAATCGATGAGAGCGCTGCAACAGTAGAAGAGGCCTCCCTTTCAGGAGAGAAGCAGAAGTTCAGCAAGCGGAAACCTTTGCTCCCACCCTGCGTCTTGAACCCCGCAAAGAGGCTACGAACTCCTCAGCTAAGCCTTGAAGATTCTGCTATCACTGGGGATGAGCCCATTTTAGACAGTGAGATAGAGCAGTATATCCGGACTCCAGAAGAAAAGGAGATGTTTAGCAAGGCTCAAGCGTGCCTGTGACCTCAAAGCTGCAAGTGATTCAGACAGGCGTGCAAGCAATAGCCTTCTGATACATATTATCTCTAGGAGGCTTAGTTTGGTAAGAATAGAGTATACACTTCCGGAGTTAATGCTAAATACATTACTTCTGGTAAATGAGCCATCATAACCACTAGAGGATTGTGAAAATTTGTGTCCTGGGCTTTTTAGACTTGTCTACTGTCTGAAGCAAAGGGATTCATTGGTTGCCAGATGTGATTCCCCCCCCCCCCCCAGCTCTCCTGTCCCACTAAGAATCCCCCGCATCCTTCAGGCATGGCTCCTTCCACCCTACTGTGGTAATAATTGAAGACAGGTTTGGGTGGCCTGGATAAGTTTGGTTACAAGTAGGGACCACTAGTAACCAGTTGGCAAGGTTGTGTGATTATTTTCCTTCAACTCTGAGAAGAGGTATAGGAAGTGGCCGCATTGCAGTGGTTTGCATGCTGTTTAGGACAACTTTTGGTGTAAAGATTGGCAGGCTTCCCTGCGTATCTCTGGGTGAGAAGTAGTATCCACTCTTGAAGTTTGGGTGGAGGCAGTCAGCCAGCTAGAGCAACAAATACCTCTTTGAGTTGGCATTTGACTTGAATGAGTGTTTGTCTGGTCTACTTATGGTCCTCATAGTTAGGCATGGGAGAGTGGAAGAGTAAAAATCTAATTGCAAGTTGTTTCAGACATGCATGCTTTAAACCTAGATCCAGAAGAAAAAGTTGTGGCTTTGCAAGCATCTCTTTATAGAACATGGTATGGTGGTTGCTGAACATCATACCCGTGTCACATGAGGGGTGGTGAGTCAGTCGCTCTTATTAATGGAGCTGCTTAATTAATTTTTGTCCCTACATGCATGTTGAGAGACAAGCTTGTATGTCACATTACTGACATATGTGATTTGTTCAGTTGCTCAAATTGTTGCCGCACAATTCTGTTTATTGCTCTGTAACTGTGGCCAAACTCTTGTTACTGCCAGATTTGATTTAAAAAAAAATGACTTTATGACCAACCAGATACTGAACTGTGTGAGGTATCAAGAGAGCCAGAGGAGTAAGAAAGCAATAGGTAACTTTTTGGATGTTGCAAATCTTTAATATATTAAACAAGAAACATCTGCTAGAAACACTTCATTTTTATAAAATGCAAAAGCCCTATTAAATGCTTTCTTTGGCACAGTTGTCTCTCAAAAAAGCTCTCTGTTCTTTGGCACAGTTGTCACTCAAAAAGCTTTCTTTTGTGATATGTCATTTGCTCATAATGTAAACAGACAAAATAAGGTAATAATACAAAGCTTTTCTGATAATACTGTTTTCAGTGTAGCAAGCATATATAACAAGTTCAGCATCGGCAATATCATGTGGGTTGTAGTACTGACATATAAATGATTTAGGCCTTTATTTAAATATAAAAAATATAAAACCAAGAAGGAATTTTCAGAGGTAAGGGAAAGGAGAATAGATCTGCTCTCAAGCTAAATAGGAGGAAGCAATTGTGAAACCATTGTAGTTGCTAAAGAGGTGATTGAGGAGGAGAAGGAACAGTTCTTGGAAGATTCAGGGATTGGGAGGTAATAAGTGCTTCATGGCCCTTTAAGGGCTCCAACTTTCCATGCCAGCTCTTAGAGCCACTGTGGATCCTACTGATTGCCTATGGCTCTGCCTGTTTGACTGGTGGAACCAATAGCATGAGGACCAAAACAATCCTTGCAGCTCCTTTTGAGGTAGGTGGTGTTTTACTGACAAGGAGACTGCGTACGCCTGCCTGTCTCTAGGAGTACATTGATCTTCTGCCATGTTCAGAATAAAGACTTTATTTTTAGTAAGCACTGCACAGTTGATTTCAAAGGAGCAGTAAGAATTTTCAACACGTGTGCGTAAAAATTATACATTTATTTATAGTACCCAGTTTGTGTCTTCCCCCAAGGCTATGGTTCTGTTGTGGAGATACCTCCTGGCATCCACCCCCTGCTTGCATTCATTGCTGTTACTTACTGTAGTAAATGTGCTTCCTCTTCTAGCAGCTGTTTGTTATTGCTGTGATATAAATTGTAAAAAGTGAGAAGAGGGGCCTGTGCGGGGAGCCTGGCCTGTTCAGATTTCTTGCACACACACCCTTGAAAATGGACAAATATATTCTTCAGCCGCTTCTGAGACACAGGTGCCCTTTGTGGGAAGTGCTTTTCTATGCATTTACCCCACAGACGTTTCAGTGCTACCTTTCTAGAAAAAGAGGTGCCGGAATGCACAATGAACGCCTCCCTTGTTCTCTTAGAATGGCAATGGAGCCCACCAGAGAGGTGTCGCAACCGAGTTCCAGCTGAAAAAAAAGCCCCAGATGTTAAGCTGGCCTCGTGAGACACACCCACATGGGTAGGGCTGCTTGCATGAGAAAGGCCTTTAAAGGTTATGCTAGAATCGTGGGGTGAGCTCACTGTAAAATCCCTCCCACCATGTTCCTGTAAATTCTTAAGGATACTTAACTGTGGCTCTCGGCTGACTTCCCTCCTTGCAGGATGCCTACGTCTTTAGGAGCTGGATGCTCCTCCCCTTTCCCAAATATGGAAAACCCATCTAATGAACTCAACGGAAGGAAAAACAACATGTTTAGTTCTCCTACATCTGTGGCTCTCATAAGATCTCACTGTTCTTGCTCATGAGTCAATGTTTGTTAGTATTGCATAAATGATGCAGAAGAAAGTGGCAGCATGTCCTCGGAGGTCAATGGGGCCGGAGTGTGTGGAGACAGCATTTCTAAGCACTTGTCTGGATTTTTCACACAGTCATCTACTACAAATTCCTCTGTCGTCTTTTTAGCTTCCCATATGTTTGCCCCTCTCACTCTGCTGCTTTAAGCAACTTCTACACCCCCACCAGTGTTACTGACAGCACTCATCTGGGTATAATAATGGTTTATGGGTGTGAACAGAAAACCCTCACAAGTCTTCTCTCTCTAAACAATGCACAACAATGATCCTAAATAATAAAAGAATCTCTCTGCCTGGTTGGAATTTATAGCGGGTTGGCTTGTTTTAATTCTGCAAAAACGTGGGTGTGATTTATATGATCCAAGTGCTTTGCCAATAGCCTTTGATCGCCCACTGAAATGTTCCTGTCTCTGTTCTGTTGGCCAGTCTGTGAGCCAATTGCACAATGCGTTCCACGTTGATTTAAATTAATAACACACCTTCCCACACCCTGAAACACGCACTTTTCTCCCAAAAACTTGGAAATCCAGATGTTTATCAGTAAGTAGAAAGGAGAGAAACAGGAAAGAAGAGAACTTGTTTCTCCCTCCAAAGCAAGCTGTAGTCTTTGCAGACTTGAGTAGATTAAGGACATGTGTCCTGTCTCTGTGAACAACACTTGGGTTCCTTTTGCAAGAGCAGTTAAATGATTGGGTGGTGTTGGCCCTCTTAACATGGATAGAAAAACTGCCATACAGTGTGCCATACAAACAAAGAAGCTACGCTCCCCTTTTTCTTTTTTTCTGCAAGGCCAAGTACATGCCATGAAAGTGAGGTAAGCACACTTGTAGCTGATACTTTGCTTGATTGCGTTTTGACTATGGCTTTTAAAATAAACACTTACGTTAGCTCTGTAATTCGGTGGGCTAAATATGGTCACTAAAAAGCTACATTTGCTCCCTCTTAGGGTGGGGGGAAATGGCTTATTGCACTGTGTCATGCTGAGGACCTCTTCTCACTTTGCATCTCAGTGTGACCTTCAGAGGTCATGCACCTTGCACCAGGTTTTGTAAGGCTATGGATAGGGAGGAGAAGAATGGAGCAAAAGGCTCAGGCAGCTGCCTCCTAATGAACTACATGTTTGACACGAAGTGGCTAAGACCAGGTGTGAACAGACATCTGCCTTGCAGAATCTATCCTGACCCCTACTGGATTTTTTCTTGGTCTACCAACTGGAGCCAGTCTAGAGTCAAATGCAAAATGATGACTCCGAAGGTGGCACCAACTGCCTGTTGGTACCCTACAAGCACAAATCTACTTGCAATCTATCAGGAACTTCTGCAGCCTAATTCAGAGGCAGGAGGAGTGGCGGTCTTTTTGCTGCTATCATTAAACAATTCTAAGACAAAGCTCATGTCAGGGTATTGCACATCATCTTCTTTCCCTGACCCTAGTCTTCAGTTGTTTCAGACCCCAAGACTCACCTTTAACTACAGATCCACTTTGATTTGACCCTCTATGTGCCCTTTTTATCTTTAGCGAATCTGCAGTTGACCCAATTCCTCCTCTGAACATTTAATGCATTTGCCCCCACCCCGTTCTTTTTAACAGGAAAAAAAACTTTTTAAAAGGTTGATGTCATTGGTGCAACCCACCTTGGCCAATCACACCTTGACCTGACAATCTTTCCTCTTCTTCTGAACCTCTCTCATCTTTCCTTGTCTTCTGAAAGTGTAGGTACAGCTTTACAAGCTTGGAAGGGGGTCAGCCAGACTAGAAAACAACACATTCTCACGGCCAGTTTTTCCCATGTCTAACAAGTGCAATTATCTGTGGGATTGCAAAATACAATGCAAGAAGTCCTCTGCCTGGCGTGGGCAAGGAGTGATCAGCCTGCTGGCAGGGATTGCTGCTTTTGAGAAAGAGCCCAAGGACTTAGTTGGCTACATGGAGCTCATTTTTGACGTAGCAGATTCAATAGGAGTTTGATCATGCGACTGCTCATTAACTTGAAACAGTGGACTGTCCCCGCCCCCCTTGGAACTAAGCAGATGGGAATGTCTCAAAGGTGTTTAAAAGTGCTTCCCCCCCCCCAAAAAAAATACTTAAAAGGAGCAACATGGTTTGAGCCACCTCCTTGGTCAGCCCCATGAGCAAAATGATGCCGCTGCCTTACTACCATCAATTCTGTTAAAAATGACCAACTGTCTCCAGCTTTGGTGGTTTGTTGGCTGCATCAACAATGAGCCACAGCGTAGCCATGAGAACTGGCCCTGAGGTTATGTTGGAGGAGGGGGGAGTGGAGAAGGCAAGAGCTCTTTGACACAACACTGATGGCTTTAACATAAAGTGTGTAGGCACTTCAGTTGGATAGCAATTTTGCCTATACATATGTACATACAATGCTAGAGATTTCAGCTTATAAACACTGCTTTCCTTGGTATGCCATACCAAAAAAATAAAATAAAAAAGCACCTAGGATCTAAGTGACATGCAGAAGGGATATAATATAGATTGCAATGCTCCAGAACAAATGATTGTCTTTCACCGTACGAATTAGGCCACCGCTGCTTGTTCGGTGGGGACAGGAAAAGATCCCCAGGAACAAAGAGCAGCCGAGTCACCTGGTGCACAGGATATCGGTGATGGAGAGCATGGTGTGGTTCCTAGGATGTGATGCACGTACCCTCTCCCTACCCTGCCCCCTTGCAACTCAGATGTCAGGTGACCTTTCCTCTCGACTGCAGGGCAGGGGGTCTGGGAACGTGGTCAACCAGGCACTGCCCAAGCCCCACATAGTGCACACCATCAGCCTCTGCAGCTTGCGTCAGCAGGCTCTGGCAGCAAGATGCCAGTGCCTTGCTAATTCCTGCCCGAGGCTGGGGAAACCTGCTCCAGCCCCCTGGCCCTTTGACCCTTCCCTACACAGTCGTCTCGCTCTTCCAGAGACCCGTTTTCATGCCGGCTGCGCTGTCAGCCCCGGTGAGGTTTATGTCGTACTCGCTGCCCTTCAGGCCCCCGTTCTGATTGGCCGTGTTGAGGGGGAAGGAGCGCCTCTTAGTCTCTTTTTCCGCTGCGGCATTGGCCTGGTGCTTGAGGTTGTCTCTGCTGGTGCTCCTCCGCTGGCTTTGGCTGAAGTCTGCCCCGTGGTGGTGGCCGCCGCTGCCGTCGCTCAAGTCGGACTGCGTCAGGGCCAACTCCAGGCTTGGGACCACCCCGTGGCGCCGATTGTTCAGAGGGCTGTTCCGACTGCTTTGGTAGCTCTCCGAGTGGCTGGTGGGGAGGCTGCCGCTCTCGCTGGTCGGGTGCTCTGAGGAAGGCCCCCGCAGAGCCTTCAGGCGCTGCTGGTGTTTCCCTTCTCGGTACTGCTTAGTCCTGCTTTTGTGGTGTCTGCTGCGGCCGTGCAGGTTGTTGGCGTACCTGGCCGGCGGGGTGCTCTTGCTGTTGCAAGGCTCGGCGTCCTCATAGCAGGCCGTCTGAGAAGGGCTGCCATCTGCCTGGCCGAGGGCCACTTGCAGGTTGTTGAGTTTGCAAGGCCCCGGGGCGGAATTGCTGCTGCTGGGGGAAGAGGAGGACTTGATGGACTGAGCCGCCTCAGGGCTGCAGCCAATGAAGACCTGGGAGCCGTCCTCCACTCCCACCCCGGGGTGCACGTAGGCTTGCATGGGCAAAGCATTCCTGTAAGAGGGGCAGCAGGCGAACCACGAGCCCTGCACGTCTCGGCGGCGCGCGCAGTGGTGGGCAAAGATGAAGAGCCCCAACGCCACAGCCGTGACTCCGTAGAGGCAGCTGAAGGCCACCTTCAGGAGGAACCAGCGCTGGGACACCGCCATGGCCCCGAAGGTCCAGAGAGTGATGTACAGGAAATGGGTGATGACAAGAGCCCAGAATTGCACCCCTAAAGAGTAAACGCCGTCGACGTCGGCACTGTGCGGGGTAGAATTCAGCGTGACCAAGATGGACCCTGAGTCTGTCAAGAGGTTGCTGCTGCCACCCAGCCGCTGACGCATTTCCAGGGGTTTGGGCGCCTCTTTGGGGTTCCTGGCTTGGCACTGCAATCGGATTCCCGCACACAGGAAGTAAATCCAAGTGACGAGCAGGACGAAAGCCGCAGGCACATAGAAGGCCCCGATGCTTGGCTGACAAGCCAGCCAGCAACTGCAGGGAAATGGGGAGAGGGGGAAGGTTCAGCAGAACTATCAAGTGGTTCTGAAGTAACTGGGAGAATGTAGGGTGAGTCCTGGGAGATCAACCCAAAGGTCTGCCACAGCAATGGAAAGCCCATGCCCCTCCATTTGTTGCTAATATGGTTACCAGATTTTTTTTCAATGAATCGGGGCACTTTTTCTTTTCTTTTCTTTTAGCTGAGTCAGTAGTGGGGATGGTGAGGCAAAAGACCCTGGGCCCAAGCACACATGCATATTGTATAAAGGTGCAAAGCCCTTCTTTTGCACCCTGTGAAACATAAATGCGCAGTTTTAAAAAAACTGGGCAACGGCCGCCCACCCGCAACGCCCGAGCCTCCCCCAATCTCCTTTCCCATTCCCCCTTTGTTTTGACTAATTGGGGGAAGGCTTGGGAGTCATGGGCGGGGGGCGGTTGGTCAGTTTTTTTTTAAAAAAAACTCTGCACATTTATGTTTCACAGGGTGCAAAAGAAGGGCTTTGCACCTTGCCTGGCAGAGAAACCGTGCACCTTGCGCCCCTCCTGTGGCTGATAATTACTGCATTGCTTGGTTGTTATGTATTTCCCAAACGGGAGTTAACCATAGGAGTGTTACAAAGATTTGGTGCCTGGGCTTGGCATAGCTGCCTGTCAAGTCCCATGCTCTAGTAGGGTGATCCTATGCTAATCCCTGAAGCCTCTTGCCTTGCCTTCTCCAAGCACGAAACAGCGAGAGGAGAAGGAAGAGTAACCACTGTAGGCCTTTTTCTCTGTGGGAGGTGTGATTTGAGTCCAGAAGGAAGTGAATAATCTCTGCCAATAGAGGCACACTAAGAGCATATAGCCCAGCAGCAGCTAATATGCTGGCCTCCAGATTTTTTTTTTTGGGGGGGGGGAACCACAACTCCCATCTTTCCTGATCATTGGCTATACTAGCTGGACCTGATGAGAGTTGGAGTCCTGCAATAGGTGGAAGGAGCAACATTGGTAGTCCTGATCTATCCCAGGAATTGGCACTTGTGCGATGCCACCAGTTTTCCAAAGTCCTGCCCATAAATGGGGTCCTAACACGTGAAGCCTTGCTGTATAAAAAGGAGCATTTTGGATTACTTACTAGGAGTCATGATCCCCGTAGTTATGGATATTGACTGCTGCTGTAATCCCACAGATGATGAGGGGGATCCCACCAGCTATCAGGTAGAATCTGAAACACAAAGAAAATCACCACTGTTGATCTCCTGGATGTGGGAATTATACCTGCAAACCTTCCATGGGCTGGAGACGGAGAGAATAAGTCCCCCTCCCTTGGTTCAAAAAGGAGCAATCCACTCCCCAAAGGCACAAGAGTCGCCTTGTAAGAATCGCTGCTGGATCAGGCCAGTGGCCTGTCAAGTCCAGCATCCTGTTCTCACACTGGCCAGCCAGATGCCTGAGCACAACAGCACTCTCCCCTTTGGTGGTTTCCAGTAACTGGTATTCAGAAGAATTACTGCCGTCATGACTAGTTTCCTCTTGAACCCAGTTTTGTAAACTTGGAGCAGGGGCGTCTCCTGCAGCCTACAGCTCCCTCCCTACGAGACCTTCTTCCTCGGTACCGTAGCATTGGGCGGGGGGCTGGCTGGGGGGCTTCCCCTTCCTGCTGCTGTGGTGCCTTCCACGTGGCCTCCTTGTAGATCACTCTCACCATCACCGCCATCCACAGAAGAGTCGACAAGGCAGAGTAGTGCAGAATGATGCCAACCTGTACAGAGTAAAGGCAGAGGACACAGTCATCTCCTGTGGGTCAGTTGCACTCAAGGGCTGGGAGACACTTGCCGGATCTGGGACGGAATGCCCCATGACAACGGCGCTTCCAAGAACGCTGTCGGCAATGATGCCATCTCCGTGTTATTTATTCCATTTAATAATGTGATGCCATGCCCACGGGGCATTCTTACAGAGGCAAAAGCAGCCTGCTGCTGTTTCCTTTGGGTGCAACACCAGTGTGCCACTGGAAAGACAACTGCTTGCGCACAGGATGAGGTCCTCCTTGCCATACTCACCAGTGACTACATTATTACATGAGCACTGTTCCACATCATTCTATATTTTCACTTACATACATTCATTCGGAATAAGATGGGTTTATGAAGCAATTCTATATCCTCCCACCACACTGACGAAGAATTCTACAAGACAGTAGTCTATATCCGGAATCAATGTTCAGTGTCGGATATCATATTTGCTGAATACACAAAGCTTCGCAGCTCGTCTTTCATCGTACAAAGTCTGGTACCTCACTTCATTTAAAGATTTTCAGACTAAAGATTTCATTTTGGACTTGTTATGGTTTGAAGGAATTCTATAAAATATTGTTTATTGCGCATGTACACGGTCATCGTGTTGCCTAGACGTTGCTGACATACTCACCGCTTGGCAGATGACCACGTAGTTGGTAAGGGTGACGCCCCCCGCAAAAACGGCCGACGTCATGGCAATGTGAAAGCAGAGGTTGAGCAGCATGTGCCAGCACTTCCGGGAGATGTGAATGGTGCTGCGGGAAAAACAGGCACAAAAGGAAGGTGGGTGGAGGAGCCAAGGAAGGACCACAGGCGGGCGGTGGCTGGTGCCCATTGTGGCAGGTAGGGCGGAAGGCAAGGTACACCAACAGCAGGTAGATTCACGGCCAAGGACAGTGAATTCTGGATCGATCCCCATCCTCCCCCCCGCTGAGTCCTACAAAGGTGACACTGAGACAAAGGAGGAGGTGGGAGAAGCTGGCAGGCAGTGACACCCGCTGGCCTTGTTGCAAGTAAGAAGCTAAGGACATGGGGGCAGGATGAGGCCAGGCGAGGGAGATGGGGCAGGATACTCACCTGTGGTTGATGATGTACGTGATGATGGTGGCGAAGAGGCACAGGAGGAGGAGAGCAGTGCAGCTGTAAATGACAGGGTGCAGCACTTCAGCTGGGCTCGGGGACTCACGTGGAAAGTTGCTCAGTTCCTGTGTTTGAGAATAATAATAATAATAATAATAATAATAATAATAATAATAATAATTTATTTCTTATACCCTGCCCATCTGACTGGGTTACCCCAGCCACTCTGGGCAGCTTCCAACAAAACACAAAGCGGGGAGGGAAGCCTCAACTATGAAACACTTCCCAAAACAGGACTGCCTTCAGATGTCTTCTAAAAGTTATGTAGTTCTTTATCTCCTTGGCACCTGATGGGAGGGTGTTCTGCAGGGAGGGCACCACTGCTGAGAAGGCCCTCTGCCTGGTTTCCTGCAATTTCACTTCTCACAGGGAGGGAACCGCCAGAAGGCCCTCAGAGCTGGACCTCAGCGTCCGGGCTGAACGATGGGGGTGGAGACACGCCTTCAGGTATGCTGGGTTGAGACTGTTTAGGGCTTTAAAGGTCAGCACCAACACTTTGAATAAGGTCCAACAGAGTGCAGTGGTTAGAAATTAAGGCAGCTTAATTTAAATTAAAGCACTGAGGGGGATCTCGGTGTTCCAGCTCCTGTGGAAAGTTCACTACCTGCATGGCAGCCTTAGCTGAATATGTTGGGAAACTGTGTACGTGCAGCTACTCACACAGAGTCAATTAAGGTTTGGCAGACAGCCAGAAGGCAATCTGAAGGAGTAAGTCTGCCTGGTGATAACAGAGACATGGAGACAGCTTCCTGATTGGTCAAGCTCTCTCAAGGGAGTAATGGCCTATTAACTGGAATGTGTTAGTTCAGTATTTCAGAGTTCAGTAGTTCTGTGTCAGTGTAAGAGTTGTGAGTGGTGTATGAGAGAGCTAGCTAAAGATCCATGTTCTGTTCCTGTATATAGTCCACTGTATATAATAAACACCTAACTACAAGTTCCTGGTTCCTGCTTCGTCTATCCTGTCTGCAGCCAAATCGCCAATTGCTTCCGTGGATTCTGCATTTACTCTGCTAGGTCTGCCTAAGGTCCTGCAACTAGTCAGAAAGTTGCGAAACACCAAATAGGTTTTGCCAATAGACTATAGCTGGGCAAAGCAACCCAAACCTCCCTTGGGCTGGGCGGGTGCTGGATTAGGTGGGCCAGCCCACCCCACCCCCCATGCCTCACCATCAGCACAGCGACGTTGCCAAGGTGCCGGCAGCTGACGGTGGTGACGTTGGGCTCCAGGCCAATCAGCTGGCAGCCTTCAGCTCTCCAGCCCCCGTACCCAGCCAGCACGTCAAAGTCCCAGGAAGCGGCCATGCGGTCAGTGCCCTCGCCCAAATGCCGCAGCGAGATGACGACGGGCTCACTGAAGTTGCTCGCTCCACAGCCATCTGGGGAAGACCAAACGAGGAATGGGCAAAGAGGCTGCAAGCTGCCTTCAGGCTGAGTGGAACAGATGCTATCTTGCACAGCAGAAAGGGACAGAATAATATCCCTCCCCTAACGCCCCATACACCCTAACAACAACAAACAACAACAACATTATCTGAAAAGAACACAGATATATATTTCCTGATTCATTTGGTTATTCCTTTCCTCATTCTTAAAGGAAAGACACACAGTATGAATGCTGGCTTTCAGACATGGGTTCTTAAGCAATGCCCTTTGAGGCAGGAGTAACCAGCGTGGAGAGCGGGTGGCACTGTGGTCTAAACCACTGTGCCTCTTGGGCTTCCTGATCGGAAGGTCGGCGGTTCAAATCCCCATGACGGAATGAGCTCCTGTTGCTCTGTCCCAGCTCCTGCCAACCTAGCAGTTCAAAAGCACACCAGCGCAAGTAGATAAATAGGTACCACTGTGGTGGGAAGGTAAATGGTGTTTCCGTGCACTCTGGGTTTCCATCAAGGTGTTCTGTTGCACCAGAAGCAGTTTAGTCATGCTAGTCGCATGACCCAGAAAGCTGCCTGTGGACAAACGCCGACTCCCTTGGCCTGAAAGTGAGATGATCACTACAACCCCATAGTCGCCTTTGACTGGACTTAAACTGTCCAGGGGTCCTTTACCTTTTACCTTCCAGATGATTTGGACTACAACTCCCATCATCCCCAGCCAGTGTGGCCTGTGTTTAGGGAAGATGAGCTCCCCACCCCCCAAAAACCCATCTGAAGGACCCCACATTGGCTAGCCAAACCAAAAGAGGCAGGCCATACAGCCTGTTCCATACAGCCACTGCCCGGGCACTGAGATCCTTACGTGTTCCTGCATAGATCACTGGAGTGGCCACACTGCGCCTTTTGCCATCATCTGCCAGGTGTGAAGAGTTTCCAGTGCTGCAGAAGAGCTTGCCGTTGCGGAATGCCAGGAACTGGAGCTTGTACTTGTGAGCTGAGGGGTAAGGAGGAGCCGACGGGCAGAAGAGACCAGGAGGCAACTGAATGGAGGCCAGAGCAATGCTGTTCTGATGGGACAGGGAACAAAGGGGTCACCCAGCAAAACAACAACAACAACCCAGTCCCAGCCTGGGGACACACGCAGGAAACTTGACTTCTACCAGTTCAGTTTCTTGTCCACATTGCCAGGTACAGCTGGAGCAGCCCTCCCCCACCCCTTCATTCATTCATAAATCCATTCCTTCCTTTCTTTGCATTAAGTTACAATGGGTTGCATCCAATGCCAGTTCCACACAGACTAATTAAAGATAATGGGCATGTCTAACTTGGGATGCAGACGGTGCTGTGGCCTAACCACAGAGCTTAGGGCTTGCCGATCAGAAGGTCGGCAGTTCGAATCCCTGTGACAGGGTGAGCTCCCGTTGCTCAGTCCCTGCTCCTGTCAACCTAGCAGTTCAAAAGCATGTCAAGTGCAAGTAGATAAATAGGTACCACTCTGGTGGGAAGGTAAATGGCATTTCCATGCGCTGCTCTGGTTCGCCAGAAGCGGCTTAGTCATGCTGGCCACATGACCCGGAAGCTGTCTGCGGAGAAACGCTGGCTCCCTTGGCCTATAGAGCGAGATGGGCGCGCAACCCCAGAGTCGTCCGCGACTGGACCTAACGGTCAGGGGTCCCTTTACCTTTACCTTGGGACCATTAATTTCAAAGGGTCTGTTCTGAGTAAATCTAAGATGGCTACAGACCATTTATTTGTCTGTTTATTTAAAAACAAACTGCATGAGAATTTGTTTTTAAATATGTGTTTCTCAACAGATTTCCTCTCAAACCTTTCTAAACACATTTCACCCTAACATACAGGTTGGTACTCTCCTTAAGCCCCAAAACTGTGTTGCAAAAGTTGGAGTAGTGCGACATCTGAAAGACAGCTACATACTGCTCCGTACATAGCATGGCAGGGGGAGGTTTGAGAAATAGCCCAGCTTAGTGGCAGAGCTTCTGTTTTGCCTACAGAAGGTCCCAGGTTCCATCTCTGACATCTCCAGGGAGGGCTGAGAAGGACCCCGTTCTGAAATCCTAGCAAACTGCTTCCGGTCAGTGTAGACAATACTGGTCTCAATGCGCCAACCGTCTGACCCCGTATAAGGAAGCTTCCTACGTTCCCAAATCCTTTCCCCCAGTGCTGACCCAAATGCCTCCTTCTCAACTCAGTGGTTGCTTTTTTAGGTTGTGAGACCTGATGATGGATCTCCCACTTCAGGTCTGGTTTGACTAGCAGACTCTCTGAATTCAGTTCATCTGCACTTGCCCTGCCCATGCAAGGGCTGCCTGGATTTCTGCTCTGCTTACTGCATCCTATAATGCTTTGCCAAGATCCTTTCCTCTCCTTTATCCACCCTACTTGACCCTGCCCTTCCCCACCTCACCTTGATGTGAAAGCTGGCCAGGGAGATGTTTGGCCGCCCCGTGGCACACCGGAACTTCAGCTGCTGGTCTGCCAGGGACTCAGCATATCGCTCCTGCCGGTGCGGCCGACTGCTGAGCACCACCTCGCGCTTCTGAAAGGCTGTGCAGCTCAGGCCCACATAGCTGTCTGGCTTGATCAGGTAGGCCTCAAAAGCGATGTTCCTCGTGTTCTGCCAAAGCAAAGGTACCCGACTTGTGAGACCCAGGATGCCTCCCAGGAAGCGGTGGGCAAAGCTGTTCTTTCCACTTTCCCGTTTTTCCCTTGTCTTGAGCTTAGCTCTTCCCATCCATTTGCAATTTATTTATATATTTATTTTTTTAAGCCCTCCCGAAAGTTCACTGCATTTTAGTGCATATTTTTCCTAATATACGGGATGTTTGTATGCAATTTTGCCTAAGGCCCACATATTTACACAGTGATTTTCCCCAATATAACACATTTTCTGTGCATTATTTTCACTAATATACCCGTTTCTATGCATGCTTTACCACAGTATGTGCAATTTTTTTGGGGTAGACATTACTTGGTGGGACAGCTGCATTGCAAAAGTGCAAATTTTGAAGGAAGGCGGTGTTTCAGTTTTCATATTGTTTCAAGAAGTGTGAATAAGGTAAATTCTCATTTAAATCATATTTCTCCCCCATTTTTTACTCCCAGGTAAAGAGTATCATTGTTAGGCATGGTGGCACAGATCCACACTCTTGTGTCCATCCATCCCCCCTGTTAACTTGCAACTACCCCCTTTGTCTCAATATGAATATTTCTTACTACCCACATCTTAATATTATTCCTCCGATTAATTTGTTCCAAGCTCAACTAGTCCCTTAATAAATTGCCCTGCAGTGACCTCCTCCATCCCTCATTCCCTTGCTCTCTCCAAGCCTAGCTGGTGGTACCAGTCGCCATTTCAAGTTCCCACAATGCTACCATGGCCGCTCCAGGGCACTGTGGGAAATTCAAAATGGCAGGCAGCTCCCAGATAAGCCCATGGACAGGTTGCTGGATGGGTAACTGAGCTGACTGTCAGCACTGGTGAGCCCTGTCAAAGTGCTTGGTCCCCAGCAGCTGCCCAAGAATACTGGGTGTGTCCGTGCCGCCCGTGTTCCTTAGTTCCAAACAGCCCACAACCCTCCCCTCCCCATCTGAACATCTCTCGGTGTGACCTACCACGGCTATGTACTGAGAGCTGGTGCTGAGAGTGTAGGCGGCAATCTTCTCTAGCGAGCGGACGATGCTGGTGCAAGCCTTGTCCTCAATCTGAGCCATCCACAGAACGTGGTCATCCACTAGCATCATGTTGCTGGCCATCTCCACAATGACGTCCGTGAGCTGCGGGAAGGCAGACAAGGGTGAGATCTTCCAAAAAACCCCAGGGCTGCAGCAAAAGAGATGATTTAAATCAGGGACGGAGAACCTGCGGCCATTCAGATGTTGATGGATTTCAGCTCCCAGCATTCTTGTGCCATGTTGCCTGGGGCTGGTGCAGCTACGAGTCCATCAGAGTCTGAAGGCAGTGATAGAAACTGGAGTAGAAAATCTAGGAGCCAAATGGCTTCTAGGACCTGGGTTGTGGGCGCCAAAACAGAATGTCTAGTGGCCACTGGCGGGGTGGGGGACGGGGAGATCAGCAACACTTTTTATTTATTATTTTGATAAGCATGAATTAATATGCAATTCACATAAGCAACACATCGTTAATTTCACATTTTTAGCAGAAACTGTTCATACATGTTTAATTTGGTGTTTACAATAAAAATACAGTGGTACCTCAGGTTACAGACGCTTCAGGTTACAGACTCCGCTAACCCAGAAATAGTACCTCGGGTTAAGAACTTTGCTTCAGGATGAGAACAGAAATCGTGCAGCAGCAGTGGGAGGCCCCATTAGCTAAGGTGGTACCTCAGGTTAAGAACAGTTTCAGGTTAAGAACGGACCTCCAGAACAAATTAAGTTCTTAACCTGAGGTACCACTGTATTGGTACCATACTTCAGCTCTCAAAACACTCTACTCTTTATTGTTAAACTCCTTAACATATTGTCTATCCTTAAGATATACTATGAGGCTTCAAAACACATACATTTCAGTAATCCTTGAGTGTCAGCCAGGCACACAAAAATTGGCACCCAGACTTTTTGAGGTGCTTGCTAATGGAGAATCTTTAGGCGCAAAATGCGCCTGATGCCCTGCTAATTTCGAAGCCTGTCTAGAGGACCTCAGCTTCCCCACCCTGCTTTAAATGCAAAGAGCGCTCTGGACAATGCACAGAACATGGAAGCGACACCACATCCACCCTGCATTAGAACCCTGCTCAATCAAAGAGACCAGATGGCTTTAAGAAGCCTGCAAGCGAGGCCTGAGCACAACCTGGCATTCCCAACAACTTGTGCTGAGAGGCATCAGGGCCTTGTCCACTATTGCTTCCAATCCACCACTACGGAAAGAGGAATGCAAATGGATAAAATTGATGGTAATTGCAGCCAGATAGGTTATAGCGAGTAGCTGGAAAAATCCAGAAGAGCTAGGGGTGAACCAATTCTCTAGGGAATCCTCTGTGTTTTGAGGCACAGAGGAAAAGACAGGAATCGCAAGCAAGCAGCTTACTCCCTGAATTGCATTTGGGGAAAGCAAAGAACGTAGGAATGCGGTTACACATGACTCAGTTACCTGCTTAATCTGATCCACGTAACCAGTGAACTTCTCAATCATCTGGGAAACGTAGATGACATCCATCATGTCCGAGAAATTTGCCGCCTCAGCTGTGTAGACACGCAGCTGGTGTGCCAGGGTCAGGGCGTTGGAGGCGTTGATGGGCATCTGGGAGCACAGAAAAGGGGTTGGGGCCCACGTCAACATAGTGCTTGATACATAAAATAAGAGAGGTAGCCCAGGGGTTATGCTCAGTGGCAGAGCACCCACTCTGCAGGAAGGTCCCAGGTTCTACCCCTAGTGCCTCCACCTGGGAATACCCCCTGCCTGAAACCCAGGAGAGCTGCTGCCAGTCAGAGCAGGGTATATAAGACAATATTGTAGGGCCTCCACATTTGCTTCTCTGGGCCAGGCCAACCACTCCTAACATAGAAAAGGGCATTGAAGGCACGGCTGGCTGGGAGCTGGCATAGCCATGCCAACTGTGCAGCTGCAAGGGAGGGCAAGGCAAGCCCCTGGCAATGACAGGGGCACCCCGAGGAGCAACCCACCAGCACAAAGGTGTAGAGGACACGGGTGATATCGTTGGTGTACAAGCAGTGGGAATAGTCCCCTTCCTCCCAGCGGCCTGTGCGGTCACAGCGCCTCCACGCTTGCTTCTCCAAGCCGGGCCCCCCGTTCCCAGAGGCGAAGGGGTACTGCAGACATGACTGGTAGGCGGTGATGCCAGCCAAGGTGCGTGGCCACCTGCGGGCAGGGGGGAGAGAGGCATGTCATGAATTCTACTCAATATGATCCAGAGCAGAACTCCAACGTATCGTTAGCAGAGTAAAAACTTAAACACATTGCAGAATTCCAAAAAAATAGACCAGAGGCAATTGCATTTCATCCAGCAGAGCTTAGTGCTACTGAAGGCAAATGAGCATAATGCTCACAAATCCAATACATTCAGGATTGGCCCTGTCCATAAGAAATCCAGTTGCAGCAGACTTAATTTAAACTTACAGTAACTTATACAGTCATATCTGCCAATCACCCATTCCCACCACCCTTCTGAGTAATACCCCTCCCCACCTTCTCACTATATAGAAGGATCTGGCAACTTCTGTTTCAGTGTATCTGAAGAAGTGTGCATGCACACGAAAGCTCATACCAAGAACTAACTTAGTTGGTCTTTAAGGTGCTACTGGAAGGAATTTTTTTTTTTTAATACAGTCATACCTCGGGTTGAAGTAGCTTCAGGTTAAGCATTTTCGGGTTGTGCTCCACGGCGACCCAGAAGTAACAGAGCACATTACTTCAGGGTTTCGCCACTTGCCCATGCGCAGACGCTCAAAATGATGTCACCCGCATGCACGGAGGCGGCAAATTGCAACCCACAGATGCGGGTTGCATTCGCTTCAGGATGCGAACGGGGCTCTGGAACGGATCCCATTCGCATCCAGAGGTACCACTGTAATAAGTATAAACCTTAACGCTAAGCATCCTATCTACAGAACACCACACCAGAAGGAAAAGAGATAGAAAGAGAAAGTGAATCCCAGGCTCCTTCTGGCCTTACTATTATAGTCAGCATGACCTTGACAGAAAGAGATAACAGAACCAGTTTAAGCCAGCTGTACTCAGCTTCTCTGAAGGAATAACCCAAACATCATGAACCTTCTGCTTGTTTCTTTCACGCAGATAAGCTTCCAGAACCCTCTTGAACTAATTAGAATAGGAAAGACCTCTACACATCAGACTTTCTGTACCAAGAAATGCAAACTGACAAGGTGGCCATTTGGAGGGAGTGCTTCTGTAATGGGAGCCCCATCCGGCGACTTGTCTGTAGGGGAGGCAGGAGGAGATTGCACAGTTGAAGGGAGCATGAGACGACAGCAGGGATGGGGAAGGTGTGACTTGTCGGTTGGGAGACCAGGAGGGTGGAGGGCACAGGGGATTAGCTGGGTACCGATGGGTTCAGGAAAGCCCTTTCCAACCTGATGTTCTCTAGGCGTCGCTAGGCTGCAACTCATGTTACCCCTGACCATTGGCAATGCCGGCCGGGGCTCATGTGAGTGGACAGCCAGAAGATCTGGAGGGCAGCAGAGGCAGAACCCTGCTGGATTTGACCAAAGGCCCAACTAGTCCTTTTCACTCGCCAACCAGATGCCTATGAGAAGTACAGTACTCTTAACTGAAAGAGAATTAAGGGCCTCAGACGTGAGATCTCCAGGCTGATAGTAGATTAAGACTGATGGATACTTGTGGGGGCTGAAGCCGGGAAAGGGGGGGTGGAGTTTGGGAATCCAAAGGGTTCATAACTACAATTTATTTTGTTTTTACTTTGTTTGTTATTGGTATGTAAAATGGGAAATTCGTGGAAGGGAACTTTGGTCGACGTCAGGAAAAAACATTTTAAGAATAAGAATCGATGTATAAGTTTGAGGTTTAAGTTTGGATAAGGTAAAATTGGATTTTTAAAATGAACTAAATTAAATGAAAATAAGGTTTGCAAAAATAAATCTAAGATAAACTATTAAGTTAAAGTTGAGAAATAAGTAATAAAATTTGCTGAGCTAATAATTAGAATTGGAACACAAGAAGGGGAGGTGTGAGGAGGTCTGAGAAACAAGTTAAAAGAAAATAAGCAATTGAAATTCTACGTGTTTTTAATCGTGTTTTAAGTTTGGAAGTAAGTGAGAAGAAAATAAGGGATTGAAATTATACCTGTTTTTTTGTTTTTGTTTTGTTTGTACTATTGTGTATTACTGTTTTTTCTTTTTATATATAATTTTTGAAACCTCAATAAATATCTTTTAAAAAAAGAGAGAGAAGTACAGTCCTCTTATGGCTGCACCAATCTGTTTGGATGCTCCCCTGAATTTTAAAATAATAATTCAACATATGGGGTGGGTGGGGATAAGAGAGCGAGCTACAGATCCTTCTCCCCCTCCACATTACCTTTCCATGTGTAAGATGGTTGGTGGCTGTTGGCTCTTTATGGGAGATGTGCTCAACTGTACAGTTCCCCCATCCACAGCCTGAGGACCTTTCCACACAGCCAGGTAGTTGTGGATTCTGTGCTGCTCATACAGGAATGCTTTTGCCCACAGCTCCATGAGGTCTTCTTCATCAATATGCCACCCCATATTAACTGCTACCCTTCTGAACCATATTTACCATTTCCACTGGCTTTTTTCTGTACCGGATTTTCCATGCGAAACAGCAAATCCAGATTAAATGGGGAAATTAATATGGGATGCCCTATTCGTTGAGAAAGTCAACCTGTGGGTGCTACACAAAACTCACACGCACAAGCAGCAAGGGAGGTGCAGTGGCCACACAAGGAAGGGTCTCCTCAGTGGTGGCTCCCTGGTGGGGAATGATCTCCTTAGGGAGGCACGGCAGGTGCCATCACTATCTGCTTTTAGGGGCCAGGCAAAAAACAATTATTTTGCCCAAGCTTTTGACCTTTCACTCTTTTCTTTCTTTCTTTCTTTCTTTCTTTCTTTCTTTCTTTCTTTCTTTCTTTTAGGGGGTGCCTTGAGTTGGATCTCCTCTTTTATAAATATTACCACGGAGTGTTTAAGGTTGTTTCTACTCTTGCATTTATACTTGGTTTTGATGTTTGTTTCTGTAAGACATCTTCTGTTAACCTTTGTGAAAAAGTGACTTATTATCATTATTATTATTATTATTATTATTATTATTATTATTATTATTACCACCACCACCACCAACAATTCCACAAGAAAGTTCTGTGCAATTGCCCTGAATCTCCCACATATATCTCCCCCTTGCCCTTTAAGGAAGGGCTATAGCTATGCTATATGCAGAAGGTCCCAGATTAAGTCTCTGGCATCTCCAGGTTTAGCTGAGAGAAACCCCTGGAGGGCTACTGCCAGTCAGTGTAGACAGTACTGAGCCGGTTGGACCAATGGTCTGACTCTAACTTGATATAAGGCAGCTTCCTATGGCAGGGATTCTTTTTCCTGCCTCTCCTCATCCGCATTTGGAATAAAAATACTGGTCAGGCTGCTCCCTGATAAATATCACACAGAGTAAACGAAGGGAAGAATGGGGGCATTGCAAGCCAGTGAGCATCAAGGAAGGAGACCCCCGCTGCCTGCAACTGAATGAGAGGGTGGGGTTGGGAGAACAGGGAAAGGGATAGGGGATTGTGTCTCTAAATAGGATGAGGCCCCGTGAGGGGAGGGGGGTGACTTTCATGCTGTGCCACAGGGTTTGAAACAGAGAAGAAAAAATGTCTGATGCCAAATGTTTTATGGAGTAATTTATTTGCCTCCCTGGAACTCTCTGCTTGGTCCAGCTGCTTCAACATCTGGCTTGCAAGACTCTTCCTATGCCTTCTCCCTCCCATGCCAGCGGGAACAGCTGGATGAAGGCATAAGGCTGTCACATGGCTCCCTCCACACACACCAGACGCAGACATGATACAGCACACCCCTTGAGCTGCCTCTGCAAAGACAAACCCAGTTCCTCCTTCGGTTCTCGCAGCCTATTGCCCCAGAACAAAACTGGCTTATGCGGTTGAAAGCAAGCTCAACCCAGGAGAACCCTAGGCTGTGTACACACCAAAACCTTGAAGTGTGTGACTTCTCCTGAAGAACCATGGGAACTGTAGTTCCAGCACCCTTAGCAAACTACTGTTCCCAGGATTTTTTTTAGGGGGAAGCAGTGTGCTTGATGTGTGCTTTAAATGTAAGGTGCGGGCTGCAAAAATGTTTATGCCCTCCTTCACCATCACCGTGGTCTCTGTCTCCTCCCGTTAGCTCCATTCGATTAGGAAATACCAGAGGCAGGGGCAGGAATGGAAAGAGGCAGTGGCTTGTATCTCATCCTCTGTTTGTTGCAATCAGCTCTGTTTGCCTTCCACTACAGTTCAGCTTCCGCTAAAACTTCTTCACCTCACTATTTGCAATGGCTAAAAGTGATGTAATTGATTTCAATGAACGTCAACAGAAGAGAAACGTGAAAAAAAATGCCATTTTTTCCAGACTGGAAAAAAAATACTCCAATGGCAAATGCTGCTCATAATGGCTTGCGTGATTTACATTTCTGACGTCCGAAGAACGTGCAAATTGAGGGAATTTCTGCTCCCTGCTGGACTTTTCCAATATTTCTGGGCAGGGGATGCAATCTCAGGTCATCTCATCTGCTTTGGTCCTTTCAGCTCTTTTTTTGGTCCCAGGCAACAGAGGACCAAACAATGAGGACATCTAAACAATTTCACATCCATTCTGGGATTTAATTAGTCTCTTTCCAAGTTTTCCCATGGGATGGGAATCCTTCTGCTCTTCCCCACCCCTTCCAAATGCCTGCAGCGCTGCAAAGCTCTTCTGTGCTTTCCTAGGGTGTTGCATTTGTGTCACGCACTGGAAGGATCAGGGGTTTTGGGTGCTGCTCTTCCTTGCCTCTAACCCCAGGCCATATCCTGCTCATGCAGAGTGCGGAGGCGGAAGGGGCCGGGATGGGGGGGGGGGTGGAGGGAGAGAAGACAGGCCCGCTGTTAATTTAAGCCACATTGACTGCGCAGTAATTTATATTCCATCAAGACCCTGCCAAGGTTACAGCGGGCTCCATAAGCCTTTTTTCTCTTGCCAGAGAAATTCCAACACCTCTGCTTCTGGAGCCTGTCTGCGCTGCCAGAGCCGGGCCTCTCTCTCGGACAGCCTCCCTCGCAATGGACCCTTAATCATTCCCAGATCCCGGTTGCCAGAGAGATCCTCAAGCCCATCCCCTCCCTCCCCTCTTCTCTGTGCAAGAGGGGCTCTGGGAGAGCAGGGATCAGGCATCCGAGGGCTGCCTGCCCCCTAGCCGAACCCTCCTGCTCAAAGGGAACTGGAGACATTGGACCCTACGGGGCCAAGAGGCAGCAGTGATGGCAAAGAGCAAATGAATTCTACCATCCTTCCCAACAGACAGCACATCTGTGGAAGCCCACCTGGCAAGCACTGGAAAGGGTAGGGAAAAGCTGCAGCTAAGCGGCAGAGCAGCTGCCTTGAATGCAGACCGTCCCAGATACAACCCCCACCACCCCAAGGCAGGAATGGGAGAGCTTCCTGCCAGAAACCCTTGAGAGCTTCTGCCTGTCTGTGTAGACAATACTGAGATAGCTAGGTGAACAGCCTGACTCCTATAAGGCAGCTTCTTGCGCTTCTGTGGAAGGGATTCCCAGCTCTTTTCTGATGTGGTTGGCACAGCAAGAAATAAACAAAGCAATGACCTCCCCCCCCCCTTTCCCCAGCAAGTCCAATGCATCAAGCAAGAAACAAAGACTTTTTAAAGTTACCCTATTATTATTATTTTGTTACGCTGGCTTTCCTTGCAACTCCACCAGGAAGACAGGAGAGGGCGGACAAGAGAAAGCCCAACAATATTAATTTAAGCAGTTCCTGCTTGCAGCCTTCTTAAGGAAATCAGCCCTGAGTGCTCACTGGAAGGACAGATCCTCAAGCTGAGGCTCCAATACTTTGGCCACCTCAAGAGAAAAGAAGACTCCCTGGAAAAGACCCTGATGTTGGGAAAGATGGAGAGCAGACGGAGAAGGGGACCACAGAGGACAAGATGGTTGGATGGTGTTCTCAAAGCTACCAGCATGAGTTTGACCAAACTGCGGGAGGCGGTGGAAGACAGGAGTGCCTGGCGTGCTCTGGTCCAGGGGGTCACGAAGAGTCGGACACGACTAAACGACTAAACAACAACAAGAACAACAGCTTGCAGCCCAGGAAATCACCCTGCCATAATACCTCTTGCACATTACAGAAGGGCGAGGTTCTAGCTCCTAGGTAATGGCAATACTGCTAGGAACCAGACTGGTATTTCAGAGGTTGGGATCATAACAGTAAGTCTGTTTGTCATTCAGCCACAACTTTCATTCTTCTTTTGAAAGTTTCCTAAAACAGGGCTCATTACATAGCCCTACATTATATAGAGTTAAAAAAGATCTCCCGTGCAATTGTACTTGGACCACATCAGCCCTGGCAGTTGCCTCGGCCACCATGCAAACCTACCAGATGAGATACCAGTTCTCCCCATTTGATTTAGCGCATCCCTTCTTTCGTCCATCATGCAATCATGAAGTCTAGAAACCTGACTTAAAAATAACAGCAACGGAAGTTGGTGTTCCTTACACACGGTCTCATGGAACCGTGCACATATCAGCCTGGCTCGCTTAAGTCTTAACTCAGGCCCTGCCATTCCAAGGCCCTCTCTGGTCCAGATCTCCATAGACTCTCCTACCTGAAGTCTCCACGGTTGTTGGTGACGCGCTCGGCTGGGCAGTATGAGGCCGACGTCTCCAGCACAACTATTTCGACCTTCTTGCTAACGTTGCCCTGAGCAGTGGAGATGGTGCATTCCCATTCGCCGCTGGCTGAGACATGGATATTGGACAGGATAAGCTCGCTGGGGACAGAAAGGGCTTTTAGAAACCATACGAGACTGAATGGTTGATAGCTTTTAGGAGACAGGTATGAGGGATTTCACAACTTTCAAATTCCAAAAATGAGGGGTGCTAAAAAGCTATAACGTGCCTGAAGAATTCAAAAGGCTTAGTATAATTAATATAATTTAGCTTTGCTTGGTAAGTAAAACGTGTGTAAAATCACTAAAAATGATTGTCAGGTACTTGCAGTTATATTATATATTAATATTATTGGGTTTTGTTTTTATTTAGCATTACCTGACATTTTCTGAATGTAAAATTAAAATTATTTGGTTTTTTGAAAGCAGTTTCTGTGCTTTTTCATCAAAATGTAGACTTACCAAGCTACATGTTGTCCAATCACAAAAATGATACCAGATTTGAATTCCTCACACTCAAAAGAAATATATATATATATAAAGACCCCTCACTGAAGAAATGTGCAAAAATTAAGTTTCACCCCCTAAAATGCAGGGAAATAACTTCCTATCTGCTTTTGGTCCCAATTTCTAACGTTTCTTTAACACTGTAGAACCTGTTGTATTCTGGAACTGTGGCTTTTTGATCAATATGCCACCCCAAATTTAGCTTTTTCATCAATATGCTGCCATGTCACACAAAAGTTGCTGTAAAATGGCAGGGAAGAACTGTATGCTGTGATACCATCCCAAATTGAGTCATGTGCAATTACAATGCGAAACTCCCACAACTTTCCAAGTTAACAAGGTTGCAAATTGATTTTTCCCCCCTGGAAACAATTAACACAGAAATGAGTTCTAAACATCTTCTAGATTCCACTAGATTTTCAGGAACGGCTTTTATATCATGTGAAAGATCACATAATATGTGGAAATTATCAGGTGAGAAAACAACAGGAAAACAGAATTAAGTGCTGTCTGAATACAGTCTAACTTAGTCTGCAATTACATAAACCAAAGCATATGGAACTGAACTAATGCAGCTTGACACATGAAAATAAATATATTAAGATACAGGAATTAAAAATGGCATATAAATTCAGCCAAAATGTACTGCGGCTCCTTAAAGAGTAGGGATGGGAGAGAAACTCAATTCAGTTTGCATTTAAAGGCAAAACTACTGTATTTGTGTTTTCTGAAAAAAATGTGTGTACTGAAAACACAGCCATCCTTTGAGACTTCTCCAAATGTTTCAATGCAGCTCTCCAGTCAAGTAAGGCGGTAAAAAATGCATATACTGGGGTAAAGTATGCATGGAAATTAATATACAGCATATGACTGAAAATAACATACAAAAATGCATGATAATAGGGGGTATTGCTTGCTGAAATTAGTCAAAACCACATACAAAAATGTTTTATTAGGAGAAATTCACACAAATATGCTGACAGATTTCCACGACGTTGTTACTTTTTTTTAAGTCACAAATAGTTGTGGAAATGTGAGGATCTGGATTTAAGACTGGGAATGTTAGAAACATGAAGAACTGAAATAGAGAGATTTGTCCATCCCTCTTAAAGGTTAACAAATTTATTATGGCACAGCTTTTCATGGATTCAAGCCCATGAAGGCTTGCATCTGATAATGATAGCTTGTGCCATGATAAATTTGTTGGCAAGTTTCTCAGGTGCCTCAGGAACGCTTTTGATTGCTTTTTGCTTTGTTGTAAGTGACAAACCTTTTCGTAGCAAACGTATTTGTTGCAAGAGGCAAAGTTTTTTGTCTGCTGCAAGACTGGGAACAACAACACGTTAAAATAGTGTGATTAGCTGTGATTCCTCTGTTGTAGGGACTTGGGTTAGATAGCCGTTGGGTCCCTTCCAACACTACAATTCTATGATTCAGAATATTTTCAAAAGCTTGGGAGATTTTTTATTTGGAAAAAAAGAAAAAAAAGGATTTACTTGGCATAGAAATGATCACAATGTTGGCAGCAAATGGGTCTCCCCAGTGCCGGATTTACATATAAGCTAAACAAGCTATAGCTTAGGGTCCCACTCTCTTGGGGGGCCCCCAAAAAAATTAAAGGGGAAAAGAACTGAATGTACATTTCCAAAATATAAGATAAAGATAAAAATAAAATAAAACCTACATACAGCAACAGTGTTTTGTGTTGTGTAGGCTCCTATCTGTTAAGTGCAAATGGCTTTAGATACCTATTAGGTCCATAAATTACCATATAGCATATATTCAACACAAAAAAACAGCGACAATTTGTTGTTGACAAAGGACAGCTGGACATATAAAGGGTCCCGTTACCTTCAGTAGCTTAGGACCTCATCAAACCTAAATCTGGCCCTGGGTCTCCCAGGGGAGTGATACCCAAAAAATGAGGTGCTGCAACTTAGAATATTCTCTCTTGATCTTTGCCTGTTACCTGTCTAACCTTGGATGGGATTAGACTTCCATGCAACCTGTCAAACCCTGAACTGCTTATTTGTCCTGATCTGTATCCTTCCCAGGAACTTTGGGAACTACAGCTCACCTCTCAACAGAGCTGAAATTCCCAGCACCCTTCACAAACTACAGTTCCCATGATGCTTGTGGGGAAGCCATGTGTTTTAACTGTATGGCGCAGACGTGAAGTTTCTCCCTTTCCCCAAGGCAGCAAAACCCCAGTACCTCGTGATGAAGGTGCAGTCGTGGACGAGGCTCTCCTCCAGGATGATGCCGTTCCGTTCATCCCCCTGCACCAAGGCACGGTTGTGGTACCACAAAATGTGTGTGCTGTTGTCCAGGTAGCTGGCTGTGCACTGGAAAGGGAGGCGATCGCCTTGGAAGACCACTTGCCGCAAGGAGGGGATCAGCAGGTGGGTGTGCAGCTCTGGGGTCCCTTCTGCGGGAGGGAGAGCGAGATCCCACTCAGGTTGTGTAGGGAGAGAGAGAAGGGTGCTGAGACCAAGACACCAACTTGCACACAGGTGCCTCTAACACAGTTATGTCTTGCACTTAAGGTGGAAAAGTGATAATCAGAAGTTTACATAAAGGAAAGCTCATTTAGGCAACCAATTATAATTACATAGACTGAGCAAATTTCCCTCTGCTCCTGTCAGCTATGGAGAGTGTTATGTACTGAGCTGAATCCTAGAACAACAGAATCCAGAATGCAGCCGTCTGATTGGTCCGCAGGAGCCACCCAATCCAGCTCCAGGTGGAAGTGAATCAGTGACCTGATTGGCCTGCAGGAGCAGCCAATAAGGCTTCTGGAGGAGGTGAATCCGCAACCTGATTGGCCTACAGGAGCGGCCCCGAATTAGCCAATCACGCAGGTCCCGTTGCGTAAATAATGTATATATAGCTAGACGTTTTGGGGAAAGTTTCATTCATTGCTACTATGAGCTGAATAAAGAGCATGAAATTCACACTCGACTCCAAGAAAAATACTATTTAGAAAGGGAAGCCTAGGGGTGCCCAAAGTGCCTCAACGAGGCCTGAGCATGAACTGAGCTTGCTCTGTTACAGCAGGATGCTGCCCGTTTTCAGGGTCGGAAGGAAAGCGGGACGGTGTGTTCTGCAAGACGACGTGGCTGGCGAGCTGGAACAGGGCCACTCCCACCCTGCACAGGTTCCTGCTGGTCCCACTAGTAAATAAACACACCCTGCCCGTCCAGCCGGGGGCCTCACCGCAGCGCATCTGGCTTTCCCGGATGTTGCGTAGCAGCTTCCCGTGCAGGCTGCCAGGGTAGATGCACAGCGTCTTGTCGGAGATCTGGACGGAGCGGTTTTTGGACCAGGCTGAGACCCAGCGCATGTTGCAGTCGCACGTCAGGTATTCTGTGGCAAAGTCACTGGAAGGGAGGGAAGAGAGCCACATGCTGGGATTAAGCAGAATTGTTGTGTGGGGAAAGGGGTTGTAGAAGACAACAAGAGGAGGCCTATGTAAAGAGCTCTGTGTGGAGTGAGCTCTTCTACCTCAAAGATCGGATGGGTGGCGAACAGTCATACCTCTTGTTACAGTGGTGCCCCGCAAGACGAATGCCTCGCAAGACGGAAAACTCGCTAGACGAAAGAGTTTTCCGTTTTGGAGGTGCTTCGCAAAACGAATCTCCTATGGGCTTGCTTCGCAAGACGACAATGTCTTGCGAGTTCCTGCTGGTTTCCCCCCCTCTTTCCCCCCCTTTTTCTAAGCCGCTAAGCCGCTTATCAGCTGATCCGATCAGCAGATAAGCCGCTAAAAGCCTCTAAAAGCCGCTAATAGCGCTAAGCCGCTTATCAGCTGATCCGATCAGCAGATAAGCCGCTAGAAGCCTCTAAAAGCCTCTAAAAGCCGCTAATAGCGCTAATCCGCTAATCCTTCAATGGGCTTGCTTCGCAAGACGAAAAAAAACGCTAGACGAAGAGAATCACAGAACGGATTCTTTTCGTCTTGCGAGGCACCACTGTATGTTCAGTTCAGGTTGTGTCTTTTCAGGTTGTGTCCCGCGGTGACTCGGAAGTACTGGAAAGGGTTACTTCCGGGTTTCGCCGCTCGCGCATGCGCAGATGCGCAAAATGACATCACGCGCATGTGCAGAAGCAGCAAATCGCAACCCGTGCGTGCGCAGACACGGGTTGTGTTCCTTTTAGGTTGTGAATGGGGCTCCGGAACAGATCCTGTTTGCAACCAGAGGTACCACTGTATTCTGCTTTCAGATTTCCAACCTGGTCCAACCAGAATTTGCATATGTGTGTGTGCACTTTTCTTTGATGAATGCTTTTGGGGGAATTTGCAGGGGGGGGTGTTGAGAAGTGCATTGCAGAATTTTGATAGGTGTGAACCTTGAAGGGAAGCTGTGTTTTGCCTTGTGTATTAGTTTGGGAAGCATGAACTCTGGAGGCATGCATTAAAATGAGAACTAAATGGATTTCTCCCCACCCCTTCCCTACTTTGGAGTTGATAATGGCTCTAAGAAACGGCAAGTAAGGAAGCTCAGCCAGTGGTGTCCACACATCGGCTGCTGAACCATCTTGTCTCTCTCCCTCCTGGTAAGTTGTTTATGTTGCAATTACTCTGTTTTTCAGGTTTTTATATTTTGTAAACTGCTTAGAAGCCAGCTCCGGTATTACGTGGCACAATATTTAAATAATTATAATAAAATGGCTATGAAGAATTCTCTTCCCCCTGTGTTGTATTTGAGGCATTTTAAACATGTTCTGCTTTCTCCTAGCTAGTGCTTCCATTGCCATTATGAAAATGGGTTTAGGCGCCCATCAGTTTACCATTGTACTATCAATAGGGCTGATTCTGCTTCACAGGAAAGCTGAGCGACCACCTATGGCAACACAGTTCAAAAGATGTCCACCACAGTGGAGGCAACACATGAGTTCAGGCTCCCATTCTCCACTCCTTGCAGAAGCTGAAAGCATGTCCCCGTGACTTCAGAGACAACCACAAGAGGTTCTGAGGAACGCCCTCATCTTGCATGGGGAAGGGGGCGCTCTCATCCTCTCAGCCCCACCCTGCTTAGGACAGCAAAATAGCATGATCTGGCACCAGCCATGACTCACATTCAACCCAATCCCAGCACCAAATGCTTAAACAGCGATTCTCAACCTGTGGGTCCCCAGATGTTGTTAGACTACAATTCCCATCATCCCTGCGCTCTGACCTTGCTAGCTAGTGGTGATGGGAGTTGTAGTTCAACAACATCTGGGGACCCACAGGTTGAGAAAGGCTGGCTTAAGACGAAACCCAGTTGCCTCTTCCCTGCCTGACCCTTCTTTCAACATTCAGGAGAGGATATACTCACAGAACTTTCAGAGACAGCAGCTCATCAAAGACCCCACTCTGGATGCTGGAGAAAATATTCCCTGACATATTCCTGTGGAAGAGGAGAATGAACAAGTCGTTTGAGTGGGCCAGAGTTGGCCAAGCATGCTCTTTCACTTGATGGCATGACGGGAACATGATTTCTGTTACAGTGTTGGTGTTTGCATGTTCTGGACAGGGATAGCCTAGCTCTGCTCACCTCAAGGTTAGATTACTGTGATGTGTTATATATGCGGGGCTGCCTTTGAAGACAGTTCTGACACTGCAGCTTGTGCAGAATTTAGTGGCCAGATTGTGGACTGGGAATAGGAGGACTGATCAAATAACAATGATCCAAGCACAACTGCATTGGCTGCCAGTTCATTTCCAGACTCAATTCAAAGTGCTGTTTTTGACCTATAAAGGACCTTAATACCATAGGGACTGCTTCTCCCCACATGAGCCTAGCCAGGCCCTGAGTTCATCATCTGAGGCCCTTCTTCATGTGCCCTTTCTGATGGAGCTGCAGAACTTGGCAACATCAGAATGGGCCTTTTAGTGGTGGCTCCTTGGCTGCGAAATGTTCTTCCAAAACTGCCACCATCATTTCCAGTTTTGAATAACCAGGGCATTCCTGTTCACCCAAACATTTGGGGCTTGACTGAGTCACAGGGTATGATTATATCCAAGCTTGAATTGGTGTTTCTTTTTTGTGGGGTGGGGTAGGATTTGTTCTTTTTATGCTATTGCAAGATGAATGCTTCTAGTTAATTAATGTTTCTTAATTCATTTTTATATATTTGCTAAATTTTGTATTATGTATGCTTTTATAATAGTAAGTTGCTTTGAGGCATTTTTGCAGCAAGCAACAAATAAATGGAACATAACATGTGTTTTATCATATGGGCCGTAGCTTGGAATTGCTGGTCACATCCTCTTTGAAAGGAAGTCCTCCTCATAAGCAGCAATTCAGTGTTGTCTGGCTCAATGCAACCAGAGTCAAGAATCTAAGAAGAGCCCCGTTGGTTCAGGTGAAAGGCCCACCTAGTCTACTGTCCTTGTTCCACAGTGACAGTGGAAATCCCAGAACCAGGACCTGAGCACAGCAGCACTCACCCCACCTGGGATTCCCAGCAACTCGTATTCCTAGACCCACTGCCTCCGACAGCAGAGTGAGAACATAGCCATTGCGGCTAGCAGTTATAATAGAAGACCAAAGCAGAACATTTTGCAACTTGCATGGACAGGAGGTATATCTATGACAGCAGGGGTAGACAACCTGGTGCCCTCCAGATGTTGTTGAACTCCAACTCTCATCGACCCTAGAAAATATGTGGTCAGAGATTATGGTCATTGTAGCCCAGCAACAACTGGAGTGCACGAAGTTGGCCACTCCTGCTTGGCAGCCAAGGAATCGGTCTGCTGAGCAAAGATTCAGTCACTAACACAAATGCGGAAGACTTTGGGCCAAAGGACGCCCCCACCACGAATACTCACAAGCGGATGAGGCTGACCAATCCCTGGAAGATGCCAGAGCTGAGACACCCAATGCGGTTGTTGGAGAGGTCCCTGTTGAATAATCAGAGGAGGCAAAAGAGCCGTGAGAGGACTGTGGAAGCCACGGGCAATGCCAGGAGGAAATGCAGCCCACAGGACCCCGAGGTCAAACTAAAAGGGGCATGATGGCTCAATGAGTAGTCCATGGGCAAATAGCAGCCGCTGGCATGTCATCCTGATGTTTTGCAAGCTGTCTTCTCCAGGATATCTGCTTTTTTCAGTGGTGTCCAAACTTTCTTCAAAGAGGGCCAGTTTTCATGAAGTGAAGGGCCATGAGGGCCGACCAAAGGGCGAATTAAAGTTGCTGACCTTTCTTTAGAATTGAAGTTGTTGAGCTTTTTTAGGGTTGAAGTTTTTTTAGGGTTGAAGTTGTCGAGGTTTTTTAAAGGATTTTACCCCCAGGAAATAAACTACCACAGGGGCAGGATTAAACCGACTAGCGGGCCAGATTAGGCCCCCAAAACTGACTTTGGACATGCCTACTGCTTAGCAACATGGAGAGGGTGTGAGAAATGATGTCACTAGAGGTAGATTTTGTTGAGCATGAGAATCTAGGTCACTTCAGGAGCCATTCCTGAACAGGGTATCCTGACCGCTGGAGGGTGTGGGGCTGCAGACGCCAGCCTCTACGCCTGGGTGTGCCATCCTCACTCTCACTTCTCACAAAGGGGCTTATAAGCCTCCCCATATTTGGGAAACCAGGTGGAGACATTGGGGGTGGCGCTCATGTAGTTGGAATGCTGTGTACAGGAATAAAACTGGAACGATTTGTTCTCGTGTGCTAGCATCAATTGAGATTCTAGCTGGGAACTCACTGTATGGTCAGAGTGATGTTGGCAGCAGCAGATAGGAGGAGATCTACCATGGCAATTCATGGGGGTGAAACGACGATTGAATGGAAGACAGGGGCCATGCCAGAGATGGCCAAGGGTGGAAGAGAACAGCCCTTTGACATTTACTTTCTCCCTCCCTGCCATAGTCTCCAGTGACAGAACAGGTAGACAAACTGAAATGGGTTCAGAGAACAGCAGCAAAGATGGCCAGGGATATGGAAATCAGCGCCCTGATGTTTTATGACATGGTAATATATAAATACTTTTTCATATACTTTATATAAATAAATACAGTGGTGCCCCGCAAGACGAAATTAATTCGTTCCGCAAGTTTTGTCGTCTAGCGAATTTTTCGTCTTGCGAATCACGAAATCCCATAGGAATGCATTGAAAATCAATTAATGCGTTCCTATGGTCAAAAAAAGTCCAAACAAAGCCAAATTTGGTACAACAAGAGTTTATTAACTGCTCTTTAAAGTCACACATACTGTAAAGAGCAGTTCAAAAATTGAAGGGAAAATAAATTAACTTTATAAACAAAACATGTCTTTGTTTTTAGACAAAGGAAACAAAGTCGCGAGATGTTTTCGTCTTGCGAAACAAGCCCATAGGGAAATTCGTCTTGCGAGGCAAATCGAAAACGGAAAAACCTTTCGTCTAGCGAGTTTTTTGTCTTGCGAGGCATTCGTCTTGCGAGGTACCACTGTACTTTAAATGCTTAAAGGGATAAATCTAATCTCATAGACAAGAGTTTGAAGGAAGTAATGGAGGAGGGAAGGCTGGAGGGGGGAAAAGCATGGTAACATTCTTCAAATACACAAATGGTTGCCACGAAAGGCTTGTTCACGCATCACACCGAACTCAGGTACAAGCTGTCTCTACACATGTGCAACTGTTTGTGTGAAACAGCATACACTTGTTCATTGGCACAGCTCAATTACCTGCCCACTGATAAAGGAATGTGCCCATCAGCATGTTGCATGAGAAAAACTGTACACGGGTACAGATATATTTGATTGTACACTCATTGAAGATCACGTGGGGAGGGCAAAGGTTTGTTCTCTGCTGACCCAAAAGGCAAGATTGGATCTAAGGGGCTTAAATTCCAAGAGGCAGTTCCAGCTGAGCATTAGGAAAAACTAATGGGCTGCTCTAGAGTTGGGAGGGGGGGGCTTTGAGAGTGGTACTTACAAGCGCTTCAGGTCCGAGAGGCCTAGAAAAGCTCCAGGCTGGATGATGCTAATCAAGTTGTTCTTCAGGTCTCTGGAAAAAAAGGAGGAAGCCACAAAAAGGTGTTAGGAAGGATCTGAGTGCCATGTTCCCGATGGGAACATTCTTACTGAGGACTGGGTGAAATTCCTCACTCCATATCACTGCAACCAGGCTGAGCCCAGTGGTGGACCAGAAAGCAAAGAAGCCAATGGTAGGCAGAGCTACAACCAATGACAGGAGGAGCCAACTAACTCACGTTTTGTCCCCATCCTTCTCCCTGCTGTTTCCTAAAAGGGCAAAACTGAGATTGAGGAGGAAGCTGACAGCCCCTCTTGGTCTGGCTTAAGAAGGCAGGCAGATGGAGTCTGGCAGACTTAGGCTGGGGGGCCATTCACCCAAACGGACCAGTCTCCACAGGCTATGCCAACATTTTCTGTATATACATATATCTAGCCATTCTAATCAACCAAGTGGTTTTAAAAACAATTATTACAGATTAAAGCCCATATAACTCCCCCCCTTTCCAGCAGGTGGTTGTCTCTTGTTTGCTATGTCTACAGTGCCATGATTTGTGATTTTGTTTCTTTCACTTTTTATTTTTCCTGGCAAAAAGGGGAGATGACAACTGCATTTTTGAATGAATGAATGAATTCAATCTTTGAAGCGCTCCCCCTCCTGGCCCATGACAAAAAGCAACTACCAGTATTTTAAAAAAAAATTAAGGAGAGGCCTGTTGGTTCAGACCAAAGTCCTTGTGCAGCTTAGCAGCATGTATCACACAGAAGCCCAAGATGCCTATGGGTTACCCAGGAGGAGGACACAAGAACGTGCTGTTCTTCCCCTGCAACTGGTGATTCAGAATCACGACGCTTCGGATTCTGGCAGTAACATATAACCAGAATGACTAGTAGCCATTGATAGCTTATCAGTCATGAATTTATCTAATCTCCCTTTAAGGTCAGTAGCATCTTATGATAGTAAATCTGGCTCTCTGTCTGCCTGTCTCATTCATATGTATGTGTGTGATTTGGGGGTGGGGTGGGTGGATGAGCAAAATAAAACCCTGAAAATGGTGGAGGTAGAAGCCAGTTTCTCACAAATTAATCAGAAGAATGGTGCCAGTACATTTTGCCACATAATCTCAGGTTCTACAAACACTGGAAACTTTGGGCCATATCCAACCAACTTGTACTCGTAGTAGACTCGTTGAAAACGACGGGCCTAAGTTAGCCATGTATATTCATGGGTAGGACTAGTGTTGGATAGAATCATAGGATCATAGAGTTGGAAGAGATCCCAATGGCCATCTACTTTAACCTCCTCCATGGCAGGAATCCTTTTTTTACGATTTTACCCCAAAGTTGTTGAGGTTTTTTTTAGGATTGAAGTTGTTGAGGTTTTTTTTACTCCAGGATTTTACTCCAGGAAAAAAACTGCCACAGGGTCCGGATTAAACCGATCCAGCCCAATTGCCTTCTAAATCCGGCCTGCAGGTATCAGCGTGTTTTTCAATGAGTTGGGCCTGCCTGGTATTTGTACATGAGTAGGATGTGTCCTTTTATTTAAAATGCATCTCTGGGTTATTTGTGGGGCATAGGAATCTGTTCATATTTCCCCCCCCAAAATATAGTCCAGCCCCCCAAAAGGTCTGAGGGACAGTGGACCGGCCCCCTGCTGAAAAAGTCTGCTGACCCCTGTCTTAGTCCCTTCCAACATTACAGTTTTATGATTCTATGATATTGCATTTATACCCCCCCAAAAAAAATCGCATTGCATTTCCTTCACATTGAAATGAATGGGGTGCAAGAATGCAACAACAACCTATTTTACATGATGACGCAAATTAAACTGACACAGCAGATGGTGATGCAAAGAGTGTCGTTTTCAGTGGAAGGTTAACTGCAGCAGAATGGGAACAGTGCTGCATGAGGTAAATACAGAGCAGACTAGAAAATGAAGCATCCTTATCTCCCTAGTGACGCAGCATGCAATTCAGAGAAGGGCACCTCATGATTACAAAGCTGAGCAAATCCCTTCCATCCATCGCCACCTCAGTGTCTCTAGATTCAGGGCCAAAGTGCAGGCACTTGGCTCTGCAAGTTACTCATTTCAGAAACTCGCTAGCGATAAGATCCTCCTTCCAGACATGAACCTACTGCCGTTCTCTCTCCTGCCCCCGAGTCTCTACAGAGTTTTGCAAAAAGAGGAGATGAGCAGAGTCACGCAGACCACATTGTGCACAGCTGCTACCCTAAATCATACTTTAAAGGGGGAAAGAACAAAAGCAGCAGGAGTAACCATCCCCATAATCCCAAACAGACAGCTGGAGCTAGAAATCAGGGTTGGCAAGCACTAAAAAAGCTCTTCTTCAAATGCTGCCTGCCCTGCCTCCCAAACGTCTGTGCTGGGAAAGCCGTTTTCCCTGAGATCATAGAGAGCCACATCATTCAACATTCCTCAAAGGGAAACAGGGGCGTGCTTGCAGCATCCTGGACTAAGGATAATTATCCAAGCTCACCACTCCATAGTTTCATGGAAGTGGGACCTTAACAAAAGGGTGCAGCACAGAGTGCTGACATTCAAGGTCCTAACCAGTCAGTCTGCCCATTTCCAGGAGACTCCATTCCACCACTACTACTTTTCCTCTTTGCTTGCAACAATCAGGCAGCAACTCCCATCAACCCCGGAAAGTGTGGGCAATGGTATGGGGTGATAGGATTCAGAGTCCAGCCACATCTGAAAGGCCACAGGCTCCCCACCCCCATTTTTAATGCATGCAGAATAGACCTATTTTCACCTTCTAAACATGTCCGCTGGACATCTGTGAGCCTTTGTGGATGGTCTTGCTGGCCCCGGCCCTGATCTCCCCTCTGTAGTTGCTGTATTTGGGGCCAGGGAAGAATTTGCCTGCAGACAGATTGGGCTGGACTGGGTTTTTTGCCTACCCGTATAGAAACAGTCACAACTTGCTGGTGGAAAAAGGCAGTGGGTCACATCCTTAGTCTAATAGAAAGGTTGGGTGGGTAAGGAGCTCCACACACCCCTTTTTATAATCAAAGTAAGAAAAGGGGAATCTCAGATCAACTTGCTGAGAAATATCCAGTCCAGTCTTTCCTTCTTGTACTTGAATCAGAAGACAGGCGTAGGACCTATCAAAGCCCACCTGAAACGTGATGTCTAGCTGCCACTGTTGCTACTATTCCTCAGAGGCCACAGAGGCAAAATACTACCTTACTGGCAAAATAGATGCTTGGGGAAACGACAGCAATAGGAGCAACTCAGAGTGGAACGGGTCTTTGACAGTCCGTGGAGAGTCCCTCCTTGCCCATTCCTAAGGATGGAACCACACACTGCACAATTCTCATGGGCTGTGCAAAGGGGATCAAGGAGAACTGTTCAAATGCCACAAGCGGCCTCAGGGCAAAGTTGTTTCTTCAGCTGGGACTATCTCATAAGCATGTGATAACTCTGAATCAAGGGCCCTTGTCAATGCAGCCACAATAGACCTCTGTCTAGAGTTCAGCTTGGAGGAAGCTCAAAGGCTTTCATTAGCTCCGCTTCAAAAGATCCGGTGGCTAAATCACAGATGCAGGAGTCCGCTAGGGAGCTGCCAGAGCCAAGGGTTCAGGGTGTTGCTCACAGCCTCTGCAGCGACAGGAGCAATAGGAAGGCTTCTCCACATTTGACAGGTGGAAATAGATCGCCTTGTTTGATGACACACTTCTGCTGTGTCCAGAAAGCAAGGGTCCAAGCGATTTCCCCTTTGCCCCACTCCATTCCAAGGGAAAACCCACTGTTTACAAGAGAGCAGAACTAATGGCAATTCAGGGAAATATAATTTGCTGTTTGCTCCAATTGGGTGCTAAAGAATGGTTCCCTGAGGAATGCAAAAAGCAGCTTCCCCCCCTCTCCATGCGGAAGATCCCAAGTTCAATTCTACCATCCCCAGGCACGGCTGGGAGAGAACATCTTTGCATACAGTGCTCTGGAGGGTTACTGCCAGCCAGAGCGGACAATGCTGAGCTAAATGGACCAGTGGTCTGAGGTTAAGGCATTCAGGTCCCAGACCATTTTGGGCTTGAATGGAGCTCAGGAACAAACAAGCAACTAGTGTAGCTCACTCAAAATTGGCACAGTAGCGTCAAAACTCCTTGCGCCCATCAGTATCCTGGCTGCAATATTTTGCCCCATGTAGCATTTCAAAGCAATTTAAGGCAGCTCCATACATTAGATTAAACATGGATGTACAAGTAACATAAGCATCTCTCTGAACACCCATACACAAGCACCTGTCTGAACCAGCAGAGCTCACAACAGAGTTCACATCAAGACTTGAGTACACACTCTCTGGCAGCCTTCGTCACCCCTCCAGATGTTGTTGGGACTCCCAACTCCAGTCACCTTGGGCCATGCAGACAGGGAATGATGGGAGTTGGAGTCCCAACAGTGACTTGAGGACACCAGGTCAGGGAAGGCAGCTCTGTGGGAAACTCTGATATAACCCCTGTGTCCATACAGAAAACATGCTTGCTGTGTTAATGGTGGCACTGCCCTGTGTTTTCAATGGATCTGACTCCACTGGGGTTAAAACAGCAGTCTCTGGAAATTTAGCAGTCCCTGCTTAAGCATGGGAGGGGGGGTATGGTTGCATCTTTGGAAGGGCAATGTCTCACTGGGAGAGCATCTGTTTTGTGTGCAGAAGGTCCCAGGTCCAAGCCCTGCCATCTCCAGCTAGGGTGGGAAAAGACCTCTGCCTGAGATCCTGGACAGCTGCTGCCAGACAGTGTAGGAAATACTGAGCTAGATGGACTCAGAGCCTGATTTGGTATAAGGCAGGATCCTATGCTCATAAGGAAAGGAGGAATGTCATGGATCAGCTGGCTGGGGGGCGGGGGGGGGGAGACAAACCCTCAGCTTCTTTGTAAACTTCTGGCTGCTGAATTTATTGCATGCATCTGGAAGGAGCAGCTGGGAAAGGATTCATGAATTCAGCAGACGCAGGAAGGAAATCTATCCAGATTTTACAGGGAAGCAAGCAGGAGAAGGGGGTGGTTCTGCTGATATATGGTGGTTTCTTCTCTCTGCATAGTGACGATTGTATCAAATCCACCTGGCTTTGGAATGAGTTCTCTTTTTCTTTTCTTTTTTGAGGAGATATCAACCACCCCCGCAAAAAAATAATAAAAGACGGGGAAAGGAGGGATTTTGATCTTAGTGGAAAGCAGAGAATTCTTTGCAGCATCATTTTTGTCTCATTCCCCTGGTACATGATTGACGTCCTAATCTACAAAAAACCTGATGGCTCCCTAGGACACACTATCTACCGGAAAAAAATACACACCAACCACTACTTACATGCACAATCACACCACCACCCTGCACAAATAAACTCCGTAGCCAAGACTCTCATCTCCAGAACCAAACGCCTGGCTGACAAAGACCACTTGACAACTGAGTTACAGAATCTCTCAAATGTGTTAATCGCCAATGGATACCAGCAAAACAGGGTTACGAAGCTAATCCAAAAAGAAACACCCCCCAAAAACCAAGACACAGAAGAAAACAATGGCATGGCCCTCCTTCCTTATATCAAGGGCACTACAGATAAAATTAGCAAAATCCTCCATAAACACAATATCAAAACAGCCTTTTGCACCAACCAAAAAATAGCCAATATCCTCAGAAACCCCAAAGATAAAATCCAGTTGGAAAACCAAGGGGTCTATGAAATACCCTGCAAAGTCTGCCCAGCCACGTACATTGGACAAACAAACAGACGAATAAATGCACGTATCGCAGAACACAAGAATGCCGTCAAAAAAGAAGAAAAAACTTCCTCTCTTTTCCAACACATGAAAGAAACAGGACACGAAATTAATTTTGCAGATTCCAAATTGCTCTTTAACATGGAACATCACCACAAGAGAATAATCATGGAAGCCATCGAGATAGAGAAACACCCTCACAACATGAACAAGCGTGACGACACGTCCCGCCTGCCAGACATCTGGAAATTAGCCCTCCCCACAAAAACCGACACCAGAACCAGAGGCACACAGAACGCCATCACCAATCAACCACACCAGACCCAAACCCAGACCCTCTCCACAGATAAATTACAGACACCATCCAGTAGCCAAACCATAGTGGCACCTCCGGATGCTGCACCCCCCTGCAATCCCTACACAGATCTGGCTGGCACAGGGCACAAAACCACAGCTCGCCCCTATACACGAAGCCAAGCCAGAGCACAACTAAGTGCAGTACAGCCATCTTCTCAGAAAAACTCTTCACAAGCTCAAGAGGTCAAGACACGAAAGCTTTAGCAACTAATCCACACTTAATGACCCACCTAAGTGGTACTCAGAATATCACTCAAGAAATCACTCATGATATCCCTCAAGTAATTAAGGAACAAAAGAAGAAAAGGCACAATAACCTGGGAACTTCCTCTCTGCCCAGAACGTTGGAGGCTATACACCACACCCCCTCAACAGTATTTATAGGAACTCAAACACTGAGATCCTGCTCTGTTCCAGTAACAAGAAGCCGAAAGCACCAGCCTGAAGATGACGAGTGAGACCTCGTCGAAACGTCGCCTAGACACCCCAACTCTTACACGGGAAGACACCCGAAGACACCAAAACCTGCATTCCTGGACCCGTGAAAATCTACGAAAGCAAATATATATATATATATATATATATATATATATATATATATATATGAAAAACGTCTGCAGAAACATAAAGAACTGACTTTAAGATTGGAAACATGAAAAAAGGAGCAAACCAAAATTGACACAGCTACTCATCCTGAATTACTAATATGTTTTTATGACAATGGTGTTGAAGATGATTACATTTTTAACAATACATAGTGAAATGTAAAACAAGCATAAAATATAAAATACTAACTAACCAAATAAAAATAAAATAAAATGAACAGTCGTGATATGAGTAATCACAGGATGAATTTTTATGAGGGCTATTTAAATAAATTGCCAACTGATGTGAAAATGGGGAGAAATGATCTAAAGAACGGAAAAATGATAAACAGAAAGAAAGTTAGACTGACAGACTGGCCTGTCTCTCTACACAGCAATATTTTGTTAGCGGCCACACTTGTAATGACTATCCCCAACAGCCAAAATATCCCCCTCTGTCCTACTGATCCCCAGCACTGTCACAAACACAGAGCTGACAAACAGACTGCTGAGCCAAGCAGAGCCGGGCTGTGGCCGAGGCATTGCAGCAGCAGGTTGCCGTGTTTACTGAAGCAATCGGTGGGTTAGGACCGACCTCAAATGCTCAGGCTAAGTGGCTTTTTCCTTGCGTCCGACTCAGTGGCCCAGTGCCACGTCTCAGAAAGCTGATGCTATCGCTGCCAACTACTTCTGCAGCCAACAACAGAAAGCACCCAAATGGAAAATGCAATGCAGATGTCCTCCTAGATCTATTGGGTGAAGCAAACGCAAACTCTGAGAGCCCAATGTAAGTCAGGGCTGTGCACAGAAGGTACTGTGGGTTCTTTCCCTCTGAAGCCATTCCATCTTCTTCCAATGTTTGCCATGTCAATGACCAACATACATATGCTATCCTGCTTCAGGTGAGCTGCCTGACTTTTTCACTTACGGTATTTATTTTTAAGTGTTCCATATGATAGGAAAAGGGCTGATCTCATGAAACAACCTGCCACACATCAATAGACCAGCTAATGTTTCTGGAAGCTCTTCAAAGGATGCCACTGGGGCATGAGTCAAAGGGTACAATGGGCACATGACACTGGACAAATAAACTCCTGGCCCATGCTGCCACCTGGGCATCCAGAAGCAGGGCTGGATTCAGGAACAGCCCCCAAGTGACAAACCCATTTTTTAAAAAATGCTTTTAAAATTAAATTTGAAAAATATGAGGGTAGATTGGCACTGCAAACTGTTCGAAAGAGATAGTCTTTCAGTACTATACATAGCTCAATTCAAAGAAGAAGAGGATTAAGAAGAAATGTATACAGCTTAAGCATCAGAGTCCTTTTTATCTCTTTTATCTTTTTTTACAGGGTTCAGTAAGTACAGTTGGAAATACTTGTGGCATAGACTCCCATAAGGTCTAATATTGCTAGGAAGAATTCCATATACCCACATGCCTAGCTGGGGTTGCTGGCACTTCAATTCCTTCATTGAGAAATTTAATAAAATCAAACCATGTAAAATAAAATGGGGGTTTTTTTTGGTCACACGTTTGGTCACACCCTCTTGGGTTAACAGATAGGGTTTTTTGTTTTATTTTTAAAAAGACCTTATTGTACCAATATTCTAAAGTGGCATTTTCCAAATACTTCCAGATTCGTGTAGCAGTTAATCTTGGCACTAATAACAGGAAGCTGATTAAATCTTTACTGTTGCAGTCATTTTACCCGTCGCAGATATTTGTAAGCTATTGGAATGGAATCAATGATGGCGGTTGTTCTTTTTTCCAATCAAGTGTTATACAAACTGTGAAATAAATAAGTAATTTTGGTGTAAACTTGAGAGAAAGCATAACCCCACCCAAAAGAAGCTGGAAATTCACCCTGCTTTGCATCCTCTTTGAATGTTTTTGCCTGTTCCCCACCCCGACCTAACACTGCACCAGGTCTGGAAGGGAGGGGGGTGTAAGAGGCCTCCCGCATTTTCTTCCTCTCTGCTGTTTTCTGGTGCCACTGCCAGAACAGCAACATCCAGGTGAGCGGGTGAGGAGGAAGGATGGGGATGGAAGACCATGGATGGGTGTAGGTTTGTGGGCTGGCTGGGACAAAAGAGTTAACTTATTGTGCATTAAAATGTGCATCAGCAAGGAATTATGGGTTTGTAATTCTTATCTTGCAGAGCCCCTCTTGAGAATTGTGTATTTCTGAGCACAAGTAGATTTGGGTTTAGCAACTTCTTGGTGTTTGCTACAGCAGAAGAGGCTCTGTTTCAAGCATGCAATACTGGAAGGTAGCTGCCCTGAAATGAAACAATGCTAAGAAGTCAGTTTAAATTAATTACTGGCAAGGATGTTGGGTGTGGCAAAGGTTGAGTAGCCCTACAATCACCACCCTTTACCTGGTGAAGGTAATAGTCAGTGCATTCAAGACTCCAGATGAAAGCTCTGAGCCTCTTATTGATCTCTGGATGGTATTCCTCAGCCTCTTCCAGATCTGGAGATGGAGTTCCTTAGCCTTTTCTAGATCTCAATACAATCTCTTATCCTCCTCCAGATCTCAGCCTCTTGTAGGCTCATTTTGCCACGCAAACCTGAACCCTTACAGAAAAGGGATGAGGTGCACCCCTGTTTTGTCAAGGGCTGGAGATGGATGAAAGCATCCAGCTGCAAAGAAAAAACCATATCCATTGCATACGCGGTGAGACCCCGCCAACACATATGCTCGGCAAGGAGTCAACCCACAGCAGCCCAGAACAAAGCTTATCCTGTTCCCTTGCAGATCAAGACTCATTTCCTTTGCGACAAATAAAGGCCTTCCCACCCACCTTGCTTCTGCCTGAAGTTGGATGGTAGACTTCAGCTAGCTGAAGGCCTCCTTTGTCTTCTGGGGACTGTTGCCTCATTGACCTACCGAGCCACAGCTGCCAGCAAAAGAGCAATTTTAACAGCAGGTGGGTTTGGGTTCTTGGGTGGTTTTTTTGTTTTTTACAAGGAAGGTTACAATTCTCTAAGGAGAAAAGTATCCAGGCACTGCTGGTTTTACTAAGTTGCTCATCAGCAGGCCCACCTAAAAGGCATTTAAAAAGTGGGACGCTGCAGCCCCTTAGAGAAATGAAAGACAAAATGGTGTGCTGTGGTCCACAGTTCCTGAGCCAGCATATCACCAAGCAGATCTCCATCTCCACTGCAACTTGGAGGAGACTTAGCGTGAGCATGGAGGCTCCCAGGGAGTAAAGTGCACCTATTTTGCTTCTCTCTGGTTCTTTTGGCTTAGTGTGGAATTGCAGCTAAGCCAAGGTTTGTTCTTGGTTAAGGAGTCTAGAGCTTAACTAGACTCAGGCAACATAATAAGCCAAACCTTTGCTCAGCTGCTGTGCCAAAATGGGCTTGGGATGAGCAAAAGTGAGTGCAAGCTGGTCTCTATGGATCAAGAGTTTTATGCAGTCTTGGAAAGCCACAACTTGTCTTACAACAATGTGTGAAGCAGGCCACTGAGGAGACTCACCTCTGAGTAGAGATACATAAGTTTGCACTGCTAGTCGCAGATGTGGAAAGAAATGCTGTAGTTATGAAAAACAAATTTAGGAAGAGATGTTTTAATTGTTGGCATCCTCCCTAAGGGAGCAATAACATGCCAAAGAATATTAGAAATGAAACAGAAATAGTTTGCTTTTCTATAATTTACTGCTGGCTTCCCCAACCTGGAGAAGGACAGCAGCAGAGATTCCTGGGGGCTGACAGGAGTTGTAGTCCAAAACAGCTGGAGGGGATCAGGTTAGGGAAGGCTGGTTTACCGAGATCTGACAGAAAACAGATCCCCTGCATTTTGCAGATGCTACATTCCATTTTGAAGAAAAACTGTCTGGCAATCTGTTATTTAATTTCATTGGAGGTAGTCATGCTTAAATGTTCTGATGCCTGTATATTTTACTTATTGACATAACTTTTTTTTTAAAGTAAGCTATGGATGTGGAGACCTCTTAAGATACTGTAACCACATTTTGCATGGTGGTTCCTCAGCAGATTTTCATCTATGTTTGGATACGATTGCAGACAATGCTGAATCAAGATGGCAGACTGGACCTTTCAAAACTGTCTTGATTTTTGTTAGGTTTCTTAGAAATCCTAAGCAACGCCAAGCATGGGGCTGCTAGCATCTATTAAAGAACTGGGTTGTGCAGCTGCTGCCAGGGTAGAAGAAGGATCCTTGTCCGTGGCAGCCCAGGTTCTGTGGGGCTCCTGGAAAAGAGGCCATAAGTGGGGCCTTCTCTCTGTGTGGGCCAATTTCTTCCTTGCCATTGTCATTTTTTTTTGCCCCAGAAGCCAAACCATGCAAACATCCAGGGTCAAAAAATAGTGCTCCACCTCCTCACTCTGCTTACTATTTGCATCTTCAAGACAGGCTGGTGAACAAGCAGTGACGGCAATAGGACCAGGAGGCTCCATGGACTGGCAGTAGCTCCCCCACAGGGGTATAGACCTCAGTAGATACTTGCCTCCTGACAATGACCCTTTGTCTTGAACTTCCCTCAAGGTTTCCCATGGCTGCCAAAGGTTTGGGGCCAATAGGCACTTTTGTAATTTTGAGGAGTACGGTGGGCACCAGTCACAAAATGGCTGTTGTAGGGAGTGTGGCATAACACAAAATGGCAGCTGTGAGGCTGCATCCTAATGCCCAAACCAATCTAAGCAGGAAGAGAAGTCTCCGATGAATTGTCGATTTTTGAGGGAATGTTTATTATTACTTTGGTGGTGTTGCTGCTCTCCTAACAGACCAATATAGCAACCTCCAATCTTCGAAACTATTCCAAAGGGAGGGTGGATGAATTAGTTCCTGATTAGGATGGAATCATATAATCATAGAGTTTGTTCCATTGCTGTTAAAACTGACAGAGTAGAGGAGGGAAGAGAACTAACATTGAGTTCTTTCTTCTTTTTCATGGGAACTGATGTGCAACAAAATCCCATTTGCAAAGAGCGTCAGAAAAACACTCCTTGTGGCCAGGTGGGCGGTGGTGCTGAAGGGACAGCTCCAAGCCACCTGGAGAAATTATGAATAGGTAAATAGGTGAAATCATAAGAGAGATAAAACACCTACAAAAATTGGGTGAGGTATAGCTGTGGAATAAAAGACAGTACATTTTATTCCTGGTATGTTTCTAGATCAGGGGTAGCCAGTGTAGTGTCTTCTAGATATAGCTGGACTCCAATTCCCATCAACCCCAGCAAGCTTAAAAATGTAAAGGTAAAGGACCCCTGGACGGTTACCTGTAAGTCCAGTAAAAGGCAACTATGGGGTATGGCGCTCATCTCACTTTCAGGCCAAGGGAGCCAATGTTTGTCCGCAGACAGTTTTTCCGGGTCATGTGGCCAGCATGACTAAGCCGCTTCTGGCGAAACCAGTGGTACTTATTTATATACTTGCACCTTGAGGTGCTTTTGAACTGCTAGGTTGGCAGGAGGTGGGGCAGAGCAATGGGAGCTCACTCCGTCGCGGGGATTCGAACTGCCAACCTTCTGATCAGCAAGCCCTAGGCTCTAAGGTTTAGACCACAGCACCACCCGTGTCCCCAGCAAGCATGGCCAACAGTAAAAAATGATGGGAGTTGTAGTTTACCACATCTAGACAAACTCTCAAGGAAGGCTGCCTTTAGAATTTTGAAGTTAAGAAATATCGTTCCATTCTTCAGCAATATCAGCGTATATTGGTTTAGGCAGAGGATGCTGCTAGCACTGCTGTAACTATTCATTTTGTTTTCAGTATTACTGTTCACTGTGATTAAAGACACCAACCACACAGAGAGTCTTATGAATGAAGTGGAGGAAAGCTAAATCTTCATGCCATTTCTTACATTATGGTATAAGCCAGGAAGGTAAAGTTAAGTGGATCAGTAATATATTTGCTGCATGCTTTGACATGAGTCCAGCTCAACCCGTGTTTACCACACAGCAGTTTTGCAGTGGCATAAAAATATGGGTGGATTAGAATACTAAACAGGCAATTTACACAAGGGCTAGGCAGACTTCAGTCTTGTAAGATCTGGGGTTTTGTGTTTTTTGTATGTTTTATATATATATATATAAATGCCAAGATCCACACAACAGAACCTGGTGCAAGAGACACACTTAGAATTAAAGAATTCTGTGCCCAGGAATTTGTTCTGAGTACCAGAACTGAATGGAGATGATATTTCATCCACACAAAAATCCACTCTTGATAACCTTCCCCAATCACTTTCTACATTTCAGCAATATAATTAGGGAGGGGGGGAAAAGTTATTTTTTTGGTATTGTTGAAGTCCAAAATCCTTGCCAAACTACTGTAAATCAGTCAGAGATCAACCAGTTGCTCCTGAACTACCTTCTGCCTATCCATGATATACAGTATTTTTCGCTCTATAAGACGCACATTTTCCCCTCCAAAAATTAAGGGGAAATGTGTGTGCGTCTTATGGAGCGAATGCAGGCTCCATGGCTTCAGGGATAGCTTCGTGAAGCCTCCGGAGGGCAGCAGGAGCTCCCGCTGCACTCCAGAGGCTCAGCGTTGATTTCGCTGAAGCTAGGAGAGCAAGAGGGATCAGTGCGCATCGATCCCTCTTGCTCTCCTGCCTTCGCTTCGCTGGAGAGGCACTGCGCAACTTTCCCTCTCTGCGCAGCGCCCCTTCAGCGAAGCGGGAGGAGAAATGGAAGGGGCTCCGTTTCTCCTGCCGCTTCGCTGAAGGGGCGCTGCGCAGAGAAGGAGAGAGTTTTTCCCCTTTGTTCTCCCCCTCTAAAACAAGGTGCGTCCTATGGTCGGGTGCGTGCTATAGAGCGAAAATTACGGTACACAGAAATCTGTATAGATCAAACCAGCCCACATTCTAGTACAGTGGTGCCTCGCAAGACGAAATTAATTCGTTCCGCAAGTTTTTTCTTCTTGCGAGTTTTTCGTCTTGCGAAGCACGGTTTCCCATAGGAATGCATTGAAAATCAATCAATGCGTTCCTATGGAGACCGTCCGGGGACAGAGGGGAAGCGCTGCACGCCTTCCGCTCTGTCCCCGGACCTGTTTAAAGCAAGGGGCGGCGGGGAGAAAATTGCTTCTCCCCGTTGCCTGCCCCGCAATCTCCGGGGACAGAGGGGAAGGCGCACGCGCCTTCCCCTCTGTCCCCTCTTTTGAAGCAAGGGGCGGCGGGGAGAAGATCGCTTCTCCCCGTTGCTGCCCCTTGGTTCAAAAGGGGTCCGGGGAGAGAGGGGAAGGCGCGCGTGCCTTCCCCTCTGTCCCTGGAGATTGCGGGGCAGGCAACGGGGAGAAGCAATCTTCTCCCCGCCGCCCCTTGCTTCAAAAGAGGTCCGGGGACAGCGGGGAAGTCGCGCTGCGCTTCCCCGCAATCCCCGGAGCTTGCGGGGCAAGCTTCATTTCGCGAAGCAAGCCTATAGGGAAATGCGTCTTGCGAAGCGGCTAAGAAAACGAAAAACTCCTTCGTCTAGCGAGTTTTTCATCTTCCGAGGCGTTCGTCTTGCGGGGCACCACTGTAACTATTTAAGCTGCATGTACTGGTAACAAGAGTGCCATTTTCTTCACTTGCTCTTCACTTGTCTTTGTTTACGAATGACTTTATTTACCGTAATTTATTTCTCTTTATTTCTAACAATATTTCTGCCTGCCTTTGAATTCTCTTCCATTTGCTGTCAATCAGTTATGTTCCAGCGAAGAAGTTCAAGTGCCTCTCTCATCTCATCCACTGGCTGCAAAAGTTCCAAGGCTGATGACGATGGGATTGTTTGTGATGCTGTCCTTCTTAAATCATTCTTATCTTTGCTTTTGTTTTTAATAAGCTATCTAAGCTACCAGACATCTTATGAGGTTCCTGAATCTATGTGATGTGTTGCATGGAGAAATAATTCTTACTCCTGAGCTAAGTGCAAATACACTTAACACTGGATGACCCCAAATTCTTGTAGTGCATGAGAGAGCGAGAGAGAAATGCCTTTATCTACAATCTCCATTCCATTCAAGATTTTGCAACCTCTGTCATATACGGACATAAAATATATATGAAGAGCTTGATGGACCAGAACAAAAGCCCATGTAAGTCCAGCATCCTGTTCTTACAGTGGTCACCAAATCATGTACACAGTGGAAAGGCAACTGGGGGAAATCCATACAGGTATTTTGCCTGCCTGCCTGCCTCCTTCTCTGGATGCTGTTGTAGGTGACAGACATTACGGTGGCTGGCTATCTCAACTGTCGGAGGCAGCACACCTCTCAATGCCAGTTACTGGGAACCACAGATGGGGAGAGTGCAGGCTTTCCACAGGCATCGGGTTGGCCCTTGTGAGAACAGGACTGTCAGATGTGCATGCAGGAGCCAGGCCCTGTGACCAATAGGACTCTGCAGGGCTGGGGCCTTCCTAAGTTTCTTCTGAAGAGGCAGGGCACGGCCACACAGGTGAAGCTGATTGGTAACTCACTGTACCTGGTGGCAAGAGCCGGGAAGGGATGTAAGGTCAGCATTTTCTCTTTGGCTCTTTGCCACAGCAACATGTTCCCTGCCTTGCTGCATTTGACTCCTTGCTTCCTGAACCTCGGACCCTTGGCTTCTTGACTCCTGGCTCTCTGACCTCGGACTCTTGGCTTCCTGGCTTCTGAACCCCTGTTCCTGCTCCCACCCCGCCATCTTCTCCCCAGTCCTGACGTCCCCTGCCGGGACTTTGATCGCCTGTGAACCGGACCGTGACAAGGTTGCTGGACCAGATGGGACATTGGCATGATCCAGCAGGGCTTTTGTGCTCTGCTCTTCAGTGGGAGATAATCAGATCTGAGCCTTCACACGAGGGGTTAAATAATCCTGCAACTGCCCTCTTCCCTACGAGGCTGGCTGGCAAAGAGATCACAGAACAGGGCTCATATTCTACCAAAGAGCTGAATTTGGACAGAAACCAGAGACTTTCATAGTCTGAACATAAACAGCCCGAGATAATATAAACTCCCCCCTACCCCAGTTCCCTCGGGACATCTGTGTCTCTGGGACTTTAACCCAACATTCCACCAAGAGCATAAACAAGGGACGGCCCCAGGAGCCTACCAAAACAGCGCAAGCTCTGTTCAGCTCAGCCCTCACTTCCCAGGAATGCTAGAAGCAAGTGCAGGGATTTGGAACCAAGGAAGAAAAGGAACAGGCAATGGGCAGAAACAAGGAGCTGCATTCAGAAGGGCTGGGGTTAATGACAAATGCCATTCCTAGACCAGCTGCGAAAGGAAGCAACAACAGGCGAGGTCCACAGCTGGCATCAGCTGGCACATGCCGGCAGACTGTGAGACCGTCCGGCCAAGGAATCCGAGTCAGCGATCTTAACAATGTGAAACCAAACGCCACTGGCTTCTTAGCTCATGTCTTAGTACTTTGAAAGCTAAGGAGTTCCTCGGGATTCACATTGCATGTCCTGGGGCGGGGGAGGACAAGAGAGCAGGCGGAAGGAGGGAAAGAGGCAATCCACTCCAGTGGCTGAAGAGACGGACTTGGAACTGGGAGATAAAGACCAAGGAGTGGGGAGCCTTTTTGCATTTCCTTCTGGGCAACCTTCTGGGAGCCATATGCTAATGGTGGGCGGAGCCAGAGGCAAAAGAGGGTGGAGCAATCAATGTAAATGTTGCCTTTTTACAGTAGGCTAGTTTCTACACACAGAGAGACGGTCACATTCCCCTTGTCCAGTTTTTGATTTAGCTCAACCATCAGTGTGGCGAAGGCTGGCTTGGTCCCAGATTGGCCAAATTTGAATCCAAACTGGAATGGATCTAGATAATCCACATCATCCCAAAATGCCTGCATTTGCCCCACCATAACCCTCTCTACAACCATCTCCAGGAAAAGTCATTCCAAACCAGTCGGCACTTAGTCCAAAATAATGCTGTCTCTTTCAAGGAGATCATACAATGAAGCATTTAGCATGCTCTGAGTCCAACCAGTTAGCCAAGAAGGACTGGGGTTGGGGAGCGGGTCATGCTCAGGTGTACAGCTGCCCGCAGTTTGTCCACAGCATACAACAGATTGTGGCATTAGGCACTTTGATCAGAACTGCAGCAAATGTGTGGTCAAGATCTCTCCAAAATCAAGCAACTTTATCTGTCAAATGTGCAGCCAGCTAGTCATGGCAAATTGCACACAAAGTGCATGCATGTGTAAACTGGGCAGACTGGGGTGATCTCCGCCTTTTCATGCTTCTTAAACTGTCGTCCACACAGGGCATAGGAACACAGGAAGCTGTCACTAGTCCATCTAGCCCAGTATTGTCGACTGTGATGGCCTGGGACTAGGGCTCGGACTCGGAACCAGAGGAGACGCAGTCTGCACCGGATCCTTTGCCTCTGGCACCATCTGAACCAAGTCTGGGGCCTGATCCTGAAGAGTCCCAGTCTGCACAGGTTCTCCTGCAACAAACACCAGCTGGGCCGAGTCAGGGGCCTGAGCCTGCCCTGGCTCCAGATGCGGAGATGACCTCGTTGCCTTCAGCTGGGCCATCACTTACAGCTGCTCCACTACCAGTTGGGTCAGGGGAGGCTGAAGTGGCCCCTGGGTCTAGTAACCCACCGACGTCTCCTGAGCTGCAGAGACTAAGGTCTGAGAGAAGGAGAGACCTGAGTACTCGCAGGAGGAGTGCTTGCCTTTGGGCGAGACAGGGAGGTGAGTCGCCGGGGGATCAGGACCGGCTGTTACCCCGTCAGAGATCAAAGGCTGCCGGACCCCAACCCAGGTTGTGGGAGCAACATTGCTGTATGTTACAACCTGCCTGAAATCCTGTACCTGTCCCTGCCTGGTTTCCTGCCTCGTGTCCTGTCTTGGCCCTGTCAGACTGACTTCCAGCGGAACCTTCAGTCTGGACCAGTCCTGGACCGTGTTTCACAGGTTACCCCCAGGGCCAGCACATTGACACTAATTGGCAGCAACACTCCAGGATTCCAGGCAGGGTCCTTTCCCAGCCTTACCTGGAGCTGTGGATTAGACCTGGGACTGCCTGCTTGCAAAGTTGGTTCTCTACACCCCTTCCCCAAACATACATGCAGTAGTGGCGTGGGAGCACTTTAAATGCACATTTTGTGGCATCCCAAAGCACTTGTTTTCAGGCCAGAGAATCAAGCCCTTCTGTCTTTCCTCACTCTCATTTTATTTGGAGAGTTCAATCATATGCAGATGACAAAGGGGGCGGGGGGGCGGGAGAGTAGCATCCCTGTGGCTAACTAGTTGATTTTAGCATGAACTTCCCTAGGTAAGAGCCTACTGCGCCAGATGCATGAAGTCATCCGGAAAAAAATAAAACAGAGCAGGGACCAAATAAACAACTCAACAAGCACATCACAATTCAGAGGGCAAGAATCCTAAAGGAGCACATAAGCTAAACATGTGCTCAAGCCCCAATCAGGAATATTGAAACAAACTGCTGGAATGTTAAATGCAAATGCAACACATAAACAAATTGTGAATGGTTACACATTAAGCTTATTCAAATGCTCAGCAATGTTACACTACTCGTGTATTCTGGCTCTCCAGCTGCTCACTGTACTTAGCCTTTGCCTTACTTTATTTTTTTAAAAGAATTTTAAGTATAGAATCCCTAAGAGCCGAGATAAATGCAGTCAAGAGGAGACTGAAATGAGGCCTTGATGGTTTCTCTGTGTTCCCGTTTTAAACACAGAGGGGCAAGTCGGTAACCAAAGCTTCTAAAGGTCACTTGCTGCTGGTGGCTAGTCCTACGGTCCAGAGGGCTGCTGACAATATTAGCTTCCTTCTGACTGTAACCCATCCGTTTGATGTCTGCAACATGATCCTGCAGCTAATGATCATTTTATTAACCACTCCTTAACACCATTACTCCACGGAACATTAATGTGTGACTGAGCTGTGCAGCTGACAGCCTTGTAGGCACCAGGCTGCTCTTGTCACCCCAGGGGCTAACATGGGATGCACTACTGATGCTGCTTACAGAGACCAATTATAGCAGGGGTAAGGAACCTTTTTCAGCCAGAGAGCCACATTCCTTTGTAGGCAAACTTCCGGGGGCCACATGCCACTGGTGGGGGGGGGGCAGAGGCAACAAATGTGCAGAACGACAAATGTGCCTCTTAGCCTTTCTTTGGTAGCCCAAAGAAACCCTTCCAGCTGCACCAATTCAGATACAGTGGTACCTCGGGTTACAAACGCTTCAGGTTACAGACTCCGCTAACCCGGAAGTAGTACCTCGGGTTAAGAACTTTACCTCAGGAATCTCTGATCAGAAATTCTTAGAAGACTGGAGTAAATATATGAACTATCTGAAAAGTAATTGTGATCAACAGTTTACACTAGTAGGACTGCAAGAAGTTTTGTAAGGTGGATTATTTGAAATACTGCAAGAAAGACTAATCAAAGAATTATTAGTTAAGGATAATTAAATGTAATAGGAAATTAAGAAATGCAGAATAAGTGATAAAGAACGGAAAATCATCAGAGGTGTTTACAGAAGTCAAAAATATTGTATAAGATGTGAAGATATGTTGTATGACTGTTGGAACTGATATGTTAAAAAAATCAATAAAAGTATATGTGTGTGTGTGTGTGTGTGTGTGTGTGTGTGTGAACTTTACCTCAGGATGAGAACAGAAATTGTGCGGTGGTGACAGCGAGAAGCCCCATTAGCTAAAGTGGTGCTTCAGGTTAAGAACAGTTTCAGGTTAAGAATGGACCTCCGGAACAAATTAAGTTCTTAACCAGAGGTACCCCTGTATTTCTTTCTACGCATACAGATCTCACCATCCTCACTCCAGGCAAGCCAGAGAAATTTTCAGAGTTCACTTTCCAGCCAGCCCAAAGCCCAAAGGAGGCAGCAGTGCAAGCCCACTGAAGGATTTGGGCCCAGGGAGCATCGTAAGGGTCAGACAAAGAAGAAGCTTGGGGGGCACATTCAACCACACAGGCCTGAAGTTCCTCATCCCTGCATTATAATCAGCAATCAAGAGTTTTGCCCAGAACAACTATGCACAGATAATTGGCGTTCTTGGTGTACAACCTAGTTTTTTGGGGATGGAATAGAAACTGCAAACAATCCTGTCTGTAGGCAATACATCATAAGCCTCTAGTAAACCTCTGTTAGGTCTCTGGCCAAATCCAGTCCATAGACAGAATTTAAGAGTAATATTTAAAGAGTAATAGCCAGCTTTCCAATCTGAAGAAAGTTCCTGATGTGGTAACAATAAAAGCAAAATGTTTAAAAGCAAAAAAACCATAAAAGTAGCAGATTAAAACAGCAACAAAATAAAAATAAATAACCATAAAGATATAAAGACAATGTACAGCCAACATCAGATAAAACAGTAGATTAAGATTGCTGAGTGTGAAAAGGCCTAAGGTAACTGTTCAGTTTATTAAAGAAAAATAAAAAATAAAATAAAATACCAGGGCAAACGGAAAAGGTATTAAACAGCCATCCAAACTTTAATCATGAGGACACCAGATGCTATCACCACTGAAGACAGGAAGTCAACACTGACTTCCACAGTTACAGTCAGCTTCACATTGCAATGGCAGGACCACTCGGAAGTACAGATCTTAGATTTCATGGTTGGAGTCATAGTTCCAGAATATTATGGGGGGAATGATGTTATGATGACCCCAATCCTTTCCAGAAGGTTGCACTAGGGAGCAACGCCTTTTCCCCTTGGCCTCTAGCCTTTGGGCACCATAGGGTGGTGCTGTGGTCTAAACCACTGAGCCTCTTGGGCTTTTCGATCGGAAGGTCAGTGGTTCGAATCCCCACGATGGGGTGAGCTCCCATTGCTCTGTCCCAGCCCCTGCCAACCTAGCAGTTCAAAAGCACACCAGTGCAAGTAGATAAGCAGGTACCGCTGCGGCAAGAAGGTAAACAGAATTTCCATGCGCTCTAGTTTCCGTTAGTGTTCCATTGTGACAGACGGTTTAGTCATGCTGGTCACATGACCCAGAAGGTTGTCTGCAGACAAACATCGGCTCCCTTGGCCTGAAAGTGAGATGAGCGCCATACCCCATAGTTGCCTTTTACCGGACTTACCGGTAACCGTCCAGGGGTCCTTTACCTTTCCATAGATTCTAACTTGTCCCCTATGCTGTTTACTTTAACCAGCTGACAGCAAATGCATTAATTCTGTGACTGGCACCCCTAAATTCTCTTCTACGAGGCATAATGGAACTGCAGAATTGAGAGGAACAGGAGGAAACTGCTCGTCACCCCTAGATTGATTGATTGATTGATTGATTGATTGATTGATTGATTGCACAGGCCTTGAGCAAGATGGGCTGAGAGATGGGTGCTGGCCCTTTGTCCATGCCAGGCATAGGCAAACTCCGGCCCTCCAGATGTTTTAAGACTACAATTCCCATCATCCCTGACCACTGGTCCTGTTAGCTAGGGATGATGGGAAGTGTAGTTCCAAAACATCTGGAAGTCCAGAGTTTGCCTATGCCTGGTCCATGCCTTACCCTAGATTGGCACACCAATCCAGTTGCCAACCAATGCCAACAGCAGCATCTAGAGATGCACATATTTCTGTCCTTGCCACCCTCCTCCTTTTCTTATGGAAATGTGCTCTCTTGCCTTCCTTGGGGATGTTTTGTAACCTGCTGAGATACAAAATGCAGAACCTGCTTTGACATTTTCCCTCTCCCGACAATGCATAAAGAACACATTAGCTCTTTCAAGGGAGATGGTGCACCTCCCCCACTTCCTACACAGGAAAACTAATGATGGCTGTTGCCCAGACTGAGCCGCCAGCCAGCCACTGTTTACAGAGGGCGGGATCCATTTACTAGGAAAGCCATTCTGCTTTCATACTCTGGGCATTTTGACACCAGCCTCTTTCAGGGATACAGTAAAAGGAATGCCTTCAGCGGCACTCATGTTACTGCCTCCTTCGGCTCCCCCCTCTTCTCCCTAATTTCCACATTTGGGGCCTAAAACAACAAAAACGAGCTCGCTGTAACCTGAATGCAAGCTCTCAGTTCTTTCGCCGGGTATTACGCCAGACTTTTAAAAATACTTCCCCAGCATGGAAAAGGAAAACAGGAACTAAAGGGCTGTACCTTGCTCAGGTGTGTTTGTGTGTGAGGACTAAACCTTTGATGACTGAGCACTTGATGACTAGCAGCCGAACATGGTGAATTGCTACCATCTATTACTGTACTGAGCTTGGCTGAGCTGGTTGTAGTGGCACAGAATGTTCACTAACACTCCAACTGAATGAGGTAAGGGAGCGGGAAGCTAGCGCAATGTTTGCAAGTCCCGGTTCTCGGAAGGGGAATTCTTTAGCTAGGGTGGAAGCAAAAACCTCACACAGGCACAAGAGAAAGGAGGAGCTTTTCTGGAAAGACTGTGCTCCTGAGCACTGGGGGTTGGTCCCAGGAAGTAGAGTAAGGGGCAGAGAGTCACAATGCAAAGTACCGTATTTTTTGCTCTATAAGACTCACTTTTCCCCTCCTAAAAAGTAAGGGGAAATGTGTGTGTGTGTTATGGAGCGAATGCAGGCTGCGCAGCTATCACAGAAGCCAGAACAGCAAGAGGGATCACTGCTTTCACTGCGCAGCGATCCCTCTTGCTGTTCTGGCTTCTGAGATTCAGAATATATTTTTTCTTGTTTTCCTCCTCCAAAAACTAGGTGCATCTTGTGGTCTGGTACGTCTTATAGAGTGAAAAATACAGTAGCTTAGACAGTGGGCTGAAGGAACAGGAACCCGAGGGAAGTATATGAGGAAGGAGCCTCGAAGATAAGGACAGAGGATTACAGGGAGCTTAGGCAAAAGAGAGAGAAGGCAAAGATCTAAATTGAGAGGGGCTCAGAAGAAACTCCACAGTGCTTAATGTCAGACGGGGGCTGTATGCTCCTGAGGTAAGAGAGAATTGCAAGAAAGACTGGTTAAGAGAATTGTGACTAAGGTCACATCCACAGCATATATTTAAAACACTGTGCTATCACTTTAACAGTGATGGTTTCCCCCAAAGATTCCTGGGAATGGGAATTGTTAGAAGACTCCTAGTGCCCTCACAGAGCTACAACTCCCTGGGTAGCTTAAGAATCAGTCCCAGGGACTTCTGGGAATTGTAGCCTTCTGAGGGAATACAACCCAATCATCATCATCATCACTATCATCTTCCTCAAAATAATGCAATCCCACTGGAAAGGGAAAAAACTTCCCTTGCCACTGCCTTATGAGAATTGTTTAAAGTAGGATTGCCATACGTCAGAATACTGCAGTTGGCAGCAGTGTCCTGGCGGAAATCCAGGAAATGTCTGGGAAAATCCGGATGTATGGCAGCCCATGTTTTTGTTGTTTTCCCATAAAAATGGCTTGACACCTTTTCAAAAAAAAAGAGTCAACAACTTTTCTGTCTGGCTTTTTACTGTTTGAAACATGACAACCCTATATAAAGTGGTTCACAAGATAAAATCATTAAAATTATTGTAGAAGGTCACATCTGCATGTAGCTTTTAAAGCACGATGATAGTACTTTTAACACTCTCCAAGTCTGGCTTCCCCCAAAGGATCCTGGGAGCTGTAGTTTGTTAAGGGTGCTGAGAGTTGTTAGGAAAACCCTTATTCTCCTCACAGAGTTACAATCAATCCATATTCCCAGGGAATTCTGGGAATTGTAGCTCTGATAGGAGCCTCCAAAACTATCTGTGCTCCTAACAAATCACAGTTCCCAGGAACCTTTGGGGAAAGCCATTGCTGTTTGAAGTGGTGTAATAATTTCTTTAAATGGTATGAATGTGACCAACGTAACACACATCACACATAAACCGCAGCCAGCAGTCGAGACCACCATAAGCTTAGTAAACACTATTTCAGCCCAGCAGCACAGCACAGATTCACCAGTTTTGAGCACAGTGCAGCTGGGAGGCAGATTTCACGAATCTCTTGCTCCTATTTACAGCGGTACCTCGGGTTACGGACGCTTCAAGTTACGGACGCTTCAGGTTACAGACTCCGCTAACCCAGAAATAGTACCTCGGGTTAAGAACTTTGCTTCAGGATGAGAACAGAAATCGTGTGGTGCCAGCACGGCGGCAGCAGGAGGCCCCATTAGCTAAAATGGTACCTTAGGTTAAGAACAGTTTCAGGTTAAGAACGGACCTCCAGAACGAATTAAGTTCTTAACCCGAGGTACCACTGTATTGCATTGAAGGCCAGCTCACTTCTAACACACACATGCACACTCCTTGCAATTGTTCCCGAGTTTATCTGCACCGGACATCTGGATACTATCAGCCAGCACTTACTTACAAGTTCAGTGTGAGAGTTCACAGTCGTCACTCTCCATCAAAATTAACCCTTTAAATCACATACCGGCTTCTTTGCAACTCCCCTTAAAACCTACGCAGAGAGCGGAAGCCGAACATCATGAGCCGAACGGCAGCTGTTGCTCTTTTTAGAATCTGCTGCTCTAACCAAGTGCTGGAGCAGTACTACACAAACTCTGTCCATGTGTTAAGCTAGAGACCACTATGCTCCCACACATGTCTGTCTCTGTACATGGTCAGAGGTATTCTGTAAATGACTTTCTCGAAGTGGTTGCCACATAGTTAGCAGTTGTTCTGCTCCCACTCTTAAGTAGTTCCACTCTGCAATGAGGATGGGAGGAAAACCTGAGATATATATATAAAATTTCAATCCTTTTTAGGATTTAATTGGTACGCTCTCTCTCTCTCATTTCCTGCAGCTGAGACTAATAAAATTCAATTGGGGCATGGGCATAAAATGAATGTGATTTAATATTGGGAACTTTACAGATTTTTGTGCCTGATCTGAGTTATTTCTTTTTTGTTTATCAAGTGCTTTTGGAAATTTAGCTGCTGCAGCACCGTCCGGAGTGGTGCAAAACAGCTGCCTGACCACATACCGTAGAGCTTATCACAAAAGGAAGTGTTGCCCCTGAGTAAAACCGTAATGAGGGCATGTGTGCGTGGAGGGAATCCTAGTGCAGGAACTTGCCCTGGAAATCTGACTAGGACACATGCAGTAATTACTGAGAGAACAATGGGGTTAACATTTGAAAAGAGGCAATTAGCAAACAGGAAATGCCATTTAGTTTGCAATGGAACAGAAACCCCTGTCTGCTCTTGCGATCCCAGACCTGGGTGTGGGATTGTGCATTCGGAAGGCCAAAACCCATATTATACAAATGGTAATTTGCATGTATGAAAATGTATGAGGTTGTGCGGGTGACCACACCAGAAGATTCCCACCCACTTGTCCTGCATCTCAATGCAAAACTTGGAACTAGGCTTCCCATGGGCGTATCAGAGTCAAGGCTGTCAAGCAATTACATACCTTAACGGCACAATCCTATGCATGTTTACTCAGAAGCAAGTCCCACTATGTCCAACAGGGCTCACTTCCTAGGAAGTGTGTTTAGGACAGCAGCCTGGCTCCATAGTTCTATGCATATCTATTCATAAGTAAGCCCTATTTGGTTCAAGGACACTTTCTTCCAGGTAAGTACAGTATGCATAGGACTGCAGCCTGACAGAGCAAGTACCGTATTTTTTGCCCTATAAGACTCACTGGCCCATAGGACGCACCTAGTTTTTTTGGGGGGAAATAAAGGGAAAAAAATTATTCCCCCCCCCAGCCACGGATATCTGCCCAAAGCGCGGGGCGCTCTGCTTCAGCGCGCCCCGCGCTCCGGGCAAGCAGGCTGCTATCCGCAGCCTAGGGAGCCCTGCGGGTTTCCTTAAGCGTGGAGAGCTTCCTGAAGCGTGGAGAGCGAGAGGGGTCAGTGCGCACCGACCCCTCTCGCTCTCCACGCTTCAGCGAAAGCCTGCATTCGCCCCATAGGACGCACACAGATTTCCCCTTCATTTTTGGGGGGAGGGAGTGCGTTCTATAGGGCGAAAAATACGGTATGTACCGTACGTTTCCGTGTATAAGACGAGGGATTTTTATTCATAAATTATGTTAAAAATGGGGGGTCGTCTTATACACAGACAGTGCATAGAGGGGACTTGGGATTAGTTCCTGCCACAAGCGGCTATTGGGCGTGTAGCAAGGGCTGGCTTTGATTGGCTGTCGCTGCGGCAATTGGGTGGGTGATTGGCAGTTTCTGCCTGCAAGGGGAAAGACAATAGGTGGCTTTTGCGATGCGTACGAGTGGCTGCGTAGGTCAGGCAGGTGAGCGATTTTCGGCAATCCTCCCCCCATTTTCTTAATTTGGAGTCCCCCCAAATATGGGGTGTCTTATACACGGGGGCATGTTATACATGGGGAAATACGGTATGTTCACTCAGAAGTAAATCCCACTGAGTTCTGTGGAGTTCACTTCCAAGTAAGTGCGACCAGGACTGCAGCCAAAATCAGTCAATTAATTAGGGCTGTATTCAAAGCTGTCTGTCCTCTAGCACAATGGCAAACTTTTAATGTTCTGCAACAGAGGAATCCAGTGCCACAATTGTGCTAACGGAAACGCATTGTGCAACAGGTTGTGCAATCTACTTATGGTATGGAGCAACCTGCTTATGCCTTCACTTGTGCAACAAGCTTCCAGGAGAGCAAAATGCTACACCAGCGGAACGAGTATAATTTAACTTAATTTAACTTATTGGATGCAATCCCTAACTTTTAACCCAATTGTTTCAGTGTATTTCCACATTACAGAACATAAAAGAGGGTTGCTGTTGTTGAATTCGAAAGGAAGAGGGCACTCATCTCTCCAGATGTTGTTGCACTACAATTCCCAAAATTTGTTTGTTTGTTTGTTTGTAGGGTGGGGCCTCTTTCCCTTTATTTTTCTTTCTCATCTTATTGCACAGATGTCATGGAATTGATTAGCCTGGACTAATTAAACAGGATGGAATCAGAATGTGAGCTGTAAGTTCATCTGTATATTGATTTAAACCAGGGAACCTCTGGCCCTCCAGATATTGCTGGACTGTTGGCTATGCTGCCTGGGGCTGAGTCCAGCAACATCTGCACTACGACAGATTCTCCACCCGGGATTTAAACAATGTTTTAATCAGTTTAATGTGTTTAGGTTATGTTAATGTTGTTTCTATTGTTGTAGTAAGTAAATGAATGAAAAAGAGGAGGGGGGATTCTGTCTAGAGCAGGGGTCAGCAAACTTTTTCAGCAGGGGGCCAGTCCACTGTCCCTCAGACCTTGTGGGTGCCGAAAAAAATATAAATGAACGAATTCCTCTGCCCCACAAATAACCCAGAGATGCCTTTTAAACAAAAGGGCACATTCTACTCAGGTAAAAACACACTGATTCCCGGACCGTCTGCAGACCGGATTTAGAAGGTGATTGGGCTGAATCTGGACCCCGGGCCTTAGTCCCCAGATGTTGTTGAACTACAATTCCCATCATCCCTAGCTAGCAAGGCCAGAGCTCAGGGATGATGGGAGTTGTAGTCCAACAACATCTGGGGACCCAAGGTTAAGAAACACTGGGCTAGAGCAAGGATGGGGAGTCTACTACAAATACCATCATCTCTGACCACCAGGCATCTATCTAGACACAATCTCAAATGCTATGCTCTGGACACAGCCCTGCAAATAAGAGCAGAAGCGCTGTGAAAGAGTTTACCCAAAACCCACTCAGCAGGGCTGGTCTAGGAGGGTGTCATAGTCAACGGTATCAAAAGCCATTTCACATGTTTCTTTTTTTTGTTACAGGCATAGGTTTGTTGTCAGATCCCTGAGAGAAGAGCTAAAAGCACGGGTTCCCCTGCCCTGCCAACAAAATTCTGTTGACAGCCTCACCCCAGGGGTGGGGAATCTCAGGTCTAGCAGGCAAACTCCAGTGCTCTTGGCAGCAGCGAGCCAGCAATAAATCACACCAAGCAAGTGAAGTTAAACAGGATCTACACAGCAGGGTCAGACCTAATGAGCACAGCAACTCATCTCCAGCTGGTCTTGTCCCATGAAGCAGCTCCTTAGACTGAAAGTCCCAGCCTTCCCACAGGTGCCAAAGCCCTTCCTCTCCAGGATCCCCCCCCCCAAGCAATTAGAGACTGCGCCTGCATGAAACTAACTTCTCCCTCACCATTTTCACGCCTCTCCTAGTTCTGGGAGCCTGTTGCAGCAGGGAAGGAGGGGGAGACACCCACGACTTCACAAGCCTGATCCATCTCTGCCTCCTGGCCTCCTTCCTCTCCTGCTTCAGCTTCTGTCTCTGATTCTGGACTTCTCTCTGCCACAGACTCTCCCCACAGACACTTCCCCTTCCCAGTCTTCTCTCTCGTCTTCCTCTGTATGCTCATCACCATCCCACCATCACTCCCTGGGCTCTGAGGCTTCTGCCCCTGGGGCTTCCCCAAGGTTCTTCCCACTGTTACTCCGCATCCAACCAGTTCATGGTACGTCTCTGCTTGGCTGCCAAGACTCAACTCAGGCCACCACCCTCACCAACCCTGCCTCACTCAAGGGCCACATTCCTTCACAGGCACCCTGCCAGGGCCACATGCCAGTTGTGGGCTGGGTTACAGTCAAAATGGGCTGTGCAGCAGGCGTCACTCTTACCTTGTGCAGTAGGCTATAGGCCATGCAAAACTCTTTACATGCGCGCGCGCGCACACACACACACACACACACACACACACACTTGCCTCCCTAGTCAGGCAACCAAGAGGACACATTCCTGCCAGGCAAAAGCACTCAAAGATGGCTCAAAGGAGAGCCCGGGGGGGGGGGGGGGAGATGGTCTGGGAAAGGTCCCAAGGGCAGATAGACCCATCCCTGCCTTAACTAGATGCAAGACTCATCTTTTCCAGCGGGAGCAAAACACCTCTGTTCCTATCTGCATCTTATTTTAAGCTCAAGCTTATTGCTTTATGTTTTAAACAGCTTTAGCTTGGCACTGTCATCTGCTCTGAAATTACTCCAGGTGGACCTAAACATCCAAACCCATCCCTCCCTCCCTCCCTCTTTCTTTCTGGAAAGCAAAACGTACCAATTAGCTGCCATGCCACACACACAGGAAGGCCAGCTCCATTCAGCTTTTTGCCAGCTGCACACTCGGCACACAGAGGGGAAATTCTTCTGCATCCCATATGGTAAAAGAGCCTTCAAGCCGCTGCAAAGGGCTGAGCCAAAGAAACAAGGGACTGCACGGCGCCAAGCCTCCACTTCATCCCGACCCAAAGGACGTGTTGACTTTGGCATTTTCAACTGTGTGCTTTACTTCTATTCTCTGCCATAGCAGCAGGTGGCCAAACACCATGGGATGTTTGCACTGAAAAGCCCTAGGGAGAAAACAGCTTGCCTTGATGGACTCTGTCAGGTTCCTGAAATGAGTGAGCCAGTTTGTTTTCTCCAGGGTGCCCCCTTCCCCCCCTCTCTCTCATACACACACACACACAGTCTCTGTTGCAGACAAATTAAGATATATAACATTTCACTTGGATCCAAATTCACTTAGTTTTGGAAAGCTACACAAAGCCACCAGCTCACTACCCCAGGGCAAAGAGAGGTCCCATCTGCACTATACATTTAAAGCAGAATCCTACCACAAACGGTCATGGCTCCCCTCCAAAGAATCTGGGAACTAGACATTCTTAAGGGTGCTGAGAGTTGTTAGGGTGTCCCATGTCTCATCACAGAACTACAATTCCCATAGTTCCCTAGGACGAGGGATTAATTGTTAAACCACTCTGAGAATTGAGGTTTTGTAAGAGGAACAAACAGGCTATCCTAAAAGATCTCAGCACCCTTAATAAGCAACACTTCCCAGTGTTCTTGGAGGAAGTCATGACTGTTTAAAGTGATGTGATAGGATATTTGGTGCATAGTACCGCTGGGACTAGAATCACGCTTGGATAAAGAAGAGTTTTTCCAAGGAATAGGTAAAGGTAAAGGGACCCCTGACCATTAGGTCCAGTTGTGGCTGACTGTGGGGTTGCGGTGCTCATCTCGCTTTATTGGCCGAGGGAGCCGGCGTACAGCTTCTGGGTCATGTGGCCAGCATAACTAAGCCGCTTCTGGCGAACCAGAGCAGCACACGGAAATGCTGTTTACCTTCCTGCCAGAGCGGTATCTATTTATCTACTTTGACTGGTGTGCTTTCGAACTGCTAGGTTGGCAGGAGCAGGGACCGAGCAACAGGAGCTCACCCTGTCACGGGGCTTCGAACTGCCGACCTTCTGATCGGCAAACCCTAGGCTCTGTGGTTTAACCCACAGCGCTACCCGCATCCCACCCAATTCTGTTTTCAGTTCTGGGCATCTGGAGTACGGCATCCCATTCTAAGCACCTGGAGTGCTCTATCCAGTTTTAGGTGCCATGTTTTAAAACGTACATTGACAAACTGGTGCCTGTCTAGAGGAGGAGGAGGAAGGGGTGGGGTTTAGAAACCAGTCACTGTGAGGAATGCTCAAAAGACCTGGGTAGGTTTAGCCAGGGGGAGAGAAGAACCAAAGGAGGCATGATAACTGTCCACATATATCCAAAGGGCTGTCACTAGAGGGCAGAACTAGAACCAGCGGGTAGAAACTGCATTGAAGGGAAGGAGATTTCAGCCAAACGTTAGCCAAAAACGTCCAAATTGGAATAGTTGTTTGACAGTGGAACAGATTGTCTTGAGAGGTGGCAGGGTGTTCTTTGCAGCAGGTATTGAAACAGAAGCTGGACAGCCATCTATCAAGGTTGCCGTGGTCAACTCTGCATGATTAACCCTGCATTGAACAGAGGGTTGAGTAGATTGCCTCCAAGGTCTCTTCATATGCTCTAATTCTATGAATCCATAAATGAAATGCAATATCTGCTCTGTCTAGTATCCTGTTTTTGACAGTGGCCAGGAACCTAACACAAGCAAAGGCACAAAAGGAAAATCTTGTTTTGATCTTGCCAGAATTTAACCTGCCCTGGCCACATCCCAGGGGCTGCATTCAACATTTTCTGCCTACTAGTGCAAGAGCTGCTGGTTGAGGTTCAGCGCCGTGCAAACATGACAGCTGCACTAGCAGGAGTGCATTGTGCAACAGATTGCACAATCTATTGTGCAACGAATCTACCAGCATCCTCCTTGCGCAACAACATTCCTCTGGTGCAAAACATTTCACCAGTGGAACAAGTATACCACTGATAGACTTTTAACTTAGTTCTTCTCTGCATACAACTCCATATGTCTCTCACCACCACCACCACTGCTCCAGCTAAAGTGCACTGCTAGATAAAGAAGACAATATTGTGGCTAAGAGCATTATCCTTCTGGACTGTGGCACAGCCTTGATGGAAATCTGTAGATCCGAGATCTTTTTGATCAAGCAGTGCTTGAACAGAGACCTAAGCATAGAGGGCTAACCCTAATAAATCTGAAGAGAAGTGGCAACATTAGAGCTTTGCGGAGACTGAGCAAAGAGGATAGTGATGGCAGAGCCACAGGGATCAGTGTTCTGCATTCACAGCCTCCTTTGCTTAGTTGTCATAAAGACCTAATCCTCAGGGATTAGTGTCTATAAATGAAGCTTGGAAGCTACAGAGCAAAGCTGAAGTGAGCTATTTCTTTTCCTTCTGCCCTCTTCTTTGTGTTTCTTTTGATTTTATCGCCTTGGAACGATGGGGGTATAGAGTGGGGGGGAGAACAAGTTTAATATCCTAAAATTGAGCCAAAAGCAATATTTGATCTCATGACTGTACTCGCTCCATTGAACTGTTGACATTGTAACAGCAGCAGAAACAAGAGCTGGAAGCCTCGAGACTAACATTGAAAGGAAACATCTGTCTTCAGCTAGGCCAGGGGTCCCCAAACTACGGGACGCGGGCCGGATAAGGCCCGAGGGACTCATTTATCCGGCCTGTGGCAACCCCCGCCATCCGCTGCCACCGCCTGCTCTTACCGGTGCTGCGCTGCGCAGCTGCCCACTTCCGGGTCGGATGAGCACCGGAAATAGCTTGTGTGCATGCGCAAGTGTTATTTGCACATGCGCAAGCATTATTTCCAGTGCACATCCGGGTTGGAGGAGGCCCATGCACATGCACACAAGCTATTTCTGGTGCTCCTTCGACCTGGAAGTGCGCCAGAAATAGCATGGGCGCACGCATATGGGCACGCGCTCCCCTGCCCTCCGGCCCGCCGCGTGATTGGCGCTGGAGACACCGGCCCGAGGTGCGGTAAGTTTGCTGACCCCTGAGCTAGGCTCTAGCTCAGGGATAGGGAACCTGTGACTCTCCAGATGTTGCTAGACCCCAATTCCCATGAACTCCAGACAAGACGCACAGTGAACAGGGATGATGGGAGTTGTAGTCCACCAATATTTGGAGGGCCACAGGTGCCCCACCTCTGCCCAAGCTGCTAGCTGCTCATCAAGTGAAAGGAAATGATATAGCTGTTTGGGGGGCTGTGGAAATACCTCTTAAAAGGGCCTGCCTGCATCTATAGAACTGGCACTCCCATATTTTCCCTGTCCAGCTACGGCAAAGAGTTTTCAACTATTTGCAAACTGAATCAGGGTTCGCGCAAATGCATGTCCTGACAGGTTTTGCCCTCAATTTCCTTCCAAGAAGCGTAATCTATAAAGCCATTTATAAACTCAGATGCACAGTTCCTTTAAAATGTTTCTTCCTGGTAAGAAAGAATGATCAGGCTGGAGGTCTATTGGACTTGGCTGAGATGGCAATGTTGACAAGTTTAATTAGAGAAAAATCATTACTGATACTCAGTGCCATTTTTCTAGAAAAAGAGGTGCCGGAGCTCAATAGGTCCCTTAGGTCTCTAATAATGGCAATGGCACCCATTTGAGAGGAACTGAGTTCTGGCTGAAAAAAAGCCCTGAAGGATTATTGTAATAACCTGTGGTTTTATAAGAGTATGTATTTAAAGTAGATGAATAAATGAGTAAATTAAGTTAATTGGGAATATGCAGAAAACATAAAAAATTTAATGAACCGTAGAAAAAAGGGGAAGGAAGTCGAGTTTTGAAATGTTAGAATGATCGTAAAATTATTGAAATGTATAAAACTGCAAAACATAAATAAAATAATTTTAAAAAAGAAAAAAGCTCTGCTGACATTTATTATTGCGGTGAGAGGGGGGCTAACTTCTAGTACAGATAATGGAACATGAACAAAAAGCAGGTTTAAATAATCACTGGATGTATTCTATATAACTAGTATTATGCTAGAATCCTAGAAATCACTGGGTTTTTAAATTTTATTTTTAAAGTCAGTGTCTTGGAACTACACTCAAAAGTCTGTGTTTCTTAAATACCCCTATTTTCAGCCGTTCCAGACTGAATGCTGGTAGAAAGCTTTTCATCCAGAGCATAGTATGCTTTCTGTTATATGTGACAACACTCCATTTAGTTCCAGGAATGTATACCTTTCTCTTCCCAGGTTCACCTAGTTTTGAAGCCCACAGACTGCTGCAGAACTTCATCCTGCCTTCGCTGTAGCAGCCAGTGGTGCAGCGCTATGAAACTAGGCTCTCAATAGTGGTGCTTACCAGGATGGAGGAGGGACAGGGCGGCAACCAGACTTAAGCAGTGCAGGTGCACAGGTGAAAGCACCCGATTGGTTCTGCCCGTAAGCCTGCACCACTGCGTCTTCACTGCCATCATGCCTCACACACACACACCCGCCATTCCATCCCACTAAGTGTGTTTATATGTGTTGGAAGCCGCCCAGAGCGGCTGGGGCAACCCAGCCACCAGATGGGGTAGTGTATAAATAATAAAATTATTATTATTATTGTTGTTGTTGTTGTTGTTGTTGTTGTTGTTGTTGATTGGAAATTTCTTATGGACTTTTTGCGTGAAAGAGAAATGAACTAGTAATATCTGGATTTGAAGATTGAAAAAAATAATGGTTTATAGAAGGTAAAATGGCTGGATGTTAAGGTATGAATATTACATGTGGCTGCAGGGCAGAGAGCAGGAAGCCCTTTTCTTTTTATCTTTCTTTAACCTTTTCTTCTCTCTACTCTTCGACTCTCTCTCTCTTTAGGTCTTTCTTTTTTCTTTTCTTTTCTCCTTTCTGCCCTTGTTCTTTTTTATATTGAGTAGCTGTTTAATGCCAGTATATTATAAAAAGATACTTGATACTGGGTATACATTTCTGTATATCTCTGAATAAGCATAAATAAATATTTTTTTAAAAAAATGTGTAGAGGGGATGAAAGTGCAGACACTGCTCCCCACATCCACAGGTTCATCTGAAGGTCTGATCAGAACCTATGCACACATGTGTAAGTGTGTGTATGTAGTTTTTGTAGATGAGAGTGGGGAGTCTGCCTTCTTCAGGGTTTCAAAACACGCAGAGAAAACAAGCACACATAGGACTCCACGCTGGATGTGGGAAGAACTGTAGCTCAGAGGCAGATCACGTGCTGTGCAAGCAGAAGGGCCCAGACCCAATTGCCCGAACCTCTAGGCAAGGCTGGGAAGGACTGGGAAGTTTCTGCCGGTAAACTGTAGGCAATACTAAGCAAGGCTCACAGCTGTCCATGGAGGCACAGGTCAAATCTGTATCCAGGGCAGCTGTTTACCAGCTCCATCTGGTACGCAGGCTGAGACCCTATCTGCCTGCAGACTGCTTCGCCAGAGTGGTGCATGCTCTGGTTATCTCCCGCTTGGATTACTGCAATGCGCTCTACGTGGGGCTACCTTTGAAGGTGACCCGGAAACTACAACTAATCCAGAACGCGGCAGCTAGACTGGTGACTGGGAGCGGCCGCAGAGACCACATAACACCGGTCTTGAAAGACCTACATTGGCTCCCAGTACGTTTCCGAGCACAATTCAAAGTGTTGGTGCTGACCTTTAAAGCCCTAAACGGCCTTGGTCCAGTATATCTGAAGGAGCGTCTCCACCCTCATCGTTCTGCCCGGACACTGAGGTCCAGCACCGAGGGCCTTCTGGCGGTTCCCTCACTGCGAGAAGCCAAGTTACAGGGAACCAGGCAGAGGGCCTTCTCGGTAGTGGCGCCCTCCCTGTGGAACACCCTCCCACCAGATGTCAAAGAGAACAACAACTACCAGGCTTTTAGGCAGCCCTGTTTCGGGAAGGCAGCCCTGTTTCGGGAAGCTTTTAATGTTTGATGTATTATAGTATTTTAATATTCTTTTGGAAGCCGCCCAGAGTGGCTGGGGAAGCCCAGCCAGATGGGCGGGGTATAAATAATAAATTATTATTATTATTATTATTATTATTAAGGCAAGACCAATGGCGTAAAGCAGTTTCTCTTACACTGGGAGCAGAGACAGAGAGCATGAGCCAACTCGTTCCATATGTTAAATGAGCCACACATCTCAAACATCATAAGGACGTAAGAAGAGCCCTGCTGGATCAGCCCAAAGGTCGATCGAATCCAGCCCTCTGTTGTCACAAGAGCCGACCAGATGCAAATGGGAAGCCCACAAACAGGACACAAGCACAACAGACTCTCCCAGCCATGTTCCCCAGTAGCTGGTATCCAAAGGCTCTGATCCTGGACGTAGTATATCATCATGATGACTAGTACCAGTCATTGATAGCCTTATTCTCCTTCACTAAATTGTCTAATCCCCCTTTAAAGTCATCTAAGATGGGGGCCATTGCTACTTCTCATGGGATCGTTCCTCTTTTTTGTTATACGGAGACTAACATCAGGCCCCAATGTGCCTTGTGCCCATGTCCACTCAAAAAGAGAGAGAGAGAGTACATCTTTTCCGTTTTGGTCCATTGCTTTGATTCCTAAAAAAACCCACAATACCGGCCTGTTATCCATAAAATAACGAGGAAGTAAATAAGATTCTCCATCCTTTAATACTGAGCTGTGCAGCCTCCCTTTCAGCCTTCACCTCCTCTGTCATCAAAGAATGGTGGGAAATTGTAACTCTGGTTATCATTAGGTCCTTCTGAAATTCTGGCCAATGATTTAGCCCGAAGGGTCAACTGCAAAAGCGAAAACGTTGCAAATTCCAGGCCCCAGTCTGATACTTGGGAGAAGAACGGGGCAAAGTCTCTAGCAGAAGGAGGGGAAAGGAGCGGGGGTGTCACAGCATGATTAGCTTTCAGCGGTCCAGCGCGAAGTGTCATGGGGAGCGCATAAGGCAGGAGTCGGCTCACAAAGGGGGAGTCCTCCTCTCTCTTAGGTCAGGGGTTCAAGCGCAGCTCAGGTTCACAGTGACGGGATGTTTCGTTCCCATCCGCTGGTTGCTTGTCAAGCCCGAGCGGAGCAAAGCAACAGGGTGCAGCCTAGTTAGAAGTGTCTGCGACACAAAGGCCATCATCTCAATTGGCACTAATTGACCCTCCTTGCTGGTGCCATCAGCAGTGAAGCCAAGAGGTGAATGAGTAAGCCACAAAGGGACTCTTTTCCAGTCCCGTCCCCCCCTCTCTCTCATTCACACACCACAGCCCTCACCGGTAGTAAAAATGAAAGCTGATTCTAGGCCATTTATATCTGTGCTTTTACCAAAACAAAAAACTGGAGCCACAAATACATTGCAGATAAGGGAGAATTGTCAACAGGTGCCTTTTTATCTCTTGTAACAGTGGAGCTCAGGGACGTCCAGTGAAGCCAACTGCTACCCCACCAACACCCCTCTCACCAGCTTCCTCAAATAAAGTCATGATGGGAAAGGGCTGAGAGGGCATGGGGTGAACCTACAAGTGTCCTGTCCACATTGTCAGGCCTCAGAAATGGTGCCACAAAATAAGATAAGATGGAGCATGGCTCAACTCCGCAGGTACAGTACTAACTCTGGCATTTGTTGTGGTGATTTCTTCGTCCCCCCTTGGCCTGCTGCAAAATCAGTGCTCCTCCTGACAAATTCTAACTCGGGATGCTCCAACTTCTTGTACCAAGTAGGCCGCAAGAATACTTCGACTCAGAATCCACTGGCCACGCACTGAATTACATTTCCATACTGTAAATTAAAGTGTTTGCAATATATTTAATATTATTGCATATATAATTATTGCATATAATTATATTATATATAATTAAATACACAACTAATAGATTCAATATAGTTAATTATTATCAAACTAATTTAATACACAGAGAGAGATATGCGCTTTCATTAACAACGCATGATGGAAAAAATATTTTTTTTAAGGCTTTAAGATGTTTGTTCTTAAATGTTGCTGAGGGCAGCCAAAAGATATTAAGCCATGTGACTAGGGATGCCCAAATCTATCAATTACAGTTTCTCATTTTCCAATCTTGAGTTCAAACCTGCACATTTCCCACATCAGTTTGAAATGTTTCTTTTTTCTTTTTTAAGTCTGCAGGAAAATTCATCAGCATTTTAGTGCGAATTTCTTCTAATATACACATTTCTCTACGCAGTTCACCTTAATAGAGTGCATATTTGTGAGCAATTATCATGAGCAGATGTGCATTTCTATGCACATTTTGCCCTGGCATATGCATTTTTGTGTACACGTTTGATGTTTTGAGAACTGCATTGCAAAATTCGGAAAAATGCACATTTTCAAAAGATGACTGTGTTTTGGTCCACGTATTGTTTCAGAAAGTGCCAATTAGAAGTAGTAAAGGGACCCCTGACTATTAGGTCCAGTCGTGGCCAACTCTGGGGTTGCGGCGCTTATCTCGCTTTATTGGCCGAGGGAGCCGGCGTACAGCTTCCAGGTCATGTGGCCAGCATGACTAAGCCGCTTCTGGCGAACCAGAGTGGCACACGGAAACGCCGTTTACCTTCCTGCCGGAGCGGTACCTATTTATCTACTTACACTTTGACGTGCTTTTGAACTGCTAGGTTGGCAGGAGCAGGGACTGAACAACGGGAGCTCACCCCGTCGCGGGGATTTGAACCGCCGACCTTCTGATCGGCAAGTCCTAGGCTCTGTGGTTTAACCCACAGTGCCACCTGCGTCCCAATTAGAAGTAGGCCTGCCTTTAAATGTGAACGGAATCAGATCTCACCCATACCTGCATACATCTCCTTTCCCCAATGAACCAGTGCCTACTTTTCTCTCTGCAGTTGCCACGCAATCCCACAAGGATAGGACGACATCTCTGGTCTCGCGCAATCCTTTTCTTCACCCCTCCTTCTCCACCACCCCCACTGAGCTACACAGAGCGCTGCTTCTGGCATGCACAAGCCGCAATCCAGAGCGGAGAGGGCAGTGGGGCAGCCAAGGCATCCCTTGACTGACAGCTCCGGTCTCCCAGCGTAATTTGAACATTCCAGAGGTGACCGCGGGGTTAATGCCGCCTTGAGCAGGCTGGGATCAGGCCTGGCTGTTTGTTCAGGGCTCCCAGAACAATGAGACTTTAAAGAGATTTTCAGCACCCCGGGGTCCAACCCAATTAGACACAGTTTTCCAGGTTGGCAGTCAAAAAGTGGGAGGAGGAAACCTGGTTTTAAAAGAACACGCTCAGGAGTCAAGTTCAAGGGTTGCCTAGCAAGCTCTAAGCTGGGGAGAGAGGAAATGGTGTTTGGGGGGGGGCGGAATCTCTCTTTCTCCTGAAAGAGTCATGAGTGTCCATTTGCTAAAACTATCGCTTTGGAAGCCCCAAGACAGGCAGGGCTCTCTTGAGGACCAGCTCTCCAGCTATTTCCTCCAGCTGCCGCCTCGCCCTTGGGGGAGCAGTAATCCCTTGCCATTAATGAGAGCTTTGTGCCAGGATCAAGGGGTGGGGATGACCCACAACTTCAAAAAAATAAAAAAAATAAGAGTGGGGTGGGGGGAGGAGAATGAAACAAAGAAGCAGCATCAAATAAATCCAGGCCTTTGCAGCCTGAGCGATGCAAGCATGTCCTCTTTAACAGTAGCTGGGAAACCATTTTGCCCCCCTCCCCATTCCAAATGTATTTATTATATTTCTTTCTTTCTTTCTTTCCTTCCTTCCTTCCTGGTACCCAGGGCTCTGTACGTCTCCCTCCTGTGCCTTGATTTCTCATAACAATCCTCACAACAAGGTAGAATAATATTCTGAGACCGTGCGTGTCAACAGGCTCAGGGTCACCCAATAATCGTCGCTTGACCTGATGCTTGAGCACAGGACTCCCTGTCTAAAATTCAACATGCTAAATCAAGTGTCTTCGACTATTTCGGACCCAGGACCTACTTTTAACTCAAAGATGCATTTGGCAACCCGTTTTCTTAACCTTTTGCCCATACATTGGCATGGTGGCAGAACTCGTGTTGTGACGCACCTTGGATCAGACAGTGAGTGACCCACTAACACAGGCATAGGCAAACTCGGCCCTCCAGATGTTTTGAGACTACAGTTCCTATCATCCCTGACCACTGGTCCTGTTAGCTAGGGATGATGGGAGTTGTAGTCCCAAAACATCTGGAGGGCCGAGTTTGCCTATGCCTGCACTAGCAGGTCCACTCCTGACCCACCAGTTGAAGACCAGTGCTCTTTATCAGCATACCGTACTTTCAGAACAGAAAGCGTCCCTGTTGCAGATGTCTCGTATGTGCCACATTTACACTGTTTTGTTCTGGGTTTATTTATCAATTCATCTATTTATTTTTAAAAGTGTAAATAATAATAATAATAATAATAAATTTTATTTATATCCCGCCCTCCCCAGCCGAAGCCGGGCTCAGGGCGGCTAACAACAGTAAAATAGTGCAACATTATAAAACATCATAAGAATTAATTAAAATCACAATTGATGGCAACCATAAACTAAAGTATTGTAAAGATTGCCAAAGGAGGGAGTCAGGCTGTGCCCTAACCAAAGGCCTGGTGGAACAGCTCTGTCTTGCAGGCCCTGCGGAAAGATGTCAAGTCCTGCAGGGCCCTTGTCTCTTGTGACAGAGCGTTCCACCAGGTTGGAGCCGCAGCCGAAAAAGCCCTGGCTCTAGTTGAGGCCAGCCTAACCTCTCTGTGGCCTGGGACCTTCAAGATGTTTTTATTTGAGGACCGTAAGTTCCTCTGTGGGGCATACCAGGAGAGGCGGTCCCGTAGATACGAGGGTCCTAGGCCGTGTAGGGCTTTGAAGGTTAAAACCAGCACCTTAAACCTGATCCTGTACTCCACCGGGAGCCAGTGCAGCTGGTATAGCACCGGATGAATGTGATCCCGCAGCGAAGACCCCGTAAGGAGTCTTGCTGCGGCATTCTGCACCCGCTGGAGTTTCTGGGTCAGTCTCAAGGGCAGCCCCACGTAGAGCGAGTTACAATAATCCAGTCTGGAGGTGACCGTCGCGTGGATCACAGTGGCTAGGTCAGGGCGAGAGAGGTAAGGAGCCAACTGCTTAGCTTGGCGGAGATGAAAAAATGCCGCCTTTGTTATAGCTGCAATCTGCGCCTCCATGGAGAGGGAGGTATCGAAGATTACACCCAAACTCTTAACGGACGGTGCTGGCACTAATTGCACCCCCGCAAGAGATGGGAGTTGCCCCCTCAATCCCATATCGTCCCGTCCCAGCCAGAGGACCTCTGTCTTCGAAGGATTTAACTTCAACCGGCTCCCACGTAACCATCCAGCCACAGCTTCCAAGCATCTGATCAGTGTGTCTGGGGCCGAGTCAGGATGGCCATCCATCAACAGATAGAGTTGGGTGTCATCAGCATACTGATGGCAGCCCAGCCCAAAACTCCGGACAAGCTGGGCGAGGGGGCGCATAAAGATGTTAAAAAGCATCGGGGAGAGAATCGCACCCTGAGGCACTCCACACACCAAGGAGTGGCGGGATGACAGTTCCCCCCCAAGCGCCACCCTCTGTCCCCGACCAGAGAGAAACGAGCGCAGCCATTGAAGGACTGTGCCCTGGATCCCCACGTCGGCGAGGCGGTGGTCCAGAAGTTCATGATCAACCATGTCAAAAGCTGCTGACAGATCTAGAAGAATCAGCAGCCCCGACCCGCCTCGATCCAGCTGTCTACGAAGATCATCTGTTAGGGCGACCAGAGCCGTCTCGGTCCCATGACCAGCGCGGAAGCCAGACTGGAATGGATCCAGAGCCGATGTTTCATCCAGAAACCTACCAAGCTGTTCAGCAACCGCTCTCTCAATCACCTTACCCAGGAATGGAAGATTCGAAACTGGGCGGTAATTGGATAGATCTAAGGGATCTAATGATGTTTTCTTTAAGAGCGGACGCACCACTGCCTCCTTCAGTTCCCCTGGGAATGTCCCGGTGCCAAGGGACAAATTGATGATATCCCCCAGGGGGGCCCGCACCTCGTCTGGACACGCTCTAATCAGCCAAGACGGGCACGGGTCGAGAGGACAAGTGGTGGGCTTTCCAGCTCGGAGGAGTCTGTCCACATCGGCTGGGGATATCCGGTCAAAGTGGTCCAATACTGGACCCGAGGACAGTCGAGGGGCCTCCAGTTCCTTTATTGTATCCAAATTGGCAGGGAGGTCATGGCGGAGCGACAGGACCTTCTCCGCAAAAAAGCTCGCAAATGCCTCACAGCTGTGTGTCGAATTGTTATTTAAATTTGGCTGTCCTTCGAGGGACGTTAAAGACCGAATTATACTAAATAATTGTGCCGGGCGAGAGCTAGCGGATGCAATGGAGGCCGAGAAGTAGGACTTCTTAGCGGCCTTCACTGCCATCTCGTAGGTTTTCATAAAAACCCTATAAGATGTTCTTGAGGCTCCGTCACGGGCACCCTGCCATACTCGCTCTAGCCGTCTGAGGTCCCGCTTCATTTTCCGGAGCTCCTCAGTAAACCAGGGAGCCCGGTTTCTGCGGGGTCGCAGAGGGCGCTTAGGTGCGATCTCATTGATGGCTGCCAGGAGCTGGGTATTCCAGCCCTCAACAAGCTCAGTCAATGAGTCGCCAGGGGGAGAAAGGTCCCGCAAGGCTTGACGGAATCTATCAGGGTCCATCAGCCTCCGCGGGCGAGCCCAAATCGGCTCACCACCTAAGCAGGGTGGGGGTGGAACGTCAATCCTGGCTTTCAGAGCGTAGTGATCAGACCATGGCACCTTCATCGAAGGAAACATGATCACATCTATACCGACGCCAAAGATCAGATCCAGCGTGTGGCCTGCTTGATGTGTGGCGCCCGAAACAAACTGGGAGAGCCCTAGTGTCGCCATGGAAGACACCAGGTCCAGAGCCTGTGAGGAGGGAGTGGCATCGGCATGGATGTTGAAGTCCCCCAATACCAATAGGCTAGGGAACTCCAAGGCCCAGCCGGCCACCGCCTCCAGCAGGCCTGACAGGGTGGCTGCTGGTGCGCTAGGTGGCCGGTACATCAGCCAGACAGCCAAGCTCACCTCGGAGCCCCACACTAGGCCAACACATTCAATGCCGGGGATCGATGGCGGTGGTAGAGCCCTGAAAGAACAATCTTCCTGGATTAATAGTGCCACCCCTCCCCCCCGGCCCACAGTCCGTGACTGGTGGAGGACGGAGAAACCCGGGGGCGCCATCTCTCGTAAGGTAACAGTATCCCCTTCGCGCACCCAGGTCTCCGTCACACAAGCCAGGTCGACCCCCTGCGAGATGATGAAATCTCGCAGGGTGGCGGTTTTGTTGCCTATAGACCTGGCATTGCACAACACCAGTGACGGAGGTGAGTAATCCTTGCTCACCCTACCCTCGTCTCTCGGGATGGGGCGCAGATTGGAAGGGGTACGAGCATATCCGTATCTCGATCCCCTTCGCCTATGACATCTGCCCCCACCGCCATACCTCCCTCGCCCCTCCACAGTAGGAATCCCAGGCCTCATACTCGCCTCCATTTACAAAATATAAAAGCAAACAAACAAACAAAGAAACAATTACCCCAAAACAAAACCAATCCCCACCCCACTCAACAACCATCCCAACCCAAAATAAAACAAAACAAAATAAAAATACATGGATAAAAAACCACCGTTTCTGGTGATACAACAAAGTAATAAGTAAAAACACTTTTAAAACACTTTAAAAAATATAAAACGTTTAAACATTTGCTGCTGCAGCAGCAGTGTCCTTAGAGTTGTGGCGGTGGTGAGTATGGGGGCCGCCCCCAGGCCCAAGGTGGAGAATGGGCTTGCAGGGGGAGCGGTCCTCCCCAAGACTCACTGGCAGAACAACAGCAGCGATGTCCCGAGGCCTCCTTGGAGCCTTATATGCTGAGGTGGAGTATGGGGCCCGCTCCCAGGCCCAAGGTGGAGAATGGGCTTGCAGGGGGAGCGGTCCTCCCCAAGACTCACCGGCAAAGCGGCAGCAGCGATGTCCCGAGGCCTCCTTGGAGCCTTATATGCTGAGGTGGAGTATGGGGCCCGCTCCCAGGCCCAAGGTGGAGAATGGGCTTGCAGGGGGAGCGGTCCTCCCCAAGACTCACCGGCAAAGCGGCAGCAGCGATGTCGCGAGGCCTCCTTGGAGCCTTATATGCTGAGGTGGAGTATGGGGGCCGCCCCCAGGCCCAAGGTGGAGAATGGGCTTTCAGGGGGAGCGGTCCTCCCCAAGACTCACTGGCAGAACAACAACAACTGGCAGAACAACAATAGCACTATGACCAATCTGCAGCAAGCCTATCTATTCCCTCTCAGCCCTATCTCCCTGAAACTTGACTACACCATGCAGGCTCTATAAAGGCACGAATATATACCTTATTTTTCGCTCTATAGGATGCACTTTCCCCCCTCCAAAAATTAAGGGGAAATGTTTGTGCGTCCTATGGAGCGAATGCAGGCTCCTTGGCTTCAGCGAAAGCAACGCGAAGCCTCCAGAGCGCGGAGGCTACGCGTTGCTTTCGCTGAAGCCTTTAGAGCGCAGTGTGAGGTCCTGCTGTGCTCCAAAGGCTTCAGGGATAGCCACCTGAAGCCTTTGGAGTGCAGCGGGAACTTGCGCTGCGCACGGGGATGAAGGCTCCCCGTGCCCTGCGGAGGCTTCGCACAAAGCTAGACCAGCTATCCTAGTGGCTATCCCAGAAGCCAGAACAGCAAGAGGCTATCCCAGAAGCCAGATCCCTCTTGCTGTTCTGGCTTCTGGGATTCAGAACTTTTTTTTCTTGTTTCCTCCCCCCAAACTAGGTGCGTCCTATCGTCTGGTGTGTCCTATAGAGTGAAAAATACGGTAAGAGGTTTATTAGGCAGGGTTATATATGCCTACCCGGCAGGGGTCTTAACACAGGTCTGCAGCAGCGTTTCTCCTAGGGCAGGGGGTGGGGGGGAGTGGGGGCGGGGCTGGATTTTCCCTAAGCAGACTGTGCACTATTGGAACTGTACCAGTTCCGATCTCTCTCTACTTCACTTGCACGCTTCAGCCCAGGCCATGAAAAGATGCATTTTCAAAATCTCATTCAATAATATATCAAGCCACAGTCGCATATTTGCTGGTGGTACACAAGAGGTTAGCTTATGCTCAGTGTCTAGGAACAAAAACTCCTCAGTATATTCTACCCCCCATCCCCTGCCATACCTACCTACCAATGAAATCCATATGATTTGGGGACACGAACACATAAATCTCTCCTTATGAAAGCCTTGAGCCATAGAGATGCCTTTCATTAGGAGATAAGAAAGCTGACTTTGTTGGAGGGGACAATGTTGCTTTTCAGACTGGGCCCCACAGATTGGTCTCCTCTTGCTTCCCCTCTGCCAGAAGACCAAGGCTGATCTCTTTTAGAGCACAGCCTGCCCCAGTCTACTTCACTCTGGATTAATTCTGCACATCTCTGAGTCGAAGCAGATGTGGTAGATCCATGTGCGGATCTCCCTGGTTCTTAAAAAAAGTTTTAATCAACTGCCTCTAAGTGGGTGGGGAGGTGTTGGATCGGAGCACCGGTGCTGAGGGAGGGGAGATTAACCCCTTTGCTGCATGCCATTTCCCTGATCTACCACTCCCTCCCACAGCTGCCATAACCTCTGCTAGAGTAGGAAAACACCTGCAATGTGCTTGTGTGTGTGCTTTCCCCCAGGGGGCTCAGCAGTGGGCCCCTTCAAACATCCTGTTTATCATGCACTCACGATGATCTGTGATCAGTATGGTATTGGGGAAGTTGCACACAACAATGCTTTCAATACCATTTGTGTTTGCAACAAACTTTTGGAGTGGGCCCACTGCTTTGCTTCCCGTCAATGCGTGTCCTGTAACTTCCTAATGAACCCCTGCAACTCTTCACACCTCAAACACTGTTGTTGTTGTTCCATTTTTGTTGCTCTGTAGTGCAATAGTCCCCACCTCCAGACAGGATTATTGCAACAACAAATGGGGAAGCGGTACAGAACAACTAGTAAAATGGAATTGTGTGTGAATGGTCCAGTATAAATCCACCAATACAGTGTACCTTGGGTTAAGTACTTAATTCGTTCCGGAGGTCCGTTCTTAACCTGAAACTGTTCTTAACCTGAAGCACCACTTTAGCTAATGGGGCCTCCTGCTGCTGCCGCGCCGCCGGAGCCCGATTTCTGTTCTCATCCTGAAGCAAAGTTCTTAACCTGAAGCACTATTTCTGGGTGAGTGGAGTCTGTAACCTGAAGCGTATGTAACCTGAAGCATATGTAACCTGAGGTGCCACTGTAAAGGACTATTATTGCATCAACAGAAGACTATCGCAAAACCCCCGGTTTGGAGGGGTCCAGTTGCTTTTTGAGGGGTGTGTGTGATTTAGATTGGGTACTTATCTTAGCTGCTGTCCAAACAGGAAAGGAGATTGTAACTAAACATCAGGGAAAACTTTCTGACAGTAAAAGCATGGAACAGTCTCACATGAGAGGTGAAGGACTCTCCTTTCTTGGAGGTTTTTAAGCAGAGTGTGGATGGCCATCTGTCAGGGATGCTTTAGTTGAGATTTCTGCATTGCAGGGGGTTGGACTAGAAGACCCTTGGCTCTCCCTTCCAACTCTACAATTCTATGTTCAAAGTTGTTCTCTGAAGCGGTAGAGGTTGGTCCAGTAGGAAGAATTCCACAGAGGGCACAAGCAGCCTGAATAAAGGGCTGGTGTTTGTATGCCAAAATAAGCTGCAATTCACCCCAAACCATGCACTCCCATCACTGGGAATCTGCCATCTACACGATGGCTCGGCATCATGTCCAGCTGACCCCTTGGTTTTTTGGACAATGAACTTTCAGCACATGATACAGTGGTGCCTCGCAAGACGAAAAGAATCCGTTCTGTGATTCTCTTCGTCTAGCGGTTTTTTCGTCTTGCGAAGCAAGCCCATTGACGGATTAGCGGATTAGCGCTATTAGCGCTATTAGCGCCTTTTAGCGGCTTATTGGATCAGCTGATAAGTGGCTTAGCGGCTTAGAAAAAGGGGGGGAAAGGGAAAAAAACCAGCAGGAACTCGCAAGACATTGTCGTCTTGCGAAGCAAGCCCATAGGAGATTTGTTTTGCGAAGCACCTCCAAAACGGAAAACTCTTTCGTCTAGCGAGTTTTCCGTCTTGCGAGGCATTTGTCTTGCGGGGCACCACTGTACTCCCAGGTTGATACCCAGGATATAAGAGGGGCGGGCGGGCAGAGTGTTTTGTGGTACCTAAAAGGCTCACAACTTAATTTATTGCACCACAACCTTTTGTGGGATACAGTCCAGCAACTTGGAAGGAACCACATAAACAACAGTTCAGACTCATTGCGCAGTACAGATCTTTGAAGCTGTGGCCTCAAACGCATCCTTCATTTGCTTTACCAAGAATTCCAAAATGTAACAGCTTCCACATTCTCTCTCTCAAGTCACTCTCGTTCTTGCTGTGGCAATTAAAATTCCTACACACACACACACAGCCCAGACTTCAGTTTTGTTGTATTTTGGTCACCAATTCCTCAGCCCTTCATTAAGGGCCCAGAACTGCCCAGAGTACACAATGGCACTTACAGCTTCTCGAGAGCACGAAGTCCGAAAAAAGAGCCATTCTTCAGAGTTGCTATCTTGTTGTTGCTCAAAATCCTGGGGAAAGAAGGAGGGGAGAGAGAGAGAGAGAGAGAGAGAGAGAGGTTATTCATCCTGTGTTAACCAAGCATCTAGGGCTTAAAGGGGTGGACTAGGTGTGTGGTCTTTAGTGATGGTTTCCTTAGCCACACCCCAGTTAGCAAGGGTGGGCAGGAGAGTAGGGAATGGTACAAAGGCTATAGGGTAAATGTACAGCATAGCAGTCTATAGGAAGATGCCCCACCCAGCTACTTAACAGTTATATATAGGCCAATTTGCAAAGTGCTCTTCCAGATGTTTGCTTCCACGTCAGCAGAAGAGTGATCCATAGCAACATTTTGCAGCCACAGAACTAGGAACAACAGACACAGACTTCTCTATAAGGCTGAACAGTGAATGCCCAGCAGAGAGGAAGGGTCTTCTTAAAACTGAACGGTCTTTTTAATGTACTCCAACAGCCATTGACAACTAAGAAGCTCCAGTCTAGATATGTCAGTGCTTCCTGGTTTTAAAACTTTATGCTGTAAATCTTTATGCTGTCAGCTTTTACAGGTCATGTTGTGTGATTTCAGAGGAAAGTCTTGCTCTCATCCCCTGCTGTACATTGTAAAGGCCTTTGGCTATACACCAGGCATAGGCAAACTCGGCCCTCCAGATGTTTTGGGACTACAACTCCCATGATCCCTAGCTAACAGGACCAGTGGTCAGGGATGATGGGAATTGTAGTCCCAAAACATCTGCAGGGCTGAGTTTGCCTACGCCTGCTATACACAATAAAATTGATTGGTTGACTTTCATTGACAAGCTGTTGTCCAGCTATTGGGAACTACAACACCCATCAGCCCCAGGCAGCACAGTCATGCTACTTGGATCTGATGGGAACCTGTAATCCAAAGCAGCTGGTGGGCACCAGTTTGGCAAAGCCTGGACTACACACTCCCAGCACATATTAATGTATCCCACCCAGTACTTCCCCTGTATCCATTACCGCATTCAACACACATCTGCTGGGAATGCTTATGCTCGTAGCGGTGGCGGTGGTTTTAAATGCTTATTGCTCATGGTTTCCATTCAAAATATAATGTACACTTGTAAAGCAGTGAGGAATGGAAACAGATTGGAGTACAGAGACGTTGCAGTTGAGGAATTCAAACTATGTCTGGGTGGCCTGTTGCCATCTAATGTATACAAGGTTCAAAGTATTTTTATAGTCTTGTCCCCGAGCCAACGGTTGTCATTAGCATCTGTGCCTAAATGGTGGTCCCAGATGAGGGTGAGCTTGCCCATTCAGCCCAGAAGATTCATGCAGTTAGTTCAATGGGGCTTGGATGGGCACCGCAGTGCAGGGAGGGGGGTGCAAATCCATCGGCAAAGGACGGGAAGAGGCTGCTCACAGGCCCAGATGGATCAGAGATGGATTTGTGTTTTACTCTCAGGTTGGATTTTTGAAAACAATTTGTCTCTCAGAAGGTTAGACATTTTCTAATGGTTTAAAACTATCAACATCTCCCAATTCTTCTTTCTCTGGAACCCTAGAACTACAAAAAGGTTTCAGAACTGTAAAAAATGTTACAGTTTTCTTATCTTCCCCCCAAATTTATGCTAAGTGGTGTTCCCACTCATTATTATTGTGCATATGTGGCTAATATTACTAATCTGAATTTCCTTTATCCTATATATTGTTGTTTCATTTATTCATTCATTTAAATCCTTTCTATTACTATTTCAGCTGGGAAAATATTACCTTCTGTTTGTTGAATTTAACTGGCTAGAGATCTATTATCTAGATAAGGATATGCTACTATATTAATATAAATTATTGCAATATGTACCATAATTCTTTTATAAATAAAAGGATGTGATCATTTAAAATAGTAAAAGTTTGCCTGCCCTGTATCCCATTTACTGATTAATTAACCAATTACATTGAAATAAATGGACATATAAATCAAGATCTCGGTTTCTTTCAGTGATGCTGGAAGAAACACAAGATAATCAACTAAAAAGCTAGCATAATTAGAAGGAAAGCCCCCTTGCAGCTGTTGTCCTCTGAGCTTGGAAGTAACAGAGAGCCACCATGACTCACCCGTTGATACCTTCCTTCTGCATGAATTTCTCTTAATCCAAACTGGCAGCCATCACTGCCTCATGTGGTGGGGAATCCCACACTTGAACTATGTGTGAAGAAGTAGTTTCCTTCATCTGCCCTGGATCTCCCACCACGAAGCTTCCCTGGATGACCAAGGGTTCTATATTATGAGAGAGGAAGGATCTCAACAGGTCTGCTTAAAAGTCCTTCGCTGCCTTTCCAGCATCTTTTCTACCATAGCACTGCTGCCGGCACCTTAGTTCAGGAGTGGGCAGGGGAAAGTCCATTGTACCAAGTCAATGGTAGTTCATCAATGGTACCAGTTCATCTAGCTCAGCAGTTCTCCAAGATTTTAGGCATGGGTCTCTCGCAGCCCTACCTGAAGATGCAACTTGGGTCCTTCCGCATGCAAGGTAGATACTGTACCACTGAGCTACAGTGCTTCCCCAATCGTGTGGTGGCAAATTGTGATGGGGTAAAGCCAATGCACAATGTGCTACATGTATACTCTCCCACTGTCCTTGTGAAGCGGGAAGACTCCTGTTTTCCTTCTAATTGCACCTGGTATAAATCACTATTCCTTATTCTGCCCTTGAGGAATACCTTGTTAACATCTGGTTAGTGCACATTGGTGTTCTTCAAAATTCATATAAGAGGGGCTAACAACATTAACTGTAATTGTATGGCACAGAAAGGTAAAAACCATTTCCAGGCAGCTAGTCCTCAGGGTGCTTCAATGCTAGTTCTCCACACATCCAGCCATATGCCAAAGCGCTCTGCTCAACCACGCTGCTGAGATCTGCTCTCTGTCCAGCAGAGTTCCTTCATCTCACAAGCTTGCAGTTCAAGTGTCCCCGTCCGAGTTCAGCATTTTGGCAGCAGCCAGGGCTGAGGGCTTTTCAGACCTCTTTGTCCCAAAGTAAACAGTTTAGCTGACCACAAAAAGGGCCTTCTTTTGGCCTCAGGCCCAACGAGCAGGAAGGCAGCCATGCTGAAAGGAGGGGGAGAAAGGAAGAGCCGCCACCAATTCTCCCAGATGCTCATTAAAAGCTTTTTTAATGAGCAATTAGCCCTCGCAGACACTGCCTTCCACCAGCGAGGGCCATCAAGCAGCCCCTGAGCTTTAGACAGCTTGCAGTCAGAAGCCACTTCAGACTCTCAACATCACCCTTTTAAGCAAGGGGACTTTCTCAATAGGCTCTTTGGCAGCCATCACAGCGATGCCACTGCGTCACTGTGCAAAGAGAGAAGCCATCCCCTTGGGTCATCCCAGAGGAAACAACCTTGGCTCCCATCAACCGGCTTTTGGGTTGTACTAGGAAGGTTCAGGGTGGGGGCTTTCCTACTCTCAGCTACAGAAAAATCTGACAAGATACACGCAGGTAATACGGGTGGCTGCCACAGGGCGTTTTAAAGATGCACTCGAGAAAACGGTTTTTCAGGTATGCGTGGAGACAAAAATGATATTTATTACTTTAAAGGCCCCACATTGGTGATTACAGGCTTCAACCCCATGTAATAAAGGGTCACTAAATACAAACTCTGCTAGCAGCAATTGAAAGCAAAACACTTATTCCAGGAGGAGGGTGGCCAAAAAACACCTCCTAGATATAAAGCAGGAGTGGGCATCCTGAGGCCTGAAGGCCGAATGTGGCCCACCATAACTCACTCTCTCTGACCCTCCCAGCTCCCCCCAGCCTGTCCAGATTGCACAGATCACTGGCCCTCCTCCACCCCTTCCTTAAGCTGTTCTTGAACTGTGTACATGAGCTGACAAAATGCCTCTATAGCTTGCCTAGGAAGAAGATGGGGAGATGTGTGCATGAGAGTGTAGAAGCCTCTTCCTCTTTGCGCGGCTGGAATGCCACCTATTGTACATAAGTCACATCCAGTGCTCTGCCCAGTTTTGCCTTTGGCCCCTGACCATTGGTGGCCCCCGTGAGGCTTTCCACAAGAGAATGTGGATCTCGGGGGGGGGGAGGTTTCCTGCCCCTGAGAAGAAACATTTGCTCTGGGAGCCTATTCCTTTTCTGATATAAGGAAGCTGCCTTATACCAAACCAGACCCTTTGTCCATCTTGATCTATATTGTCTACAGTGACCAAGCAGAGGCTCTCCAGGTTTTTCAGACAGGGGTCTCTCCCAGCCCCGCCTGGAGATGCTGGGGATCAAACCCAAGATCTTCTGCTTGCTCTGCCAACCAAGTTCCAGCCCTCGCCAGTCGCGATTGGCCCAGCTTCAACTTCACGTGCCTGCAGCATGTATCTTAATATATAAACTATGCATGGCCCCAGAGCAGCTGGCAATAGGTGGTGTCCTGTCTGGCAACTGCAGATGGAATTTCCTCTCTGAACAATAGGAAAGCCTGACCTCTATTTCCCCCTTATTGGTTATGCTAAGTACTTCCTTTGCCGCTGACACATGCGTAGTTATGCCTATCGCCAGACTGTGAAAACATCTTCCTTTGTTGGGTCATTCGAACACAGGCCAGGGAACGTGCCCACCCCCCAGCCAGGCCAAGTTACCTCCCATCCTCTTTTCCCTGAGCCAGCAGAATAAAAAGGGCCAGTCCCTTGCCTTCAGGTGCTCCCTTGGAAGCCATCAGAAGATGCTTTTGACTGAATCAGACCATTGGTCCATCTACCTCAGTCTTGTCTAACCTGGCTGGCAGCAGATCCCCAGGATTCCAGGCTGGGTTCTCTCCCAGCTGTAGCCAGAGTCTGAACCTGGGACCTTCTTCATGAAAAACTAATGCTCCATGGCTGAACTCCTTCCCAAAGTCCAGAATGCTACAAAATGACTACTAACCACAATTTCAGAACCGCACGAGTGCCTTTCTTGACCACCTTAAATTCAAATGAAGAGATCTTCCACAGTTTAGTAGTGTGTTAGAGCACACAGTGGCATTTCAGGAGCATAATGCATGCACACTTCTGATCTAAAATGAGTAATGAAGGAAGACACTCTGCAAATGAACCTTCACATGCATTCAAAAAACACAAGAAGGGATGTAGAGGAAGCCCTTGCTGACCATGCCCCCTGGCAGCTGCGCATTCAGCATTAGTAAGAAAGGGGTGGCGCCTGTCAAGGGCTCCTTCGCCGGATTGGCCAATGTCCCCAAATAGACTGAAAGAGCCCTGTGCAAACGCAGTTCTTTTAGCACCAGCATTGAATGCTTGTTGACCAAGGTATGTGGCAAGCAGACGCATTGGCAAGGGATGGGTGTGGCCAGCAGGTTTGCACCCACTCTGACAGGTCCAGGGAATCTGTGGCCCTCCAGCTGTTGTTGAACTCCAGTTCCCTTCAGGTCCAGCCAGCGTGGCCAAAGGTCACGGGCGATGGGAGCTTGAGTCCAAGAACATCAGGAGGGCCACAGCTAAAAACGGCAAGAGTTATAGAGCAACCACCTTATTCAGTTAAAGTCAGCTTTGGATAGCTAAACAAATCACTTGTGCATCCATATCACCCTCTTAAAGCAGGGATAGGGAAACTTCTTCAGGCGGAACACCAGGTTCCCTCCTGCGCGACCCACTTGGGGGGGAGGCAACATGCCAGAAATGGGTGGCGCCAGAGGCAAAAGTGAGTGGAGCCATGTGTTATGTACTGAACTTCTCACCCTGGGCCAGCAGGGGGATACTGTAGATAGTTTTCACTCAGGTCCACATATGCAAATAAGGGATTGAAAGTGACGTTCAGTGATTGGATAGTTACAGAAAATTGTTACTATTGCGTTCTAGTGGAGTTCTATATAAGCAGGCTGGCTGAACCCTTCAGTTCAGTTCAGTTCTGTTCTGGCCTGTGAATAAACAAGAGCTGTTTGAAGAATCGCTGTGTCGTTTGATATGTTCACCCACAACTTAACACCACGAATGTAAATTTCCCCTTTGTACACTTTCTACACACACACACACACACACACACACACACAAATGTCCTCCATCCAGGAAAGCAAAAGTCTTGATCAGAGTTCAAGGGCACTTTTCAGCCAAGGAAGGTGGTGAGGAGCATGGCTTGTGCAGAGACCCAGAGGCCAGGCATTTGGCCCCTGGGCCTGAGGTTCCCCACCACTATCTGAAAGCTGCCCCACCCCATGAATGCTCAGCAATCCAGCCATTGCAGTGAAAACAGAGAACAGATGTACCAGGTGTACCGCTGCATACACAGATGGGAAGACATGTTCACAAGGTGGAAAGTGAAAGCTTTGCCTGGTTTTTAGATAACTTTGGGTGATCCAAGTTTCTGCCATAACATCCAGATCACCTCCCAAAAAAGGCAAGGACCTAGGCAGCCGAGATAAAAATCAGCATCCTGACTGATCTGCTGCCAGCATCCAAGAGAAGGAATCTGCATCTTTATGGCTTGGAAAGAATATCCTTGACCCTCTCATTCCCACTAAAGCTTCAAGCTCAGACCATTTCCCCCCTTGTATTCTTCATCAGAGATGTAGCTTTGGATATCCCTCAGCTCCCCACAAACCCTCTTCCACTGTTTCATAGTATCACAGAATTGTGGAGCTGGAAGGGACCCTAAGGATAATCTAGTCCAACCCCCCAAAAATGCAAGAATAGGCAACTATTCCATATAGGGATTGAACCTGAAACCTTGGTGTTATCAGCACCAAGCTCTAACCAGCTGAGCTACCCAGTCAATAAGATGAGTCAAATAAGCCATGCAATTGCCATTTTTTGCTGTCTGTGCAGACCAGTGGAAGGATTCTTGCAGCTGGAGTATGGGATGCAATACTGCAGGTGGTGGTTAGAGGTTGCCAGGAGCACCATATTGGGATGCTTCCAGACAAACTTTTCATTGAGCACTATCCTGAATTGTTTGCAGGGAAACCGACTATTTAATGAACATTCATTCTGATTGGTTTGCAGGGAGGTTAGACAGCACAGAGTCAAAGTGTTAACCCAAAAAATCCGGTGCATTTTCCCATCAGTTTCTTAGTCACAAAAAGTCAGGTCTTTAGGGGAAGCTGGTTTGTTGTACAAGATGCCCCCACCCCACCCCATCAACAGTAATAGTGCAGCCTGGATGTGCCAGTATGTGACTGAATCCCCACCCGAAAGCAGCGGCATTCTGGAAGCCCCCTTTGCCTTGCATTAAGCCTCAGCCGATCGGTTACCAGAACCTTAATAGCTTTTGTGCCATCAGCTGCATTGACTTTGGCAGTAAACAAAACCCACCCCAGCAATGTTTATGAGGCCAAAGTGTCAAGTAGGGTTAGAGGTGCAGATAGCAGGGGCTAAACAAAATAAGGGCAGGCAGCTCTATGACCTGCATGGAGGTTAAGCAAGAGAACTGGCTAAAAAGGGTTGCAAGGCTGGGAGAAAGAACTCCACTGAGACTCCACAAATTCATCTCCCCCAGCAGGTTTGTAAAAAGCAGATTTTTCTAGCTGCACCAAATTCCCCATCAGACACCCCACACCGGAAAAACCCAGGGGGAGCTAAGCATAGCAACACTTTGCTCCTGCATTAAGCTTACACCCTGTACCTGGGGTTGGTTTCTCCGTAGCAGACAGGCCTAACTAATATCCATTGACACTGACAATTCATTTATGAATTTTTCTCAGTTAGTAGCAGCCACAAAACAATGAGGGCTTTGATGGTATAGAAGGATATGGCAAAGCATTATGGGTCTGCAGATGAAAGTGAGGATGAGGTGGTTTATATGGCAGTTTGTTTAAAGCAGTACATTCCACCCTTATATAATTTCGTAAGGTAAAGGGACCCCTGACCATTAGGTCCAGTCGTGGCCGACTCTGGGGTTGCGGCGCTCATCTCACTTTATTGGCCGAGGGAGCCGGCGTACAGCTTCTGGGTCATGTGGCCAGCATGACTAAGCCGCTTCTGGCGAACCAGAGCAGCACACGGAAACGCTGTTTACCTTCCGGCTGGAGGGTACCTATTTATCTACTTGCATTGTGACGTGCTTTCGAACTGCTAGGTTGGCAGGAGCAGGGACCGAGCAACGGGAGCTCACCCCATCACGGGGATTCGAACCGCCAACCTTCTGATCTGCAAGTCCTAGGCTCTGTGGTTTAACCCACAGTGCCACCCTATATAATTTCATAGATTCATAGAATTGCAGAGTTGGAAGAGACCACAACTGTCATCTAATCCAGCCCCCTGCAATGTAGGAACCTTTCACTCAATGAGGGGCTCAAACGCATAACCCTGAGATTGAGATTCTTTTGCTCTACCAACTGAGCTATACAGGCTACAATCTGTGAACATGTTGTCCCTGTCATGTAAACAGTTAGCAAACACAACACGCCTAACATGCCTAGTTTCCTTCCCATGTTTCAAGCTGCACATTATCAGCTGTCCAAAAGCACCAGTTTTCCTCCAAACTCCAGATTTTGTGTCAAACTGCACACTGAAACTAAACCCTCACCCCTGACCTGTTGCTCTACCAGGGGCCACACTGACCAGCGCTAATGGGAGTCAGGAGTCTAGCAGCACCTTAGGGGCACCAGGTTGGGAACGCTACCCTACGCCTATCCGTTTCCAGCATCTGCCTGTGGGGTCTCCGTTTGTGTGACAACACACAGAGAGAGAGGGAGGGAGAAAGAGAGAGAAAGCACGCAGGATTTTGGCTCATTTGTTTAAAAGGGGAACTATGTTAATCAAAAAAACATGGACTTGAAAGATAACAGCAGCAATGGGGAAACTTTCTTTCCAAGGCGCCTAAACAATTAAGGGGCCTCAGCAGTCCCACTTTCAAAAGAGACTCAGACACATCAGATGCAATTTCACTTGGAACACAAAATGGAGCCGGAGGTGGGGGGGGGGGGAGAAGAGGTGGGGGGAGATTTAAACAAAACAAAACACCAAGTCGGGTTTGCCAAGCGTCAGCGCAGAGACAGATCCTGCCTGTGCCTTGAAAAAGGTCCAAGGCAGCGAGAGAGGATGGAGACCCAGCATTTCCTTCCCGGATCCGTCCACCCATCCTCTTATCTTGCAGGCAGGACAGGAGGGGGAGCAGAATGAGTCGGGGAGGGGAGGTCAGAATGCACTTATTATGTCCCCTCTTGGCTTGCAACTTCTATGCAGTTTTACTGACCATGGAGGTCATTTGCTCTTGCAAGCAGCAGAGGAGGAGTTCCTTCCCAGCCCTGGGGCCTGAGACTTTGAACTGGAGAGTCAAGAGCGAGGATTGAGCTCCAAGCCTCCTGCGTGCAAAGATACGGTTCCTCCTTCTTCCCCCAAGCAAGGCTTTCCTTAATGGAGTCCTTTTAAGAAGGCAGAGGCATGGTTTCTGGGCTGATGCCTGGCAGATGTAGTTCTAGACCAGAGCTGGGGAACATCTTTCAGCCCAGGGGCCACACTCGCACCCTTCTAGGGGCCACATGCCAGTGGTGGGCAGGGCCAGTTGCAAACATGGGCAGAGGAATGAATCAAATCCTGCTTTCATGCAGTAGGCTAGTTAATAATGCAGAGCTCGCTCTACCCTCCCCACCCAGGTAAGCGAGAAGCACAGCCAGGGCTCAAGGGCACATTTCAGCCAGAAACAAACCATAACGGAGGGTATATAAATGCAGGGCCAGTAGGCAGTGCAGCTGTGTGGACTATGGGGAATTCCAAGGGCCAGATAGAAAGGCATGGAGGGCCGCATTCAGTTCCTGTTTCCACTGAGTCAGGATTGTGTGCGTGTGCTTTTAAAATCCTCTACTGATAAGCTCTTCCCCTTATCTACTGAGCTTCATGGCTTTGTATGCAGAGGGCACTGCATTTCCAGACCCCAAAGGTCTAGTGCTGAGTGGACAATACTGAGTTAGATGGGTTAAAGGTCTATAAGGCAGCTTCCTATGTTCATAATATCCAGCTACTTCACAGGAAAAGACACCACAGGGTCGGATTCATTCATGGGTCTCCACAGACATGTCAAATTTGCTGCTTAGCTTCGGTTTCTAAGATTAAGTTATAGAACTATGACTTTCAGCCACGATGTTTGCCATCCAGGTGCTACAACCAGAGATTCCAACAGGTCAGTCGTTCCTCCATTCCAGTATCCTGTATCCTTACTCAGAAGACACAACTAAGGATGTTGGAGAATTCTGACAGAAATGGGAGCAAAAATTTGCCCCGCAATTGGAACAGAAATCACTCTAGTAAAAAATGATAGGTATATACTCTGTTGTTGCTCCTTTCAGTTCGTAAATGATATCTAATAGATTATGTTCCCCCCCACACACCCAATTGCCATTGTTTGTACCTTTCATTGAAATGAAAAGGGCAGAACAATGTAATTTATTTAACTATTTGCATAAATTACGTAAGTTGTGTAATTTCACCACAGCAGACAGTGAGACGAATAATGCAGTTTGTGGCAGAATACAAACTGCAGCAGAAAGGAAACAGTGCTGCATGACGATCAAAGGGCAGAATAACCCTAGCCACAACCAACCAGAATCGTACCCATTATTCCAATGTGGCCAACACCAAAAATTTCCATAAGTCTTGAGAGATTCAAGATACTGGCAGTTCTATTTCCAATCAATTCAGTGCATGGGATTCTCCATTTTCACAGCTGCCCCACATTGGGGCAATGTTTTATTATCACTCTCTACCATAAGCCCCAAGATCCCTTTCTTGGTTAGTCATCACCAGTTCAGACCCCAGGAATGGCAGCTGGAGAAGTCCCCATCTGGCAGGCAGACTCCTAGTGTGAGCTAAAGCAAAATGCACAATAAGACAAGGAGATAATTCCTTATTCTTCCCACATGACCCTTCCCCAAAACTAGTCAATTCTAAGGACGTGGAAGAAATTAAGTTCAGTTTGCAACTAAAGTCAAACTGACCTAACTGGCATTCCCTGAAGCAATCGGGAAACTGAAACACAGGCATCCTTTGAAATCCAGTTCCCTGAATTTTTGCAGTGCAGTCCTCCAGCCAAGTAACGTGTACAAAAATGAATATACTAGGACAAAGTGTAAATTAAAATGCATTGCAAAAATGTGTAGAACAGACAAAGCTGTGTAAAGTAGGATAAATTTACACTAATATGCTGGTACATTTCCACGACGCTTTTTTTTTTAATTTAAAAAAATATCATAAACTGGTGTCGGTTTTAAGATTGGAAAATGAGCATGGAGTCGTTCTTTACCTAATTTCAGCAGCTAGTAATTAACATCCCTAGTAATTTCTTGTTACTATGAACAGCAGGGCAGAATCACAGAGCAGACCCAGGACACAAATTTTCTGGGCTGCAGGGCCTTGTCTAAACGGGTCTCCCGCCTGCTCTGCTTAGCTGGTTTCCTGTTATTGACTAGCTTCTTGTTATGTTTATTTACACAGGACTTGTCCAGGTTGGGTTGGGCCTAGGACTAGGCCCAATGTTGCAAAGGGAAGAAGAAGTTTTGTTTTTTTCTGGGGTGGGGTATGAGGACAGTGGGCTTGCCAGAAGCAGCATCCAGCCTGCCTCACTTGAAAACCAAAACCATTTCCCTTGCTGGAGGACAGTTCGGGTGTTCCAGGCTGCATCTGCTCTCTGGGCATGGCAGAGGGCAGGATCTAAATGGTGGTGCAGATGTCTTTTATGAAAAGGGCAATCTGCTCAACAAACCCTAAATTTCTTCAGGCCCTCCATCAGGGCCTGCCCGCTCAGGAGGCAGGGTGAAGCAGCTGCCTCAGGCAGTGGACATCCAAAGGCAGTGCCCTTTTGGGGCACCCCCATCTGCCCTGCCACCTCAACCCCTGGTAGAGAAGCAGCGTCGGCTTCCGGCAAGATCTTGAAGAAATCTTGAGCACATGAGATCTTGTGAGACTTCAGCAAGATCTTGCAAGTTCTCGCTGGGACTCGTCATCACTGCTTCTGCTCTATGGTCGGTGCCACGCAACCCAAGTTAGGGAGACAGCAGCGTGTTCCTGTTTTGCCTCAGGCAACCAAATGGAACACACCACCCTTTCCTTGAACTGGTTTACTTCTTCAATTTAGATCCTGCTTTCAGAGTGGCTGGGAACCAGCTAAAAACCACACCAATTAACATTTGACACTGCAGGAAGCAAGCAATCCTAGGCAAGAGAGTGTTAGCAATAAACAATCAAACTTACAAATGCTTAAAGATCCTGCAGGCCAGCTTCCCAGAGTCACGGTGGGAATAGCCATGTCCTCTCCATGAATTTGTCTAATCCAGGGATCAGCAACCTTTTTCAGCTGTGGGCCGGTCCACCGTCCCTTAGACCATGTGGTGGGCCAGACTATATATTTGGGGGGGGGGGATGAACGAATTCCTATGCCCCACAAATTGGGCCCTCCCTTAAAGAGGGCATGTACTGCGGTGAGACCTGGACAACTGACCCCCTGTGTTGTGGGTGGGAACGATTGGTCAGCCACAACACCCGATTGGTAGGTCCCTCGAAGCTGGGTGCAATCTGGCCAATGGGACGCAGTCCAAATGGTTTGAGGGACCTAGAGCTTCCTCTTTCAGTGCCTGCATTCGGAACACCCACCCACCTCTCCCTACTTTTAGGACTTTGCACTTGACCTTGCTAAGCCGCCGTGTGTCGTCTGTCCTTGGGACAGGGGCACAGCAGGAATTTCCCCCACTTGTCTGATTGGCTGTTGCCATTTGGGTTTCGCCTGCCACATAGCAAATCGTCACAACTTGTAAGGTTGTGGATAGGCACTGGTTCAGGTGATAGGGATGGGAGAACGCTCTCGCCATCCCTATGTGAAGGGTATTCCGTTAAAGGAATTCAGGGACTCGATGGTTTGGTCAACCCCTGAGAGAGGGTTGAGCCTGTGCCTGAGTCCAGGGGGACATTTGGGTGGTGGAGGTAGCCTGTTCCCGGCTTTCCGCTTTTCCAGGTGCTCACCCTCGGCTGACCTATGCTGGAACCCTGGGTCAGCGCTATCTGCATGGCATGGAGCTAGTCAAGCCAGAGCCTATGCAACCAGTCACTTTCTGTAATCAATAAAGTTGTGGCCTAAATTCTGCCAAAAACCAAACCAAAAATTTGAGTCAAGTGTGAATTTATTTAGGGGGAAGGTTTCTGGGTCTGAACATGCAAATAACCCAGAGATGCATTTTAAATAAAAGCACACATTCTACTCATGTAAAAACACCAGGCAGGCCCCACAAACAACCCAGAGATGCATTTTAAATAAAAGAACACATTCTACTTATGTTAAAACACACTGATTCCCGGACTGTCCACGGGCCAGATTTAGAAGGCGATTGGGCCGCATCAGGCCCACGGTCCTTAGGTTGCCTACCCCTGGTATAATCCCCTTTTAAAATCATCTAAGTCATCACTACATCCAGTGGTCATGAGTCCCATAGGCCCCCCCCTTAGTGGTCCATCAACTAGGCAATTGCTTCATCAGGAAGCTAGCCTGGCTTGTTTTAACACTTGCCAGGCCCAGGAGTTCAGATGCTAGCCTGCCTTGATTAGCTTTTAGCACTTGCTGGACCCAGGGATTACAGAGGTCTGGCATCCACAGTATGGTGTAGATGTGGCCCTGCTGTCAGAAGCAGAATGATGAAGTAGATGGAACACCTCTGCTTGGATTGGGCAGTGCTCTTGTTATGTCACTGCTCTTCCTCCATTGCCAACACCACACAACATCCCAAGGTTTCAAAATAGCACATCTCGGTTTGGGCTTTGGTGGAAAGAAATGCCCACTAATTCTGGGGTGTAGTGACTGTTGTTGCTAATAATAGCTTGGTTGAGATACATGGTCATTCCCACATGAACAAGCAGTCCTTAATAAAAGATGCATCCTTACTTTGCTTGCAGGATCACTACGAGTGATAAGCTGCCCAGACATTGGACAGATATTCATTTTATTTTATTGAGATTAAACAGTTCGCAGACGCAGGACATCAGCTTGCCTTTCCCGCAAAGTAGATCTTCCATTGTAGAGAACAGAGGAAACGGCTTTTTACCAGCAGTGTTCATCCATAGTTTTGTAAACTCGGGTTTTATAAGCCATGCATGGGAGTTCATCCCTTGCCCCCATCCTTTGCTGTTGTGGGCATCACCTTGCCAACAAAGGTCCGTATAGTTAAAGCTATGGTTTTCCCAGTAGTGATGTATGGAAGTGAGAGCTGGACCATAAAGAAGGCTGGTCGCCGAAGAATTGATGCTTTTGAATTCTGGTGCTGGAGGAGACTCTTGAGAGTCCCATGGACAGCAAGAAGATCAAACCTCTCCATTCTGAAGGAAATCAGCCCTGAGTGCTCACTGGAAGGACAGATCCTGAGGCTCCAAGACTTTGACCACCTCATGAGAAGAGAAGACTCCCTGGAAAAGACCCTGATGTTGGGAAAGATGGAGGGCACAAGGAGAAGGGGACGACAGGGGACGAGATGGTTGGACAGTGTTCTTGAAGCTACCAGCATGAGTTTGACCAAGCTGCAGGAGGCAGTGGAAGACAGGAGTGCCTGGCGTGCTCTGGTCCATGGGGTGACGAAGAGGCGGACACGACTAAATGACTAAACAACAAACATTAGCAGCACTGAAGTGTCCTCTCCAGGGCGCAAGCCTGGGCAGTATATATGGAGGTTCTGGGCTGCCAGAAGACAAGTCCCCTCCTCTCAGCCTCACTGGTGTGGTCCAAAGGAAAGCATAGCAAGATGTTTGGCAACAGTTTGGCTGCAGGAGGTGCTAAAAGAAGGTGTACAAGATGTCTTAGGGACTTCACTCTGGTTTTTTGTAAGCTTTACTCCTTAGCCTTTTCCTCTCCTGAATATATCCAACAAGGTAGCAGATACAGATTTTTCCTTGGGGTTTGTTCCCAAAGCCTTTCTCACAAATGAGTACATCCGCAAGACAGAAGAGGTTTAGGATCAGAGCTTTTCTACTCCTAGATGGGCTACCTTCCAAGGTTGAGAATTCCCATCAGCCTCTCATTTTCCTCTACAGCATGGGCAGTAACCATCTTCTTGACTGTTGGACCCTATACAGTGGTACCTCGGTTTTCGAACGCCTCCATACTTGAACATTTTGGAACTTGAACACTGAAAACCCGAAAGTAAGTGCCTCGGTTTTCAAACGCGCCTCAGAACTCGAACAGGAAACGCGGCTTCCATTTTGAGTTTTCCGTATTGAGGCTTGTGTTTTGAGGCTTTCACTTTCGGTTTTCGGACGTTTCGGAACTCAAACGGACTTCCAAAACGGATTATGTTCGAAAACCGAGGTACCACTATATCATTCTCATCCACTCAATCTGCCAGAGCCTGTCTTCACATGCAGGGGAAGTCTGTAACTTTGCCCTACCTAAAGACGCCAAAAATTGAACTCAGAATCTTTTGCATGTAAAACCTGTGCTCTACAAGTTGAGGTAAAGTTCTGCCATAAACTGCATTTTCATTGCATTCAAAGGCTAAACCACAACATTTTGTTGGGAAAATGATATCTCTCACTCCCCCCTTCTCCCATCACCTCCACTAGGTGCAGGGGATACTACTCAGTTGATTCTTTTATCCAAGCAAACTGTTAAGGGTGCAGGGAGTTTTGGGGAGACCCCTATTGCCCCACAGTGCTACAATTCCCAGAGTTTCCTGGGCAGAGGAATTGACTGTTAAGCTACTCCGGGAATTGTAGCTCCATGAGGTGAACAGCGGTCTCCTAACTTCTCTCAGCATCCTTAGCAAACTCCTAGGGTTCCCTTTAGGACAGGGGTCTGCAACCTTTAAGACAAAAAGAGCCACTTGGACCCGTTTCCGAAGAAAAAACAACAACTGGGAGCCGCAAAACCATTGCGACATTTAAAACAAATATATCTCCGGAGCCACGATCTGAGAGCGGGCGGGAAGGTGATGTCGGGACGGTGCGTGACTAATGCACGCACCGCCCCCATGCGACATCACAGCCAGTACAGCGCCCGCCACAGTGGGGAGTGTCGGGGCGCACAATGCGCCTCCTCCCCTCGCTAGTATCCGCCCTGGAGCCGCAGCAAAGATGTAAAAGAGCCGCATGCGGCTCCGGAGCCGCGGGTTGCAGACCCCTGCTTTAGGAGGACACCATGACTGTTTAAAGTAGTAATATAATACTGCATTAAATGCATAGCGCAGATGGGGCCTAGGTGATCTCTGACGTCCCTTCCAAACTGATGATCGTTGCAAGAGGAATACAAGGGGTGGAGAGACCGTACAACAACTTTCAGCTACAAGTTCTGCAACACGTGGGCTCTGCTCTGATCACCCTCCTGCGCTGACCTCTTGGGAACACAAAGCCAAACAATAAAGTCATCGCCTAATTGAGCGAGGGCTGGAAATATCCCTCCTAACAATGTGAGGATTAGGAGGGGGGGGGGAGGAAACCAACCAAACTGAAATCTCCATCAAAGAAGGGAACTGTTCATCAGCCAAACAGAGGAGAGTGTAGTGTGATTCCCTTGGTAGGCCAGATCCGCACCACACATTTAATGCACTATTATACTGCTTGAACAGTCATAGAAAATCCTGGGAACCCTAACGGTCCTGACTTCAGAGAGCTACAATTCCCAGCACCCATTGTTGTTGTTGATGATGATGCTCTATGGCATATATATATATATATATATATATATATATATATGTGGTGTGGATGTGAACATAGAGAGCTGACTTCTGTATAAACCCAGCCAGGCTTGACTTTGATCCAGTGCCATTCAGCACATCGAGCCAATTGCATCCTAACACTGAGTCACCTCGAGTTTCCAGCAGTTTGAAGCTAATGCCGCTTAATTGCTAGGCACAGAGGCACTTGTGACCGCACCACCAGAGCTGCGCACAATCAGCCACTATCAGATTGCGGGACTTGGGCTTGGCTGCTGTGCTCTCTTGCTCTCTCTCTCTCTCCCCCTCCCCCCGCCTTCTTCCTTAAATAAAATAAAATTCTCATATGAGGAGCTGAAAGGAAAACAGACAATTATTTTCTCAAGCACACTCGAATCCACTTGGATAAATAATAGCTCCAGAAACAGGGCTGCTAAAACAATAAACTTCCTCTCTGCGCCCAACCAAAAAAGGATGTGGAGTGATGCTTGCCTCCCTCGGTCAGAAAGCAGCCGGTGGTATGGAGACGTGCAGCAAATGAAGAGAGAGAGAGAAAAAGCCCCCCCTACCCCCCCCACCTCCCAAAAGCAGAAGATGGGAGTTGAGAAAGGAAGCAAGACAAAAAGAGAGAGAGTGTGTGTGTGTTTCTGCTTCAAGCTAACTCCCTCTCTCAGCTCTTTCTGTTGTTGCTAATACTGCAGTAATTAAAAGCACATGCTGAAGGTCTAACAGGATACAGGCCGCTTGGCGCATGCAGAGAGTGGACGGACTTTCTTAGGACGGTTTTGGGTGGGGTGAACTTATGAAAGAAAGCCAATTTCTTTATCCCCCTTTAACAAAGATTCGGCGGATAGGTTCTTGTTCTCCATTAAAACACGACAGTCGCAATGTCTGGGATGAGGAAAGAATTCCTCTTCTACGCCAGCTGGTGAACAACCCCGGTTTGCGTGTTGCGAGGCAGGGAGAGAAGAAGAGGGCACATTTTCCTGTTTGTGCAGCTGCGAGCTGGTGGGGGCAGGAGTTGGTTTGTCATCCTGAGCCACAGGAACATTTACTACTACATGAGGGGTCGGGCACTTCAGCCCCAGGGACCAAATGTGACCCGTCAGACCTTTCTTCCTGGTCCTTGGGCCTCTCCCCGGACCACACCCCTCATTGCCCCATCTCCACATTCCCAAGTACTTTTGTCTGTAAGGAATGCATCCTTGAACTGTGATAACCCCTCTTGCTTGTTTGGATGGGGCACACAGCAGTGTAAGTGTGAAGAAGCCTCTGGCTTTTCTGTGGCAAGAATGTCGCCTGTCATGCAAAGATAAGAATTGCACCCGCAAGCTGCAAAAACCATAAAGAGATATGTAGGGCAAAGAATGAAATACAGATGGACCCAAAATTAGCATTGTCATCAATCTTTTGTAGCCAAGATTTCAGAATCCCATATAAGGCAAAATGCTTAGATTTATTCATTCATTTACTGTATTTAAGTTGGGAATTGCTGGACGAAACCCTAAAGATCTATCGTTAGAAGCATGGTATAACAAAGTATGGGCAATTCTGTTGGAAGGAAAACTGACTAGTCAAGTTTGGGCAAAAAGACTACAAAAGGAAATAAATTGGATTAGGGAGATTTCCTACCACAGAGATTTCCACCTCTCACGGTGTGTGGGTGTACACGTGTGAATAGAACTAGATCTCCTTGGTTTTACCTGTGTACTGAGCTTTCTACCCCCTACATCCACCCTTTGCTCCTGTAAAGAGACGTCCCTTTACAGAAGCAAAAAAGGTACACCGCGTATACAACCCACTAACCAAATCTCCATTTCCTTTTCTTACCACTCCTTCCCCTACTTCCAGATGATTGCAGCGAACTTTTCCAAAAAGGAAGGGAGTGAACGCCGTAAGGGCCACCTTTGCTTTGAACAAGGATAAAGTTGTGTCTTAGCTGGTACAGGAGCTGGCCAATTGGTGCTGTGCTGCAAAACCGGAATAATAGGTCCTGTCTCAGCCCAATCCAAAAGAGAAGACTTTTCAAGTACATCTAATTTTTGTGCCTGGGATGCTATGAGGGGCAAAGAGATGAAAAGAGACTCTCATATATATATATATATATATATATATATATATATATATTCTCAACACCATGCATAATTGCACAGAAACACTGGAAAACAAGCATACACTGAGCCAGACAGAACATTGGCCTGTCCAGCTCAGCATTGTCTACAATGACTGGCTGCAGCTCATCAGAGTTGCAGGCATAGGGCTTGCCAGGGCTTGAAGCAGGAGCCTTCTGGAGATGTTCTAGTACAGTGAAACCTCGGGTTGTAAACGTGATCTGTGCGGGAGGCAAATTCGCAACCCACAGCGTTCGCAACCCGCAGCTCCGCTTCTGTGCATGCACAAAGCGTGATTTAGCGCTTCTCCACATGCACGAGCGCCGAAACCCAGAAGTAACCTGTTTTGGTACTTCTGGGTTCAGCGCGGTCCGTAACCTGAAAACGCGCAACCTACAGCATTCGCAACCTGAGGTATGACTGTACTGATTTACAGCCCTGTAGCTTATTTCTCTTGGGAGAAAAGCAATGACAAACCTAGACAGCATCTTAAAAAGCAGAGACATCACCTTGCCAACAAAGGTCCGTATAGTTAAAGCTATGGTTTTCCCAGTAGGGATGTATGGAAGTGAGAGCTGGACCATAAAGAAGGCTGATCGGCAAAGAATTGATGCTTTTGAATTATGGTGCTGGAGGAGACTCTTGAGAGTCCCATGGACTGCAAGAAAATCAAACCTATCTATTCTTAAGGAAATCAGCCCTGAGTGCTCACTGGAAGGACAGATCGTGAAGCTGAGGCTCCAATACTTGGGCCACCTCATGAGATGAGAAGACTCCCTGGAAAAGACCCTGATGTTGGGAAAGATTGAGGGCACAAGGAGAAGGGGACGACAGAGGACGAGATGGTTGGACAGTGTTCTCGAAGCTACCAGCGTGAGTTTGACCAAACTGCGGGTGGCAGTGGAAGACAGGAGTGCCTGGAGTGCTCTGGTCCATGGGGTCACGAAGAGTCGGACACAACTAAACGACTAAACAACAACAACAAAGCTTATTTCCAGGTGGGATTCAATCAGATGCTGGCAAATTCAGGTTGTGTGACTATAATTGATTCTGGAACAAACCCACTTCCTTAAATGTTTGAACTTTTTGCAGTAGGAAAATGCATTACAAAGTGTCAGATTAACACAAGCCTTTGATACAGCATCCTCACAAATAAGAATGAAGGTGCATGAAATAGCTGACACCACCTGATCTCTCTACAAAGAAATCAGGACAAACACTCAACAAACTGGTCCCCTAAAATTCCCACTGCTAGAGCTGTAGTGCAACCGCAAACTACACAGTCTTCCTGCAATATGTTTTCCCTGCTTCTCCAACAAAGGCAATTGTTAGGAAGAAGGGATTTGCATCTGACCAAAATAGCCCAACAGTTAACACTGTGAGGATGTGACAGCAAAGAAGAGGAAAGATTAGGAGCAGATAGTTCCAACAGTTGCCTGCCATGTCTGTGTATTCATTCATTCAAACAATTTATATACTACAATACTCTCCAAGTGGCTAACAAAGCAAAAAGGTTTGTTGTTGTTGTTGTTGTTGTTTAAAATCCAGTTCAAGGTATAAAATCAAACTTCAGTTAAAATGCCTGCTGGATTTATTTATTTTGTTAAAGGTCTTCACTGGGTGCCAGAAATTCATTGGATTGATTCCAACTGGAAAGGAACGCCGTATAATTGGGCCCACAATACAAAATGCTCATGGTCAGTATGAGCAACACACCTGAGCCATTGGGAACCACTAACTGTGACTCCCTCAAAGACCTCAGTGATCAGGCAGGGTTAAAAAGGGTTAGGGGGTCCTTAAGGTATCTTGGACCCCAAGTGATAAGGGCCCTGAACATTAATGCAAGAGCCTCAAACCTGGCCCGGTCGTGTATGGGCAGACTTTTGAGCACAGGAGTTGTGTACTGGCAATCCCATTGGTGACCGTCTATCCTGGGAGACAATTAAGAGTGTGCCTTTGGGGGTCAAGAGAGTTGGAGAGTTACAGCACCTGCTATGGCTGTAGAGACAGGGAAGAGGTGTGAATTGCCTCAGCTGAAACTCTATACCAGGCACGTCCAGCTGGTCAATCGCGATCTACTGAGTGTTCCTTGTCAACAACTCTGGTCCATCCCCCCTAAAAGAAGCTCAATGACAATGGGTAGATCACTGCCAGATTTATTATACCCAGAGTAGATTGCAGTCTCCAGAGAGTTGGGCGTGGCTGCTCTATACACACTGCCCAGGCTTGCTGCTAACTTCAGTGCTGCTAACACAGAGGTTTGACTTCACCCCTGGAGGTGCACTCCATTGTCTCTCGAGACGGATACTAACAACAACAGGGGCACATGAAGGCATCCAGTTTCACTGGTGTAGATGTGCCATGGCATTTCTTCTCGCTGCACTCCTTCCACCCATCGTTCTTCTTCTGGTCACCACCGTGAATGATTGTCTCCAGGCACTGCAGTTGCCTGCAAGGGATTCCTACATGGCCACATTGATGTTGCCAGCCTTAATGTCACATTTGCAAACATCTTTGTAACGCAGAGTTGGTCTGCCAATGGGCCTGGTGCCTGAAGCCAGCTCCTGGCAGAGCTCGTCCTTGGGGGTCCTGCCATCTTCCATCTGTGGGCATGACCGAGCCAGTGTAGATGTTGCTGATGATAAGTCTGTCCCCATTCATGGTCAAACCACAGCATTTTGCATGAGCTGGAGCTTCTCACATGGATGCAGAAGAGCATTAGGGAAAGACTCTGCCAGAAGGAAAATCCACGCTTTTCCTGGCTTGGCAGAGTTGGAGCACAGAGAAAGATTTCTTCCTCTCCAGTGCAAGGCTCTACTACTCATTCAGCAATGACAGAACATTTCTTCTGCTGTTTGACAGAATTCCACAACACTTACTGAGTCTATGGTTTTGAAACTGATTTGAACATTTTAAACAGAACTATTTTAATATTTTGTTGGAAGCCGGCCAGAGTGGCTGGGGAAGCCCAGCCAGATGGGTGGAGTATGTATGTATGTATGTATGTATGTATGTATGTATAAATAAATAAATAAATAGGTAAAATCTCTTCCAGCAGAGATTCAATTGGCATCAGCACTTTTTGACTTTCATGAAGACTTTGTTTATGCTGACAGGCCTAATCCTGTCCTTAAAGCCAGACATTGTAATAAATGCTCTGTACCGGTTTTAATGTACCCCCTCCAAAAAATAGTTTGTATTTTGCTGCTAACCACCCTGATATTTTATAACAGAGCAATATATACATGCATTTATAAACAAACAAACAATGTAAAAACCAACAGGAACATAGAAAGCTGCCTTATAGATTTCAGTTCTCACATAACCATAAGCTATGGCAGGGGTAGGCAACCTAAGGCCCAGGGGTTGGATCCGGCTCAATCATCTTCTCAATCCGGCCCACAGACAGTCCAGGAATCAGCGTGTTTTTACATGAGTTTTTACATGTGTGCTTTTATTTAAAATGCATCTCTGGGTTATTTGTGGGGTTTAGGAATTCGTTCATTTCCCCCCAAAAAATATAGTCCGGCCCACCACATGGTCTGAGGGTCGGTGGGCCGGCCCACGGCTGAAAAAGGTTGCTGACCCCTGAGCTATGGTATATGGCCAGGTGGGAAACCTCAGGACAAGAGGCCTTCTGTCTGGCCTTCAGGAATCTCCCCTGGCGACACACCCTCCTCTGCCCTGCTTCACACCCTCAAATGCTTTGGCAGGGCTGGGATGTAGCGTCCTTGGAGAATTGAGAAGAAAACAGAAGAAGGAGAGGAAATGGCGAGTGTTCGCTTATTCGTCCCATCTCTGGAGCAGAAATCAATACAGCTAATACAATAGTTTTTTTGCTGTTGCAGTTGCTTTCAATCCACAAAAAAACAACATAATTGATTCACACACATACACCCTTAAATTGTGTTTCCTATGAACTGAAATGAATGGGGTGAAACAATGCAATCGCAATGTAACTTATTTACGGTAATTGACATAATTAATTACATCCATTATGGCGGTTAACTAATTTCACCAGAACAGACAGCAGGACGAAATAACACTGTTTCTGGCAGAGGATGAACTGCAGCAGAATGGAAACAGTGCTGCTACATGTGACGAATACAGGGCAGAACAGAAAACCATGCCCTCTTTCATGCCTAGATAAAGCGTCACACCACTTGTCCCATTCATTTTCCCTCTGGCCACACCCACCAAAGGCAAGCAGCCCGCAGAAGGGGGCCTATGAAGGATGGGGGCCCTCAGGCTAAGAAAGGTGTCCCATCCCTACCCATCGTGCTTCTCTGGGTCAAACAGCTGCCTGATCATTAAGAAGGGCATTTAGGAGAGACTGAAGGGCACTTTGTGAAATGACCCCCTGCCCAAAGACTGACTGCAAGCGGAGCCAAGACACACATCTTTTATGAGCAAGATCAGCCCTCCATCCAACAATAAGGTCAAATTTGTGGCTTTGAATCCTCTTCTCCCTAAATTGTGCCCAGAAACCATTTCATGAAGTGGAACTGAGCTAGAATATTTTTTAAGTGCCTGTGGGAGGGTCCTTGAGGCTTGCAACCATTATGTGGCTACATGTGGCTGTTCTTCTGTGCCAGAACTTTTCTTTTTGAGAGTGGGGAGGTGTTGGCCAGCGTTCACATTGCCCAGCAATCATGGTGCAAATGATTCAGGGATTTTCCTGAATCGGCTGTCTTCTGACATGCCAGCTCCCTCACCTCCCAGGATACAGCTGGTTAGGAATCTACTGTAATCCCTCCACCACCACAGACTGGCTCTTAGAACATGCAGAAAAACCACTTTTGTTGTGATCCACTAACATTGCTGGGGGTGAAAGGCTTGCCCAGGTGGAAGCTGATTCCCAGTGCATTTCCAGCTGCACTGGCTCCCGGTGGAGTACAGGGTCAGATTTAAGGTGCTGGTTTTGACCTTTAAAGCCCTTCACGGCCTAGGACCCTCGTACCTACGGGACCGCCTCTCCCGGTATACCCCACGGATGACCTTAAGGTCCATCCTAAGGTAAGGTAACACCCTAGAGGTCCCTAAGGAAGTCAGATTAGCCTCAACCAGAGCCAGGGCCTTTTCAACACTGGCTCCGGCCAGGTAGAACGCTCTGTCTCATGAGACCAGGGCCCTGCGGGATCTGATTTCTTTCCGCAGGGCCTGTAAGACAGAGTTGTTCCGCCTGGCCTTTGGCTTGGAGTCAATTTTATTCCCTCCCCCCTTTTCTTTATCCTTTCGCCTCCACTGATGAGGCTGCATTTTAATGTTTTGTGCACACTGTTTGTGCACACTTTACACTAGGACATGCATTTTGGTACACATTACTTCACTGCAGAACTGCACTGCAAATTTCAGAGAACAGCAGATTTTGAAGGAGGGCTGCATTTCAGTTCTACTATTGTTTCAGAGAGTTAAATGCAAGCTGAATCACATTTCTCCCGCATCCCTGGTGCCAAGCTTTAGAAGAACTATCCCTCAGAGGCAAGCTTGCTCTAGCACGCAAGAAGTCACACTATTCTTGCATCCTGGCCATAGTGGCAGAAGACCCATCATCAACAGTCTCTCAGGATTTGCAAAAGCCAATTCCTACGTTTTCTCTCTCCCCACACACAAAAGAAAAGCTCATAGCCCAATAAAGAAGCAAACATGCAAACAAACAAACAAACAAACAGCTGGAAATTCATCAAGAATGGATCAGGCAAGAGAAAGACGCAAAACAGGCCTCAGTTCAAGTAGGCCTGGAAATTGGTCGTAAGATGAAGCTATCTTCTTTTCCCTCCCACCCCTCTCCCCGCCCACCAACAGTACCTAACCCCTCCTAGACAATACGCAATTTCAGAGCAATCACGCTGCGTCCATAAACGAGGCCGGGCTCAAGAATTCCACATCTGGAAGAGGTTTGAGCTCTCCTGCGTGATAGACAGCGCGGCTGGCTATGACCTTATACAGCTATCTGTCTCTTGTTAGGAATACAGTACTTTTTCCATTAAGCTATTAGCACAGAGGTCAGCCAGAGAAGGAGGGAATTAAAGCCTTGTTAATACATGCCCAGATAGGTCCAGCAACCTCACAGCAACTCCAGACAAGACATCGCAAGCTGCCTGATGGGCAGGACCAACAGCAGCACGCCAGCCCTGTGTAGGCCCAGATCTTGCAGCTGGAAGAAGATTGTGGCCAATGTCCGTCCCCTCCATTGCAGAAAGAAGCTGGTCTCACTCACTCCAACCATTCCAGATAAGGACGTTCCCCTCTCTCCACCCCAAAATATCCCAGACAGTGGAACTCCCTCCTCACAAAGACGCCTCTGCCACAAACACTTTACATCTTTTGTCAGCTACTAAAGATGCTCCTGCATGGGACGCGGGTGGCGCTGTGGGTAAAAGCCTCAGTGCCTAGGACTTGCCGATCGAAAGGTCGGCAGTTCGAATCCCCGCGGCGGGGTGAGCTCCCATTGCTCGGTCCCAGCGCCTGCCAACCTAGCATTTCGAAAGCACCTCAAAGTGCAAGTACATAAATAGGGACCGCTTACTAGTGGGAAGGTAAATGGCATTTCCGTGTGTTGCGCTGGTGCTGGCTCGCCAGATGCAGCTTGTCACACTGGCCATGTGACCCGGAAATGTCTCCGGACAGCGCTGGCCCCCGGCCTCTTACGTGAGATGGGCGCACAACCCTAGAGTCGGACATGACTGGCCCGTACAGGCAAGGGTACCTTTACTTTTACCTTTAAAGATGCTCCTGTCTACCTTGGTCTTTGGATGTGAAGCATGTGTTTTTGTAGTCCTTCCTATGAATAGTGTCATTATCCATTGTATCTGTTTTGTGCTTTGATTGCTGCTTTACAGTTTGTTCATTAATCATTATTTTGTAATTGTACTCTCCTTCATGCAACTTGCCTTTGAGTCAAGGGAAGGAACACCAGAAATTAAAAAAAATATTCTGGCTTATCATAATTTATCTGGAATGAGCAGTGTATTGGTGCACCATTGGTGCCCGACTGATACCACTTCACTCCTTGCATGAGCAGGATGAACAAACCAGGAATCCTTGGCTGTCCATTGCATCCAGACCAGAGGCAGTGGTTTGTTCCCCTCTAACAAGCCTTGGGGATGCGGGTGGCGCTGTGGGGGATGCGGGTGGCGCTGTGAGTTAAACCACAGAGCCTAGGGCTTGCCGATCAGAAGGTCAGCGGTTTGAATCCCCGCAACGGGGTGAGCTCCATTTGCTCGGTTCCTGCTCCTGCCAACCTAGCAGTTCGAAAGCATGCCAAAAAGTGCAAGTAGATAAATAGGTACCACTCCGCCGGGAAGGTAAATGGCGTTTCCCTGTGCTGCTCTGGTTCGCCAGACCGGCTTAGTCATGCTGGTCACATGACCCAGAAGCTGTTTGCCGGCTCCCACGGCCAATAAAGCGAGATGAGCACCGCAAACCCAGAGTCGGCCACGACTGGACCTAACGGTCAGGGGTCCCTTTACCTTTAACAAGGCTTGGTTGCTAGCCAACCTAAAGCCAGGATTTGGTGTTGCCTTCCTGAACACAGCCTGTTAGTGAGTAACAAACCATAGTCTCATCCGCTTAAGGCAGATGAGCGAAGCTTGGCCAAAAGAGCCTGACAAGTTGAATGGGAAAGGATGGAGATGCCACACTGCTGTGCTAGAACTTCAGGCCTTTCCATGAAGCTGATTTGGCTGGCGATTCAGGACAGGCAGAAGGAAGTACTTTTCCCGCATGGCACAGAGCTAGCTGATGAAATTCACTGACAAACAGTTTGACCGTCGGAGCTTAGATGGTTTCAGTAGAGGAATAATGTTTATGGAGACCAGGTGCATCGGTGGCTATTAGCCACAGTAGCTAAATGGAACCTCCAGTCTACCACTGAATCCCAGTTGCCTTTTGGGGAAACAATCCAGATGGGCTGTTGATGGCATGTCCTGCTATTGAGCTTCCCAAAAGCATCTTCCTAGCTATTATATGAAGCAGGGTGCTGGCCTTTTAAGTTTGGTCCAGAAGGGCTCTATAATCTTTGTATAGAATCCAGGTTTTGGAATATTGGAGTGGTGAAATATAATAGTATGAAATGGCCTCCCTTAATCAATATTCCTTTGTCAAATAAACACAAAATCATACAGCAAAGATGCTTTTTGAGGCCTCATCCCAATTTATGGCCACTATGCTGTCAAGAAACTATGTGTTATTTTTTTCTCTTTTTTTTTACAATAAAAGGCACAGAGAAGATCTAGTCTTAGCCAACATATTGTATTTGTAGGTGTGGCTGACTCAGAAATTAGCCACAGTTGCTGTTAAGTTGTGGGTGAACATATCAGACGACACAGCGATTCTTCAAACAGCTCTTGTTTATTCACAAGCCAGAACAGAACTGAACTGAAGGGTTCAGCCAGCCTGCTTATATAGAGCTCCACTAGAACGCAACAGTAATCATTTTCTGTAACTATCCAATCAGTGAACGTCACTTTCAATCCCTTATTTGCATATGTGGACCTGAGTGAAAACTATCTACAGTATCCCCCTGCTGGCCCAGGGTGAGAACTTCAGTACATAACAGTTGCTAAGAGTCTTTGACAACAAAAAAAGCATGTGGCTCTCACAGCTGGAGAATGCACTGGGCCACCTGTGCAAAAGTAAAGGCTTGTTAACTGGAAAGCAACCTGCAGCAAGAGGATTAGCAAGGATTGAGACACCCATGCCATGTAACTGAAATCGTAAACCATGTTTTGGAGTAATCCAGATAACAGCTTCCTGCCATGGTTCAGAGCCAAACCTGGGGGAAATGTACTGGAGGGAAACCAAGTTCCTTCTCCTCCACCCACTCCCTGCCATAGAGTCATTCCATGGCTTAAATGGCTTTAAAAGGGGATTAGTCAAACGCAGAGAGGAGGAGGACGATACCAATGGCTCTCCTATAATTATATACCAATAGCGAACTCATTTGCCACATGGGGATCCTTGTGTAGCCAGAACAGAACCATCCGTGCCTCAATGCTTTGCAGAGGTGCACAAACCCAAAAGGAAGGAGGAGGGCCCTAAAACAGCTCAAAGGACAGGTAAAAGGAAGCATTTCTTCACGTAGTGCATAGTTAAACTGTGGAACTCACTCCAGCAGGAGGAAGGGACTCCTACCAACTTTATAAAGGGATTAGATAAATTCATGCAGGTTAAGGCTGTCAATGGCTATAAATGTAGAAACAGGGAAGAAAAGGAATAGAACAGAGACTGGGGGGGGGTCTGTTTGTTACTCCCAAATTTCACCTTGCCTCCATTCTCATCACAGATCATCTCCACACTAAACTCTTACCAATCATGTTCTAACACACTCTGAAGACCATTTTCACAAATGTGCTTTAGAGGACAGAGGTACACATCTTGCTTGCTCTGGCTAAAGTTGGTTCTCGGCTGAGCAGAATTTCCACTGATTGCAACAAGCATGAGTTTTTATTTTATCATTATCTTTTCATAGAATCATAGAATCATAGAGTTGGAATAGACCACAAGGGCCATCGAGTCCAACCCCCTGCCAAGCAGGAAACACCATCAGAGCACTCCTGACATATGGTTGTCAAGCCTCTGCTTAAAGACCTCCAAAGTAGGAGACTCCACCACACTCCTTGGCAGCAAATTCCACTGTCGAACAGCTCTTACTGTCAGGAAGTTCTTCATAATGTTTAGGTGGAATCTTCTTTCTTGTAGTTTGGATCCATTGCTCCGTGTCCGCTTCTCTGGAGCAGCAGAAAACAACCTTTCTCCCTCCTCTATATGACATCTTTTTATATATTTGAACATGGCTATCATATCACCCCTTAACCTCCTCTTCTCTTTTAAATCCCTCTTTTGGAAACCCAAGCCAAACTGAGAAGTAAAGCAGCAATAAAAATAGGAACTGGAAATGAACTTGGAACACCAGAATAAACATACAATCAGAGGCATTTGAATAGCTGCTGTCTGGCCAAATGATCTAAGCTCAGAAACAATGTAGGGGGCTCTGATTTAGCCCTCCTATTTGTCGTGTTTTACATCTGATCTGGCCCTGCGCAGTATCCTATATCAATTTTAAGGGTTACAGCAGAAGTCAGGCCCTCCAGATCAGCTCTGGCTCCCATCAGCTCCATCCACTCGGTTGTCCCTAAGGATGGGCAGATCCGACCATTTCAGTTTCTCTTGGCTTCTCATTTTCCCAATTTTAATTTTATTTTGCCACATTTCCACATCAGTTTGCCATTTTATTTTCAAGTCCTCATGGAAAGTTCATCAGCATTTTTGCAAAGTGGTTAGCATTTAGTGTGACTCTCACCTAACATGCACGTTTTTGCAAAGCGATTTCCCCCGATCCAATGCATTTTTGTTTTTTATCGTTGTGAACCCTGCAATCCCAGCTGACTTGGGGCTGGGGAAGCAGCAGTTACTGTCTGATGAGGGAGAGGATGCTGTCACAGGAAGAACCCTCTGAGGGAGAATGGGGTCCCTGCTCCTTTGCCTTTAGAGGCTAGGGAGAGGAAAGCAGTCCCGTCAGGAGTGGAGGCTAGACAACTGCAGAGGGAAGAGGAAGAAGCTCCCCTTCCCGTCGCCTAGAATCTGGTCCTGCCCAGGGCCATCTTAAGCATATCTGGCACCATGGTGCAAAGCTCCCTCTGGCATGCCTCCCCCATTTCCCTGAGTTTTTAGAGAGGACGGCACTGCTGGTGGGGCTGGAGGAGGCGGGCAGCAGCTGGAGGGCGGCTCCTCCAGTGGGGAAGAGGTGGAGGCTGAACGTGGCACCTCCCAGCTCAGCTGGCCACTTCGTGCCACGGTGGCCACGGCAGACAGAGGCTCCGGGTGCAGTGCTGCTTCGGCACAGCATGGTGGAGGCGGGCGAGGGTGGCAAGCTGATGCCAGGAGGCGCCACGTCTAGCCTCCGCCTCTTCCCTGGCGCCCTGCACCACTAGCCCCTATGGGTAAGACACCCCTGGTCCTGGCTGCACTGTTGGGAACAGACCCTTGGAGAAGTACTGTATGTGCCTCCATGTGCACCAGTCTCATAGGGAGAGAGAGTCTCTCAAGTGAGCATGCCCATCTTGCCTTTAAAAGTTGGTGGGAGCAGCATGATCAGTTGCTGGTACATCTTTTAAGCTTTCTTCCAATCGGGACCCTGGACAGTTGTTTTCACTAATATATATGCACATATATTACCCCAGCACATCAAGTACCGTATTTTTCGCCCCATAAGACGCACCGGCCCATAGGACGCATCAAGTTTTTTGGGGGGAAATAAAGGAAAAAAAAATATTCCCCCCCAGGCGCTTGTGGGGCAGGCAGCGGGGAGAAGCGCTCTTCTCCCCGTCGTCAGCCTCCAAATCACTTCGGGAGACAGCGGGATGGCGGCGTTCTGCCTCCCTCTGTCCCCCGACCTTGTGGGGCTGGCACTGGGGCTCTCCTGAAGCCTGGAGAGCGAGAGGGGTCGGTGCGCACCAACCCCTCTCGCTCTCCAGGCTTCAGTGAAAGCCTGCATTCGCCCCATAAGATGCACCCACATTTCCCCTTCATTTTTGGAGGGGAAAAAGTGTGTCTTATAGGGCGAAAAATACGGTATTTTTGTGCACATTACTTGGCTGAAGAACTGCATTGCAAAATCCAAAGAAATGTGAATTCCGAAGGATGGCTGTGTCTCAGAAAGTGCAAACTGAATTGAATTTCTTCCCCATCCCTAGTTGCATCCCAGCAAAATAGGGAAGGCCACAGGTTTCCCCATCCCTGCTTTCCCAAACGACCTTTAGATGATCTAGCTTCATCAATTTAACTATACTGTAATATTTAGGTGGCAATCCTATACAGTACTAAGGTCTCTGAAAGTAAGACTTACTGAACTCAGTATGGCCTGCCTGCCTTTGACTGGGGACATATGTGGCACTGTTGCACTGTGTGCTATATAATCATGAAGTCTTGTTAGCAGAACAGAAAGCTGGGAATTATTCCCTTCCTCTCCCCACCCACCCCTTTACAAGACCTGGTCCTGAGAGCAAGGTACTAATTTTTGTGTGCATCGCGCCGAGTTCACCAATGTTGAGCCAAAATTCAACTCTGATATTTCCCTGAAGTTTGCGAACACATTGAAAAATAAGCATGCAAGAACACAGTGGCATAATTTTCCATCCTCCATTAAAGGAAAATTGGCACAAAAGGTTGGTTGACTACTCCACCAGCTTCCCCATTTTTGCAAGAGGAAGTGAGAAGTTAGCAACTGCTGTTTTTGGATATCATCTCTGATTTTCATTACGTGCAATCATCAAGTTTCAAAGAGGGGCAGAATATATTTCAAGCCATAAAAGAGTGACATCTAAGCTCAGCCAAATTGTGTGCATGCTCCTGGCACTTGCAGTCTTGCAGCACACTCCTGTAACCAAACTGCTGCAAAGAAGTAGGTCCCATTGAATCCAGTGCAGTTTTAGCCCCATACAAGTGAGATTAGGATTGCAGCCTCAGTGGCGTAGCGTGGGTTGTCAGCACCTGGGGCAAGGCAAGTAATTTGCACCCCCTAACCCATGGATTTGTGCCCCCTAACCCGTGGGTTTGCGCCCCCTAACCCTAACCCCCAGATGTTGCGCCCGGTGCGGCCGGGCCCCCCTGCACCCCCCACGCTACGCCACTGTGCAGCCTTACTGCCCAGTTGCTGTAATTATTCATTGTTTATTTCCTGAAACTTTTATATGCAGCACTTGGCATCTATCTCCCCAAAAGGCTTTACATCAGTTTAAATACACAATAAATGATAAAAACAAAGACAACATAAGAAAAAACTACAGCAGTAGGAAACAATTTTTTAAAAAGCAAAACCCAAGAACTTTAGTACTGTATCCTATTTCCTAGCCCTCGACTTAGGGTTCCCTCCAGACTGGTGGGGTTTTGCAATAGTGACGCAACCATGGCAGGTTTAAACTGGACTGTCCACACACGGTTCCACTGCAATGCCTCCCCCATTATTGCCACCTGGTGGGCCACTCATGCTATATATGGTGCACCAAAAGTGGGAAAAGGAAACCAAATAAAAACACTGCAGAACATGAAAAGTTCAAGGTTTCAAACGGAAGCTGTGGAACATGCACTGGTTGGAAATGAGGCATGCCTGTGCTGAAACTTCTGGAGGTACAAACAGAACTGAAAGCAGGTTTGCATAGAATTGCCCCAGTACCATCATCAGCACAAATCTTCATAGCTGCACAATAAAAAGGACATATGGAGGGGACCTTAATTTTAATGTGCTTTAAATTTGTGCTGCAACATCATTTGTTAAGGGCACTGTTAGAAGGCTCCTCACAAAGCTCCAGTTCCCAGGGCTCTTATCAAATGACAGATCCCTGGAGACTTTAGGGGAAGGCATGGCTGCTGAAAGTGGCATAAGAATGCTTTAAATGGAGGCTGTGGATGAGACCAGAGTCCCTCCCAGACAGTACAAAAATCATGATGCGCACCTAGGATTCTGGGATAAAGAAGCAATGGCTGCTCCCAATCTCTGAAAAAACAAAGTACGGCTTCCTGACACACATGTTGAAAGGAAGATTCCAGAACTGTATTTCATAAGTTCCTGTGCTTCCATTCAAACCTTTATATGCATCGCTGGATCATTTGGAATGAATTGTTCGTGTTGAGCATTGAGTTGGTTTAGAAATCTTTTTAGACTATTGTGAAATGCCTCGTTAGCGACAGCTGCCAAGACTCCAATGTATTTATTTATTTATTTATAAAAATCTATTTCCTACCTATTTCTCCAACGAGTCTCAAGGCAGCTAACTAGGATGGTAACAGAAAGAGAACAAAAGCACAATTGCTTAAAGGCTGGAGGACCTAATATACGCTCAAGTTAGCAATATCAAACACTTTTAAGGAGTTCCTGCAGCAAGAAAACTGAGACAGCAAAGATTAACCAAATGTCTTTTCTAAAAGTTGACAGAAAAAGCTGCAGCCCTCCAGAAGCTGTTGCACTCCAAATCCCATCAGCCTCAGTCAGCACAACCAATACAGTGGTACTTCGGGTTACAGCCGCTTCAGGTTACAGACTCCACTAACCCAGAAATAGTACCTCAGGTTAAGAACTTTGCTTCAGGATGAGAACAAAAGGCGTTCTCCGGCGGCACAGCAGCCCCATTAGCTAAAGTGGTGCTTAAGGTTAAAAACAGTTTCAGGTTAAGAACGGACCTCCAGGACAAATTAAGTTCTAACCCCAGGTACCACTGTACTCAGGGATGATGGGAGTTGTAGTCCAACAGCATCTAGAAGCATCAATGTAGTAGTGTCAGACCTGAGAGACCAGGGTGCAAATGTTCACTTAGCCATGAAACTCACTGGGCAACCTTGGGCCAGTCATTGCCACTCTAACTACAGGGTGATTGTGGGAATTAAAAGGGAGGGGAACATGTACGCCAGAAAATGTGAGATATAAATGCAAATAAATAAATTAGGGGTGCCATATTTCAAAAGGACACAAAAGTCGTTTGTTTTGGGCAAAATTGTTGAGCTTGCTTTAGTTTTGCCTGAAGCTGCGCTCTCTCTCTCCCTCTCCCTCTCTCTCTCTCTGAAATTTTAAAGCTATTTTTAAGGAAATTTACCCAAATATCCAGCTATGTCCAGGAAATTAAGGACGTATGGCAATCCTAAAACAAATTCCCCTGAACAAGGCCATCCTCACAGCTGAACCACTGAAATCAATGGAATTAGGAACCTATGTGGCAAATGGGACTACTCTGAACATGGCTGCATACACACCAGACATATAAAGCATATCCAGAGCTTTTTCCCATTTTAAGAGAACAGGGGAGATGTTTGTGGTGAGTTCTGGCACCTCTTTTTATAGAAAAATAGCACTGAGCATATCTGACTCCACCAAGAGTCCTGGAAACTGTAGTTTATTAAGCATGCAGTGATTTGTGGCTCTGTGAGGGATAAACGACAGCCTTTAAATGTATGGTGCATACTCAGCCAATCACTAACATTTGATATGACTGCTGTGGAATTGACAAAATGAGAGAATATATCTAGTTGAGGGATTGGGGGACGGCGATGACACAGAGATAGACCTTTCAGGGTGCCTGCTTTCAAGGCACAAGAAGAGTCTGCCGGATCAGGCCAGGGGTCCATCTAGTCCAGAATCCTGTTCTCCATATGCCCCAGTGGGAAACCTGAGAGCAGGGCATTTTCCTCTCCTGCAGCTTCCAACAGCCTCTGACACAGAGGTGTAAAACTCTGCCCTTAGCAACGCCAAGGATGTGCCACTGTTGGAGCTGAATTTTTTCCCCTAATAAACGTATTTGTGTGTGTGCAATTTTGCCTATCGTGCACATTTTTGCAAAGCGGATTTCCCTACTATAATGCATTTTTGGTATGTTATTTTCAATAGCAGATACTTTTAAGCCTAGGCGCTGCAAGACTCAACTCTCTGTTTCAAGTTGTTTCCATCTGCCAGCAAGGAGCGAAGGACCTGGGCATCTCAGTTTACAGGTGGTGCCCCTGGGTGCAATGGCACCCATTAAGCCTCTGAACTCACTCATCCAAACTGCACTCACTGACACACAAGCACCGCTGCCATGTGGCGGCAAAGGGGGTGGCATTTTCCTCCCTTAGAAGAGCAGGGTGCTTTCCAAATCTCAGATTAATTCTACTGGATCCCATTTTTACCACGATGCCTTGGAAAGGCAAAGTGTGTGTGCAGGGGGTGAGTCAAACTGAGGGAAGCGTGACCTGTTCTGTCCCATCTTGAGAGTCCCATGGACTGCAAGAAGATCAAACCTATCCATTCTTAAGGAAATCAGCCCTGAGTGCTCACTGGAAGAACAGATCCTGAAGCTGAGGCTCCAATACTTTGGCCACCTCATGAGAAGAGAAGACTCCCTGGAAAAGACCCTGATGTTGGGAAAGATGGAGGGCACAAGGAGAAGGCGACGACAGAGGACGAGATGGTGGGATAGTGTTCTCGAAGCTACAAACATGAGTCTGACCAAACTGCGGGAGGCAGTGGAAGACAGGAGTGCCTGGCGTGCTCTGGCCCAGGGGGTCACGAAAAGTCGGACACGACTAAACGACTAAACAACAACAACACACCACTAATACATACAGTGGTACCTCTGGTTATGAACTTAATTCGTTCCAGAGGTCTGTTCTTAACTTGAAACTGTTCTTAACCTGAGGTACCACTTTAGTTTATGGGGCCTCCCGCTGCTGCCGCACGATTTCTGTTCTTATCCTAGGGCAAAGTTCTTAATCCAAGTTACTACTTCCGGGTTAGTGGAGTCTGTAACCCGAGGTGTTTGTAACCCGAGGTACCACTGTATGTACGGTAAGGTTACCAGATGTCCCCGTTTCCTGGGGACAGTCCCCGGATTTACAAATCAGTCCCCCGACAAAATCCCCTGAAGTTGAAAAATGTCCCCGGATTCATTGGGAGGGACGGGGACTGGTAACCTTAATGTACAGATGCCTCTAGGCAAGTTAAGATGGTGAGGGACTGAGGTCTCACAGTGCACCCAGTAACCCTGTAAGCGTTTTTTCTTCTTTTTTCTTTTAATGTTCAGGCCTCCAGGACACCCCTTAACACCCCCCCTGCTTTGGCCATGTGCAAATGTACCCACATATGCCTATCCGACCACTGTGATCCATAAATACTTCTAAATAAAGCATGGTCCCATTAATATTATTCAGTAACCACAATCTTCACTCCCTCGATGTGCCTGAGCATTCAGATGGCATCTCCCTCAGATGCTCTTTGCTATAATTTGAATAAATCTTGTGGAAGCTAAACATTGGGGCTTCTGGATCACCTGAAAGTCTCCCGAGATTATCCCCAGGTCCTAATAATAATGATGATGATAATAATAATAATAATAATAATAATAATAATAATAATAATAATAATAATGTAATAATTATCGGAGGATTAAGGTCAGAGGGAGGGGATGGAGTTCTTTCATTTCATTTTTTTTGAATTGCAGATTTCAAAAAGTGTGGATTTCTACATTGCTATGTACTTTATTACCAAACTTATCAGTCACTTTAAAAAACACACCCAACAAGTAACTCTAAGAGACCCATGTACAACGAAAAACAGATCCGGCGACAATTTAAGCCAATGAAATTAAGTCAAAAGGATGTGTGTGTGTGTTTTCTTTTCTTTTTCTGTAAAAAAAAACTCGTTTAAAAATAAATGTATAAAGAATAAATTAGGGTAAGTCAAAAGGAAAATTGTAACAAAGCTGGTTAAATATTTTTGGATATGGGAAGCAGTATAACCCGGATCCGAGGGCGTTCAAAACGCTCCCCAACTGACCACCGCAAACAGAGGTCGGACTTTTCCGCTACAGCCTTTCTGCTTTGCACACGCGCAGCCTCTGAGCATGTCCAGAGCGACATCACCGGGATCAGAGCCGGGGCCAATTCTGGTGGGGTCTCTGCCCACCCCACCCCGTGAGATCTCACGCCCGCCCGCCTGCGCGCAGTCCCCGCCGGCGCTACTCACAGGGTGACGGTGCTGTTGGGCAAGAGCCGGGGCGCCGGCGGCTCGGCCAGCTCCTCGCCGCTGCAGCTCACCCTCTTCCTGGCCGCCGCCAGCCCCTTGGCCCTCTCGCCCACGCACTTGCAGCCGCGCAGCTGGACGGGGCAACTGCGCGCTCCCCCGGAGCACCACAGCGCCGCCAGCAGGAGCAGCGCGGCCGGCCAGAGCATCCTCGACGGCTCCCGGCAGCGGCACCGTCCCAAGCCTGTCAGCCCATCCTTAGCCGGGCTGCGTCCAGTCCCCAGCCCGGGAGGAGCCCAACAGCCGTCGGGGCCCGGAGCGCCGCGCGAGGATCCCTCGAGGGGGCGCCCGGCTCGGAGGAGGAAGGCGCAGCTTCAGAAGCGCAGGCGGCGGCGGCGACGGCGCGCTGACATGAACCGGGAGGGCGTCCGCCGAGCCCCGGATCCGGCCCGGGGGCTCTTCCCGCCCGTCACACCTCCCTCGAAGGGAGCAAGGGCCGAGGCGCGCGGCCGTCTGCCCGGAGCTCGGCTGCGTCCGGCGCCTGCCCGCTGCCCGGGGCTGCGCGCTGCATGGCCGAGGGGAACTCTGGGCTCCGGGGCGCCGCCAGTGGGGAATGTCCGGCGGCGGCGGCGGCGCTTGGGATGGGTTGGATCTAGCGGTTTCGGCTGCTCACATTCGCGTCCCTCCCCTCGGTTGCCTGCATGGCCATTCCGGCTTCCCGGCCACCGCGCGGCCCTAGCGCCTCCAGCGCCTTGTCCCTCCGCCAACGCGGAGCCTGGAGTTGGATCGGCAAGTTGGATTCTGTTCGTTCAGGACTCGAGCGAGACGGAGTCTTTTCCTCTTCTGCTGCGAGGGTTCAAGGAGGTCCCCTCTTCTTCCGACGCCTCCCCTTAAAAACAATTCCTACTGAAAGTGCGTAACTGGATCGAGTACAATATATTCTCCCTTTACAACAGTTTGCATTTTTTCCCCAGACGCCAGACTAAAAGCATTGTTATTGCACGATCGTATCTACTCGGAAGCAAGCCCCGCTGAGTTCCGTGAGATTTGCACCCCGGGTACACGTGTGCTGGATTGCAGTCTCATCCTCACGATTTGGGGGCAATAAAGTGATTTGGGGAGCATCCCCCCCCCGCGCGCGCCTTTTACCCTTGCAGTTGTGTGTGTCTCTTTTACGCGCGCTTCTCTAACGCTTTATTTGGGAAAAATAAAAAAATTCCTTCCAATAGCACCTTAAAGACCAACTAAGTTAGTTCTTGGTATGAGCTTTCGTGTGCATGCACACTTCTTCAGATACACTGAAACAGAAGTTGCCAGATCCTTCTATTTGGGGGTTGTAAGCTCAGGGTAGTGTAAGTCCATTAAGGCAAATGGGGCACTGCCCCTGGTGCCCCACCACTTCCAGTCTGCCCTTAGCCAACCCTCCACTGCCCACCCTTTTCCTTCCATCCTTCCATCCAAGCCAGAGGATGCGGACCAAACCAGAATGAGTTGGCTTTGCCTGTCATTGGCTCTGGCTCCACCTACTGTTGGTCTCCTCGCCTGTCAGCTGCCTCCTCCCTAGCCTCGGTGTTCTCAGGAGGGAGGAAGAGACAAAACTAGAATTAGTGGGCTCTGTGTGCCATTGGCTCCAGCGCCACCTACGGTTCGGCTCCCTGCCTTTCACCCTACCAGCTGCAATGGGTACCAGCCGCCCCTGCCCCTGCTGCAGTTGCCTCCTGCCTTGTAGATCCTGTACTGAGTCAAGGGTTGGAGTATCAGGGGTCAGCAACCTTTTTCAACCGTGGGCCGGTCCACCCTCCCTCAGACCATGTGGTGGGCCAGACTATATTTTGAAGAAGAAGAAAGAACGAATTCCTATGCCTCACAAATAACCCAAAGATGCATTTTAAATAAAAGCACACATTCTACTCATGTAAAAACACGCTGATTCCTGAACCGTCCGCAGGCCGGATTGAGAAGGCGATTGGAAGAAGCAAAGATTACCAGTGTCAAAACAATGATTCTTCAACGTCAACTTCGTTGGACTGGTCATGTTGTGTGGGTGCCAGATTATCATCTTCCAAAGCAACTACTCTATTCCAAACTTAAAAATGGAAAGCCTAATGTTGGTGGTCAACAAAAGAGGTTTAAAGATTCACTCAGGGCAAATCTTAAAAAATGTAGTATAAACACCAACAATTGGGAAACACTGGCCTGTGAGAGCTCCAGTTAAAGAATAGCCTTTACCAAATGTCATGGACTTTGAAGGCACTCAAACTCAGGACAAAAGGGAGAAATGTGCTAAGAGGAAGGCACGCTTGGCAAACCCTCACTGTAATCAACTCCCGTCCAAAAACCTATGTCCCCCATTGTGGAAGGACGTGTGGATCCAGAATTGGCCTCCACAGTCACTTACAGACTCACTTTTAAGACCGGGTTCATGGAAGACAATCTTACTCGGCTGTGAGTGATCGCCAAAGAAGAAGAAAGAGTAGATGACCTCTGAGGTGCCTTCCAATTCTTGACATTCTAAGATTCTCTAAAAATAAAAATGGAGCAATACCACTCATTGCCATTATTTCAGCTCTGACCAAATACACACCAGTCATTTAAAGCACATTTATACCACTTTAAGAATCCTGGCTTCCCTCAAAGAATTCTGGGAGCTATAGTTTACCCTCACAGAAGTACATTTCCCAGAAACCATATTTTTTTACTTTTATTTATTTTATTTTATTATTTTTTTAAAAGAACAGTTGGCCATAGTAAGGACATGAAGAATCCATTTACGTTGTCCAGTCGTCAAATTTCAAAGAACAGGAATGTAGCTCAAAAGAAACAACAACCATAACAAACAACAGTTCCCATGATTCTTTGGGGGTAAGCCATGAGCTTTAAATGAGCAGTTCCTTCCCCAGTCCACAGATTCAATGGAGTTGATGGTCCTTGTATGGCTTCTGGGGCAAATCTTTGCTGGGCACATGAAAATCCAGTGCTAGCCCATCCCCACAAACTGGACCCTCTGTTACAAGGCCTCCAGCAAGTGATGTCTGATGTGGATGCGACCTTTGGTATTTCTTGAAAAACTCCGAATTAACAATGCTAACTTGCCTTGACTCTTCCGTATCCTTCATTTGTCTGTTCTTGAACTCTCTTCTTTCACTCTGCTTCTCCACATATTATTTATTTAAAGTCCACTGAGACTTTTACTGCCTTCTTGTGTATCACAGCCTGTTAGCTGTACTCAAAACCTCTCTTTTTTTGGCAGTGGTGGGCTGGACTACACAGAGCATTAAAGCACAGCCCGTGCATCTGGTGTTCCTCCTCAACCCCACCCCAGCTACTGAGATTTCACTGGGGACATTTTTTGTCCCCCCCCCCCACTCAATTTATCTTTCCAGCATAAGGACTAGCACCTTGTTCATTAGTTTTGGTGAAAACCTCAGGGCACCAACTTTTATACTGGATTCCACTGCCTATGTTTGAGCAGTACAATCCAAAACAAGGGATGTGTCCTATTCACGCACAAGGGCACAATTTTGGAAGTTAACAAAACTTAATTGGGAACCACTGTTTTACCCCCCAGCCCCCTTAAATCCATTCTAAACATGATTAATGCATCCCTGCCTTTTCCTCTTCAGGCAATTCCTAGGGGCAGGAGCCAGTTCTGCATTCTCTGCAAGGCAAACAGGGTGGCTCTGCTGCCTTCAAATCCCAGAGGATGCTGGCCAGTCAGGGCTGCTGTCTCCAGAGAGTTGTGTGGTACCATCAGCTGCGCCTCCGCCGTTTCCTGCCAGAGCACCTCTCCAAACAAGTCGGCTCCACAGATGCAAACTGAAGAGAAACGTGAAACCCCATGCCCATCCCTGCCTCAGGATTACAGTTCAAACGCTTCTTCCCAAAGGGGTTGAGAACCATGTAGCCTGAGTTTCCTTTCAACTCTTTCCAAACCCTCTCAACCCGTTCCCAGATAAACACAGACTCCAATCCGTTGGAACCTCTTCTCCGGCAAAAGGCAAACAGAAAGGTGAACTTCTGCGGTGCTGAAATAACAACACTGGGATCACGATCATCCAGAGGGCTTGAAGTTTCCCAGAGCAAGGCTGCTCAGAAAGAACTCTGGATTTGTTTAAGCACAAAGCGCTCTCTCTTCCTCTCATGCACACACATTCAGGTGATGTGAATGTTCTGCCTTACGGAAGATGTTCCTGCATCGAGAAAAGTGTTGGCCTGGAGTTTTCCTGAACATTATGAACTACAAATGCAATACTTCTCACCCTGGTGGGGAAGGTTGTGAGTTTTGAGACTGCCCAGACCCTAACTGCTAATGAGCAACCTGAAGGCCATTACTTCGCTTCTTCTTCTTAGAAAGCTTCACCTACCCCACCCTTGGACTGGACAGCTCTTCAACCAGAGCAAAGGTGGGGGACCTGTGGCCCTCCAGATGTTGCTGAACTATCAACCTCGATTACCAGCCATGCTGGCTGGGGTTGATGAGAAATGTGCTTCAGCAACATCTGGAGGGCCAAAGCTTCCTGGACCCTGAACTAGAGGACGCCATCAGAGGACCGTCCTATCTGAAGCAGGACACAAGACCACCCAAGACACGATGCAAAAGGAAAAAAGGGAAGGGATGCGGAGGGAAGAGGAAAACAAGCACAGTTGCTCTTCCACTGCCTTAAGGACAGAGCCAGGTCGTTCCCTCTCTTGCTTAGGAGGCCAGGGTGTGCAGCTTCATGGGCAGAGTCAGACCCCCCCTTGATCAAGTAAAAGAATAGAAATACTTAAGTGAGCAATCACAAGAGTTCTGCCCCCCAACCAAGTCTTGCCCCCCCTAACAAAAATCCTGCCTACGCCCATGTACAGCCTCCCAGAAGCCTCAAGGGTCCTGGTCAATAGCAGGAGCCAGATTGTGCCCCCTTCCCCTTTGCAAACACAAGGTAACTGGCAGCTGAAGTCAGGAAGGAGCCGATGGATGGGGCCATGCAAGCATCCTCCTGGCTTTGATTCTTTCTGGGAGGCAGGAGCTTGAGCCAAAGGTAGAGACCAGTGTGTGCCTTCCTATCTCTCTGTGCATAGCAGGGGTGGGGAACCTCAAGCCTTGGGGCCCAATGTGGCCCTCCAGGACTTTCTATCCGGCCCTCGCAACTATCCTCATGACACACTATGCACTTGTCCTGCCCCCCTGCATGTTTTTGCCTGGCTGTTTGTTTTTATTTATGAAATTTACATTCATTGCTCCACCCACTTTTTCCACTGGCCCCACCCACCTGTAGCATGATGAAAGGTTGCCCTGCAGAGAAAGTGGTTCTTGGGACGAAAAAAGCCCCCCACCTCTGGTATATAGGAATCTTCAAGGGGGAGCAGTCTATTACACGAACAATCTGAAGTGGTTTGGTGCAAGCGCAAGTTGACCGCTTAAGTGCGAATTAAAGCCCAAATTCCTCTTACTGGTGGCCAATAAAAGCAGCTTCCACCTAACTTTGCTAGAGGAAACCCAATAGCCGCTGAATAAACGATCTCTCCGCAAAGGCAGACAAGGCTCTCTTGAAATCTGAAGGCACTATAAGCCAGTCTGCTGTTCCAAAGGAGTTTCTTCTGTCTCTAATCCAGCAATTGAGAATACTCACCTGTTTCTGTGTGGTGTTCACCTAAGGCATAAACACGCCCCCTCCCCAGCTGACCTTGGTTCTGGGGGGCTTCAGGTTCCTGCTATGTGTAGTCTGAGGGTTCCAAAACATTAGAAATATGGTCACAGCGTGTCTAAGAATCCTGGGAACTCCGGTGGAGAATGTGTGTATGAACTTAGCTTATATTTCGGTTGCTGTTTTGTTGCTGTTGTTAATATTGTTTTATAGATTATAAAAATGCCGTGTTGGTTTGTTACCCTGAGAGCTTTTGCTTTAATTGTGATGTGATTTTTTTAGTTGTTGCTTTGCTAACAGTGTTTTATAGATTGTAATTGTTCCACTGATGGCTTGCTAATTGTTCTATAGGGTTTATGCTGTATTTGTGATGTTCTGTTCTGCTCTATCACGTTACTGTTTGCATGCCACTTTGGGATTCATTTGAATAAAAAGCAGCATAGAAATATAATAAATCAAATCAATCAGTCACTCAAAATGCTAGAGTTCTCAACACCTTTAACAGATCACAGTTCTCAGGATTCACTGGGGGAAGTTTTGTGCTTTGAGTGCAGCTCGTATTGTATATGCAGCCCGTGTTTCCTCATCCTCCACAGGATTAAATACACTACCGAGGTCCACAGATCCCAGGGGAAATCAATGGGATCCCCTCCAGATGTTGTTGGATTCCAGCTCTCATCAACTCCAGACAACATGGTGAAAGATCAGGAGTTAAATTCCTCAGAAGTTCTGGAGAGCTATCTGAGCCTTTGGGCCAAGCTACATGTTGTGTCGTTGTACAGCAATGTGAGGGTCTGTTTAAAACTCTGAATAGCAGTCATGGGGAGGGTGTGTGTCAGGATCACAGCCAGTGTGACCTGGGAGGAAGAGCTTAACCCTTCCTCTTCCACCAAGCAAAACTCCCCTTCCCCACCACAGCTGCTATTTGGCACAAGAATGCAGCTGCCTTGGGTATTCAGGGGCGGCATGGCGTGGGAGGAGAGGGTTAAGTCTCATTTTACCCATATGCTGCAGTAGCTGCTATTCAAAAGAATTTCTATACCACCCTTCATTAATAAATAGTTAAGATAGTCCCTGACCACTCACTTACAATCTAATAGACAACACACAAAAGGAAAAAGAGATGCAGAGAGAGGAGGGGGAAGGAACTTCGGCACCCACTTTTAATCTTGGCGTTTTTAATGCTTCTCCAAGGATTCAGCTACACAGCTGCAAATAAAACGTTTTAAATGTGTTGCGATGTGCAATAAACAAATATGACACTAGATGGCGACAGTGAGCTACACCAAATTTAATGTATTTTTCAAAACATTTTTTAAAAAATCATTTTCATGGGGTTTTGTATACAGGTACAGTGGCACCTCGGGTTACATACGCCTCAGGTTACAAACGCTTCAGGTTACAGACTCCGCTAACCCAGAAATTGTGCTTCAGGTTAAGAACTTTGCTTCAGGATGAGAACAGAAATCGGGCTCTGGCAGTGCAGCAGCAGCAGGAGGCCTCATTAGCTAAAGTGGTGCTTCAGGTTAAGAACAGTTTCAGGTTAAGTACGGACCTCTGGAACGAATTAAGTACTTAACCCGAGGTACCACTGTATGTGTGTAGATTCCACTCTAGTTCATTGTACTGGTGCTATAACTAATTCTGCCCCTCGAGGCCTAAAATGGACATGACATGGGAAATGAATTACTGAATCTCTCCACCTTTTTATTTTTAAACTTCAAAGCAAATGCTGCAGTTTCCAACATTTAATGCTGCTATAGCCATAGTGCTGTGTGTGTGCACTTAAACCTTTCCCCTTCAAAATAATCAAAAACACTGCCTCCACCAAGTTGCTATTGGTTGGTTGTTGGCACCTGTCTGTCTTGGGAGACAATGCAAGCTAAATTTGATTGGAACCAGGCTAAAACCAGGCTGATGGGGCAGAAGCACTTCTCTCAGCAGGGGTCCCTTGGCTTAGGAGAGACACTATATGGGTGGGTATTCCAGCACTTTCAAAAGGCAGCCCTTCAAAGCCGTGGGTGGGAGAAACATGTAAACCTTCTCTAGCTGGGACTTTAAAAGAATCTGAGGCTTTTTCTAATCCTTGCTTCTTTTGCAAGGCAGACATTATCAAGTCCCCAAAAGTCACTTTGGGGCCTGAGGCCAGCAAACCTTGTCCTCACTTCTGCTCATTTGCTGCAATATTTCAGAGTTACCGTATTTTTCGCTCTATAACACGCACCAGACCATAACACGCACATAGTTTTTAGAGGAGGAAAACAAGAAAAAAAATATTCTAAACGAAATAGTGGATATATGATTTTTGTGGTTCATGCTGTGGCCACAGACATGTGATCTGACAGTGAGTTTGGAGTAGCCCAATGCAAAAATCCTGAGGATCCATGTGGATCCATGCTTTGTAACCACGGAGGAGGGAAGGAAGGGGAACCATGGATCCTCTGCTCACGACTGCAGCAGATCCCCCCCGCCACCCGCAGGCATTCGCTCCATAACACGCACAGACATTTCCCCTTACTTTCTAGGAGGAAAAATTTGAGTGTTATGGTGCAAAAAATACGGTAGTTGTTCTGTGGGCAACCTGGTTACGACACCACATTCTTTGCATCTTACGTTCTGGTTGGAGGCATCAGATGTGGGCTTTTCAAAGCTGAGATTTGAAGAGTAGCTGGGAGTGGAACTAATTACTTCAAGCCACTGGCAGGACAGCTAGGACTTTGCACTTTCAGCTTGGCCTGTGGATTATATAACACACTGAAGAAACAGTTCGTTCCACGCATCATTAACAAAGGGTGCACTGAAGTCTTGGATTAAAAGAATAACTTGAAGAGTCTTTGCTTTCCATTTGGCCAGCATATGTGAAAAAGCTGGAACAGAAATGTAGTGCAAGGTGAGATATTAATTGCACCTTTACAAGCTCCACCTGTCAAAAAATGTGTTTGTGTCGACTATAAGTCACAATGACCTCCAAGGCAGATGGAAGAATGGATAACTGAGCACTCCCACTTTTGCTGCATTTTAAAAGGACAGACTAGGAAGCAAAAAGAATGTACTGGTCAGTCTTGAGATGTTACTTTTCGTCCAACTCCCTTCTCTTCTGTAGCAAATTCCCACACAAGCCCATCTTTTCCTAACCTAAATGTTGGGTCCAATTATCCTTTGGGAAGTTAGGAAACTCTGCCACCTAGTGCCCAGTTTATGAGCAGCTCTGTCCTACTCCCTGAAAGTCTGACAGTAGTTCCCCAGATGTTGTTGGACTCTGCCTTTGGCTGCAGTCAGCATGACAAATTGTCAGGGGAGATGGAAGCTGTAGTCCAGGAACATCTGGAGGGTCACAGGCTAGCCACCTTCTTAAGATTATTAGGCTTTACGCACACAAATTTTGTATTTATCGTTTGAGCGTGTTCAAGACTGAGAAGGTGGGACACCATGCAAACAGGCGTAGGCTAGCAAAAGATGTACTCTTATTTCAATGCTTTTCCGCTAATACAGAGGGAGCCAACGGAGTGCCCTCTGAATTTTGCTGGACCACAACTCCCATCAACAACAACTAGGCTTGTAACAAAAAGAGCAACAACCCAATACCCACCCTGCAAAAAAACACATTTTAAAAGGGCATAGGATGTCAATCAAATCAACCAAAGGCCTGGTTAAAAAGGAACACTTTGGCCTGCTGCCTAAAGGTTTATAATGAAGGCGCCAGGCGAACTTCCCTGGGGAGAGCATTCCAGACGGGGAGCCACTGCAGCAAAGGCCTGTTCTCGTGTTGTACAAGTGTGCCATTCTTCTGTTTTCAGCAACACTGAAGATGGGAAACCGATGTACACTCACCCCCACCAGACTGCTTTCTCTAAGGTGCACCCCACCACTTCCCCTCCCACAATGCTTTGCACTCTCCTTACTGCACACGACCTCATTTGAGAGCAGAACCCTTTCTCTCTTACGCAGCCCTCTCTTCTTCACCGGCTGCTGACCACTAGAGCCTCCTGCCGCTTGTCGCCAGACCAAATGGACTGGGTCCTGCTGCAAGATGGGTTCCCCAGGGTCCAGCGCAAAAGCAGCCTGGAGAGCATTCAGACCAGAGCAGGGTGGTCCGTTTTAGAACAGCTACATATTTTGAGCTGGACACCCGCCATCCCTCCAGAACAAGAGCTTCTTGGCCTTCAAAGGGCAATAAAATCTGAGCAGCCAAGCACAAACCCACCGGCACTGTTCTTTCCTTCCCCCCTTTGCAATTCACAACACCAAGAACAAAAGAAGAAGAAAAAATAACATCTTTAATAGCTTAGTAACTGGCACAGATGGTACAGTATTCTGATCCACAACTGGTTTTATTTCTTAACACACATGAAAACACTGCACTGCGGAGCTCGGGGCGGGAGGGAAGAAGTTTGGGCTGCATTTTAGCATTGCACCTACGTAGTGGGACACTAAGTGGGCTGGGTGTTTGTTCTTTGCAGTTACATTCAGTGTCCAGGGCGAGAAAAACCAAGTCCCACTGCTAGGAGCATAGGAAACTGGCTTATATTAGGTGACACCACTGGTTCAGCTAGCTCACTGGAGCCAAGATTGGCAGCAGCTTCCAAGGGTCTCAGGTATGCTATCCATCCATAACGTGCTTTTGCTTTAAGTGGAAACGCCAAGGCTTTAACCTGGCACCTTCTGCATGCCAAGCATGTGTCCTAGCACTGAACTATGGTACCTGAGCCAAAGACACACCGCTGGAGTAACCCAAAGACACACCAAACTCCCAAGCTATTAGGGAAAAGAGGACCGGGGGGAGGGTATATTTCTACTGGGGACTAAAGTCATTTGTAGCAGCAGACTGGGCCTTGAAGTAGATTGTCAACATGAGAGTTACAAAACAAGATTTCACTGTAAACATTTTCACCGATTGGGGATGCTGCAGAGGAGAGATGAATACTTAGATGAGGTCTTAGTGAAGCAAGAGTGATGGCTGCTTTAAATGAACCTTCAGATATGTACAGTGGGGAAACAACTCGTTACTTTCTGCCACTTGGGACCCAGCATCTGGGATAAGGATGCTTTGCATTAAAATTTGGGAGTTCACCATTTGCCCAGGGTAACCGTTTCTTCACACATGTGCTACTTGCAGGCTCACTGCTCAAGCTGCCCTGCCACACCCACCCACGCCCAAGCGAGTGTGTGAATGACTGCTTGGAGTTAAGGTTTAGTTTGGCCTTCTGTCCGAGACTGCTCTACTCTGCAGTATTGCCTTTCCTCCAGGGCAGGTGGGGTTTAGGGAGTGTGGGAACGGGCATTTCAAGGAACTTTCCAGGCACGACAGCCTCTCGGTCTCCCACGTGAGGTAGGTCAGCCCCGTTTTTTCTCATATAGGGGACACAGGCACAGTATGGTTAAGTGACTTGGCCAAGATCACACAGCAAGTCAGCAGCAGAGTCAGGGAATTTCCCGGCTTTGGCTAGCAGAACATACTGCTTTTACCTAGCAGAACTACTCCAACCATCAATTTTCCAGAGGGGGGGGGGAAGGGACATTTTATATTGTGAGAGAGAAAGCGATATGCAGTCGACTATCAAAACTCGTAGCAGCAGTCTTCGGAGGATGAATACAACCTAAAAAAAGAGAAATCTTCCCAACCTGTGGCTCAAAAGCTGCCAGTAGCTTAAGCTTGCAAGTGCACCCTGACTCAACTCTTTCCACAGTGTAGCAAGCAGCAAACCGCCCCTGCTGAACAGGTGCTTTTTAGTGTCATTAAAGGGTCTAAGACCTCGACCTCTGATAGGATGCTTGGTGGCACACGACACAGTTTACCCATAAAGCATTTCAGTGGGATGGTGGAGGGGGGCTTAGTCAATGGAGCATGGCCAAAGAGGGTTTTCCACTTCTGGGAAACCAAGTTTCCAATTAGAAATGTGTAATGTTCACAGCTGGAAATGTTTCCTGCCCAGACCTAGTAGGGCTTAAGTCAGCTGGTTATCCAGAGCAGCTATCTAAAGTCACTTCAGCTAAGGTACCAAAAGTCACTTGTCAATCACTGGTGCTCCATTTGCTGGTTTTTTTTTTTAGAAAAATTCAATCTCTATGGATATACAATATTAAAATTACATGTGACGAAGTGCCTGCGACGCCCTCTGATTACCTGATGGTGTCCCACAGCTGTCAGCCCAAAGGGAAAGTCAAGTGCATAGTAAGGTCTATCAGAAAGGATTCCCCTCCCTCCACGGAAGGAATCGCTAGGGCCTTCTCCTGTTAGTGCTCTTTCACTGTCAAATTCTCCAGCTGGCCTTTAATCTCCCTCGGGGCTTTGTCGCTGGAAGGTTTGTTGGGGTAGTCTCGCTCTCCAAAGATGGTGCTTCCGATCCGAACATTTGTTGATCCAACTTCAATCTGCAAAGCAGCAAAAAAAAAAGCAGGAGAAAGATCACGGGTGCTTTGGAAGTTGGAACTTTGATCTGAAAGGCCTTGGCTGTCCCATTTGTAAATTAGTAAACAAACCAATCCCTGTGTTGCAAAATATGAGTAAGCAATATCAAAAGCAACACGATGGCCAGAAACAATTACAATGTGAAAACCTTTATGGAATAATTCAAAACATCAAAACTAACAAACTGAAGTCTCTGAAAGTCCTTAAATGAATCACGGTGCCAGACTTTACCCGGTGGAGAGCAAGCTATGAAGCTTTGTATAATCAGCAAATGTCCAATTCTGACGTCCAACGCTGAACTCTGCTGAACAGTGTTTCCGGATAACAACTACTGTTTCGTTGAATTCTTCATCAGCCAATTAGTTCAACACTCATAAGTAGAAAGATATGTAGTTTCTTCATTAACCAATCTTTTTTCAAATAGATATAATATACATGAGAATGAAAAATACTCTGGAACAGTGCTCATGAGATTATGTAGTCCCTGTTCTAGAGTATTTTTCATTCTCATGTATATAGACCCAAGAGACCGATTTATAAAACCCGTTTGCGAATGGAACACACCTGAATAGGGTGGAAAGGGTGAAATGGCTGCTGAGCGGCACCGACGACTTTGTTACTTATAAAGTAGCACTCTATGCTCTGGCAGCTAAGAAGATCAGGAGGAAGGAACTAGACAAAATAGCGGTCAACTGCAAAGGAGATTCGGATATTTAATTTGGCACATCTTACCTGAGAATCTTCTGCTATTCTATTCTATTTAATGCAACAAATAGTTTTAGTAGCTGTGACCGTGATTTTATTGTATGCCTGTGCCTGATGATTTTTATGGTTATTGTTGTTCTTTTTTTTCTTTTTGTTCTCCTTCTGAATGATGCCATGGCCTATGGCTGGTGCAACAAAAAAATTAATTGGAATTGGACATAATGGGTCGATGGCAGGATATTGGCCCCTTTTGGAGCTGGATTCTGCGTGGGGAGAAATAACACATGAAGATACTCTGTGGGGTCCTAAAGAGCTGCTGTTTCCCCCCTCCCTTTAGTGCCCTTTTCCTGCTTCTGTTTCCCTTTCTAGTCCCTGGAATCTCTGTAGTGGATCCAGGGTGGATTTATTTTGATTTAAATCACTAGTCAGTAAGTCTTGATTTAAATCTTTTTTCTTTTTTTACAAAAAGACTCATTATTGCTGGTATAATCTTACTATTTACAACAAATTCACACTTTTGAAAACTGCAAAAACAAGCATCTGTGATAATACAGCAGGTACAATCCAATAGTTCTGCTAAAAAGGAACAGACCTTGCCATCTAAAAAGAAGGGAGAAATGGTGTAAATAAATGAGCAGGAAGGACACAAGGCGAAGATGGGGAAAGGAGGAGATGTCAAAGGCTTGGAAGAAGAGGTAAGAGTTCAAGCCAGCTGCAAGGAGGGAGAAGTGGGAAAAATTGGGAAGCAGAGCATCCCAGAAAAAGGGACAGTGGGAAAGAAAAGGCTGTGTGCACACCATACATTGAAAGCACCCGGTCGCCCCAAAGGATCCTGGGAACTGTAGTTTGTTATGGGTGTTGGGAATGGGGGCTCTGCTATGAGGTAAACTACAGTTTCCAGGATTCTTGATGGCAAGGTTAGGTGCTGCATGTATATTAAATGTATGGTGTGTAAACACTCAAAGACTCGGAAGTGTGAAATAGGTGAAGCTTAGCCAGGACAGAAGTAAAAGCACAGTGGAGATCATGAGAGCAGATAAAGAGAAGAAAATGAAGAGAGAAGAACCTTTCATTGGATGAAGGGATTTAAATACAAGAAGTAGAAGCTTCTGTTGGGTTTGGTAAGAAAACAGAAGCCAGGCAAGGGAGAGCAATGGAAGAGAAATGAAGGCAAAGAGAGACACGTGCAGCATACTTATCAGTGCAACCCTGACCATGTCTACTCAGACGTTACGTCCTATTGAATTTAATGGGGCTCAGTGCCAAGCCCATGGGTTTATGATGCTGCCTATGAGAAGCAGGGAAGCTGTCCACATGGGAAAACCAAGATTTACTCAAATGTTCTAGCATGAGCTTGGTTGCTCACTCAGAGGGCCAGACACTCTGCTAGGAGGGAGGGAGAGAGGAAGAAGGGAAAGGAGAAAGGCCCCATGATTAGCAACTGCAGAAAAAGAGAAAACAAAAGGCAATAGACTGACTTACTGCATGCTGGAAGTCTGTAGACATCCCCATGCTCAGCTCAACTTTTTCAATGGGGAGATTGAGCTTGTCGCACAACTCCTCACGCAAGGATATCAACATCTGCAGGGGAGGGAAGACAATGCAATTGAACCTGGCCCTCTCCTTCCTTAAAAGACAAGCTTTGCATACGAGTATTTCCCCCCAGATCAGGAATACCTGGAAGTCGGGGTTGGGCCCCTTACTGAGGTCATGCCCAAAGCTGCCAATTGTCATTAAGCCCACAAATTCCAGGCTGGGACACTTCTGGAGGATGTGTGCCACTGTTGTTACCGTTTCTCCAGGCGGCAGCCCATGCTTACCTTTAAAAATAAAAGCTCATTTGTTAATCATAGCATTTTAAGAGTTGGGAGGGACCACGAGAGTCAGCTAGACCAACCCTCTGCAGTGCAGGAATGTTCTGCACAATATGGGGCTTGAACTCACAACCCCGAGATTAAGAGTCTCATGCTCTACCAACTGAGCTATCCTGCCTTGTTATACATTGCATTTTTATTGCAACCTCTGGGGGAGGACCACAGCTCAGTGGCGGTGCATCTGCTTTGCATGCAGAAGGTCCCTGGTTCAGCCCCTGGCATCTCCAAGCAGGGCTGGGAATATCCTCTGTCTGTAATCCTAGAAAGCCACTGCCAGTCATTGAGGGCGATACTGCGCTAGATGCACCAAGGGTGTGAATCAATACAAGGCTCCTCCAAAGTTCAATCCAACCCTCTGTTCCTCCAAGGAACTCAGGTGATGTATATATAGTTCTTCCTCCCTGCCCCTTCTATCCTTCCAGCCACCCTATGAGGTAGGTTAGGCTCAGAAAATCCAATTGGCTTGTTGGTCATTCAAGCAGCTTCATGGTGAATTTGCACCTGTGTCTCCTCTGTTTTAAGGGACGCGGGTGGCGCTGTGGGTGAAACCACAGAGCCTAGGACTTGCCGATCAGAAGGTTGGCGGTTCAAATCCCAGTGACGGGGTGAGCTCCCGTTGCTCGGTCCCTGCTCCTGCCAACCTAGCAGTTCGAAAGCACATCAAAGTGCAAGTAGATAAATAGGTACCGCTCTGGCGGGAAGGTAAACGGTGTTTCCGTGCGCTGCTCAGGTTCGCCAGAAGCAACTTAGTCATGCTGGTCACATGACCCGGAAGCTGTACGCCGGCTCCCTCGGCCGATAAAACGAGATGAGCACCGCAACCCCAGAGTCGGCCACGACTGGACCTAATGGTCAGGGGTCCCTTTACCTTTACTCCTCTGTTTTAGTCCAACTCTACACAGTCATACCTCATTTTACGTTTGCTTCATGTTACGTTTTTTCAGGTTGCGTCCCGCGATGACCCGGAAGTACCGGAAAGGGTTACTTCCGGGATTTGCTGCTCGTGCATGTGCAGAAGCGCTAAGTCACGCCATGCACCTGCGCAGATACGGCGCTTCAGATTGCATGCTTTTCATGTTGTGAACGGGTCAATGGAACGGATCCCATTCGCAACCAGAGGTACCACTGTAAACACTGTACCTTGCTGCCTCCCAGTGGTGAAGGCAGCCTTGCTAGGAAGAATCTAGACCATATCCTGCCTGATCAGGAATCCCAACTGCTCCGAAAGCCAAGTGCATTCAGCTGCCTGTGCGAAGGATTCCTTTTCTGGATGTCCTGCAAGGCACGCAGAAGCCTCAAAGAGCCCAAAATCACCCTTCCACGCATTCACATGTCATACTTGTGTGCGTATGAAGGAGGATCATACAAAGAGAGTGCTGCTCTTTAAAAGAAGGCTGAAATGCAAGCCTGAACCTTTGGCATGTGAGAGGGGAGAACAACATCAAATCTACTTACTATCTTCCCCACTGGTGTTCACTTGCACCATGATCTTTAGCTTCTCCAAAGACCCCTTCTTCTGCCAAGACCCGTTCACTCTGTCCGCCAGTTTTAGGGAATCCACCGTTTCCAGCATAAATAGGTTAGGTACCGCTAGACGACATTTAAAGAAGAACCTGAGCAAATATCCATTGCAGAAAGCATACCAGTTTCATTCAATTTCAGAGTGCACAGTATGAGCTGTACTGCCAAGTTAGGGACCCTCTCATAAACTGTACGTTCTCTACCTGAGTAGCACAATGCTCCCTGCACCATACGGCTATATCAGGCAGTACCCCAACACTGGTGAAGGGAGACAGCTGGCCCCGATTTTGGATGACTGGTTGAACAACAAGGCCTTTTGCTCCTTTCCGGTTTCTAGATTATTAATCACCTCTTAACTAATGTTTTCAAAATGTATAATGCAAAACAACATCTTAGAACGGGGAAGAGAGAACAGAAACCGTCTTGTCCTAAACCAAGCAGGAGAAAAGGTCCCTTTGCCCACGGCACATACAAAAAGCAAAGAAATAGCAAAAATAGAAGCTGGTCTCTCAGTCACCTTCTGCCTGATCTTATGAATTAACTAAATAGGTTTATCAATTGAAGGACCAGACATACGAGACACCACTGAAAATTACCACACTGCATTCAGATCCATTAACAGAGCTGTGCAAAATTACAACTCAGGAGGATGCAACTACAGCTGACCTACTGAAAACTAAGCTAAATCTTATGAAACGGCCATGACTGTGAAACTTAAAAATAAAATAAAAAATAGCGTGCCACATAGTCCAAGTTCATGTTTGCTAACAGCAGCAGCCCCTAGAACCTGGGAAAAATAAATCCCTCCAAGCCCCAATTTCAATTTTTGGAGAAATCACTGGTTCTATGTCCTGCACTGTGCAAATTAACTGCATCTCAAAATCAGGATATCCTTAAGTAAGAGCTGGTAACAGTAGTGCATTCACTGAAGTAAGCACATTACAACCCCCCCCCAATGTACACAAAGGATTTCTTGTTGTCTCCCTGCCCCCCACCCCATAAGTGAGCACAAAAAGAAATTATTATTACCAATGAGTTTGTTGACATTGTTTTTCTGTAGGTGGCCTATGAAATGCCACTTAATCTCTGGACACGAAGAAAGAATCTGAGAACAGAGGCAAGTGAGTAGAATTTGAAATTCATTTTCATGCTAGGCATCCATAGAACACTTGCAAGTGAAGGATGATTTCACTTTTATTTATTTATAACTCAATTTTCAAGGCAAAAAGCCGTCATAAAGTGGTTCATAATAAAGACAAAGGATGGTCCCTGTGTAAGAAGAGAGGGGCAAATCTCATCCAAGGTCCCTCAAATGTTAAAATTATTTTGATGGCAGTTAACACACTTAGTAGCAGTTTGCTGTCAGTGTAAATAACCTCTGCTGGGACAGATTCAGCATATAGGCTGCCATCTGTGCTCGAAAATTATTTCAAATGACTGGGGCTCCGCAACAAAAAGAAGCATCTTGGCCAAGATTATCTGCTATTTATACATAAAGAACTGAACAGCTACTGAAAGGCAAACAGAGAGATTCTTCTCTGAACATGAGCTTACTAGTCAATTTTCTGAAACAAGCCTCTGCCAACTTGACAGAATGAGGATTTTATCTAGCACACAAAATGAACTTACTCTGGAGTCTGATGCCTTTTCTAGAAGTTCTTGGACCTGCAGAAAGTTAAGACAGGGATTAAATTTTGCCAGGCGTGCTCTGCCTTACCTCTAACTCAACCACCTTGACTTACAAGTGCCTCTGTTCAGATGCAATGCTAAACGCCATGGTTTAGTGCAGAGGTGGGGAACTGACGGCTGTCCACATACTGTTGGACTCCATTAGTCCCAGTCAACATGGCCACTAGTCCAAGAAAATGGGATTTGTAGTCCAACAACATCTGGACAGCCACAGCTTCTCCATCCTTGGTTTAATGCAGCATGGACTAAGCACAACATTCCTCCCCCATCCTCCTCCCATGTGACCAGGAGGAAGACTTCTGCCACGCTTAGTTTCACAGTAAAAGAATGACGACTCAGTGGTGCATTCAAACAAGGGGTCCTGGTTTAAAACAATGACAGTTTCATAATCAAAGGCTGGAAGCTGATTTGCTATAAAACTCAGCAGAGTTAATCTTAAAGGAGGATTCCCAGTTCAAACATTAACGCTAAGCCAAGTTTTTTGTTTTTTTAAGTAAAACTAATCTTAGCAGAAGTCCCTCCAAGCTGCAAAGGAGATAGAGAGGAGGAAGAGATGGGGAAGTCAGCCATACGATGTCAAACCATGGGTGACATTACAAGCAAATGTGCAAAGCATTAAGACAGTGAGTTCCAATTACGCCTCAACAGAAGGCAAAAGGGTTAATGAGCAGCGTTTTACAAGAGAGGCAATATCCATTTGTAAAACTGCTAATAGACACTATTCTTGAGTACAAAGTCATGCGTCAGATTGCCAACTGCTCCCACAGTTATTCTGTCCAAGAAACTGCTTCAAACCACATTGGTGCGCCTGTATCCAACATTAGTGCAATTATTTCCCCATGTTCACTCATTTGGACTACACAACTCAAATTAACCAGCTGTAATATAACATTACTGCTGCACAGTGATGAGCAAACTGATATCTGCATGTCTAGCTTACATTTTAAAGACCTCCAGAAGCCATTTCGAAATAAATGAGAATGTGGGAATGTGGCCAGATCCAGACTTATCTCTGCTATTGTCACAACCTTTCAGGCCTGCCTTCATGACATCAGATTGCACCTTGCTGGTATACATCATGGAAGAGGCTGCCAACAGCCGTGAAAAGGGTGACTTCCAAGCTCACTGGCAAAGGGATTGACAATCGAACCTCCAATATCACATTGCCTTTTTACAAATGATGCGACCACACTTGGAATACAATTGCCAAATTCCTGTAAATCCTGCTGCCTGAGGCAGCTGCCTCACCTTGCCTCGTGGGTGAGCCGGGCTAGTCTTCCTCCTTCACAGACACGAAGTGTCCCTTATTTTTCAAAGTTTCAGTTTAGCAAATTTAGGATCATATGAAGAGTCTGATGGATCAGACCACTTAGCCCAGCACCCTGCTCTCAGGGTGGCCAACCTGAGGCCTATGAGAAGCCTGAAAGCACAACCTGAGCGCAGCAGCCTTCTCTCCATTTGCGAATCTTTTAAAGCCACTTAAGTTCTGTCTCTGTAACGTTTACTCCCCAGCTATGCCACAATTCTCCAGGGTGATGCGGGACTAATGAAATATGAGCTCCTTTTGTGACCATCTGGTTTGTGAGCATGTCAGCAGCTCCAGGCCTTATTTCCTTCTGGTCCTGAAACCCAAACAATGCGGAAACAGAGAGGACACTCACATAGTTTTCTCCAAAGCTGCGCTGCCCATGGTTGTAGGCCTCAATCACCATTTCCGCTGGCTTCGTTTTACTGACAGCTACAAGGCGAGGCTGTATAGCAGGCAATCCCTGTATTTGCAAAGAAAGAAATGGTCAGTGGCCAAGTGCACGTGGGGATGCTCACAACTCTGTGACTGGAACATGGGAAATATTTATCACAGGTCAACAGGCACCGATAAGAGATTTCATATTATCTCACGTCCACCTTGAACTTTGTTTTTTAAGGGAGACAAGTTCATATGTTCTGTTTTGAGTTAAGGTGGAAAAAACACAAAGGCTCCTAAAGACTAACAGACGCGTTGTAGCATAATCTTCCATGGATTAATAGTTCACTTCATTGAATACTGAAGTGAGAGGGAGGGAAAATGTTTTAAAACGAGGCTAAATGAGTATGAAATGCAATAGGTATTGACTATGACAACGCGACACAAAGCTTAAGACAAGCCAAATGACCATCCACAACAGCAGCAACTGGTAACAACACATCAATTTGTGAATCTGCCCTAAGCTGGGCTTCTGACCTCAATTATTTTATTTATAATAAATTCCATTAGAGTAACTTCAAATGCAATCCCATAGCTGCTGCCCTGGGAGTAGGACCTGCTGAACTTAACAGCATTTACTTTTCATGGTTCTTAAGGCACGTTGGTTCTGATTCAAAGAGATCCCGAGTCTTGCTTTGTGAACATACAGCAGCCCCATCCACACTTACCTGGAAGAAAGTCCAACTGTATTCAGTGGTGCTTAATCCCTACTTAATTGCTTATAGGAATTTCAGGGATGAGGGCAGATACAGAACAGGACAGGGCTCCTGCATGCTGAGCAGATGTGTATAAGAGTGAATTTCAGCAGGTATAGCTTGCTGTGTATCAAGTCCCTCTTCTGCACATCTACTGAAAGGTACAGGAGTCCTGTCCTCTCCTCTGCATCCCGCCACTTTAGCAGGACTGCATAGGGGACACAGCAGCTCAATGGCAGGGCATCTTTTTCACCTGCAAAGCCCCTGGGCTCATTCCCCAGCATCTCCAGGAGGGGCAAGGAATGTGGAGTGCTGCTGCCAGTCAATCAATTCCATTCAATTCACTGTTTATGGTCAAAGGCCTTCACAAGGAACAACAGAAGGCAAAAAGCAAGACATTTCTTCTATGAGCCTGCAGCGTGATTCTATGATTTACAGCATAAAATTGCCACACGTTAACGTAACACTGCCAGAGCAGATTTGGCTACCAGAGGTGTCATTTGCAAGTGTTTTTGCTTAAGAGTTCAACCATCACTTCCAAGGGGGATCAATCTGACACCTGATGGAGAACATAATTGTTGTAGTAATTCTACTGTCTCAAATATAGAATAATTTTTGATAATTGCACAAGGTAAACATACATACATAGGTATATAAACGACATGTCTAAAATAGTACAGGAGAGCAATCCAAAAGTCATCTTGGGACTCCTAAATATTTCCTCTGCCTCTTTAATCCTCCTTGCTTGAGAACTCAGATAGCAATCAGGGGAAGTTCCTGAAGGGATTCCTCTCCTATATCTATGAACCTCCTTTGAATTAATTGTCATTGTTTGCCCAGATGATCTGCATTGAGGGATGTCTGACAGGCATCCTGATGGTCTTATCAAATGCTAACGTTTTGTGTAAACTGTGTCTGGAACTATGCGAAACTTGCTAAATCCTCAGGAATATCCCACCTTGGCCTGCCTGAGCCACATTTACCCCACCTTAGGTGGGATGTAATTTCTGACTGTTTGTAGAAGGGACTGTCCTCCTTCTCCACGCCAAAACGCCATCCCCTTAAAAGAGATATTTCTTCTTGGTTCTGGGTCTCTATTGCCTCCTTGCTAGGAGGGGAGGGAACTCTGTTGCAACAGAAAAATATGAAGCTAACCACCCCTGTTTTTCTAGATCACAATCAACATTCGTCGTGCATGATATCCACGACCTCCCTGCATGCCTTCCCGTTCCCTGTGTGCTACCCCCAGGCGTCCCCCCTCTATGTATGCCGAGGGCCTTTGCTGAAAAAGCCCTGCGTAAGGGGGGGGGGGCTGCTGCTGCTGCCAGTCAGTGCAGGAAACACTAGGTTAGGTGGAAACAAATTCTGATTTGGTATAAGGCAGCTGGCTATGCTCCTAAAAAATGGGGGGGGGCAAACCCGGTAATAAGTTATTCACGTTAAAAGATACACAGGCTATTAATAACAGCAGCAGAGAGCAACGATCCGCAGGCCACGCCAGGTCTCAGGTCTCTCCCACCGGCCGCGTCCCGAGCAGGAACCGCCCGGCCGGCCGCCGCCGCCCCGCTCCCCGCCCTCCCGCCTCGCACCTTGGGCCTGCTGGCCGCCGCCTGCTGCACCCGCTCCTGGACTGCCCTGAGCGCCGGTCCCAGGCCTTCCCCGGCAGCCATCCCCGCTCTCCACATTCCCCAGCCGCGCCGCGGATCTTGGGCCGGGCTTCCGCCACACACGCAGCCGTCTGCAGGCAGCCAATCGCCACTCCAAGCCCTGCTGGGCTGGCCAATGAGGGTCGGAGGTGGGGCCCGGAGGAGGCGGGCTCAGGCCTGCGGGCTGGGCTCGGCCCTCGGCCATTTTGGAGAGGTCGGGGACCCGCAGCTCAGGGCGGCCGAGGGAAAAGTCGCTGCGGGGGAAGGGAAGCGGAGGGGATTCTTTTCTCCCAGAGCGCATGCGCGGGAGGCGCCGCTGGCGCAGTGATCGCAGCAGCGAATGCTTCCCGAGAGGAGGGGGTGTTTTTCGAGCAGGAATTCCAGAGGCGTCATGGATCAGTCCAGAACAGAACTCCAAAGGAAGGAATCTTTGGGATTCGGTACCTGCAGCGCCGTGCACGCACTGGCAGCTGTTTCTGAAGCCCCTCACAGGGCTGTTGTGAAGATCTGCATCGCACCAGCTAGTAGGAATACCACTGTCCAGGGATGAAACCCTCCCACCAGGATACTCCATTCCATCCCCTCTTCATTCTTCTTCTCATGAAACCCCACCAGGATACTCCATTCCACCCCCTCTCCATTATTCTTTTCATCAATCCCCACCAGTATACTCCATTCCATCCCCTCTCCATTATTCTTTTCATCAATCCTCACCAGGATACTCCATTCCATCCCCTCTCCATTATTCTTTTCATCAATCCTCACCAGGATACTCCATTCCATCCCCTCTCCATTATTCTTTTCATCAATCCTCACCAGGATACTCCATTCCATCCCCTCTCCATTATTCTTTTCATGAATCCTCACCAGGATACTCCATTCCATCCCCTCTCCATTATTCTTTTCATCAATCCTCACCAGGATACTCCATTCCATCCCCTCTCCATTATTCTTTTCATGAAACCTCACCAGGATACTCCATTCCAACACCCGCTCCATTATTCTTTTCATGAAACCTCACCAGGATACTCCATTCCATCCCCTCTCCATTATTCTTTTCATGAATCCTCACCAGGATACTCCATTCCAACACCCTCTCCATTATTCTTTTCATGAATCCTCACCAGGATACTCCATTCCAACACCCTCTCCATTTCCCCTCAATTGGCACTCCTCATTCCATTGCTAATGAGCTGGCTCCAACCTCAAGGGGTTGTCTTTGGGTATGTGTGTGTGTGGCAGTGGCAGATTTATAGGTATGCACGATATGCAGAGATTTAGGGTCCTATGTGGCCCAAAGGAGGACCCGGTCCAAGAAGAAGATACAAGTGATCCCAGTTAATACCACCTCCTAGTAATTGTAATATACGATTATGAGAACCTTCTAACTTTTGAAAAGTCAGAGAGAGATTGCCCTCTATAGAAACCTATACAGGCTCATGGCTGGTCTTGGACAGCAGGACTGGTAAGAAGACGACCAGCAGCCAATTGGAAACCGCAGAAGCCACACTGGATGTTCGGCTTCTGAAAATCATTTGAAAACCGGAACATTCACTTCTGGTTTTCGATCGTTCAGGAGCTGAAACGTACGAGTTCCAAGGCATTTGGCAACCAAGGTACGACTGTACGACTCTCAGATAAACACTGACAATTGGGAAACACTGGCCTGTGAGTGTTCCAGTTGGAGAACAGCCTTTACCAAAGGTGTCATGGACTTTGAAGACGCTCGAGTTCAGGAAGAAAGGGGGAAGGCGGTTGGAAGAAGCAAAGATCACCAATGTCAAAACAATGATTCTTCAACATCAACTTCGTTGGACTGGTCATGTTGTGTGGGTGCCAGATTATCATCTTCCAAAGCAACTACTCTATTCCAAACTTAAAAATGGAAAGCCTAATGGTGGTGGTTAACAAAAGAAGTTTAAAGATTCTCTCAAGGCAAATCTAAAAAAATGTAGTATAAACACCAACAATTGGGAAACACTGGCCTGTGAGAGCTCCAGTTAGAGAACAGCCTTTATCAAATGTGTCATGGACTTTGAAGGCGCTCAAACTCAGGACAAAAGGGAGAAATGTGCTAAGAGGAAGGCACGCTTGGCAAACCCTCACTGTGATCAACTCCCGTCCAAAAACCTATGTCCCCATTGTGGAAGGACGTGTGGATCCAGAATTGGCCTCCACAATCACTTACGGACTTAATGTTAAGACCGTGTTCATGGAAGGTATGGGGGGAAATGCCTAGCTCCTAAGTTATGCAAATATTTCGATATCCCTTATATAAATAATTCAAACCTCAGCAGAATTCGCACTGATCCCCCTCCACACACAACGGATCTGCCCATTCCATTGACACTAATCTTAAAAGTGAAGAACATTTTATTCATTACAATATTGAAACATACAGGCTGGTTTTAATCTGATACACAATTGCTATTGAAAACATTCCAAGAGAGTCAGAAAAGACAGCAGCATATTTGAACGGATGATGGCCAAGACAGTGATATTCACCATTTCACCCTCATTAAGAAAATCTGTTTTAAGAATTCACATCCTCTTTGCAAAGCTTGCACACAGGAAAAAGGAGGAAAATATATTCAGTGTTACTTTGTTCAATGCACATACAAAAAGGAATTATAAAAAAGTTATTTCCTAAGAGCCCAAAGAGCATTTCAGAAAAGGCATCTATCTCATTTTAACGAAGCAGCGATCACACTTAAAACAACAACAAAAATTGTTAAATTGCATTTCCAGTACCTAACAGGTTGGAAAGAATTTAATTGTTTTATCAGGAGAAATCTACACCTTAATTCTTTATTCACATTAATATTTGCTGCTCTTTATTGAATAGTGGTTTTAAGTTTTCTTTAGAGAACTTCTCTCTCTATATAAAAAGAATCAAAAGACTTAGTTATTCTAATCAATCTTTTTACATCAGAGTCATATAAAAGAAGTCATATAATACACTTTGGCTTTGCTGGAATTTAGTTTTTGCTAGTTAAAAAAAGCTTGTGTAAGAAAATATCCCCCACCCTTTCAGCAGGACCAAAAATAAAAAAAAAATCAGGAACTGCATCCCACAAGTCTAATATAAACATTTTCCCACTTAATTTTTACATTCTTTTACATGCATAATACTATCTGCAAAGTGTGATAGTATGAAAGCCAGGGGGGGAATTGTGTCTTTTTCTATTCCAGCATCTGACACAATACTAGACAGGAATTTTACTGCAAGGATGATGTGAAAAGAGCTACATACACACTCCAGTGTCTACCTATTCCACTTTAGCGCTTTTGAAAACCATTCCTTTAGTAACTTCCTGATGAAACTGACATGTAGCATCAGGTAGATTCTAGCATATTCACATCATAGACAAATAGCCACTCAAGTTCAGCAATAAAGTAACCAATCCAAAAGCAAGACTGGAGCAGATGTTTAAGCTTAACTCATTCTGGATTTTGGATGCTCACTTAGTATTCTGATGCAAAAGGAAAATAAATAGCTTTGACATTATCAGCTCAGGTGTGTGCCACAAAAACAATTCCTAGCTTCAGCTCGGAGGCTAGATGATGCATTTTGCCTGGCTGGTAGATCATGCTGGGGTGCAGGGAGAAAAAAGAGAAGGCAGCAAAGCAAATCATTAGACAGAAATAGGTTTATTTATTAGCAAAGGTCCCCCTTTCTTCTCTCTCGTACCTTCTACCAAATTTCATTGTGAAAGTTTGTCTTCTGCCATCCATGTTTAATATTTAAAAAACACGGATGGATCACAGATACATTAACAACACACACACCCCTATATCAAGGTTGCTTCACGTATTAAGAAGTTAATCAGTACCTCCTGATGCTCAGGTTACGTGTGAGAAAGAAACGTGCTTTGAGGGAAAGGGAATCAAGACATACATTGCAAGTTCCTGTGACAATCAGACTCAACTTCATGTTTCTCATGTTACAAGAGGCATGGACGGACAAATATCAAGTTATTTATTAAGGTGTCCAGTGGTTGGTAAAATCACCTTATGGACATTAAAAGACGCTACAATTTTCAAATCACTGCTGTAATTTTCAGTGATTCCAACAGAACAGCCCTCCTGCCCCAGGCAAGCAGCATGAACTCAAGATAATGTAGTTTTCAATCCCCAATGCTGTGCCTTAGTATGTAGTCCTCTAATGGACATGTGGGGCTTGCTAAACAGAACACCACAATCTTTCAAGAATTTGCTTAAGAAATACTTGCATATCACATAGGTCAGCTTCTCCCTTAGCGCCTGCAATGCTTGGCACAAACCCACTAAAGTTCAAAACAGGGCTGGGTAACGATGGCCAAAGTTTCACAGACGTGGTCAATGTTTGCCTGGAATGTACCACTTGAGACTGCAGGTGAGGGATCACATGCTTGCTCCTCCATTAAAATGTAAACCTGCACTTAGAAGAATAGCATGTCAAGGAAAAGAATGTCAACTTCACATCCCCCTAGACTTGCTAGGTGGGCACGGAAGGATTTGTTTTTATATGGAGCAGCAATCATATGAGCCAGACCTACAATATGAAGCCCCAATGCAGGTTCTACTACCTCAATGGAAACTAAGCCTAATATGAGTTACCACAGGACAGAGTACAGTACAGCTTTTTCTGTTTTCAAAGTTAGGTGTTGAATATACATCACCATCAGAAAGGTTTGTAATGTTACACTAAAAGAGATTCCCAAGGACTGTACCTTTCATCTTGAGTGGACCACACACACACCTTGGGAGCATCAATAATCTGGATCTCCTTTCACTCCAAGAGGAACTGGGGGGGGGGGGGAGCTCTATTTTGCATGTGGAAGATGCATACAAGAAAGCAGCGGGGTGGGGGAAGCCAAGGAGACCCGTGGTTTGTAATGTGGGAACCATCAGAAAGAAATCTAAGGCACATCTGGCTAAGTGTCTGGGACTCTCTAAGCCCATTTGGGGACTGCAGACTCACAACTTATTGTTCCCATTTTACAAAAAATGCAGTTTCGGGAAGCTGTCCTACTTGCATATTGAAAGGACAAGTTAAGAAAGCAAAAGGAAGAAGTAGCCTGTGGTTGCTGTTCACTTCTAAAGTCATCTTGCAAGAGCACAGCACACCACAGTATATCTATCAGACTGTCCAAACCACCCTTTTAGACAGACCTATGGCAAGCATCCCATTAAGCCAGGAATTGTGACAACCAGACTAATTTTAAAAAGTGCGTTCACATCAGCCCTACTCCCAGAAATCTGTAACACCTCATTCAAAAATTATTCCGGGGCATTTGCAGAATCAGAACTAGAGAGATAGCAAGAAGCAAAGGAGAAAGCTTTTGTGGTTGTCCCTTGCTATGCATAACAAAACAAGTTTTGAAGCAGAAGCTGGATAATTGTGATGTCCCGCCCAACTATGGGGCAGATATAGAGGAGAACTTAGCAAGATGATGCCTTAGCAAGATGATGTAGCTGTTGCTCTGTACTAACCTGGTATGGAAGAATGGGACTATGGTTGGAAGCAAAAATAGAGGAGCGATAAGTACTTTGGAGACCGGAGCTTAGTGTTTCTTTGCATCTCAGCCCCATTTATGAAAGAGGCCATGCCATGTTTAAAACACAGAGCAGCAAGCTATAAGACACAATGAGTATTTTGAAAGCCAGGAACCTGTCGACAAGGGTGCAACTGGACAAGCCTGATAACAAACCAACAGCTCCAAAATCCACTTATCCGTCATGTCAAAGAGAATTTTCACACACTGCAAGAATGAAGGCCTTGACTACACAGCCAATTTTGCGTGTAACTAATCAAGGTTATGTAATAGGCTTCCAGGTCTTCTTACTCTGACTATACCCATTGGCATTGTATTGAGGGCTGATAATAAGGAGCTGTGTCCAACTAACACCTACTCAAGAGAACACCCATTAAAATCGCCTATGTTAGCTATCTCTGTTACGGTAATTTCAGTGGGCCCACTATGAGTAGAAATAGCACTGGATAGAATCGAAGGTCTACAAGGTGCATATGCTTAATATGATCTCTGGAAAATAGACGTCACCGAGTATCCCAACACAACAACGGGATACTAGATGTTGACCTCTGGCCACACTGTCTGGGGCTGATGGTAACTGGGAATTCAACAGTTCTGGAGGGTCAGAGTTTCCCCATTACAGATCTCATACTGAACACACTTATAGCACAGTCTAATGTAAGATAGCACAGTTATCAGGGAAACAAAGCAAAGCCCACCTCTAAATCAAAGCCTGCCAGCTGCTTTGGAACAAACCATTTCTAGAACACTAATGGGAGTAATCTAGAGGAAGTGGTCTGACATTTACAGTCTAACCAAGGGCATCATCTGAAGAAGAGTTTACTGCTAATGGAAGAACTTGGATGCAACTACGTAAGTTGAAGGCAGCTCACAGGGCTGTCCCCAGGACAAAAATCCACAACTGCATTGATGCCAATTCAAAAATAATTTCCCCAAAGCATCACTCAAAGGATCACTTCAAAAAGCAACCCTGCAAGAGCTAAAAATGAGGTCAGAACGAGTACAAAGTAATGCTATTCAGCGCTGGAAACCTTCGCTATGAGCAAGCATGGGGTGGATATCCACCAGATGCCTTCCTCTAGGAAGACACTGAAATATTTTTACTAGCACAGTTGCACCCATGAAGCTGAGGGAAACAGAGAATCTGACTGCTGGTTTACAATCTAGAACACAGGTGTGCAACTAGAGATTTGCCAAGCTGAAACACAAGCCATGTACGATGGCCTGCTAGGGTCTTAGTAAATCAGTTGGAACTTGGTGTGTGTGTGTAAAACATCTAGCAGGCCATGATTACATGGCTGGTGAGCTTGGCTTGATGGATGACCAGTTTTGCATGCATGGTCTAGAAACAGGGATGCAAGCCAGGGTCAATTTGCGAATGCAGGGTGTCCATCTGGCTGACCAATGCTCTCTCGTGCAGAAGTAACATTCCTGGAAAAGGTAACATTCCCCTGTGACAGCTGCACTTAGACAAACCATTACTGTGAGGGCAAAGCCTGCACTCCACCCAACACTGGTCCTGTGATTGTCCCTATCAGCACATCAGGAGAGGATGGTGGACTGTGGGGTTCAGATGTACCATATGGATGCATCCTGAAATAAGCACCATTTGGACACCCCTTTAGTGTGCTGATATTTAATGCTCCACAACACAAGCCAAAATCTAGAATCTGTAGTGTCTCTGTGTGTTTTAATTCAAAACATAGCACCTTTATTTGAGGGTGGAATGGGGTCAACATATATGCTACAGGTAAAATCCAACGGTTGGACAGCATGCTCATGAATCCTAATAATCCAGGAAGGACATGTAGTTGGTATCTAGCTGGTGTGCATATTATCAAATTTGGGCTACATCAAGCACTCAAAGACCAGTAAGAAAGGAGAGAAAGAGAGAGAGAGAGAGAGAGAAAGAAACTCCTTCCGATTGCTGAATTTGCTGGGTAAGATGCTTATCACCCACCTGTTGGACTTGACTTGTAACATGTGCACAACTGCCAGAGGAAAGAACAGTTTCTAGCAAGAAACGTCTCCCCTTCTTCAACTGCAATGAAACTGATTGGCTGCAGAGTCCATCAGGAAAATGCTGCAGCCTCTTAGTGTGATTCAGTGTTGCTTTCTCTATCCACACGAGCACAAACATGACAGTGAATCTGACTGCTGAGAAATAAGTCAGGAAGCTGTCCCATTGTGTGCTTCCAACAAACCAGCCTGCCTCCCCCCTCCCAACACCCTTTTTTTTTTTAAAAAAAACACAGCTTTGCCTGGCTCTTCTCCGACATCCCAGAAGAGAGAAAGAAATCACATTGAGGAGAGGCGCTAGGCGTCAGTTCCATTCAAAGATCAGGTTGCCCCGTTGGCCAGACTCAAGATTCACAAACCCTCCCCTGCTCCTAGCCAGTTTTCATCTCTCTGCTCCTCTGTGGGTCCTTCTGAAGACTTTGTGGGCGTCCCAGCGTGGTCCATGAACATGTTTGGAATATCTTTGCCAAAGTAGATCTTGCTGTTGGTGGCAATTGCTTTGTACTTCATGAGCTGCAAGTATTCTGGAGTCAGTTTTAGCTGCAAGAAGAGAAAGTGCATAAAAAGCCCAGGGTTAGAGAGATCCTTTAAAATTCAAGAGCGTCAAAAGAGCCCTGCTGGATCAGGCCAATAGCCCATCTAGTCCAGCATCCTGTTCTCACAAACCAGATGCCCCAGTGGGACAAGCAGAACCTGAGCACCAAAAACACTCTCCCCATCCTGCAGTTTCCAACAATTGATATTCAGAAGCACACTGCCTCCGACAGTGGAGGTGAACTTGGGAGACCTAGGTTCTGCCTATGGATCAAATTATCTCCAAGGTGGCTGACGACAGATTGGAAACAATGCAAAAATGATACAAAAAAGGAACTGTGTGCGTCTCGATGGTGGGGCCGCTAAGTGAGATGCAGGGAGGGGATGACATTTTAGAGCAGCGATGAGGAAGCTATGGCCTCCAGGAAGCTGCTAGATTTCAGCCAGCATGGTCAATGGTCAGGGATGATGGGCGTTGTGGTCAAACAGCATCTGGAGGACCTCAGGTTCCCCATCTCTGTGTTAAAGCACTTCAGTCTTTACTTAGCTCAGTTGCAATCTGAGTAAGAACTAGGCCCAAGAGACCACAAACCCATGTCAAATCATAATCACATAGCCTTTGCATCTACAGAAGCAGTAGCCAATATGGGGATGTCTTTGGGATGTTATTAGAGTAAGCTCCCAACATCCCTGATCACTGGCAGTGCTAGCTGGGATTGATTGCAGCTGTAGTCCAAAGCACCATGACAGCACCATGTTTGTTTCCCTGCAGGAGTATGAGCCATTGGGAACCTGCAACCCCAAGCTGAGGATGCCAGCTGTGTGGAAGAACAGCTAACCTTGTTGGCCTCTGCCATCTTCAAAGCAGTATAACATTCAGCATCTGCCCTCGCCTTCTCTCTAGCAAGGAATGCAGCATCTGCAGAAAGAGGAAGGGGAGATTTAGAAGTATAGGGAAGCTGTACAAGTCCCTGGAAAGCCCATTTCCACCTACAAAAGACAGCACAAGTTTTCACGGTTGTAATCAATGCTTTACCAAAGTCCAAACTCCGCCCCCTGCAGCCCCAGCACAATTTTGGATTGAACCAGAGCAGAAATGGGGAAATGACTGGGATCCTAGGATATTAGAAGGGAACATGAAAGGAAGGAAGCAGAGGACAGAATTTCACTTGCGCCCATTCAGATTGGTATTGCTGGTGAGTCAGACTGTTTTAATACAGGGATGAGGAAGCTGGTGCCCTCCAGGGGGTGTTGGGCTACAACTCCCACCAGCCCCAGCCAGCATGGCCAAAGGTCAGGAGCAATGGAAGTGAAAGAGCCCAACAACACCTGGAAGGCCACAGGTTCCCCATCCAGTATTAGTACCGACTGATGAAAATTAACACTTCTCTCTGTAAAACATGAAGGCTAGGATTTGTCTGGTAGAAACAGGCAAGAAGAACTGGCACACAAGAGAGTTCAGAGCATTCCATGCAGGCAAGTGAGAGGAACAGAGAAGGAGGGATGGAGAGCTCCAATACTGAGATGTAACTGACTGCTACAGAAGAGGCAGTTATCTTCTGCCAGACCACAATAGTATTTTTTGGGGGGTGGGCAGGCTAGCAATTTTTGTGGGCTTATTTACAAGTGTTGTTGTTGTTGTTCCAACAATTTATATACCACGTAATTGCTGCGGTCTTTAAGTGGAGCACAAGCAACTCAATACTATGAAAACAAAAAAGACACAACTCAGATACTTTAGATCAGCCTCCTCTAACTTGGTGTATTCAAGATCATTCAGCCCCACTCAGTGCAGTTAAATGAAAACTACACAAGCTATGAGTAACCACCCCTGTTTCCCAGAGTGTTGACTGGCATTATACCAGCCCTGCCCTTTCCAATCTATGGCGCCCTCCATTTCCCTCCCGCTCCGTCCTTTGTGATTTTCAGGAAGAAACAAACCAAAGAAGTTTCAACCTGCTGCATGAAATTCTAGAGACCCAGCCACAAACTCCGGCAGTTGATCAACGAGGTGTAAAACCTTGTTCGGAAAACTCTTAAGTGCAGAAAGCCCACGATTTTAAAAGCAACTCTTGCAAAACTGCTTTTTAAAAAACAAAAAAGATAAAAAGTGTGTGTATGGGGGGGGGGGGAAGCCTGTCACTTTTCCCCTGGAGTCTGTGATCGTGTTGTTTCAAAACACATCAATCCATTAGCTGGTCATTTCTGCTCACATACCAAGAGGGCAGCTGCAACCAACTCCAACAGCTGAGAGTGCCTGAGATTCAAAGAGCACACAGCAATCAACTTGTCAGAGCAGCTGGAACGGCTTGGGACAAAGCCAAACATTCTCTGCCGAGGGTTCGGCTGGGCCTCCCGACTCCTAGGGGGCTGCATCGAGGGCCTGGCACCTGGCAACATGCCTTGATGAGAAAGAAAACCACCAGCGCTCTGCTGGGGACTGCCTAATGAGAGACTGCTGATCTGTAAACCACTAATTGGCTCCTCAGCGAGATGCTGCAAAGCTTGACAGGGCCTTTAATGAACCTAACAGGATTGAGGGACAAGCTGCTCAGAGGCAGCCAGCACAGCCTTTCCCAGGTCCAGGAATCTGCCCGACAATAGGAATGACGAAGAGGAGGGGAAATCCTTCCACATCACATGCCTGCAGTTGTAATCAACTGGCAGCAGCTCTTTGGCTGAGGGCATGGGCTGTAGCTCAGTGGCAAACGGTCCCAGGTTGAATCCCTGGCTTTGGGCTGGGAAAGTCCCCTGTCTGAAACTCTGGGGAGCGCCGTCTGTGAAAATACAAGGCCAGAACAGACTGTTGGTCTGACTCAGCACAGGGCAGCTTCATGCGCTCCAAGAACCGAACTGTGGCATGCATAGCACATGCTCTGCTACAGTGCATCAAAGGTATCCAGGGCTGACATGTTGAACTGTGGAAGGAGAGTTGCAAATTCTACAGAAACACAAACAAACACAAATACCAGGGGAGCTGAAATGTTTGGTAGATTTCTTCTGGCTTACAGAATCCTGGCTGAGGAAACTAAACAACCTCATGTGCAAAGAAACACATGGCTGGAAACAGGGAAGTGTGGAGGTATGCAATCAGTGGAGGCAGAACGGGGATTAAAAGCAATTCACTCGATGGTGCTGCTCCAAAGATGTTTCTCAACCACAAGGACTATTTCAGGTGTGGGGAACTTTGGGCCCTCCAGATGTTGCTGAGCTGCAACTCTCATCCTCCCTGGCCTTTGGCCATGCTGGGGCTGATGGGAGCTGCTGTTCAGAAACATCGGGGGGGGGGGGAATGTTCCCCACGTGTGGACTACTTGAATCAGCTGCAACCTGGCGACATAAAACACAGAACGACTTGGGACCCAGGTACATAATGGACTGCCATCTTCAGAACTGGACTATTCAGTTCTATAGACCTGCCAGGGATGCCCCACTTGTTGTTCCAGCTTCTGCTCAGAGGCTGGCAACATGAGAGAGGGCACTTTCAGTTGTGGCTACTCGATTATGGAGTTCCCTCCCAAAGGGCATTTGGCTGCCCTCTATAAATAGGATCAAGGTAAGATGCTTTCTATTTGCCCAGGCCTTTGGAATGTGCCTTTTTTATGGTTTTGCTACTGTCACGTCTACTATTGATGGTTATATTTTGTTTTACCATCTAGCTTGGATGTGAGGTTTTAACAAATGGTTACTGCTGTTCACAGCTTTGTATGCAATATTGCATTGTCAACTGCTCTATGCTCTATTGGGAGGAAGGGCAGGATAAGAGAATGGAAAAATAAATAACCCACATACTTCTAGTCCCTGCCTGTCTTTTGTCAAGTACAGTGGTACCTCAGGTTAAGTACTTAATTCATTCCGGAGGTCTGTTCTTAACCTGAAACTTTTCTTAACCTGAAGCACCACTTTAGCTAATGGGGCCTCCTGCTGCTGCCGCGCCACCGGAGTGCGATTTCTGTTCTTATCCTGAAGCAAAGTTCTTAATCTGAAGCACTATTTCTGGGTTAGCGGAGTGTGTAACCTGAAGCGTATGTAACCCGAGGTACCACTGTATCCTGTGGTCCGTCTTCCCCCAACCTGGTGCCCTCTAGAGGTTTCAAACTGCAATGCCCACCAGTCCTAGCCAACATAGTCAATGCAGGTATGACTGGAGCTGATGTTAAAAAATGTGGAGGGCACTAGGTTGGGGAAGGCTGATGTTTTTAGATGCAAAGTGGCCAGCTTCATCTTTATTGGACCTTAAAATATTCATCTGCGAGAAAGGAGGGATCCACCAGGCCCATACCTAAGCCTATTTGTGCTCTGACATCCTTGGTCAGATGGAAAATCTTTTCCATAGCTGCTTACCTTCAATCTCAGAGATTCGCTTCTCAGTTTCTTTTTCCATCACCTTCTGCCCGTATGTTATTTCAGCCACCTGGGCTATTTTTTCTGCCTCTGTATTAGGAAAGATAGACCAATGATTATGGGAACCAACTCCGATGGTCAACGTAGCTAATTTGTTCCTGGAACAGCAAGACACCTGGCAAGCTCAACTCATCTACTTCAAAACACTGACTTGCCCCTCCTGCCATCCCTGCAGAAAGAACAAGGTAGCAAAAACCTTCTCTTCTCTTTTGGAATATGCTTCCCTCTTTGATTAAGACTAGCTCGTGGTACATTACCACTTGTCCATGAACAACTGTGATTATCTCACCAATAGGACAGTTTTCTCAATCCAAACTCTCTCGCTTTTTGCCTTGATAAGATGTGTGCAGGCCTGGTCTAGGAACCAAGAGGGGCAGCAATCAAGAATCTCCTTGTGCACAAATTAGATGCTGCACACACAATTTATTTAGCAAAGCCTTTTGTCATCACCTCATCTCCCACCAACCTCTTGATGAATCGGCTATGCCTGCCTCACATCCCCCTAGGGATGAAGTCTCTTCCTATGTGCTATGCAACTCCATGTGCTGTTCTCTAAATAAATATCCACAAACCAATAAGAGCCTTCTTGCGTTCCGTCTCAGCTTCCTTCTCCACCACCTTCTGCTTCTGAGCTGCAATCAACAGCTTTGTCTTCTCGCTCTCCCTAGAGGGACCAAGACAGGCGAATAAGTAAAACACTTGCAGAAACAGCAGATGCTCCTGGAAGCAGGATACACCTGATTAGAACAGGAGTGGGGAACCTCAGGCCTGGGGGTCAAACACCAACCCAAGCCTCCCTATCTGGCCATGCTTTGCAACCTCTTTGTCTGTTTTTCCCCAGCTGGATTGTGTCCTTGAACTCTGATAATGCCTTTTGCTAGCCTGGATGGATGCTAGAGAGGTGTACATGAGCATGTGCAGAAATTAGCCTACTATACTGGGACATGCATTGTTCTGCCCACTTCTGCCTATGGCCCTGCCTGCCCACCTGTCATGGACCGGTTGGATGCAGAGGAATGGTGGGAGGGAAGAAGGCTCAGAGCCTGGGGAGCGCTGGTGAGACAACGATGAGTGGTCCAGAGAGAGAAGACTCTGTAGCTGAAGAATGCCCAGACAATAAGCATGCAATACTGAACCATCTTGGCTATGACAGGCGAACAACTGCTTATCCACAAGGGCAGCCACACAATGTGCAAAAAGTTAACAGTGTGTGTCCTGCAGGAGAAGACTGGAAACCTTTCCAGTGCAGCATCCCGCCTCCCACATGGGTGAAAAATATGCTCCTGGGAAGCTCACAAGCAGGACATGAATGTGCTAGCCATCTTCTGTTGATCTTACTGGGCACAGAAGTAGCATATAGTCATCATGACTTGTACTTACTTATCCTACAGAAATTGGTCCAATCCTCTTTTAAAACTATGTGAGTTGGTGGCCACCATCACACCAGGTTACAGCGAACTGCATAGGTTACCAAGGTGCAGTGCCTAGGTTTGCATTTGGCCATGGCTTGTTTAACCAAAACATGGTTTGTTTGAGTATGAGAACCTAGCCCAGGGGACTAGCTACACACCGTCACAACTGTACTGAAAGGGAAGGAGAGAATACCTGCTACTTACATGAGTTCGTAATTCCTCCGAATTGTCTCTGGGATGTTTGGCTTTGTGACTCGGACTGCCTGGAGAAATAAAAAGGGAGGATGATGAGGGAAGGAGGCTGCTGAGCAGCATGTGCTCAACGCAGTCCATAGCGACCTTATCATATATCCATCTGGAGCACGAGATGCTGCCTAATCAAGGAAAGACTCTCCATGATAAGACTCAATACAATCCACAGTGGTCTCCACTCTTATTCTGTTAGCATGCAACTGATGCAGTCTAAAGTAGGAGAGTCTAGCAATGAGTCCCCAGCATGGATCCCCCAAAATTGGGGTGGTTCTTCTATTTGGGTGGGTGTTGTATGGCACCAAATTCTTTGCACAGACTTCTAAAAGATTCAAATTATCTGCTGCCCGTCCAGGCTCTGCTAACAAAAAGCCAGCACAAAAAGAAAAATTGATTCCGCTCTTCTGCTCGCTTGATGTTAAGATCTATCCAGGAGCACCAGCAAGTTTGATGAGCAAAGTGGGGCAATGTTAGGTCTAGCTTGCAGCTCTTCAATCCCCTGTCTGGTACTGGACCAGAACTCCACCCCCACCCCTAATATTCTTGGTTACCTGTATGATGAGTCCTGGTGCCATGGATGTCAGGTCTTGCTGGAGAGCCAGTTTCAGGTTTTCATCAATCTGATCTGGTAAGATAATGAACCATATAATTAGACAATTTTAAAGGATAATTGAGTGTGGTGTGTGAATTAGTCATGTTGGACAGAGTACCACATGCCTCTGAAGTGGAGCAGCTTTTCATTCATGGAATTATAGAATTGTAGAGTTGGAAGGGATAACTAGGGTCATCTAGTCCAATCTCCTGCAATGCAGGAATCTTTTGCCCAACGTGGCGCTGCAACACATGACCCTGAGAATAAGAATCTCATGCTCTACAGACTGAGCTAACTCCATTCACTTGGACACGCACAGCCTAGAACGCATTAAAAAAACAACAACCCTTAAAAAGATGCTAACAAGTGGGTCACATCAGTGGTACCACCTCCATTTTAGTGATCAAGGCACTCACCAAATAATTCAATGTAAACTTCCTGGAGAGTGTGGACACTGCAGAACTGGTTGAGCTCATGGTGGATCTTGTTGAAGATGAGAGCTTTGTCATAATCTGCAGTGAAGTTCTTCACTATGTCATATACTGGTGAGAAGAGAAAAGGGTGCCGTTAGCTCAGATCAGCCCTCACGCTTAACAACAGTAGCAGGTTGCAACATCAGGAGGCAGCACCCTGTAGTCTCTGTTTAACACTGGGGGTGGGCACTATTGACTGTGAGTAGACCTGGAGGCATTTCAGGCCAGGCAATGGAGATTGCAGGTCTGATGACTCCCAATAAGACCCAAGCAGAGCCAATCTCACTCCAGTTCTTCCTACAAAGCTTATGGGTCTGCTGCACTTTATCAGGGCTCAAATACACTATGCCTCACCAGGATTGGTGAGAAGACAAATATATTCTGGCCCTCTGGGAAGGCCCTGACTCCCTGGACAAGAGGGAAGCCAGCTAGGCCTCATCCATTGGACAAATATGGAGCAGCTCAAGGGACAAGGACACTCTGCTCTTTGGGGAAGGGCTCAGTAGTAAAACATTACATGCATAAGGCGCCATCTTCGGTCAGCAGCATCTCCAGGTAGTGGTGGGAATTGTCTTGCCTGAAACCCTGGAGGACCACTGCCTGCCAGTGTAGACAATACTGTGCTAAATGGACCAAAGCGCTGGACCCAGCATAAGGCAGCTACTTATGTTCCTTGCTGTCTGCTGCGTTGGTATTGCAGAACTGAAGGGAAGGAGGCTCTGGCCCCATCTATCTGTCAGAGGAGTAAGAGTTGCTGCTGTGTGGTGCATGCCTGCAATATGTGTGCAAGAGAGTATGTTCAAAAGCTGTTTTTTTGTTTGTGGTTATCATTACCTGTTTGATGCAAGCCGCCTTGAAACTCATTTGATTGAAAAGTGGGGCGTAAATCTTCAAAGTAAATAAAACTATATTACTACTGGAACGGGTGTGAACATTCTGTGTGGCAAATCCAGCCCCCAAACTCTTGCACACTCCTCCATGCCACAGCCCGGAAAAGGAAGCACAAGTAAGCAGAGCTAAATAAACTCACCGGCACTTTGGATTAGGAAGTTCACAACCTCAATTCGGTCAAAATAGATCATCACTCCTCCACTGCAGAAAGAAAGTGGGAAGAGAGGTGAGTGTTTTGACAACACACCCTGGGGATGAAGACAGAATGTATCGAAGACTAGAATGTACCCAGTGCCTAACCAACAAACCGTAAAAAAAGGAGCAAAATTGAAACAGGGAGGATTTCTTATCTAGTTCTAGCACGTATGCAGGACCTTTCTCAAACTTGGGGCCCCAACTGTTGTTGGACTGCAGCTCCCATCATCCCTGACCACTGGTCCTGCTAGCTAGGGATGCTGGGAGTTGTAGTCGAACAACAGCTGGGGACCCCAGTTTGAGAAACACTGATCTATGGGATAAAGAATTGTATAGATGTGGGAAGCTGTCCTGTGAGAGACCCACCGGGCTCCATCTCTGCTGGCTTCCACTGCCCAGAGACATTGTTACTACTCATGGCAGCTCTATGCAACCTCTTGCTTCAGAGGCAGCATGCCTCTAAATACCAGCTGGTGGAGAGCAAAAACAGAGCGAGTCATTGCTTTCATGCACTGCTTGTGGATTTCCCACCGGCATTTGGTTCATCACTGTAGCAGGAAACAGGATTCTGAACTAGATGGGGAAACCGGCTTGATCTGGAGAACGTCAAAAGAGCCCATCTAATTCTTTTCTTGCCATGACCAATCAGATGTCTATGGGAAGCCCAGAAGCAGGGCTTAAGTATGCACTTTTGATACTCAGTTTTGATACCCAGCAAGTGGTATTCAGTGGATTTAGAACATGGTCACCATGACTAGTAGCCGTTGATAGCATCTGCCTCCCCAAATTTGTCTCATCCTCTTTTAAATCCATCCAAGTTGGCGACCAACCTTGAGGGAGCAAATTCCATAGGTTAACTACACGCTGTGTGAAATTGTGGTTAAAGGTTTATTGCTTATTTTAAAGTGAATTGTTAGCTATTTAAGGGGTCAAGTCCTTTTGTGGCAACGCAGAGCATGAACAAAGAATACAAAAAATAGAACTGCATGAGTGATTGCTCTTTAAGCACACACCCAGCATTTTCCCCCAAGACGTCATCCCTGACCTGGCTGTGTTGGTTGGGGCAGGAGGGTACCATGTTGTCTGGCCCTGGTGTAATGAGTTGCCCATGCTTTAGGTCACTTGAGTTCCTCCCAACAGACTATGACAATAAAGAGATAATTGCGTAGATCTATGGTTAATTTTATAGCCAAACTATTTGTTTGAGCCATCTGAGTATTCAGCTTTGAGACTAAAAAAATATTCTCAGTAATGGGTTACTTCAGTTTTCAGAACAGAATTCACTGACTTTCATTTGTTTTCACAAGCACGGCTTCTGTTTTGCAGGCTGTTCCAACTAGTTCAGGCCACCACCCTAGTAGCATTCACCCCAAATGCTATAGAGGGAAAGTTTTGAAGTAAGTGAAGGATAAAATGCCATCTAGTGGCAGGTACAGAGAGCTTCACAGCTTCTTCTGAGAAGTAAAACTCAATAAGGACATCCCATTCAGAAGGAAAAAAACTAATTTGCATGGAAAACATGGCGCCATCAGGCGCTTAATTGCCTAGAGAGGTCATACAATCACATTTCTTGAAGGATTTTCTGTAATGCATTGCACAAGCATCCTTAAAAGAGGTTTTAAGTGCAGGCAAACCAACATGGGTTGAATCCTGCTAAGTCACTGTGTGAGCGGAAGCAACTTCCACAACTGCTTCCTACAAATCTGGTCTAGGGGTTTCCCAACCTTCTGGAGCAGTTTTGGGGAAGTTCCATTTTTCTCAGAGAAGTCCTTCCGCTCCCAAAAACTTAGTTGAATACAACCCTATACTTCAGAAATTGCACTGTACATACAGAGAATTTGCTATCTGCTGTGGGATACCAAAAATCTGAGCTTCCTTTTGAAAAACCAAAGCAACTCCCCATAACCTATGTTTCTAGCCCTTATGAATGCAAACAGAAGGTTAAAGGCATCTGGGGAAGAAAGGGGTGAGTAGGCTGTCCAAACAGGAGCCTGCACAGCTATTTGTACTTCCCTCACGTCTACGGCAATGACAATATAAGCAAACAAGGCCAATTAATGAATGTGCATCTATTTACCCAAACCACATGATTCGGCTTTTCTCAACATGGAAAGCTCGACTTCTGATGTGCGATATCTTGTTTTAGAGGTTTGGACTGTCCGTTTCTACTTTTTGATTCTAAATGCTCAGCTAAGCCTGCTTTAAGAACACACTTCACCCAGCCTACATAGAGGTGTCATATACATTTCAGGATACAGCATAATAAGGCAATTTGGGGCAAGGTGCTTCCATTTACTGTCTCAGCAGAGCCGCTTTTCAGTGCCACTGCACAGAGGCACCACAGAAGTCGAAGAAGGTCCAAAACGGCATATATGGGAAGCAGCCTCAACCTGTGAGCTTGAGAAGGACATAAAGGCACCAAATTCAATTCTGGGGCCACAACTCACCTTGTGCCACATGGAACATTTTTTACTTCATCTGTTTGCAATGTTGTCTAGAGAGAGGGAGAAAGAAAGCAAAAGGATTTGTAATGAACTGGATCGCTTACAATGGCGTACGACCACATTCCCACCGCGGCAACATTCAGGAGAAATAAAGGTAAAGAAAAAGGTAAAGGACCCCTGGATGGTTAAGTCCAGTCAAAGGCGACTATGGGGTTGTGGTCTCATCTCGCTTTCAGCCTTCTGGGTCATGTGGCCAGCATGACTAAACCGCTTCTGGCGCAACAGAATATCGTGACAGAAACCTATTTATCTACTTGGGCTGGTGTGATTTCGAACTGCTAGGTTGGCAGAAGCTGGGACAGAGCAATGGGAGCTCCCTCTATCATGGGGATTAGAACCACCAATCTTTTGATTGGCAAGCCCAAGAGGCTCGGTGGTTTAGACCCCAGCGCCACCTGTGTCCCTTCATTCAGGAAATATATGCCAGTGATGACCAGAGTAACAAGGTTGATTTTACACAGCAGGCTACATTCCAATAACAATAACAATTTATGACACTTTTCCAGGCTCAGAATTTGAACCTGCCATTAGGAAAAAAGACTAATACAGCATCCCAGACTACTTGGGTGCAACTAATAAGAACTCTATGTGCCACATTCCTGTAAGGAGATCATAAAAATGAAAAGTACCTGTACTGATTTATAGGAGGTTATGAAAGGGAGCATTAGGTGGAAGCCAGGGCCACTGGTGGATGTCAGCAGGGCTCCTCCCCTGTTAAAAACAAAGAGAGAAAGGTGTGCATTTATATCAGGCAGTGCTGTGATCCTTGGTGCAGAATAATGGGAGTTTTAGAACAGGCCTAGCAGGGGTCTTAGTTTGGCCTGAGAGGCAGTTTCCCCTGAAACATGTTCTCTTTCTGCACATGTGATGTCAGGTGTGTGGCAGGTGAAAATGCATCTGAGAAAAAAAAAAAGATTTGGGAGCCTGAAGGGTGCTTCCAATTGTTCGCTGGCAAGTGGAGATCGCTGATCGGTGCCGACTGCAAGTGCCTTTGAGGCTACCCATTTGTTGCAGAGGGAAAACGTCCATTTACAGGCATGGTTTGAATCCAAACTGCACCTGCAAATGGACAAAGGCAGGACTCACTGTCACCGCCAATGAGCACCAAGAACGGTCAGTGGGAACATATCTTAAACATCTTCACGGGGTTCATTTCCATGGTGAGTCCTTTGAAAGCCCTAGGTGGAGCACCTAACTCCACATTGGCCTGCCTTTGCAGCGAGATTGCCACTTCAGGTCCCTCTGGCTGCTCCTGGCTAGAGGTGAGTTGCAAGAAGGGTCTTCTCGGTTGTGGCACCCTGCATAAGGAAGACTCTTCTTAAGAGGTTTTCCTGGCACTGACTATGCCACAGGCTTTATTCTCTTACTGTTAATATCATCTACTCTTTTAATTATTATGCTTGTTGTACATTTTCTTGTTCTGTTTAACTGATGCAAGCTGCCCTGAGAATATTTATGCTGAAAGGCAGCATACAAGTTTTTTAAAAAATAATTAATGATGCTGCAAGACAGCCTCCTCCATTGGAGTGAATTGGAGAATTGGTTGACTGTCACATCCTAGAGTCTTGGCAACTTGAGTTCAAAATGAACTTTACCGTACAACATACACATTCTCAGAATCTGAGGATTCACAGGATTGTATCCAACGTTAGCCATACTTGTGAGCAGACACACTGAAATTAATGGGCATGACTCACTTAGGCCGATTAATTTCAATGAGTATACACCGAGTAGAACTTATTTTGGTACACTCAGTACATCCAGATATAGAGATTTTATTGCTGGGGGGGAAAGTTGGTGCTTACTCACAAAAAGGGGAAGTATAGTAGTTTATCAGTACAGACAAAAACTGGCAGAAGCAGACATAGAATAAACAGAGACAGATCTGCAGTTCTATAGCACTCTTTGCTCTTAAGAGAAACACGCAGGCTTGAACACTGCCACTGCCACCGCCACCTCTCCTGCACACGGTTCCTCTTTCAAAATCATTTCTTGCTCAAGAGACATTTTTTGTGTTTGCCTCTCTTCCTGAATGTGAGATTCACTGGGCTGCTGTATATATGGGGCTACTTTAGTTTATAATTCTTTAACTTACCGTACTAGGCTGAATGTGTATTACCGTTGGTTCTTGGTTTTTTAATCATTTCTATTTTATTATGCTTCTTTTTATTTGATAATGTGCATTTGTATGTGTTGGAAGCTACCTTGGGAGGGCTTGACACTCCCTGGCAAGCAGCCTCCATATATTCTAAAGGGAATGAAAATTAATAACCTACAGTCTGTTATGATTAAATTGGCAGGGTATGGTCAGTGCTTACCTAAGAGAAACCATTGTTTGAAGTGGGTTTCCAGTTCTGTTTTGCAGGGCAAGAACTAGGAACAAGGAATAAAGGCAGTTGCCTTATACGGTACAAGTTATACCACATCAGACCATTGCCCATCTAGCTTAGTATTGTCTACACTGACTGGCAGTGACTCTTCCTAGGAGCCATTTGATTCATTCACCATGGCAATAGTGCTAAACAGGAAGCAAACTGAAGCTGCATGGAAGAGGGAACTATTTTGAGTGTTTAAGGGCTTCCCCCACTTTCTGATCCTAGAAACCATAATCTGGAGAGCGGTATAAACTGACATACACACATCTGCAGAAAGTGGAGCTCCCTCTAAGCACCTGCACGTACCTGTAATAAACGCCAATGTGCCCTTCTTCGATCTTGTGTATTGCAGAAAAAAGAGCAGCTGCCACCAGGCTGGCAGCTAGAGCTGCTATGGCACCCAGCTGAGTCATCCCTGAGAGTATAATCTAGACAAGAAGGAGAACGGCAGGGAAGGAAAGAAAAGAAAAGAAAAGAACAATGAGTCCCGCAATACTTTAGAGCTCTGTGTGGAAACTAGGCCCATTATTCTGAACCTCTGGGGACAGGATGTCCTGCCTTAGAGCGTTATATATTAAGCAGTTAAGAATGCCCTTTGCTTGATCAGATCAAGGTCCACTTTGTCCTATCCTCCTTCCCTGCCCAAATGCCGTATCGCAAGCTCCCAAACAGAGCACAAAGGAACAGGCTAATATCTCCTGTTTGTCCCGAAGCTCTCAATTCTTTTCTATGCCCTGGAACACTGAGATTCTGTTTCATCCACCACAGCTGATGGTCCTTTGTTGTCCTATCCTCCAGGACTGTCTTGCTTGCCTAATTTGTCTTTTGATTCCCTGCTTCAAATTCCATCTCCTGAGAATCTCGGATGTGTTTTTTTTGTGTGTGTGTGTTTTTTTTAAGACAAGTGTCTACTTCTCACAATGTGTGGGCAGAACCTAATGAAACTGCACAAGCTGGAAACAGGACTTCCAATAACCAGGAGCTAAGGTTTCTGAGCAGCCTTCTCCAAACTTGGGTTCTCCGATGTTGCTAAACTACAACCCCTGCCCCCTCCCTGCACAAACACACACCCAAACACACACACACACACACACCCCTGATTGTTGGCCATGCTGGCTGGAGATGATGGGCATTGTACTCAACAACATCTCAAGACTCATGGTTGGGGGAAGCTGATCTGGATCATAAGCCTTGTCCCTCCTCCCAAACAGCTAGCAAAAATGATGCACAACCGTCACTTGCAGATCAACTTTGCCAAGTCTGTTTAGATAAGATTATTGGGAGGGACACTTCAGAGGAAAGGCTGTAATCCTAGGGTGTTTTTCAAGCACTCCCTTCGGAGCTTCCAACATACTAGAAGCTACATATCCAAAGGAATCAAGAAATAAGGGCTATCGAAAGAGATGTGCCATAGTCCATTTTGTGCAACTTCAACTAAAACACACTAAATCCATATAGTAAGAGCTGCAATACTGAACAAAACAAAAACTAAAAGTGGTTCCCTCAATAACCTTCTTTTTAAGGTTAATTTTAAAGGCTAGTGACAACATGCCATTGAACTTCTCTCGTGTAGAAGGGAATGCTTCTACAGTGATGTATATTGCAGTACACATGTGCATAAACTTAAGGAGAAGTATGATATTTCCTTGGAATTATGGTCTTGTCTATGTGCATTTATATAGAAATATAACTGATTGGCCAGAACCTGTGAAATTAATAATCTAATATTTCTTTAATCAGGTGAGTAACCCTAACTAACTAAAAGCCATTAATTAAAAAATGTTGGGTAACAAGCTCCAGATTCACATTTTCTCTCTGTTTTCTCCTCCTCTCCAGCACAGCAGCTTACATCTATCTTCCCCAGATGACAGATGCCCAGTTTGCAAGTTGAAAATTGTGCATATAGAAAATAGGAGCACAGAAAGCTGCCTTATACTGAGCCAGACCACTGGTCCTTCTAGTTCAGTAAATTATTGTCTACTCAGACTGGCAGAAACTTCTTTAGATTTCAGACAGGACTCGCTCCCTGCCCTACCTTAAGATGCAAGGGACTGAACCTGGGACCTTCTACAACACAAAGCAGATACTCTATGACTCTTTCCCTTGGAGATTCTGCCTGTAACAACACTAGATCCACACACAAAAATTGGCTGCAGTTATGTCTTCTGCTACCCCCCTTCCACTCTTCTCACATCACTGGCTTCACTCCCTTTCGCCTCTGATCTGCTGCGGATGCAAGGAATACTACTGTTCTCAAACAAGTTACAGTGCCCTACGTCTACCCTTTAAAAGCAAACCCTACTGAGTTCATTGTGGTTTACTCCTAGGTAAGTGGGGTAGGATTGCAGCCCTGAGGCAAGATCTCTGGGTCATATCCTGGACGACCCTACGTCTTCATGATGCCACCAGAGAAAAGCTCTTTCTGCTCGCCCCTCATGAGGTGGGTGGCCCCATTGGAATGAGCAGGAAATGTACAAGAGCATTGTATCCATGCACCATTCATCTTACACAGGACTTCCCAATGGATTGTGCCCAAATTTCTCACATCCATCAGATGGACACTGCTTGTCTTGAGGTACAGGATGGACGCTATTTCAGAAATCAGCATGCTACCAGCAGTAGGCAGCCACAATGCATAAATGCCTACATTACAGGTGGGGAACCTCAGGACTAGGGACCAAAAGTGGTCCTCCAAACCTCTCAATCTGCCCCATGGGACTCTCCCCAGACCACACCCCTCTCAGGTGTTTTTGGCTGGCCGGAATATGTCCTTGAACTCTGATAATGCCGGGGGGCGCGTGTGCGCGTGATTGTTATTACCATTATTAGTACACAGAGGAATAGAAGTGTGCATAAAAGCTGGCCTACTGAGCAAAAGTAGTATTGGAATGTTTTTGCTTCTGGTCCCACCCACCGCTGGCATGTGGCTCTCGTAAAGTTGTCCAGAAGGGAATGTGGGCCTTGGGATTCACCTTTGGTCTACAGAGAAGCAACCCGATTACTTCTATGAATCAGCCAAGCCAAACACTGTTAGCAAGGCGATACATTCATCTAAGATTTTGGGCATCACATGGCAGGACATAGTCTCAAACAAAGGTGTGCTCTCCAAAGCCCACATTCCCAGCATTCTATCTCAGCAACATGGCTTGGTCATGTACACAGAATGAAAGACAGCAGGATCCCCAAGTGATCTGGCCTCAGGCACCAGGCCTGTTGGCAGACCAACTCTGCATTATAAAGGTGTCAGCAAACCTGACATGAAGACTAGGAACATTAACCCTGCTGTGTGGGAATTCCTTGCAGTGCCTGGAGGCAGACTGTCAGGTCCTGTATCCACAGCAATGACCAGAGGAGAAATGACCGCTGGGAGGAGCGCAGAACCCCAATGGTTTGACTTTACCCCCAATGGCGCACTCTTCCACTGTCTCCTGAGATGGATGGAGGCCAACAACATATGTGAGCAAGGCAAAGCATTCTGCTGTGAGAAGCCCACAGACACTTTAGGAAATTCCTTAAATAACTTTATTTCCTGTTCTCTTCTCATTAAGATAAGAATTAAGATGAACAGAAAACAGGAACACAGGCTATGCAACTCTGTTGTTTGTTAAAGGAGGACACAAGAGTTACATGATTTCTTCCCAGGATGTGTCTGTGTGCAACAGTGAGAATGACTTCTTTTCTAGAAAGCCAAGAGGTGAGAACTCACATGACTTCAAAACACCCCAGACCACCCAGCATGTTAGATATCCAAGAGCCACAATGGTGATTTCTAGATGCAGCTACAAGACAGTACCAGGGATTTGGTGCTTGTGAAAGCTCTTCACTGGAGAGGTGACAATTCACAAAACAAGAAATGGTTTTGACTAGGAAGTGGAGTGGATAGGAAAGGGTATGCAGTCTGCAGAACAGAGAAAGGACCTTCCAGAGCAGGGTGGTCCGACATGTGGCCCTCAGCAACATTTGGCACCCTACCCTCCAGCCTTTCCAAAAGCACTAGGCTAGTTAGTGCTTTCCCAGCTTTAGGAAAGAGGAGGGAGGGCTCTAGGACACTGCCAGAGCTTCACACCTCCTTCCCAAAGCCTGCTGTTGCTTAGCTGACTTGAGAGCTGGGTGTCCTCATCAAATGTTGGTCTCACTCCCCCGCCCCACAGGACAAGGCATTGTTTGGCCTGCAGGTTCCATGTCCAAGTACTCTTGTAACTCACTTGGTATGAAAAGTTGAACCCCACTTTGCTTTACGGTTCTAACCCAATCTGCTGAATTTTCAAGGTGGTGGCCCCAGGAGGGCAGCTCTACCTTGGGGTGAAGTATGATATAAGGAATGTCCACATGACATTAATCCACAAATCAAAAGACAAGAGAAGCAGCTACAACACATTACGGTGCTTCATATATCAATAATGTTATTTGCCCTTTCACATAGCCCACAATTCCCTGCATCTCCCACCAAAGCAGGAGAAAAACAGCTGAAAATTATTTGAGATCTCAAAATGGTCAAGGGGTGAGGTAACTCCCCTATGAGGAAAGGTTGCAATGTTTGGGACTTTTTGGTTTAGAGAAAAGGCGAGTGGGAGGCGACGTGTTATAAGTTTATAAAATTATTCATGGCATAGAGAAAGCGGATAGAGAAAGGTTCCTTCCCCTTTCTCACAATCCATGAACTCATGGACATCCAAAGAAGCTGAATTTTGGAAGATTGGCTATATTCTACCTCCACCGTCAAGAGACAGTATGCTTCTGAATACCAGTTCCTGGGAATCACAGGTGTGCAGAGTGCTGTTGTGCTCAGGTTCTGCTTGCAGGCTTTCCACAGGCACCTGGCTGGCCACTGTGAGAACAGGGTGCTGGACTAGACAGAGCCTGCTGGATCAGGCCAGTGGCCTTCTTAGCCAAGTCCAGAGCTCTAAACGCTGTGGGCAGCACAGCTTTAAGCACACCTGTTTACCTACAAACCCCACTGAACACCTGGGACTTGTTTACAAGTAAATATGCACAAAACAGAGCTGTAGGGGTTGGGCAGATTCTCTCCAATGGCTACAGCATTCAATGTGACATTAATTACTGGAGCTTGACCAAGTCCTCTCTCCTTTAAGCCTTTTCAGGAAATGGCTGGTGCCAGACACACAAGACTGCCAGCGTGGTTTAGCAAACTTGAGCACTGGAGAAGGACTGAGGAGGCTAGGCTCCAAATACTGCTCAGACACAAAGTTCACTGGAAGATCCTGGGCCACCTGACACCAAAACACAGCCCTAGGCTACCTCACAAGCTCGTTATGAGAAGGGAAGAGCTCATCTAGAACCTTCTTTTGTGTGTTGAAATACTTTCTTTTTAAAAAATCTCCCACTCTTTTAAAATGTTTTGAGTTCTGGGAATATAAATACTGTATTTTTAAAAACCTGCTATTTTAATCTATTGAGTTTCACTCTGGTCTGCCCCGCCCCCCTTGCCTGGCTTTCTTTGGATTTCATTGCACTGTAAAGGTAAAGATACCCCTGACCATTAGGTCCAGTCACGGACGACTCTGGGGTTGCGGCGCTCATCTCGCTTTATTGGCCTAGAGAGCCAGCGTTTGTCCGCAGACAGCTTCCAGGTCATGTGGCCAGCATGACTAAGCCGCTTCTGGCGAACCAGAGCAGCACACGGAAACGCCGTTTACCTTCCCGCCGGAGCAGTACCTATTTATCTACTTGCACTTTCGAACTGCTAGGTTGGCAGGAGCAGCAACAGGAGCTCACCCAGTTGTGGGGATTCGATCGGCGAGCCCTAGGCTCTGTGGTTTAGACCACAGCGCCACCCACATCTGTACTCTGCTAATAACCAACCAGTTAGCGAGGCAGGACAGAGATGGGGCCCTCCTAAAAAAATAAAATAAAAGGTCAACAAGTTTCGGGATGTAAAAAGCGGCTCCCTACGTGTCAGCTGGGTAGGAAGGGAGAGATAAAAAAAATTCCTTATTATTGTTACTGTTATTTAAAGAAAGCAGAGTGCAAGGGCGTAGCAGGCTTTATGTTGGGTGGGGGGGCAGAACCGAGTTAAGTGTTTTTTATTAATTCTTGACTTGGGGAAGCGGCCGCTGCCCCCCCTGCACCCCCCAATAGCTACAGCCAATGGCAAGGTGGCCCTTAAAAGAACAGGGGAGGGGAAGGCCGGGGAAGGACCCTGGGGATCCTGGCTTTAGAGCAGGGAGGCCTGGCTGGAGCGAGCAGAAGCAAGACGGACCCTGTAACCGGGCGAGAGGGGTGGGAGCCCGGCTGGGAGGAGGAGGAGGAGAAGGCCCTGCCTAGTCGAGGGGCCGGGGAGGAGGAAGAAGGCGGCCAGGGGCCAAGGAGGGCCGGCCAGGGAAGCGGCCCACCCCCCCGCACCCCGCGCCTCAGCCGCTCGCACTCACCGCCGCCGCCGCCACCTGCTCCTCCTGCACCAGCTGCTGCCGCGACTTCCGCGTCGTCGCTCCCGTGACGCCATCAGCCCCCGACGCTCCCGCCCCTCCCCGCCTTTCCCTCCCTGCAGTTCCTGCGCCGGCTCCGGCAGAGGGCGCGAGAGAGCCGGTGCCGGGTTTCGTTTCGCTTTCGAAGAGCGTCACTTCGGGCTCCGCAGCTGGCTAAGGCTGATGGGAGTTGTAGTCCGAGGGCCAGGTGGAGAAGGCTTGTGCAGAGATGCAGTGGGGGTTAGTGGTTAGATTTCAGAGCAGAGCCAGGGAGAAGAAGGGTGGCCGGTTTCTAAAAATAGGAAGCGCTTCACGGGGGGGGGGGGGGATTTCCATAAAATTTTTCCAGTGCCAACACCCAGATGCAAATATAATTTGAATATAAATGCAACGACACGTTTCATTTGTAACCGAAAATAAAACTTTTTTTAAAAAAAAATGCAGTAATGTCAGCAGGAGGTTTTTGTCGGGAATCTCAGACAAGTTATGAGACTCGGACCACTACTTCAGCCCGTGATTGCCAGCTTGGAGTTATATAGGAGAACTGCCAGCCACCACGTCAAAATATGGGGACACTACAAACTTGGAAGTGAAATCATTTGCGGGAGGGATATGTTGAACCTACAGCTCATTTCTAATCTCAAAGGGCTCTCGGAGCACTAGTTTGGAGGATCATATTTCAACTAAACCAGTGGTTCTCAAACTTTTTCCCTCCAGGCCACCCTTTCAGAATAAAAATTTGCTTATTTTTAATTAATAAGAAATACATTGGAAAACAAACCAAAACAACTAGCAGCACTTGATTTATAAGATAATGCACAGCTACTTTATAATATTGAAGCCTTATTTACCTAGGGATCCATTAGCCACGCAGTTCCCTTGGACCTCGGAGGGAACAAAAGTACCAGGAAAGCAAAATCTTCTTTGGAGAAAAAGAGTTTATTGAGATTCTGTGCACAGAGTCAAGGTCTGTACTCAGAGACAGCCAACTGGATAATTCCTAAAAATATTCTGGCTGTAAAGCAAGTCACTTCAACAGACTTTCTTATACCCGCCGGACTTCCCCAATCGACTAGCAAATATTGCTTGCTAAACACAAAATATTGCTTGCTAAATCATTCCTGTCTTTCTGCTAAGCCAGCACTCCCTCCCACCTCCTTGTACACGTGTCTTCTTTTGCTAGTTAAGCATTTCCTTCGTATCTCTTCCTATCTTGCATTACTTAAAAGCAGAAGTAAAGCAGGAAACATCTTGCTAGTGGTTTATCGGTTAACAGCAGTTTCTGGCTGGGCAGGAAGCGACCTTCTGACCTGTAGCTAACATCAGCAGTTCCAAATAGCTGATTAGGCAGGAAGCGGCCTCTTGACCTGTCTGTTTTAAACTTTGCAAGCTACTGCAATTTTGGGCTGTTTTTAACCATCCTAGCAGAGTGCAGGAATTTACTATGCGTAGATAATATTTAAGAGCAACAGAATAAAATATTAAGAGAAACCTTTCCCATCTCCCTTTACTCCGTCCTCTTCTTTTGAACAATCTATTACTTAGATTCGTTCTGGGGTAGGGGTCTATATTCTCTCATTACAGCAATCACGCGAGGTCCCATCATGCGAGACATCATCTTTCCCATCATATGTTGCAGGCATTGCATTGAGCAGGGTATACAGAAGCAAAGAAGCAATAGAAGCATTATTGGGCCTATTCTTCCCACAAATACGATACCGTTCATGCCAACAGAAATACGAGAGCATCCATATGACAAGAGCGGTACATATCACTCCTACCCACCAAACCCAATATCTCCATGGTTCCTCCCACCAATATTCAGGGGGTGTGCTCATTGTTGAAGAGCCCACTGATATTTGTGCCCGACTACCTGTTGAGCCTCAAGGATGAGAGCCCACCGGTGAGCTGATGCTCCCACTATGTGGGTCAATTTTTCTATTAACCCTGTTGGGTGGATTGAACTCTCGTGCTGCCTCCCCAGTGACCAGAGCATATGGAAGCTGAAATCCTGGGGTGGCAATTCTTACTGGCACTTGTTTAGTAATTTCAATGCACACCTGGCTAAGGCTCCCACCCCTGCAATACTTGCATTAAGATAGGTTCTGTCCCATCTATGACCTGGGTTAAGAGTAGGACCTGTTCTATCAAATGAGGTTGGTACAGTGCTCTACCTTCCGGATAACAGTTGACTACCCTCCCACAACAGCAAGAGCGGTACAGAACTAGATAGATTTCGATCGTCTCTGCAGCTTCCCGTAAGAGCACTGTCCACGCGTGCTGGTCAGTGGTGTGGGAGAGGAGCCACAACGGGGCAGTGGGGTGTCTCAATACGGTAATCTCATCAAACCCCAGTTTCCAATAGCCAAGGAGCACGCCATCTCTTACCACCGGCAAGACGAACCAGTCGTAGCAGAGGTCAGCAGGCCAATAAGGGCGGTATGGTTCGGTAGGGTCAGGGCAATAAGACATAGAGCAAGTCAATAAAGAAAATAAGAGAGAAAAGAGAAAGTCTTTGTAACTGTCCTTGTGATGATTAGTCGCAGGATCGCGTTGCCCGTGGCCTAACGCTTTTCCTGGTAGCGTCAGACACAAGGTGATGATCAACTTCAGAGGGTCAGCAGGATTTCTCTTGCAAGTCCAGACACCCTTCTTCAGATGCGTGTGATGTACCCAGGGGATCACCTCGACTACTTTCACTGCAGTTGGGGATGAGGGGGTCGCCAGACGCTGTCACCCAGAGGAACTGGTGAACCGGCTCAGCGAGACTGCCGCGGGACTGCAGGTGTACGCTCGAGGGAATACCTGGAAAGGAAGCAAACACACACAACAAACACAGGGATTGCACTTGTTCTTGGGTGATGTGATCTCCCATCTGCCCCAAACCGGCGGGGATGCCTCGGACGAAAGGGGTTGGCCTGCCATATAGAAGTTCAAAGGGTGATAGTTCTCAGTCTCTTGGTTGGCGCACAGGGCACATTTTGGGATATAGCAGCAGTTAGTTATAGCAGCTGTTAGTTGAGGTAGAATATTCTCCCAAGATGTGCTTTAGCAGCTGGGCCTCCCAAATGGGTGGACTCGTGGTAATTCTTTACAATTGTGCTGGCCAGATGTTGGGGCACAAAAACACGGCTGTCTGGTCCTTCCTGGAGCGTTGTTCCTTCTTGGCTGGTCCACTGCTGTTCATCAAGGGTGTAACGTGGTTCCACATCGTCTGGAGTGAGTTCTGGTACCAATATCAAAAGTCCTGGTGGTGCCTCTAAATTGGCTGGAGAACAAATGTCTACGTTGGGGCGCTGCCTGTGGGCGCCCCTCCCATCCAATTCTTCACCGTGCGTAGAGATATCAGCCTCTGGAGTGATATCAGCAAGGCAGTCGTCACTGGAGGGGATCTTCAGGATGCTGAGACACAGTCCAATCTGAAGCAGCTTTCTTATGTGGTGGACCCAAGGGGTGGTGTCAGCGATCTTCACAGCTGTGGGTGTGGAGAGCAGATGGGCCCTTCCAGCACGGTTGCAGTGGTGCCTGGGACCAGTCTTATCCACACCTCGTCACCTGGCTCAAACTGGTCACGCAAGGAGTTCGGGCCTGGGTTGAGAGAGAGAATCTCGAGAGAGAGACTGTACATAATTGTTCAATTCCACATCTTGAGCAGGGATAGGTGAAAGCATGCACACATAAGGAACCGGTCTCCCAAACATCACTTCAAAAGGGTGACAAGCGAATACGTTTCAATGGGAGGCTACAGACTCTAAGCAAAGCCAAGGGCAACATGAACACCCAATTAGACCCTGTTTCTTGGGTCAATGGTTTTTCAAAGTCCTGTTCATCCTTTCCTCTTTTCCAGAACTTTGGGGCCTATATGCAGTACCCACCATCTTCCTTCTTCACTGGCAACAGTGGGGTGTTTCACTGTGATTGGCATTGTTTCAAGATTCCATGTTGAAGCAATCGCTTCAAATGCACCCACATTCTTTCAGCTGCCTGTCGTGGGATGGGGTATTGGTTTTTATCTTCCGCCCATAGTCCAGGGTCAACATCATGAAGCAGGCTAACAGGGAGGATTCCCTCCTCTTCTTTTACCATCATCAATGGTCTCTCAGGGGCACTTCTAAAGAAAACTCTCCTGCTGGTCCACTTGTCATCATTACTTCCCCCACTGGTTGGAAGGAAATCTGGGCTTGTAATTTTGTTAACAAGTCTCGGCCCAATAAGGAATGGGACACTCTGGTATATACAAAAATTTTGTGCTGGACTACTTGGCCACCTAAAAACGGGGCCTTTTGTGATTTACCTGTGGCTCCAATTATATTAACCACTTGGTTTGTGGGTTTTGTTACAGGCACAGGTAAGACTGAGTGGGCAGCTCCCTTGTTCACCTTCTCCTACCTGTAATAAGGTAGCTAGGTTAAGGGCTGTGGCAACCTGAAACTTCAGGCGTGAATGTAATAACAGCATCTGGCACTTCCTCTTGGAGTTACACAGCTGGTGTCCTGTCCAAACGTGAATTTATCTGCCTTTTTGAGTAGGGTGGCCACTGCCACAATCACTCTCATACGGGGGGGGGGGGCAACCTCTGTTCTGTTGGGGTTAGCTTCTCTGACAAGTATGCGACAGGTTGCTGCCAATTTTCCAGTTTCTGGCATGAGACTCCCTTGGCTACCCCCCTGGTCTTCATCTGTGAACAGGGTAAAAAGCTTCTCGGGGTTTGGATGCCAAGCACTGGGGCTTGTTGTAATGTCACTTTGAGATCCTGAAAAGCCTGCTGCTGTTCCCTGCCCCATATAAAAGGATCCTTCTCTATTCCCCTAGTTGACTCATGCAGGGGCCAAGCAATGCTTCTGTAGTTAGTAGTGAGTCCAGGGGATATTGTTCATCATCATAAGTGGGATTATAGGTTTTAAAAAAATCCCTTCAAACAATTTTACAATCTTTGCTGGATTCTCCTCAAAAGAGGGGTTCTGATTTCTTCAATTACAAACATCTGCACTTGAAAAGGGTATATGTTGTCTGTGGTGCCTTCGCTTGTCCAGCTGGGACAGGGGCTGGTGGATCATAAACCCTCTGAAGGGGCATTTCTCCAGCTGCCTGATCCTTCCTGGTTTTCTCATACTGTCTGTGAGACATAACTCTCTTCGCCGCCTGTCCCCACTTACGTTGCCATCTCTTCCTCTTTTCAGGGGTGCAGTATTCTGCTGTCTCAACTAACAAGGGGCTTACATCCAACTTTTTCCTCAAATGGCTTTACAAACTCCTTTTAGTCTCTTTTTCTGTCTTTCTGTCCACATTTTCTTTCCTTGATTCATATCATCTAGTGTTTTCCTAAACTCTTCGTTATCTTCCTCATCTTCCTCTTTTTCCGTCTCACTATCTTCCTTCGCAGGTCCTCCTCCCCCTACACCAGCACCTCCCTGTGCTTTTTGATTTTGGCCTGGGGGGGGGTTGGAGGGGGCTGTTGGTGGAGTGTAAGGTGGTGGCTTAATCACTCCCCTCTCCTCATCTTCTGGGTCTTCTAACACCAGAGGCTTCACTGTACAAATCCTGTTCTGTGTGTTGCTGTCACAGCAAGACTTTAGCCATGGTAGATTCTTTTTTTTTTTTTTTTTTACATTGGTCTTCCATGTAGAGATATAGGGGATCTGGTCTGGGTGGACATTTAATATATTTTGCCACAGGGGGTTGATTTGCCACAGGGGGTTGATTAATTGCAAATCAAAGCCACACAGTTCCCTGGGTTGGCAAGTCCACCTCACATAAAGTTTTGAGTCTCCGTTTTTCAATTTGAATCCCCAAATCATCACTCTTCGTGGCTGTTTTCCAGTTATTTAATAAGCATTCCAGAGGAATACATTGGCTTGCTCCAAATCCTATTTTTTCAGATACTCTCCTCCTAACTGGGTTTCAAAATTCTTTCACACTCCACATGCTACAGTTTGTCAGAAAATGCACAATCCTACAATCGCTCGGCCAAGGGGACACTAAGCCTTAGCCCTCATTCAACAATTCATCCACTAGAGTATCTGACACACAACATGCCAACAAAACACTCAATTCCCTCTGCCCCATTCCCTTTCCCAAACCTTTACCAATTCCTTTCCTGGTGGCATTCTTACTGCCGGGCACCCTACTGCCAACTACCAGGTGAGGCTGATCAGGCCTCTGGCCCTTTCCCTCGGGCCCCTAGCCCTTTCCCTCGGGCCCCTAGCCCTTTCCCTCGGGCTTACCTTCTCCGCTGCGGACCTGTCCCCTCGGCGCCGTTCTGTCTTCTTATTCTCCCTCAACCAGATGTCTCTGCTCCAGGACGGTGTGGCAATCTCCCCCTACAAACTGGCAGGGTGTGCACTGGAAATGCGAACGCCGATTGGAGCTGTTCACCTTGGTTGAGCCTGGCCCTCCGGTCCGTATTTGGGAAGGGGGCTGATCCCGGACGAGCCCCCAGAGAGATGAAGCCTTATTTACCTAGGGATCCATTAGCCACGCAGTTCCCTTGGACCTCGGAGGGAACAAAAGTACCAGGAAAGCAAAATCTTCTTTGGAGAAAAAGAGTTTATTGAGATTCTGTGCACAGAGTCAAGGTCTGTACTCAGAGACAGCCAACTGGATAATTCCTAAAAATATTCTGGCTGTAAAGCAAGTCACTTCAACAGACTTTCTTATACCCGCCGGACTTCCCCAATCGACTAGCAAATATTGCTTGCTAAACACAAAATATTGCTTGCTAAATCATTCCTGTCTTTCTGCTAAGCCAGCACTCCCTCCCACCTCCTTGTACACGTGTCTTCTTTTGCTAGTTAAGCATTTCCTTCGTATCTCTTCCTATCTTGCATTACTTAAAAGCAGAAGTAAAGCAGGAAACATCTTGCTAGTGGTTTATCGGTTAACAGCAGTTTCTGGCTGGGCAGGAAGCGACCTTCTGACCTGTAGCTAACATCAGCAGTTCCAAATAGCTGATTAGGCAGGAAGCGGCCTCTTGACCTGTCTGTTTTAAACTTTGCAAGCTACTGCAATTTTGGGCTGTTTTTAACCATCCTAGCAGAGTGCAGGAATTTACTATGCGTAGATAATATTTAAGAGCAACAGAATAAAATATTAAGAGAAACCTTTCCCATCTCCCTTTAATATGACCATGGGGCACCCAGAAAGTATAACACAATGCAGCTAAATAAGAACACGAATCATTCCCCAAATACAGTATTGATTGTCCTTGAATCTTGCCTCCATACTTGCCATCTTCTCCTGCCCCACCAGTGTGGTGCGCCACATCCTTCGAGAATCACTGGAAAGCCACTGGAAGTTTATTGGCTTGTGGTAACAGTGTTCCGTAGAAGTGAAAGATGGACCTAGAGTGCTTTATCTTGCTTTAATTTCTCATCCTTCTACAGGACGGGCAGACCACATGCCTGCTGCAGATGCCAAAGGCATTTATTCCTGTTGCATTTATTCCTTCTTTTGTAGGACGGGTAATTCTGTTGGAGAAGAAGCCCATCAGTGGAAGTGTCTCTGTTGCCCAGGGAGAGAGGTATTTGTCTGCAACTGAGCAAGGTAACTCACAGGAGCGTAGAGAGCAGAGGAGAAAGGGTGAGTTGGAGAAAAGGTACCAGCTGATAACAGTGCAGTCCTAGCATCCTTGTATATCACTTCTTTGAAAGTAGCCAGTACTGTACAGTTTTTATTTTCTTCACAGCTAGAGTGGTGTAGTGGTTTGAGTCTTGATCCAAGATCTGCTTCCAATCCCCATTTAGCCACAAAGCTGCAATGGTGACCTTAGGCTAATCACCATCCCTCCTCCTACCCTACCTTCCAGGGTTACTGGATCACAGAGGGCAAGAAAAAGGACCGTGTACAGTGGTGCCCCGCAAGACGAATGCCTCGCAAGACGGAAAACTCGCTAGACGAAAGAGTTTTCCGTTTTGGAGGTGCTTCGCAAAACGAATTTCCTATGGGCTTGCTTCGCAAGACGAAAATGTCTTGTGAGTTCCTGCGGGTTTTCCCCCCTCCCCCCTTTTTCTAAGCCGCTAAGTCGCTTATCAGCTGATCCGATAAGCCGCTAAAAGCGCTAATCCGCTAATCCGTCAATGGGCTTGCTTCGCAAGACGAAAAAAAACGCAAGACGAAGAGAATCACAGAGGCACCACTGTATGCTGTTCTGACCTTGAAAGCAGAGGTGAGCTAAAAATGTTACAAATTGAAAACGGGTATACCTGGTAAATGTACTCACCCCCTAAGAGGCATGCCCCATCATCCCTTGAAATCTGAGCTACCTTTTGGATCTGTTCCTTAGGACACAGAATATTCAGCATGTGATTCTGTGCTAAGCCCAGGGTGAGAACTTCAGTCCATAACAAATGGGGTGAAAACCGTTAGATTTCAGATCTGTGCAAATCTTCATGCGTAACTTTGCAGGCGGGGAATGCATTGTGTAAGTGACTCAGGCAGCCTCTCATCTTAATACTGATACAAATCTGAGGTCACTACAGAGGTGCGATGTCATGGGAAGACTTTGGCAGAAATTCCTAGCCTCTTTTCTTTCATGGCTAAAAATTAAAAACAATAAAAATCTGTAGATGATTAAAAAGGAATAAAAATATGTTTTCTATTAGAATGTATGCTTGGTCAAATGGAGGAGCAATAATAAGAGTGTCAGATCATGCAGAAATATATTAAATATTGTGTGTGTATGTGTAAGTGCTGAAGGGACTATAAAGAAACATAGGGAAAAAAGACCTATAAAACGTCAATAAAAGAGAATAATTTTATATTTAGACAATATAAATCTCATTGAGTATGTATGTGTGTGTACTTTATACACACACAAACATAACAAACCTGTCAGAAGAATTCTGTGCCAATTTATAAAAATGAGTAATGAAATATCTGCAATATTTGTCAATCCAAATTTTACAGCTCCAAAATAAGTGTTAAAAAAGGTGTCTGGAATGAAATACGCCCTGCATTAAGTTTTTAAATACTTGCCCAGATTTAAAGCCTCAATAAAATGTATTAAATCTTTTAAGGTTTTTAATGAATCTAGCACGTGTTTCATAAATCACAGAGCTTGGCTCAGCCCCTTTGTGTTTTAATAACTGTAAGCTAAGAAATTGCTCTGAGCTAAGACGAAACGCATTCCTATAACGGAAGGGGAAAACAGGGTTTTTTAACAACAACAACAAAAATCCTTCCTCATTGCTGAGACTGACTTTGGCCTCCTGTAGATCAGAACCTTTCTGCTGATCCATGGTTAACAGCATCAAGATGTGACCTAGTGGTGCGAAGGTAAATATTATTAGTAATAACTCCAGAAATAAAAGAAATCTACAAGGAGGCATTAGCAGAGCCGTTGTGCCATCTCCTGATACATATCTCAGGGTACTATCATTTTTTATTCACGTGCCACACAAGCGTCTCAAGGTATATTAAAATCAGCAAAAAAAGGAAAAGGTTCAAAATTCAAAAAACAAGAGGCATATTTAAACAAAACAAAGCAGAAACAATACAAAACAGGCACCCAGCAGAGACCTAGAGAGTAGACAAGGTTAGGATTGCACTGTTACTTAAGTCAATTCGTTGTGATGGGTTTCATTGGCCACAAATCCCTCTGCCCCATGCTTGATGCCCTCTACATAGGGTAAAGGGTAAAGGCACCCATCTTGCTTTATTGGCCGAGGGAGCCAGCGTACAGCTTCTGGGTCATGTGGCCAGCATAACTAAGCCGCTTCTGGCGAACCAGAGCAGTGCACGGAAACGCCGTTTACCTTCCTGCTGGAGTGGTACCTATTTATCTACTTGCACTTTGACGTGCTTTCGAACTGCTAGGTTGGCAGGAGCTGGGACCGAGCAACGGGAGCTCACCCTGTCGCGGGGATTCGAACCACCCACCTTCTGATCGGCAAGTCCTAGGCTCTGTGGTTTAACCCACAGTGCCACCTGCGTCCCTCCACATATTGGAGGGCAAATGCCAGCAGCAGGACGCCTGCTGTACTTGTGTAGTTTCACTTTACACAAATAGGTCAAACACCATCAATAATAACAACAAAACAGTCAAGGTATGAAAACATAAGACTCGTTTTCTCCTGCGTTTTCTGACCGTAAGAGCTGCTTAACTGTGGAATGGTTTCCCTCAGAAGGTGGTGGACTCTTCTTCCTTGGAGATTTTTAAGCAAAGGTTGGATGGATGGCAATCTTTCATGGGTGCTTTAGCTGAGATTCCAGCATTGCAGGGGGTTGGACTAGATGACTCTCGGACCCCCTTCCAATTCTACAATTCTGTGTAGCTGCCTCAAGACCCATCAGGGGAAAAAGTAGGGTATGTGTGTGTGTTCAACTATTTTATTCTTGTTTTCATTATAGTGTATATTGCTTTGAGATGCTTCACGGAAGGAATTAATAAATGCAATCAATGATAACATTTCATTTGAACCAATTGGGACCCTGAGACCATCATGTGAGGTGCCTCTTTGTGTGCCCCCTCCAGAATAATAAATAATAATAATAATACTTATTATTTATACCCCGCCCATCTGGCTGGGTCTCCCCAGCCACTCTGGGTGGCTTCCAGCAAAGATCAAAAATACATTAAAACGTTACACATTAAAAACTTCCCTGAACAGGGCTGCCTTCAGATGTCTTCTAAATGTCAGGTAGCTGTTTATCTCTTTGACATCTGATGGGAGGGTGTTCCACAGGGCGGGTGCCACTACCAAGAAGGCCCTCTGCCTGGTTCCCTGGAGCTTTGCCTCCATGAAAAGTCTAGACGGTGGCGGCATGAGAACAGGCTTTTTCTGTGGCGGTTCCCCGTTTGTGGATGCTCTCCTGGCACCTTCATTGCATATCTTTAGGTGCCAGGCGAAAACATTCCTCTCATCATCATCAACCTTTTATTCGACCGTCAGTCAGAAAAAAGTACATTTGTCAATACACAGTTAAAAACTCCAGGAAGATTTTAGAACTTAGCCAACACTAAAATGGGCTAAACAGATAGCCCCATATCAATACAGTCAATTATAGTCTTGCGACGCTTAAAAGCTAAAAAAAGAAATTTGGCCACCAAGGAAGGTATAGCTCTAGTGACGTTATTCAGCAAGTGTAAAACCTGGTTTTCTCCGGGTAGGAAGCTAGATTGACATAGGAGTGGGTCTATAAAATTTTGTCTAAGCTCTGCATAAGAAGGGCAAGTCAAGAGAATGTGTTCGGTGGACATTCCTCTATAATCCCTCTCCAATTGCATGGAGCCCGGACAGCCCCGTGGTTTTCTTCGGAGCTGAGGGCGATGAAACAATCGCTGAGACGGCTAGAGCGTCGGTGGCAGAAAACTCACTCCGAATCTGACCGGACACAGGTTAGAGCTCAACGTCGAGCCTATCAAGTGGCGATAGCGACGGCGAAGAAGACTTTCCTCACCGCCTCTATTGCATCTGCAGAAAATAGTAGCAGGAGACTCTTTCAGGTGGTCCGCAATTTAACGGAACCACCTTTACCACCTGGGCCTTGTAAAGACCCCAAGATCTCCTGCAACGATTTTGCAAAGTTTTTTGCAGATAAAATCACTCATATTCGGAAGGAGCTAGACACCACCGTGGGAGCAGGGCTGGGGCGGGAGAGTGCTAGAGCCCTGTCTGGTCAAGTTGCATGGAATCAATTTCAATCCGTTACCCCCGAGGATGTGGACAGGCTGCTTGGACGCGTGAAACCAACCACCTGTCTCCTTGATCCTTGCCCATCCTGGCTAATAAAAGCAAGCCGGGAAGGGCTGGGCGATGGGCTCTGCGGGGTGGTGAATGCTTCCCTCTGTGAGGGAACATTCCCAGATCCGCTGAAAGAGGCGGTCATTAAACCGCTTCTAAAAAAACCATCTTTAGACCCGGCCAGTATGGCCAACTATCGCCCAGTCTCAAATCTTCCATTCTTGGGCAAGGTGATTGAGCGTGTGGTTGCTGAACAACTCCAGGCACGCCTGGAGGATGCGGACCATTTGGATCCCTTCCAATCGGGGTTCAGGCCTCATCATGGGACTGAAACTGCCTTGGTCGCACTGGTTGATGATCTCCGGCGAGCTAGGGACAAAGGTGAGAGTTGTTTCCTAGTTCTGCTGGATCTCTCAGCGGCCTTTGATACAATCGACCATAACATCCTTCTGGACCGTCTAGAGGGGTTGGGAGCTGGGGGCACTGTTATACAGTGGTTTCGCTCCTTTCTCCTGGGCCGTGTTCAGAAAGTGGTGGTGGGGGATGAGTGTTCAGACCCTTGGGCCCTCACTTGTGGGGTGCCTCAGGGTTCCGTCCTCTCCCCCATGCTTTTTAACATCTATATGAAGCCGCTGGGAGAGATCATCAGGGGGTTTGGACTGGGTGTCCATCAATATGCAGATGATACCCAGCTCTACCTTTCTTTCAAATCAGAACCAGTGAAGGCAGTGAAGGTCCTGTGTGAGTGCCTGGAGGCGGTTGGAGGATGGATGGCGGCTAATGGATTGAAGTTGAATCCTGACAAGACAGAAGTACTGTTTTTGGGGGACAGGGGGCGGGCTGGTGTGGAGGACTCCCTGGTCCTGAATAGGGTAACTGTGCCCCTGAAGGACCAGGTGCGTAGCCTGGGAGTCATTTTGGACTCACAGCTGTCCATGGAGGCGCAGGTCAATTCTGTATCCAGGGCAGCTGTCTACCAACTCCACCTGGTACGCAGGCTGAGACCCTACCTGCCCGCGGACTGTCTGGCCAGAGTGGTGCATGCTCTAGTTATCTCCCGCTTGGACTACTGCAATGCGCTCTACGTGGGGCTACCTTTGAAGGTGACTCGGAAACTACAGCTAATCCAGAATGCGGCAGCTAGACTGGTGACTGGGGGCGGCCGCCGAGACCACATAACACCGGTCTTGAAAGACCTACATTGGCTCCCAGTACGTTTCCGAGCACAATTCAAAGTGCTGGTGTTGACCTTTAAAGCCCTAAACGGCTTCGGCCCAGTATACCTGAAGGAGCGTCTCCACCCCCATCGTTCTGCCCGGACACTGAGGTCCAGCGCCGAGGGCCTTCTGGCGGTTCCCTCATTGCGAGAAGCGAAGCTACAGGGAACCAGGCAGAGGGCCTTTTCGGTGGTGGCGCCCGCCCTGTGGAATGCCCTCCCATTGGATGTCAAGGTGATGGACAACTACCTGACATTCAGAAGACATCTTAAGGCGGCCCTATTCAGGGAAGCTTTTAATGTATGATATTTTAGTGTTTTTTGGTTTCTGTGGAAGCCGCCCAGAGTGGCTGGGGAAACCCAGCCAGATGGGCGGGGTACAAATAATAAATTATTATTATTATTATTATTATTATTATTATTATTATTAACATTCCTCTATAATCAGGCCTTTGGCTGATTAATCAATCTATGGCCTTTTAAATATGCTTGTGAGAGGAGGGGTTACTGTTCTGTTTTTGCTATGTATTTCGTGGTCTCATTTTGTGTTTTTATGCTGCAAACCTCCCCGTGATCTTTGGATGAAGGGCGGAATACAAATTTAATGAATAATAATAATTAATGGAAATAATTGCGTTCCACTTTTAATTTGTACACCACCTCTCTGTATTGGGATGGACAAGGCAGTTTGCAAGCTAAACAAACAAACAAAAAATGTGCAAGATCACAGATCACATCACCCAACACAAACCAAGAATGTTTCTCCTGTTGATTTATGTGACCTGCCAGGGTTATACTAGGTAAGATGTTCCCGGAGGTAATCTGGTCTCCAGCTATTCAGGGCTTTATATACCAGTAGCAATAACTTTAACTTGTCCTAGTAGCATATCAGCAGCTTCCAGCACTTCAATAACTTTTTTTTTACCCCCTCCCAAGACACACCTTGCTGTTTTGGAGCCAGTGAAAAATCACTCTGTACTTTTTACGAGCCAACAAACCGAGACAAGTTCAAAGGTCTTTGAAATATTCTCATTAACACTATTGACTCCAGCCTGTCTGCAGAGGCAGGGCCAGAAAGCAACCTCCCCCCCCCCCCATGCATAGAGGTGCAATATTTTATTTCTTTACCTTTCCTTGGCCTGCTCAAAACTCCAGCGACAAAGGCATGGGAGGGGTGTGACTGGATTCAAACAGGTGGACAGACACTGCCCTTGGCAGTTGCTTGGGTTCTTTGTCTATTGTCTTAAAGGGAAATCAAAGGTTCTTAGCTCTTTGCCCAGGGAATCTGGTGGTTGTGTTAAGCTCTGCAGGAGACACGTCCCCACTCTGCAACCCTGCACTAAAGTGCTGTGTAAAAAGTCTGTCTAACCTCATTAACTGCCACAAGCAACAATACGGAGCTGGCATTAAAGGCAATTTTGAGCTGGTTGGTCATTAATCACCACTTGACAGTCATAAATAGTGGTGACCCCCCCCATCTCTTTTCAGTTTAAGGTTACCTCTACTTAGACTGGTATGAGCTCATGGAGGCAGTGTTTGTGAGAAGCTGTGGGTCGTTAGCTGTTAATAATGTTAATAGCACATGCACCGAGGGACAAGGAAGTTCTGAAACAGGGTCCAATTTCTGGATGAACTCTCAGGGCGTTCTTGGGACCACAGGGAAAGTAAGAGGAGGGAGAAGGGAAATGATGAAGAGGCAAGGGGTTTCTTCAAGATCTCCGCCGCATGCTGAAGAGCCTAGCCACTTTTCAGTTTCAGCTGAAACGGAATAGACGCTTGCCTCTTCAGCAGAACAAGGTGCAGCAGGCAGACTTTAAAGAAACGTCAGGCTTAACGCCACATTCTCCCCTCAGAGGGAATGCTGCGTTCTTATATCACATTCACAAAGGAAAAACTGAAGCAGCCACTGACTGGAGCGCTAGACCAGGGCCAAATTCACACTATGTATTTAAAGCATTACTATGCCACTTTGAATAGTCATGGCTTCCCCCAGAGTATTCTGGGAGCTGTAGTTTGTCAGAGGTGCTGAGAGTCGTTAGGGGGCCCCTATTCCCAATTCTCAGAGTAGTTTAGCAACGAATCCTTATTCACAAAGAACTCTCTGGATCTGCCACTAGCTCGGTGGTATTTAGATGAACTTAAATACGCCGGCTCCCTCGGCCTGTAAAGCAAGATGAGCGTCGCAACCCCAGAGTCGTCCACGACTGGACCCAACGGTCAGGGGTCCCTTTACCTTTTTAAAGTTAGCTATGAACAGAACGGTAACGAATTAGCTCCTTTTGTAGAGGGATGAATTTAAACTGGAATGTGTTCATGTTTGGAGCAGACCTAGTTGCTTGTCAAGCACCAGGGGTGGGGGGTGGGGGGAGATTAAGAAGACGCTATCATATTTTAAAACGTAAATTGCTTTGAGGACCTGTTGCTCAGAAAGTGGAGAATATACTTAATTTATAAAGAAACGCTGATATAGGAAGTGATTCGAATAATAATAATAATAATAATTTATTATTTGTACCCCGCCCATCTGGCTGGGTTTCCCCAGCCACTCTGGGCGGCTTCCACAGAAACCAAGAAACACTAAAATATCATACATTAAAAGCTTCCCTGAATAGGGCCGCCTTAAGATGTTTTCTGAATGTCAGGTAGTTGTCCATCACCTTGACATCCGATGGGAGGGCATTCCACAGGGCAGGCGCCACCACCGAAAAGGCCCTCTGCCTAGTTCCCTGTAGCTTCGCTTCTCGCAATGAGGGAACCGCCAGAAGGCCCTCGGCGCTGGACCTCAGTGTCCGGGCAGAACGATGGGGGTGGAGGCGCTCCTTCAGGTATACTGGGCCGAAGCCGTTTAGGGCTTTAAAGGTCAACACCAACACTTTGAATTGTGCTCGGAAACGTACTGGGAGCCAATGTAGGTCTTTCAAGACCGGTGTTATGTGGTCTCGGCGGCCGCCCCCAGTCACCAGTCTAGCTGCCGCATTCTGGATTAGTTGTAGTTTCCGAGTCACCTTCAAAGGTAGCCCCACGTAGAGCGCATTGCAGTAGTCCAAGCGGGAGATAACTAGAGCATGCACCACTCTGGTCAGACAGTCAGCGGGCAGGTAGGGTCTCAGCCTGCGTACCAGGTGGAGTTGGTAGACAGCTGCCCTGGATACAGAATTGACCTGTGCCTCCATGGACAGCTGTGAGTCCAAAATGACTCCCAGGCTACGCACCTGGTCCTTCAGGGGCACAGTTACCCCATTCAGGACCAGGGAGTCCTCCACACCAGCCCGCCCCTGTCCCCCAAAAACAGTACTTCTGTCTTGTCAGGATTCAACTTCAATCCATTAGCCGCCATCCATCCTCCAACCGCCTCCAGGCACTCACACAGGACCTTCACCGCCTTCACTGGTTCTGATTTGAAAGAAAGGTAGAGCTGGGTATCATCTGCATATTGATGGACACCCAGTCCAAACCCCCTGATGATCTCTCCCAGCGGCTTCATATAGATGTTAAAAAGCATGGGGGAGAGGACGGAACCCTGAGGCACCCCACAAGTGAGGGCCCAAGGGTCTGAACACTCATCCCCCACCACCACTTTCTGAACACGGCCCAGGAGAAAGGAGCGAAACCACTGTATAACAGTGCCCCCAGCTCCCAACCCCTCTAGACGGTCCAGAAGGATGTTATGGTCGATTGTATCAAAGGCCGCTGAGAGATCCAGCAGAACTAGGAAACAACTCTCACCTTTGTCCCTAGCTCGCCGTGCAGTGCTTGCCCCACTGTCAGTGGGAAGATGTTATCTAGCAAACGATAGTGACTAAGATGGAAACATAGAAATGTGGCTTAATCTACATGTTAGGCCATGAATGTTAATCTATGTGTTAAGCCAGGTTTTGAGGCAGGATGCCACTGAAACACAATTTTTCTGGAGCAACTGTGTGTGTGTGCTCTGACTAGCTTCTGCTGTGCTTAGGGGATTCCTGAAGGTATCTAGGAAGCATCCAGAAAGGATGGTGGATGGACCATAGGTCTGATCTAACAGGTCCCCTCTTACATTCCTGTTTATGTTTTTATACTTTGTGGAGATGCTAATAACAAAAACTACAGCTCAGGCTGGGTACCTGCTATAGCTTTGAAGCACATTTTCATCACCGCCACTAGGAATCCTGGGAACTGTAGTTTACTATTATTATTATTTTTTATAAATATTTATTAAAGTTTTCACAATATTACATAATGAAAAAGAAAAAAGAAAGAATACAAAATAAAAAACAGTTAAAAACAATTCCATCTTTTTGTCACTTATCTTTCATTTACTTGTTTCCCGGACCTCCTCATACCTCCCTTTTTTGTATTCCAGTTCAATTTGTTAGTTCAGCAATTCCTTTCCCTCCTTATTTTATCCTGACCTTTAATCTTAATATATTATAACATTAAATTTTTACCTGTTAAAAATCCAGTTTTTTTCATATTCTTTATACCATTACAGCTAGAAACCACTTACCTTCAATCCAACATCATTCTAACATTCATTAATTTTGCAAGTAGTTTACTAAGGGTGCTGGGAATTGTAGCTCTGTGATGGGGCTGAAGTACAGTTCCCAGCGTTCTCTGTGGGGCAGCATTTGCTTTGAACACACTTTAAAGGTTTGGTGTGCGCACAAGAGCTTTGTGTATAAAAAGTTCTTGCAAAGCAAATAGTTTAAGTTGGCTCATGTAAGGAAGAGATAGATTATGCTGATAAGGGGGGGAAGAAAGAGGCAGGTAGATGCTGTCATTTTTAATTTAATTTGCACCCCCTCCAAAAAACCTCTAAGGTATTCTAAGTGCCTGCTTCCCTTTGATTTTATGGAAAGTTGCCACTTGCCCATAAACATTCTCCCAAAAAACATTTTTGAAATATGTTAAGAAGAAGAAAGGCAGATAAAACGAAGCCCTCTTGAGACTTCCCTTCCTGTCAAAAGAGCCACCTTTTAACTCCATTTGATCAGGCTAAGCATGCCTGTAAATAGTAATCACGCTTCTATAAAGTATTTCATCTTCAAGGCGCTTTACAAACAACCTATTTAATAATTATTAGGTATGGCTATTAGGGAAGATTAGGAGCGCCTCGTCTCCTCCTTCCAGCAATTTTGCCCAAACTCATTGGAACGGAAATGTGCCATGAGACAGGAAATTAAAGGCCTTTTCAGAAAACGGGGAGGGAGCGCTGGGTTTTATTCTTAGCACGTATTGTAAGTGGGGCTCACCGCAACGAGATGCACGACGTTTCAGCCAGCCATACCCTTTTCCAGGACATTCCATTCCGTTCCCCACACCCAGTCAGCCAGCATGCTATGGCTACTGAGCATGCCCAGTCCTCACTGGGTTGCTTTGCTGGCATTTGAGGGAGGGAACCAGCCCAGCGGCAGTGAGGGAAAGAGCTGCCATTGAACAGCCATCACCATTGCCACCAGAGAGGGGCAGAGAAGCCCTTTCGCCTCTTGCTCCCTCTGTGGCAGCACTCACTCATGCCCCCACTGCCTGTGAGACTCAAGGGCTGTCACATGAAAGAGGGAGCATGCTTGTTTTCTCCTGCTCCAGAGGGTAGGTGAAATATACTCGGAGTCGAGTGTGAATTCCATGCTCTTTATTCAGCTCATAATAGCAATAATGAAACTTTCCCTAAAACGTCTAGCTATATATACATTATTTACACAATGTGCCCCACGTGATTGGCTAATTCCAGGCTGCTCCTGCAGGCTAATCAGGTTGCGGATTCACCTCCTCCAGAATCCTGATTGGCTTCTCCTGCAGGCCAATCAAGTTGCGGATTCACTTCACCCAGGAGCCTGATTGGCTGCTCCTGCAGAACAGTCAGGTTGCTGATTCACTTCCACCTGGAGCTGGATTAGGTGGCTCCTAGGGACCAATCAGACTGCTGCATTCTGGGTCCTATTGTTCTAGGATTCAGCTCAGTACAGTACATAACAGTAGGACTTCAACCAATGGCTTCAGGTTACAAGAAAGGAGATTTTGAGTTAGCACCAGTAAGTACTTTCTGAAGGTTCAAGAGTGGAACAGCCTCTCTCAGAAGGTGGTGGACTCTCCTTCCTTGGAGGTTTTTAAGCAGAGGTTGGATGGTCATCTGTCATGGATGCTTTAGAAGAAGAAGAAGAAGAGGAGGAGGAGGAGTTTGGATCTGATATCCCACTTTATCACTACCCAAAGGAGTCTCAAAGCGGCTAACATTCTCCTTTCCCTTCCTCCCCCACAACAAACACTCTGTGAGGTGAGTGGGGCTGAGAGACTTCGAAGAACTGTGACTAGCCCAAGGTCACCCAGCAGCTGCATGTGGAGGAGCGGAGACGCGAACCCGGTTCCCCAGATTACGAATCTACCGTTCTTAACCACTACACCACACTGACTCTCTAGCTGAGATTCCTACATTATGGGGGGTTGGCCTAGATCGTGGGTAGGCAAACTAAGGCCCGGGGGCCGTATCTGGCCCAATTGCCTTCTAAATCTGGTCTGCGGACGGTCCTGGAATCAGTCTGTTTTTACATGAGTAGAATGTGTCCTTTTATTTAAAATGCATCTCTGGGTTATTTGTAGGGCATAGGAATTCATTCCCCCCCCCAAAAAAAATAGTCTGGCCCCCCCACAAGGTCTGAAGGACAGTTGACCAGCCCCCTGCTGAAAAAGTTTGCTGACTCCTGGCCTAGATGACCTTTGGGGTCCCTTCCTACTCTAAAATTCTCTGTGTCAAAGTCAGAAGCTCCTGTCACCCCTAATGATTGGCCATGCTGACTGGCAGTGATTGGAGCTCACAGGTTCCCATCTCTACTTTGGAGGAGCGGCTGCCCAGGTTGGAGGGTTACAAAACAAGCAGATGGCAAGGCAGTTAAAGGAGGGGAAAAGCTGAAGAGGGAGCCCATATCCACGCAGGTGTCCTAAGCAGGGGGAGGCCCTAAACCAGAACACCCTGATCAAAGAGATAATGCTGACAGGAGGGATTAGGATCCAAAGGAGAAGCTTCAGGCAAAACCTGATGAAATGACAGTGGGGATTAGAGCTGGAAAATAACCTGATACAGAGGAGTAACTTAAAGGAGTGTTGTTGACCGTGAGAAGGGCGAAGGGATGGACGGACGATCCAATCAAAGGAAAGGGAGTGGAAGGGAAATTAAGTTTCCAAAACACACTTCCCGCAAGCACTCAGCTGGCTCCATAAATAAACAAATCACTTAGGTAGGTTGCAATCCCTGTACACTACACACTTCCTTGGAAGTAGGCCCTGCTGAATTCAGGCGTAGGATTGCTCTGTTTGTAACAGTTAAAGGTAAAGGGACCCCTGACCATTAGGTCCAGTCGTGGCCGACTCTGGGGTTGCAGCGCTCATCTCGCTTTATTGGCCGAGGGAGCTGGCATACAGCTTCCGGGTCATGTGGCCAGCATGACTAAGCCGCTTCTGGCGAACCAGAGCAGCGAATGGAAACGCTGTTTACCTTCCCGCCGGAGCGGTACCTATTTATCTACTTGTACTTTGACATGCTTTCGAACTGCTAGGTGGGCAGGAGCTAGGGACCAAGCAACGGGAGCTCACCCCGTCGCGGGGATTCGAACCGCCGACCTTCTGATCAGCAAATCCTAGGCTCTGTGGTTTGACCCACAGCAGTCCCTGCTTTAAAATCATTTGAGCATTCTACTGCACCGCTTGCACTCCATAATCCAGCTTTATAGTGTGGCTGAAACCTTTAATCAGTTCTAGGAGGAAGAATACTCTTGTGGTTGCAGGCTATCCATAGGCATCTGGTTGGCCACTGTGAGAACAGGAAGCTGGACTAGAGGGGCCACTGGCCTGATCCTGCAAGTCTGACCTTAGATACAAACTAAAACCTCTCTCATTGTCTGTACTTTAAAATATTACGTGCTACCTTGGGATTCTCTCCCCCCCCCCCACATGTTGGAAGGTGGAGTAAAACTATCCCAAAATAAATAAAGAATTCCCATGAATAATGCTTTTGCAGCATCCATCCCATATAGATTGGGCAAAGGCATATGTCAGCTGCCATTTAAATAGGTATAGAAGAAAAGTCTGATTGGGCAAAGCAGTTCATTCCTAAATGTGATCTAGGAATCTGGCCTGTTTCTGCAGTGTACCTGCGGCTTTGGGACCTGGCACAGAAAGGAAACACCTGGTTTCAAAAGGGGGTGGGGAGAGAAATCAAGGTTTTGTAACACAGAATACCTCATAGGTGTTGCGGCCTCACAAAGTTGAAAGGCAGAACTGAGAAATCGTGTTTCACAGGATATTAAGTGCCAGGCCTTATCCAGTCTCCCGGGGCAAAGCCAGTGGGAGAACTGCAAACAAGTTTCTTGGCTGTGAAATTTCAGCAGAGATTTGCTCCTACTTCTCCTTTCCATTCCCACGTGGGTCACTTCCAGACCATTATTGAACATTTACTTTAATTAGCTGGCACAAAATTTTAGGGGAGGTTAGACCTTGAGACCTGTTTGTGGGTCACGGGATGTTGCATCAAGCTAGCGCTAGCCAGTCTCCTCCAGCACCATAATTCAAAAGCATAAATTCTTCGGCGATCAGCTGGAGGAGACTCTTGAGAGTCCCATGGACTGCAAGAAGATCAAACCTATCCATTCTGAAGGAAATCAGCCCTGAGTGCTCACTGGAAGGACAGATTGTGAAGCTGAGGCTCCAAGACTTTGGCCACCTCATGAGAAGAGAAGACTCCCTGGAAAAGACCCTGATGTTGGGAAAGATGGAGGGCACAAGGAGAAGAGGGGATGACAGAGGACGAGATGGTTGGACAGTGTTCTTGAAGCTACCAGCATGAGTTTGACCAAACTGTGGGAGGCAGTGGAAGACAGAAGTGCCTGGCGTGCTCTGGTCCAAGGGGTCACGAAGAGTCGGACATGACTAAACGACTAAACAACAACAACAACATCGCTAGCCAGCACTTTCCAGTGCTTTACCTTATTTACTGTAAAATGTCCGATTTTGTGGTGGGAAGCAGCTTAGCTGTGCAAGAGCTCCAAATAGACTTTAGTTGCACCACCTGAATTTGCTAGTATCTGATTAAATCCTTATCCATTTTCCTGTGTCCCAGAGTGGGTGAATGTGGCAAGCCAATAGGCAACAGCAGTTGGGAGGAGGAGAACCCGCTAGTAACAAGATGGCGGCAAAGAGAGGCGGCCTCAGTCTGAAAGGGAAAACTGAGTCTTCGCCCAAGGAGGCTCAGTGACTTTGCATTCAAATTCCTGTGGGGTGGGGAGTGAGGGTCAATGAATATGTCATTTTCAGTTTCTTTCAGGTGACATGCACTGTACATTTAAAGCACTATGATACCACTTTAAACAGTGATAGCATCCCTCAAAGAATTCTGGGAGCTGTAGTTTGTATAAGGATGCCTCTTTCCCTCACAGAGCTACAATTATAGATCTCCAGGCAAATCTGAAAACTGTGGCTCTGTGAGGGGAATGGGGGCCTCCTAACAACTCTCAGCAGCCTGTTGCAAACTACAAACTACAGCTCCCAGAATTCTTTGGGGGAAGCCAAGACTGTCTGAAGTGGTAATACAGTGGTACCTTGGTTCTCAAACGCTTTGGTACTCAAACAACCTGGAACCCAAACACTGCAAACCCGGAAGTGTTCCAGTTTGCAATCTTTTTTCGGAAGCCGAACATGCTCCATTTTGAGTGTTATGCTTCTGTTTTGAGTGGCACGCTTCCCTTTTGAGTGTTATGCTGAGGTCTGTCTGTTTTTGCTATTTCTTTTGTGTTTTTGCGGCTCTTTTTTGTTTTTGTGACAGTGTGGAACCCAGTTTGGCTACTGATTGATTGATTGTGTGACTGCAGTACATTGTTTATTGCTTTCATTTTATGGATCAATAGTCTCGTTATAGTAAAATCCATGTTAAATTGCTGTTTTAGGGTTTTTTTAAAAAAAGTCTGGAACGGATTAATCCATTTTGCATTACTTTCTATGGGAAAGCATGCCTTGGTTTTGGAACGCTTTGGTTTTGGAACGGACTTCCGGAACGGTTTAAGTTTGAGAACCAAGGTACCACTGTATAGGGTTTTAAATGCACGGTGTGAATGTGGCCTCAGTTCCTCGTTTTTTCCAGTCTTAAACTCCGTTCTCTACATTTCCACAGCAAAGTTGTCCCTCTTTAGTTGCCCTGTTGTGCAAGAGTGCCCTTCCAGGTGGCAGCAACGTGCTAACACTGGGGGAATCATCACAGAACAACTAGTGAAGTGGTCCGGTAGAAATATACCACCAATGCTCTATTATTGCATCAGCGACATGTTGTAGAATACAGGTATGAAGACAATACCAGTCTGAAGGGACCCTCGATCCCCATGTCATACACGTGCAGAAAAACACAAACCCCCAGCCCTTTGGAGGAGACCCAAGACAAAGTTCACAAAGCAGGGTGTATCACAACTGGAGGAGAGGAGAGGAAAGCAGGATATGCATATCAAATATAGAAAGAGCTGAGCTCGCATTCTTCCTTTATTAGGAACAAGGGACTGCCCAAGCTGCCTCTGCAGTAAAGAGGTAGGATTGGAGCTCTGAGAGCATTCCGCCATCCCTCCCCATCTCACACACAGTTTGCCAAGAGGAACATCTCCGCGTCCTTAATATGTGTTAATACTTCTGTTCCTGATTGATGGGTTTATCTTTTTGTGTGTGTTTTCAGCTGCTTCCTTTATCTCCCCTGTTTTTAATATGCCTTATTCCTGTAAATATTGTTCTTTTATCTGCGTAGCTCTTGTTCAGACAAGCTTTTGGCCTATTAGGTTAATATGTGCGCTTAATATGTGTTAATACATCTGCCGCTGATTGATGTTTTTATCTCTGTTTTGTGCGTTGTTTTTTCCTTAGCTGCTCTTGTTTTTGAATGGCTTGCGTGATCTTTTTTCTTTTTTTTTTAATGGTGTTGCTCTTTTATCCATATTTTACTGGTGATTTGATTGAACTTGTATATCTGTTCTTGTAAGCTGCCATGGGGGACATTTGAGGAGGGGCAGGATACAAATTTAAATAATAAATAACCTGGGAACACTTCAATAGGTTGTATCCAATGCTTCAGAGTAGACCCATCACAATAAATAGGCATGGCTAACTTAGGTATGTTCATTTCAATGGGTCTACTCTGAGTATTAGTTAGTTGGCTACGATCCAGGGTCCCCCTTATCAAAAAATGGCAGGGCAACCCAATATATTCTTATTGTGCATTCTTGATGATTCGTACTCATAATGCTGTCAGGGCAGTCAGACATGATTCCGCATTCAGTACTGTTTTCACTTGCAAAAAAGCTGCTTTATTTCCAGGCAGTGCATAGTCTCTTTCCTCTTTCTGCCATAAATGTTCTGGTCTTTTTTTGTCCCTGCTTTTGTTACACTGTAGCTCCTCCAGAGAGAAATTACACAGTTGCATTGGGGAAGCATTGCAGAACAAATTAAAGCAGAAGACTTCCACTTCTAATGTACTATTATGGTATCAAGAACACAGCTGCAGTAAAGCACCAGTCCAGAGCGACTGAAAGTCAACTTCCAAGATAATATTGGGACTTCAAACCCAATCAATCAATCAATCAGTCAATCAATCAATCTTTATTGCGGTCAATAGACTTCCATTCCTTTTTTTAGAATAGTGGAAGTTCCAAAATCAGGCAGAGGGCCTTCTTGGTAGTGGCACCTGCCCCGTGGAACGCCCTCCCATTAGATGTCAAGAAAATAAACAACTACCTGACTTTAGAAGACATCTGAAAGCAGCCCTGTTTAGGGAAGTTTTATTCTGTTTTTAGTGTTCTGTTGGGAGCCGCCCCGAGTGGCTGGGGAAACCCAGCCAGATGGACAGGGTATAAATAATAAAATTATTATTACTAAATGTAATATTTCTAGATGTCTTAACTGTGATGTAATATTATCACACTTTAGTTTAAAATAAATAAAACATCTTTTTATAAAAACAACTATATATATATATATATATATATATATATATAATCAGTTCCAGTTTCAACACAATGTTTTCCTTACACATGCCTCTCTAGAAATCATTTCTGCAGCAGCCTGGCTAGGATCCACGTAACTTAGGAATTGGCCCCAAGCGTTAAAATATTGCTAAAGATGCCACAACCCTGAGTCTTTCCGGGGGTGGGGGGACCTTTTTCAGCTTGAGGGAAACCTGAATACTGAATGAAATTGGTCTGATTCAGAAGGTGGGTGGAGAATCTGGGTTTGGGCCAAACCAGGTCAAGACAGCCCCAGATCGTCCGAGCGAAGCAGTGCTGTCAGGGAGAAGGGGGTCTGCTTGACCAGCATGTTCCCTGGAGAAGGTGCTTTGGAAGAGACCCCAATAGGGTCAAATCCTCTGCTTACAGCGGAGAGTACAGGAACGATGTACAACCCTTGTATAAGGCAGCTTCCTATGTTCCTATGAGAGTTCTTCTCTGCTCATACATTGACCCTGGGCTTCCTAAAGGCAGCTGGGTGGACACAAGATGTGGTTTAGGGCCCTCGTATTTACGAGACCTCCTCTCCTGTTATGCCCCACAGAGGACCTTAAGGTCCATGAATAGCCATCGTTTAGAGGTCCCGGGCCCTAAGGAAGTCAGACTATCCTCTACCAGGGTCGGGGCCTTTTCAGTGATGGCTCCAACCTGGTGGAATGCTCTGTCCCATGAGAACTGGGCCCTTCAGGATTTAACCTCCTTCCGTCAGGCCTGTAAGACAGATCTATTCCACCTGGCCTTTGATTTGAATTCAGCCTGATCTTTTATTTCCCTTCCCTTCTCTTCCCTTTTTATGAATATCACCTGCTCTGAGACCCCACAGCTAATTCTCCCTGGCCTCCTCGCTGGCCCAAGTAGGACCAATTCAGCCAGTTAGCCCTGGGGATTATCTAATTGATTTTTGAATTTTATTGTTATTCATGTTTTTATACTGTATTTTATGCTGCTTTTATAATTACGTAAGTGTTTTAAATTTGTTGTTAGCCACCCTGTTTAAATAAAAAAAATTATTTATTATTATTATAATAATAAGATGCTGGTCTAGATGGACCTTTGGCCTGACCCAGTCGGACTCTTCATATGTTCCTATGATTATTCATGGCCATGGTTTTCTCACGCTCCCATCTGAAGCCCATATGTCTTGTCACAAAATCATAGAATTGCGGATTTGGAAGGAACCATGAGGGCCATCTACTGTAGTCCAATCCCCTGCAATGCAGGGATCTTTTTGCCCAACATGGAGCACAAATCTTCGGATTACAGCAAAAGTTCTACTTCGATCAACCTCAATACCTTTTTGCACATATCACCTGAGTAAAAGGACTCGCCGCTTTGCTCACTGAGTCACTAACCCACTTGGATCATTCCTGGATTCTAAGCAAATATCCTCACGAGGCTTCAGCACGCCTCCCGGGTATGCCAGAAAGTAAATGCCGGTGGAGTGTTTTGCCGCTGGGGATTTATCCTTGCGGTTCATAAAGGAATAGTTCTTGCTTTCAGCTTCAAATGCCTCTCCGACATATCCCAAGATAGACACCTAGGAAGGGAGCGGTGATTTTCAACCTACCCCCCCCCCCCCAGCACAATTCCATCTCCCACATTGCTAAACGCCCTTTCAGAAAACCATTATTCCATCCGACAATATGGTGAGAGCCTTCAACCCTCTCTCTGGATGCCTTTTTTGACACCATTTTGAAAAGGAAGTGGGGGAGGGAGAGAAGAAATACTTAACAAATTAACCGTCTATCAAACATTATTTGCGGATGATGGTGCCGAATTGTGTTCAAGTATGTCCAGCCTCATTAAATGTCAGCATTAACAATACAGCACTTGGCAATCAAGGCAGAGCCGTGGCTGTTAGTCATTAATCACTCTCTGACAGGCCTGAAGTGGAAACTAGGAAACTGCTCACATGTGTTCTGTGTACCTATTTACTCTCTGCCGCAATCACGGCGTGAACCGTTTGGTTTGACTTGCTGCCTACCAAAAGCTTAGCCATGGTGATAAGGAGAAAGGGCCCTTATTTCATTTCACTGGGATTTATGGGGCGCTAAAGCTGTGTGTGTGTGTGTGTGTGTGTGTGTGTGTGTGTGTGTGTCGGGATATAATAAATGAAAGACTTGTTTACTACTGTAAACAGTTTAATAGCACATGTATAGCAAGATTGTCACTTAGGCTTATTTTTCACAGGGAGGGTGAAACACTGTCTGGGCTGTACTTAGAAAACTAACCAATTGGTGGAAGATCCTAGCCAAGCTGATATATATAATTCAAGGGGTTTTTTTAAAAGGGGGGTATGGAGGAATATTTAATTATCTGAGCCTCTCTAGGCTCCCCCCCCCCCGTTTGATGTAACCTGGCAACAGGGTGTTAACAGGCGACACACATTGCCTTTTATTTTCTTTGGATTGATGGTCACTTTGGGTTACAGGCAGCTCAAAAAGGTTGAAAACCTCCGGCCTAAATGATCCTGGAAGTCCCTTCCAACTCAGTGTCCCCCAGTCTCCTCCCTGGATGGCAGCCTTTTTATGGTCCATTCTTAAAGGTTTGTGCTCATGGAGGTATTGCGGTGGTTACAGTGGCGTAGCGTGGGGGGTGCAGGGGGGGCCGGCCGCACCGGGCGCAACATCTGGGGGTTAGGGTTAGGGGGCGCAAATCCACGGGTTAGGGGGCACAAATTACTTGCCTTGCCCCGGGTGCTGACAACCCACGCTACGCCACTGGGTGGTTATAAGCTTTGCAATTCCAATTCAGTACTGTTTGCACCTGCAAAAGTTTTTGGACTGCCATTCTGCTTCCTTTCCAGTGCCCCATGGCTTCCTGCTGAAATCCTGCAACTTTTTGCACCACAGATACACTGGGGGTTTCCTTTGCCCTGCCTTTGTTGTGATGAAACGGGAGAGCTCCTCTCCGGACATCAATAATGTGGTCACTTTGGGGAAGCATCGCGGAACGAGTCAAGCAGAATGATGTGTGGACTGTCGCACACTTTTTGGGTGTGAATGACACATTGCAAAACACACCGCCAAAGAACACCAGTCTAGAGCAGCCATAAGTCTGCACGGATCCTGCTTCCTGTCCAATAGATCCTTCTTCTGCTGCTGTTGCTTCTGCTGGCTATACATGGACAGATTGGTGGAATGCCTCCAGCTCTTCACTTGGGCTTCAGCAACGCTGAGGGATTTGCTTGGGTCCTGGCGGAAGCCCTCCCGGATGAGCCCAGCGTGTTTAGAGAGGGGATGGGAAGGGGGGAGGCCGAGGCCTTGGGAGTTTGCTGTGGGGAATTTGCCCAGAGGCTTTTCCTTCACTTAATCTTCCAGACGCCAGCCCAGTGGACAGCTGCCAGGATGCCAGGTCATCTTGTCAGTAAATAAAAAGGAGCAATGTTTCCAGCTCCAGATCCCATTTGTAAAGGGAAAATGATTAATGGCACTAAGAAACCACAATTCATCCGGGGAAAGAGAGTAGACTTGCCTCCAAAAAAGTCGTGCATGAGAATCGGAGCTCAGATTGGCTCCCGGGGGCTGGGCGAGGGGACGCTAATGGCAAACAGAACCCATCTGTGCCGAGGCAGAAGGAGAGACGGCTTGCAGCAACAAAAGCTATTTGGGAGGAATATGCAGAGGGAACAGGGATGGGCAGACTCCAGGAGACAGGAGAAGGGAGAGGAGAAAATTGGGAAGCTCCCTGGACCAGGGTAGGCCCAGAAGGCAGCTTAGCGCATGCCCCATTGGGCACAGATGCTCTTGTTAAAACTCCGAAGCCTGTGAGCACTTTCTGAAGTCCTTTCGCATGCTACTAGGACCAGTCTCTTCACCTCTGAACATCTTCAATGATGCACAACTTAGCAGAGTAGTTCAGCTTTTCTTAGGCAACGATCGAGACTGCTCAGTCAGGACGACGATCAGGAACAAAGCTGATGACTAGTAACTTGATTTTGTAGTTTATTATATACGACAGTAAACTCACAAGCTATATACAAGTTACTATATACAGACACAAACTTCATCATTCTCCATGCACTCCAGAATACTCCTAACTAGCCGAACAATGTCATAGGTCATGCTACCTATATGAGAGACCTCAGCCAATCACCGAGCTGTTACTAGGTCCTCTTACCTCCAGGCAAATTTCTCCCGTGCTCTGTCTCCCTAGCCTGTAGTCAAAACACTAATTGCTCAATTGCCAAGCTGCACATAGACTATGAACTCCAACAGCTCTCTCCCTCCAGGAGGTGCCCACTCTCTCTGCAAGAATCCAGTCTTGCAGGGTGCACGCCTTACCCAGTTCTTGCACCATCAGTGCAATGGCAGCAAGAGCCTGGACCAGTGTTGGAAGATGGCATTGTCAGGCACCCGCCAAGTATGGTGACCCAGTAAGGGGCTGGCTTCCAAACCCTGGAAGTCGGTGGCCCGGTTGCTGCTCCTCTTTGCCATTGCTGCCTGTTCACCTGGCCTCCTTGACTGAGCATAGGGAGAGAAGAAGCAGTGATCTCCATACATTTTGTTTCCCCCCTCTGCTTTCTCTGGCGCAGTCTGAGCCCATAGGGCAAGGTAAGTAATTGGGCAGCATCAGTAGTGGCGGTGGGGAGATGGACATCCCCACAAAAAAACAACCCAGGAACGTACACTGGCGAGAGAGTGTGCCACATGCTCAATGCCCCAAATCAGCTCTCCCAGTGTGCCTGAAATGATACTAGAAAGGAAGCCTGCTTTTATAGGCCACAAGGTATCTGAAGGAAAGGCAGTGTGTTTTATCAGGGGAAGGTATGCCAACTGTTGGGAACATCTCTTCATCATCCAAGCATATTACAGTGATGGCAAAGCAAGCAAGCAAGCAAGCAAACAAACAAAAGAAACACATTGGTAGAAAGTTTAGACGTGTTCAATTTCTAGTCTTTAGTTTCATCCCAAGAACACAGGGACAGCAAACTGTCAAGTCATTTTCTAGAAAGAGATGTAACAAGCGAATGTAATGTGAATTTGAATTCAGGTTTTTGATACTCTAATCCAGCCGTTGCCCACCTGGTGGCTTCTTAATGTTTTGGACCACAACTCCTGCGATGGCAGCTGTCGTTCAAAACTTTGGGAGGGGACCCGGTTGGCAAAGGCTGCTCCGATAATTGCATCGCATCTCAAGTGTACCCTCACCCTAAACTTTTTTCTGCATGTTAATGCTCTGTCCACATTGTGGCTGTCAGCAAACAACAGATATTTCCATGAGACGCTTCTAAGTGGAAAGGATATCCCTCGAATTCTGCTTTGGTTTTCCATGGGTGATGCGGAAGTACAGCTTGCTAGCACTTCACAACATAAGGAAAATGAGTTCAATGGCTGATAGGCAGCTGATAAGAAGCCCCACACATTTCCTCTGCAGAATAGATCAGGTATCCCCAATTGTTTTGGGCCTGGAAGTGTAAAAAAGTGTTGTGGGGACCATAGCATTTGAGAGAAGAAAAACCGGTCATGCACCAAACCACCCCCCTCCCCCAAAAACCAGGCAAAACACACACAAAAGGAGCAAATGCCAAGGTCCCCTAATAGGCAGTTCCCTCCCAAATGAACAATCCCCACCACTAGAGGCAAAATCCCTCAATTTAACTTATAAAAATGAGATTTGGGAAGACCAGGGGGTCTCTGTGGGGGCCAAGAGGGGTGTCTGAAAGTGCTCTGTCCATCAGCACCACACCGATGACCCCAGCACTAGGCAATGTTAACAAGGTGGCCAAAGATATTGCCCCATGTTGCCACACTATGTAAAAAGCATGGATTTCACTGACAATTATCCAGGGTTAATAATTTATAGCCTCTAGTTACCCATGGAAAAGAGAGGGGAAGCTGAATGTCATCAGTAAGCTAATGATGCTCAGCACTATCTCTTTTTTCCATCTCTGGCTCCCAGGGAAGCAGCTGAAGTCCTGAGCCAGTGCCTGGAGGCAATTCTGGGAAGAATGATGGGGAAGAAACTGAGGTTAGATCACAGCAAGATGGAAGCGTCATGGGGTGGAGGGAGGCATGGAGCTGGTTCTGGATGGGGTGGCACTCTGAGAAATCAGGTTTGGGACTGTTTCTGGACTTGAGAAGTTTCCATTTCTTCTGCAAGAAGTAGGGTGTTTAGTGTGTCTGTAGAACTCCTTGCTGCTTAATACAGTGGTGCCCCGCAAGACGAATGCCTCGCAAGACGAAAAACTCGCTAGACAAAAGGGTTTTGTGGTTTTTGAGCTGCTTCGCAAGACGAATTTCCCTATGGGCTTGCTTCGCAAGACGAAAACGTCTTGCAAGTTTGTTTCCTTTTTCTTAACACCGTTTATACAGTTGCGACTTGACTTCGAGGAGCAACTCATAGCACGCGGTGTGGTAGCCTTTTTTGAGGTTTTTGAAGACTTTGGTGATTTTTGAAGCTTTTCCAAAACTTTTCCGACACCGTGCTTCGCAAGACAAAAAATTCGCTAGACGAAAAAACTCGTGGAACGAATTAATTTCGTCTTGCGAGGCACCACTGTATTAAGCAAGTGCCACCAGCATTTTGTTTCAAATTCCTGCTAAAGACTCTTCTGTTTACACAAGCCTTTTCTGATGTGTTGCTTATCCCACTGTTTATTGTACATCCACTGCCTAGATACTTTGTTAACTGTGCAGCATACAAAACTGTCGTTGTTCTTGTTATTTTGATTTCTTACCTGCCCTTCATCGTGAGTTTCTGCAGCCAATTACAACAATTACAAAGCACAGTATTTTTTTAAAAAACAGATTACAACCAAGAGAATAGGGTGGATCATATTATATGTATGTGGGGTGTCCAGTGCTCTCTCAGATCAGCTGGGGAAAAGGCCTGCAAGGCAGGGAGCAAGTCTTCCAGACAGCCAAGACGGTCTATTTCTGTTATGTACTTATTCTTATAATTGCATTTATAATTATAATTGCATTTACATAACTGTTTGGGTTTTTATGTTCTCGGTTGACATTTGTGTGCTGTACTGTAATCCTCCTTGCGGCTTTTTAGATTCTAGTTTAGATTTTTCCCAAAGTTGTTGAGAAATTGGATGTTTTTGAGCTATTTCTGAGGAAAATTGGCAAAAATGACAACATGGGCTGCCACACATCCAGATTTTGCCAATTTCTGCCCGGACACTGCTTGCGGCTGCAGTATTCTGGATATGGATAGAAAATTCTGGACATATGGCAACCCTAGTGGTAAATAAATAAATAAACTTCTCATTTGTGTAATCTGTAGCCTGACCTATGTATAGGTAGTGCAGTCAATATTGGTATAAAGCTTTTGGCAAAAACCAAGCTCAGCATCTGAGTGCCGTGTCCCACAGTGGGAGCCACTGCAAGTGGGCTGCTGCGGTTGTGTCAGATCTCTTTTTAATAAATCTATTATTTGTATATTTTAGGTTGCATTGTCCTCGTTTTTAATGTTCAATTTGGTAAGTCGCTTTGAGTTTTGCTCTTTTGAAAAGCAAAGCAGAAAGTGACTAATCGATATAATAAAATATATAAATGTCCGGAAGTGAATTTCACCTGGATTTGGACGCCAGCCAAGATGGCCGTCACCTGCACTCGGCTCCATAAGCCAACATCAGCTCTACTCTTGTTCTGGTTTCAGAGCTGTATAATTCTTCTTGTCAGACTGTTGAGTGGGGAGCTGAGAGAAAACAGGGGCTGATTAGCTTGGAAATGCATAAAAAGAGTTTTCCAGCATGATTCCTGACTGTAATCCAAGCAGCTGCGTTCTCTCTGCTTTGGCGTCTAAAGCCCTTGTGTAATTTTCTGGGTTTGAGGAAGGGCTAGTGGTAGAGATCTATCACGGCCTAAGAGTTTGGGGTGGTTTTTTTTTTAAGGCAGAGGGAGGGTTCTGCTCTTAATCAGGCCACCGAAAGTTACAGCCTGGTTCAAGGCGAACACATAACACAAGGCAGACCTAACAGGGAACCAGGGCTTAGAGCTGAGACAAAGGACAGAGTTCTAGCAAATGAGGCAAGCTAAGCAGAGCAAGTTTCCTTTAAGAGGCTAAGCCAAGGGTCTAGCATGCAAACTAGGCTGTTTGTGAGGGATGAGTAAATGCATAGCAAGGCAACCCGGTCAGGATTCAAGAAGTCTCCCTGAGAATGCATGGAGTAAAGAGTGGAGCCAGGCATCCGAGTCCCACCTCAATGTCCCTATCCCTGCCGGCTCCACAAACTCTGCATGCTTGACTGAATTCTTCACAGAACCTTCCATGCAAGCAGGAACAGACTGCTGTGGAAAAGGCTGCCTCAGGAAGTGGTGGACTCTCCTTCGCTGGAAGGATTTGTGCAGAGGTTGGATGGCCCTGTGCCAGAGATGCTCCAGTTGTGGGATGTGAAACTTACAGCAGTCAGGCAATAAGCCTCGAATGAAATTTAAGATACTAACTGATGCTAAAGAAAGAGGTGGATTTGCCCTGCCAGACCTTAAACTTTACTATGAGTCAGCTGCTTTTTGCTGGCTGAGAGAATGGCTGCTTCTTGAAAACGCTGAAGTGTTGGACTTAGAAGGTTTTAACAATGTATTTGGTTGGCATGCATATTTGTGGTACGATAAGGTAAAAGTACATAAAGCGTTTAAAAACCATATTGTTAGAAAAGCATTGTTTAATGTTTGGATAAGATATAAGGATTTGTTAGAAAAGAAAACCCCAAGATGGTTGTCACCAATGGAAGCGAAGGCACAGAAAAAACTCAATATGGAGGCCAAATGGCCGAAATATTGGGAAATTCTGGTGCAAGATGGAGATAGAATAAAATTGCAGAGCTTTGAAAAATTGAAAAACAAAGTGCGAGATTGGCTCCATTATTATCAAATAATGGAGGCATACAAATTGGACAAAAAAGTTGGTTTCCAGGTGGAAAAATCAAAATTGGAAACAGAATTGTTAGATCCAAAAACCAAGAATTTGTCAAGAATGTATAACTTGCTGTTGAAATGGAACACTCAGGATGAAACGGTGAAATCAGCTATGATTAAATGGGCACAAGATGTTGGACATAACATAATGATGGCTGACTGGGAACGGTTATGGACCACAGGTATGAAATTTACGGCATGTAATGCCCTAAGAGAAAATTTAATGAAAATGATTTATAGGTTGTACATGACAGCAGTTAAGCTTGAAAAAATTTACCATTTGCCCAATAATAAATGTTGGAAATGTAATGAGACTGAAGGTACATTCTTTCACCTTTGGTGGACGTGCCCAAGGATTAAGACATTCTGGGAGATGATTTATAATGAAATGAAAAAGGTATTTAAATATACCTTCCTTAAGAAACCAGAGGCCTTTCTCCTGGGCATGGTCGGCCAATTGGTGCTAAAGAAGGATAGAACTTTTTTATGTATTTATTATTTATTTTTATGTATTTTATGATTTAAAGGAGAATAATATTGTTAAGCTGTATTGTGTTTAAGACATTTGGGGAAATTTAATAAAAATTATTGGGTGGTGGTGGTCTGTAGTAGTAGCACGGAGGAGCACACAGCCTCCATGTTCTGATCAGTGTGTGCTTTCCATTTTGTATGCTGCTGTGTGTTTGGAGAAGTGACTGCTTAGTCGCAGTCACTTGGGACTAACTTCTTTATGGAATAGTTCTAATTGTTATGTAACCTAAGGCTTGGACTAGATGACTCCCATGGCCCCAACTCTACAATTCTGTACTCTTGCTCTTCCCTGCTGTTACCAGTTGGTGTTATCACTTCACCCTGGGGAAGCTTGCAAGGAAGCAGATTTCAGTTCACCATTAGGAGGGATTTCCTAGTGGCGAGAGCCATTCGACACTGGAACAGATTGCATCCGGAGGCAGCTCTCCTTCGCTGAAGATATTTAAGCAGAGGGAGCTTGCAGTTGCCTCCTCCTGCATGGTGGATCCTGCACTGAGCTGTGGGCTGGACTCTAAAGCCCCTTCCCTACCAACTCTATGATTTTACATGCTGCAGTGAAGTTAACACTGTACCCAAAACAACCTGTTAAACCTTCCCCTGCCAGGCTGGAGCCCCCTCTTGATGCCTGCCCCTTCTGCACCTCAGGTCCACATCCTTCACTCGCAGGCACTGTTGCTCCTGTGCCAAGCGGCCCCCTCGGCTCCCTCCTGCCTCTGCTTCAGGACAGAGGCAGCCAGAGCTCCCACAGCACTGCAGAGGGTCTGAGGGATCCAGTCCCTGCTCTTTTGTTTTCCCCAGTACTAACCTTGGGCTCTGGGAAGGCCTTGAAAAGCTGTGCCACAACTGCAACAAGAGAAGGACACACTCTCACATGCACATATTCAGGCGTGCACAGACAAATGTAGATAGACAGATGCACACCACCCTATTAACAACAAGAGTTGGGGGGAAGCATTTTAGTTTTCCTCAGTAAAGTTTTAATAGGATATATTTTCTCCTTTGACTCCACTTGTGGATTTTAAGGGACTTTCCTAACTGTATGAAACTACTGGAAAATCAGTTCTGGCACTGAAAACAAATTCCTAGGCTGAGCATGAGTTCAGAGGCACCCGGGTGCAGGCCTGCCCCACTGAGCCCCCAATTTGCTACTGCTTCAAGGAGGTGAACCGTGGGGATGGGCAAATCTGTCATTTCAGTTTTCCATGTTCCCAGTCTTAAATTCAGTTCTCCATATTTCCACACCAGCTTGCAAGTTCTTTTTAAAATTAAAATTCCCCGTGAAAACATGTCAGCAATTTAGTGTGAATTTCTTCTAATGTGTACATTTTTGCCAGCAATATTGCCAAATACGTACATTTTCACAAGCAATTTCCCTCAATATAATGCATATGTTTTCACTAATTTGTGCATTTTTTATGCACACTTTACTTGGTTGGAGAAATGAATATTACTTGGTTATAGAACTGCACTGCAAAATTCGGAGAACTGCCAATTTCCCCCTTGGTCCCAGTAAAAAGAAGTGGGGGAAGATATTCTGCAAGCCTAAAGTCTGCCCACCCCTCTTGAAGAGCATTGGTAGTGGGGGTGAAGAGACCTTGAGATGAGAATAAGCATATTGCGTTTGTCCCTGTTTTAGTCTGTGAAATGTGCATATAGAAGTAATGCTACTGTGAATTAACACATTGAGAGGAGTCATCCTAGCTCTTCCCCGCTGGAAGGTCAGTCTGGAAGGTCCAACACAAGAACAGAAAAAGCTACATTTCCCCAGCTTCTCCCTACAAATAAATCAGGACTCCAGAACTCTTTCAACTTTGCAAGTCAATCTGTTCTAATAAGGAAGGGAATGAAAGGCCATGTCCCTCTGGAAGCCACCACTGCAATAAATCTCCAATGTACAAACACACCCCCGATTCCCAGATGCATTTGTTTTCATGGTATTGTTTTAACAGAGAAATCATGCTGCAATAAACGCAGCTCTTGTTAGATGGTTGTGTCCAACATACTGCTGGCAGATGCGGCGGGGGATAAAATAATGCAGATGGAGCTGGGGGCGGGGGGAGCCTGATGGGAACCAGCCCCTACCCAAAGGCCTAGTGGCTGGACTCAGGCATAGGACACATTTGGACAGCCTAACACTTTCTTGAGCCATGTGTCCTGCTTTACAGAGGGCAGTCCTCTGTTTGAGGGATTCCTCCATCTGAAGGACTGTCCCAAGGGTTCAGTTTAAAGGTGAAGAACTCTAAGAAAGGAGAGCAGGAGCTTGGATGTGACAAAGGCACTGAGGTCACCTGGCCACACACTGCTCCTTCATGGTGAGATGTAGTACATTTCTTCTGAAATCACAGTAATTCATTCTATCACAGCATCTCAGCATTTTAATAACAATATGCACATATTATACAAATACAGTACATCATTATTCATTTATTTATTGCTTATTGTTGTTGTTGTTGTTTAGTCGTGTCCGACTCTTTGTGACCCTCCTGGACCAGAGCACGCCAGGCACTCCTGTCTTCCACTGCCTCCTGCAGTTTGGTCAAACTCATGTTCGTAGCTTTGAGAACACTGTCCAACCATCTCGTCCTCTGTCGTCCCCTTCTCCTTGTGCCCTCCATCTTTCCCAACATCAGGGTCTTTTCCAGGGAGTCTTCTCTTCTCATGAGGTGGCCAAAGTATTGGAGCCTCAGCTTCAGGATCTGTCCTTCCAGTGAGCACTCAGGGCTGATTTCCTTCAGAATGGAGAGGTCTGATCTTCTTGCAGTCCATGGGACTCTCAAGAGTCTCCTCCAGCACCATAATTCAAAAGCATCAATTCTTCGGCAATCAGCCTTCTTTGTGGTCCAGCTTATACGTCTCCTCTTTTTGGGGCAATGCAAAAGCCACCAAGCACCCTATCTTGGGTTGGTTTCTGGTCTAGGATCAGCACTTGAGCTGCTGCCAAGACCTGAACAATAACGGAGACTGCCCTTTTAATACTCCAGAGTGGCACTATATCCATTTTCCATGTCCCCCCAACCCCAGCTGTTTTCCATATGTCAAACAAGTAGCTTTTCATGTGTATTCCATGCCAGCCACACCCACCATTCAACAACATTTTTGCACTAGTTCAAGGGGATTTCCCCACATCTCCCCTCCCCACACTCCATGCCCTCCCCATAACTGCTGTGGAGGGTTGGGGGAGCTCTTAGAACAGATTTAGGGAGCACACAGAAGGAGCTCATTCCATCGCATAAGAAGAGATGCTCGCACTGATGGAACAGTCTGTTTAACGCTAAGCTGAATACAACCCTATACATTTAAAGAACTTGGCCTCCCCCAAAGAACCCTGGGAAGTGTAGTTTGTTTAGGGTGCTGGGCAGGGGTAAACTACAGTTCCCAGGATTATTCAGGGGAACCTATGACTCTTAAAGTGGCACAAATGTGCTGTAGGGTACATATGAACCCTACAAATCTACCCCCGCCTTCTCTTATCCCCTCTTACCAAAGTTTAGATTGTATGTTCCTCTAGGCAGGGATCCATGCTATTTTACTTTGCTGGCATTCTCTCTCCCTTTCTCACCCCCCCTCCCCTGCCATCCATCAGCACATGAAGCCATGAGCCTAAACAGCTGTCTCAGGAAAGGATTTTGCAAAAGTATGTCCGAACTCATTATACATCAGGCCAAACAATACCCAAAGTGGCAATTGAGGGCAATTTCAAGGTTGTTGGTCATTAATCACATGCTGACAATCCTGACAGGGCCAGTCACTCCAAAGAGTTCAGCTGTCTGGGGAAAAGCAAGAGAAGAGCTCAGGGACAAGAACTCACCTCCTCTGAGTGGCTTTCTGCTTGCAGCAGCAAAAAATAAAAAAAATAAAATAAAGGATCAGGGTAGCCTTTGCAATAAGCTTGCATTTGGCCTCCCAGCATTCTCTTCATTCACAAGGGCGAAACTAGGCTTTGTTTCACCCGGGTCAAAGACCCAGTTTGGCACACACACCATGTGCATTTGCTTTACACACACAGACACACACACACACACAGGCTGGGAGTCTCAATGGCACTCCTCTGGGGGCTTCACCCGGGGCAAAAGAACCTGGCAGCACCCCCCCCCACTGCAAGCTACAGCACACTAGGGCTAGGGGTAGACAAAACTGTCTCAATCTGGGCTGTGTCCTTTGCACACCATGAATCTGTTCTGTCCTAAATCTGTGTGGATTTTAAAATCCTAGAAAAATTGCATGCCTACAACAGATTGAAATTGCTTTGGAAGTGCTTATGGGGTATGCTGAGGCTGTTTCCCCCTGGTTTCTTTCTTTCTTTCTTTCTTTCTTTCTTTCTTTCTTTCTTTCTTTCTTTCTTTCACCATTTGCATCAGCCACATTGGTTGAACACTTTAGACTAAGTAGTCCTAGACTGGTTGGTTGCACAACTGCATTGCACGATTCTGATAATTGCGAATTTTAAGAGCCAGCTGTGTTTTGGTCCCCATACTGCTTCAGTAGGTGTGAACTTCATAAAATTTCACCAATCTTGAAAGATCTTCACTGGCTCCCAGTATGTTTCCAAGCACAATTCAAAGTGTTGGTGCTGACCTTTAAAGCCCTAAACGGCCTCGGTCCAGTATACCTGAAGGAGCGTCTCCATCCCCATCATCCAGCCTGGACACTGAGGTCCAGCGCTGAGGGCCTTCTGGCGGTTCCCTCACTGCAAGAAGCCAGGTTACCAGGCAGAGGGCCTTCTCGGTAGTGGCGCCCGCCCTGTGGAACGCCCTCCCAGAAGATGTCAAACAGATAAACATAAAAGACAACTGAAGGCAGTCCTGTTTAGGGAAGTTTTTAATGTCTGATGCTCTTTGTTTTTAATATTTGGTTGGAAGCCTCCCAGAGTGGCTGGGGAAACCAAGCCAGATGGGTGTGGTATAAATAATAATAATAATAATAATAATAATAATAATAATAATATCAGCTTTAAAGGTGAACTGATTTTGATTTCTCCCCCATCTCTACAGTGGCAAGGAGCCAGCTTCTACCCTCCCAAAAGAACTACCCCCCTCAGCTCCTGCCTGTGATTGCAGAGCTGAAGTGAGACCCAGTTTGCCATCAGCTGGGAGGCCAAGGGCCACTGGAAGGAAGAACCCCCAACCTACCAGGAGAACCATCATGTCAAGGGGAAGAGCAGCCTTGCCCCCATTCATTGACCAGAGAAGGAGCAGCTACCCCAGAGCTTGCTTTCTCATCCACTCCCCATTCCCTTTTCCCTTTGTACTGTAGTGCCTAGGAGATTGTCAGCCTACAGGCCGGGACTGTTTTTTTTCTTTCGGTATCTCCGCAGCACTTCGAATAATAGAATCATAGAGTTGGGAGGGGAACATGAGGATCATCTAGACCAACCCCTGCAAGGCAGGACTCTTTAGCCCAGTGCTCGAACCCATGATCCTCAGAGCGAGTGGCTCATATTCTACCAACAGAGCTATCCCAGCTCGGACAATTTTAGGTGTTCTATAAGTTGATGATGATAACACAACAACAAAAGGAAAGTGCAGTTGGGAATATGAAGGTGCCATATGGGCTTCCTATGGGACCCTTATTGGGGGCACTTATATTCATATACCTATTTATAATGAGCCAGACGTAGAACTTGCGTAGATGAGCCATGAATTGAAGCAGAAATGAATACTGGAGGGTGATCAGTAGCTGCCGCCTTTCTTCTTGGTGTCCTTTGAAAAACTGGAAGACAGTCAGCATGCCTTCTCTTGATCTCGTCCCTGGCACAGCCAACTTATATCCATTTCCTTTAACCTTTCGTCATAGGATTGGCTCCAGTCCACTCTTATCCTTGTAGCTCTGCCCTGATCCTTTCCAGCATGTCAACACCCTTCTTGAACGATGGCACACAGTATTCCTAATGTGGTTGTACCTTATTGCTGACTGCAGCATATTGGTCCACTGGGACTTCTGTGATATGTTTGGGCAGGGATTTCTGTTTCAGGCTGTGCTCCTAGGCATATTTAACTGGGAGCAGGCCCCATTGCACTCAGTGGGACTTACATTTGAGTAAACACAACCAAGTGGCAGGTCTAGAAACAGAACTTACTTGGCTAGTCTGGCTATTGCTCCTTGCTGTGTTGGTGACATTCCTTCTCCTCTCCTCCCCTCTCCCCGACTCTTGCAAAATGATCTTAATAATAGCAAAAGAAGCAAGACCATCAATGTGAGTGATGATTTACATCACCATGAAAGTACATCATCCCAAGCAGCTTACAGTAAAAACAACAACAACTGATATACTGTAGGACAGACACCAGATGGGAGGGAAGGGAAACAGAGGCTGGAGTAAACTGATGTAGAATAACATATTAATTTAAATTACACATATTTCAGCTTAGCTGTAGTCTTAAGTCCTGCCCCTAAAATAATTGCTGGGGGTAGGGCTAATTCAAACTGGGATCCATGTATGCATGTATGTGTGGGCTTTAATCCTTTTTGCATGACTAAAGAGTACAGAAACTGCTGTCTGGAGGTGCTTGCAGGAGGAAGGGCTTCCCGTCTCCCTCCCGCTGGTGGTGAAGCCTTCAGTGAGTGTAACTGAGCAAAGACACGGGACAGTCATCTTGGTGGAGTTAGGAAGACTCAGGGGTCTGTCTTGCCCTCTGTGCTGAGTCCAAAGCTATGGCTTTGGCTCCCCTAGAAACCTAATGGGGGAGCAAGAGCTGTTGGGCAAGACTTGGCCAAGAGCTGAAGCAAGCATGTCAGTTTTTCGAACAGTGCTCAGCCCACTGTCTAGGCTTCAGTTCTTTTTCAGCTTTGTGTGGTTTCGCCTATGGGATTTATGCCTGAGCAGACATTTGAATCCAGGTCCAAGGTCAGCATACTATCCAAAACACCAGCAGTGGGAAAGCTTTTTTTCTGTTGAGGGCCACATTTCCTTGGGGTAGTCTGTCAGGGGCCACATACTAATGTCAACGGGACCAGAGCAAATTCTTCCTGTCACTTCCTTTCCTCCTGTTTGTTCTCCTCCTGGCAACAAACATGAAATTACACCGAGGGCCACTTGAAATTGAGCCAAGGGCCACAAGCTGCCCATCTCCATAGGAAGCCGTGCTGCGCACAACACATGAAATACATCTGGGGGAGCTCCATTGCTCAAAAACAAATTCCTTTAATTCACACTGTGAATTCCTTTAAATGCACACTGTGCGTCCCATACCTGGTGGTTCAAGCAAATTTTTTCCTTCTCTTTCAAACCTGGACACCATGAACAATATCCCTCCCTGTGAGTAATAGATCTGGCTAGTAATGGCTAAGCAGACCCAAGCAGAAACCCAGACATGAATGAATGAATATAAGCTTCTCTCCATGGAGGCAGTGGGGGGGGGGGAAGGCTTTCTTCTCTGGGCACTCCCTACAGCTCTGAGGCACTAGGCTGGGGAGATGTCCTGATGAACATGACAAATGGGGCCTGGATGCAGATCAAAGGCAAGCGAGGCTTAGCTTGATCTCTGCATGCCTGCACGTGTTTGCACAGAGAAAACATTTCGCTTGGATGTTTCCATTTCAGCAGGTCAGTGGAAAGAATCTCTCTCCAATGATAGATCTGTTGAGGCCATGCAAGGGCCCAGGTGTTAGGAGATGCAGATGGCAGACCTCAGAACCTATGCAAGCAGCCCGAGGAATAGTGGGGCCAGTCTCCATGAGTAAATCAAAGAGCTTAAAGAAAATCCATTGAAAGCAAGGGATTGGTGGAGAGTTTCTTCCTAGAATTGCATGGCATGGAAACAGCAGGATCTGATTTGGATTCCTGTGCAAAGTGTCCAAGGGACTCACTGTGATACTTCAGTGCATGGGTGCGCATACAAACTTATTAATAACTAAACAAATGCAAACAAATACATAAAGTTTTAATAAAGAAAGGCTGTAGCTCAGTAGTAGAGTACATGCACCGCACACAGAAATTCCCAGGTGCAGACTCCAGATACAGCTAGGTTGAAACCCTGGTTGAAACCCCAGAAAGTATCCTCAGTGGTTCAGAATCCCAGGAAACCATGTGATCATGCAGATTCTATTAAGTTGGGTGTTATGCTATGTATTGCAGCTCTTTGCTCTGAGTGTGTCTGTGATGCTTGCAAACATCTTCATTGTGGTTTGCTATTATATCTGAACTGACAGACCATCAGCAAACAAGTTAGGACCATTGCTCCATCTCAAGAGGTTGCTCCCCCATGAATTTTAAAACTTCCAAAGCTGAGGGCTGAGCAGATGAGCACCTCTAAACCATGGCTTGCCTTTTGTACACATTGAAGTGCAAGCCACAGCATGGGTTCTCCACTACAGTCAGCGTAAAAACAATGGGTTTGTGTTATGTGTGAACTCAGCCAATATCTGGGTGCTGAACTGCACTTGCCTTGGTGACCCACCAATTGTGCAGTCTTGGATACATAAAGGCAACTCTGCCAGTATAACTTAGTATAAATGCAGATGCGGGGAATCTTTTTGGGTCCAAGGGCCCCATCCTTCTGGGGGCCACATGCTACTAGTTGGTGTGGTTAGAAGCAAACAAGGGGATGTGACTGTTACCTTTGTACAGTAGACTACATTCCAGCCATGTAAAAGCTGAGAGACTTTCAGACACACAGCCACAGCCACACCAATACCAATACCAAACAACTCTCCATCCACATAAGCAAGTGGAATCATCACAGTTCAATAATGCAAAAAAATTCAACCAGGTAAAAGTACTCAAGAAGGGTGTAAACTGAGGAAGAGAGTGGCCTCCAGAGAGTCCTAAGGGCCAAACAGAGAGACTTGGGGGGGCACACCTCCCCACCCTAGGAGAAAGATAAAACCAAGGACGAGCTATGATGGATAGATGTTGAGCTAAATAGACCCTTTGGATTGATGACGCAGGAGTGGATTTCAGGCGAAGGGTTTTCATCTGCTTTCTCCGAAAACCATAAATAAAGCCAAGCCTACTGAACTGGAAGATGTAAAAGAGTCAAGTTCCATCCGGCTCTTCTCACCAAATTTATGGCGCTGCGGATTTCTGAGCAAGATCTAAGCAAGGTCTGGACTGTGTAGTCTTCTGCTGGTGCCCAAAGAAAGCACGGCGGGAGGGGGGAGAGAGAGAGAAAGAGAGAGAGAAAGAGAGAGAATGCTATACTAATGGAATCATATTTATCATCTTTAAATACGTTACACATATGCAGGTCCATGTTCATCCCTGAATGCATAAACATCTTTTAACTAACTCAGCTCAGGCTAGGCCTCTTTCAGCAGTAATTTATATTTAACTTTTTCCATATGTGGAGCCTGTCGCCTTAGTGTCATTTCCGGAAAAACATTAGGGGTTGGGAAGAAGAGAGAGTGAGAGAGAGTTATTTTTGGGGGGGGTGAGTGAGGGAGCTCCATGTTCTAGCCTGCTGGAACAGGCCCACTGCCGCTCCTGGCACCACCAACAAAATCTACCCAGCAGAGCCAGCACTCATTAATCATTTGAACTACTTAACTGCCAGCTCCTTTCAAGATCTTTCAAGAAGTGTTTTCACCCAAAATAGAGCTTGAAAATGCGCCGGGGCCCTACTTTCAGAACCTCATCAATCTGGCTATTATGGGGAGTGTCAGGCAGCCCCTGACAGACAAGGCTGCTCTGTTCGAGGGGCCCCGACTCCCTCAACCTGTCATATCAAGGACCTGATCAAATCGGACAGCTTCATTTGTACCTACAGAATAGATAAAAGGGCTGTTCATTGAAACAAATGGAGGGGAGGAGGAACGGGGAGGAGGGTGAAGCCTGAGCCCTCTGTGCAGGAGGAAACGGGGCAATCCAGCATAGGGCAGAGAGTGGAAAGTGGCTGGCTAGCCACCCAGGGTCCACATGTCTCTGCTGGCACTCAGGTCATGCTGTCTAGCCATACGGATCTAATAGGGGCAGAAATAATAACCAAACTTAACCCTTATATTACTTAGGAATCTTTTGGATGACCTGTTTATTCAGCATTCATCCAGATTTGCTTGCACAAAGCCTACGTGGAGGTTGAACTATGGCCCCATGCATTATGTATTTAGAGCATCATCATAGCACTTTAAACAGTCATGGCTTTCCCCAACAAATCCTGGGATCTGTAGTTTGTTAAGGGCACTGAGAGATGTCAGGAGACCCTCTGTTCCCTTCATAGAGCTACGATTCCCAGAGTTCGCTGGGAAGAGGGGTTGATTGTTAAACCGCTTCAGGAAGTCTCAGCCCAGAGACTTCTTGGACAGCTCCGTCCTAGGGTTGGTGTAGCTTAGCACCTAAGAGACTGAGCCACAAATCAGAAGGCCTCCCTGGTTTCAATCTCACCTCTGCTATTAAAGCACAAGGTACATAGGAACATATGGAGCTGCCTTACACCAAGTCAGACCATTGGACCGTCTATCGCCCACACTGACTGGCAGGCAACTTTCCAAGGTTTCAGACAGAGCCCTCTCCCAGTGCTACCCAGCGTTTGAACCTGAACCTTCTGCATGCAAAGCAGATGCTCTACCACTGAGCTGTAGGCAAACAACTCTATCCAAGTCTCAATTATCCACCTTCTCCATCAGCAAGATGGGGATGGTGTAATATCAAATTTATCCTACAGTGTTGTTGTAAAAATTACCTCCAGATAATGCATGTGAAATGCTTAGAATATGTGAGAGGGCTGTATACATATTGTTAGTCTAGCCACACTATGATGACTATTATTATTATTATTGTTATTGTTGTTGTTGTTATTATTATTATTATTATTATTATTATTATTATTGTTATTATTATTATTATTATGTTCAGAGGCATGTCAGTGTGCAAAGGATGGCAGCCGTACAATAAACACATGGCTACCTGCCTTTGTGTAAGAATCTACCTTTGTATGGCAAATCCTTCAGAAGAGGAAGTATGATTCAAACATCAGAGTTTGTAATCCAACATTAGTCATACTTAAGAGTAGACCAACTGAGATTAATGGGCATAAGTTAGTCGTGTCCATTAATTTCAGTGGGTGTATACAGAGTATGAGTAACTTGGCTATAACCCCAAAGATATTTGGTATCCTAATTCATAGCTTAGTATAGGGCCTGTGTTGCACATGAGATTTGTGATACAGAAGGTATTCTTGGCAGATCCTACATCCCCCACCTCAAAGGGAGATACAGTGGTACTTCTAGTTACGAACTTAATTCGTTCTGGAGGTCCGTTCTTAACCTGAAACCGTTCTTAACCTGAGATGTGCTTTCGCTAATGGGGCCTCTTGCGGCCACTGCGCTGCCGGCACACGATTTCCATTTTCATCCTGGGGCAAAGTTCTCAACTCTAGGTAACTCTTCCAGGTTAGTGGAGTTTGTAACCTGAAGCGTTTGTAACTCAAGGTACCACTGTATTGACTGGCTGCCTGAAAAAAAGAGAGTTATCTGGAGCTCTATTAAGAGTTATTTGGCACCCCCAACTGTGGATCAGGCAAATTATGTGGAGTGGGGGTCTGGGGACGAGAAGAACAGGAGTTATCACTTACACGTCACTTGACCTTTTTCTTCTTTTGAGGGTTGGTGCGGAGACTATGGTAATCATTCTTTTAACAAACTTGCTGCAGTTATTCCATCTTGGTCATGCTCCAAAGCTGAAAGTTCTCCGAGGTTCCAAGTGGGGGAAACCTTCAGGCCCCCAGATGTTGCTGAGCTACAACTCCCATGCAAGCATGGCCAGTGGTGACGGGAGCTGTAGTTCAGAAACATCTGGAGGGCCAAGGGTTCCCCACACCGGTTCCAGGGTTTTACTCCCACGCTCCCAGGTCCTCTAACTTTCTACTGAAATTTCATAGCTTTTTATACCACAAATGTTCTGGGTTATTTTTGTCCCACTTCTGTTGCCCTATAGCCCTTCTGTACAGCAATAATGTGGTAGCATTGGGGAAGAATTGCAGAATGAACTAAAGCATAATAAATTCACCACTGAAGCATCATTTTTTTTTTATCACAAACATGTTGCAGAACACACCTGCAATAAAGCACCATCCTGAAGGAGTCCTTGCTTGAGGTTTTAGATGATGTTTCTCTATAATAGGGATGAGGAACTTGGGGTCCTTTGGATGCTATTGGACTCCACCTTCCATCACCCCCAGGCAGCATGACTTAATGGTCAAGGACAATGGGTTTTGTAGTCCAGCAATACCTGGTGGGTCACAGGCTCCTCATCCCTGCTCTGTAAGCACCTTCTTAGGACCACTTGCAGTATTGTGTTCTCAGTTGCAGAGGATGATATGTGAGAAGCTGGTGAATTTGGTAAAGTAGTTGGATTCTGATTTTGGGTCACCTCCAGCTCTATGATTCTTTGAAAGTGGATCAATCTGGGAACAGTCAGGGCATGCTAATCATCTTGCAAAGAAATGTGTAGTCATATGTTAAGTTACAGAGGACCCCTGGACTATGCCAGCCAGCCATTCATTCATTTATTCATTCATGAGGTAAGTAATGAAGAGGAAATTATTGGAGAGTGATAATGGCATGCCATAAAGTTACAATGTGTTGTTGTGTTTAGTGAAAGACTCCCTGCTAAAGGAACACTTCCAAAGCAGCCCTGGCCTAGTCCGTAGCTACGGAGTTAAACGCTATGGAGACTAGTTCTCTTTCCAACTCACTTTTCAACGTGCTGCAGTGATAAAGACTTGCCCTTTACTCCCCACTCTGGGTTCAAATCTTTCAAGAGAAGACGACTTATGCAGTTCCTTTCTGCTCTGCCAATAATGCTTAAACAGCTAGTTCAACTTATGCCCACGACAAATCAGAAGGTGGCTAGCAAACATGGATCTTATTTGATACATGCTGAAGAGTGAAATCTCTCTCTCCAAATTCTAGCCTTTTTCAATCTCTTTTAGGGATATGGAATATTATGTCAATTTTGGCTTCTTTTCCTTTCTCATTTTTTCAACATTCAGTTTTGAAAAGTTCAGCTTTTTACATATTCCTGTGGATTTTTTTTTAAAGTTCTCATGAAATACCACCAGAATTTTAGTGTGACTTTCTCCTAATATATACATTTTTGTATGCAATTCTTCCTAAGTGCACATTTTTTCCCCAAACCAATTTCCCCTGACAATGCATTTTGTACACCATTTGCAGGCCTGTGAAGAGGCATGGGTGTCTCCCCTTCCTGTTGCGATGGTCTCCCAGAACCAGGAGAGGCAGGAAACAAGAGGAGCAAAGACAGGCACGTGGGCACAGTCTCTGATTGCTTGGAAAACACCCTGGAGAGGAGGAGACATAGCCGGTTATCGGGAGGCAGGGACCTTTATTCTCTGCAACCGCTTCATGAGGGCAAGACCTGAGTTGCTGTGCACATCAGGCCAGACACTCCTGTGCAGATTCTGCTTTGCAAATAAAGAGTTAACTCCAGCTTGCTTGGTTTAATTTACTGCTGGCTGGCTTGTGTCACCCATCTTGTGAATGATTAGCCCTGGCACAGCCTTCCTCACCCTGGCAGGCATTTTGGACTGCAACGCCCATCACCCCAGCCAGGATGGCCAATGGTCATGGGCTGATGGTACTGGGGTCCCACAACATGCAGAGCTCACCAAGCTGGGAGAGGATGCTTTAGCAGTTCACTGGCTTTGACTGAAACAGACCTCAACAAGACAGTGCCAATTATTCTCTTGCACATCCCGTCCCATGAGATCACCGCTGGTGCTTGTAATGTTGGGGAGTACATGTCTTAGGGACGCAGGTGGCACTGTGGGTAAAACCTCAGCACCTAGGGCTTGCCAATCGCATGGTCGGCGGTTCGAATCCCCGCGGCGGGGTGAGCTTCCGTCTCTTGGTCCCAGCTCCTGCCCACCTAGCAGTTCGAAAGCACCCCTAAGTGCAAGTAGATAAACAGGTACCGCTTTATAGTGGGAAGGTAAACGGTGTTTCTGTGTGTGGCGCTGGTGTTGGCTCGCCAGAGCAGCTTCGTCATGCTGGCCACGTGACCCGGAAGTGTCTCCGGACAGTGCTGACCCCCGGCCTCTTAAGTGAGATGGGCGCACAACCCTAGAGTCGGACACGACTGGCCCGTACGGGCAGGGGTACCTTTACCTTTACCTTTACATGTCTTAGAGCTCTAAATCAGTGTCTCCCAAACTTTCCTTTTTCTTTTTTCTCCATGGGCTGCTTGAAAATTGCTGATAGTCTTTGTGGGGCACAATGGTTTTCCTGCTTGTTGTAGTAATTGTAATGCGCGATGCACGATGCTTCATGGTTTTTAATTGTATTTTTATTGGTTCCTTTATTTCTTACATCGAGTTTTATTGTATTACAGTTCAAACTGTAATGCCACGTATAAGAAATGAAAGAAGCAATAAAATGCAATTAAAATCAATGTGAATATTTGATGTGATGGATGGAAGCATTTGGAACAAAACTGGGAGAAATTTACTGAGGGGTCTCTGTTGGTAGGTAGGACCAGTTGTAAAAGGCAAACCATCTGTGTAAATGGGGGAGGGAATGCCTGTACTCAAAGCACCCCACAGATGTTGTCTCAGTTACTGACAAAAATCCCTTAAAACCTGCAAAACCTTAAAACCTTCTTCTCCTTCACCCTTTCCCTCCCAATCATAACTGCAGTTCCAGTCTCTCTTTTTTCCTCCAGCTGATCCCAAGTAAGCACCACTAAGATTAGTTGCAGATTTGCATAGGACTGCAGCTTTTGGAAGCTTCATCCCATGTAAAGGTAAAGGTAAAGGTAAAGGTACCCCTGACCATTAAGTCCACTCGTGGCCGACTCTGGGGTTGCGGCTCTCATCTCGCTTTACTGGCCAAGGGAGCCGTCGTACAGCTTCTGGGTCATGTGGCCAGCATGACTAAGCCGCTTCTGGCGAAACCAGAGCATCGTACGGAAACACTGTTTACCTTCCCACCGGAGTGGTACCTATTTATCTACTTGCACTTTGACGTGCTTTCGAACTGCTAGGTTGGCAGGAGCAGGGACTGAGCAAAGGGAGCTCACCCCGTCGCGGGGATTCGAACCGCCAACCTTCTGATTGGCAAGTCCTAGGCTCTGTGGTTTAACCCACAGCACCACCCGCGTCCCAAAAATAACCATACCAGCGACAAAATTTCCTTATTGTGGCCAAATTATTCTGTCGCTTGATATCATATAGGCACTGTCTAATTAAATTATTTGCTTTACTGAAGCTCAGTGTTAATAACTGTTGTGGTGATAAACCAGAAAAGTAAAGCTTTTGGTTGGCAATTTTAGTCCATGCGCTCTCGTGACAATCTTGCGAGACTAAGGGTTTAAATTTAGCTGAAGCCAATTATTCAATGTCCTACACCAAATCTGTAATTCAACAGATTTGAATTAGCCTCCAAGCACAATGAGGCATTTGGAACACACAAAAAATGCCTTAGGAACCTAGACTGAACAGTTTCTGTAGATCCAATGTGAGCGCCTGTTCAAATCTGAGCCCCAAATAATAACTGTGCTAAGAGTTTCGCTTTAAATGTTTCAAGTGCTGATGGTATGTGATTGCCACCTTTTGTATGGAAAAAGCGCGTCAAAATTTTGGCGCTTTGAGATGCTTTTTCCTTTGCATATTTCTGATGTGCTCCCCATGACGCTGTTGACTGAAAAATAAGGCCGGGGTATTTAAAGACTTTAACTTGTTTGATCAACTGATTATCCATATACCATCTACGGGCCCTAAGCAGCTCCAAAGTTTTTGGCAGGTCTTGGAGGCACAGCTCAGCACAAAGAGTGGTTTATTCACTTAAGGTGTACAGCAGGGGATGAGGGGCAACAGACCTCAATCTCCCAGGTCAGAATACACCCTTCTCTACCCTTCCCTTGGGGATAGGCCCTTCTCCAGGACATATCTCTCCCTTGTCCTGCTCTGTGTGCTCCTTGAGTACATTTACTAAGCTGAAATGCTTTGCACGCATGGCCAAGGACCAGGGATGATGGGAGTTGTAGTTCAGCAACATTTAGAGCACTGAAGGTTCCTCATACCTGGTGATGATGCCTCCTGCTTCTTGGGATGGAGGGATGGAGATGTGTGTGTGTGTGTGTGTGTGTGTGTGTGTGTTGTGTTCAAAGTTAAAAATCACCTCCAGCCTTTCTCATCACTGGCTGGAATGTCCCCAGAAGGAAACGAGGTCCTGGAGCTGATAAAGGTTTGTCACTCCTGATATATGGCTTATAATGACTTGCCCTTGCTTTTCTGGTAAGTGGCTGGGACTTTCTTTTTTTGGTCAGCTGTCAGAATAGTTTACAGATATTATGTTCTATAAAAATGACTCAGCAGCCAGCAAGTCCCTGTGGTAAGGTAAGTCGCAGACTTCGCTCTCCTATGCTACATCCATCTCGGAAATCACAGTTGTTGCTTCTATCTCCACTGAGTTGCTCATTGTCTCTCCAGTGAGTTAGAAAGGAGCTTGCAAGGTCACAGGAAGGTAGAAGAATAACCTAAGGCAGGAGATGTGGATGTGCTTCTGCTTACTCCTTTTTTAAAGTAATCCCATCCCTACTTAGCCATGGGCAGAAGCGGTCTGTGGGGTGGCACGGATCGGACTCCGCTGCTCGCTTGGCTCCCCAACATCATGGGTCACTGCTGCCTTCCAAGAGGGAAGCTCAAGGCACAAGGAGCTCATGTGGTGTGGCATCCAGCAGCCAAAGCAACAGATTGGCTCCACTGCCATGTGCCAAGCTCCCCACACCTCATCCCTATTGGTAAGCAGCAGCAACTCATGGTGTTGGGTAGCTGGGAGAGTAAAGGATTAGTTTCTGGGCCCAAGTCAAAGTGCTGGTTTTGACCCATAAAGCCTTAAACGGCCCAGGACCGCAATACCTCAAGGACCGCCTCTTTCCATATGAACCTACCTGGACCCTGAGATCATCTTCTGAGGCCCTCCTTCATGTGCCTCCTCCTTGAGAGGTCCAGAGGGAGGGCAACATGAGAACGGGCCTTCTCTGCAGTGGCTCCCCATCTATGGAATGCTCTCCCCAGGGAAGTTTGCCTGGCGCCTTCATTATACACCTTTAGGTACCAGGCAAAAATGTTCCTTTTTAACCAGGCCTTTGGCTGATCTGATTGACATCCTATGCCCTTTTAAAATGATGGGGTATTTTGGGGAGGGGGCTATTGGGTTGTTGTTTATATTAATATTATGCATTTTGTGGTTTTATATCTTGATTTTATTCTGTGAATCGCTCTGAGACCCCCGGATACAGGGGGGTATATAAATTCAATAATAATAATAATAATAATAATAATAATAATAATAATAATAATAATAATAATAATGGAGTCCCACCCATGCCACCTCACTGGCCACTACTGCCTGGGAGTAAGCCCCACTGGATTCAATGTGACTTATCTGTGAGTAGACATGAGTAAGATTGTTCTGTTACTAAATGTCACACATGTACAGAATTTCGATGATTGTCCCCGAAGTGCTGTTGTCAGATGCTACCTATATGTTGCAGAGGTGTTTTTTAAAAATATATATAGAGAGAGATAGTTTTAATTTTATTGCAATGCTGTACGATTTTATGAAGTGCTCTTACCTGTTTGATGTCTGTGGGGTTACAGGTGGGGTGGAAATATTTCGAATGAATAAATAATAAATGTGAAAACATCAACTTGGTTATTAACCTGAATAATCCCATTTTACAAAGAATTTTAACTATGGGGTTAAATGTATGGAGGATGAAGCTGTCAATGGCTACAAGTCGATGACCATATGCCACATTCAGATTTGAGAGGTGGTATGCTCCTCCATAGGGACTCAGGTGGTGCTGTGGTCTAAACCACAGAACCTAGGGCTTGCCAATCAGAAGGTCGGTGGTTCGAATCCCTGCAACGGGGTGAGCTCCTGTTGTTCGGTCCTAGCTCCTGCCCACCTAGCAGTTTGAAAGCTTGTCAAAGTGCAAGTAGATAAATGGGCTCTGGCAGGAAGGTAAACGGCATTTCCGTGCGCTGCTCTGGTTCGCCAGAAGTGGCTTAGTCATGATGGCCACATGACCCGGAAGCTGTACGCCAGCTCCCTCGGCCAATAAAGCGAGATGAGCGCTGCAACCCCAGAGTCGGCCACGACTGGATCTAACGGTCAGGGGTCCCTTTACCTTTATGCTCCTCCATTTCAGTTGGCTGGGAGCAAAAATGAGAGTGGGTTTTTGCTCCCCGCTGTCCTGCCTGTGGGTCTCCCTGAGGCTCCTGGCTGATCATGGTGTGAGCAGAAAGTAACCATCTGCAAAGTGATAAAATGTATACTTGTTGCTTCATCCAGTTTTGTCTATGACGTCAAACCCTGGCTTATGGCCCTCAGAAGATTGCCCAGAAGGAAATGTGGCCCTCAGTTTGACAAAGGTTCCCCACACCTGATCTTTAGAATGCTGGAGAGGGTTCATCATATCTACTAGGGGGATGTCTACATTAAGGAGAAAGGGCTTTCTTTGAATCGCTTCTGGCTTTTGCCATATTTATTGGCCTGTAACGTTTCCTGTGTAAGATAAATCCCAGTATAGTTTTTCTTCATAAATGACCCAGTGCAGAAAATACTGCAAGCTATGGAAGGCTGTTTTCTTGTGAATCGCGTTAAAGAAATATCCTTTCCAAATGAAGTGTTCTGCTAAATGTTTCCACAAGAAGTTCTTTAGCGAGCAGAGATATATGCCTCCTCAGTTATTTGCTGTGAAACTAAACAGAGAGCTAACTGCTTGCCATACATCATCATCACCATCAGACAACATCTCTTTCCGAACAATAGATCTGTCTGAAAGCAAACGTCAGCAAAGCCCTGTGGAAAATCATAGCGGTACTATCCTGGCCATTGTCTTGGATGAATGTTTTGGAGAACAAAGAGATTCTCTTCAAGCCTTTAGTGGAACCTGGGCACTGAGAACAAAGGCAGGGAACCTGTAACCCTTCAGATGTTGTTGCATTGCAGCTCCTCACATCCCTGCCCATTGCCTATGCTGGCTAGGGAGGATGGAAATGAACAGCTGGAAGGCCATGGGTTTCCCTGCCTCGAGTGACATACAACAGGCAGAGCTCATCCAGGAGGTGCTTGGCTGTAGGCCAAGCAGCAGAGCACATGATTTGCATGGAAAAGATTCCAGGTTCAACACTTGATGTTTTCCAGGTTAGAGCTGGGAAGGAGCCTCCTCTGAACCCCCAGAGAGTCCCTTCCAGTCAACGTGGACAGTACTAAATGAAGCAATGGGCTAGATCAGTAGGAGGCAACTTCATATGACCATACGTTCCACACTAAGATGAAAGGATGAATTCAGAAGCGGGAACAAAATGTTCAATATTTATTTCCCACACTTTTAATGCAACCCTTGCTCCTCCTCCTCCTCTGGTCTCAGGTGGTTCTTCCCTCTTGCTCTTCCTTCCTCCCTCCTGCCCATTTTAACACCATAACAACCTGGTTAAGGAGGGTCGGCTGAGAAGTGACGGCTGTGGCTCACTGGGTGTCCTTGGGCACGATTCTCTCTCTTTCTGTTTCAGCATAACCTGCCTCACAAGGTTAAAGACAAAAGTGGCAGAGGAGGAGAGGAAATGAGACAGAACCACGTATTCCTTCGGTGCTATAAATACTGGCTTGTGTCCAATGCTAGCCCTACTCAGAGGAGACCCATTGAAGTTAATAGGCAGGACTAACTTATGCTCATTAATTGCAGTGGGTTTACTCTGAAGAGAGCCTGGGGTGATACAACTTGGTGTCAAAATCTGCAGATGGCCTGCAGCAACCCTGAAGACTTGTAGAGGCTCCAGCTGCTGCTACTACGTCCATGAAATAAAGGAAAGCCTCCATTTCAGAGGGTGGTAGATGCTCCATCCCCTTTCATGGCACTTGGTTGTTGCCTCCCATTTTTTTTTGCAGAGACATCAGTCTTCCTTAAAAGGGCCAGAGTGGAATTCATCCAACTGAGACAATAGATCTTTGATGCTCTTCTCATCCAGGAGCCTCCTCTCTGCCACCAGCCTCCCTTCATGATGGATTGATGGAGATGTTTTAGCAAGGATCACACACCTTGAGAGAACAGCTTGCCTGTGATGGCGTCCAAATCATTCACTTGCCCACTCCAAGTGTACAATGTTGCCTTTGTTCAGTCTGGGCTGCAAAACTGAGTTCAAGAAAGAAAGAAAGAAAGAAAGAAAGAAAGAAAGAAAGAAAGAGAGAAAGAGAAAAAGCCCCTGGTCTTTTGTGCAATCCTCTGCGACAAAAATCTTTGAACGTTTTATGTTTAACTAGAGAGAGAAAAAGGTGGCGAAGGGTCTTGACTCCTTTCTCCCTGCTCCCTGCACACAAGTGCATGCAGGCACATGTTCGTGCCCCCCTGCGCACGGGCCTGAGCAGCGGCTGCAATAAATCAATAGGAAAATAGAGGCTGCCAGTTAGACTAAACAAGTGCATTTGCAAAGCTTGCTAACCCTCATTAATCACTCTGACAGCCCTAAAAACACATTTCCCCTTTAATGACTGTATTTGGATAATCAGTGCTTTTTCCTCCTCAGTTAGAGTTTGAGTAACGGACAGCTGGTGTTATTGCAGCCATTCATGGGGGAGCATGGGGATCGGGGTCAACCGGGAGTCAACTGCTGAAGGTCTTTTGCAGTCCCAGGCTAGAACTAGGAAAGTTGTTGTTATGCAGCAAGGGGAACAGCAGCTCACTGCCAATAAGAACTGGAACACAGACTTCGCCGTGTCCCTCTGCATTATCCGAACAACTGCCCCCACTGGGCTAAAAAGGCGAGTTGCAGCTGGCTTGGATAAATCTCTCTCCTGCTTGCCTTTTCCTTTGTTTCCAGGCCATATTCAAAAGCCCTGAAGTTTCCCTGGCTTAAATGTTGCAGAAGCGTTAATGCACCCCCGCATACATGGAAATGGTAATTCACGAGCGCGGAGCTTGTAAATTAAGCCATACATTACCCAAATGCACCCAGCCATATATATATTTCACCCAGAAAGACAGGAAGAAATCAAATCATACTGAAAACTCTCAAGTACAGGTTGTTAAGACAGAATGATTAATAAAGTGCATCCCGGCGCTCTTATTAGAAGATGAATTCAGCAGTAACCAAGGCATACATCCGACGGGAAGTTCTTTAATACATTGGCAGCGCAATCACTCTGCAGCAGATAAAATTGCAGAGCATTGGCAGGTTGCAAACGATGCTTGACAGCATTTTTGTGTGCACATTTTCTTTTCTGCTTTGTGATGTAGGCAGAGGGGAATGGCAATGAGGAATTTGTCAGGGCAAAGCAAGGTCTGAAGGAGTGTAGCTGTTTGGCTGGGATAAACTAAACTCAAGGGGGTAGCGATGATAAGCAGAAACATTTGCTCACACAGTGACCTTCCATAAAGTGTACATGAAGGGCAACACTCAAGGGGAAGTCAAGAAGGAGGGCAATGCTACAGCAGCTCAACCCAGAAGTGCTCCCCGTCTCTCTCCACCCTGCAAATTCCCCTAACCGAGAGCAACATAGGAAGCTGCCTTGTAGTGAGCCATGCCACAGGACCGCCTAGCAATGTGCAAAGGATGTGGCATGCACCAGTGGCATCAATGGTATGGCAACGATGCTGTGCATGCTTTTGAACATGACAGGTACAAGGCAAAGAATGTAGGATGCTACCTTCGAATGACTCCCACTTCCCAGTTCACTATTGCTGAGACTGAATAGCAGTCACTCTCCAGGGTATCGGATGGGAGCAGGCCAGGGACTAATCCTGGCACCTTTTGCATGAGAACTTGTGCTCTGCCACTGATTTTCAGTTCCTCCCCAAGGTGCAAGGAGCAAGAGACTGCATCAGTTCACACTGCACAGCAGCCAGATCAACATGGGTTATTTTCGTAACACACTGTACACATGGGGGGAGAAGCTTGATAATGGTGTGGAGAGAAATTGCCCCAGCCGCACAACGGGGCTGCTTCCATGTGGCAGCGCCAGTAATAACCTGGCCTCAAAGCAAACACATGCTTGCTATACCTGCTCTCCCAGTGATTTGCATGTTCTCGGGATGTTAAATGGATATTTTAAGCGTTTTGAAGATTATTGTATTTTATGGAGTGATACATTTCTGTTATTTGTAAACCAGTTTGGGAGGATGAAAAGCAGCATAGAAGTCTTTTAAACGAATAACAAACACATATTTATAGTCTGCCTTTCCTCCATGGAACTCAATAGGGTTCCCATATTGCTTCCCATCAGGACATTGGCCAAACCCAGCAAGGCTGCAGCACCTGTTGCCTATCAGCACTCTAGGGAGGTGACTTAAGAGGCTGGGTTTTCCCACACCAACCTTAGTTTGACACAATTTTCTGCTTACTAGGAAAAATATGCCACCTGAATTGCATTCAAGGGATATCTACTTTGCTTATAAGGAATGCAAACTGGAAGAAAGCTGGAAGTAGGGTGTTTTCAGTACTCAGACTCTATATCAATCTTTTCTGAGCCTGGTGACATCTATATGTTTGGAACTACAACTCCCGTCATTCTTAACTAGCACGACCTGTGCTCAGTGATGATCAGCGCTGTAGCCAAAAAGTTCTGGAGGGCACCAGATTGGGGAAAGCTGCTCTACATAAACAAAACTAGTCCAGGTTTGCCCTGTGTAATGTGAGTCCTGAATTATCTATTTCTTAATCACTTGTTTAACTTGAAACAATATTTCTTTTTTGCTGCTTATTTTTTCTTTCCATTCCAAGTTTGCTTATGAATTGGACTTATTTCTGATATTTTATTCTCTTAGACACTAAATCTGCCCACCACTCCACACAGTTTTTGCATACAAGTCCTGTGAAATATGATTTAATACAATAACAAGAAGAATTATTGAAGGCTGTAACTGTAAAACTCAGGATTCAAGAGGCTTGCTTCAGAATAAGAGGTTGAACCATACTAAATCTATTTTCCATTATTTTTCTGAAAGTAAAACCACTTTGGACTATCCGTAGCAAATGTGACTCAGACCCTTTTTTTCAAACTTGCAATGTAGAATTGTGTTCTGAATGTGCCTTCCATATTCTATTTCCATATCTCCGTGTTCCAAAGGGGTAGCATTTTACAAAGAAACAGGAAATACCAAACAAGACCTCAGCTCACTAAGCTGGAATAACCGATTGGCCATGATTCTGGCATACAGCAAGAGGTTACAAGAGGCATTTGTGCAAACAGGAAAACAAAGATGAAGAAGGCTTTTTAATCTCAGAATTTGAGAAGTGCATCACACCGCTGCATGTGACTGATGGAAGCTATAGTTCAAAACAACTGGAGAACACTAGGCTGAAGGAAGGGAAAATGTACAAGAGTCTATTTGATATGATTAGAACTTGGGAAGTCAAGTAGAGACTGCCTTAGGTTCACAGTGGCAAAATGGAGATGTGCAGCCTACTCATTGATAACACCTGTGTTCTACACAGTTTTTCCTCTATATACAGAGAAGGCATTCATGTGGGAAAATGTCCTATAGTCCTGGATTTGGCTTTTGAAATGAAAAGAAGTAGCAGCAAAGAGGTAAGCCAGAGACTCATGTTTCTACTTTCTTCTCTTCCGACAAAATATCCAAAGATATTTGCCCAAGGAGCTGCAAGTATAGCTCACCCAAATAACTTCCTCTTTGGACTGTGACGTCAAATATGTGAAAAGCTGATACACAAAGCACACCTACAAAAGAACGCAAGAAGAGCCTAGTTGCTGGATCAAGTCAAAGTCCCATCAAGGTGCTTATGCACTCTAACCCTAACCCTCCACACTTGCAATTTTGTGTTTGAAGGAAATGCTACTTGATATCATTTCTAGTTTCATGGTCTTGGAGCAACTTGTTTTTACAGCTTCGTAGCATGTCAGAGGTAAACAAAGAAGAAGAAAAGGAGCAGCAACAATACTACTATGGCAAAAGGTTATTTATAGCAAATTAAATCCTGGTACCCCAGAACAAGCAAGCAAAAACTAACCTGAGTGATAGAACAGGATGCAACCAACTCATCAGAAAAAGGAGAGACTCCCCACTGCCCCCCCAAACCTTGCAGACTACTGCTCCACATAAGAACCTGTTTCTGTATTTTCCTTTCAGAATGGAGGCAATAACCTTATTTGCCATCCCAGAGATGACGCTGAGGAACAGTGGGAATGGTATTGCTGTTGGTAAACAGTTTGCCATTTGACATCTATAAGCCCACAACAGCAAAGCTCCAATTTCCTATGAAGTGTTTTTAACCTTTTGGTATGTGTGTGTCCTTTGGAGATCTTGGCCTATATTATCTCAAAACTCTATTATAGTTAAAGAATACATCTCCTCCTAGACACTAATCTCTTTTGGTTTCCCTGGAACACTTAAAGTGGAGCCCCAAGGAGCCAAATAGCCTTTCGGGGCTCAGCACTCCCATTCAGCCATGTAGAGGAAGGGCTATCGCTCTGTGCGAGGGCCCCTGCTTTGTATGCAGAAGGCTCCCAGTTTGATATCCGGCATCTTCTGCTAGAGTTCCCTGCCCCAAACCCTGGAGAGCCACTTCCAGCCACCGAGCTGGAGGGACCAATGATCAGATTCAGTGTAAGGCAGGTTCCTACAATCCTATCCAATTGATATTTCACAGAACTAGAAATGGGTTTCCAGGCATCCCTGCGGTTTTGCCCTCATTCCCTCGGAACTGCTATGCAAAGATTCTGTTAATTCAGAAAGACACAGTGAAAACAAAGCAAGACACGATCAGCTTCAGCTTGAAACCGGATTTTATGTTTCAAAAATAACTTAGTCCTGCCTGAGATGATGAGGGACGAGAGCTGGTTTGGCTCCTCCATCTCTGCCCTTGATTCAGTAGGGCTTGCTTCACACATGGCTCTGGCGGCAGCACAGTTCCTGACGGAGAAGACAGAAAGTCTTTCTGCCCGGCAAGTCACATGGTTTCGAGCGAGGAAGAGGATTTCACCAACATGGTCTGTAGGAGTCGTTCCCCACAAACGGCTTCCTATGTGAAAGGATGAGCATTCAAGCCTGCCTTTCTGGCGGCAATGATGCCACAAACAGGTAGCTTTGTGGCGCTGAGCAAATCCCCACATGCCAGCCACAAATCCTTCACCTAACAGATGGAACCATGTCCTACCTTGCAGGCCTGTTGTAAGGGCAAAAGCAAAGACTGGAATTTTAAAATTCTATCTCAATTCGACACCAGGTCCCCTGTAGCCACAGTTTGGAACTGAACTCAGCTCAGAGGTTGTAGTTCTACACAAGCTTAGCTCAGCACCTGTCTTTCATTTATACTAGCCACTGAAGAAAAGGAACATCATGCCTGTCTACAATATCTCAATTCATATCTTTTGGACTTGGAAGCCAAGTTTCAGTTTTTAGTGCATAGGAACTCCGCTACAAGCATTCAAGAAAGTGATTTGGGATGGTGGTGATGGAAGGATAGATATAAGCAACTACTTGCATAAGACTTGTATATCTCAACACCAATGCATGAATTTTGAAAAGCTAGGTGGCTTTCTGACTCACCAATCAGCTTAGAAAACAAAAAATGCAAGACAATGTGCCAAAGAGCATTAAAAACCGATGAAAACTGACTAGGCCGAGTAAACAAAAACCCTTCACCTATTAACAGAATCCCTGCATTAATGACGGACAATTGTCTCACTGAAGGAGAGAGAGGCTGTGCCTGGTGTCAGAGCTTAGCTACCCCACTGGGATGTGGTCTGTAGCTGCCAGCTGGCTAAATAGGGAAAAGATGGAGGTTGTGAACACACCATACGTTTAAAGCACATTCAAAGCCCAATAATCCGGGCAGCTGTAGTTTGTTAAGGCTGCTGAAAATTGTAGCTCTGTGGGGGCAAGCTAAAGTTCCCAGGATTCCTGCGGGGAGGTGCCTTAAAGACATGGTGTGCACACAGACAGAGACTCTACTAAGTGTCCTGCAGCCTCAGCAGGTGAACAGGACAAACACCAGCGAAGCCGCTCGATTTAATGTGCAGTATAGTTAATGCACTCTGCAGCATGCAGAGCTCCCTTTCTCCTCCTTGGCACAATTCAAGAGTGTCAGGACATTTTGGGGGAGCATATCTTGACCCTTCTTTCCTCACTATGTTCCATCATGGAATGTGAGTTCAGAGCAGGATGGAGATATGGAAAGCATATACAAGCCTCCTGTGCCCCTGCACTGGGGGGGGGGGGAGGCTTTCTGTTATGCCCTTCTGTTCCCACAGTGAACTGGACTGAAACTTGGGGTTGCACCCAACTAAATCCTACTAAATCAGAGCAGATCCACAGAGCAGACTTCAGTTAGTGGGGCCATTAATTTCAATGGGTCTAACATTAATGAGCAGGCCTAACACTAGAGACCCCCCACCAGATTTTAAATAGAGGGCATGGATATGCCAACTAGTACCATGGAGGGTAATGAAATGCAGGTAGAGTGGAAATGGAACAACCACAAGGAAAGCCAAACCAAGCTTACTCAATTCACCAGCATTCCCACCTGACTCAAATTCCATGCTACTTTGCGTCCACTGCTACCAGGAGAAGAGTATGTCTAGGAGCCCAGCCCAGGAGCAAATTTTGCCAAGCGCACCTTTCGAGACCTCAGCTGCAAAATTCAACTACGGATGTCTGCCGGCTCTTCACAGACCGAAATATGGAAACGGCGCCCCCAAATATTGCTGCCCAGAGCAGCTGGTTTGCAAAGCTTATGCAGCACTGTTTTGCAAAAGGAGAAAGTGGGGGGAGCCACCCCCAAGTTTGAAAGGCCACCTGGCTTAGTGCCATGTATCCCAAGAGGCTGAGCGATGGAAGACCTTCTGGGAATTTGAGTAAAATCAGATGATAGCGCGAGGCAATTGCCCCTCGTGTTTTGCATCTTTCGGCAGATTTGCAAGGGAAAGTAATCGTAACCGGCGTTCGTACCAAGACACACAATCAGCTGGATTTTTTCTCTACCACTAGATGGCGCTGCAGCCTTTCGGTGATCCTTCTCCCAGGAAGGCTAGAAAATTACGCCGCTGACTCCTCCGCTTTGCTTTTTGTGAAGACTCCTGACACAGTCCTTCAGTTTGCAGATTTCCTATAACGAGGACTCATTCGCGGAGGCAGTGCGTCTTGAGGAAACACTTTGGAGGGAAGCTGAAGCAGGCTATACATGCAGCAGAATCAAGTGGCAGAAAGGGCCATAAGGAACAGGTGACAGGTGTGCGGAGGTGACGCTCCCGGGGGAAAAGATGCTGCTGCTGCAAATGTTGGCATATCAAGGAGAAAGAAGCGAGCTCAGACTGGTGCCTATTGTGCCGCTTGCTGGCAGGTTATTTTTTGAAGCGAAAAAGGTGACCCCTTGCAGCCTGAAAGGATACAGTCTACCCTACAAATTCAGGACTATACCACCTCATTGTTCCTACCTGGGGAGGCAGAGAACAAGAATGCCTTCTCCTGCACGAGAAAGAAAAACCTTCAGCTGCTAATGCCTTGGAAATTAGGAGCAAGGGTAGCTGCTTTGTACCGAGCAGACCTTTGATCCTTCCAAATTAGTATCGTCTCCAGTGACATGGCAGTGGCTCCCCAGGGTGTCAGACAGGGGATCTGCCCTGCCCTACCTTGAGATGCCAGGATTTGAACCAGGGACCGCTTGCATGCAAGACCGATGCTCTTACCACTGAGCTAAATCCCCAAACTAAACCCTCACCTTCATATTCTTGCTAATCTTTAATGTGTCCATAGGTCATTCACTAGAGGAGTTTCACCCCCCCCCCACAATTTTGTTTTGGTGCTGTGGTTCATACGGAAGGAATGCGCACAACACACAGGCAGCCGAAGGGAGAATGCAAGACAGCACAAACTACAGGGTAGATATAGCCAAGTATTCATTTATTAACAAAATAAGACTTACCAGGATGGAGCTCTTATCACCCAAAATGATCCGCAGCCTTCCGCGCTGCGTTAAGACTGGGGGTGGGGTGGGGTGGGCTCCACAACCTAATGACAGTTCCATTCCCATAGGTCAAGATAAATTGGGGGATTAGGGAGGATTGAATGGTGTTTTTTTTGGTATGTAGATTTGAGCCTGCAGTTGAGGATGCAACCGGCCCCTTGGGGCTAGCCGGACTCTTTATAAGGATCCAGCTTGAACTAGGCTAAGCAAAAGTTATTTTGAGTTCTTCATTTGGTGCATGTTGGGGGAAAACAGGTCTTCAGTTCCAGTCCCTCGAGGGTGCTTGCCAATTTTATTTAAATCCAGGTCTTTAAAAACAAAACAAAACACCAAAATAAACAAAAGAGCCACCTCAAAAAAATTGTGGTAGGTGTCCCCGTGATGGATCAACTTGCTCAGCACTCTTTCGGGGCTTCAAGTATCATCAGCAACATCCAAGCACCAGGATAACTGGCACATCAGCCCTTGCCTCTCCATACAGGGCACCCACCAACTCTCAAAGCTCAGAGCACCTGACTTTATGGAGAAGAGAGAGGGCACCCGACTTAAGATGGAGTAGTCCTCAGAACCAAAGCCGGCGGCAGAGGCTGGGGTCCTTCCTTGCTTACAACCCATCAGCAAAGTGCATCTCACCACCGCATGGCAAGTGATGCTCTTACCATCCTGCAGCTAGAACAAAGCCACAGAACATCTCCCAGCTGACCTCCCGCCGCCCCTTTCCTCAGAACACAATACACAAAAGGACAAAAAAAAAATATAATTACATTTCTGATAACTGTACAAAAGGGGGGAAAACTATTTCCTTTAAAAAAAGAAAAAAGGGGGGAGGAAACAAAGGAGGGAGGGATGCATTTTGTTGAGAATCATGCAAATGGTTTATGGGGGATCAAGAGATTTTTTTTAAAAAAAGAAAATTATAGGGGGTTAAAAGAAAGATAAAAGAAAACACAATTGAGAGCCCCCACACAAGCAAAAAGAGAGAGAGAGAAAGATTTAGGTTGGGTACTGTTATAATCAATATTATTTTTTTGGGAGGGGGGACACAGACTTTTTGCATACCATTGATTCATTGGTGTATTAATGCACTTATAATTCCCAGCGTTAAGCTAACATACAGTAAATAAATACATAGTCCCAGGACGAGGGCAGGAAAAGAAGAGGGAGAGGCGGCAGACACCGGGAAACTATAGTTACTGATATCCAAGTGCAGAGGCTGAGGTTAGTCTTTGGCCATAAAGGGCATATGGAGAGTAGTAATGTCCAGCTGCGGGCAAAGAGGGCACAGGCAACGCCCCGGCCGTGGGCAAGTGGCTCTTGCCATAAGGGTGGTACCGGTTTAGTCCCAAAGTGTGCGGGCTTCTCAAAGACAGCGATCCTGGCAAGGAGCTGGGGCTCCCGGGGCCGGCGGGTGGGAGATGCAGGTGGCAAGATGCCGCGGACCCCAGCCCAGAGGTAGGGTAGCCAGCCAGGAGTTTTTCTGCCCCTGGCAGTGTCGTGTGGGTCCGTAAGTGGGCCAGCAGTTCCTCCGAGGTGGCAAACCTCTTGTCGCAGGGTCCGCTGGCAGACACCCAGTTGCATATGTGGGGAAGGGTGTCGTTCTGGAGCATGAAGCCGTACGTGTAGAGCGGGTGGCCCGGCAGGCTGGGTGTGGCGCTGGAGAGGGTGGTGTGCAGAGGGTGTGTGGGGTACACCAAGGGATATCCGCTTTTCAGGCTGCCCGGGTCGTGCACGCAGCTGGAGCAGTTGCTAGTGCCCAAATGCGAGGCGCTGTGGTAGCTCAGGCAATAGGGGTCGCGGCATAATCCTTGCATGAAGGAAGGGGGAGAGGCCCCCGTCAGAGGGCTGGAGCTGGGGGGCTTGCCCGGTAACCCCAAGGCGCCAGGCAACTGGCTGCTCACCAGGCTGGTTTTGGTAGGGTCCAAGCTGGGCACAAACTGGGACGGGTAGCCAGCATAGGCCCCGACGATGGAGCCGTGGTAGCCGATGCTGGAGGGCGGCAAAGGAAACACCGAGTGTCCCGGCTTGTATGGGGACACCGGAGCCACGTGGCCCGCGCTCAGGGCCGGAGGCTCCGACTTGCGCCCGGAAGCGGCCTCGGTATGAGCTCCGGGCTCCGCGCTACCCGCGCCGCTGCCCGCGCGGCTGCTACTGCCGCCGGCTCCTTGCGCGCCGTCGGGGCTGGCCTTGGCGGACATATCCATCTCCTTCTTGTCGTCGGCGCCTTTGCAATCCGCGTGCTGCGGAGAGCTGCCCCTCGAGCCGCCCGGGGAGGAGGAGGTGGAAGAGGACGAGGCGGTGGCGGCGGCTGCTCCGTGCGGAGGGAAAGGAGGGCAGGCGGCGCTGGGCACGCGGAAGCCCGTCTTCTCCGCGCCCGGCCCGGCCTGGTTCGGCTGCCCGCCGCCGCCCTCCTTACGCAGATCGCCGCCTTTGGAATAAGGCTTGAAGCTGGACTTGTCCTCGGTCGGCGGCTCGCCAAGCTGCTTGAGGGCGCCGCCGCGGCTCCCGGACTCCTTGTCCGGCCCGGAGAGCCCGGCCGAAGCGCCGGAGTTGAGTTTGGAGGCGGGCGGAGGGTCCGGCTTGCCGATCTGCGAGCAGGTTTGCGCCAGCAGCGCCAGAGGGCTCTTCTTGGCGTCCAGCTGGGGAAGGCAAGGCAAGGAGGGAGACAGAGAGGCTGGTTAGACCACGCAGAGCTGGACGCGTCGGGAGGAACTGCGCCCCCACCGCCAATACAACACCCACCCAAAGGACAGGCAACGACTCGGAAAGGCCCCCGGGGCGCACCGCGGAGATCCCGCAGACGGTGCCCCCTTCCCGGCCCTAGTTGCAAAAACACTCCCGCCCCGACTCCCCTACTATTTTAGGCTACCCCCCTTCTTTTTAGGAGCGCCACCCTTACGGAAATTCCCTCCGGCGGAACCGGACGGAAGTTTCCCCTCCTGCAAACCCCACAGACGAGCAGATCCGGCCCGGGTTGGTTCACTCTCCAGACGGGCGATCGGCTCATGGAGGGTCCGAACCCGGGTGAAAGATTCTCCCAGGAACCGAGAGACCAGCAGCCTCGGCGATTCACACCCGCTGCCTATCCCCCCCCAACCCCGCTCCTTCCCACCCCGATGGATCCCGCGATCACCCGCCTTTGATCCACAAAGGCTCCGGGCGCGCGCAACGATCGCCCACGAACCTTGCCTCGCAAAGTTCGGCCCGGGAGATCGAGGAACGAACAAGCGATTCCTCCGCCGTCGGAATTTGTGTTAAAATCACAGAACTCAAATAACTCTCTTTGCTTGAGACTCTATTTAAAAGGAAAGTCCGGGCGAGGATTTTCTCCCGTCCGGCTCCACAAATTCCGAGAGAGAGAGAGAACAGACGGACTTCTAGTCCAAGGCAGGGCGAGAGATCAGGGTGGGGCTCCCCAAGGGACCGCGGACCGACGCGAGGGAAGCGGGGCGCAGCTCTGGAGGGACGCAGGTGAGAAGCGCCCGGAGGTGCCGGGGGACCCTCCCGTCGCCCAATTCTCCGTCGGGGGAGCGGCGTGTGTGGAGAGGGAGAAGCGAAAGCAGGAACGAGCTGGCTGGCACTGACCTCGATGGGGCTGACGGGCGTGGAGGAGAGGGGCTGCAGGTATTCCGGGTGCAAGAGGTGTCCGCTGTGGGCGCTCAGCATCTTCAGCACCCTGATGGGAAGCCGGTTCGCCTGGCGCAGGGGGTCCTCCGGGGACAGGTGCGAGAGCGCCGGGCACGCGGCTCCCGGAGCCTGGGCTGGAGAGGACGAGAAGGTGGCGGCGGCGGCGGCTGCTACGGCGGCGGCCGCGCTCTTCCCTCCGCTGCTGGTGGGCGATGTCCTTGCGTTAGATCCAGCGGGCGAGCCAGCGCTCATTTGGGGGAGCGGGCCGGGCGGGGGTGGGGTCGGGCCGGGCTGGGGAGGGGGAGGGAGCGGCAGGAGAGGCGAGCTCCGCAGCGCCCAAGCCCGGGCGCCTGGCAGGAGCGGCGGCAAAGACGAGCGCACCGGCCCCAGCGAGACTTTAATGAAAGAATAATAATAATAAAAATAATAAAAACCTCTTTTGGAAAAAAAAAGCCCTTCCCGTTCCCGGAGCCGCACGTCAAATAGCTCCGATCTTGCAGCACACTTCAAAGGCACCGGCCCTGCCCACCAATCGGGGACGTGCCAAGGAGCTCGGGGAGGGGCGATCGGCCGGTGGGGGGAGCTTAGCCTAGTGGGAAGATGTGGGGCTTAAAGGGATCTCGCGCGCTCTCGCGTTTTGGCACCTCGCGGATTGCCGAGGAGCTGCGTTTGCGAAAGGGCGCTGCGCCCTCGCCCTCGCCGGATTGCACCCAGGGGCGAGGCTGGCTCCCCCCCACACTTTCAAAAGGAGGGGGGGTAGGGAGAAAGGCAGTGGGGAAAAGGGTGTGTGTCTATGGAAAACATTGCGCTCACCTTTCTTCACTTAACTGAGCAGCAAAGACTTTTAAGCTTTACCTTCTTTCTTTTTTAAAGGAGGCGGGAATTCAGGAAGAACAAAAAACATGTAATATTCTTTCGTCACTGGAGAAGCGGGTGCGGGGAAGGCACTTACAGTACACATGAGCTGCCTACGCTCTGTGCACTGAAAGTACATGGCTTCCCCCGAAGTATCCTGGGAACTGTAGTTTTGTGCTGGGTGCTGGGAATTGTAATTCTGCTAGGGGTAAACTGTGGTTCCCAGGACACTTTTGGGGGAAGTCGTGTGCTTGAAGTATGGTGGTGCGTATGCAGCCTTGCAAGCCTTTTCCAGCACATCCTTTCTATGGGTTGTTTCCAACTAAGCTCAGAGTAGACCCATTGAGGTTAATGAACCTCAGTTAGTCAGGTCCATTAACTTCAAGGGGTCCACTCTGAGTAGCGCTAGCATTGGAGGCAACCGGATGTTGTGTTTATTGAGTTGCTCTCTCTGTTTGTTTTGCTGGTACTGTGGTTGTTTTGGGCTTCCTTCCAGGAGGAAAAGCAGGAGATAAGCACCGCATGAAAAAAAGAAAAGAAAAGAAAACGAAAGGTCACGGGTCTAAAATATGCTCTTCCGAAGCCAGTCTGTTGGTAAAATAGCTAAGAATGTGGAATGGTGAGCTTCAAAATTAAGAACATAAAAAGACTGAGCCCTGAAGGACAGTGGCGTAGCGTGGGGGGTGCAGGGGGGGGCCCGGCCGCACCGGGCGCAACATCTGGGGGTTAGGGTTAGGGGGTGCAAATCCACGGGTTAGGGGGCGCAAATTACTTGCCTTGCCCCGGGTGCTGACAACCCACGCTACGCCACTGCTGAAGGATCAGACCAGCATCCTGTTCTCTTGGGAAACCCTCAAGCAAGGCCTGCTTGCAACAGCAGCCTTCCGGCCACTTGTGCTCGGGCCCATCCCATAATATGGATTCACTAGAGGGCCTTTAGAATCAGCCACTGTGGTCTCTGCATTATGGGGCCATCCTAGGCACAGGAACACAGGAGGCTGCCTTCTGCCTATCCCATGGGTAGGCAAACTAAGGCCCGGGGGCTGGATCTGGCCCAATCACCCTCTAAATCCTGCCTGGTCTGGGAATCAGCGTGTTTGTACATGAGTAGAATGTGTCCTTTTATTTAAAATGCTTCTCTGGGTTATTTGTGGGGCATAGGAATTCATTCATACCCCCCCCCCCCAAATATAGTCCGGCCTCCCACAAGGTCTGAGAGACAGTGGACCGGCCCCCTGCTGAATAAGTTTGCTAACCCCTGGGCCCTAGCCAGACCATTGGTCCATCTAGCCCTCCACTGTGCACACTGATGGGCAGCAGCAGCAGCAGCAGCTGTGCAGAGTTTCAGGCAGGGGGCATTCTCAGCCCTTGCTGGAAAAGCTGAAGATTGAACCTGGAGCTTTCTGCATGCACCTACCCTTTGGAACCCCCTGTCTTATTGACACCAGGCAGCACCTTTTTGTTTTTGCTCAAGCCTATCCAGACATGTAGATAGAAGTCACCTGTGTTGTACTTCTTTTTTGCTACTGTTGTTTTTAATCGTATGGAATAATTTTTGAAAAACTTGTTTTTTTAAATTGATAATTTTATTTTTTAGTTTTGTAAACGGATTTGAGGGTTTTTGTTTACAGTCGAGTGGTATATAAAACTTATTAAACGAAATAGATGGACATAAAGGAAAGCAGATGTTGTGCCTCTGAGCTACCACATATTTACTTGAAAGAAAGTCTCACTGGTCAGACCTTCAAACCTCAGCTCAGGTATCTTGATTTGTTTGTTTTTTAACCCACTCCCCCCTTTTGGCCTTCTGTGGCAGCCAAGCAAGAGTGTCAGCTTGGTCCCACGGGGCTGTGGGTACCATGCATGGCCCTGGCCCCAAAATTTGTGGGTGCCCGGCTCCTTCATGGGGAATTTTGTGGGTATTTGGGTACCCAGGGCTCTAGGGAGTTGGTACCTATGTGGCCAAGTGTCCTGTTTTACAAAGGGCAGTCCTCAAATGGCATCCTCCATTTGGAAGGCTGTCTGGTCCAAGCCCAGTTTAAATGGAAGGAGCCATAAGAAATTAGAGCAGGGGCTGTGAAATTGCCCATCAAGGATTAGCACTTGAAATGCAGACTGAGCGGGCACATACAGTAGGTCATCTGGGTGGCACTCAGTCTCATAAATTCTGAGCACATTATAAAGCATGGGGAACTGTCATTTGTTAAGGGTGCTGGGAATTGTAGCTCTGTGAGAGTAAACTATAGTTCCCAGGATTGTATGATGGACGCAATGTGCTTCAAATCTATGCTGTGGATATTCTGTAATATTCTACAGCCTTTTAAATGCGTCTGCATTTTCTGTTTTGTTTTAATTATTAACTTGTTTTTATCCTATATTTTATTCTGTGAACTGCCCTGATATCTTATGAAGAAGGCGCCATATGTAAATCTAATAAATAAAAATAAAATGGCCTGGCCAGAGTCTACCCCACTATGGGGACACATATTTCTATTTCTGTTTGAGTAATTCTTTCCGGATTTGCATCTAGGTGTATAAAGTAGCATATGCAGATTTTGTGCAAAGCTCTGCCCTCCTTTGTTCGTGTGTTAATGATGCATAACCAGACTCCATGCTAGGTTGCAGGGGTCTGTGGAAATGGTTGCCCACTCCCCCTTTGGCCTCCCCACTCATAACAAAAACAACCAATGATGAGCAATTCAGACAAATTTAAAACACTCCTGAAAATTGGGTCTCACTGGGTTCCACCATTATTAGGACAAAACAGGAATCCCTGGTCTATTGGAGACATTGGCAAATACTTCCCCTTTTATGCGGAAAGGAGTCAGCAGATGCGAGCTCTTGTCCTTCTTTGGAACTGATTGGGCTTTTTCCAGAAGGCTCTTTCCCAACTTTGGGAAATATGGCTGTAGAGACAGCTATGGCCCCTACTATGGGGTAGATTTGCAGCTACCTAGACTCTCCATGGGAGGGTGGGGTGACCTTTGTAAAGTTTACAGTGAATGGGCAGTGCCATGCAATAAACACAAATCGCTCCACCCACAGTAATTAGGCTTGGAAACAATTTTCAGTTGCAGCCAATGGAAGGCTCTTTTCATGACTAACTGGCGTGTTTCCAGCAAAATCCTACTCGGCTCATGTCCATCCATTTCAATGGGTCTACTCTGAGTAGGACTAAAATTGCACATAACCAATGCAGGAGCTTGTCTTTGAAAGGAACCCATGGAATGGGAGGTAGGACTTTACAGTGCTGATGAGACCAGAGAATTTCCAAGGAAATGAAAATTCACTTTAGGTGGCCATGAATACTACCAAGTTCTTACCGTCTAGCATGCAATACTTCAGGGCTGTGGGGAGAAAAGCAATCACAAGTTGTCGGAGAATAATTCAGTGCAGAGATAGAATCAAGTAGCGGTCAGGTAGATTGATGAGTGTTGCCGACAAGTGGAAAGCAGGCATGAATGGCACCCAGAGCAGCAGAGAATATTGCCATAAATCTAGGCGGCTGGGACGTTTCCAAAGGCAGGTTCACACACAATCATTTCAAAGTGATGGCTGACACCACAAAGCCACTGTGAGATGTCTGAGTTGCAAATGCTTCTCAGGTATGTGTCCAGACACAAGCTTAGCAATTCCTTCAAAGTCACAGCTGAGTCAAGTGGCCGTGGAGCTAGGATTTCAGCATGTGCCCGATATGAGTTAGAGCACTCACGTGGCTGGGCATAGCTGAGGAAAAGTGGCTCTAGCAAACTAACCCCCACCACCCCCAAATGATGAGCTGTAACCAATGCTAGTCATACTCAAAGTAGACCTGTTGAAATTAAGAGGTCTTAACTTGGACCCACCAATTTTAATGGGTCTCCTCTGAGTAGGAGTTTGTGGCTACAACCCTGTTGTGTTCATGGATATTATACAGTAGGACCATAGCTGCAGGGTTTCTTATGGGAAACTGTGTTATTATAAGTGAATCCTGCAAGAAAATGCTGCAGAATATGCTTACTTCCTGACAGTAGTGCTCCTATCAGCCATTCACAACAAGCAGCCACACCTCCTTGCAAGTTGTTCTATTCCTTTGTCCACATTTTCATTTTTTGTTCCCAGCTGACACTCAGTGTTCTGTGACCACTAAGCATGAATAGTCCCCCCTTGGGCGATATCTCCCTTGCTTTTCTGTGGCCCTGTATTATCCCCAATCTTGTCTACACAGCATTTGAATTTGCTACTTGATGGGGATGAATGTTGTGGTTGTATTGAGAGCTGGCCATTGGCTGCCTGAAGCAAACAACAAGATGGTGCCATGGTGCCTGGAAAGAGGAGACTGAGAGGAGATACAGTAGCCATCTTCAAATATCTAAAGGGCTGTCACATGGACGAGGGAACCAATGGCTTCCAGATAAACAAAAAGGAGATTCTGACGAAACATCAGGAAGAACTTTCTGACAGTGAGAGCTGTTCGACAGTGGAACAGTCTCCCTCAGGAGGTTGTGGACTCTCTTTCATTGAAGGTTTTTAAGCAGAGTGTAGATGGCCATCTGTCATGGATGCTTTAGCTGAGATTCCTGCATTCCAGGGGTTTTGAATAGATGGCCTTTGGTCCCCTTCCAACTCTACAATTCTACAATTCTCTGATTCCTCATACAGAAGCCGACCAGGCGTCATTATTGGTGACAGGACAGAATCCTGCACCACAACAGAGGGCAACAAGCTGCATGGCATACAGAACCCCCAGCATCCAGTAATCAAGATGTCCACCTCATGGGCCAATCAGGGCCAACCCCTACCATTACAGTCAAACAGTAGGGCCGGCCCTGATTATCATGACATATGATGCCATCAACCTACGGGGTGCTCTATGGAGTTGGAAAGATGGGCAAGTTCCTATCTCCAAAGGTTTCTATCAATCTAAATGGATGGATGGGAAAATAAGGGGAGGGGGGGAGGAAGGAATCTGGACACATCTGGTTATATTAAAGGTAAAGGTACCCCTGCCCGTATGGGCCAGTCTTGACAGACTCTAGGGTTGTGCGCTCATCTCACTCTATAGGCTGGGAGCCAGCACTGTCCGCAGACACTTCCGGGTCACGTGGCCAGCGTGACGAAGCTGCATCTGGCGAGCCAGCGCAGCACACGGAACACCGTTTACCTTCCCGCTGGTATGCGGTCCCTATTTATCTACTTGCACCCAGGGGTGCTTTCGAACTGCTAGGTTGGCAGGCGCTGGGACCAAACGATGGGAGTGCACCCCGCCGCGGGGATATATTAGTTATCGCCAACTAAGTTCTTCTTAAAGTAGACCCGTTGGAACTATTGAACCTGAATCAGCCATGTCCATTGACTTCAATGGCTCCACTCTCAGTTGAACTAGCAATGGATACACCTAGCGGTACCTGAAGTTCAATTCCAGCTGACAATGAGAATTAAAAGGTGGTCTCCGGTGGTGCAATATATCTTACTTGGCAGATATATAAGAATATAAATGGTAAAGCTGGAGTTGAATGGCAATAAGACATACCTTTAAGTATACCTTTATCCTTACGCAGTAGCAGGCTGGTGATAACTGCTGGGATGATTTTATCAGTACTTGTAGTTTGGCAGGGAACAGTTTGCAAGAAACAGTCCTAGATAGCACAAATATTCTGGCATTGGTGAGCTACGTGAAACATGTCTCAATGTAACCCACAAGTGATGACATCAAACTTCTTGTTGAATTATAATTCAGCTGTTTCACATTGTATTCTTCCTCTGAAGTTCCTTTGGCATATATGTGTAAATAAATCTTATATTACAAAACACCAATCAGTCTCCAGTAACCCAATTCCAAGGAAACCAAATCCCAAAGTAAGTGCTGGAACCTCAGCAGTCGGATAATTGAGGTGTGCAAAGCAATATATTATTTTCAATTATGGTTAGCCTGTTTCCCCCAAGGGAGGCTTCTGCAATTTTATATCTGGGAACAAATTCACTGGTTGAATTTCTGTGGGCTTGAAGTCCTTGAGTCCAGCCCTCAGGCCTTTCTCTCCATGTTCAGTTCAGTGTGTTCTGCGTGATTATTCTGAAGCAGACTTTGCCAACTTGATGCCCTGCAGATGTTTTTGGACTATAGCTCCCATCAGCTCCAGCAGCATGGTTGTGTTGGCTGGGGCCGATGGGAATTGTAGTCTAAAACATCTGCAGGGCACCAGGCTGGCAAAGGTTGCCCTGAAGGACGTGGTTTGGAGAATCATGGCCTCAGTCAGATGAATTCTCATGTATAAAGGAAGCATTATATCAGCCAGCACAGACTGAACCAGTCTGTCAGTCCATAGGGTGGAAAATTGAAAGGGTGAGTACATGGTATGTTTGGGGTGATGTAATTGCTACGATATTTAAAAATAAAATTAAAAAAACCCCATGGCTTATCTGGAACAAATTACCCGCTGAAACACCAGTAAACCTGCCTCTCTGATTGGCATGCCACACCACTAACAGATTTATAACTCAGATTGTTTGACAGTTTCCTACTTCCTTTTATGTATTTCTAAGCGACGGCGTGGAATTTGCCAATGGAACACCACACGGCAATTGTTGGCTGAGCGGCTGGGCAGGATGGAGATGAAAAGGCTTCCAGGAGAGCTTTCCTGACTGTGAGTAGACACATCGCAGACCTACGAGCGTCCATTCCTAGGAATCAGAGCCTTGCCATTTCTTCCCTAAATCGCAGAACACAGGTTTTAGGTTACCGCTACCTCCTGAAGAAAAGAAAAGGAAAAAAAAGCCGAGCGAGCAAGCTGTATAATTAATCATATTAGATCCTGGCAGATGCTTTAGTTTGCAACAATGTTGCTATTATTAAGCATCTATGGCCGCCCATTACAGCCGGGGCCCACGTGCTCAGAGTTCTGGGAAGGAGGACTTGGCAGGCCTCCCCTGAGCGAAGTAGGCTTGTCACATGGCATGCTTCAAGTACCACTTTCCCAACCACAATCAATCACTCCGCTTGTCGGATCTGTCAGTTCTACCTCATTGCGAGACCTTTCTCTGAAACTGACCGCAAGCCTGATTCGAACCGAACGGCGGTGATGGCAGGGATGGGAGTTGGCTGTGTGTGTGTGTGTTTTTTCCTCAAAGGGGAGCCATTCAAGTTCAGGAGAGAAGCAAGAACAAAGCTGGGGAGGGAGGGAGGGAAGGGAAGGGAAGGAAAGGAAAACAGCAGCAAAGCAAAACATAACAATTGCTTAAGAGTAATTCAAGTTGGAAGAAAATGACAAAGAAATATGCATGCACAAAGGTGGGGCAGGTAATGAGATGTGAATGACTCCTTTCACAGGTACGGATGGGTGAACATGCCCCATTTTGGTTTCTCCCAGTTTCTGATTTTCCCAATGCTTCAGTTCTTCACATTTCTGCATCACTTTTCTGCCTTTTAACCAACTACTGTATTTTTCGCTCTATAAGACGCACCAGGCCACAATATGCACCTAGTTTTTGGAGGAGGAAAACAAGAAAAAAAATATTCTGAATCTCAGAAGCCAGAACAGCAAGAGGGATCGCTGCGCAGTGAAAGCAGCAATCCCCCTTGCTGTTCTGGCTTCTGGGATAGCTGTGCAGCCTGCATTCGCTCTATAAGATGCACACACATTTCCCCTTACCTTTTAGGAGGGAAAAAGTGAGTCTTATAGAGCAAAAAATACGGTAACTAACTAACTAACTAACTAACTAACTAACTAACTAACTAGCTAGCTAGCTAGCCAGCCAGCCAGCCAGCCAGCCAGCCAACCAACCTAACTCATTGAACATTTTCAGCATTTTAATGTGAATTCCTGCTAATATGCAAATTTTCACAAGATAGTGCCTGTTTTGGTTGGAGAACTGTAGTGCAGAATTCAGAGGAATACGAATTTCAGAGACTGACTGCAGTTTGGCTTGTGTGAGGAAATCTCAGGAAGTCTCATTTAAGTGGATTCACCTTTAAACGTGTGTGCTGAGCCAAATTTCTTCCATTTACCTGTCCCCTCCTGCTCCACAAAAAACCTAGAGCTCACAATAGCAAAGACAGTAATGATTATGATTCTGTACCATTTCTGTATCATAATGTAACTAGGAAGCAGCAAATGGACTTGAGGCATGGAAAGTTTTGAATCTACTAATGCCTACATCTCTAAGTCATGCTGGCTGGATGACCAAAGGAGATGGGTTCTGTGCATGGGCAGGAATCACACAGGATCTTTTCAGGTCATTTTCATAGCCTCTGTTCTTGCTGCTGAAGAGATAAGTCATTGTTCAGTTTTGCTTTTTGTTTTGTTTAAGCAGCTTGTCTCTTCAGCAGCTGGAACAGGGATGAGATGATAGCTGGTGATGTAAGAGGATTCCAGAGCAATGAGAAAATGAATGGTGGAGCTGGCCCAAGACATTTTGATGCCTGAAGCGAAGCACCAAATGATACCCTCCCTATACTAGGGAGGTGGTGGACAAAATGTAAACAGTCTTGTTGCACTAGTTCAGATGTAGCTCCTTGACTTTATGTATTCCCCTAAATTCTGGCTCCTGAAACAGAATGCTTCACCATAGCAGAACTGACACAGTGGGATATGAAGAAGTTTCATCAAATGTGATCAAAGGCTCATCTGGCAATCCCCTTTCAACAATAAAATATGGACACAATCGAAAGCGTTTGATATATGGTTTTAAATCTTAGGCTATTACATATTTCTTCAGTCATGAGTTGCGCTAGCCACTGCCAGAGGTTGGATACTGGGTTTCGGGGCAGCTTTATGACATTTGGCATATCAGACAAGAAATGTATTTGGGAGTTTCTGGGCTGTCAGAGTTCCTAAGATATTGCACCCTATTTTGTGTACGTGTGTGTGTTTCCTATTGCCAAAAATTCCTCTAGCCAACTTGCTCTTCCAATGTGGTTTATTTTAGCTGCCTACTTTATTCCAAAGTCCCTTCACTATCTGAGAGTTTATTTTGCTGAAAGCATCCAAATGTATAAGAATAATTAAAGCACCCTTGTTTTGATGGCTCCCAGGGACATTTTTCTTAATGAATAAGAGTGTCCAAAGCTGGCAATCAAGAGGAAAGGTAGTGAAACAATGAGCAGGGACTGTCGCTACTTTATTGCCAGCTCAAGGTAGTTTCAGCAGCAACAAACTGTCATCAGGAGATCAAAGATGATGATGAATGCTGTTCAACAGACTATTATGGGGAATTATTATTTCTGATGATTCCTTCGTTTTAAACATACACTCTGCTTCTGCTATCCTGAGCATATGGGCAATTCATCCAATAACCTCATTGGTAGAGCATCTGATGCAGAGAAAGATACGTATAAGCCAGCTCACCCTTTTCGTGCGGCGGTATTGCAGGATGGAGGAGGGAATTCAAGCCGGCTGTGCCCTTCCAGATTGGTGGAGAGGGCATAAGCCCCACCCGCCCATCAGGAACGGTATCCTGGCCTGCTCCCTGCTTTGGCAAATGGGGATGCAGGCCAGGGCTTGGACTGTGCCAGGGGCAGAGCCAACACAGTCAATGGTGGGCTTCCCTCAGATCCGCCCCTTGCCCATTTAAGCAGCCAGCACCTGGGGGCTCAGCCTGTTTGTTCCTGCGCCGGGTTTCCCTGCCCACCTACCCTGGGTTTAAGCTGATAGTCAGTGACTTTCCTGTGGCTACAGTGGTTGCCATCCTTCAAGGGGCCGGGTAGGAATTTTTCCACTGGGCTAATTGGCACTGACCTGGTGGTTTTGCCTACTGGATAGCAATCATCACAACTGGTTGGGCAATGGGGCAATCCTTTGTTTTGGATGGAGGGGAGGTTGTAGTCTCTGCCTGCCCCTCCAAACGCTGGGGTATCCCATGAAAGGGATCTGGGGGGAATGGATATGTCTGTGTGCCCAGGCGGGGGCCAGGGCTGAAGGCACTCCTCCAGATGGCAGTCCCTGTGGGGGATCACCCTATGTAAGTTTTAGGAGCCCCCACCTGGATCGACCACGCGTCACTTCTGGCAGGTGGGCTGGAAGTATTTTGATTACCCCATGCCCAAGCCAAACCTCTTTCATCCGTATTCAATAAAGTTATGGCCTGTTTTGACCCCAAACCAGTCTCATTGGTCTCTTGTTATTTGGGTTGGGGTATGCGAAGTCTGATGCCTGGTCCTACTAGACAGCTTTTTATAGTCCTCGTGGCTGGGGAAGGGCTGCACTTCAGTGGCAGAGCACAAATAGCTTCAATCCTTGTCATCTCCAGGTGATTTTGGGAAAGACCCTGTCAAAAACCTTGGAGAGTCAGTCAGATAATAAAGATGTAGATTTGGAACGACACAGCTTTCCATATTCCTGTTGCATACTTTTGTGATTTCTTGGAAAGAAAAGGCAACACAATAGAAAGTGCCTTTAAAAAAGAGTATATGACTTAAAAGGAAAAGCAAATAAATGGATAATGGAAATCAAATCAAATCCAGCATTAACTCAACAGAACATAAGGCCTCCCCCCACCCCAGGTTCTTAGACATGATCTTTCAGAGTGATTTAATGACCGATTTTCTAGCTCTGAAAGATTGTTATGCATAGGGGAAGGCACAGTGAAGGACTTAGCCCATTTCCATGTGCTAAAAGCACTCTTTGCATCTCACAAGTCTGTAATTTGAACATAAAAAACTCAAGGTGCACAAATGGTGCACTTGGATTGTTCAAACTGCTTGTTTCCATTTTCTCATGATACACCATTCGCATGTGAAGACAAACAGTCCTCACAAGACTTATTTATTTTTTTATTGAGTTTATATCCTGCCTTTCTCCCAAGGCAGTTTACAACATTTAAAAACCTCTTGTCAGAGTGGCACATGCTCTGTTTATCTCCTGCTTGAACTACTGCAATGCTCTCTACGTGGGGCTACCTTTGAAGGTGACTCAGAAAATACAATTACCTAATCCAGACTGATGACTGGGAGCGACCACCAGGACTGTGTAGCTCCGGTCCTAAAAGATCTACATTGGCTCCATGTATGTTTCCAAGCACAATCCAATGTGTTGGTGCTGTCCTTTAAAGCCCTAAATGACCTTGGCCCTAAAGGAGCATCTCCACCCCCATCGCTCAGCCCGGACACTGAGGTCCAGCTCAGAGGGCTTTCTGGTGGTTCCCTCCCTGCGAGAAGTGAGGACCAGGCAGAGGGTCTGCTCGGTAGTGGAATGCCCTCCTATAAGATGTCAAGGAAATAAACAGCTATCTGACTTTTAGAAGACATCTGAAAGCAGTCCTATATCAGGAAGTTTTTAATGTTTGATGTTTCACTGTGTTTCTTATATTCTGTCAGAAACCACCCAGAGTGACTGGGGCAACCAACTCAGATGGGCAGGGTGTAAGTAATAAATACGAATACCAGTGCTTTTTTCGAGGGTGTGTGTGCAGGGGGACGCATACCCCTAAACATTTTGTGAATCTAAGATTGGCCTCATTGAGGGGCAGTATTTCAATATGAGTAGGAAAATGAGAATATCCCTAAACATTTTTTTTTAGAAAAAAAGCACTGACTAATACTAATACTGATACTGATACTAATTGTTTGTTGTTGTTATTAAACACAAAATAATCAACATGAATTAGCCTTCCTTACAACTAGTCCAGGCGGTGGCACCCCTACCTTGTCCTTAGTTTCTGTGTAGCCCAGGAAGGAGGGTAGTACTAGAAGTACCTGGGTCTGCCTGCCATTGACTCTAGCGCCACCTACTGTTGACCTCCTGGCTTACACCCTACCAGACCCAATGGACTTTAGCTGCCACTGCCATGGGAAATACTGTAGCAGTTCCTTTGTGCATCATTGGCTAATGTGATACGCCTGAAGTCGTCTTGGATGGAAAGCCACTGTGGCTCTTCCCCTTATAAGGGGTTCCAGAGTTGGGGCACGGCAAGGGCATTTGCTTCCACCTTCAACAAGAACTGCACCCCCTCCAGCCCCTCACCCGACTGTTTGCCCTGGTGGTTCCTTGAAGGAAAGCCACTTTCCCCAAGTACATTCCAAGTACAGCTGAACCATATATACTAGAGAACAGAACAAGGCTGTAATTTTTAGTGTGCTTACTTAAAAGTTCGCTCTACCAAAATCAATAGGACTTAACTTCAGAGAAAAGACCTTGAGGATGGGAGCGGTAATGTGAAATATGTTGTTATTTGTCGAATCATGTGAGGCAAAGCTTGCCTTGGGCCTTGTGGGAGGGACCCCACACTGTGGCTGCTCTCCAGACCATAGCTGTCAACATTTCCCCTCTTTTAAGGGAAATTCCCTTTTTCTGAATAGGATTCCTCGCAAGAAAAGGGAAAGTTGACAGCTATGCTCCAGACCGCCCTCACCCCTTTGGAGACGGGAAGGATGTTGGTGTGGGAAGTAGTGCCAGCTCCAGGAAAAAAACCAAAATGGGGAGGGACATGGAAGTGATAAAGTGCCTTCAAACAAACCCCTCACTTCCTTTCTGCCCTCTGCCCTTGCTCAAATTCCCCTGCATTTCCTGCTTCCTCCTCTTCTTCCTGCAGACAGTACAATCTTCCTCCCTTTGCCCTTTTGGATCTGGCTTGAGGCTTGGCTGAGCAGCTCCCAGTTCCAGATCTGAACTCTGCTGCTTCCCACTTTCCCTTTTCCCCATGTAAGGAGGCTCCACATGTACACACACGCAAACACACACTCTCTCTCACGTGTTTGCAAGCCTTGGTGTTCTCCTGAGCCTGCTGATACCCCTTTTCTTTCTTCTGCGTGGTACCGTTTTGGGGACATAATGATTGGCATGTGAGCCAGAACTTTGGTGGTATTAACAGGAATGATAAAAAGAAAGAGACAACAGTTCCAGTAGGGAGAGTGCTGCTTGGGAGGACATATTTCCTACCCATTATGTTCCTATTAAATTCCAGGCCATACGAGGCCTCATGTACCTTAAGGCATAAAACAGAAGGGAAATTTTTACCTGGTACTGTTTATCCCATCAGGCCTGTGATGGACAGGGATGGGGAAAGCGGCACATGGTGAAGTTTTCTGTTTTGCGGAACAAACGACCTCTTTGGCTACCCAGTGTTCAAACTTTCATGCAGTCATTTGGGCTCCATACACTGAAATGCAATTCCGCCCGATGAGGGACTTTTGTTTTCTCTCTCCCTCTCCTGCATTTAAGATCTTTCAGCAACTTGTAATTACATGTTGGTGAGATTTCCGTGTTGAACACATAGATTAGGGTGTCCGTCACGCCTTGCACATATTTCCGGCCTTGTTCCAGTAGTTTAAAGGCATTCCACACACAAAAAATGGGTTTTCAAAAGGGCTTCTCCACCCACCCCAATGATAACCAATGTTTTGTTTTGTTTTTTCACTTGAAAGAATGAAAGAAAAAACACACACACACAGAGGCTGTAAGTGATGGCAAGAGACCACTGGAAAAGATCCATCAATAACAGACCTGTCTGCAGAGTCACTAGCACAGGAAACATGTCAGTAATGATGGATAAAGGAGTAACACTGACTTCCCCAAGTGATTTTTGTGGTGGCCAATGCCCTAACTCTTTGAAGGAAGCTATCATCATCAGTGGCAAACTCATGTTTTCTCATTACACATATCCTAAAACAGTTTTTTTTTTATTAAAAAAAAGCCTTTTGAAAAGCCAGGATATGATGGACACTTTGGCTCCATGCGCCGTATATATTTAAAGCAGTATCACACCACTTTGAGCAGTTGTGGCTTCCCCCAAAGAATCCCGGAGACTTTGGTGTACAAAAACAACATAGAGCTAGTGAAACTTTGTAATAAAAGCAAGCAGCATGATAAAAGAACTGAAAAAGGTGAAAACAGGAACCGAGGAATAACAGGGCCTGATCTTGTGGGTCTGGCGAATCCTGGGCAAAATGCTATGTCTGAAGCAACCAATAGATGATGCTTCACATTCCGCAGGGACCATGGTAGAAGATGCCTGTCATGGTATCCTGTTGTCAAAGTCACACCTGTGCTTTTAAAGAAACACTTTGTTCAGAAGGGTATTTTATTTTGGCAGGGCATATCCTTTCTTCTTTCAAATCTGATCTTCATATATTGAGGAAGGAAGAGATTTCTGTTGCAAATTTCCTGCAGGAGACTTCCTGGTCCTTTAATCAGCTACTTCCTATTCTGGGTCCTCCTGATGCTTTACACTTAGTTCTGCTCATGATTTTCCAACTGCCCATCATAATGTGCCATTCCCCATTCCTGTTCACCCCATATATTTCAGGATCTACCCCTGAAGGCTTCATGACAGGGTTTCCCAGTCTCTTCCAGACTTCTTCCCAAACCGATTCTTACCCTTTGTTCCATTTCTCACCTTTTCAGTTTCCACTGCAGCTGATGTCGAGCTCCTTGTGCTCACCCACTCGCCATTCCTCCCTGGGGAAATGGTAATTGGTCAGTGATGGAGTGTGTGCTTTGTATGCATAACTTACCAGGTTCAAGCAGAAGAACATAAAACGAGGCCTTCTGTATCAGTCCAAGGTCCCACCCAGTTCATCCTTCTGGTCTCACAGTGAACGGCCAGTCAGATATGTCTGGAAAACTGACAAGTAGGTTGGGTCCACAATAGCACACTCACACCCATAATCCCCCAGCAAATGGTACTGGAGGTACCACATAGCCATGATGACTGGTGGCCATTGGCAGCTGTATCCTCCATGGACTTGTCTAATGTCCTTTTAAAGTCCATCAAGTTGTTGGTCATCACTACAGGTCATCACTACAGGCACCAGGTGTGATGGCCTGGGACTCGGGCTCAGACTCAGAGCCAGAGGAGTCTCGGTCCGCACTGGATACTTTGCCTCAGGTGGCAGCTGAACCGAGTCTGGGGCCTGATTCTGAAGAGCCCCAGTCTGCACAGGTTCCCTTGCTACAAGCACCAGCTGGGCCGAGTCAGGGGCTTGAACCTCCCCTGGCTCCAGATGTGGGGATGACCTTGTTGCCTCCAGCTGGGCCATCACTTACAGCTGCTCCACTACCAATTGGGTCAGGAGAGGCTGAGGTGGCCTCTGGGTCTAGTAACCCACCCATATCTCCTGAGCTGCAGAGACTCAGGTCTGAGAGAAGGAGAGACCTGAGTACTCGCAGGAGGAGTGCTTGCCTTTGGGCGAGACAGGGAGGTGAGTCATCGGGGGATCAGGACCGGCTGTTACCCCATCAGAAATCAAAGGCTGCCGGACCCCGACCCAGGTTGTGGGAGCAACATTGCTGCTTGCTGGAACCTGCCTGTTACCCTGTGCCTGACCTAGCCTGGTTTCCTGCCTTGGCCCTGTTGGACTGACTCCTCGTGGAATCCTTGGATTTGGGACTGGACCTGGACCGTGTTGCTCGGGTTAACTCCCGGGCCCAGCACACCAGTGGATGGAGTGGATGAGACCAATAGTGGGTCCCACGATCAACAAGGCAGTTTTTGCATGTGCTGTAGAGGAAAATGAGGGGCAGATGGGGCTCACCACCCTGGGAAGGTAGCCCACCTAGGAGAAGGCAAACTCTGATCCTAAACCTCCACTGCTTTGCGGCTGTACTCTTTTTTAAGAAAGGCTTTGGGAGCAAACCCTGAGGAAAAATCCATACCCGCTGTCTTGTGGGACACCTTTGGGAAAAGAAAAGGCTAAGGAGCAAAGCCAGAGTGAGGTCCCTAAAATGGTTGGATGACATTTGCATGCCTCCTTCCAGGAACTCCTGCAGCTGAGCTGGTGCGAAACATATTGCTCTGCTTTCCTATGGACCACAACAGCAAGGCTGAGAGGGGGTCTTGTTGTCTGGACAGCTCAGGACTTCCTTACACACTGCCAGGCTTGCACCCCAGAGAGGTCACTTGGTTGCTGCTCATGTATCAAAAACAACACAGGAAGCAGCAGTTATGAGTTAATAGAATCATAGAATAGTAGAGTCGTAAGGGACCCAGGGGTCATCTAGTCCAACCCCCTTCAATGCAGGAATCTCAGCTAAAGCATCCATGACAGATGGCCATCCAACCTCTGCTTAAAAACCTCCAAGGAAGGGAAGTCCACAACCTTCTGAGGGAGGCTGTTCCACTGGTGAGCAGCTCTTACAGTCAGAAAGCTTTTCCGTTTGTTTGTTTAGTCACAATCTCCTTTCTTGTAACTTGAAGCCATTGGTTTGAGTCCTACCCTCTGGAGCAGGAGAAAACAAGCTTGTTCCCTCTTCCATGTGAAAGGCCATACGATATTTGCAGATGGCTATCATATCTCCTCTCATTCTCCTGTTTCCCAGGCTAAACGTGCCCAGCTCCTTCAAGCACTCCTCGTAAGGCTTGGTTTCCAGACCCAGAGTTACCTGTCTCTGCAGCCACAGCAGGCCCTGAAATTCCCCAGCACATGCTCCAAGCACATGGAGGATGACAACATGCGATTAGGTCTTTTCAGTGGTGGCTCCCAGACTGTGGAATGCTCTCCCTAGGGAGGCTTGCCTGGCACCATCGTTACATATCTTAAGGCACTCAGCATTAAGCAAAAAGATTTATTTTCTGGCCTCCTTCAGTGGGTGGGAGGTCTTATCACTCCTTTAACCCCTCCTTTAAAAAACATGAATGTGTTTTAGATTTATGTGTGAATTATTTTATGCAGGTTGTGATGTATATACTATTTATTTATTGCTGTAAGTTATTTTGAGTCATTTTTTTTAAAATAAGTGATCAATAAGTTTGGCTTCCTCAATAAAATATTTGAGGGGGCTGAGCCTTCACAAAGTTGATATGCGTGTGCTACATCACGTGTTCAATTACTGTATTTTTCGCTCTACAGGATGCACCCAACCATAGGACACACCTTGTTTTAGAGGGGGAGGAACAAGAAACAAAAATTCTCCCCCTCTCTGCTCAGCACCCCTTCAGCAAAGCGGCAGGAGAAACGGAGCCCCTTCCACTTCTCCTGCTGCTTGGCTGAAGGGGCGCTGTGCAGCTCTCCCTCTCTGCTGAAACCAGGAGACTCTTGCTCTCCCGGCTTCAGCAAAAGGAACCTGAAGCCTGTGGAGCGCAGCGGGAACTCGCGCTGCGCTCTGAAGGCTTCAGGCAGCTATCCCTGAAGCCTGGAGAGCAAGAGGGGTCAGTGCGCACCGACCCCTCTCGCTCTCCAGGCTTCAGCGAAAGCAACACGAAGCCTCCAGAGTGCAGGGGGAGCCCTCCCTCTGCGCTTCAGAGGCTTCGCGTTGCTATCGCTGAAGCCAAGGAGCCTGCATTCGCTCCATAGGACGCACACACATTTCCCCTTAATTTTTGGAGGGGGAAAAGTGTGTCCTATAGAGTGAAAAATACGGTATATGGGGTGGGACTTACCAGGGCCTTCCCAATATGTTGTTCAAGTTGGGGCCCCTCTGTGTGTGGGGCATGGGGAAGAGTCTTCAGGGCCAGAAAGGCCTGGAGGGCTGCATTTGTCCCCAAAAGAGAATTCTGGGAACTGTAGTCTATGCCCACAGAACTACAATTCACAGAAGGCAATTTTTAAAAGAGAACTGGACTGTGTACATTGAAAGCACACACCCTTCCCAAAGAATCCTGGAAACAGCAGTTTACCCCTCACAGAGCTAGAATTCCCAGCACCCTTGGCAAACTACAATTCCCAGGATACTTTGGGTGGGGTGCGATGTGCTTTAAATATATGGTGTGTATGCAGCCTTAAAAACTGGAGGCGGGGATATGGCACCCTCTGTAGAATCTGTTGCCTAAAGTGGCAGCTTCATGTTGATTCATAGCAGCGCTGGCCCAGTCTGGCTCAAATTAAGTCCTGAGTCAGGGCTGTCCTCCACTTAGCTTGGACGGCTGAACCCCAGGCAGGAACATCTCATATATCAAGCTCCTTTCCTTAATGGAACGAAGATGACTCAAAGGCTTTTTAGAAGGAGTGGTTTCATTTGCTCTTGGATGTTTGCTTCACATCTTTTATTTTATGGGTAAATCATCATCTATTAGGCCTCCTTTAAACAAGACGATGGGAGCCTTTACTCAAATCATAACAGACCCTTTCAGCTGACTGTGTGGAAGAAAATGTGTGTCAGCGATTCCCACCAGCCTCTCCAACTCTCGACGCAAGTCCTACCTTGCAAACTCGAAGAGGGCCTCCCTTCTTGCCGCTGAGCAAGTGCATAAAGAGGATCTTATTTATTGCAGGAGACATGTTTTAAAACAACTGACAAAACGGCAAGATGTAAAATGACAAGCAAAAGGGATTTCTTTCCCCCCTTTTTTTCAAAAAACCGCATACTGCATAGATTTCTGGCATTGATAAAAATAGTGTTTTATTTTAAAGTTGTAATTAGGGTTCTTTCTTTCTTTTTCTTTTTCTAAAGAGCAATAATGTAGCAGGAAAGCAAGGAGACATTTGGGTATTAGCTAAGGATGCCAAGTGCAGTGCAGTGGAGAGCTGAGGCCCCAGATTCTTCTCTAGCTTAGCTTTCAACCCAACTTGGAGAAGAATTGAACTATGGAATGCTTTCCCATAGGAGATGGCCACCAACTTGGATGGCTTTGAAAGAGGAGTAGACAAATTCATGGTGGATAAAGCTCTCTGTGGCTACTAACCCTGATCCGTAAGTTCTACCTCCACGGCTGGAGGCTGGAAGCTTCCCAATACTAGTTGTGGTTGGAGTGTGGTGGGGAGAATACTGTTTGCTGGCTTCCTATGGGGAAGTGGTTGGCCACTGTGAGAACAGAATGCTTGACTAGATGAGTCACTAGCCATCTTGTACGTCCACCCAACCTTGCCTCCAATCCACTAGCCTTCTTCACAGCAATGCTGGCAACAGACAAACCTCCTTTATTTTCCTCGTGGCTGGAGTCCCTCTGCTGCTGTTGCAATTTAAAGAGGGGGGGCAGGATGTTGGGAGATTTGGGTGTAATGGAAGAGGGGTGAGTGCAAGAAGGGAGATGCTTTGGTTGTACAGTAAGAGTTGTAAGTGTCGGTCCATTCACAGTGGCTCAGAGTCAAGAGCTCAGCCATTCTCCAATGTTTTGGCTTACGAGGGGTAAGAAGTCGCTTGTCTCAAATATTAACTGATAGGCACTGGATCACAAGTTGTGCAGTTTCAATTGCCTCGTTGTTCTCTTCTCAGCCCAGTGACTAACATTAAAGAACTGTGTGAACATCAGTGGAGGGAAAGGGGGAGGTGAGATTTATCCCCCCCCCTCTCTTCCATTCCCTTGATGTGTGACTAACAGCTGTTTTTCTTTGTGGCAAACCAGTGGGATCTTCCTGTTGTTGATGTAATGGAGATGCTTCCTGGTGTGAAATTCTACAGGATGGATTGCGCAAGGGGAGGAGGACTTCAACACACTTATCAAAGTGCTTTCCAAAAAAGAAAACCACTCTTCTATTCTGTAGGGACGGGCAACAGATCAAAACACACACCGAGTGGCTGCCATCAGGTCAGAGTGACATGAGTTAATGCCTTTTTGGTGTGCTCTTTTTTAAAACAACAAGAAGAACTTTTATGAGCAAAATGATGCTTTTTGTGGAAAATGCAATCGGATAACTGTAATTTAAGAGGCATCCCCACTTCCCAGGAAGGGTGTAATTGCTACTTTTCACTGTGATCTACACGTGTAGCCATCAACCCAATTGGTCTACTAGGACAATGAGTGCTAGACACCCCATGCATGGCAGATTTCAGAAAGACTTTCCCCATAGCAGCATACAATTAAAGGATTATTGATTTTGGAGAGATCTCACTGAACCTAGCTATAATCTAAGGGCTCATCCATAATGACATACAATGTGGATAGCCAGGTTCCTGTACCTTCATTATTTCTCCACAGTCTATAGGATGTTCTCCTGGTCTACCCATTGCCTTCCTCAACCCAGATTTTCTCATACCAATATACTCCAAAAAGGAGAAAATCTGGATTGTAGGAAGGGAAAGTGTGTGTGTGGGGGGGCAGTTATCTGGAGGAGAACATTGTATGGACAGTGAAGAATTAATGGAGGTATGGAAAGCTCACTATCTACCGTATTTTTCGCTTTATAACACGCACCCGACCATAACACGCACGTAGTTTTTAGAGGAGGAAAATCTGTAGGCATGCCACCTGTAGGCATTTCCTCCATAACACGCACAGACATTTCCCCTTACTTTCTAGGAGGAAAAAAGTGAGTGTTATGGTGCAAAAAATACGGTATATTAAAAGACGGTATGGGTGAGCCTTCAGACATACATGTTGATCTACTGCAAATCACCTGGAAATTTACTAGTAGATCCCTTGCTATATGCCTCCTTCAGGCTCAGAAACAGCACACCTCTGAATATCGGCAATAGTGGGAGTGCGCTATTGCCTTGTTGCCTTGCTTGCAGACTTCCCTAAGGCAACTGGTTGGCCACTGAAGGAAGCAAGATGCTGAACTAGATGGCCTCTGGCCTGATCCAGCAGGAGCCTTCTTTGGTTTGCTGCACCAGGTGGCTTTTTCACTTGTGGTGGCATTGTCCGTTAGTTAATGAATTTTGGAAACAGATTGGTATAGAAATATCGGGAATTGTGGATAGGAAGGTGGGAATATCTAAATTAATGGTTCTTATTGGTCTGAGTAGCGCCGAGTTAAAAACAAAGGAGGAATGTAAATGGGTAAAATTGATGGGAACTGCAGCCAGACAGGTTATAGCGAATAATTGGAAAAATCCAGAAAAGCTAGGGGTGAACCAATGGAGGAAAAAACTGAATAATATTATAATTTTAGAATATCTGTGAAGATACACAGAATGAAAGGGTTTAAGGTCAGTGAGAAAGAGGAGGATTGGTTTGAGAAGATATTGAATTATTGGGGCAGGTTTGAACAATTTGGGGCAATTAAAATGTTAAAAGTTAAACCTTGTGGAGGGAGGAGTGTTAACATATATAAAATTGTACACATGGTTGATTTGAATATGTTATTATTGATTTTGTATACCCAATGTGTAAGCCGCCTGGGGGGTTTCACTGTTTGTGTTTTGGTTGTTGGTAAAAAAATAAAAAAATTAAGCGTTAAAAAAAAAAGTTGTGGTGGCATAACCGAGAATCCAAAATTAACCATGAAGCTGTGATACAACCACCTTTTAAAGTGCTGAGGCTTTGAGGAAACAAGTAAAGCCACAAGATTCAGAATGAGACACTGAAAGCAAAACAGGCAACGTGGTGATGGAAAGCAGCTGCCATCTTGACGGTGAGCAAAGCCAAAAGCTTGAGGGGAGATGGGGTGGAGGGTCATATTCAAGAAGGGCTTGGATTTGTTAGGCGCAGGGAGTCACTTACTACTACTCTTCCTCCCACCCACCCCCCATTTCTCTTTGGCGATATTAGTTAATTAAACTATGCAAATTAAAGCATCTTATAATTTATATAATATCAACACCACAGCCTTGAGCCATTTGGCTTGCATTGTCTGGCACGTACGTTACATAAAATGTTTAGAGCGGCTCTCATAAAAATGAAAAGAAAAAGAAAAGAAAAGAAAGAAAAAGAAAAGGGCTGTAAATCAGGTTTAATTTATTCATTTTCTGTTTCATATGAAAGCATGCCAAAATCAGATTATTTATGAGCCCTTCATAACAATAGTCATTTTTATGGGATGCATTGACAAAAAAGAGGCATTTGGTGGTGTATGATTCTCCTCTTTTTTTCTTTCTTTTGCATTTTTGAATGCCTTTTCAGGAATAATTTTTGGGGGCCACCTAATTTCAAAGAAAATGTTTAATCATTGATATAGTCAAAATAATTCATATTTAAAATCCTGAAAAACTCATGAGATATATTTAAAATGGCAAAACAACAACACATTAGATCTTTTTGAGCAGACTGTGTGTAATCCAGTTTAAATGGCAGTGCATTTGAGGCTTGATCTGGCCCAAAAGGTTGTGTGGTTCCCATGCAGAGAGATCAAAAAAGCAAAGAAGAGGCCTACTGGATCAGTCCAGGATCTGCACTACAGCACTCTCCGCACCTATGAATCCCAGGAACTGGAATTTGGGGGCATACCACCTCCAATGCTGGATGGGGCCACAGTCCAACACTCTAACCACTACACCACACTCCCTCTTCCAGGCCAAATGGTCTCTCCAGGCCACACTAGGCAGGCAGAACCTTTTCCTTCCCTCCTCTCCTCATATTGAGGAGCATGCCTCTGCTTCAAGTGTGAAGGGAGGGAGGGAGGAGGAAGAAGAAACTGTTCCATTCATTAGCACCCTGCAAACCAGCACTCCGTACACACTTCTAAAACAATCGCACAGACCGGCCCCATCCCCCCTTTTCAAAAATGTCACATCTTTTCAAGCCATCTTTTGTTTATTATCCTAGTGCAGATGGAGGCAGAAGCTTAGAACGGCGTCAAATGTTTTCCATGATGAGAAAAGGCCAATGGTTTGGCAGCAGTTTGGAAGGGGAGGGGGGCGAGGAGAAAGAGAGAGAGATGTGGAGTTATTGAGGCGCCCACAAAAGTATCCACTTGTGACATATCTGAATGGGCCGTTTTCAAATCCCTCCCAGGAGGCTGACTCTCATTGAGGCCGGTTGGCCCTCACAGACAGCTGGTGAGGCTGACTCAAATTTAAGAGAAATAATCCTTGAGGGCTCAACCCGCTCCATGATCTATCATAGGGACACAGGAAGCTGGCTTAAACCAGGTTGTCTATCTCGATATTGACAATTATGACTGGCATAAGCTCTCCAAGCTTCTCCCAGCCCTATTCTGGAGACACCAGGGACTGAACCTGGGAGCTGAGGCATAGCAAGGCCAGCTGAGCTATGGGAACATCACTTGCCCCTCAGGGTAGCCATTCCTGGTGACTGCTTGTGCCTCAGTACCAACCTCTATGCTCTCGGGATTCTTTAAGGAAAAGACCATCATTCAGAGGTAAAGCTCATGGCTTTGAATCCAGAAAGTCTAACAAATCTCCAGTTTGAAAGAGTCCAGTTACAATAGCAGGCGATGGGAAAGACGTCTGCCCCGGGTCTTCAGAAAGCTGCTGCCATTAGATAGACTAATAGTCCAGTGTGAAATAAGGCAACTGGCCACATTCTTTCCCCCATCTCTTTGTCTCTCCCTTCCTCTTCCCAATATTTGCTTAGACCAGCCGTTCTCAACCTTGGGTCACCAGATATTCTTGAACTACAACCTCCATCATCCCCTGGCCATGCTGTCTGGGAATGATGGGAGTTGTAGTCCAACAACATCTGAGGACCCAAGTTGAGAAAGGCTGGCCTTAGACTGTAAGCACTTGGAAGGGAAAGATCCGTTTAGTTTCACTGGTGTGATTCAGTGGCAATGGGCCCCAGAGTCAGGGAGGCTTGAGCTTTGAAGAGAGCTGTTGCTTCGGTGGAAGCAGGTCAGATTAGGATCTTGTATAGGAGCTGGAGGCTATGCCCCTAACTGGCTCTCAGTCACACCCTTAGCCTTGCTTGCATCTGTTTCCATGGTAACACCCACACCATACATTTAAAGCTCATTTAAATGAGCTACAATTCCCAGCACCCTTAGCAAACTGCAGATTCCAGGATTCTTTGCAGGAAGCCATGGGCTTTAAATGTTTGGTGTAGATGTGATCTTACCCTTTTTTGCAGCCTCCTGGGCTACTAGCTGGACACTGCGACAGTGGCTCAGAAGTTCCTGCTGTCTCCTCTGGTCCTGGGGGAGAACAGTGGAGTCTGAGAGATAGCCAGGTACCCTGTTGGGATGCCCAGGCTCACTGGTTCCTCAGGATCACTGGCAGTGTGGTGATCTGACAGAGGCTTCTGCTCCCTTGCACTCTTCATATGAGCAGACTTCAATTTAGTGGTCTGGGCAGGGCTGAAGCCTGACACAGAGGCAGTGTGGCTCTGAATGTCAGTTGCTGGGGTTCCTAAGTGGGAAAGAGTTCTACAGTGGTACCTCGGGTTATATACGCTTCAGGTTACAGACGCTTCAGGTTACAGATCCCACTAACCCAGAAATAGTACCTCAGGTTAAGAACTTTGCTTCAGGATGAGAACAGAAATTGCACAGCGGCAGCGGAAGGCCACATTAGCTAAAGTGGTACCTCAGGTTAAGAAAAGTTTCAGGTTAAGAATGGACCTCTGGAACGAATTAAGTTCTTAACTAGAGGTACCACAGAGCCTAGGACTTGCCAATCAGAAGGTTGGTGGTTCGAATCCCCACGATGGGGTGAGCTCCTGTTGCTCAGTCCCTGCTCCTGCCAACCTAGCAGTTCGAAAGCACGTCAAAGTGCAAGTAGATAAATAGGTACCACTCCGGCGGGAAGGTAAACGGCGTCTCCGTGCGCTGCTCTGGTTCGCCAGAAGTGGCTTAGTCATGCTGGCCACATGACCTGGAAGCTGTACACCGGCTCCTTCGGCCAATAAAGCGAGATGAGCGCCGCAACCCCAGAGTCAGCCACGACTGGACCTAATGGTCAGGGGTCCCTTTACCTTTACCTGCTCCTCAGCTTCCCATAGACACCTAGTTGGTCATTGTGAGAACAGGACGCTGGACTAGATGGGTGTTTATTGGTCCAGCAGGGCTCTTATGTTCTTTGTAAGTCACCATGCACACTGCTGAATTGTACAGGGAACGTTTTCCTTGCTGGAGCCATTGGATGAATGGAGAGGAAGACACTCCCCCAGGAAGAAAGGGGCTGTTTTCGAGGTGAGGCCTGGCCAATCCAAGGGACAGCATTGCCTCTCTCTCCAGAAAAATTAGCATACAGGATCTGTCAGTCACTGAGAGCTTTCAGTAAAAGGGCTCCTTGTCAGCTTTCCTGCCTTTGATGTGACTGGGATGGAGGTGCTCAATTAAAAGCCTATCAGTCTGTAAGTAAATCAAGGCCTATCAGGCTTGTCACATCAAACAAACGATTATTACACTAACCCGCCCACGCCATTTATCTAGCTGTTCCTTCTTGACAGCTCAGGGTCAGGGCACTGTAAATCCTGCACTGGATTGCAGCCACCTGGATCAGGATTAAAGCCACCATCCAACATGCCCTGCTGCACCCAATTATTTTCCACCACCGCAATCAGGGTGCAAGGAGAGAAGGAACACATTGCATTTCCAGGCAGTCAGGAAGACAAACAAAAAAGCACACGGGTGGAAGAGACCAGAGAACAAGAAAAGCTACGTGTTAAATGGGTTTTATGTAATCACTACTCTGACTGACGCATCAATATACGCAGCAGATTTTCTTAATTCCATTCGAAAAGGATCACTTTGATTTTTTCTCTCCTTTATGAAAAGGAACTCAAGTGCCCAGCAACCACAGAAGCTGGGCAAATCTCCCATGGACCTCTCATTTCCAAAGTGGCCAAACCTTCAAACATTCATTGTTTCACTTCCAGCGGGTTATGGAGGTTAGACACTTTTAAGAGTCACACTGAAGGCAGGATTTCACCCGTTTCAGTTTTGGGGCACCACAGTGGCAAGCAAAGCACACCTGGCAAAATGTTTGCTTCCATGTCAACGATAGGGAACCTCAGGCTGGGGAAGTGAATTGGAACTGAACTGGGAGCCCCCCCCCAGGCCTTAATGTCAGGCCCTCGATACTCTCCAGAGGCCACACCTCTCAGTGGCCCTGTTTTGTACCCCATGTGTTTTTGTCTGGCTGGCATGTGTCCTTGAGTACTGCTGTTGCCTCCTGCTTGTCTGAATGGAGGATAAAGAGTTTGCTCCGCTGCTTTTAGCTTCTGGCCTCATTCATCTTGAGCATGTGTCCCTTGGAAGGTTGTCCAGAAGGGAATGTGGCCCTTTGGCTGAAAAAGGTTCCCCTCCCCTTTTTTTTATGCCCCTCTGAATGGTACAGGTACTTTCATGCTCTGCACCTGCCTTTTGCTCTTGCCCAGATAACAATGATAGTGAGTGGGAGGAGCCATAGACACAGTGTTGAAGGAAAGTATTCAACATCACCTTGAGCCAGAACTTCGTCATTTGAACCATAAGTATTGCTACCACAGCGACATACCATTTTGGCTAATGCGATTTGTATTGTGCAACCCTAATTATATTACGGGATGCCACCAGAAATCTCCCTCCCACAATATAAGGCATTTGAAATAGCCACACAAAGGCGACATGTTCTGTTTTCAGAAATGTTCTTGGCTGCCATTGAATTTTTTTCCCCTTCCTTCAGCTGGAGACACCTTCACTTAGATGTAGCACACCTTGATTCCATCTCAAGCGTGGCTCAGCTTGTTTTCTTTTGGAGTGCTGGCTGACATCATGCAGTAGACTTCATGTTCTGATTTTCAAGGGGGGGGGGAGTTTTATTTTCTAATAATCGGGGAGTTTGGGATTGTATGCACATTAAATTCCTAGTTTCTTTGTGTTGTGGATGTATTTTAGCCAGTAAAACCCAAGTACATATAGACAGACAAACAAATAGAAGCCTGGTTTGAGTTTTCTCCCACTCTTACGATTAGCATCACACAAGATGGGAAATGGGGAATGAACCCTTTTCCCCTGTGTTGCATTCCTGTAACTGATTCAGTTGCCTTCATCATGCTTAGAAGGCAAATTACTGCAGAAATGAGTCTCTTCTTGTGGCAATTCCACGTGTATCATAGAACTGAGAGATGGCTTTAAATGGGGTGCATGGAGGGCAAGACTATTACAGTGGTACCTCGGGTTAAGTACTTAATTCGTTCCGGTGGTCCGTTCTTAACCTGAAACTGTTCTTAACCCATAGCTGTCAAGTGTCCCTTATTTGAAGGGACAGTCCCTTATTCCAGCGCCATGTCCCGCTGCTGTCTCTTATTGATAGATGTCCCTTAAATGTCCCTTAAATGATGTCCCTTAAATTTCAAAGGAAGCAGCTCCTCTCCCTCCCTGCCGGCCAGGGAGGAGGGAGGCTCCAGCTGTGTTGCTTGGCTGTGTTGCTCACCCAATAAGAAGTCTAAGAACAAGTGGGGGGTGGAGCTTGCATGCCTTGTGTGTGGCTAGTTAATGCAAGCTGGACACCATTTTGTTGCACGTGCTGCTGCAAACTTTGCAGTGCAAAGCCAGGCTGGGGAGCCATCTTAAGTTGAGGCTGCATAGGCCTTGTGGTGCATGTGATTCAGATTCTATTCGGTTGAACCTCAAAGTTGGTTGGACAGTGTTCTCGAAGCTACCAGCATGAGTTTGACCAGACTGCAGGAGGATAGGAAGACTGGAGTGCCTGGAACAGGTGAGGCTGCAGGTCCCTTATTTTAGCTGCTGGTCCCTTATTTTCAAGGCTGCTGGTCCCTTATTTTCAAATCTGTAAGTTGACAGCTATGTCTTAACCTGAAGCACCACTTTAGCTAATGGGGCCTCCCGCTGCCACCGCGCCACCGGAGCACGATTTCTGTTCTCATCCTGAAGCAAAGTTCTTAACCTGAGGTAATATTTCTGGGTTAGCGGAGTCTGTAACCCGAAGTGTATGTAACCTGAAGTGTATGTAACCCGAGGTACCACTGTAATGGCTACCAGCCATGATGGCTCTGTATCCCCTCCAGTGCTGGAGGCAGTATGCCTATGAATACCTGTGACATTACGACCATGGAAGATCAGAGTTGTAAATCACTCTAGAAGCTAACACTATTATTAAAAGAGAGGCAGAAGGTTCCTAGGAGGTTGATGAACCCAGTGAGGAGGACACAATGGAAGGGGTGAGCCACTAGCTTCATCCTTTCTCTGCCTGCATGTGTGTGGAAACACCAAAATAGAAATGACTGTTGGGGTCAGTGGTTCCCAAACTGCCCCTACCCCCCTGAACCACCTGAACATTGCTGAGGGTTTTGGAGGATCACTTCATTATTTTTCTGCCCATTGCAGTAACTATAACATACTGCGTGATTTCAATAGGATTCAAATGGTAATACCTGTATATGCAATCAAAGAAATAAAAGAAGCAATAAAAATACGATTAAAAAGCAATTCAAATATTTAGGGCGATGGATGGGCTGCTTCCTATCTTCAACCACAAATCCACAAACATGCTACGGTTCAGCTGAATGAAGCTAACAGACCACTGATGGTCTGCAGACCACAGTTTTGGAGCCCCTGTACTAGATTATATGGCTGAATGCTTGGATCTCACCAGTTCATTTACATAGATGCCAACAGTGGTAAAAGATACTTCCACAACACACAGAAAGCTGGAACAGATTTTTTTTAATAATAAAAAAGCAGGAAGTTACTGTTGCAATTGATAAGTGACGATAAAATGTGTAGTTGTTGTTGTTTTAAAAAGACGCTTGCTTGTCTTGCAAGTCTAATCATTCAAAGGTCAGACCTGAAAGTGACTGTCAAAGAGCAAAAAGGAGGCAGCTTAGTGCGCTGGCATATAAAGGGGAGAACATAGAGGAGGGGTGAAGAACAAAATCGGCCTGTTCAAGGCTTGGGGTTTTGTTTGAATCCTTTCTTTAGAAGCTTATGCCTTTCCATGAGGCCAGGCTCGAGGCTGCGGAGGGCTTGTGATTATCCTCATAAATGTCCTAGGCCCTCTAATTACAAAAAAGCACGGTTCTAAGATCACATGGAGCCAGCAGACAGAGCATGGAAATACTTCATTTGGCCTGCAGCAATATATTATCTGGTCTTTGCCCATTGTTGGATGAAATCCAGATTGCATCCATCCTAGATGTGGCTGCAGATGACAGATGATTGCTTTTTATTAACATGTCTGCCACGCCCCACGCCTCCGCTTTGCCATTAAGGTTTCCAGCCCCAGAATCCCCACCAGCGGACCCCAGGTGGAAATGAAGAAAACCAGGTCATGCATTTTCACATTGTCATTCAAAATCATATCCTTACGGATGCTGAAAAGAACAAGGATTTAGATGGGCCAATTTGCTATGCTTCAAGGCTTAAAAGTAATATTAAGTACGCTTCAAATAAAACCAGAAGTTGCGTGGGGTGTTGGTGTGCTCCCTACAAAACAAAATAGTTTGGCCGCAGATTCAGGGCATACAAACAAAAGTTATTGTCCACACTGCAGACCACTGATATGTGGAATTCTCATCCTCCTCATCAGGCTTAGCCAGTGGCCAGGGATGATGGGAGTTTTCGTCTGACTATATCTGGGGACCCAAGTTTGGAAAACACTGACTTAGACAACTATAGAAAGGGCTGAGAGTGTGGGTGGGGAACCTGTGGCCTTCTAGATGTTGTTGGACTTCCATCTCCCAGGAACCTCAGCCAATGGTTAAGGATGAGAGTTGTACTCCAGCAATATTTGCCACAGCTTCCCAGCCCTTGGCTTACATCAATTTGTGGAGAATAAGATTCAGGGGCTATTAGGTATGACGTCCATAGAGAATGGACACACCCAAAGGAAGTGTAATATAGTAAAACTTCATCTTACCTGTGTTTGACTTGCCTGATTCCAACCATACACAGATACAGGCTGGCTGGCTGAAACTGAGCCAGTCAAGTCTCAAGCAGACCTGGAGCGAAAAGAGCTCTTAAGCTCTTGGCCTTGTCTCTTGTGTTTGCCAGTGAGACAAATCGCAGACAGTATTTGAGCTACAGAGCTGATCCAGCTTTCCTTGTAGACCAGGTCTCTTTGCCACCATGCATGGAAGGACCATAGTTCAATGGCAGACCATCTGTTTTACATGCACCACCCCTGCCACTGCCACCACCACCCTGCCTGCAAGGGTGCCCAGTCTGCCTCTGCCCACTGCCTTAGCCACCCACTCATTGCTGCCACTGCCTGCCCACCACCGTACCTCAATGGAGGCCTCGTGACAGTGGAGGATGCTTTGGCCTCGTTGTGGTAGCAGTGGTTGTGGCAAGCCAGTGTAGATAATGTGGCGCGCAGGTGGGGGTGGTCCAGGTGGCCTGGGCACCCTTACAGGCAACAGCAGCAAGGGTAGGTGTGCTGGTCCAGGGGGGAGGTTACCGTGGGGCGAGGTCCAGGACCTGAGTCGAGGGTCGGCAGACAGTCCTCCACGGGTGAAGCGGGGTCCACAGCGAGGAGCCGGGCAAGGACAGGAACTCTGGGGGAACCAGACTGGGTGCTGGCCGAAACAGCTCTTCAACGATGTTGTTCCCGCAACCTGGGACCGGGCTGACTGGCCTTTATCTTCTCTGAGGCCAGGGGCGGTCCCGGCGCCCAGGAGACCCGCCTCTCCTGGCCTTAAGGCGAGCACTCCTCCTGGGAGATACCAGTTCCCTCTGCCTCTCTGCCCTGAGCCTCTGTAGTTCAGGAGAGGCTGAAGGGTTACCGGACCCAGGGGGAGACTCACCTGTAGGCACTGAGTCCTCAACCACCTCCGGAGCCACAGTGGATTCACCTGATGCCTGCTCCTGAGGATCCGGCACAGGTGCAGGCGCTTCAGAATCAAGGCCCTGCCCCAGTTCAGCCGGCCCTGGAGGCGGGGACTCCTGTGCAGGCTGGGATTCCTCCGGTTCAGCCTCTGAATCGGATTCCCAGGCCATCACAGTAGGCCACACTACATTGTACACACATCTCAGGGGGAGGCTTCCTCCACCCTCTCCGCCCCCTCAACATTGTGTGGGCTCCATCTCCTGCCAACAAATATTGAGGGGGCAGAGGACACTTTGGCTCTATCGTGTTGGTGCCTATGATCTGGGGTATTCTCATGCTCTGGCCACACACACTCAGACTGGCTATTGGCTCCTTCTAGAGAGGAAGGGATAGAAAGGTCTTCCTGTTCAGTCTGGGACCTTGACTGAACGACAGTGGTCTTCAAGCTCTAGTGTGGTGTTTGATAGTAACTCCTGGCTTCCCTCATTGACTCCTGACACCTCCCTGATAGCTGCTTATGTATAGCTCATTCCTGACAAGAACAGAGGCTGTCATGAGGGTAGGACTCAGGCTATGACCTACATGAAAACAGAACCACTCTAGGTATGTCCTCATTTTCATTTGCGGAATGTTAGAGGTTAAAGAGGGAAATATTGGAGGCTTTGGCTCTTTTCCTTTGTGAGATTAGGAATTTATGTCCTAAAAATCATGGACATTTTAGAGGAGAAGAAACATTCTGCTAGGCTTTCCCCCAGAGCAACATGAAACTGCTTCTTTCAGGCCATCCCTAGCCCAGCTCAAAGCATTCCTGTGGTCGTTCTAAAAGCAACCTTGTAAGCAGAATTAGAACAGGCAGCCAATGTTTTCTGGAACTATAAAGCTGCTCTTTTCACACAGCGGCTCACGAGGCTGTAATTCTTGCTCTTAAAGAACACGAGCTTGAAAGAAAACCAATAGAAAGAGCGAGACAAAATGGCTGGCTTTGAGAAGCAGCAAAGCCCAGCGTCTTCAACGGTGACCAAAAAGAACAGCTCATCATGTGGAACTCTGGAAACCATCGACAGTTTGTGTCGGGCTGCCAGAACAGTTCCTCACTGCAGTTTGGAAAGTCTCTCATGCAGGTTTCAACACCTCGCTCTCACACCACATTATGCAAAAGCTAATTCGACATTCAGGCTGATGTCAACATTCTCCTTTATTTTTATTGCCACGGCAGAATGTGAAGGCGACGTTAATTTGCATTCGCTGTGTCTCAAGTAACACATTCCAGATCCTTACGGTCACTCACTCTTGAAAGTGTATATTTGCAAATTTCCTGGATGGAAGAAAAAAGAAGAAATACAAAGAGAAAGAATCCAGAGAGGGAAAACTATATATATATTTGTTTGCTTTCGAAACTCCACCTGGAATGGCCGGCTCACACAAGCCTTCCTAAGCTAGCTTCAGAATAGGCTGACTTCTTATGTCAGCCTGGTTTGCATTAGGTTGGAGTGACCAGTTAAATGAATAGGTTCAGCAGTCATACAAATCAATCTCCATCATTGGATATGTATCATTTTTTTACCTGCAGTCATTGAGAGGTGAGCGGATAATTGTGTGTAGCAAAGCTTATTCACACAATTGGAGCATGTTGAGACTGTCACTGTTTTCAGGTTGGGACTCAATAGCACACAATAGCAAATTCAGGTCGCACACTTAAAGGTGATTTTGTGCTCTTGCACAGCAAACCCACTCCCCTTCCTTCAAAACCAGACTTTTTGCAATAAGGAAAGTGACAGGGTAGTGTATTGGAAAGTGTGGGTTAAGTGGGGTGGATGGTAGCTGTAGCCTAAAGTATCTAGGGACCACTGGCTTGGTGAAGACTGGACTATGCAGGGCACCCCAACAGCAGAAACCTGCCCAACCTCCAGTGGTGAAGGCACTTAGAGCAGGGCCTGTGACAATGATCTCAGCAAACCGCTGTGGTCTAATGGTTAGAGTGTCAGACTAGGGCCTGGGAGACTAGGATGCAAATCTCCACTTGGCGAAGGAACTCACTGGGTGACCTTGGGCCAGTCACTGCCTCTCAGCCTAATTCCCTCTGGGGATTTAAAGAGGAAGGGGAGGAGAATGTGTGTCACTTTTGAGCTCCTTGGAGAAATAATGTGGAATATCAATAAAGGGCAGGCAGGCAGGAAAAGAGGAAGATCCATGCAGCAGAAGAGCTCACTCTTCATCCCATTATCATTGCAAATGTGGAAACAACATTATTTTAGACCCTCAGTTTGCAGCAGAGGCTTCAGGATTCTCCGGCCAATTCCGAGATGGGAGGCTGGACAGATCATGGTAGTCCACACATTCCAGCATTTGTTTGTTTTTTTGGACATGCCAGGTTTAGGACATAGGAATTAGCCCCACATTATTCATGTGACACGAGTGTATGAAACTGTGGCGATCAGACAGGCTGCTTCCAGACTGTCATTATTTTGCAGATAAGATGGGAGCGGAAGAAAATATTGCCCTACTGCACACTAAAGGCAACTTCCTAAGACCATAACAAAAAGCCCTGCAGGATCAACATCATGTGGTCAACCAGATACCTCTGGGAAGTGCATGGGATTGTTTTTCAGCCCTCCTGTGATTCTTAGACTGGCAAGACTGGGAAGGTCTGTAGCTTTGTGATAGGCTGCTTGCTACCCATATAGAAGGTTCCATGTTCAATTCAGCTAGAGTTCTGTAAGACTCCTGTACGTATGAAACCCTGGAAAGATGCTGCCAGTCAGTGTAGAGCAGGGGTGGGTGGGGAACATGTAAGCTCTCAATGTTGCTGGACTACAATTCCCATCATCCTTGACCACAGGTGATGCTGGCTTCTGGGGTTGCTGGGAGTTGAAGTCCAACAATATCTGGTGAGCTGCAGGGCACCACCTCTCACTGGTGTAGACCAGACATAATCAACATGGAGTCCTCTAGATGTTTCTGGGCATCTTAATTCACCATTCGCCATGCCGGCTGAGGCTGATGGGCACTGGAATGCAACAACATCTGAAGGGTACCATGTTGGCTGCCCATTATGACTGGCAGGGCAGAGGGCAGGGAGGACAGCCAAAGCCGATAATAGGCAGAGACAGCTTGGTTCATATAATTCTAGCTTTGTTCCTATAATTCTCCTCTCTAATGAGTTCTACAGAAAACGGAAAAACAGAGACCAGGTTGAAACTGATAGCCAGGACTACCCTCTGGGCTGGGTGTAAGTAAGAAGGCAGGTTGGGAGAGGCACAGTGCCTCATTCATCCTAATGGACCAGTCTCCACTAGTAGGCCAACGGTTCCTATATTCCATTTTAGAGGTGCCCTTCTGGTGTAAAGCACAACTGGGTCCCCCTGGGATTTCTCCAGCAATGAAGTATCCTTTAAGGGAATTTGGTTTCTTCCAGGTAACACCTGCACTTAATTTCTGGGTATATGATCTGTTAGTGCCTTTAGGAGCCAGTGTTTAAGGAACGTGCATTCTAAAAGCTCCTGGTACAGTTGCATCAATAAAACATTTAATGCACACTCACAGTAGGCGGCCCTTTCTCTATAAAACAAATAGCCCATTGCTAACAAGCAGTTATCGGAGAAGTCAAATAATTATTACTTTAAACAGCATGCTCAAAATATAGATACTTAAGGCAGTGGAATAATGAGTCTTTGTTTACGACTCTGATCAATATGCGGTTGTCTTATATGCATACAGAATATGGCAAAACCTGCCTTTCAGGCTAAGGTGGAGGCTAATAAAGGTCCCAGCTAGGGGGAGAGTACCCTTCCATTACTTCTATAGTTACCCACATGCTCCAGAGTCTCCATTGATCAGTGTTTCTATGCCCCCTTTCAGTTTAAGGCATTGCTTTTGATGTGCCGAGCCTTACTTGACGTAGGTCCCAGAGACTATGGTGATTGCTAGATGTTGGCTCATTCAGGGTTAGCTCAGTTGGTTAGAACGTGGTGCTGACAACACCAATATGGGCCAACTGCATATTCCTCCATTGCAGAGGGTTGGAGTAGATGATCCTTGGGGTCTATTCTATTCTATTCTATTCTATTCTATTCTATTCTATTCTATTCGCTTCCTTCCTAAAGGGCCTTTACATAGCTCCCTGATATGTTCTCAATACAGGCCTGCAGGAGAATTTCTGTAGCCCTCCAGACACCTGCTAAACTGGGTTTATGAGAGAAGGCAGGCAGGTGGGTGCTGCCTGAGGGCAGATTGAGGTGGGTGGGGCAGAGCCCATTTGCCCTAATGGGCCAGTTTTCATTGTCCACACATCTTCAACAACGAATCCCATAAATTAAGTACTCCTTGCACGAGGAAGTCCCAACACATTTGTGCTTCCCAATGGGCCTCTCTGTCTATCTATCTCAGCTTCCAAATAGCTGTGTTTGGGGAGCCCATAGAGGCATGTGGAGGTGACAAATTCATTTCCATTTATGATCAATTATGATGATACCCCTGAAGAATAAAAGTCTATACATAATAATCCTCTCTCTCCCCACCCCCCTCTCTCTAGCTTTGTTAACAACTTCAATTAACAGAGAGCTGTGTAATGCTTCATCAGCCATTTGGATTACAGATGAAATTAAGCCATCATATTTATGAACTGCTCTGCAAGTTGTGGGAGAATTTGGCATATTTTATTTTTAATAACATGCCCTCTCGTTTCATTTACAATGCTTAATGTAACCTCAGTTTCCCTCCCAAGCGATTCCTTGGTGTGGAGAGAACAATGGGGTGTGGGTTCAAACAATTGTGGAATGGATGTGGGGGCGGGGAGAATGCCTGAACCCCAAATTACTTTCATAGATCATAAGCTACCTTGAAGACTTTGCCCCGTAGAGCAGCACTGCATAAATCCATTGTTACTACCGTTAATACAGCAGCTAGACCAGCTTGGTGCTATTCAGATATTGTTGGAACTCCCAGCAGCTGGCATAGCCAATGATAAGGAATGCTGATGGGAGCTGAAATCCAACAAACCTGGAGGGTACCATGTTGGGGGAAGGTTAAGCTAGACTGTAACATGTTCATGTGAACACCAGCGGGGGTCATCATCCTTTTTTGCAATCCACCCTGGGACCATTCGGTGATGGATAAAGGTAGGACTCTGGTCCATGGGGTCACGAAGAGTCGGACACGACTAAACGACTAAACAACAACAACAACAAATAGAGAAATGAATCATCATGACCATAGAAGCCAACTCCTAGGGGGTGAAGTCCCTTTAACCCCCCCCCATAATTTTTTTTTGAGGGGGTGGACCCCTCCCAGAGTTGATGGGCATGGCCATTCAAATGGTGTGTGTGTGTGTGTGTGCCGTGTTTTGTGATAAATTATGTGGGGTGGAGCTTACTTGGGCCCCCCAATATTTCATTCAAGTTGGCACCCCTGATAATGACTGTTAAATGCAGTATAAAGTGGAGAAACTGTGTAGCTCAGTGGTTCGGAATCAAAACAGCTGCTCTGCCACTGAGTTATGCCTTGTCTCCTTGTGACACCCCAGGCAGATGCCTCCCCACACAGGGCCCAATAAAAAACAGGAGGCATAATCCACTGGGACATTCTCCTGCACTAGTCCCATTGACAGGAACAGGAGCTGCAGACAAGCATTATGATGCTCTTGTGCAGCTCCCCATCATTTCGGTGGAGCTTGTGAAGGAGAAATTCCAGGGTCATTGTGCCCCACCGGGCCCAGATCTGTCTCCCTATCTTGTTTCTCTTAGTTGGACCAGAATCTTCTGCCTGGGGGTGGCAGCTGTTTCACCTGGTCAAGCAAATCTGCTCAGTGGCAGATCATCTGCCGGAATTCAATTCCCTGACATCTACAGTTAGGGCTGCATAAGCTCCCATTCTGCCATGCCTCCAGCCCATCAGTTTCCTGACAGAAGAAACAACCAGTGGGAAACCTAACAGAAAAAAGCAACTAGAACTACGATTTCCTTTAACAGGGAGAGGAAAAGGGCGGGGGGGGGGGGGAGCAAGATGAGTTTACAATGTTAACATAAGTCTCTAAACAATAAAATAGGATAATGGAGTTTAATAATTAATGGTTCCTCCAGATGTCCTTTTTTATTGTGCATTCATGCTTATTTGTGCTCACGGTGGCATTGGGGCATGAACCTGCTTGCAATACTGCTTGTGCCATCAAAAATAATTTGGGTGGACGTACTGCTTCATTTCCAGTCAATACATGTCTTATAGCAGTGGTGTCCAAACTTTTTTCAAAGAGGGCCAGATTTGATGAAGTGAACATGCATGAGGGCTGACCCAAGTTGTTAAACTTTTTCTGGCATTGAAGTTGTTGAGCTTTTTTTACGATTTTACCCCAGGAAATAAACTGCCACAGATTACACCAACTGGCGGCGGACCACCCACCCAGATTAGGTTCTTGGAACAGACTTTGGGCATGCCTGTCTTATAGCATCCTGCTGAAATCCTGTAACTTTTCATGTCAGAGAAGTTCTGGGTTGTTGTTGTTTTGTCCTGTTTTTGTAGCATCCTGGTGGAATCCCTGATCTAGACCTTGTGTGGATATCAATTCTCTCTATCAGAAGCACAAGTCTGAAAGCTTTACTACAGTACATAATTAATGAATGTTAGAATGATGTTGGAATGAAGCTAGGTGGTTTAAGCAGTAATGCTATAAAGGTGTATGTAAAAAAGGATTGATAACAGATGAAAATTTAAAGTTATAGTATATTAAGTTAAAGGATCATGAGAAAACAAAGAGGGAAAGAAATTGCTGATTTAAATAACTGAACTGGAATACAAAAAAGGGAGGTATGAGGAGGTCAGGGAAACAAGGTTATGAATGTAAGCTTTAGAAAGATTGATTCATTTTCCTTTTCTTCTTTTTAAGTGTCTTTTATTCCTCCACCCCCCCTGTATTTTGTATTTTCCTTGTATTTTTATTTTTGGTTTTTTGTGTAATTCTTTTTTTTCTCTCTGAAATTTTAATAAATATCATTTTTTTAAAAAATGAAAGCTTTAGTACAGTACAGTCAGTGCCTTTTTTCAGGAACTCATCAGGTTCATGGCAATCCACTTTTCACCGCTGCTGCCCTTTTCAGAGGGGTCTCATTGCAGGACCTCCTAAAATGCCCGTACCTGATGAGCCAGACATACAGCCACTCGCCATGTCCCATCCCCTCACAGTAGTAGACAGAAGCTGAAGTTTCTCTTGCTTTTGAAAGTATTTCTTTCTTTCTTGAAGTTATTTCTGCCACTATGGGACAGTGACTCTACTCAGTACTGTTAGTGTAATGCTAGTGTGGCTGACAAAATCAGTGAGCCTTGCACTCAGTGGAATTGCTTATTTAAAATATTTTACTGCAACAACAAACTGCGTGGCTTCAGCAGAAAGACAGGAACAGAAAGTCAGAGAAGTTGCTTAGATAAAATAAGGAGATTATAAGCAAGTAAGATTTAACCATCACTGATGCAGCTCCTCTTACTGTTGGAGAAGACTAATTGCACCTTCAGAAGATGTAGTGGGGGTAGCCAACATGATGCTCTCCATATGTTGATGGACTGCAACTCCCAGTCAGCCTGGTCTATAGGGAATATAGGAGTTGCAGTCTAACAATATAAGTAAGGCACCACACCGGCTGATTCAACTATCCGCATGCCATTGCTTTTCCAACAGCTCTTCCCATTGAGATTATGCTATGCTATAATGTTCAACTTCTTTTGAAAATTGCAAAGGTGATCTATGGGCAGCAGCTTGGACAAGGGCATCTGCAATCATTTCTTCAGATGAACAAAATTTCAGGTCAATAATGTATTGTTTTTGCTTTACCCCACTAGTAACCAGTTAATGGGCTGTGTATCAAAGGCAAGTCCTACTCATTGCAGACCCACTGGAATTCATAGACATGATTAACATAGGCCCAGTGATTTAAATGGGTCTACTCTGAGCAGAAGTTATTTGGCCATGGCCCATAGAGTCCTCATTCTTACTTCATCCCAGTGCTAAGAAGGTTAGTTAGCATCTAGCAACCATGTATCTGACCATCTCAATCACTAGCTTGTGGTTTTCTCTTTCCACTACTCCATTTAGTTTATGGCATGGTTTTCTGGTGATTGATACACTGTTTCATATATATACTTCCTCTTCCTTTCCTTTGCATTCCCCACTGTTGTCTGTATGGGTTATTTGTTACTTGCACTGGAACTTGTTTCTGACAAAAGCAACTGCAATTTCCCAAGCATCTCATGTTTTTGCTTCATGAGATGTGTCAGTGTACCTGGAATAGTCATCGTTGATGATGGTAATCAGGTATCTCTTTCCATCTGTTGTGAGAATCTGCAGAAGTCTGCCAGTGCCACTGTGGATAAGTTCCAAAGGATATATAGCCTTGCTCTGGCTGCTTTTGGAAAGCAGGTTGCATGCCGGTTTTGCTTTTATACAGCATGCAGACTTCATACGTATGCAGCCTGATGACACCCTCATGTCTTCTGTCACATTCCTTTTCATGCACTCTTTTATAGTATCTATATTTCTGCACTTGAGATGTCCATGGAACAAGTGGACACATTCATCACGGCCTGCGTGAGTGGTGGTTCTAGCTTGCTCATTCTGGCAGGTGAGTTTGTACAGGTGTTCTCTCCCGGTTCCTATGGCCACCATCTCTTTCCCTTTCTGATGTTCTTGGAACTGCACCATGATACCATTACTAAGGCCTTGAATTTGCCCATTCATCCAGGCAGCAGACGGGGCAAGCACACAGGTCACAGACTTGTCCCCCACAACAGTGAGATGTATTTAAATGGCAGCTATCATTACTAAATCTGCATTAGATATAAACTGCTGTGTGCAAATTTTATGCAAATCTGTGCTGTCTTTGTCCTCATATTTCTATTGGCATATATGTGGCCATCCTGGGCCCAGTACCACCACAATAACTATTGGCTGCTTAGCTGTGGAGCTGCCGTTGGCTGATCAGCTGTGTGAGCTCAGAATGCTGCCACTGCCATCTCTTCACTTGTCTTCTCTGGATGCTTCCCCCCATCCCCCTCTCCCTATCATTTTCTCAATCTCTCTTTCTTCTTCGAATCACCCTTTCCCTTTCTCCTAGAGACCAAACCCTTCTAACAGCTCCTAAAGGTCATAAAGGCCATTCCAGACACCCCCCAAGGGCTATGCTCTATGGCAGGAATCAGCAAACGTTTTTAGCAGGGGGCCAGTCCACTGTCCCTCAGACCTTGTGGGGGGGCCAGACTATATTTTTTTTTGGGGGGGAATGAATGAATTCCTATGCCCCACAAATAACCCAGAGATGCATTTTAAATAAAAGGATATATTCTACTCGTGTAAAAACACGCTGATTCCCGGACTGTCTGTGGGGCCAGATTTAGAAGGCGGTTGGGCCAGATCTGGCCCCCAGGCCTTAATTTGTGTACCCATGCTCTATGGCAGGGATGGAGAACCTGAGGCCCAGAGGCCAAATGTGGACCTCCAAGCATCTTCTTGGGAACCTCCCCAGGCCACACTCAAAGTGCTTTTGAGAGGCTGGAATATGTCCACAGTAACGCTAGATCAGGGGGAACAGTGTGCTGCCAATGCCTACATTTCACATGCTTCTGCCATTCTCTAGTCCTTTTCATATTTGATTGCTTAGCCCCAAGAACAAGGAGGCTTCTGCCTGGTAATTGCTTTCCATGCGGCACTTTAGAATCCTGAAAGTGTCTAGTGTTAATAATTAAAGTATCCAAAGTGGAACAGTTATCTCTACAAACCGCTGGAGTCAGGCATACAGGAGGGACCGATGGTAGTTATGCAGAAAAATTCACTCAAGCCAAGTTTTTGAAAACATCAACCCTTCCCCCCCCATCCCAGTGCACTATGGGTTTTAGGCCACCAATCAAAGCTCATTGCTTTGCAAGGGCACGTATTCATGGCAAATTCAGTGAAGTTAAGACTAGTACCTGTGAGGACCAGGGTTCAAATCACCACTTGGCCATAAAACTCACTGGGTGACCTTGGGCCATTCAACGTTTCTCAGCTTAACCTACCTCATAGGGTTGTTGTAAGGATAAAATGGAGAGGGGGGAAAACCTTGCATACCACCTTGAGCTCTGGCGGACAGGTAGGAAGTAAATGTAATAACGAATGAAAGAAATGTGTACATCCACAAACATCACACATAAATTATCCACTTCAACCACATAAGAAAGTACACCAGGAATAATCAACAAAAAGCTAGTCAATCAACTGACCAGGGACTGGGTCCCCTTGGGTCCTAGTCCATCACTCTAACCTTTAACCTCTGTACCACACTGGCTGTCAGTATATTTGTTTCATTTTAATGAATTTGTATTGCATATTTTGTATGACGCTGTTGCTGTAAATCACTTTGGGACTTCTGCTGGCAGCATAAAGCGACACATAAATTGAATTAAGCAGAATTCCCAGAAGACTGTGCTCAAAGCTGTTTATAATGCAAACCCCCCTCAAATCAGCAATACAGATCAAGAAGTGCGTTCTGCACATTGCATTGCACTGCAGAGTGATGCTGTCCAGCACTCCAGCAAATTATTCCTTTCGCTCTTCCTCCCTTCATTTTTCATTTCCCCCTTCAGCAGTCAGTCAGCATTCTGTGATCTTGAAACAAGCTTTATGGATTATTTTTGGAAGCACCCCTAGGGTCCCCCCCTTAAAAAAACCCCCTCTCCTGCAAATCACGAGTGTGCTGGGTTCCCTTCAGCCTGCTGATGAGCTCCCTGTTGTGGGTGGGTGGTGCTGTTTTGACTATGAAAGCTTGAGCACTCACAGCCTGAACATCCAAAATGGAGGGAATGTTAATTTAGTTACAACAACAATTCAGTTAATAGACAGAATATCAAGAATTCAACCATTCATAAGCCTTTCACTGAATAACACAGTATCACTAGGATCATCAAATATTAACACAAACCAGACAAATTGTGTTAAGCTATCTAGGGCAGAGCAGTAATAACAATAACATGCATAATATTAATGCAAAACTGATGCATGTAATTTCACTCTCATTCCTTTCCAAACAATTGATCTTAAGAATGACATAAGCCACTTTCCCAATGCCTCTGAACCATGTCAGGCTAGGAAAGGTTTCCAACCAATTAACCTACAGTAGCTGGAAGGTTGCTTCTCAGGCTATCTAAATTCTCACATGGGATGTTCTTCCCCATAGGCTGCCCCTCTGCACATTAAGATGACTTGAGAACTTACTCCTTTCCTCTTTTCCTCCAACCTAAAACTGAATAGAATGGACTTCTGAGGCTCAATAACATCAGGCAAAACTGGGGCTCTGTTGGGAACTAAAAAGGCCCAGCATAAATTTGTAGAATATTTGCCCTATGCTAATATGTGTGCATAGAGGCAAATTTAAGTCAACTTTCACGGAGGGGGGGAGGGATAATTTCTTGCTCTTGCTCTCAGCGCTTAAACTGAACTTTTTGTGTCAACAGGATTTTCTGGACACGCTGTTTGTGGATTGGGCCTTCTGCAATTTCAGATGACAGCTACCTGGGACTCCTGTGGTTCTGCATTTTGCAGTCCAACTAGCTGCGCTGTAAGTAAAGCACATGAGAATATAAGAGAATAAAGCTGTGCTGGATCAGGCCCAAGGCCCATTTAGTCTTGTTCTCACAGTTGCCAAGCAGATAACTGTGAGACACCTAGAAGCAGCTTCTGAGTTCAACAGCACTCTCCCCACTTGAGATTCCCAGCGACTGGGTTTCAGAGGCATATTGCCTCGGACCATGGATGCAGAACATACACTGTGGCTAGCAGTCATTGTTGCCTTTACCTCCATGAATTTCTCTTTTATAGGCCTCCCAAGGGATGGCCACCATGACCTCTGGTGCAAGCAAATCCCATAGTTTAACAATGTGATGTGTGAAGAAGTGTTGTTGTTTAGTCGTGCCCGACTCTTCGTGACCCCATGGACCAGAGCACGCCAGGCACTCCTGACTTCCACTGCCTCCCGCAGTTTGGTCAAACTCATGTTGGTAGCTTCGAGAACACTGTCCAACCAACTCGTCCTCTATCGTCCCCTTCTCCTTGTGCCCTCAATCTTTCCCAACATCAGGATCTTTTCCAGGGAGTCTTCTCTTCTTATGAGGTGGTCAAAGTACTGGAGCCTCAGCTTCAGGATCTGTCCTTGCAGTGAGCACTCAGGGCTCATTTCCTTAAGAATGGATAGGTTTGATCTTCTTGCAGTCCATGGGACTCTCAAGAGTCTCCTCCAGCCCCATAATTCAAAAGCATCAATTCTTCGGCGATCAGCCTTCTTTATGGTCCAGCTCTCACTTCCATACATCACTGCTGGGAAAACCATAGCTTTAACTATATGGACCTTTGTCGGCAAGGTGATGCTCTGCTTTTTAAGATGCTGTCTAGGTTTGTCATTGCTTTTCTCCCAAGAAGCAGGCGTCTTTTAATTTCGTGGCTGCTGTCACCATCTGCAGTGATCATGGAGCGCAAGAAAGTAAAATCTCTCACTGACTCCATTTCTTCCCCTTCCATTTGCCAGGAGGTGATGGGCCCAGTGGCCATGATCTTCATTTTTTTGATGTTGAGCTTCAGACCATATTTTGCGCTCTCCTCTTTCACCCTCATTAAAAGGTTCTTTAATTCCTCCTCACTTTCTGTCGTCAAGGTTGTGTCATCTGCATATCTGAGGTTGTTGACATTTCTTCCGGCAATCTTAATGTGTGAAGAAGTACTTTCTAATAATAATAATAATAATAATTTTATTAAAGATATTCATGGTTTCCAAAATCACGTGCATTGTCTTTTTCTGCAGGTTGTGTTTGCCTGACCTGAATCTTCCAACAATTCACATTCATTGACTGGCTTTCCAAGTTCTAACATTATAAGAGAGGGTATTTTTTCCAAGTTTTATAAAAGCAGGGGGACAGGATAGGGAATCTCAGGCCTGAGGTAAAGGATTCTAGATACACTCCCCCAACCCACACCCCCAACAATGCTCTTGTCCAAAAGGCCAACAGCAGTGGGAAGATTATGTTAAAACTGTCATGACCAGTGGAGATCACAGGGCAAAGTTGAATTTTCCAAAGCCAGAAGGCAGGAAAGAAGATTTAAGAGAGAGAGAGAGAGAGAGAGAGAGAGAGAGAGAGAGAGAGAGAGAAATCACAGGATTGTTAAGCCAGTCTCATGAATTTAAGCAGAGGGTCTCTTCCCCAATTTTGTTACACTACCTAGGGCAGACCTTGGCTTCCACAAAATCATTGCAGGCTCTTTTCTTCTTCTCAGTGACTTGAGAGCCCTGGCAAGGTTAATTAATCTGAGTGGAGAGCAGATGAAAGCCTTAAAGGATTGGGAGACCGAGGCTGAAAGATGACAGCTGGCAAAAATCATTAGGAGCATCTTTCGACAATCTATATCCTGTTATTGATCCAGCTATAGATCATGTTCTCTCCCCTCTCCCCCCACACCCAATCCCTTGCTCTCTTTTTTTCTTCGAGATCTTTCGGGTCGATACGGCAAGTGCATTGAGACTGTAGCAACACATTTAAAACCTTATAAAAGGTTATTTAGTTGCTAACAGTGCAGCAGTTTCTGCAAAGCCTGCCAAAAGGTTACAGCTTTTGGGGCATCATAAATTACAGACGACAGGGAGGGGGGAAAAAAGTAAGTGCGGTTTTCTTTATTGTCTCCATGATGGATGGGCTCCTGAACAAGACACAAAATACATCATATCACCTTTAATGGGCCCACATTTCTGTAGCCGTAACTCACCATTTTAAAATAGAAAATGGTGAAATATGGCATTGTATATTCCGCTCCTGACATATTTATGAGTCCTTCCCTTCTTATAAATACAGTGATTGCTATTTCAAAGTGCCATGTCAGGTATGAGCAGAGCGCAAACAGCTGGTGCGGTTGAAAAATTATAGCTAGACTTGGACGTTTTCAAAAACGCTCTCTCGCAGCAGTAAATTTACAATGTTTGCACTAACTGTTATTAAAACCAAATCCATATCTTGGCAACAGGAACCCATTGCTTCATAACAGCTGGAGTGACAATTTTGCAGGACAGCTGGGCTGAGCTGGGGCTCTTATGAACATAAAACAAGGGAGGGGAAAGGGGAGGGGAGGGTCATCTGCTGTGTCCCCAGCAGGTTGTGTTGTGGGCTGTTCCTTAAAAAAGGAAAAAGAAAAAAGGGTGTTTGTGTGTTATCTCTGAAAGATTTTTGCAACTGCCCCACTTCAGCCTTCGAAACAACCCAAAATCAGTAATCAGTGGGAACCCTCACTACTCAAAACGTACCTTATGAAAACGGGGCTGTATTCAGCATTCCCTGCCAGCTGGTGCAAAGTCTGTTGTGCTAGGAGATGGGTAAGTTTTCATGTTTGAATCCCCACTCAGCCATGAAGCTCACTTGGTGACCTTGGGCCAGTCGCTGTCTCTCAGCCTAACCTAACAGGGTTCTTGTGAGGACAACATGGGGAAGGGAGAATCATGTACGCCACCTCGAGCTCCTTGGGTGAAGAGTGGGATTAAAATGCTCTCAAGAAATAATAATGGTAATGATAATAATAAGGCTCAGGACTTCAGAACCTCAAGGACTGCTATATGAACTGACCCAGACTCTGAGCTCATCACCTGAGGCCCTTGTTCATGTGCCCCTTCCATGGCAGGTGTGAAGAGCGGTAACACAAGAACAGGCCTTTTCAGTAGTGGCCCCTGCATGTGGAACATAAATGCTTTTCTCTTTATCCAGGCTTCTGGCCCTTAATTTGAAGGGTGGCACTGTGGCCACCTTTAGTGGGATGGGTTCTGCATGTCTTGGCTTTTATCTGTAGAGGTTTTGATGTAAGTTGCTTTGATTCACCCTGTGAGAAAAAGAATTGACAAATATAATAAATAAAATTAATATTATTTGTACAATAACTCTCATTAACGCATGTTCTCAGACTGGCTTACCAAACAAGAAGTTTAAAAATCAAAGGGCTGCTAAGGACCAACCAGGAAACACACTGCTATACAGTGGTACCTCAGGTTAAGAACTTAATTCGTTCTGGAGGTCCGTTCTTAACCTGAAATTGTTATTGACCTGAGGTACCACTTTAGCTAATGGGGCCTCCCACTTCTGCTGCGCTGCTGGTGCTGCACGATTTCTGTTCTCATCCTGAAGCAATGTTCTTAACCCGAGGTACTATTTCTGGGTTAGCGGAGTCTGTAACCTGAAGCATCTGTAACCTGAAGCGTCTGTAACCTGAAGCGTCTGTAACCCGAGGTACCACTGTAGCTGGTTCCTAACTTGTTACCTTGAATAATTGCTTCTGCTGAGGCTGTGATTTTGTATTACTTAATAGGTTGGATCCAATGTAGTGCCAAGTTAAAGTCACTTAGTGATATACTTGTTCTGCTGGCAAGATGTTTTATGCCAGTGGAGTGTCCTTGCACATAAGAATGCCTAAACAGGTTGCTAGTAACTAAGAGATTGTGCAATCTCTTGCACAGTGAGTTTCCACTAGTGCAACTATTGCACTGGATTCTTCTTTTGTACATTAAAACTCACTTGTCTGCAAGAGCAAGAGCCCTTGTGCTAGCAGACATGGATTGTAGGATACAGCTCTATGTTTAATGGTCAGCTTACTGTAATAAATGTTTGATTAAAATATACTATACTTAAAAATAAACACTCATTAAAATGCAGTACAGTGGTACCTCAGGTTACAGACGCTTCAGGTTACAGACTCCGCTAACCCAGAAATAGTACCTCGGGTTAAGAACTTTGCTTCAGGATGATAACAGAAATTGTGCGGCAGCGGTGCGGCGGCAGCGGGAGGCCCCATTAGCTAAAGTGGTGCTTCAGGTTAAGAACAGTTTCAGGTTAAGTACGCACCTCCGGAACGAATTAAGTTCTTAACCCAAGGTACCACTGTATAATATAAGACAAACTCTTGTTGGTTTAGGTCAAAAAGTCCATCTGGTCCAGCATGCTGTTTCTTACAAGGTTTAGCCACAAGCTTTTGGGAAGCCCACCTGTAGGGAATGTTACAGTGGGGCCAGTGGTGGAAGAAAGCTTCACCTGACGATTTTCTCTTTATCTTGCAACAGTTAAATGCACAGCAAACTTTCCAGAATGGGGAAAAAGAGAGCCTGGGAGTCTGCAACCCTATGTCAGAGGCCAAAAAACATGGCTCCAATCACCGCTTTTGACCCCATAGGCCTCTCTGCCCCTTTGTGATCTCCATGCCTTTCCCTCCAGATCACCATTGCAAGGTCTGGTGGAGCACACACAAGAAAACGCAGGGCTTGAATTTCTCTCTGTCCGGGTTCCAATTGGCTCTCCAATCCCTAACAGCAGGTTAATGATACGCTATGACAAGTTTTTAAAAGCTGCTGCCATTTCGATAGCAGAATTCCCATTCGTGGGGGTCGAAGTGTTTTCCTCATAAATACCTCATGATGAAAATAACCCTGCCAAGAGCCCTTCTGAACACAGGCAGCTCCTGAGTGTACCCAGAATGCTCCATCCTCATTTACTCAGACAAAAGGCCTCTAATTAGCTTTTTGTTCCACCCGATTACGAATGGGAGCTTTGACCTTTAGAAGTGATTAGTTTTTAAGTTAACTCATTTGTACGAAGCCACTTTCTAAACTGTATACACAAGCCAAGGCCAGGGTTTTCGAGACACTGCACCTAATATACTAAGCAAGGCCCAATGCTGACAAAAGCAGAGGGAGGCCCAGCGGTGCCTGCAAGGAGACCCTCATTAGAGTCTGCAAAGTGATGCATGTGCGAGCATATGGCTTTTTGCAGGTTAAGGCTGCAGAGTCCTAGGCGCACCTAGCTGGAATTAAGCCCCATGCTAAGTGAGCATGCATAAGATTGTGCTGTAAGTAGGAATGGGTAAATCTGGCAATTTCTTTTCAGTTTCTCACTTTCCCAATCTTCATCAGTTCTTCATACATCAGTTTGCAATCCCACCCCCCAATATGACCTCATGAAAATTCAGTAGCATATCAATGTGAATTTCTCCTAACACGCACATTGTTGTATGCAATTTTGCCCAATATACACATTTCTGCAAGCAATTCCAGTGTTCTCGTATGTTACTACTGTATGCATTTCTATGCACCTGTTCCCCTAATATACAAATTATTGTAAACATATTTTGGTGGGAGAACCGCATTTCACAATTCAGAGAAGTTGCTTATTCATTTTGAATTTATCATTAAGGCCTAGAACTCTGTCTCTTGTCCCCACAAGATGCCGCAGTTCCTCAGACTCCCTTCCTGAGAAAATTAGTTCAAGCACAGTTCAGAATCTTTGCAGTGACGTTGTATACAAAGGATCAATCCAGCTGTTATGTACTGAGTTGAATAGGATCCAAACTGCAGCAGTCTGATTGGTCCTAGAACAATAGGATCCAAATTACAGCAGTCTGATTGGTCCTAGAACAATAGGATTCAGAATGCAGCAGTCTGATTGGTCCAAGAACAATGCAGCAGTATGATTGGTTGGCAGGAACCACCCAATCATGCTCCAGATATAAGTGAATCCACAACCTGATTGGCTTACAGTAGAATTCCAGAATTAACCAATCATGTGCAGCCCATTGTGTAAATAATGTATATAAAGTAGATACCTTGAGGGGACATTCATTCATTCCTCCTCACCACTATGAGCTGAATAAAGAGCATGAAATCACTTTGTGACTCTGAGTATATTTCACTGGCGACGAGGGTGGGATCCCGCTGAGCTGACTGCCACACACAGCACCGCAGCACCGCCACCTGCCGCACCGCTGCCTCGCACCGTGTATCCAGGCTTCAGCTCCGGGACACAAGGAACTCAGAATGGCAACCGACAGCAGCTTCTCGCCGTTCAACCCAGCATCTGGAGACTGGGAAGCGTACGCCTCCCGTTTCACCTTCCTCCTAGAAGCCAAAGGGGTCACCGATGAAGAAGACGCCAAGAAGAGGGCGATATTCTTCAGCGTCTGCGGAGAGGAGACGTTTGAAGTCGCCCGGGCTCTCCTTGCACCTGAAGACGTCGCTACTGTTCCATACAAAACAATAATGGAACAGCTGAAGGGGCACTTTTCGCCGCAGCCCTCAGTGGTGGCTCGTCGAAATGCCTTCTATGCAAAGCGGCAAGCCCCTGGGGAAACCATAACTGGGTTTGTGACCTCTCTCCGCCAAGCCGCCCGGTTCTGCAACTTCTCAGAGCTGGAGAACATGCTTCGTGACCGCCTCGTCGGTGGCCTGAAGGATGAGAAGCTGCAACGACGCCTCTACGCTAAGAAGGACCTAACGTTCCAGGTCGCTCTGGAGGAGGCCCTGGCAACGGAAGCTGCCGAGAGGTTGACGCAAGAGGCACAGCCGAGCCTGCCATCCCAACCAGGGGTCCACCACGAAGACCTCACCGACGACTCAGGATCCGACAGGGAGGAGGTGCACCGAGTACAGCAGCGCACTCAAGCAGCGCACAGACCACAGCTGCCTCGACGAGAAGGAGGAAACTGCGCAAGCTGCGGGGAAAGTCACGAGAGGAGGACCTGCCGTTTCCGCAACGCAGAGTGCAGGCAGTGCAGAAAATTGGGACACATCGCCTGGGTGTGTCGGGCTCGGCCCACCCGACACCAGGCATCAGATGACCAATCCAAGAGCCCCAGGTCCCGGGGCCCAACGCACCAAGGCAACTCGACGGAGCTCACGGACTGCCAGGTATACCAGTTGCCCCACCCCAACGTAGAGAAAATTTATGTAGAGGTACAGATAGAGGGGGCCCCATGCCGCATGGAGCTTGACACGGGTTCAACTCTATCCATAATCTCAGCAAGGACCTTAAGGAAACTGTGTCCTACTGGGGGTCCCAAACTCAGGCCGGCCCCATTCACCCTACGGGACTTCCAGAAACGTAAGGTCCCTACAATGGGGGTGGGGACCTTCAGGGTGCAATACCGAGGGCGGACTCGGCAACTGGACTTGCTTGTGGTCAAGGGCCCCTACATTAGCTTACTGGGATTGGCATGGTTTGGACCACTGGGGCTAGCTGTCACCGGGGTGAACCACACTAGCTTACAAGTGGACGTGGACGCCATATGCAAGGAATTTCCAGGGGTTTTCGACGGGAAATTGGGACAGTATACGGCCCCCCCCATTGCGCTACAGCTTGACCCCGCAGTACGACCGGTCAGGCTCAAGGCCCGCCGGGTCCCGTTCGCCCTGAAACCCCGTATAGACGAGGAATTGGACCGGCTTGTGGAGCAAGGAGTGCTGGAGCCGGTGCCTAATGCCCCCTGGGAAACCCCAATCGTCACACCCGTCAAGCCTAATGGTTCGGTCCGCATCTGCGCAGACTACAAATGTACCATAAACAAGGCCCTCACGGCCCATGCATACCCAGTGCCAGTGGTCAGCCATGTCCTTGCCACCCTGGCTGGGTCGAAAATTTTTGGCAAACTGGACTTGGCCCAAGCATATCAACAGCTGCCAGTAGATGAAGCCACAGCAGAGGCACAGACGATTGTGACGCACAGAGGAGCGTTCAGGGTAAAGCGGCTGCAATTCGGTGTCAGCGTGGCACCAGGCATATTCCAGAATCTAATGGACTCGCTCCTTAAAGGGATTCCTGGCGTCACCCCCTTCTTCGATGATGTGTTGATTGCCGGGCCCACACCAGAGGAGTTTGAGGACCGCCTCCGCACCGTTCTGCACCGTTTCCAGACGGCGGGTCTCAAGGTGAAGCGGGAAAAATGTCTACTAGGAGTGCCTCAGGTGGACTTTCTGGGATTTATGGTGGACGCAGAAGGGGTCCACCCGACTGGGGACAAGGTACGGGCCATTTGTGATGCCCCAGCGCCCAAGAGCAAGACTGAACTTCAGGCCTTCTTGGGACTATTGAACTTTTACCATTCCTTCCTTCCCCACAAGGCGGCGGTAGCGGAGCCCCTACACAGACTCCTGGACAAGCGGGCCCCTTGGGTGTGGGGCCAGCACCAGGAGGCTGCATTCCAGGCAGTCAAGGACTTGCTTGTCTCAAACTCGGTCTTGGCACACTTCGACGAGAGGCTGCCGGTGGTGCTAGCATGCGACGCCTCACCCTATGGCATTGGCGCTGTCCTGGGGCACCAACTCCCGGATGGAAGAGAGGTACCGGTGGCGTACTTTTCCCAGACACTCAACGCAACCGAGCGGAACTACTCGCAAATCGACAAGGAGGGGCTGGCAATCGTGAAGGGAGTAAAAAAATTCCATGATTTCTTGTACGGGCGGCCCTTCACCGTGGTGACTGACCACAAGCCGTTGCTTGGCTTGTTTGCCCCTGAAAAGCAGACCCCCCAAGTGCTGTCCCCTCGCGTCCTCAGATGGTCAATTTTCCTTGCCAGCTACCAGTATGCACTGATTCACCGACCTGGGAAGGCGATGGGCCATGCGGACGCCCTCAGCAGGCTACCACTACCGGAAACAGGCCCTGACCCAGCACCTGCACAAGAGGTTATGAGCCTGGAGTTGCTTCCCGACCGCCCCATTCAGGCACAAGAAGTTGCACACCATTCCAAGAAAGATAGGGTCATCTCCCGGGTCCTGGACTGGGTGTGGAGGGGATGGCCCAGCAGCAGCCCCGGGCCAGAATTCGCCGGCTACACAACCCGCAAACATGAACTGTCGGCCCACAAGGGGTGCCTGTTATGGGGAAGCAGAGTCGTTGTTCCCCAGCCCCTCCGCAAAAGGGTCCTCACAGCCCTACATGAGACACATCCAGGAGTAGTAAGAATGAAGGCCCTTGCCAGGAGTTATGTGTGGTGGCCAGGGATCGATGGAGAGATAGAGGCCTGGGTCAAACACTGCCAGGCCTGCCAAGAATCCCGCCCAGATCCCCCAAGGGCCCCAGTCCAGTCCTGGGAGTCCGCCCGAGCACCATGGTCACGCCTGCATGTGGACTTCGCTGGCCCCTTTCAGGGGAAAACATTCTTCATAGTGGTGGACTCCTACACCAAATGGCTGGAAGTCGCACTGGTACCGTCCACTTCCACATCCGGGTACTACGCAGGCTGTTTGCAACCCACGGGCTCCCTGACACTCTCGTCTCAGACAACGGGACTGCATTTACGTCAGGAGAATTCCAAACCTTCACAGCGCAGAACGCCATTCGCCACATCCGTTCGGCGCCATTCCACCCTGCCACCAATGGCCAAGCAGAACGCATGGTGCGGACCACCAAGGACACCCTTCGCCGCATGACGCAAGGGGATTGGGAGTACCGCCTTGCCACATTCCTTCTAGCACAGCACAGCACCCCCAGCTCAACGACTGGCCGGAGCCCCGCTGAACTACTAATGGGTCGGCGCCTTGCAATCAGATTGGACCGCCTTCACCCCGATAGAGCTCAGGATGAGGTAGTGGTGGGGGAAGGCAGGAACCCCCGGACCTTCAAGGCCCAGGACCCAGTGTACGCAAAGAATTTTGGGGCAGGCCCAGCATGGGTACCCGCCACAGTCACCAGGGTCACTGGCCCCGTGTCGTACGAGGTGCTAACGGATGGGGGGGGGAATGCTGGCGCCGCCACTGTGACCAGATACGGCGACGATTCCCGGGTGAAAACCAGGAGGAGGAAAGGTCAGAGGAGTCCCAAGGGAACAGAGGGGCAGTGAGGCCCATAGAGCAGGAGGGGCCAGCAGGAGAGGCAGAATCAGTAAATACAGAGAGGACCCGCGAGGCCGAAAGGACACCGGAACCAGAACCACGACTGAGCGAGCCGGTTGCGCCAGACCAAACAGGCCCATCACAGCCAGCATCCTTGGAACACGAGCCAGAACCTGAACCCCGGACCAGGGAACACCACAGGCCGCAACGCACACGTAGGCCGCCGGCGTACCTCGAGGACTATGAATGTGACCTCCCGGGCAGGACCGGAACTTAGAGGGGAGGGGTGTTATGTACTGAGTTGAATAGGATCCAAACTGCAGCAGTCTGATTGGTCCTAGAACAATAGGATCCAAATTACAGCAGTCTGATTGGTCCTAGAACAATAGGATTCATAATGCAGCAGTCTGATTGGTCCAAGAACAATGCAGCAGTATGATTGGTTGGCAGGAACCACCCAATCATGCTCCAGATATAAGTGAATCCACAACCTGATTGGCTTACAGTAGAATTCCAGAATTAACCAATCATGTGCAGCCCATTGTGTAAATAATGTATATAAAGTAGATACCTTGAGGGGACATTCATTCCTCCTCACCACTATGAGCTGAATAAAGAGCATGAAATCACTTTGCGACTCTGAGTATATTTCACCAGCTTTTATGCCATCTCATAGAATCATAGAATTGAAGAGTTGGAAGGGATCCCAAAAGTCATCTGATTCAGCCCCATACAGTGCAGGAATCATAGCTAAAGAATCCCTGACAGATGACCATCCAACTTCTATTGAAAAGCCTGCAATGAAATAGAGTCTGCCATCTTCCAAGGGAGTTCATTCCACTGTCAATCAGCTCTTACCATCATAAAGTTCTTCCTAACGTTTAGTCAGAATCTCCTTTCTAGTGATTTGAAACCATTGGAAAATAAGCTTGTACCATTATCCATGCAACACACTTTCAGATACTGTATTTGAAGATCTCCTTTCTCCTTTCACACACCTTTGACTCCCTTGTACAATTGCGTCTCTAGCTGATTTCCTTCTTCAAAAGCATGTTTTTTTAAAAATACAGTGTTACCTCAGGTTACAGATGCTTCAGGTTACAGACTCTGCTAACCCAGAAATAGTACCTCGGGTTAAGAACTTTGTTTCAGAATGAGAACAGAAATCACACAATGGCAGCACAGCGGCAGCAGGAGGCCCCATTAGCTAAAGTAGTGCTTCAGGTTAAGAACAGTTTCAGGTTAAGAACAGATCTCCAAAACGAATTAAGTTCTTAACCCGAGGTACCACTGTGTATCTATATAGTTGGGTATAATGCTTATAGAGACATTCCCTCCCCCACCAAAGTTTGTGTTTCTTTTCATTATCTGGGCAAAGACTTCAGTTTTCTGAAGGAAGCCTTCTCACCTCTAATAGCTTCCTTGACGCTGCTCAATAACCACCCTGACACCCTCTTGGCCTTGGCGGCACCTTTCCTGATCTGTAGTCCACACTCTATCTGAGCTTCTGCTATTGTGGTTTTGAACAACCCACAAGCATTCTGAAGAGATTTGACCCTCTTGACTTTCTCTTTCCACTTCCTTTTTACCAGTCACCTCAGCTTTGAGAAATTTCCTTGTTTGAGGTCAAATGTGACTTAGTTGGACTTTCTTGGCAATTGTCCACTTACATTTTTGCTAAATTTGTTAGCTGTGGCCATTGATCCCCATTGGTTCAACAACCAAAGAGAGACCAGAAGGTTGCCTATAGATGAACACATTGACATTTTTGTTATTCCCACAGGCCTTTGGTCCTCAAAGGACAGATGTGTTTGGTTCCAAATTGAATATGAAATGTCACCCATGCATCATGTACTACTCACTTTCTTCCACAAACATACATATGTTTATCTGATCTTGTTTGGCATTTTATTTCTCTCTTAAATTTCATTTGGTTTCGTGCTTGACACATGGGGCAGCCAGTCAGTGCTGCATGTCATCCTGTTGTGAGGAGACGAGGAGGAAGTGAAGGTACGACTCACCCAACAGCTGGTATAGTGCAAATCCAGATTCCAAAGCAAACAGGATAAAGAGATTTCCTGTGATCTTGATCTGGGGCAGAAGATGGTTACATGTCTAAAATGTAATGGTGCTCTGTCACAGTGGGCTAACTGTTAAACTTTTGCACACCTGGACACATCTGAGCTAAAGGAGATATTGGGCGTGTGTCCACAAAGAGGAGAGCTGCCCTTAATATTCAGTTCTGCTGGCCACATGACCTGGAAGTGTCTGCAGACAGCACTGGCTCCCGGCCTCTAGAGTGAGATGAGCACACAACCCTAGAGTCTGTCAAGGGCATGGGTACCTTTACCTTTTTAAGGTCAATGTAGCTCGTTGAAATTTTCTAGCAGGGACAATTTACTGGTTCCGAAACTCTTCTGCTGATCTCTGTGTTTTAGAAGAAGCCTTCTGGTAGGGAAATAAAATCCAAGGACACAAGCAGAAATGTAGGAGCTAGATGTAACCCCCTTGATGATACAAAAGAGAACAATAGGCATTTAGAAGTTCTTTGTAGCAGCTAAATGCACAATCCTTTATCACTCATTTACATTCCTTTATCTAAGTCAAGCCCTTGGGAGGGAGGCTTTTTTAGAACTCAAGATTATTAAACAACAATAACAAAAAAGTTATTGATAATGAAATGTTGGGGATTTTGCATTCTGCTTTGAAACTCAGAGTCATCATAAAGGAGGCTTGCAGTATGCTAAGTTGGTTTTTTTATCAGTGCATGCAGAGTACATTGCTCCTTAAACCTTTGTCTTTGTGTGGTTTATCAGAGCCAGGGGTATTATGTCTATCTCGGATGATGATTCTCCAATCCTGTTAGTAGATTTCATGTCTCCGTGGAAGAGAAATGCCAGAAGATAAATTACTGCTTCAGGTAACTCCTCTTCAGAAATCAGTCTCAGCTCAACAGTCCTGTTTCGGGGATGGGAGCTTAAAATGTGAGAGAGATAGAGAGAGAGATTTTAAGTTTCAGGAGGTGCTGATAACAATTACAGCTCTTCTTACGCATCCCAGTTCCCCCCATAAGACAAAGGGGCAGCTTCATGGCTTGGGCATTAGGACTGGGAGACAGGAGCAGTGTTTAAAGTTGGCAGTACCATCAGCATATCAAAAAATGTTAGCAGTGGTACTGGATTATCAACACAAGCGATAAGCTTTGGAAGTTTCAAGAAAGGTGTTTGGACTGTACCATCCTTTATGTGACCACATGTGTCTCACTGGGAGTTCTGCTTCAGAGGCCCTGCCGGCTGGTCCATCACTGGAGAAAATCGGATTGGCAGAAACTGGGGAACAGGGCCTTCTTAATGTTAGCCTCATGGTCATATGAAATTCTCTTCTCAGTGAGCTCTGCTTAGTCTTGGGGAAGAGCCATAGGTCAGTGGTAGGCATCTGCTTTGCCTCCAGAAAATTCCAGGTTCAATGCCTGGCAGTGAAAAAGGTAGGGTATCATCACCATCCCCAGTATCTCCAGGTAGGACTGGGAAATACTCTTGCCTGAAACCCTGGAATGCCCCTGAGTGTCAGCATAGACAATATTGAGCTAGATGGACCAGTGCTATGACTTGGTATAAAGTAGCACATTTGCATATCTGAGAAACTTGTCATTGGCACCAACTATCCCATATTGCAAAACACACACCAAAAAACATGCAACCCTTGAAAAAAGTGTCTTGGCTTTCTTTCAAGCCTAATGCGGGAAGCAGGGCTGTCGTAAGCATATGCAGCGCCAGGGTGCAACGATCTGCCCGGCGCCGTCCCAGGTTGCCCAGTCCCAGGGGTGCAGGAGGGCGGAGCCAGCCGGCCGCCTCAGCGTCTTGTTAGCTTGGACGCCCCTGAATTTGCGGCATAGAGCCGATGGGCAGGCTCTTTCCCGGACTCAACTCTCAGGCCCCGGACTCTTGGCCTGGTGCCCCTGAGAGCCCAGCACCTGGGTGCCCCACACCCCTGGCACCTATGGTTAAGACAGCCCTGGTAGGAAGTGATTTTCCTGGAGAGTTTGGCTGTGGAGGAAAGGGTCAAGCCTTCCACACCATTTGTGAACTCTAGGTTTGGAGGGGAAAGTCTTGCATCGGAGCCATTAGAATACTTTTTATAAAGCCTAATACATAGCAGCAAGGAAAGGACAATTTGTAGGATGGAACTGCAGAGGACAAAATAAGCTACAGTATTCCCTGCCTTGAAAATGGCCCTTGGATGCTACAATCAGTCTTGAAAGAAGCCTTCTATTTTACTCAGTAAGGCTTTCCCCAAGCCTTACTGTGAACTGGGAGTATTTTCATCTCTGTGTGTGTGTGTCACAACTGGGGAGGGGAGTGTGACACCCCCCCACAATAATCCACCACAATTGCAATGGGCAGTAGGAAGTTGGGGGTGCTCCTCTCTGGAGCCCCAGGGGAACCTTGGTGGGTGCATGTGTGCCCGGGGGCACCAGGTTGATGACCCCTAGATTATTATGTGACTTTTTATAGTATCTCCTGCAGTGGTTACCAGACTTATTTTCCCCACTTGAAAATTGCCAAAGATCTTGAGTGGACCACTTAATGATTTTTCTGCCTGTTGCAGCAGCTGTAATGTGCCATGCTGAGGGTTGTATGGTTTCTAATTGTATTTTTATTGCTTCTTTTATTTCTTATACACTGTATTTTATTGCATTGCATTACAGTTGGAATTCTGTAGAATTTGAATGGTCAGGGGTTTCCCCAGACATGCTGCAGACCACCTGAAGGAAGCTGTGCTATGGTCCACAGAGCATAGTTTAGAAACCCCTGATCTTCCATTTTCCTGAGGCTTTCTTTCCGTCTCCCCCCCCCCCCCAAGTTGCCTCAGGAGAAGAAGAACTTGTTCTTAAGGGCAGGAGCAATATAATTAAAATGAATGAGCGAATGAACAAAGGAGAGAGAGAGAGAGAGAGAGAGAGAGAGAGAGAGAGAGAGAGAGAGGCTGGCTATTAGGTGAAAGGGATCTGAGCCAAAAAACCAAGGGTTCTTTTCTTTTGGCAAAGGTCAGTAGGTCTATTTAGTTAAAAGATTTTTATCCCACTTTCCCCTTATAATATCCTTCGAGACCTGCTTACAGCTCTGTGTAAAACAATCTGAGATAACACTGATAAATAGTTAATGACAGACTGAAAACAAATTCAACAACATAAGTAAACAGCGGTTTGGCTACCGATAAGATCAGTTACAGGGAGAAATCCAGCTTTAAAATTAAAGGTGAACCTATATAAATTTGCACTTAGCGATTTTGTTTTTTTAAAAAAATACATTTGCACTTAGCAGAAGAATATGCAAAGTGAAGCACAGCTATCCTTCAAAATTTCACACTTTTTAAAAGTTTGTAGTGCAGTTTCCGAAAAACCCCGTGTACAAAAATACATGTATTAGGAGGAAACATGCATAAAAATACATGTGTTAATAAAAATAATGTACAAAGATGGATTAAGTTTAGAAAATTGTTTGCCAAAATGTCCGTATTAGGAGACATGTACACAGAAAATGCTGACAAGTTTTCATGAGAACATAAGAAAAGGATGAACCAGAAACTGATGGTGAAATATGGGGAACTGAGTTTAGCAGTAGGAAAATGAGGAATTGAAAGTTGCCAGCTTTGCCCATCCCTAGTGACAACCAGTCAATAGATTGTACCCCATAGCTGTCGTACTCAGGGTAGACCTATTGATATCAATGCACATGACTAACTTAGGTCTTCCAGTTTCAGTGGGTCTACTCTGACTTAGCTGGATACAACTCAGAATGACCAATTGCTGTTAAATGCTTTCATGCCATATTTAGTAAAAATATGTTTTTTTTTAGGGAGGGGAGGGGGAAGCAGATTATGTGGCACATTTTGACTAAGGGCCAAAACTGGATGTGACACAGGGAGATCTGGGATGGAATTCCTTGCAGTTAAGAAGACAACCAAGATGTGCCCAACTCTAATCAGATCAGGAATCTAGTGTTTATAGAAGCTGATTGCTGGGGATTGCAAAGAACCACTTGGCAGTGAGCCTTTTCTTGACCCAGCCATATCTTTACCTGCCCCTTACCTGACAACTTATATGATGTAAGTCTGGTGGGCGTGGCATGGCCCAAACAGCCTTGTGGACTAAACGGAGAGGCCTGGTGGCAGTGGCGTAGCGTGGGGGGGTGCAGGGGGGGCCGGCCGCACCGGCCGCAACATCTGGGGGTTAGGGGGCTCAAATCCACTGGTTAGGGGGTGCAAATCCACGGGTTAGGGGGCACAAATTACTTGCCTTGCCCCGGGTGCTGACAACCCACGCTACGCCACTGCCTGGTGGGCTTCATGAGGCTGGCAGGCCAGAGGTTCCCCACCTCTCTTGTAAGGTTTCAGCATCCCCCTCCAAAGCTGTCCAAAGAAAGGACAAAGCAGTTGCACACAGTAAATTTAAGCTGAAATTCATTCATTTGCTCCTAGCGCGATGATCAAAACTCTATGGCACATTGACTAGCTGCGCACACCTGTAGATGATTCACATCTACAGTCCTTCTTTAGCAAAATCAAGCTTGTCCATGTTGATTCTCTGGTGCAGCAAGGCTCCTGCTTTAATTCAATCCGATTATCGGACTCCAGCCATTTCCACTGGCAGGAGGATCACTCAGTTGTTCCCTCCCATGCCTACATTATATACATGTATGCCTATATGCACCCCTCATGTACAGAGGCAGGAGTTTACAAGCCTGGCTTTATGAGCTCAAAGCCCCCAAGTGGGGGTGCTGGAGGGTTTCTTTCCTGCACACATGCCGAGCCCTTTGAGCTGACTGCTCTGTTTTATAACGTTGCTGTTTCCTGGCCTCACTTTATTACATCTGTTCTTTGGGGTATGGTGTTATAAATTAGGTATGTGATGATGTGTAATCACTAACTGGAAAGCCAATACATTTTCACTGCCACAGCAGTGAGGGTAATAAAAGGGGAGAATGAGAGACTGTGGCAGGCTTTGGCAAAGGGGTGTAGTAGGAGAGCCTGGTTGCAAATTGAAAACAAGGTTATCCCTAAATGTAGGTAGTTTCATCGCACAGTCGTGGCTGACACTTTCTTTTGGGTAGTGGGGGGAGACCTAAACTTTTAGGGAGCAGTTTCATTAATTTATCTATTTATTTTGGTCTCCTCCTGATAACTTTCTACTTCCAATCACTTCTCCCTCACAGCTCAAGTTACTTCAAGGGGAGGGAGAGAGGAAGCTGCCTTATACCAAGTCAGAAGTACTGGCATATTTAGCTCAGTATGGTCAACACTAACTGGCAGCCGCTCTCCAGAGTTTCAGGTGGGGGGGGGTCTCTCCCAGCCCTACTTGGAGATGCCAGGAATTGAACCTGGGACCTTATGCATATAGGGGAGATGTTCTAGCCCTGAGCAATGGCCTTTTCCAAGGTGTGTGCATGCATGAGGGGCTGGGAAAGACCCTTTCCTGAAACCCTGGAAAGCTGCTGCCAATCCGTGTTGACAGTCTTGAGCTAGATGGATCAATGGCTTGACTCCATATAAATTAGTTTCCTATGTTACCTCACCTGGGAATAAATCCAATTGACCATACGCCTGAGTATACAAGCTTGGTATTGTGTTGTGAGTAACATACGTTACCAGCTAAAGAGTCTCCCCTCAAGATAATTAAGTCCAGAATTTGCTAAAATTCACTAACTGCACAATTGAATTTGAGCTTGCAGAACATCATCTATGGGGAAGGGCCATATTTCGGTGGTGGAATATCTGCTTTGGACTGGTCATGTTGTGCAGAAGCCTGATTATCATCTTCCAAAGCAACTACTCTATTCCAAACTTTAAAATGGGAAGCGTAATGCTGGTGGTCAACAAAAGAGGTTTAAAAACTCTCTCAGGGCAAATCTAAAAAAAAATGTAGTATAAACACTGACAGCTGGGAAACACTGGCCTGCGAGCGCTCCAATTGGAGAACAGCCTTTACCAAAGGCGTCATGGACTTTGAAGACACTTGAACTCAGGACGAAAGGGAGAAATGTGCTAAGAGGAAGGCATGCTTGGCAAACCTTCACCATGATAAACTCCTACCTGGAAACCTATGTCTCCACTGTGGAAGGACGTGTGGATCCAGAATTGGCCTCACTCTTAAGACCGTGATCATGAAAGACAATCATACTTGGCTACGAGGATCGCCAAAGAAGATCTGCTTTGCATGCAGAAGACCTCAGGTTCAAGCTCTAGCATGTCCAGGTTCAGCTGGGAGAGAACCCTGTCTGGAGAACTGCTGCCCATCAACGAAGACAACACAGAACTCCTTGAAGCAATGGTCTGTCTCAGTACAAGGCAGCTTCCCTGTGTTATACAAATACTAAACTTAATTATCCTGTTGGAGAAGGTGCTGTGTGGAACTTCAAGCCATGCGAGACTATTGAAGGAAGACCTTTCTTTCCATCTCCAAATCCCATATATCACTGGAGAGAAGCTGACAGTCAGACATTATGCCATTCCTGAAAACCAGGAACTTGAAGCAATTTTCACTGAATTCTTGCAACGATGAAACAAATAGCCCTGCTTGTGTTATAGAGCAGATAAATCACACCCAAATGAGAGCTGTAATTCCCAAAAGTACACAAGGAATTGATTTTGCTACGACAGTCAGCATGATGAACTGGTACCGCAGTGTACAGGCATGTCTTAAGATGCAGTTGGTTAGAGAATACCTTCCCTTTGTCTGCTTTGGCCTATCTGCAGTGATCTAGTCCTAGGGCGCAGAATAATGAAATTTAATCCCAGCAATTGCTCATCCCAATCCCAATTACATACATGAGGCAGGTATATCAAAATCCTGCATGTCAAAGCATGGAACTGCAGAGTGGGAAAGGAAGAAAGATAATCTAGTGCTAGGGTGCAGAAACCTTTTCAGCCAAGGGCAACTTTATCTTCTGGGCAAACTTCCAGGGGCCAGATACCAGTAGTGGGTGAGGCCAAAGACAAAAGTGGAAAAGGAACCGAATTTGCTTTTTTATTTTTGTACATACTCTCTCACACATCCATCTGCATCTTCCATTGAGGCAAGCAAGAGTTGTCACCAGAGTTCAAGGGCACATTCCAGCCAGGCAAAACCACTCGTGGGGTGATGCAGGGCCAGTTTGGGGTGTGACCTGGGGAGATGGAGTGTGGGGTGTAGAGAGCACCAAAGGCCAGGCAAAGAGGACTGGAGGGCTGCATTCAGCTCCTGGGCCTGAAGTTCTGCACCTCTGAGCTATTCCAGAGCCAATCCACCACCAAACTACTTCACAACAAACTAATCAACCACAAGCAAAGGGCAGGAGCAGGAATACACTTTGTAATAAATTTTTTTACTATTTTACCTAAATCACACAAACCTATTAAGTAGTATATAAACAAACACACTCACAAACAGTCCAATTCCACCACCACCAGACTTTGCTTAGGCTTAAAAATAAATAAATCATAATTTAAATTAGAAAAGCAATACAGCAAATTCCAAATGTGAATTCAAATTTTGCCTGATGTGTATTTTCCCCCAACATTAGCTTCAAATTGCACCATAGCCCTCATTTCAGCCTCTTCCACTTCTATAGCATGCATGCAGTTCTACAATCAAGCGTTCTCTCTATTTCCAAAGTTCAGTTGTGAGTGTGGATCCTTATGAACCCCAAATGGCACTTATCGACACACAAGAGGGAGAGATCAGCAGGCTTGGGGAACCCCAAGTTTTGCAGAAGTACAGCAAAACTTTAGGAGCAAATCCTAAAGGGAGGAACAACCCTTCCAAAAATAGTGCAGTGGGGACCGAACATGCTCACTGGGGCACATAATGCTGACATTTGTTTGTGGGTGGGATGAAAAACTGGATGAGAGAAGGAATATCATGGAGAACACTGGAAGAGTGAACAGGAGCCTTCTGCACTGCCGCGTTTTGTTGCAGGTCCCACTTTGTTCCACAATTGACCTGTTCTTGTTCTGCAGAGGAGTTCACAGGGCAAGACTGGTCAGTTATGACAGGACCAAGGAGAGCTCCTACTGAGCAACTGCTGCAGCAAGGGTTGGACGTGAACTAAGACCATTAGAGCCTCTGCCTCCAGTCCACCTTTCCTAGGCTATGCCCCCTTTTTGGAGAACTCTTAAAAACTCCCTGACATGAAAACAGGCACTTATCTTGTATTTTGTGACCTCTGGTCTGGTGCACTCCTTGTACCATTGGGCTAGCAGGTAATTCAGGAGGCACTTAGTACCTCAGACCCAGGGAAAGATGCCCACAAGCAGTTGTGGTTGTGGTTCTACAGGCAGTGGTGCCGTAGGAGCTAATTCAAAGGGCTCCTTGCCTTTGGCCTCTGATTCAGGGGCCCCCTGAGGCTCAGATCCAGGAACCCAGACTTGCTCCTCTGATGGTAAGACTGTAGCCTCCAACTCAGTGTCCTGGTCACCGTTGAACTTGGGGTCATGGAAATTATTTGCACATTCTGAAAATCCATTTTGCCAACATCAGGCTATGAACAGAGCTCTCCATTTGGCAACTGTTAAGGGAACGTGTCTGCAAACAAGAGCAAAGTGTTCACCCCACAACAGTCGGAAGGACCATAGCTCAGCAGCAGACCATCTGCCTTGCAAGCAGAAGTCCCTTTACTTGATTCCTGGTGTCTTCAGGTAGAGCTGAGAAAACCTCCAGCCTGAAACCGGTGAATGGCTGCTAATAGTTGACATAGATTGGCCAATGGTCTGACACTATAAGGCAGCTTCTTGTGGTCCTGTGGACCATGACAGTGCACTCAGCACCACTGGGGCGTGTGGTTATTTGGAACAATGGGAAATAGCAGTTTAAAAGATGTGGGGGTCAGCTGGAGGAATTTCACAAAAACTTCCTCTTCCCCCTCAAACCCTCTTTTGAGCTAAAACAGCGAGCAAGCTTTCAGCTCAGCTCTGGAAAAGTACTGATTCTTGGAGTGCAGACTCCAGAGGGTGGCCTTCCTTCCTGCTTCCCCTTTGCCAGAAGGGAAATGGCCTCCTAAATGAAACCTCCCACTGACATGGAAATAAGTAAAATAAAAGCATCAATCTCAAGGGAAAGGGCAGCCCGCTTAGGAGTTCCTTTCCAAGGAGGGCCTGTGACTGGCCTCCCCTTTTCTCTTTGCTCCAGCTCAGAGAAAATCCCCTTAGTTATTTCAATTACATGGATGACTGGCGAGAGTTTGAACACAAGGAGTAGAGTCGGCAGTCCTTGATTGAAGTTTTTCTCCCTAGCACCATTTGAATTGGCATCATTGACCTTCAAAGGGGGGGAACCGCTAATGCAGGGGTTAACCTCCATGCCACTCATTCGAGCCTGTCGTTAGCACTTAAGCCCATGGCAGGTGTTTCTGTTTGTAACCTAGGAGGCCTGATACCTCTTTGGTACTGTGAGTCCCCCTACCTTCTCTCTCCCTCCTCACCCCCATTCCAGCCACAACACATGATGACAAGCTGCAAGGATGTGCTTCTCCTTGGCACTGGGTAGATGGCCGTGCGCATGATAAAAGGAAAGGCCATCACTCAGTGGTACTGCATCTGCCTTGTATGCAGAAATTACCAGTTCAATTCCTGGCATCTCCAGTTAGGGCTGGGAAAGACTCCTGCCTCAAACCCTGAAGAGCCCCGTCAGTCAATGTAGACGACAGGGATCAATGGTGTCAATTGGTATGAGGCAGTTTCCTATGTTTGAGCTAGGTTAACTGTTCCTAATGTATCTCTGCTCACTGGAAGGACAGATCGTGAAGCTGAGGCTCCAATACTTTGGCCATCTCATGAGAAGAGAAGACTCCCTGGAAAAGACCCTGATGTTGGGAAAGATGGAAGGCACAAGAAGGAGACAACAGAGGACGAGATTGTGGGACAGTGTTCTCAAAGCTACAAACATGAGTCTGACCAAACTGCGGGAGGCAGTGGAAGACAGGAGTGCCTGGCGTGCTCTGGCCCATGGGGTCACGAAGAGTCGGACACAACTAAACGACTAAACAACAATGTATCTCTGGTCTTGTCAGGACTGAATGTGTTGGTGACCTGTTTTGCAACAACACACAATCATTTATTTTTTTTTAAAGCTGCAAGTCTGCTCTGGGTTTTGAAGAATAGAGGAGTTGAGTTAGTGAGGGCATTGGCGCCTGCCAATTAAGGCTATGCTTCTGCTGAAAACTCACAAAATGGTTTCCTCTCCACTGAGCCTGGCTCTGGAAATAACTAGTCATTTGCATAGCCCATGGCAAACATAATTCCCTAATAGCTGAAGTACCATTTCATTTCTATGCAGAACTGAGTACACAATAACTGCTGCCTATTGTCAGAACGAAATCCCATCATCAATACTATGTTTTCATGATAGATGAGATGTGATATATTCTATATTGTAGCCACAGTGGCTTTGAAAATAAAGAAGGTCAAATCCCAACCCTGGTGTAGAAAACCTGGATTTAAAATGTCTTGATAATTATTTTAATGGAGCAGCATCAGCTTCAGGTCAATGGATCATAGAATTGTAGAGCTGGAAAGAACCCCAAGGGTCATCTAGTCCAACCCCCTGCAATGAAGGAATCTTTCACCCAATGTGGGGCTTGAACTCACAACCCTGAGATTAAGAGTCTCATGCTCTACCAACTGAGCTATCCTGACTGCAGGTGCTTGTGAGATTCTCTTTACATATTGGCCACAAGTCTTCCAAAATACAAAGTGATCTGCTTGTGCTTTAGAGATAATCTAGAGGAATAAAATATATTTAAATTAGTTTTTCAGCAGATTTTTCATAGGGAAGAGGGAGCCAGAAGTTTTGTGTAGCTTATATTGAGGTATGCCTGGCAACATCAGGATTGTCTGGGAATCTAATTTAAATTGGAGATTAAGGTGGCTTTGTAAAAAACTGATCTAACAATTAAACTGGATTAAGAGCGCAACTCTAAATAGAATGGGTGTTCAGTTCTTTAAAGAGTACAGTAATGAAGCAAGTCCTGTTTTATCTTATCTATCACCCACCTTTCTGGCTAACAGGCTCCACAGCAAGGCCCTCTAGCTGAGACTAATCTATGATGGTTGACTATTACAGATGAGGCCAGAGATGGAGACCTACAACATCTGGGAGACAATAGGTTCCTCAGCTCTGTTCTTCAAGGAGAAGGCTAACATCAAAACAATGCTAAAAGCAGCCATTGAACCAAACTATAGATTCCAAACAATCCACCATGGGCGTAGCCAGGATTTTTCTTGGGGGCGGGGCAGGCCTTTTGTTAGAGGAGGCAGAGCCTCAGTTTGCTATGTATTTTATTGATGGGGGGGGGGAAAGTTGCCCCTCCCTGCCTCCCCCTGGTTACTCCCATGCAATCCACTGAACTTAATGAATTAACCAGCAGTCAACAAAGGCAAACAAGAAGTCAGCAGAAATTTAGCAAAAAAATAAAAATAAAAATAAAAATATTGAAATAACAGTGAAGAAAACCACCTCAAATTTAGGAAATCTTTCTCCTAATTTCTCTGAAGTAAAATATCTGTACTGAAATCCCAGCAAGAATGGGTTAGAGCAAACTTTCCCTGGGAGGTAAGGTGCTGTTGCACTGAAATTCTACTTGTAAGCTTCCCAAAGCAACTCGCTGGCCACTGGGAGAACAGAATCCTGAACTAGATGAGCATTTCTTTGGTCTGATCCATCTTCTTACATTCTTCTGCTCCAAAGCCTTGGTGTCACTGTGGAAAAGGCCTCATCCTTGGTGACTGCAAGATGTTTGAAGGTCTCTTAAACTGTATCCAAGGAATGACCTCACCAAGTGCCAGTCTTCCCACAGAGTGTGAGCAGAGTGACTTGCCAGCAAAGTAAGCTCCACTGTTTTCACAGAGCGACTGTATTACTGATTTTGATTTGTCCCAATAACACAGATTGTTCCACAGGTACAATGCTAATCTGACTTGGTATCCTGTCACTGAGAGGAGTCAAGATTCTGGGATGGTTGCTACTTACACATTGCCAAAAATGAAGAAATGCTTTACCAACATTTAGAAAAAAAAAGATATGACAAAGAGTTGCATAAAAATTGTATATATTAATTTATGTGCATATTTACTCATTCATTGTGTTCCTGTTTTTATCTATGGTATCTAGAATATTTTTTAAAATTGTATTTTATTGAGTTTTGTACAATCTGAATGGTACAATAAAGAGAACATATTGTCAAAATATGCATGATGAAGAAGGACTGTTGAGTAGAATTGCTGTTTCTCATCATTCATTCACTTTGAGCTTCGAGAAGGAGCTATACAGCAAATGTGTGCTTGACCTTATGGTGTAAAACAGTCTGAATATAAAATGAGAGTTACCTCTTTTTATAAATGTAATTTCTATTTTTCGTGTTGGCTTGCATGGATATGAAACACCATTCTTCCTGAAATGAATGGTGCTGTACATAACTGCAATATGCTCATATTGTGATGGGGGTGGGGGAGGTTGATTGCTTGCTAGATACAAAATACAAAATCATTTGCAGTCAAAGGAGACTATAGATATTTTGTTGTAGTGACTGAGTTAGATGTAGAACAGGGACCAGCAAACTTTTTCAGCAGGGGTCCGGTCCACTGTCCCTCAGACCTTGTGGGGGGCCGGACTATATTTTGAAACAACAACAAAAAAAATGAACGAATTCCTATGCCCCACAAATAACCCAGAGATGCATTTTATATAAAAGCACACATTCTACTCATGTCAAAACACGCTGATTCCCGGACCGTCCGTGGGCCGGACTGAGAAGGCAATTGGGCCGCATCCGGCCCCCGGGCCTTAGTTTGCCTACCCATGATGAGGTGAGTGAGGCTGAGAGTCAGTGTGGTGTAGTGGTTAAGAGTGGTAGACTCATAATCTGGTGAGCCGGGTTCGCGTCCCCGCTCCTCCACATGCAGCTGCTGGGTGACCTTGGGCTAGTCACACTTCTGTGAAGTCTCTCAGCCCCACTCACCTCACAGAGTGTTTGTTGTGGGGGAGGAAGGGAAAGGAGAATGTTAGCCGCTTTGAGACTCCTTCGGGTAAAGCGGGATATCTGCTTGGCAAGGGGTTGGACTCAATGGCCCTTGTGGTCTATTCCAACTCTATGATTCTATGATTCTTTTCTCCTCCCCCTTGTGTGTGGGGTTGCACAATGTTTAATGAGAAAAGGTACTTGCTTTAAGGGTTTCTGAGCAGGAATATAGAGAAGTGGGGCAAGTGACAACATGTCTACACCTAAAAGTGTGTGGGCAACATCTTGTGATCTATCGGATGTATGGCTGGAGAGACCTGGGTTCAAGATAACAAGCAGCAACAAGTCCCAGGATATCTAGAAGGGCACAGCAGTGGGTTACATATGCTTCAAGTGTTTCTATATATCTGAGACAGTTCCTATTTCCCCCTTATAAGCCTCTTCTAAGTTTCTCAGTATTCTGCCATTGTGGGATGTGTTATTAAAGAGTTGCAAGTGTTGTGTCATTGCTCCGGATTCGGTTTCCTTCTCAGGGTCTCTAGAAGTCACATTTCTTGAGTGGTGGTGGATGCATCTGGTATACATGTATGATGACTAATGTACCATGCAGTGTGCAGCTGCCATATAACATGCTACAGCTGGTGAGGTTTTATTTTGAACAGTGGCTAATGGGTCGCAGGGCAATGAATCACATAGTTCTCATCTTTCACTCAAAAACACATGCCAGCCTGGGTTTTCAAACAGTGCTGGGCAAGCTATTGCAGAGTTAAAATCAGGCTACAAAGGAACAGTAAATGTGTGGGTTTTTTTGGTATCTGCGTGTATTTTAAAAAGGAGCTATGTGGGACCCTCACCTGGAAAGGGGCCACATTGTGGGTGGGGAGGATTGAATGGCTTCCCACTGCATGTGTGGTCTCGATTACCCCCTCTCCCCCAAACCAACAGCTTTGCTCATGGGACAAAAAACAGGTGGGAGGGGATTTCCGTCAGGACTTCACCATGGGGGGAAAACAGGCTGCAGTGCCCTGTAGAGTTCCAAGTGTGCATGAAAGTAAACAGGCATGGACCAACTCACAGGATGCCTCTAGCAATACAGAAGGGCTCAGGTGTTTCATAAGGCAATAAAGGACCAGGACAATGTTAGGCATCTTTGCTGGTCCCATGTACCCCATCTTCCCCTACTGGATTTGGGCCTGTTGAAGAATCAGCCTTAGCTTTCAGTTTTGTGGCTTTGTAGAGCTCGTGGCAACATGAGATGGCCTTATCTCTGATCTTAAAATGCCAAGTTTTCTGATAACTGGATCAGTTAATCCTGCCAATCAATTTTATTGTGGGACACACTCACCCATCTGAATTCCAGGGTTGTGTGAGAAAGGCCCCTCCCCACCCAGTTTCTCTGCACTGTGGATGGTTGCCAAAAGTGTTTATCATGTCATCACCCCTTAATGCTGCAAGATATAATCAGTAGTTAACCAACAGTACAAAAGAAAGTCACACCTTTTAACTGGTGGAGATGTGAGTTGTGGACATGTTTATTTTCGTCCTGGTGCATTAACAAAGAAGAAAAAGCTGATGGTTCATAAGGGCAAATGGGACATTGTCCCAACAATTTCAGTCTGCCCTCAACCAGCCCTCACCTGCATGCTTCCTTACAATGAGTCCAGACTGCTGGCCTTTCAGTATTGCCACCATTGATGGAGGTTAGCTTTTTTCCATTAATTTGCAAGTCACTTTGCATTTTCTTCAGTCTCTCCCAAAGGCATCTCAACTAGGACGAAGCTTTTGGGAGTAGGCAAGTATTTGACAACACCCAATATCACTGATTTGAAATCAATCAATGAATCTGTTGAAAGGCAGATGACGTATCAGTTAAGTGGCTTCTTTAACAGCTTCTTCACAGCCTTGCAGGCTGAGGGGGCAGTATTTTGAATGTTCTTTATGATGGCTTGAAGCTGCTACCTTTTATTCTCTTGCTGTTTCGTGATGAGGGAAGAGAAGTAGCCGTTCCTAGATCGTGCTTTGATCTCTCTCCCTCTCTTCAAGATAATTTCTAAAGTTAATAACTTTTCTGTGGGGGGGAAAGAGGGGGAAAGGAGGAGAGTTGCAAGTTTGAGACAAAAGCAGATTGAAGGCAGGACCCCCTTTGGAAGGACATCAGTAGGCCACCAGGTGAGGCAAGCGATTCAGGGAGGATGCATGAACTGAATAGACAGCTGAAGACCAGTCACTGGAGACCATGAGTGGGAGAGTTCTATTGTGCTCATGTCCTCCTCCTGATTGGCCACTGTGGGAAGCGGGATGCTGCATCAGATGGAACTTTTCACCTGGTCCAGCAGGGCTCTTTTTATGTCCTCATGAGCATGTTTATGAAGTGATGAGGACAAAAGGGAATGGAGGGGGCTGTGGCGAGATGCACTTAGAGGAGAGAATGAAAGGCCTCTATTACACATCGTTGTCTCTTTCCCTTTAATCTTAATTTATGGGGAGCTGCTTGATGTCAGAGAAAAAAGGAACTAAAAAAGAAAAGAAAGATTGTTGTGCTCTTTAAAACCAGCACTTAGTCGTAATTAGACACGTCTATATTTTAGGGGTTTTAGCCTGCAATGAGCTTTTGTGGCGTTTCAGGCTTTCAAAAGTTATTACGAGAACTGCAAAGCATGGTGTAGACCAGAAAAAAGGGGGGGCACACAGATATGGTTAAGAAGCATTTCTGCTGGTTGTGGGTTCAGTGCTATTTGGCAGAGAGGGTTGTTCCAATGGGCATCACAACCTCTGTCATTCTCAGTGGCTTAACTGCACTGAGGTCACACAGGCCCTAAGCAGCTTGGAGAGAAATGGGTGAATGTTAAAACAGGGACTTGGGAGACCTGAATATATACCGTATTTTTCGCTCTATAAGACGACCAGACCATAAGACGCACCTAGTTTTTGGAAGAGGAAAACAAGAAAAAAAATATTCTGAATCCCAGAAGCCAGAACAGCAAGCGGGATCGCAGCGCAGTGATCCCCTGGCTGTCCTGGCTTATGGGATAGCCACGCACAGCCTTTCCAAGGCAAGGGGAGCCTTCACCCCCTGCCCGCAAGAGGCTGCACGTGGCTAAGCCTCCCCCAAGAGCCGCGCTCCCTTTAAAGAGGACGCAGAGTGTGTGCGCGGCTCTTCGGGGCTTTTCCCTGAGGAGGGAGTCCTTCTCCCTCTTTGGGGAAAAGCCCCGAAGAGCCGCACACATGCTCCACAGAGCCTCCCACCTGCCTTTGCTCCATAAGACGCACACACATTTCCCCTTACTTTTTAGGAGGGGAAAAGTGTGTCTTATAGGGCAAAAAATATAGTAAATGCCCATGCCAAGCAGAAATGTTTAGTAAATCAAACCACTCAGTATTTCATCATTTTGATTTTAAGAGCTTCTTTTTTTTGGGGGGGGGGTAGGTCATATTGAGCATTCATTGGAAAGGCAATGTTTGGTTAAAAATGATAAAAGTATTTTGCACCTACCTTGGGATTTTTTGAATGACACTAACACTTGTCCCTCCCCTTAGCTGTAGGAATGTTACTTTTCCCAGGCTCTCATGCTGAAATGGGGTGCCAACCTGAATAAAATATTGGGGAGGGGGAGGTAAGCCCCAACCACATAACCAGTCACGTGATGTGGTACATGCACACCATTTGAATGGCAATGCCCATCAACTTGAGGGGGGTGGGAAGACTGCTCTCCTCAAATATTTTACTGGGTAGGGCGGACAGAAGGGATCTTGGTCTCTAGGAGTTGGCTCTTATATGCAGAAACATAGTAGTGAGCTCTTCCCAGCTATCAGGAGACCACCTCCTGAGCATTTGTTGAAGGAGCGTCTCCACCCCCATCATCCAGCCTGGACACTGAGATCCAGCACTGAGGGCCTTCTGGCGGTTCCCTCATTGTGAGAAGTGAGGTTCAGGGAACCAGGCAGAGGGCCTTCTCAGTAGTGGCGCCTGCCCTGTGGAACGCCCTCCCATCAGATGTCAAGGCAAAAAACAACTATTTTACTTTTAAAAGACACCTGAAGGTGGCCCTGTTTAGGGACGTTTTTAATGTCTGACACTGTATTGTTTCTGATATTTGGTTGGAAGCTGCCCAGAGTGGCTGGGGAGACCTAGTCAGATGGGCGGGGTATAAATAGTTATTATTATTGTTCCTGCCATCAACCAGCAAGCCTTGATTATTAACGCGTCATCTGCCTAATACAGGCTTCCTCAACCTCGGCCCTCCAGATGTTTTTGGCCTACAACTCCCATGATTCCTAGCTAGCAGGCCAGTGGTCAGGGATGATGGGAATTGTAGTCTCAAAACATCTGGAGGGCCGAGGTTGAGGCAGCCTGGCCTAATAAAACTGCTGGCCATCACCTTTAACAAAATAATGAAACATACGGCACCCTAACTATGCAATCCAGTTTTTGGCATTTCCAAGCCCAGCATTGTTTAGAGCAGTCGTTGGTCCATAACTGCTGTATTGAGGCAAATATGCAAGCCTTCCTACACTTTAATGCCACAGAGAGATTTATATTTCCTCACACTACCCTTGGCAGTGTTAAGTGTCCATCTGGAAATCTTCCCACTCCTTCAACCAGCTGAACTCCAAGAACAGACTAGCTGCTAGGATTTGGAATTAATCTCTCTGCATTTCTCTTCACGAAGCAGACTCACCCTCCTTCCAAGCCCACATGTTCCTCCTGCCATGGACTGCAAAACCCCTCTGGATAAGAACAGGCAGGAGCTGGAAGCCCAGATGTGCCTGCTACAGTCAACATGTGCTGTAAATTTTCTTTTACATGTACGCAGCCCATATAATACTGCCTCCGGCGTGATTGCTGGGCAAGTAGAATCCAATTAAAAGTAAGAAAGAAAAAGTTTCATTTCCTTATGCTGAGTCGTGTAATATCAGACACCTCATCTGTACTCCTAGGTAGATTGCAGTGCTAAGCAATGTGGCTGCCTGACTTGCTCCTTTTGCTAACCTGAAAGTGAGTGCTGGCTGCTTACATTCCATCCGTATTAGCAGCTAGATTTCCTTCTGTGCATGGCAGGGTCAGGAAGGAAAGCTCCCTCCAAGTGCTGGATTCAAGTGCATGGGAGGTGTTTGATTATGCACTTAAATATTTATAATCCACACTTTCATAAAGTATATAAATGTGGATTATAATATAGATTTATTTTCGGACTCAGATGTAATGGAGAGACATGGTTGGGTATCACCAGTGTACTGATGAAACCTTGTTCAAAATCTCCCATTGTCCGCTCGTGAAGGCTTTGTATTAAATTTGTGTTAAATGGCATTGGGGACCAGATAGTGCCCTGTGACACCCCACAGACGTAGCAGTAATAATAATAATAATAATAATAATAATAATAATAATAATAATAATATGTTTATATGCATCCCATCTGACTGGCTTGCACTACCCACTCAGGGTGGCTTCCAACAAATTAAAACATCAAACATTAAAAACCTTCCTAATTCTGGGCTGCCTTCAGATGTCTTCTAAAAGTCAAATAGTTGTTTACCGTATTTTTTGCACCATAACACTCACTTTTTTCCTCCTAGAAAGTAAGGGGAAATGTCTGTGCGTGTTATGGAGGGAATGCCTACGGATGGCATGCCTACGGATTTTCCTCCTCTAAAAACTACGTGCGTGTTATGGTCGGGTGCGTGTTATAGAGCGAAAAATACGGTATTTCCTTGACATCTGATGGGAGGGCATTCCACAGGGTGGGCATGACAGAGAAAGTGCTCTGCCTTGTTCCCTGTAACCTCATTTTTCACAATGAGGGAACCGCCAGAAAGTGCTTGTAGCTGGATTTCAGTGCCTGGACTGAACAATGGGGGTGGAGATGCTCTTTCAGGTATACAGGGCCAAAGCCATTTAGGGCTTTAAAGGTCAGCACCAACACTTTGAATTGTACTCGGAAATGTACTGGGAACTCAAGTAAATCTTTTAGGACTGGTGTTGTATCGTCCCAGCTGCCGTTCCCAGTCACCAGTCTGGCAGCTGCATTCTGGATTAGTTGTAGTTTCCAAGTCACCTTCAAAGGTAGAGTGCATTGCGGTAGTCCAAGTGGGAGATAACCAGAGCATGTACCACTCTGGTGAGACAGGGCACAGACAGTGTAAGCAGCAGGGGGGCAAACAGCACCCTCCCAATGCCACTCTCTGAATATGACCCTGAATATGACCCTGCAGGCCTGACTCAGACAGGCATGGGTCCAGATAATCAGTCCCACCTAGAATGTCCACAACTATACAGCCACGGCCCTCTCAATCACCTTCCCCAGCAAGGAAGGATTTGAGACTGGGTGAAAGTTGTTGCAATCCATGTTGCATGGTTAAGGAGACCTGGTGCCTAGCCTCCAACATTTCTCAGATGAAAATCTATACATGCTCAGGGGAGCTATAGGGAATGGGCCAGGGGGCTGAGCTCTCTGTGTCTTGTTCTGGGCTTCGGACCTACTGAACTTATTTTGCTTACAGGGCAGCTGAGCATGCTGTAAACTGCAATGTTGCTGCGATGCCACTCACCCACAATCTCAATTTTCTCAGAGACCTACACCAGCATATGCAATTTATTTTGCAAATGCCATGCACCTGTGCCCTGAATTTATAAAACAGGAACATAGGAAGGCGCCTTATACTGAGTCAGAAAACCACTGGCACATTTGGTTCAGAATTGCTTGCACAGACTAGCAGTGTCTGTCCTGGATTTCAGGCAGGGGTTTCCCACAGACTTGCCTGTAGATGCCGGGGATTGAATCTGGGACCTTCTGCATTCAAATCAGATGCCCAGCCACTGAGCTATGGCCCTTCCAGGCAACACCTCTAGGCCCACATGCAACACTATTATTTTCTCTTTTTTAAATGATATTTATTAAAGTTTCAAAAAAAAAAAAAAAGATTACATAAAAAAGAGAGAAAAAAATAAAAAAAAATACAAAATACAGAAAAAAGATAGAAAACACTTAAAAAACACATCAATCTTTCCATGCCTTACATTTCATTTCCTTACTTCCCTGACCTCCTCACACCTCCCTTTTTTGTATTCCAGTTCTGTTAGTAAATTCAGCAATTCCTTTCCCTCTTTGTTTTTGTCTTAATCCTTTAACTTAATATATTATAACTTTGGATTTTCACCTGTTAACAATCCATTTTTACATACACCTTTATAACATTACTGCTAAAAGCACTTAACTTCATTCTTACATCATTCTAACATTCATTAATTTTGCAGTATTTCTGTAGATAGTCTTTAAATTTCTTCCAATCTTCTTCCACCGACTCTTCTCCCTGGTCTCGGATTCTGCCGGTCATTTCCGGCAACACTATTATTTTCATGCCAAGAATGGCTGCATGAGGCCCCCTACTAGTGTTGCACACTTCTGAAAAATCGTTCTGCATTCATGTATCCCTCCTGCATTGAATAGGGAAGCTTGTGGAATTTGCCAGGTCTGAATTCCTAGACAAACCTGCCTGGCCCACATCTTTCACTCTTCCCCACTCTTGAGTCTTTTGATATTGTTGGGACTATAACTCCTGCCATCCCTGGCCATTAGCCATACCAGCAGGGTGTGGTGGGAGCTGGAGTCAAAGGTTGAAGGAAGTCTGCCATAAACTGATGTGTTGATCAGAATGGAGACAATACTAGGGCTAGATGGCCCAATAGCCTGCTCTGATATGAGGCAGTTATCTGCGCTGCCCGCTAAACAGGGATAGCTGGAGCATATGCAAATGTCCTGATTTTGGCATGCCTGTTACACTACCCAGTGGCTTGCCCTCCTGTCCCCGTCTGTAAAAATGGAATGTGTCCATGGGCATGTGGGTGGATGACTATATGAATGCAACCACCATGCAGAAATTGATATTCTTTGCTTTAAAGAGGTCTAAAGTAGGGAAGTGAGTCAGAAAGAGCTTACACTATATGCACATGTGCAGATGCCTCAGAGAACTTGTGGAGTAATGTGGCTATGGATATGGGCAGCATTGCTGAATGAAGTCATTTGGCAGAGGTTTTTGCATGGGCAGAAGTGAGCACAGATGGGAGATGGGATCAGAGCCTGTTTTGGAGTTGATGAGCACTCAAAGCTGCTGCTTGTGGGTCAGAAAATTAGGCCCATTACACACACACACACACACACACACACACACACACACACTTCATTTCATTCTGTACTCTCTGTAACTCAAGACTGGATAAGTCTTTGTTCTCACTGAAGTGGTAAACCTGCATTTGGCTTGTGCCACTTGAAACCTGGAATGCTTAAGTTATTTGCTCCTTGTAAATTCCAGTTCCAACTGACTAGATCCACACCTCAAAGACAGAAGTGAAGCTTGGAATGCAGATATCCTTCAGATTTTGCACTTCTCTGAATTTTGCAAGTTTGCAATGCAGTTCTTAATAATAAATGTACTCAAATACAAATTTTAGCATAATATACCTATAGAAATGCATGTTTTGAGAGAAAAAATTGTTGTTGTTTACTCATTTAGTCTTGTCCAACTCTTCGTGACCCCATGGACCATTGCATGCCAGGCACTCCTGTCTTCCACTGCCTCATGCAGTTTGGTCAAACTCATGCTGGTAGCTTCGAGAACACTGTCCAACCATCTCGTCCTCTGTTGTTGCCTTCTCCTTGTGCCCTCCATTTCCCCCAACATCAGGGTCTTTCCCAGGGAGTCTTCTCTTCTCATGAGGTGGCCGAAGTATTGGAGCCTCAGCTTCAGGATCTGTCCTTCCAGGTTTGATCTTCTTGCAGTCCAAGGGACTCTCAAGAGTCTCCTCCAGCACCATAATTCAAAGCATCAATACTTTGGCGATCAGCCTTGTTTATGGTCCAGCTCTCACTTCCATACATCACTACTGGGAAAACCATAGCTTTAACTATACGGACCTTTGTCGGCAGGGTGATGTCTCTGCTTTTTAAGATGCTGTCTAGGTTTGTCATTGCTTTTCTCCCAAGAAGCATGCGTCTTTTAATTTCATGACGGCTGTCACCATCTGCAGTGATCATGGAGCCCAAGAAAGTAAAATCTCTCACTGCCTCCATTTCTTCCCCTTCTGTTTGCCAGGAGATGATGGGACCAGTGGCCACGAGCTTAGTTTTTTTGATGATGAGCTTCAGACCATATTTTGCGCTCTCCTCTTTCACCCTCCTTAAGAGATTGAGAGAAAATACAAGTATATAAATTTACTTTTTTTTTTAAAAAAAAGAAAGTCATTCATTCTATTTCTTATTCACCCTTCACCATAAGGTCTCAGGGTGAGTTATAGCAGTTTAAAAACACAACATTAAAAGTTTAAAAGAAATTACAGTCACAAGAATGGGTCTGCAGCAGTTGAGCTCAAGCAACCATTTTTAAGGGATAATGAACATGCAATGTGTATCACATGTGCACCTATCCAAGTGTACCTCCTTATGGCTCAAAAGCCCCCCCCCTTTGCTTGCATTTTATGGATGGGCACAACAATTTCACTCGCCCTCACGACTACACATTCTCATCAGATCTCTAGGCTGTTTTGTGAATGTGCCTGAACGTCTGTGCATTTCTTATTCTTCCCTTCTCCAGACAGCCTGTTAATATTCATGTTGCTTCCTCTATCCCATGATATTTAAGTAAAGTTCAGAAAGACACGACTCCTATATAAATCTCCCAAATACTGGGATGCTGAAACTCATCTGACATGATTCACTTTCCTGCAGCTTAGTTCTGGAGATATGTTGGTCCAAAGGAAACAGTAAGAACTTTCAATCTCCATAAGGAAATGACAAATGTAATATCATGCATGTCAAGTGTGTAACAAAAACAAATTGTTCACTGGCCCTCCAGGCTTCTAATCTCAATGTCCTTTTATTCGATTTACAGAGTTTAGGTGGGAGAGGAAAGGACAAATAGAGGGAAAGCCGGTATGCTCAGCACAGGGCCCCATCTGCACTATACATTTAAAACCGTCTCATGCCACTTTAAACACAGCACTTTGTCTTAGAGTTGCTGCAACACAACCCCTGGTCCGGACCTTGTGCAGGGTAGAAACGAATGCTCTCCACCACCAGAATGAGTTTCAAAGCTTTACTGGAAACAGTCTTAAAATAGTTACAAAATAAAGGCTGCAATTACAAAATAACACATTGCTCTTAAACAAGCAAACAACACAGTCTCTTTCTTTGGACTTAATTCAGTTCGATAACTTTCCTTTCTCTGCTCCCAGAGAGAGAGATTCTAAGCAACTTGCTTGTTCATCAGGTAACCCCCAGGTTTCACCTGCCTGCTGTGAGAGATCTGCAGCTCAGATTTCCAGGATGAGTAATCAGATAGCCTAAAGACTTAAATGGAAACATCCAACCTTTTCTGCCACATTTGCCAGAGTCTTCACATGCCTTATCTGCATGGTTTTCAGCATTCATGCATATCTAAACATGTGTGAACAGTTCCCAGCTCTTTTCATTAAGCTATAGACCACCTGATCAACACAATCCAGATTGAAATCTCTCTTCATTTGATGAAACCTGGCATAATTTTAACGAGTTATTCTCAAATAGTCTTTCATAACATCTGCTGCTAAGTCAAGTTTACTCAGGTTTATGCTCTTTTTTACTTGTCCCAGTGGCTGAAGATGGGTTACAAATAGAAGCTTATTTAATTCTAAGGCAACCTGAGGGTATACAATAGACTGAGACACGATGGGGAAGGACCATATAGGTATAGCTCAGTTCCATAGCACCTGATTTTCAAGTTCAGGATTTGGTTGCTGACTCCTAGCCTGAAAGCCTGGAGAGCAACATCCAGGCAATAGCAGATAGACCAGCAGATAGACCAGACTTCCTATCTTCCCAATGACTTGATCAAATACGCCTGAGGATATTCATATCTGAGCAAGGACTTGATCTTTAGAATAAGCTAACAGAACAATAAAGGAACTGAACAAAGGAAATCCTCTCATGCCTACCAAGAAGTCAAACAAAGTCATTAAAAAGGAGACCTGGACATGCCATGAAAGCTCTGTTTGAAGGACCCTGGAGCTATCGACAGGTGAAGCTGAAACCCAGGTCAGAGGTTGCAATATTTTTTAATGTGCTTCCCTCTTTCTGCAGACACCAGTCAGAATATGTCAGCATTTCAGTGTCCATTTCCCAAAGTCCCCAAGAAAGCAGCACCATGTGCCATATTCACAGTCAAAACCTATATTCTTAATATTTTCTCTGAACTATATTGCATTCCCCTTTCCTCAAATGATATTCCATTAGCAAATAAAGGCTAAGCAGGCAGCAAATGGCCAGTGAGACATTTCTAAGTAGAAGAATGACACTCAGACCATATTACCCTCTAGGAAATGATTTGCTCGGCACAGCTAACCAGACACATCGGAAGGCAGTGCCCCCAGAGACTAAAGGAGATGTTCCAAACCCATTCTGCAAGCCAAATCACAGTGCTTCCCTAACAAAAAACCTGAATGTTGCCTTCCTGCTTCCTGAATTCCCTAAATACTTTCTGCCTGGCTTCAATTCCCTGTTAAACTTAATAATAATAATAATAATAATAATAATAATAATAATAATAATAATCAAGTGTCGTTCTAAGGTTGCATCTGTACTGCGCACAAGTGCAGCAGAGGGCAGATTCACAACACACATATCCAATGCATGTGACCTCACCAAAGAATCCTGGGAACTGTAGTTTACCCCTCACAGAGCCACAACTCCCATCACCCTTAAACTACAGTTCCCAGCATTCTTTGGGGGAAACCATGAGCTTTAATTGTGCCTTGAATGTGCTTTTAATATGTGACATGAATCTACCTTTCCGCGCTGTGCATTTAAAGCAGTATCATACCGCTTTAAACAGTCATGGCTCCCACCCCCAGGAAACCTGGGAAATTTAGCTTGTTAAGGGTGCCGAGAATTGTTAGGAGACCCCCATTTCCCTCACAGATCTACAATTCTCAGAATAGTTTAATGGTCAATCTCTCTTTCCAGGGAACTCTGGGAACTGTAATTCTGTGAGAGTACTAGGGGTCCAAAGGGTTAATGATATAAGTTTAACGAGCAAAAAATGTGGGGATGAAATGAGGGGACAATCTTGCATGCCACCCCGATTTCCTTGGAGGAAGGCTGGAACACTACATACTTTTGCAAGTGTTACTGCTACTAATATTACTCTGCTTACTACTGTTCATGTTTGAACTATGTCACCCCCCCCCAAGTAATAGTACCACTCTGCTCTGTCTTGATCAGACCCCGCCTGGCATACTGTGTCCAGTTCTGGGCACCACAGTTTATTTTATTTATTTCACTTTATTATTTTGTTTGCTCAACACACAACAAAAAAGACAGAATAAACCATAGTGAAAGTACCATCAGTCGCACCTTACATAGAGAAATAATAAAGATTACACAATCTTCTTTATAAACCCGACTTCCCATCTACTCCATAGATCAAATTACCATTCTTTACTGCCAATACATGTTTTTACTGACATCTCGAATCATGTTCAAAATATGTTAAATCGTATAATGAGTTAACGATAATACTGGAGTTATTCAAATGCCGCTACAGATTTTAGATCAGTGTTATTAATTTTCAAATATATTTTAAATACTTCCCATTTTGAAATACAGTGGTACCTTGGGTTACAGACGCTTCAGGTTACAGACTCTGCTAACCCAGAAATAGTACCTCAGGTTAAGAACTTTGCTTCAGGATGAGAACAGAAATCGTGCGGCGGCAGCGGGAGGCCCCATTAGCTAAAGTGGTTCCTCAGGTTAAGAACAGTTTCAGGTTAAGAACGGACCTCCAGAACGAATTAAGTTCTTAACCCGATGTACCACTGTAAATTCTTTCCTTGGTTTGCTCTTTAATTTTTCAGATAAACTGTGTAATTCAGCATAATCAATCATTTTTTGGATCCACTCTTGTCTTGAGGGAACTTTATCACTTTTCCACATTGTAGCTATAAGAACCCTCACCACCACCGTTGCGTAGAGAAAAATATCATTAATTTTTTTAGGAAAGTCCGTATCAGTAATACCCAGTCAATATGCCTCTGGCTTTATATTAAAGGAGATTCTTAACATCTTTTCGAGTTCTAAATGGATATCTTCCCAGAACGTTTTTATTTTATTGCATTGCCACCATACATGATAGAAGAATACTGGTTGTGCTCCACATCTCCAACAGTTACTTTTTACTTCTTTATACATTTTGGCTAGTTTCTGAGGTGTTAAATACCACCAGTGTTGCATTTTTAGGAAGTTCTCCCTGATGGCGTAACATGTAGTAAATTTCCAATTGTTCTTCCAGAGATTTTCACTGGGCACCACAGTTTAAGAAGGATATTGACAAACTGAAAGGTGTGTGCAGAGGAGGATGAGCAAGATGATAAAGGGTTTTGGAAACCAAGCCTTCGGAGGAATGGTTGAGGGAGCTGTGCCTGTTTAACTTGGGTGACTAAAAGAAGGCACCCATAGCCACAGAGGCCCCTGAGCTGCCAGTGACAGTTGCACTACTTGTTGCAACACTCTCAACCCTAAAGCCCATCGATTGACCTTTGTGGTATGCTCTTTTTAACATATCTTGCAGGGCTGTTGTGGGTACGAAATGTTTGGAGAATTATGCATGCCATTCTGATTTCCTTGGAGGACAGCTGGATTATTTTTTTTTAAAGTAGAAAGTAAACGAAACACTTTCCTCTGCCTCTACTCTGCCCTTCCTTGACTCTTACTGTTGCTTCCTCTTCTGTTTTTTATTATCCCTTCCCTGAGCCAAACATGGAGTAGCCTAATGGGGAATAACAGCCAAGTGTGAAAGGGGAAAGCCTCAGACTCCCATTTTCCTTGGTCTAATCCTCTGACAAATTCTACACAGCTCTCCCTTTCTGCTCTCTTGTCCCAGAGCTGCTGCTGATTTAAATGGAAATATCCTACCTCCCCTGTTAAAGGAAAAGCTGAGTTTAATCACAAAGCTGACTTTTTAAAAAAAAATCACACGCACAACCCCCACCACCACACAATGTCTGTGTACTTTAATTGCCACCCTTCCCTAGGAATGCACTTGCCATCTCTATAGCTCCAGGAAACATAGCTGCCCATAAACCCTTTTCATTCAGAGCTTACTGACTGACTGTGTCATGAAACCCAAATACCCCTGATGGTTATCGGAGGCCCACATCAAAGCTGCTCGAGTCATAAATCTCCCAACAAATGTAACACAGAGACCTCCCCCCCCCCCGAAAGCAGGCTACAGAGCTAATGGGTATCCCCCACAGAGCAAACAAAGGGGGAGCAGGCTGCACATGATGGACAGAGGATCAGGGAAGGGGGGTGGGGAAGAAAACAGTATGGGTAGGAGAGTGGGAGTGAAGGGGTGGTGAATGATGGCCTGGTCAGCCCAGTGAGGGAGAGGCCTACTAGTTAGATCTAGAGGCGGGCAATCATGACTCTCCAGATGTTGCAATACTGTGGCTTCCATCATTCCTGACTGTTGGACACGTTGGCTGGGGCTGATGAGAGCTGCAAATCTGGAGTCCAGCAATAGCTTCAGGGCCATGGGCTGCCTGCCCCAGATCAAAAGAGAAAGTGGAAGCTGTTTTGCCCAGGATGCGGGAAGAGTCTGTGCTGTAGTGCAAGAACTCAGGTTGCTTCCATAACTTCATTGGAGGCTGGGGTGGGGAGGTACTGTATTTTTCGCTCTACAGGACACACTTTCCCCCCTCCAAAAATGAAGGGGAAATGTGTGTGTGTCCTATGGAGCGAATGCAGGCTCCTTGGCTTCAGTGATAGCAACACGAAGCCTCCGAAGTGCAGAGGGAGAGCTCCCCCCACGCCCCGGAGGCTTTGCGTTGCTTTCGCTGAAGCCGCCTGAAGCCCCCGGAGTGCAGGGAACTCCCACTGCGCTCCGTGGGCTTCAGGCAGCTATCCGCAAGCCTTTTCCCTCTCTGCGCAGCGCCCCTTCAGTGAAGCGGGAGGAAGAAGAAGAAGAAGAAGAAGAGTTTGGATTTGATATCCCACTTTATCACTCCCTTTAAGGAGTCTCAAAGCGGCTAACATTCTCCTTTCCCTTCCTCCCCCACAACAAACACTCTGTGAGGTGAGTGGGGCTGAGAGACTTCACAGAAGTGTGACTGGCCCAAGGTCACCCAGCAGCTGCATGTGGAGGAGCGGAGACACGAACCCGGTTTCCCAGATTACGTGAGTACCGCTCTTAACCACTACACCACACTGGCTCCGTTTCTCCTGCCGCTTCGCTGATGGGGCGCTGAGCAGAGAGGGGGAGATCCCCCCCCGTTCTCCCCCTCCTATGGTCCGGTGCGTCCTCTAGAGCGAAAAATACGGTAATCCCACTTTGCACATGTCCAACTGATGTGTGACTGTCAACATGTGAGTCCTTTTGGACCCAGAAGAGGGCAGAACAGGGGCTTAATGGGGCGGGTTCATGCACACTCCAGTGGCGCACAGGAACAGAAACCCCCCACCCCCACGAAAGGGTTGCCGCCTGTACCGGCAAATTCACATTGCTCAATTAAAGCTGAATGAAGCTAGTGTTAGTACATGCTAGGCAGAGTTGAATGATATTTGTCTGATCACTTGCCTATGCGTGTCAGGGGAGCAGGAGAGCACCTTACCTTGTCATCCACCTGCCATGTTTGCCCTCCCCCTGAATGCCACTAGCTTGGTAAATGGATTCATACACAGAATGTGATAGTTACAACCCAATTAAGCTTTGCTCACATTGGATCACATCTTGCATTGTTCACCCACTTAGTAAAAAGGTAAAGGTACCCCTGCCCGTACGGGCCAGTCGTGTCTGACTCTAGGGTTGTGCGCTCATCTCACTCTAGAGGCCGGGAGCCACTTCCGGGTCACGTGGCCAGCATGACGAAGCTGCTCTGGCGAGCCAGCACCAGCGCAGCACATGGAAATGCCGTTTACCTTCCCGCTATAAAGCAGCACCTATTTATCTACTTGCACTTTAAGGGTGCTTTCGAACTGCTAGGTGGGCAGGAGCTGGGACCGAAAGACGGGAGCTCACCCCGCCGCGGGGATTCGAACCGCCGACCATACGATCGGCAAGTCCTAGGCACTGAGGTTTTACCCACAGCGCCATCTGCACCCACTTACATTTTTTTTAAAAAAGTTGCACTAATTATATGTGCAATTATATGTGAAACTTATGCATATTATGCAAACAATATGCACAACAGTCGATACCCAGGCCGTACAATGCAGCTAACTGCATCAGTTGCTGATTAGTCAACGTGGCAATGATATGCAGCAACTGGAAAGGAGTCCAATGTAAGCCCAGCCTTGACTGGTGGATGAGCTGCACTGTAACTCAAGCAGCTGATATGTCCCACTCTCAGGAGCGCATCTGCAAGGGGGGTGGGTGGAGGTGTTTAGCAGGCTGCTGTGACTTGTGAAGCGCCCTGCATGTGGCAGGCGACTCCTTTATGTGCCAGGCATGTTTTCTTTTCTTTTTTTCATTCAACATGGCAGCAAAGCTGAAATCTTGACGGTTTCAAATGCAGAAGCCTACAGGAGCTCCAGACACTAATGTAACGCGCCTCTCTCTCTCCTCTTCCTCCCCTCCTTGTTGCCTCTCTTTGGTGGCTTTGATGTTCACTTCTTACACACTCTGAGATGACTGCAGGATTTGATCAACAGATCATGCATGCAAATGGAGAGGGGTGAAGGGGAGGGATGAAGCCGCTTCTCTTTCCCCCACAAGAATGGGACACTTGTGTATATTTACACCACATTTTCTCATGTCGAAAGCCATTCCCTGAGCTGGGTGCTACCAGATTATCCAATGAGGGCAAAACTAGGCGATGCATTAAGTGTGTGACCTTGAGCAGAGATGGTTCCTGTAGATCAAACAGTTGCATGGGAGAAGACATTTCATGAGATGCAGCAATGGGTCACATTCATCTGGCACTTCAAGAATGAGGGAAGATGCATGGGCAACATTCTCTGGGCTACAGAATAAAGAAAGGTATTGTATATGCCCATGGCAATCTCACTTCCACATGTGCTGGTCCTTGTATAGTTGAAAGGGCATCAACCATACACTACAGCAGGTATGGGGAAGCTTTTTAAGCCCAAGGAACCACATTTCCTCTTGGGTGACCTTCTAAGGACCACATGCTGGGGGTAGGCAGAGCCAGGGGCAAAAGTAAGCAGAGCAATGAATGGAAGTTTCACCCTTGTACAGTTGGCTAGTTTCTAGAGACATTCACCTCTCTAAGGCAACCAAGGGGCATCAGGAAGAACTTTCTGGTGGTAAGAGCTCCTTGACAGTGGAATGGATTCCCTCATAAGGTAGTGGACTCTCTTTCCTTGGAGATTTTTAGGCAGAGGTTGGATGGCCATCTGTCCTGGATTTACCTGTGATTCCTGCATTGGAGGGGTTTGGACTTGATGACCCTCTATGTCTTTTCCAATTCTATGATTCTATTACCAGAGTTCAAGGACACATTCCAGCCAGCAAAAGCACTCAAAGGGAGTGCAAAACAGGATGGGCAAGAAGTGTGGCTTATGGAGAGTTCTGAGAGGCAGAAAGAGAGACTTGGAGGGCCACATTTGTCCCCTGAGCCTGAGGTACCAAGAGGCCAAATTTACCAAATTATAACAGCACTTTAAATATAAGAAGAGAATATTACTTGTGCTAGAGGGGCAATGCTTAGCTGCAAGTCCCACTTGTCAGAGCTCCAAGGCCCATCAGCGTGCCCATTTCTCTGAAAGGCCTACATTTCTCTGCCTGTTTGGCATCTGAAGATGTTCCAGGAAAGTAGTTTTGAAAGCCAGTTGTTGTCTCGATGAAGATGGCCTGTAAATTATTTACATGCGCCATATTCTCTTTTCTAAAGGCACTTGTGAAAAGGTGACAGGTGACGACTCCTTGCGGCAGATGTTCATGGAGGCAGGCGAGGCAGACACAGCTCGGATGAGAAGAGAGATGTCTTCGGCTGCCGGGAAAATGACAGCGTTGCTCACGGATTGGCTCATTGAAGAGTCAAGGAAAGAAAGCAACACCAAAAAGGTTTCCTTTAGGGATGGGCTCTCTGAAGAGAGTTGACAAGTGTGTACTGACAGAAAAACAAATTAGGACTCACTGCCTTTCACACCCACCTACCCTGTCTGGATTATTATTGCTTTCAACAACTCATTGGGCAGATGTACAAGCCAGAAGATTAAATGACATATTTAGTAGCCTGTGGTGTCAACTGGTTTGGCTGCCCACCCATAATGGAGGCTGGGCCATTAAGGTGAATGGAGAAATGTCCCACCAATCTAATTCTGCCCTCCACCAGCCTGCCATCTTCCTTCCAACCAGTTCCCAGGGCGGCCTTGCCTGTCAGCTTCCTCCTCCTTAGTAATCTCAGGGTTGAAGTTGTAGAAATTACAGTGGTACCTCGGGTTACATACGCTTCAGGTTACAGACTCTTCAGGTTACAGACTCCACTAACCCAGAAATAATACCTTGGGTTAAGAACTTTGCTTCAGGATGAGAATAGAAATCGTGCTCTGGCAGTGTGGCAGCAGCAGGAGCATTAGCTAAAGTGGTGCTTCAGGTTAAGAACAGACCTCTGGAACGAATTAAGTACGTAACTCAAGGTACCACTGTATCAGGAAGGAGGATGCAAACAAAACTAGAGTGAATTGGCTCTCCTTGTCGTTGGCTCTGGCTCCACCTAGCCTCCAGCCTTACATCCTACCAGGCCAATGGACTCCAGCCACCATAGTGTATTCATTCCTAATGTTGATTCCAGGTCTGCGGGAAGAGGAGCTGGATAATATGTTATCAGTGGCTTCCCTATCCAAGGCTTCCCATCTCCTTTTCCTTGCTACTACTGTTACTGCATATTTGCTCTCCTCCAGTGGTGACTGGTGCCCACTGGGAGTGGAAGGGTAGAAGGCAGGGAGACTGCCCTGAGCCAGCCTCTGCCAGCCTGCCTTCTTACTTACAACCAGTCAGGGCTCTGGTGGCTCTACCTGTCATTGACTCTAGCAGAGCCGTGACTGGTTGTAAGTAAGAAGGCAGGCCGGCAGAGGCTGGCTCAGGGCAGTCTGATGGTGGTGGAGCAGTTCCCCATTTGTCCTCCATTTATTTCTAGGACCACCCCACAAGAAGGAAGAGCCGTATGACAATCTTGGGATTAGCAATGGTCTCCAGTTGTAACAAGGGTCGTGGCAACTGCTTGACAATGCCAACTCCTGATGCCAGCCAAGTTCCCTTTCCCAGGTTTTTTTATGTTAAACAACTGCTTCAGGGTGGAAGTTGGGTTAGTGACTTCAGCTGTCACAGCCAATCAGTGAAGTGCAGGGTGACTTAAGTTGCAAACAGGAAAAACAGGTTCACCCAAGCTTGATCCAGGGGAGAAGATTGTTATCTCAAACCAAAACAGAAAGACTGTGCTTCTGTAGTGGGCTATTTGGATATACCCCTACATTTCTTGCACAGACACAGCTCTCCGTTTTGGGATGTCAGCAGTTGAATTGAATCTGGCCTGGTTTAACCTTTGCAAGTGAGTAGCACCTTTCTCTGACAGACTGCTCCTTGCTGTGTGAGACGGCATCAAAGAATGCTACAGATGGATTACCATCTGTGCCGCGCCAGGGTTGATGCAACAATTCTGGCATGTTTACATGGTTGTGACTGAGATCAAACATCAGCATTATTACAGCACTTGTTTGACCCTCTTAGGAAATAGTCCCTGCAGCATGGGGAGATTTGGCAAAGTCTGGGCAGGACTGAGACTGGAGCAATACCAGAGCAGCGATGAAGTCTAGGCATGAAAAAAGAGTACATTTACTATTTATGCATTCATTTTAAATATTTATTCCCCCACCTGCTAATCAGAAATCTTAAGGTGGCTTTCAATATATTTGAAAACATTGGCTGTTAGTGTTGATTTGACAGCATTCTGTGATTTTGCTAAGTTGCTGTTTTATTTGTTCATTGCTCAGGAAAATATTGTTACAGCAAGTCACGGATAATAGTAACAACGGCAGTAGTGGGCTTTGGGTTGTGCGATGCTAAAATTCAGCACCCCCTGCCTCTTGTGCCCCGTTCTACAGCATTGTTGTGGTGCCCCCTGCAGTACAGCACCTTATGTCACTGCAGCGGTTGTGCCACCCTAAAACCGCCTCTGATAACAGCAGCAACAGCAAACGGTGATGATGACAACAACAAAAATTTGAGAGGCAGTTTTCAGCCATGGGGGGACCTCATCCTGAACATTGCTGCAAAAGCACACAGATGTGAGTGGCCTTCATGGGACGGGACTACATCAGGGTTGAAGCAACTCTGTGCCAGGGAAGCTGTACCTGTTGAATTTCTGTCTTTCATAGAGCTCTCAAAGGCACTGGAGCCCAGTGAGGGGAGTAATGACATTCCTGTTGCCATGGCAGTCTGACTTCCTCTGACAACACCTCTCTCAGCTTCCTGTAACCTCAACTTAAAGAGGGAGGTGGCCTGAGTAATACAGGACTGTGGCTTGGAATGAATTCTATGCTGCAGAAAACCTGGGGCGCATTCTTTCCATTTTCACTTCTATTATTCTTATTCTTATTTAGATTTCGTACCTGCCTTTCATTATAAGGTGCCAAGGCAGGTTACAGCAATATTAAAAAAAGCATTAAAAACAGTTTAAAACAAATTAAAACATTGCTTAGGGCTACTTCACACATTATGCATCAAGAAACTCTCTGGGTGAACCAGTTCCTGTAATCTTTGATCCTGTAATCCTTTGATCTTGGATCCATGTAACATTCCCCAAATAATCCTGGGAACCGTGGTTTGTTAAAGGCACTGAGAACAGTAACTCTGTGAGGGGTGAACTACAGTCCCCAAGATGCTTGGGGAAGTCACGTGCTTTAGATATAGCTTAAACATATGGTGTCTATGCAGCCTTTATTCCTTGCTTTTATTTAATAGTGAGAACCTCAGTCCTCCTTCACAATGACATAGTATGTGACTTTGGAAAACTGGCATACGTAACCATCAGAGAAGCCATGGTGGCTGCCAATATTTCAAAATCCAAAGGAAGGCAATTTTGTGTGTGGACATGCTGGTTTTCTTTTCCAGTCTCAGGAGACTTCAGCACACCTAATTCCTTCTCTGCTGCATTGCACCAAAATACTGTTTGCACCAAACTTCTTCCTGACCTCATGTAGCATTTTGTAGGGCCAGCCCAAGGCATTTGGATGGTGAAGACTAAGATGGTGGTCTCTCCCCTTCCATGCAATGCAGCCCATTGGACTGGTAGACTGGAACATAGGAACATATATTGGGTCCATCTAGCTCAGGAATGTCTACCTTGAGTGGCAACAACTCTCCAGGTTCAGAGTTCCAGACTGGGGTCTTGCCCAGGTATTGAAACTGGCATCTTCTGCATTCAGTGGAGATGTTCTACTACATAGCTATGTCCATTCTCCTAATAGACCTACAGGAAGCTGCTTTATACAGAGTCAGACCACCTCTCCATGTAGCTCAGTACTGTCTAACCTGACTGGCAGTGGCTCACTAGGGTTTCAGGCATTTCCAGCTCTACCTGGACATGCTGGAGATAGAACATGGACCTTCTACATGCATGCAAAACTGCTGAGCTACAACCCTTCCCAAAGAGGTATTTTCAGTAAATTGGCTGGATATTATTTCAATACTGGGAACAAAGGGGTATCTTTCTCCACATCTGATGGCAGGTAGAAGTCACCTTGTTCAGGGTATGTTGTGTGAGGTGGCTGCCAATGGTACAGCTAGTCCGGCCACTGTGGTGCAGTAGCAGCAACAGCACTAGGCTTGGGTGTGGAAAATCCCCATTCAACCTCATAAGGTACCCCTGACTGTTAGGTCCAGTTGCAGACGACTCTCGGGTTGCGTGCTCATCTTGCTCTATAGGCCAAGGGAGCCAGCTTTTGTCCGCAGACAGCTTCTGGGTCATGTGGCCAGCATGACTAAGCAGCTTCTGGTGAACCAAAGCAGTGCACGGAAACGCCTTTTACCTTCCCACTGGAGCGGTACCTATTTATCTACTTGCACTTTGATGTGCTTTTGAACTGCTAGGTTTGCAGGCGCTGGGACCGAACAACGGGAGCTCACCCCATTGTGGGGATTTAAACTGCTGACCTTCTGATCGGCAAGCCCTAGGCTCTGTGGTTTAGACTACAGCGCCACCCACGTCCCTTATTCAACCTCATACAGTAGTACCTCGGGTTACATACGCTTCAGGTTACATACGCTTCAGGTTACAGACTCTGCAAACCCAGAAATAGTGCTTCAGGTTAAGAATTTTGCTTCAGGATGAGAACAGAAATCGTGCTCCAGCGGTGCGGCAGCAGCAGGAGGCCCCATTAGCTAAAGTGGTGTTTCAGGTTAAGAACAGTTTCAGGTTAAGAACGGACCTCCGGAACGAATTAAGTACTTAACCCGAGGTATGACAGTCCCTGTCATATTGAGTAAAGGAGGTTTAGCTAGCAGGTGAACCACTGACAGTCATCTCAGACAATATTCAGCTAGATGTCCAAATAGTATGACGTGGTATAAGGCGATTTCCTATATTTCAAGAGACATGTGAAAGATAGAAGGAGAGAATGGGGGGTAGAGAACATAATGACCACGAATGATGGGAGTTGTAGTCCAAAAGATCTGAAGGGCATCAAGTTGGAGAAGCATATTTGCTGGAGCCTCCAAAGAAAATAAGCACATTTGCTGGAACCTCAAATGAATAAAGTCTGTCCTTATCTGACATGCTTTGAGATCAGACAAAGAACATTCTTAGTTATTGTCAGGGGTTCAGGAGCAGAGACGCAGAGAAGGGAGGAGACAGAGAGCGAGGGGGAGGAATACGAAGGAAGGATGAGTGGGGATGACGACCCGAGATCACCGAGCCTGTCTAGCGAGTCCGAGGATTCCCAGAAGGGAGCGCCAGCAGCCAGAGCAAGGGGGGAGAGCAGGGGGACACCCCAGGAAGAAGGGTCCAGAGAGGGATCAGAAAGCAGCAGTTGGAGATCGGGACCCACGTTCCCAGCCGGGAGCAGCGGGGAGAAAGGGGACCAGATATCGGGCTCCGGAGACTTTCAGAAGGAGGGAGGGCATGAGTCAGGAGTAGTCACGCCCACCTCGGGGAGCGAGGAAACGATCAAGAGGAAAGTGGAGAGTTGGGCGCGCGCGCCAAGTTCAAATGTAACGGAAGCTGGCGCAGCCAGCAGCCCAGAGAGTGAACCGAGTCCCAAAGCCCGCCGCAAGGAGCCGGAAGGGTCAGGGGGGTCCGCGTCAGAAGAGAGTAGGAAAGGAGAGACCCAGGGGGGCAGGAGGACCCAGAGACGGAAGGAAAGGCGCAGGAGGTGGAGCAAGGCTAGGGTATTAAGCTGGTGCGCTAGAGGCGGAGACTCAGACGGGTCTTCGTCGTTCTGACCTAGAAGAAGTAGGGCTGCACGTTGCAGTTTGGAAATGGAACCTGTAATCCAATAAAGACTCTTTGAAACTGAACGCTGGCTGACTTGGTCCTATGTGAGCTGGGACTGGGCGGCAGCCCTGACAGTAAGACCCGTCTCACAAGCTTCTGACACCTGATACCTCGCAGCGGAGACAGAAGCAGCTGGAGGAGGGGATCGGTGTGTGGGAGCAAGCTCACGACGGTTGGCAAAGATGACGGAAGCAGAGAAAGTTTCAGCGCTGCAACAGGCAGTTACCCAATTGAATGCGGAGGTACTGGCATCCAAGAAAAGGGAGGAGGATGTGGCAGCCGCCTACCGAGATCTCCACGCCAGGTTTGAAGCATGGGTTAAGCATGGGCAGCCAGGACCCAGACCGGAGGGGGTTGGGTTGGCACGGAGAGCAGGAGGGCTGGTGGCTCACTTCGATGGGAATTTACAACAGTACCCCAACTTTCGAGCAGATGTGATGTGCGCACTGCAACTGCTGGCAAAAGACTTTAGAGATGAGCAAGAGAAAGTGGGGTTTATACTGTCCCATTTGCATGGGGATGCGAAGGCGTGGCTGCGCAATTTGTGGAGGGATAAAGATCCGGCGCTTCAGAGTGCAGATGCCTTTATCAAAGCGATGGATGCATGTTTTTTGTCTACCATTGATGTGGATCTTGCCCGACGGGAGATTCATGGACTGAAACAAGGGAGGGCGAGCGTCCGACAGTACCACGCCCGCTTTTTTGCGCTGGTCAGTGCATTGGAATGGGACCGGGACTCGCCCCCAGTCAGGGACCTGTTCTGGGAGGGTCTCAGCTCTGCTGTGAAGGATGAAATTGCGAGGGGGGAGAGGCCCCGAAGCACGCAGGAGGTGGTCCAAAGGGCGCTGACTGTGGGGGTGAGGCTGGAAGAACGTCCATGGTGCAGAGATGAAGGACGTGGAGGGCGCGAAGCAGCGAGAAGTTTCTCTTTCGTTCCAAGGGAAGCAGCGCGTGCGCAATCCACACCTCCGCCAGGAGGGGGAGTGGAACCTATGGAGGTGGGAGGCGCCAGGGCTCAGTCAGCTAGCAGAGCCTCTGCACCGACAGCAGTCAAGACTAAACCTCCTAGAGGGACCAGGAAGTGTTACATATGCGAGAGCCCTCAACACTTGGCGAAAGAGTGTCCCCAGAGGAGCTCCAAGCACACTGCAGCCTCCGCAACGGTGAAAGTGGCCACGCAATACAGCGAAGCCCAGCAGGGAAACGACGATGTCTGGCTGGAGACAGAGGCACTGGGGCCCAGCCAGACGCATCAGTGAAGCAGTCCCCAGCGATATTGCAACCCACGGACCCCCTCCCACCCAAACCAGTAGTGCAACTCACAGCGTCTCTCCAGCTACCCAATGGAGTCACCATCGAAGTGCCGCTTTCTGTGGATTCTGGAAGCAACGCAGACTTTATAGCACAGGATTTTGTGGAGCAGCACGCTATAAAGCTGCTGCCTGCCACTCTGCCCCTGCAAGTCGTCACAGTGGATGGCAGAGAGTTGCTAGGGGGGCAGGTGGTGAAGCAGACGCCACCAATGGTGATGCAACTTGGTAACCACAGGGAAGTCATCAGTTTTAATGTCACCCGACTGTCGGACACGCCCATTGTGTTGGGCATGAGTTGGCTGGACAGGCACAGTCCAACGCTGGCTTGGTACCAGAGACAGCTGATCTTCGGCTCCTCTTACTGCGCAGAACACTGCATCCTGCCCAGGCAGGAGGGGGAGGAGGAGGACTCACAACTGCAGTTGGGAACGTTGCAAGCAGTTCCCCACAAATACGCGGACTTTCTGGAGGTCTTCTGCGAGAAAGAGGCAGACAAGCTACCACCGCACAGGCAATATGACTGCAAGATTGACCTCCTGCCAGGGGCGACGCTGCCGAAGGGGAAGCTATATTCCATGTCTGAGGACGAACTACAGGAACTCAAACAGTTCATCGATCACAATTTGCAGCGCGGTTTCATCCGGGAGTCCAGCGCAGTAGGGGGCAGTCCTGTTTTCTTCGTGAAGAAAAAGGACACGCCCCAAAAAAGATTGGTCGTGGATTACCGCCTCTTAAACAGAATGACCAAGCCCTCCGATTTCCCTATGCCCAGGATTGACGACCTGCTGGCGACGGTGCGCAAGGGACGCGTGTTCACCAAGTTGGACCTGCGAGGAGCGTACAATCTCATCCGTATGAGGGAGGGCGATGAGTGGAAGACAGCCATGTTCACGCCTCTGGGCACCTACGAATATAGAGTTATGCCTTTTGGATTGCAAAATGGCTCCCACGTTTTTCAAGCTTTTATGCATCACGTGTTGGCGGGACTCCTCTACAAGAAGTGCGTCTGCTTTCTGGATGACATCCTGATATTCTCTGACTCGCAGCAAGCACACGACCAGGACGTTCGGGAGGTGCTGAAGAGGCTGCAGCAGCATAGACTGTACGCCAAACTGGAGAAGTGCCAGTTCGACACGACGGAGGTGGATTTCTTGGGTTACAAGCTGTCGGACAAGGGGCTAGCCATGGACAGCGCCAAGGTTCGTGCGGTGTTGGATTGGAAGAGTCCGCGCAACCGGAAAGAGGTCCAGAGGTTTGTCGGATTCGCCAATTTCTATCGCAAGTTCATCAAGGGGTTCGCGATGCAGACGGCAGCTATTACGGACACGCTAAGCTCCAAGAAAAAGAAATTCATCTGGACGGAGCAGGCGGAGCGGTCCTTTCAGACACTCAAGCGTCTCTTCGCGTCGGAAGAGCAACTGCTGCATATCGACCCCAGCAGACCGCTGAGGGTGGAGACAGACGCGTCCGATAGAGCAGTGGGAGCGGTACTGCTGCAGAAGGACCCGCAGGGGGTCTGGAGGCCGGGGGCGTTCTACTCCAGAAAGCTCAGCAAGTCGGAGCAGAACTACACCATCTGGGATAGGGAGCTGCTTGCCATTCATGCAGCTTTCAAGGCGTGGAGGCACTTCCTGATCGGCGCCAAGCACACGGTGCAGGTCTGCACGGACCACAAGAATCTGGAGCACTGGCGCACGGCTCGGTTCCTGAACCAGAGGCAGATCCGTTGGGCGGAGTTCTTTGCTGACTTCAATTTCCGAATTGAGTACGTCCCGGGTGACACCAACATCATGGCGGATGCCCTGTCCCGAAAACCGCAGTACCTCGAAGAGGCGACGCCAGCGGCGGCCATGCACATCTTCGCGCCAACAGCGTGGGCGTGCGCTTCAGCCACAGTAGACCTGGATGCGGTGCGAAGGGCGTTGACGGACGACTCATTCGCGCAGGCGAAGATGGCAGAGGTGCACAAGGGCACGGCGAAGGGCGACGAGTTCCAGATACGAGACGGCTTGCTCTTACGTAAAGGGGCCGTCTACGTGCCGGGAGACGAACTTCGCGCCCGGGTACTGCAGCAGCTGCACGACGCACCCACGGCCGGGCACTTTGGCACAGAAAAAACGGTGGAATTGGTCGCAAGAGACTTTTGGTGGCCCAGACTGAGGGGGGAAGTCGCGGACTACGTCGCGAGGTGCGACACCTGCCAGAGGGCCAAGCCGGTGCACAAACCACCGGCGGGACTGCTGGAACCGCTGCAAACGCCGTTTGAACCATGGGAGAGGGTGGCCCTGGACTTTGTCACGGATCTACCCAGCTCGAGAGGCAAGACAGCTGTACTAGTGGTGGTGGACTTGTTCACCAAGATGGCACATTTCATACCGTGTGCGAAGGTGGCCACGGCAGAACAAACAGCCAAATTGTTCATAGATCACGTGTTCAAAGTGCACGGGCTGCCACGGTCTATACTGTCCGACCGCGGACGCCAGTTCATCTCGAATTTCTGGCAAAAGCTGATGGGCTTCCTGAACGTCAAGATCAACCTGACATCGGCAAGGCACCCGCAGACCAACGGGCAAGCGGAGAGGGTCAATGCCATCATGCAGCAGTACCTGAGATGCTATGCCAATCAACAGCCGGCGACGTGGGTGGATTACCTGCCGCTCGCCGAATTCGCCTACAACAACACGAAACACGTATCCACAGGGGTGACGCCGTTCTTCGCCAACAATGGGAGGAATCCCAGAACCTTCCCGGGACTGGACAGAGTGGGGGAAGGGGAACCACAGACGGCGGACGCTTTCGCATCTGAGTTGCAAGAGGTCCACGATCAACTCAGACGGCAGCTGGAGCTGGCGAAGCACGCATACAAGGTCCAAGCTGACAAGCACAGGCGAGTGGGCGAGGAGATCCGAGTGGGAGACTGGGTCTGGTTGGCAGCCCACGCGGTGCCGACCCGATCGTTAGCCAAGAGGAAGCTAGGGCACAAGCAACTCGGTCCATACCGAGTCGAAGCGCAGATCAACCCGGTGGCTTTCCGGCTGGTGCTACCAGAGGGTTCCAGGATGCATCCGGTGTTCCACAGGTCGGTGCTCACTCCCTACAGGGCACCGCACAGGTTCCAGGAACCAGGAACGGCACCGAGTCAGTCTCCGGAGCGGACGGAGGTGGGAAGATTGCCACAGCAGGACCCCATCAACGAAGTCACGGAGATTTTGGACTCCAGATGGGGGGAAGACGGAGTAGAATATCTACTAGCAAGGGAGGGCACCCGGGCCAGTGCTAATAGCTGGGTGCCGGACTACGCCTTGGAGGAACCCCTGCTCAAGGATGAGTTTCATGCCCTTTTCCCACACAGACCTATGCCAGCGGGCTTCTTCGACGACTGGTTGTTCACGCCCACGCTTTCCTCCAGCACGTTCCATGGCTTCGACTCGGAAGGGGAACCCGCACCGCGCACACGTTCCCCAGAGGGGTCACCGGAGGGTTCGGCGTCCGACAACTCGTATTGGTGGGACGATCGGCCAGAGGAGCAGTGGCGCCGGAAGTGGCAGGAGACACCAGGTCCAGCGACAGACGCAGAGACGGACATGGACGTTTGCGGGGAGGACCTTGGTTTCGAGCACGGCGGCACCGAGATGGAGGCGGAGGAGACCACTGTTGACGAACGCGGGGAGGAAGACTCGGAGGTCTTCAGTTGGCGGCCAGCAACGGGGAGCGAACTGTATCCGACATTCACTCCCGTGATGACGGAGCACCCACCAACCACCCTTGAAAGCGGGGAGGGGGGAAGGGGGGGCTTCGAGGGGGGGATGGATGTCAGGGGTTCAGGAGCAGAGACGCAGAGAAGGGAGGAGACAGAGAGCGAGGGGGAGGAATACGAAGGAAGGATGAGTGGGGATGACGACCCGAGATCACCGAGCCTGTCTAGCGAGTCCGAGGATTCCCAGAAGGGAGCGCCAGCAGCCAGAGCAAGGGGGGAGAGCAGGGGGACACCCCAGGAAGAAGGGTCCAGAGAGGGATCAGAAAGCAGCAGTTGGAGATCGGGACCCACGTTCCCAGCCGGGAGCAGCGGGGAGAAAGGGGACCAGATATCGGGCTCCGGAGACTTTCAGAAGGAGGGAGGGCATGAGTCAGGAGTAGTCACGCCCACCTCGGGGAGCGAGGAAACGATCAAGAGGAAAGTGGAGAGTTGGGCGCGCGCGCCAAGTTCAAATGTAACGGAAGCTGGCGCAGCCAGCAGCCCAGAGAGTGAACCGAGTCCCAAAGCCCGCCGCAAGGAGGCGGAAGGGTCAGGGGGGTCCGCGTCAGAAGAGAGTAGGAAAGGAGAGACCCAGGGGGGCAGGAGGACCCAGAGACGGAAGGAAAGGCGCAGGAGGTGGAGCAAGGCTAGGGTATTAAGCTGGTGCGCTAGAGGCGGAGACTCAGACGGGTCTTCGTCGTTCTGACCTAGAAGAAGTAGGGCTGCACGTTGCAGTTTGGAAATGGAACCTGTAATCCAATAAAGACTCTTTGAAACTGAACGCTGGCTGACTTGGTCCTATGTGAGCTGGGACTGGGCGGCAGCCCTGACAGTTATGATCATACTAAGGTGTGGATCTATTGATCTATCTATTGTCCATCTCCATGTACATAGGATACTGTTTTATACTGAGTTAGACCATTGGTCCATCTATATATCAGTACTCTATATTGACTGGCAGAGGTTCTCCAGGATTTCAGGCCAGATTCGTTCTCACTCAGTCAATCCCAAAGCAGGCATTGACTGATCACCTAACAGGTGGTGACTTCAAGCATACTGATCAGAGGCACTTCAAAGCTCCACCCTGGACTCTTCGCAAGCCCTGCATTGTCTTGATGATCCTCACTTGATGTAATTGTGAAGTCAGGTGATTGACAGCCCTGTGTGGTATAGGGCAGATATGTATCTGGCCACCTGGCCAGATCCGATTCCTTACTCTTAGGGGAAAGCATTGAGGAAAGAGGAAGATAGTCATATTCAGGTACCTCTTTCATATCATTACATAATGAGGTGACATAATGACTAAGGGCAATGAGCTTTCCAGGAGATACCCATGAGACATTGGCCAACCAGATACCCATAAGCAGGACCTGGGTGAAATTTCCAGCAACTGGCATTCAGAAACATACTGCCTCCAACAGTGCAGGCAGAACACAGCCATCATGACCACTAGCCATTTGATCTATTTGATCTTCTTTCAAAAGCATCCAAGGTGACACCTTTCAGAGCGATGCTTTGAGGTTGCTCTGAGTCAAAGTCTGGGAAGTCTCTTGGCTTCCATAGTTTTAAGTTTTCATCCACTTGTTTAAAAATGCAGAGATACATCCTCATAGCAACACACCTATTTTAAAATGCAAGAGAACAGATGGGGGTCTCTTTGGGAAACCTAATATAGTTCTCAAGACATAGCCAGGAACTGATTCCAGATCTAGAGCACAACAGTGGATCCACATTGCCATCTCAAATTTGATTTTAGCTCCCAATATGTTGTTTTGAGGTGTGTATTTTTTTTTGGGGGGGGGACAGGGGACAGACTCCCCATAAATGTTGGATTTAGTAAAAGTGAGGATCGATCATGGTTTTATTAAAACTGCACCAAACACTGCTTGATTAAGTTTAGGATAACAAGCTGGCCCAGCTCGACGTAGTTGGCTCAGCACAAGCCATTAACAAAGGCTGAAATGGCCAGTCATCAACCCATTAAAAGAAGCCATCACAAGTCTGGAGACTGCCAGGCACACAGGGGGAGGTTGCCAAGGGGCAATGATGTAAGCAGAAGAGGAAGTCACATTTGGCAAGGGTTTCTGGGAAGAAAAAGGAGGAGGGTAGGCAGAAGCCATGCTGGAGCAGGCTGATGGCACAGAGGCACAGAGATGGCTGCTTGCTTGGCTGCTTTTGAATCTAACGTTGCACTTCTGCAGGAAGCAAGCCCCTCTTGAGATGTGAATGTTCTGAACTTTCTCACAGTAGACTCAACTGTACATATGTGTAAATAAAACCATATACAGTCGTACCTTGGTTGCTGGACATCTTCGAACTTGTACGTTTCGGCTCCTAAAAGATCGAAAACCGGAAGTGAATGTCCTGGCTTTTGAACGATTTTCAGAAGCCAAATATCTGGCATGGCTTCTGCAGCTTCTGATTGAGTGCAGGAAGCTCCTGGACCTAATCGGAAGCTGCGCCTTGGTTTTCAAACCATTCTGTTTGAGAACCAAAGTATGACTGTATCTTAAAGATGCTACAGTTTCCACTGTGCCTGATTTCCAATGGAAACACAAACCGTGGCTAATATTGGGGGTGGCAGGTAACAATATTAAGGACAGAGAGAAGAGCTCACGCCCTGTATTCGCTGTAACTCATTGGGGTGCCCATTCACACATTGCTGAAAAAGAGGAAATGTATCAGCTCCCCCGCCCCCAAGAAGAAAAGAAAAAAGTCATAGGGGTTTGCATAACATTTGTGCATACTAACTTACACATAAAGAAACACACTTAGAAATAGTTATTATAATTAATAATATAGAAATGTAACACATCTCACCATATTGGAGAAGACTGTGCATGTTCAGTTTGCTGTTCAGGTGCCAGCTGCTCTCAAGATTATGGTTTGAAGGCACACGAGGCCAACACCTTGCTGAAGAACAGCTGGCCTGGATCTGGTCAGTATCTGGATAGATGACCACCTGTGAATCACAGGTACACCACTTTGTGTCCCGTGATGGAAGAAAGGTGGGATATAAATGCATGAAACTTTTTAAAAAAAACTATTGATAGGGAACTTCAAGGGCCCTGCTCTTCCTTCTTATTGTCCTTTATTTTTAAACTGGACTGGGGCAAGACAGCCCTTCAAACAGAGGACTCCTTCCAATACAGGACTGTCCTCTGTAAAACAGGACTCAGGGCTGGTGTAGAGTTCAGGGATGTTTTGGGCAGTGTGTTGACTCATAAACTGGTAATGAATATGCCTTCACCCAGTGCTTGGAATGAGTCAGACAGTTGCTCCATCTAACTCAGTGTAACTTGTCTACACTGACTGACAGCAGCTCTCCAGGATACAAGGCAGGAGTATCTCCCAACCATACATGGAGATGCCAGATATTGAAGCTGGAACCATCTGCTTGCAAGGCAGGTGCTCCACCACGGAGCTATGGCCCTTCCCAAGCTCTCATTTTTCCTAATTCCATTGCCGAGAATAACGACCTCCAGGAAACAAGAGAATTGGACTTGTTCAACAATATCATGACCATCAGCGTCCCAGGCATGGGGAAGTTCTTATTTTTTAAATAATCAGAAACAACAGCCTTTGTTTTATCATAATTAATACCCAGCTGTTCAGACTTAGAAAAGTTTCTCAAAGCTGATAAGAGATGCCTCAAGCCAATTTGTGCATAAGAGCAGAAGATCATATCACTGGCATACAAGAAAACTGAAAATTTCTTGCTGGTGGCAGAGGGAGGTGGGTGTAGGAATCCCGTTCCTGCTGTGTTCACAAAATGCCCCCCCCCTGTCTGCCTCAGAGAGAGGGGTCCGGCAGTGTGGACCCCCTCCATCAACGCGGTGGCTACGTGTGGCCTTTGGCTCTCTCCAGTTCCAGAACCATCTCATGCAATAGCCATTGTACTTCTATTTTCCTTATTTTTTTCTCCCACTCTCTTTCTCATAATGCACTGCTTCTGTTAATTTGGCACTGGTGTGAAATTCATGGCCTTCAAAATGTTTTTAGACTCAAGCTGCCATCAGCCCTGGTCATCATGGCCAAGAGTCAGGGTTGATAGGTGCTGTAGTCCAAATCCAGCAACATTCAAAGAGCCACAGGTTTCCCAGCCCAGTTATAAGCCATTATTATAAATGGTGAACTGGTTTGAGAGCATTGGTAGAAACTAGATTATGGAACTGTAACAGGTAAACAACCAAACTAACAATTGCAGTAGGTAAATTGCCTGTCATCATGTGCACCTGCCTGTATCTGAGATCATCATCTAAGAACCTTCTCTGGGTTTCCTCACCGTTTGCGGTATGACTGGTAATAATCAAGGAGAGCACCTTTCCATGGTGGCATCCTGACTTTTGAATGCTCTCTACACTGATGTTTGCAGGGACAACATCAAGGGTTGGCATGGGTGGGCCCATGTTGAGGGTCCTCAACCCAGCAGCAGACCCACTGACAAGAGACCACCGAAAGTGCTCCTCTTCCTCACAACTGCAACCTGCTTGAATGAACTTCCCCCCATACCTGGCATCAGTAAAATTGACAGAAAACACGGCGAGAGGGAGTGTTCAAGATGTTCCTATAGTCTAAGTTCTTATCAGAAATAGGAAAGACTGTAGCGCAGTGGTAGAGTACCTGCTTTGCATTCATAAAGTCCCTGGGTCAATTCCTGGCATCTCCAGGTAGCAGTGAGAGACATTCTTGCCTGAAATGCTGGAGATTCTCTGCCAGACAGTGTGGTCAGTACGGAGCCAGATGGACCAATAGTCACTCAGGATAAGGGAGAGAAGGATATTCCTAAAATCCTGTGATCAAGGTTCTTTGCAATTTAGCTTATCACCTGCCTATGGAACAGAACAGTCTTGTAAGAAGCCCACACAAAAATGTCTGTTAGCTTTCTGCGACTGGCAGGGATAAGTGTTTTCCTAGGAACACAAAATGACTGAGGGCACAGGCCCATAAGACATATAAGTGCATATGCTAATTTAGCTGTATAGGTGCAAAATTCAGGTTGACCAGTCCTGGGGGCCACATAGAGGCTTAGATGGTCACATTTGGCCCCTCAGTCCTGAGTTCCCTAGAGCGAGAACATGTTTATGCTATATACATAGGTATACCCCTGCCAAAAATCTTGTGCATAAACAGGAAATGGCGCACAAATTTCCATGCTCCAGGTCCAGTGTTCTGGCCATTACAGGACTAGCCCCTCAGTTAGTAGAATAATAGAACTGCAGATTTAGAAGTGACCCTGAGGCTCATCTAGTCTAACTGCCTGCAATGCAGGAATCTCAACTAAATCAATTTTTTGGGTGTGTGTGTAATACAATTCAGCAATTGTTTATCTGAAATATTTGCATCTACCTGGGCTGGAAGCATGACACCAACACATATCTTCCCATACATATGTGATGATTTCTGCTCTCTTCCCCATCACCCACACCCAGGGATTTTCAACTAGGTGATAAGCTGGAGGCTTATTGTTCCTGTGTTCAAGGAACACCTCCTCTTGCTTCATAATTTGGGTGTGTTGCTTTCTTTTTGCAGCTGGCTGGCAGGATGATATAAGATCCTCATTGTTGATTCCCCAGAGAGGATTAGTATGATATGACTTTCAGGTTGATTGATGGCTGGAGGTGAGGCCAGGCAAAATCTGCCACATGGATGAGCAGTTTGGGGTGCACTTGTGAGAATGGGGAAAATCAGCATCCATGGACAGTTCTCTTCTAGGTTGCAAAGCCAGGGTAGGACCCTGTAAGGAATTGCCTGAAAAAGAACCAGAGAGAAATGGATAAAATGCTACCTGGACACAGGAATTGTGTGACTCTCAAATAGGAAAGTAAGAAGGCGTCATTTTCATAGAATCATGGAATTGTAGAGTTGGAAGGGAACATGAGGGTAACTTAGTCCAGCTCCCGGCAATGCAATTTCCATTCTGCCCTATATTTGTCATATTGAGCAGTTTCCATTTTGCTGCAGTTCGTCTTCTGCAAACACTGCATTGTTCTTCCCGCTGTCCATTGTAATGAAATCACACTATTTACATTAAGTTACATTGTCATTACATCATTCTACCCCATTCATTTCAATGCAAAGGCAATGCAAATGGGAGGGAAATGCAACCAATTACATATCCCAAAGCAACAATGACAGCAACTGCTGATTATATTCAGAGGACTGATTTCCATTCCAGATATGGGAGAAATAAACGAACACTGGCAATTTCCACTCCCATTTTCATTTTTGTCAGAATTCTCCAACATCCCAACTCTCAAATGCTGCAATTCTCCATAAAAGGAAACCTAGCCCATAAGTGTTCAGTAATAGTAATTCATTGTATGTACTGGGGCTGCCTCTGAAAGATTTCCGCCCCAGGGGAACTTGCAATCTAAAATTCACCACTAAAGTGTTCTTCCCTGAGCCATAAATCATGGGCATATGCTGGCATTTTAGTGAGGTGGCTCTGGCACTATGGATATGGAGCATGAGGTTTCTGCTCTTCTGAGAAAGGAATACTGCATGATGAACATGTGTGAGTTCCAGGAGATAGGAACAGGGCATGGATGGTTTGATGGGACGAAACAGGTTGATCTAGCATTGTTATAAAGGATCTACAACCACCACTGACCATAATAAGGGTCACAATAAAAGCTAAGAGAGCAAAATAATAGTAATAATTTATTATTTGCACCCCACCCATCCGACTGGGTTGCCCCAGCCACTCTGGGTGGCTTCCAGACAATGGAAGTGTTTGGAACTTCCATTGTCTGGAAGCCACCCACCCATCCAAAGTGGCAAGGAATCACAGAGAGAAAAAGCAAGGAGATCCATTCTCCAAGGGACTAGAGGAAAGTGAGATGAGAGGTGCAGTGAAGAGGAAACAGAGCTAGGAACAGAAAATCAAAGGCCCCCCCAGTTCAATGGAAGAGGATGTGCTTTGCATGCAGAAGGTATCAGGTGCAATCCCTGGCTTCTCCAGGTAAGGGATGTTTTCATGTCTGAACCCCTGGAGAGCTGCAGGCAGCATATGCAGTACTGAGTTAGATGGACCCTGACCCTGTACAGTGGTACCTTGGGTTAAGAACTTAATTTGTTCCGGAGGTCTGTTCTTAACCTGAAACTGCTCTTAACCTGAAGACCACTTTAGCTAATGGGGCCTCCTGCTGCTGCGCCACCACCGCACGATTTCTGTTCTCATCCTGAAGCAAAGTTCTTAACCTGAGGTAGTATTTCTGGGTTAGCGGAGTCTGTAACCTGAAGCGTCTGTAACCCGAGGTACCACTGTATAAGACAGCTTCCTATGCTCATAAATCTAAAACAATGTAATTGATACTGTAAATCACTTTGATATGCCTCATGGGAAGCAATGCATACATGATGATGATGATGATGAATAGGCAAGGAAAGAACCAAATCTACCAAGGCAATTAAGTTGTTGGCTTGCCCAGACAAGAGATCTGTATGGGATGCAGAAATTAAGCAGAGGGTGCTATCTAAGCAATTTACAAAGCCAGACAGTACCGGCCATTGACTGAGTCCTGGCATTAGTACAGAAAGGAGTTCAAGGCCTATGCTTTGATAGCTTGCCGGTCAAAGAGACCACCCGGATAGTGGCAGATGTGGTTCTGAGCCACTTTGCTTCTGACCGCATTGTTCGAGTGTGAATGAAAGCCTCCACCACCATCCCAGCTTGCCAGTAGAAGCGGCATGCTTATTTGGATGGGTGTGTTTCAGTAATGAACTCCTCAATCCCTTCTGGCTCTCTTGTCAATTTCAAGCATGACACAGACACAAAGGTACCTTTTTATAGGTAGGAAATTATAGGTGCTGGTACTTCAAAGGCTTTTTGCACCAAGAGCTTTTCCCTTTGATAAATGACAGCATTGTTAATGATGATTTATTGCAGAGGCCAGCTCAACAAACCAAAATAACTTGTTTCCATGCATTGGCTTCAGAGTAGGTTAATTCCGCCCCCCTGCTTTGGACTATCCATCGCCAGGAGGTAGCTGGTTAACAGCTGTTTAAGTACTGGTGAAACATCTCATTTATTAACTTGTCATCACCTGTCATAAAGTTTAGCCAAATGCAAAGTGATTGTGCACTTAAGTCTGAGTAATTACCCTGTTATTAAAGCAGGCTTACTTCATCTAGCCTCGTGAAGGCTTACCTTACCTTTGTTCCATTTATTTTGAAACCAAATAAGTACCGAACTGAATGTATTCACCTTGCCTCTGTTCTGAAAAAGTTCACACCTACACCATGCAATTAAAGTACATTTCCACAGCCATGGCTCTCTCCACAAGAATCCTGGGCACTTCAGTTTGGTGAGGGGGTCCCCTAACAACTCTCAGCCCCCTTAAGAAGTTACACTTCCCAGAATTCTTGGGGAGAAGCCATGACTGCTAAAGTGGTACAAGAGTACTTTCAATGGATGGTGCAGATATGGGCATACTATATGTTTACATGTGAATGTGTGTAATAACAATGGCCCTCCCTCCAACAGCTGCTTTCTCCTCTTGAGAGCCACAGACCCCATGAATATCCTTCTGGGAGTGGTGGGTGGAGTCAGGGCCAAAGGTGGCCAAAGTCAGATGTGGCAGCCAGACTGGTGACTGGGAATGGCCGCCAGGACCATATAACACCCATCCTAAATGAGCTACACTGGCTTCCGGTACATTTCCAAGCACAATTCAAAGTTGGTGCTGACCTTTAAAGCCTTAAACGGCCTTGTCCCTGTATACCTGAAGCAGCCAAAAGCCTATCGTTCAGCTGGGACACTGAGGTCTATTCAAGGGCCTTCTGGCTGTTCCCTAACTGCAAGAAGTGAAGTTACAGGGAACCAGGGAGAGGGCCTTCTCGGTAGTGGCGCCCACCCTGTGGAACGCCCTCCCATCAGATGATGCCAAATAGATAAACAACTGCACAACTTTCTGAGGACATCCGTATCAGGAAGTTTTTAATGTTTGATTTATCATTATGTTGTTATATTCTCTTGGACGCTGCGGGTCAGATGGGCAGGCAATAATAATAATAATAATAATAATAATAATAATAATAATAATAATAATAATTAGAGAGAAGGTGCACGTCTCTTGTTTGATCAGTGTCTTCGCTTTCATGTAAACCAAGTGTCTAAACCACTTATATACCTGGTGCATCTTGTAACCTGTGCCTTGCCTATGTACTGATCTTTTATGCATTGAAGTCTCTGGCAGAAAGACAGATGGGAGTCTGAGTTCTTCATCTGGCAGGGAGGGCCAGGATCTACAGTTGGTTCCATTCCAGTCACACAAAAGCCAGAGGTTTCTACATTCTCCCCTCCCCCAGTTCTCTTCCTAGGCAAGCAAGAGACATTATGGAAGGACACCTTCAGGGCCATTTCTGGCCTACAGGCCACAGGTTTTCCACCCTGTTCTAGGCTAACAATCTTCTGGAGCAATTTGGAAGTGTGTGTGTGTGTGTGTGTGTGTGTGTGTGTGTGTGTGTACACATGACCCTTCCTCTTCCTCTGTTTTTGGAAACATAATAGGCTCCAGTCATTTTCCTTTTCCCCAATTCCAAATGAAATATTTACCATATGAAAGCTCTATTCATGTGTAGGGCACATGTACATTGAGGGTGGATTGGGGCTGTGCTGTTAGACCTACCACTGAGTCTTTGGCTTGTTCTTTGCTCAGCGATTTCTACCCTCACATCTCCTTAAAAGCAGTGGGTAACTTCTTCAAAAACCTAAAAATAAAATAATAAAACTCCCCTCAAGCGTAGTGCAGATTTGGCAAAGTTCCAGGGGAAAAAGTCTCCTCCAGACTGAAGCACCTCCTCTTCCCCCCAGATTTTCCAAGGTCAGTAAAAATGAGAACAATTGCAAATATTAATTAAAAACAACACCTCTGCTCCACAGATTTCTCTCCAGCATTCATGTGTAAGTTGATAAGGGAATTTGAGCCAATCATAAATCTATCTCAGATGCAGCAAGAGATTTTCTTTTGCAATTAACAAGCTGGGTGTGTTGTGCAGTCATTACAAACAAGGTAAAACATTCCTTGGCATGTCTTCTCTGTGGAGGCTAGTGGAAAATGTGGAGGCCAGCAGGCATGCTAAGAGGATTCTGTGTGATTCTATGCCCCAGGAATACAGAAAAACTCAGGCGGTTGGATCCAGACTAGGGATGGACACATCTCACAGTTTTGTATCTCATTTCCCCCCAGTACTTGAGTTCACTTCTCTACATTTCTAACAGTAGAAGCAGAACACAGTCTTCATGGTTTGTAGCTGCTGCTGGCTTCATCCACTAAGAATTTGTCCAATCCTCTTCTAAAGTCATCATGTTGGTGGCCATCATTACACCTTATGAGACTGGATTCCATAGTTTAACTATGCACTGGGTATACAAGTACGTTCTTTTGTCTGTTGTGAATTTTCATAGAATTGTAGAGTTGGACGGGACCTCAAGGGTCATCAAGTCCAATCCGCTGCAATGCAGGAATCTCAACTCAAGCATCCATGACAGATGGCCATCCAACCTCTGCTTAAAAACCTCCAGTGAAGCAGAGTCCACAACTTCCTGATGAACAGCTCTTACTGTCTGAAAGTTCTTCTAGCATTCAGCTTCACTGGAGGTCCACGAGTTCTAGCACTATGATAGAGGGAGGAAAAACTTTTTCCTGTCCACTTCCTCCACTCTTCCCAGTATTAACTGACCCAAATTGTACCTCCCAAGTCGTGTGCTGATTGGACTGCAGTTGTCCATCACATGTCAGCTTTCTCTGAATGTTGTGACATGGTTCTCAGCTCATTAAAAAGTATCAATATCAAAAATGAGTTTTCAAATGGAAATGAAAGGCATATGATATTGAGAAATGCGAACTCAAGAGGAAATATGTTCAAATGCACATAAAAAAGGTAAAGGGACCCCTGACCATTAGGTCCAGTCATGGCCGACTCTGGGGTTGCGGTGCTCATCTCGCTTTACTGGCTGAGGGAGCCGGCGTACAGCTTCCGGGTCATGTGGCCAGCATGACTAAGCTGCTTGTGGCGATCCAGAGCAGCGCACGGAAACGCCGTTTACCTTTCCGCTGGAGTGGTACCTATTTATCTACTTGCACTTTGATGCGCTTTTGAACTGTTAGGTTGGCAGGAACTGCTAGGTTGGCAGGACAAATGTACATATTTTAGTATTATTTATATGCATTTCCCCCCTCTGGAAAATCATTTTTTAAAATTGCAGATTAATACGAGTGAAAATGATGTTGACTGGAACTAGACTGATTTTCCCATCCCTACAAATGCACAAGGCCAAACCTGAGGACATTCAGGGTCAATGTGGTATAGAGGTTGGAGCGTAGGACTAGGACCTGGGAGACCAGGGTTCAAATCTCCTCTGCCATGAAGCTTGCTGGGTGACCAAGGCCATTTGCTGACTCTTAGCCTAGCCTGCCTCACAGGGCTGTTGCAAACATAAAATGGAAGGGGAGGGTACATTACATTAAGCTCCTTGGATGACATATGAGATACAAACAAATGAATAAGGTTTGTGTATGTGTGTGTGTGCCAATTAGCATCCAATAGCTAATTGGCATGTGCACGCACGCATGCACACATGCACAATGTTAGCTACTCCCTGCGACAAAGTACCCAATTTTGCTCTGCTTTATGTATAGACCACAAAAGAAAGGTGGAATTTGCATTGGTTTTATTCTTTCTTGTAGATTGATACTTGCAAGAGAAAAGAAGAAGGAGAAAAGGGTAACATTTTGTGCTCTGGGTTGAATGTATAATTTTTTTGATTTGTGTATGCTATCTCATTTGAATTGTTTGCTAGGGTTACCACATGGTCTTTTGTGATCTTTATGTGTAAAGGCCACTGAGTACATTGATAATGAATTTGACCCTACCCTACCTGACTTACTCCTAATTTGTCTTCTGGGTTTTCGTTGAACCTAGTTCATTTGGAACTCATTATGAATAGTGTGATTTTGACAGCAGGTAACTGGGCTGGTAATTAAGGAATCATTGGATATGACTTGGAATACTCTGCGTTCAGATTAGGGTTATGTTTGGTAGTTAGTCAAACAGAAGTACTTCAGTTAGCTAACCAAAGTACTGTCTAAACTGACTGTCAGCAGCTTCTCAGGGTTTCAGGCAAGAGCCTTTCCCAGACCAACTAGGAGGTGCCAGGGACTGTATCTGAGACCTTTTACATGCAGGACAGTTGCTCCGCCTCTAGGCTATGGCCCTTCCCCATTTAGCTGGGTGGGACAAAACTTCCCTGAGACTCAACACGGCAGTCCTGTTCTGTGTGGTGTTGAAACCTCCTCAGTTCTCACTTTGCTTAGGAGCAAAGGCACAGCGGTGTGGATGCTGAGTGAGTGAGCCCCAGATCCGTCCTCTCTCTGTCAACAGCAAAATAATGGGCGTGGCGCAAGCCTGGAGGAAATCTGTGTCAGGCTGGTGATGGGAAAATATGGCAGCTTGTCAAAGCAGCTTGGCCTGCAGCAGAGAGACGAGTGAGATTAGTAGGCATTGTCTCACCTGTCGGCAGCCTCTTCAAGGCCTGTTCCTTTTGACAGGGCGGAGGTGTGAGAAGGATTCTCTCTTGATCCCACCCAGGGCTGCACAGGGTGGTGGTGTGTGCATGGGGAGGGAAAGAGAGCTCAGAGGGAATGACTGATATGATATTGCTTTCTTATGTGTTGTGGCTAGAGAGAAGCATTGTTGCCTTAAACCACAGCGGTTGCACGGGCACATGCACACAAAAAAGAAGGAGCTGCCTTGCTTGGAACTGCAGATCTTTTTAGCACGCTTCTGTGTACACAGTGCTGGCTCTGAGCTTGAGAAGCTCATAGGCAAACTGCCCTCTGATGAGTTCCCTCCTCTACTGTTGGGACTTGGTGGCCTTTTTTGTTGTTTAGTCATTTAGTCGTGTCCGACTCTTCGGACCAGAGCACGCCAGGCACTTCTGTCCTCCACTGCCTCCCGCAGTTTGGTCAAACTCATGCTGGTAGCTTCGAGAACACTATCCAACCATTTTCCCCAACATCAGGGTCCTTTCCAGGGAGTCTTCTCTTCTCATGAGGTGGCCAAAGTATTGGAGCCTCAGCTTCACGATCTGTCCTTCCAGTGAGCACTCAGGGCTGATTTCCTTCAGAATGGAGAGGTTTGATCTTCTTGCAGTCCATGGGACTCTCAAGAGTCTCCTCCAGCACCATAATTCAAAAGCATCAATTCTTCGGCGATCAGCCTTCTTTATGGTCCATCTCTCACTTCCATACATCACTACTGGGAAAACCATAGCTTTTACTATACGGACCTTTGTTGGCAAAGTGATGTCTCTACTTTTTAAGATGCTGTCTAGGTTTGTCATTGCTTTTCTCCCAAGAAGCAGGCGTCTTTTAATTTCGTCTTAAAACATGTTTAGGGGTACTCTCATTTTAATTCAAGAAAATCACCATTTCATAGTTCAAATTGGGAAAAATAAATACAGTACCTGGACAAAAGTACAAAGATTCACAAAATGCTTAGGAGGATTTGTACCCCTACGTCCCCCCAGAAAAAAAAGCACTGGCCTTACCTCAGAGGCAGCAGAAGGATCTTTTCAGCCTGTGGGCCACATTCACTTTTGGAAATGTCCCAGGGGCCACACATAGGCAATAGGCGGGGCTAACCCATAAACAGCAGCAGTATGAAAGTGTCCTGGGATGATCCCCTTGCTGAAATTCTGTATTAATGTGTGCGGTTTTTTGTTATGCATTTGGAATTAATTGTTCCATCACGATCTGCTCTGATTTGGAGGATAAATTAGTGTAGAACAACAAATTAAACTGGCAGGGATTAGTTGTTTTCTCAATAGTGGTGGTCAAATCTGGACAAAGTCAATTTAGCATAGCAAGACTGGAAGCACATTGCAAAGAACCAAGATCATAAAACCTTCAGAAGGAATTTGAATCAAGGGATCTCCAGAGCTGGACAACAACACAGAGACTTTGTTTTGTCTCTGTAAGAGTTGCATGACGTACTTGCTGAAAAAGGGAGTGCCAGAGCCAAGTACATAGACATTCTTGATTATCGTGAACTACTGTTGATTAGCATTAGGTCAGACCCAAACACCCCCAGGGACCAGTTTCTACTTGATGAACCAATACACAATTCTGGATGAAGGACATTTCAGGGCAATGCTTGCCTTCTCACAGGAGCACTTCTGAATGCGGCTTTCATTAAGATGCTTTTTATGTCGATTGAAAACTGGGCCAGCATTGCAAAGCTTTCAGAACATCAGGCCATCAAAATGATGATCTGATTTGCAACCACTTGACCCCAATTTTCCACGCACAGAGCAGAACCTCCCCTTTGAAACTCTGATTCTAGGAAAAGATCCGGAAAGCATGTGGTTTTTGAAAACAGCGTTGTTGAAAGTTTCTGGAGATCCTTTTGGCTGGCATGCCATCTCTGATTACATCCGTCGAGTCGCATTATGCTGCTGATACTATCTAATAAGAAGTGATGGATGTGACTGGGATTGGGAAGCTTAAAGAGTGACACTGCAGCCTCAGGAGAGCTGGAGAATCTCTCCCGTTCCTTGCTTTAGCTCTCTTCTGCAAAGGGAGTTTTAAAGGCTGCGTCGCAAAAGAGGATATGTTTTTATCTTCCACCCCATAACACTAGAACTTACTTGGAGGGGGTCACCCAATGACCATGATTGGCTATAGAGCTGGTGGCATATATTGGTCAGGGCGTTGGGACTAGCACCTCAGAGACCAAGCTAACAAGTCAGAATAACAGAACAATATTCCAAATATAAAACAATCCCCAACCTAAATACAGTGCAGTTATAAAAACAAAACAAAGGCATGGTTAAAAACTACTAAACAAGGTGGTGGTGGGGAATCAGCTAAAGGCCTTTTGAACAGTCATGTCTGTCAACTGGCTGAAACCATGCAGTGATAGCGTTGGCAGCCCACATGGGGGGGGGGCAGCACCACAGAAAATGCCTGAGCCCTGTTTGCCATCAGCCATGGATCAAGGGGTTGAAGGGCTTGGAGCAGGACCTCTGATGATGATCAGAGCATGTGAGAAGGAACATATGGAAGAATGTGGACCTTAGGATAGCCAGGTCCCAAGCTGTTTACATTAATGGGTGAATGGACCTCACTTGGCAAGGTGTTCTGTTGGGTGGGCACCACTACAGAGCCTGGCCTAGCCTTGGTTGCCATCAGCCATGCCTTGTGAGATTGAGGGATCTGGAGTAGGATGTCAGCTGATGATTTGAGATTGGAAGGGGAGGGCGGGATGTATGGAAGAAGAGTGGTCTTAAGAATTTACGAGAGAAGGTGGTCCTTAAGATACAAATGGATGAGGGGTTCTCCACGAGCAAACAAGCCCCTGGCTACTTCAGCTGGCTAAAAGGGTTAGATGACTCATGAATGAAAGGGCATGAAAGCAAAAAGATACTTGTTTTGCATATTCCGTCCAGGCTGGGGATGTCTTGGGTTCCGGCTTGCCTTGAACCTTGAACGCTCAGAGGATCCCTTAGGAAGTGTATCGTTCACCTCCTGCCCCTTTGTTGAAAACCTTTGAAAGGAAGAGGCCACCCAACAAAGCCTTCAAAGGGGAATGGTGTTTACAAAGAAAAAGGAACCAGGAGTACATGGTGGAAAGTGCAACCCTATTCCCCTGCTAAAACACCCCTTTTGCTGTTTCTGTGGCTGGCAAGATCCTGCTTAGCAACTTGGAGACGAGTCTACAGGTCTCTGCTCGCTCCTCTTTCCCTGCGCCCATCTAAAGGGAAGACAAGGCAGGGGGAGGAGAGACGAAGGTGTGTTTGACAGCTGAAGAAAAGGGTGTGACAGCCGGAGCTGTGATCACTCAACAGAGCGGCCTGTCAGCTTCCCTTATTGAGTTGTACTTGAAGGGCTGAATAGGAAACAGACCGGGATGCTTTTGAAGTCACATTTCTTTGTTGTGATTCTGTCGCTGCAAAGCCGACGGAAATCTGGCAGGGCAATAATTGTTGTTGGTGCTATGTTTTATATGCAGACGCATTGTTGGGTGCCAGAGGGAGGGGGGAGGAGTGGAGAAAGGAGGGAAGCTTTAAAAAGAGGGCAAAATAGCTGCAGTTGATGATGATAACGATAGATAACAATGTTGAGATTTGGCAGACTTTTTCCAGCCCATAACAACAGTTACAGAGGTTGTCCACACCCGGGGTTCTGTTTGCTTTTCCATTATGGTGTGGGTGGGTGAGACATCAGCTTGTGCTTCCATCCAACTCGTGCAATCTGCTTTACACTGCTTATTATGGACTTATTAAGGGGTTATTATGGACTGCTTGAGCCCTGCCTATGAGTTTCCTGGGTGTGTGTGGCCGGCCACCGGGACAGAATACTGGACTAGCAGGTCTGATCCTGCAGACATTTCAGCTATTAGATCTATATCTCATGTGCTAGCAGATCTGAGGCTGAAACAACAACAAGTCCCTCTAATCAGGGCGCTGGAGGATCAAGCCAAAGGCTTCTCTAGTCATCCTTTCCCCCACAGGGGTCAATCAGTTTCCTCCAGGATTCCCACAAGTAGGAAATCATAGCTTCCAACATTCCTCAGATGAAAATAGGGACATTTCTCACTTTCCTCCAGCTAAGGTTTCTCAACCCCCCCATTTTTTCCTGTCCCCCCCATAGAGCATTTCCATTGTCACTATGCAAACAGGCCACAGTAGGCACACCATCTACCATCCCAAGAAAATTCCTCAATCCCAATTTTATTTTATTGTATTTTTCTTTGGTAGGTTTACAAAAAGAAAAACACACACCAATAAATAAATTTTAGAAAGGGGCACACAAAGCATTTTTTCCCTTCCCACCCAGGGTAGCCCTACCCTCTGCCTACACCTCAGAAACCCACAGCGGGACCTCAGCAGTGGTAGCCTCTCCTCATCCTTGCCTGCTCTCCAGCAGCTGCTACGAGATACCCATGGGAAGAAGCCAGCAGTGGCAGCCATGGGAGGCAAAAGAATGCTCCCTTGTAGCTGCCACTGCTGCCATCGCCACCACTCAGGACAAGTGCTGGCCCATCCTCCCCTCTGAGCTCAGTGGTGGTGGCACCAGCAGGGGAATTAGGGATGTTCTAGGACAGCGGTTCTCAACCTGTGGGTCCCCAGATGTTTTTGGACTACAACTCCCATCATCCCTGAGCTCTGGCCTTGCTAGCTAGCGGTGATGGGAGTTGTATTTCAACAACATCTGGGGACCCACAGGTTGAGAAAGGCTGTTCTAGGATCAATTCAGAAGCCAGGATGGCTTTCATAATTCTGGGACTGTCCCTGGAAAATAGGGGCACTTGGAAGGTATGGGAAATGGAGGCAATAGCTTTCTCCTGCTGATGCAACCTAGTGATTGGTGCTTAGAGGCTTACTTCTTCAGATTCTAGTAATTCCATACAGCCAGGGTTAGGCCCATGCTGCTCAAAGGTAGGATCAGTATTTTTCTCTTGTGATGTTAACTCAAATTCTGTGTCGATTTATTCTATTACCCCCTACTTATGCATATACAGTGGGTGGGAGGAGGAAGAGGGGGAGAGTTTAGTCTTCTGCAACTGGTAGAAATAATTCCAATATATGAAAGTCTATTTAATTTTCAGAAATTGATTCTGTTCTGACAGACATGGAGAGGGGTTTTAGAGTTCTCTGTGCGTTGCTCAGAACATTTGAAGTCTATCATGGTGATAATGAGGTCTAGAAACTTACTTTCCTTTTTCAATGAAAACTGAGATTCTTGGGTTGCAGAGATCCCTGCCAAATAATTACTTCTCCAGTTTTGCTGCATGTTGCCTTCTAAAGGCAGCCTCCATTCTTATTTGGTATCACGCTTCCCTGACCTTCAAGGTCTGTGGTTATTGACATTTTGCTCCGGCTGAGTCAATATTAACTTCTTAGGCCAATGGATAATAAATAGAAAAAGAGAAAAAAAATAAGCAATGCACAGTTAATATTGATTTATGATTATTTGGGCCCTTTGCATGACTTTCCCACGCACAAGCCAACTTTCAACAAGCAGGGATTAAATGCTTCTTAGTGCCAAGAGGCGAAACAATAAGGGAAGAAGGTCTGTTCCAAGGTTAAAAATACAGTCAGATCCTTTAGAGTAATTGTTTATGGTGAGTAAGCTTTCAAGCATGGTTTATATGAGAAACTGGCTGGTCTTGTAGCTGATTCACAAAGTTTTGGGGGAAGGCTGCAGCTCAGCCATACAGTAGAGCACAAGGCTTGCATGGAGAAAGTCCTGAGTTCAGATCTCATGCAAAGAAGGGCTGGAGAACAATATACAGAAGTTGTTGGGCTCCAAGTCCCATAATTCTTGACCATTGGCCATGCTGGCTGCAGCTCGTGGGAGTTGGAATCAGACTTCTGGAGGGCTGTCCCTGGCTTAAAGGTCTCTCAAGTAGCCATACCAGAAATATCTTTGTATACATCTTTAGCAAGTAGGAATGGACCAATCAGCCTGCTTCAGTTCCCTTAGCTTCTCATTCTTCCATTCTTAAACTCATTTCTCCACAATTCTGCAGCAATTTGTGATTTATTTATTTTTTAAAAAGAAGTCCTCATGCAAGTTCACCAGCAATTTGATGTGCATTTCTCCAGATAAACATAATTTTATATGTAGCTTTGACTAACGTGCACACTTTTGCAAGCAATAACCCCTAATGCAATCCCTACTTGTACATTATTTTCACCAATTTAGGTATTTTAACGCATATTTTACTCTAGTATGCTCCTTTTTGTACCCATTACTTGGCTGGAGAACTGCACTGCAAAATTCAGAGAAGTGCGAATTGAAGGATGGCTGTGTTTCAGTTTGCATATTATATCATTTTAACAGTCCTAGCTTCCCCCAAAGACTCCTGGGGACTGTAGTTTGTTAAGGGTACTGAGAGTTCTTTGGAGACCCCCTGTTCCTCTCACAGAACTACAGTCCCCAGAGTGCCCAGGAAAGAGATGTTGATTGTTAAATTACACTGAGAATTGCAGCTCTGTGCGGTGAACAGTGGTCTAACAACTCTTAACACACTACATAGGACTCTTTGAGGTAGCCATGATAACTGTTATAGTAGTATAAGAGTTCTTCAAATGTTTCGTGTGGATGTGGTCTTAGATATGATGTGAAAAGACCTGTGTGCCTAAAAAAGCAAAAGCCACAACTGTATCAAAGCAGGATTTCTTTTTTTTTGGGGGGGGGGGCTACAATTTTAGGAGAAAAAGTGGTGTTTGCATGAGGAGTGCAGAACTCTCCCTGTGACACAATCTCAAGTCTAGGCACTTCCTTCCCAGGTGGGCCATTGATGCTGGAGATAAATCCACTTGAGAGATGAGTTATTTGGGTGAGGGGCTGCACAGAGGTAAGTCGTGGGAGAAGGAACAGGATTGGTCAGCTCACCGTACCCACAGCCATTTGTTTTGCTCCTGACCTGAAATCAAACCCAACCCACTTTCTAGGTTATCAGTGATCAGCTCTCGGCCCTCAGACACCTGGATGGGCTGTTGGCATATCAAGTTTTTGTCCAGCATCAGCTTTTGGAAGAAAGCAAGGGGAACTTATATTTCCTGTCACAGTAATCAGCACTGAGCCAGACTGAGAAAACCTTGCTGAAGAATCTCTCTCTCCTTCTCTCTCTCTCTCTCTCTCTCTCTCTCTCTCTCTCTCTCTCCACCCCCCATTCTCCCCCCTTCTCAGTCTTGACATCAGGATGTTTCGAAAACTCCAAATCAATTTGAAGCCTCCCGATTTTCAGCCAAGGAAGCAACGTGCTGATAGGGTCAAAAGGCCTGTCGCCAATATGGATCATAGAATTTGACATATTAATTCAAGCTGTCAGAACCAATATGTGTAACTGTGCTTTGCAGAGGCGCAGGCCCCACTTCCCCAAAACAGGGACAAGGATAACATTTCACAGATTCCTGTGCAACCAATTGGAGAGCATGTGACCTTAGAGTTCCCTTTCCCTTACTGGGGGGGAGGGGGCAGAGAAGGGAGAGGAGAGGCTTTAGGGATATATTTCAGAAGTTCATAATGGGATGCTAATTAGCTGGATGAATGTGATTGAATCTTTTTCTCCCTCTTATACATAACCAACCCCTCTACAAAAACTTTGCGTCAGTTTATACAAACTTGGATGCTCATTCGCCTGCGCTGGACGCCCAGAGTTTCACAGCTCCCTTATTGGCACCCAAACTAATCTGCAAAGTGGCAGGAAACACATTAGGAATTCTTTGATATTCTACATGTGAAATGTTGGAAACCTCAAGTAGTTTCAGGCAACTGGCAGGAAATCGTTCCAAGGTTCAGGCTGTGAGTGCCGGTGTCTATGCAGCCAAAACAGCACCACCCGCGCATGCAAGGAAGGATCGGCAGACACAGGGAAAGCTTGAAGAGTGGAGAAATACAACAATATTTAAGAGGAAAGCCCTTTAAATGGGTGGGGAGGGGGAACCCCCCAAATGGCCCAATAAGGCCTGGACTTGCTCGTGGGCATGTGAGGTTGACTGAATGTGGGCAGAAACCAGGGGGTAGAGAAGGATGGAATTGAGTTTCTGGAAGAAGCCATGGCTGACTGGAAGCAGAACACACCTCACTAAGCTTGTTACCATGAGTCCTCTTTCTTTTAATGGTCACATAGTGCAGGTGTTATGGGTTTTCCCCAACACAGGGACACCCATAAAATCAAAACATTACCTTTTCCATCCCTTATCGTCCCTTGATTTCCCCATCTCACCTAAACTAAAGATAGCTAACCCTTGGCTATGTATTAATTCAAGTTTTTTTGGGGGGGGGGGAGCAAGGATCCTTTAAGTTCCTGGGTGATAGATCCTTCCCAAAGTACTTGGATTTAGTAAAAGTTAGAATTCATAGAATTGTAGAGTTGAAAAAGACCCAAAGGATCATCTAGTCCAACCCCTGCAATACAGTAATCTCTTTTTAAAAATTAATTTTTATTGGAGTTTTTATCTCTACAGAATAACAGAAATAAAGAAAGGTTTACACATATGTACATGTTAGTAACACAAAGCATCCCCCCACCCCCACTGGTTCAACATAACTCGAAATGCGAGTTAAAATCTGACTTCCTTCCGTCGTTGCTTGACCTTAATTCTATAACTTATCTTTACAGTTGTGTTGTACAAATACATATTGTATTTGACAAATAATCTGATTTTACTTGCATTTGTAACCTTTTCCGCTTACAAACTTTGTTGTTTACATATCAATATTTCTGTACCGGAGCAGTGTTTTTTCATATATTCATTCACGCAACTCCATTCTTTTATTAAATTTTGATTTGTTTGACCTCTGATAGCTGCCGTCATTTTGGCCAATTCAACAAATTCAGCAAGTTTGATTTGCCAGGCTATTATTGTGGGTATTTTGTCTCCCTTCCAGTTCTTTGCTATAAGAACTCCTGTGGCAGCGGATGCTTATAAGAATATCCTTTTCTTATTTATGGGGATGTCATTTGTTATTAATCCCAATACAGTAATCTCAACTAAAGCATCCATGACAGATGGCTATCCAACCTCTGCTTAAAAACATCCAAAGAAGGAGAGTCCACCACCTCTGGTGGGAGTCTGTTCCACTGCAGAACAGCTCTTACTGTCAGAAAGTTCTTCCTGAAGTTTATTTGGAATCTCCTTCCCTGTAACCTGAATCTATTGATTTGGGTCCTACCCTCCAGAGGAGGAGAAAGCAAGCTTGCTCCATCTTCCATGTGACAGCTCTTCAGATATTTGAAGATGGCTATCCTATCTCCTCTCAGCCTCTTTTCCAGGTTAAACATAACCAGGTCCCTCAACCGTTCCTCTTAAGACTTGGTTTCCAAACCCTTGATCATCTTGGTCACACTCCTCTGCACACGTTCCTGCTTGTCAATAACCTTCTTAAATTTTGGTGCCTCCCACAGGGAGGGAAAGAAGGAGCAGCTGATCTTAACAAAGTGAGGGGGTGACATTCAGCTTGGTTCACACATTGCAATGTGAACCGTCCTAATTTGCCCTTCATGAAAGGATACACATGCACCAAAGCATAGCTATCCTTCGAAATTCACACATTTTTGCAATAATATTTCCCCAACCAAAGATGTTTACTGAAATGTGTGTGTGTTAGAGCAAAGTGTGCAGAAGAAAGCTGCAGTGAAACATTTCAACGAAGCTGAAAGAGGAAAGGCCGAGGTCCCCTCCACACCCATACCAGCCAGCAAGGTGTAGCTCCCTAGGATCACACCATTCACATGTCTGTGCCCTGCAATGTGGGATTGCACACCATACTAATGTAGCTTCTGTGCTTGTGAAGGGCTCACTCCCCACACAGAGAGGCTTTCAGAAAAGTCTTGGGCTTGGCCAGGGCCTTCTCTGCAGTGTGTTTTGCATAAAGCTTCATCTAGCAGCCCTTCAGAACTCTGTCACCAGGGGCTTTAGGAGGCTCACCGGAGCCAAGACCAAGCTATTCCCTGAGCAAACTCTTTTCATGTATGGTTTAGGTTGGCAGAAACGTGTAATTTATTAGTTCTTTTATATCCTGCACAGATTCATAAATCAGGCCAATTCATGTGCAGAGCTGTGGTGTGTCTTACAGATTCTTATTTCCCTGGGTTAGTTTCACATACAGCCTTCCGTGACTAATGCAGATGGAAAGCAGCTACTGACTTATATTACACCTCAGTCCCACCTCCCCCTGCTTTGTGTCTAGACAACAATGCCCTCTAATGTACCAAGAAAGATGGGGGCTGTTGGTATTTTTCTGTCTCACACCCTGTTTTAATTTTGGTTTTGCTTTCCCTCCATGACCTGCACAGAAGTTCAACTGATAGTCAAGGTCTTATCTGCAAACCACCCCCAGCAAATAGAGGCATGGAAGAATTCGTCAAAGCAACCAGAGGGTTTGGAGAGAGGATGTCTTCCCCTCCTCATCCGCCTTCCTCAATTTGGTGCCCTCCAGATGATGCTGGACTACAATTCCCACCATCCTTGACCATTGGCCATGCTGGCTGGAGTACAGCAACATCTGGGAGGCATCTGGAAGGAGGAGGATGCTTTATGTCATGGTTCCCACAACCCCTTTAGAAGCTTTCGTTCCCCAAGTATTTCCAAGATTTAGCTTGAAGTATAAATAGTGTGATTTTCCTGGCTCTGCTTGCCCTCTTGGGGACTGACTGCATTGATAGTAGTAGCTCTAGGTTCTGGGGTGGCCTTGGCAAGATGCCCTCAGGGGGACCCCATATGGTTCCAACTCTTCCTCACTGTTGTCAACATTGCCCATTCACTTACCCTCTCTGTTTGGAAGCAGTCCACAGAAACCACACAAGTGGAAGATGTTTCATCTCCTCACTTTTGTCACTGCTCAGTTGCTTAGATGGAACTCATCAACAGGCTCTGACAGTGAGTATTACGGGACTCCTGGTGTTGGCCCTAGCCTCCCTGCTGTGGTGTGGGCCCTTACAGGTGCCCAGCAATGCCTACATCTGATGCGAGCTATTTGTCTTACGTCACCAAGCTCTGGAGCTTTTCTCTGATGGCCACAGCCGTTCTGATGAGGCAACGGTAGGCTGGAGAGATGCCTTTTTACGCTGCTGCACTGTCAGTGATGCCAACAGTGCCACCACCGTGGGTTCTGAGTTGTTACCATCTGCCTGGTGAGGCCTACATGGAAGGGAAGATAGGAAAGTGCTCCAATTCTAGGTGAGACTGGAATCATTTTGTCTATTTTAGCTGGCAGTGCCTCTTCAGGGTCACTTCTCATTGCTTGCTATCAGGGTTCCTGTAATGGGAGATGCCAGGGATGGAAACTGAGAAATAGCTGCAGAACCAAGGCCATCCAGTGAGTTTCAGGAAATCACACCTTGATTTCCAGTCCAGAATACACTTACACAGGTTCTGAAACTGGTTTTGGAGCCCACTTAGGGAGATGACCCTTTAACAATTATGGTGGAGCAAGGAAGAATCACCAGCTGTGGGAAGGGGTTAACCAATTCACAATTTTCTTCATACAAATGTCCTTCAGGTCTCATCTGCAGTATACAATTCAAGAAGCATCATGCCACCTTAAGCAGGCATGGCTTCACCCGAAGAATCATGGGAAGTGTAGTTTGTTAAGGGTGCTCAGAATGGTTAGGAGACCCCTATTCTCCTCCCAGAGCTACAATTCTCAGAGTGGTTTAACCATCAATCCCTCTTCTCAGGGAACTCTTCTCAGTGGTATAATATTGCTTGAAACGTATAGTGCAGATGGTCTAATAGTCTCTGACGTAATGTTTCAAAAACTTACTTTTTATATTATGAAGTATTATATTATGAAAAATTATTCAAAAACCATGTATTAGGCAAAACTGAATTGAAAAATGTGTCTATTGTATTAGGTAAAATGCACACAAAAATGTCAACAAAATTTCACAAGGACTTCTTTATTATTTTAAAAAATCACAAACTGATGTGGAAATGTGGTAAATTGAATTTTGTGTTTGGGAAGAATGGAGTGAAACTGGAATTGATAGATTCATTTATCCCTAATAAGGGACAGGGGAAGTCTTTCTTTCTGGCTCATAAACCTGGATCCCAAGAGCTCAGGAGCCTTACCAGCTAACTAAAGAGCAACGGTTTACTCACATTACAAACACTTAGATTTTGGAATTTCAGTACGCTTTAAGAAATCCCCAGAGAACTCCCCGCTTCTTCTTGCCAATTTTTCACCAAGATCAATGAAGTTATGATTTAGCAATTGCGTTGCAGACAAAGCTGAAGATCTGAGACACTCATGCCCCCTCCCACCTTGTCTTCCCCCTCTTCAACAAACATTTTAATATTTAAACAGCCAGATACAAGCAAAGGAAGTGCCCTTCTCTCTTTTAAAAGCTGCGTATTTATAGTTTCTTCTTCCCAAAGGATCATCTCAGTGTCTGTGGTTGATTAATTTTAATTAATATTTCATCTAATCTGGTAATATATTGCAAATGCTCAGTGTAAGTGCGCTTCCAAGTGGGTATAATTGAAATTTACACCCACTTTAAGTGCTATTTATGCCGCCAGTTCTGTGTAAAGTGGTTTCCAGGCCAGCTTATCTAGGAACAGAAGTTTGCAAGCCAGTTTTGTAAATGAAACCTGTGTTTTCCATATAGGGCTGACCTGCATGGATTATTTACCATCTATCCATGTTGAGTTTATGCTCTTAACACAAATGCACCTGTCCATTATCACTTATGGACTTGTTTGGCCACCTGGCATTCAGGGAATTCAAAGTGTGGAAATGACACACCCTATCCCAGTCCAATTTGCACCCCTCCACAGAGGCTGTAGCCTCCCCCCCAAAAAAAAATCTGCTGCAAATCCAGACACATCTCATCTACCTAGACAAGAAGTTTAAGAGAATGGAATTGATTGTGGCCTTGTTGGATTCTAGGTCTTCTACTAATAAAAGTGCCTCTGTTTTGGCACTAGCACTGCCTGTTCTGGACTCTGAGGTCCAGTTATTGGTCTTCAGTCCAAACATCTGCAAATAAATAAATCTACATGTCTCTGCTGTAGGGACAGAGGAATCCTTCAATTTCACGTTCTCATTTTTGCGATCTTAAGTTCGGTTCTCTATGTTTCCACAACAGCATGCATTTTATTTTTAAAGTTCTGGTCAGCTATGTTTCAGGTCATGTAATGTTTCAGAAAGTGCAAATTAGGAAGGTTCACCTTCAAATGTGAACTGGACTGAATTTGTCCACCATCCTTCTTCTTCAGAAGAAACACACCAGGCGTAGACTGTTGTAAACTTTGCTTCATTTATGGAATGCAGAGTCATAGCTGTCAACTTACAGATTTGAAAATAAGGGACCAGCAGCCAAAATAAGGGACCTGCATCCTCACCTGTTCCAGGCACTCCAGTCTTCCTGTCCTCCTGCAGTCTGGTCAAACTCATGCTGGTAGCTTCGAGAACACTGTCCAACCAACTTTGTAACCAGAGGTTCAACTGAATAGAATCTGAATCACATGCACCACAAGGCCTAGGCAGCCTCAACTTAAGATGGCTCCCCGGCCTGGCTTTGCACTGCAAAGTTTGCAGCAGCACGTGCAACAAAATGGCGTCCAGCATTCAAAACCCCCCTCAGCTTGCATTAACTAGCCACACACAAGGCATGCAAGCTCCACCCCCCCAGTCATTCTTAGACTTCTTATTGGGTGAGCAACACAGCCAAGCAACACAGTTGGAGCCTCCCTCCTCCCTGGCCGGCAGGGAGGGAGGGAGAGGAGCTGCTTCCTTTGAAATTTAAGGGACATTTAAGGGACATCCATCAATAAGGGACAGCAGCGGGACATGGCGCTGGAATAAGGGACTGTCCCTTCAAATAAGGGACACTTGACAGCTATGTGCAGAGTACAGGATGAAATGGTTATTGAATGGAAATTGAGACACAAAGATCAAAAGAGCCTTGTCCAATATTAACAAGGGAGAGATCCTAGCATCCTATTCTCTCAGCTTGTCTTTAAGATGCCATTCCCACAGGGTGTTCTCATTGTGTTTATTACTCAACTCTTCTAAGCACCGATGTTTCAAGAGAAAGCTTGTTGGCTGGTTTGCTTTTGTTGTTTTTTTGTCTTAGCAATATTCAAGCGCATTTTCTAGCGAGGCAGCTCTGAAGAGCTTGGCTGAAGTTCTAAGGAGAGGTGCACCCATCAGCCGTCTTAACTACAGCCACACCACAAACACTGAAGTCTCAGCTTCAAACTGGATTTTCATGTTGCTTCCTGTTAAAAGCAACCTCACTTTTTGATTTATGGTTTTAATCAGGCGGCTGTCAGTTAGCCTCATTCCATATCACTCACCATAAACATAGGCCTTGCCAAAAAAATTATGACTGTATTAAATGATTTTATTACAGTAAACTGAAGATTGAAGAGCGCAAATACAGGTGCTGCAAGAGACAGTTCTCTTTTAACTCCATCCAAACCTGCTGAGACAATGTAGGAAGCAGCCAATGGTGTACACACAAGGAAAGCGGCTCAGCATCAGAAGGCTCAGGACAAAAAAAAGAGAATAACCCAGGTGGTACGGTTCAATCTATCTATTTCAGAATGCAGGTAAGGGACACCAGTCTTTTCCCTCTCAACAAAAAGCAAACATGCTACATGCATTCTGAAGTGGTACAGTCCTAACAAGGCTGTACAGCTTCAACCATCTTCATGTCCTTTGTCCAGGAACTCAGTCATAGTCACTAGTCCTGACCTGGCGCAATTGCTGGGACTGATGTTGAAACAGGGCTCAACATTAGGCAGAATGAGGCAGTTGTCTCAGGCGGCTGATTCCAGGGGGCCGTAGCAGTTCCACTACCATGCCTCTTGAATCTCCAAAGCTAGCTTCCTCTGGAGGAAGTGGTCCCATCACCTGTGTTGAACAAAGTTTCAACTACCATCTGGTCAGATTCTGTCTGTGTAATTGGACTTCTCCTACATTTCAGGTAGGAAAACATCTTGGGCTAACCCTGTGACTCATAATCTGGTGAACCAGGTTCGATTCCCCGCTCTTCCACATGCAGCTGCTGGGTGACCTTGGGCCAGTCACACTTCTCTGAAGTCTCTCAGCCTCACTCACCACACAGAGTGTTTGTTGTGGGGGAGGAAGGGAAAGGAGAATGTTAGCCGCTTTGAGACTCCTTCGGTTAGTGATAAAGCGGGATATCAAATCCAAATTCTTCTTCTTCTGTGTTGAAAGGTTCTTAGGAGTCAGAGTTAGATTAGGAGTATCCATCCTGTTGCAGCAGGCACAATTCCTTGGGGAAACTGTTCTGACTTAACAGGAACATTTTTCTTTTATTTTCTAGTCCTTCAGAACTTTCCCCAGGTCTGGCCTTGGTTTGCACCCCAAGTATATGTGCTTGGATGGAATGTGTCCTAGAAACCTGCATACAGGTATGAGTGTGTGCAGAAACCAACCTACTGTACAAAGGTAAATGTTACATTTGTGGCCTCACCCATCAGGACAAGTGGTCCCCAGAAAGATTCTCCAAAGGGAATGAACCCCTTGGGCTGAAAAAGGGTTCCACACCCTATGTATCAGAGCTGCTCTTCTTCCTATCTCTCTCCCTGCTGTTAAACCTCTCAGAGCCATGTGCAGTTTGGCTAGAGCCTGGTGCACATGCATAGGAATGTATGTACATCAGCACTAAGGCAGCATGTGGTGGACAAGGTGTCATCAGGATCCGGTGGCCACCCTTGATGTGAAATGAGAGATGCTGTAAGCAAACAAGGTCACCCCTATTTCCATTGCCTTTTAACTCCTGCTGCTTCCTTTCCCTGTACTATCAGAAGTGTGGCAGGGAGGCATGAGCAAGAGAGGAGTCCTTCTCTGGTACGGGACAAACCCACCCAAGAACTATGCAGTTCTCTATCTGATCATTTACCAGCGGACAAGAAGAACACACCTCTTTTCAGCAGGATTTCATTGAGAGGGCCTCCTGCTGCATTTTAACAACAGTCTGCTGATGCTGCTATGTAGCTTACATGTTTGATTATTGATGGGTCTATAAACATTGCCATACTGTTTATATATAGTGTTCTGTAGTGGTTGAAGTGTCTGACTAGGAACGGGGAAACCCAGGTTAAACACTTCATTCAGCCATGAAGCCAGGGGGCAGACTTGCTCCCTACATTGAGGGGGCCCAGCGTCACGTGATGCGTCCTGTCCCCACCTGGTGGCACTGGGGGATTGGGAACTCCATGCATCCTGCCCCCGGCCACTGCGCGACTGCTCACCTGGTGTCGTCGGGGGATGGGGGCCCTCTCACCATTGGGGAGGGGCTCAGCCCCCTTCCCCACAAATATTGAGGGGGGCAAAGCCCCTTCTGCCCCTATACTTGGCACTTCTGCATGAAGCTCATTAGATATCTCTTAGTCTAACCCAGGGGTTGGCAAGGTTTACCAGCCATGGGCTGGAACACTCCCAAGGAGATTGTCCGTGGGCCGGACCGGCACAGTGTGATGCCAGATATCGCGTCTGCGCATGTCTGCAGCACCGGAAATCGCTTCTGTGCATGACCAGACACCAAAAATTGTGCCTGCGCAGAAGTGACTTTTGGCATCTGGACATGAGCAGATGTGATTTCCAGCCCCACTCAGTGAGTCCCCGCACCACACTGCACCAGTTTAGCGCAGCGCGTAGGGGACTCGCTGCGCGGGTGGCTCGGTTCGGGGGTGGCTCGTGGGCTGGTAAAACGGTCTTTGTGGGCTGCATCCGGCCCATGGGCCTTACATTGCCGACTCCTGGTCTAGCCTGACTTCACAACAGGGTTGTGTTGTGAGGATAAAGTGAAGGGGGGAAATGAGCCATGCATGTCACCTTAAGAGCATAAGAGTAGCTCCAATGGATCCGGCCAATAGCCCATCTAATCCAGCATTCTGTTCTCCCAGAGGCCAGTCAGATGCCTTTGGGAAGCCTTGAGCCCTTTTGATGAAAGTCAGGAGATAGGCAGTCAGATATTGGTGATATACAGTTGTGGGATTTATTTTTATTTGGTTAGATGCTTCAGTATTTTCTCTGAAATAGAATGGCGGGATTTAAAAAATTGCCATACTTTGGATTTCGGAATGTCTTTTAAAAATCATCTCATCACAAGTATAGTAACTTAAGCCACACCTGCACCATACATTTAATGCACTCTTATGCCACTTTAAAAACCATAGGGAATCCTGACAGCTGCAGTTCGCTAAGAATGCTGGGAATTTTGCTTGGCGACGTCAGCACCCATAACAAGCTACCATTCCCAGGATTAATTGGGGGAAGCAGTGAAAGTGGAATACTAGCCCTTTGAAAATATGGTGTGGATATGATCTTAATATCAGGGATGGTGTGGACACACCATCCCTGATATTAAGATCATATCCACACCATATTTTCAAAGGGCTAGTATTCCACTTTCACTGCTTCCCCCAATTAATCCTGGGAATGGTAGCTTGTTATGGGTGGGGGGGAAACCCTGCACTGGCAAGAAGTAGAATTAGATGACCTTCTAAGTCCCCTCCAACACTGTGATTCTGTAGCCAAGGCACAAACATCTGGGGCAAGCACTTCCAGGGTAGAGAGAGCCTTAGCACCCTCAATTTCAAAAATTACCGTAGCATTGCAACACTGGAGGCCAACATCTGTACAAGGGTTGTAAAAAATAAATCTGCCTTTTTTTTTTTTGGCAAACGTTTCTAAAGACTAGCAAGGTAGGAGAAAGGCAGAGAATTCCAGGTGAAGCCACCCATCAAGGACAAAAAAAGAAAGCACCATCTTAATTTTATGTCTCTGTGTATGTGTGTTGAAGCCCTGGGACTTCAGAAAGGCAAGAAAGAACAGAGTCCATCTGTTCAAGAGCCAACACCGAGGCCCTCTTTAACAAATAAATCTTCACTTTTAACTTTGCAGATAAAAATAGTGTAGAAAGGACGGTCCTTAATCTCTGTCTTCTCCTAAAATGCTTTGGAGCTGAAGCTTCTCCCCTCCTCCCTCTCTCCCTTTTACAGGTTTCATTCTGGCTTTGATTCCTGTGAGTTTACTGACAGATTACTTCATTTTAACTCTATGGCTTTTCTGTCTTGTGGGAGGCATATTTCTAAGTATCATATTTATCAAAGGAGCAGTGCAAAAGCAAGGGCCAGAATGAGGCTTTTGATGATTCCCCCAGTAACTACAACCACAATAAATTTTGCAAGAAAGAAAACACAACTGGGGACCTTTTATGTTAAAGCTTGGAAACAAGGTTCCACCATTGTCACACGGAAACCTTTAGCATTTAGGCTAATCTCTCTCTCTCTCTCTCTCTCTCTCTCTCTCTCTCTCTCTCTCTCTCTCTCTTCTCTCTCATCCCTGCTCCCTCCTCCCTCCCTCCCTCCTCACCAATGCAGAAAGAACACATCTGGACTCACTTGCAAAGCCGGTCTTCAAACTCCCAAGGGCGACATTCCCCCCAATCCCATAACTTTAAATCAGACCAGCATTTCAATAAATCACAGGGAACACTTATTTATTGGACATAGTTTTGGGTCTCTTAAAGCACGGAAAATAAATTTAATGGAGCGTTTGGAGCATTTCCCCAATCTTTTGAGGGATTACTCCGGGAATTTGTCAACCACGCCAAGCACGGCAGCTTGATCCAGAGAGATGGGAAAGAAATTATGGGAGATACTCTACAAAGGCCCAGGTGTACCTTAAATCACATCAAAAAAGATTAATGTCAAAGGATTGCTTGCCAGCAGACTTGATTGGCAGCACTGCAGTTTACTTAATAAACTATCACTTTAGCCAGAGGGTGACTTTAATCTGAATTACATTTTCTTGTTTTGTCATACGCCTTGCCAAGCGATTTATTGAATACTGTAGCATACTTCTTAACCTCAAACACTAGAGAAAGTGGGGGAGGGAGAGAGAATAAGGCAACTCTTAAGAGCCCCAGGAAAACCTTGAGACAGCAGAACCTGCTTTGAGAACAAAGGAGAGGCTTGGCTCCTCGGGCAGAAGGCTGCATTCTTTAAGCTCCAATGGGAACGTGTGGGAGTGGGAACACTCCTAATACATGCAGGCTGCAAAGATTTGGATCTTAGTAATGGACATAGTGCACTTCAAGAGGCGTTTGATTTGGGGTCATGAGCTCATAGGGAATAAGCCTGCATTCGAGTTGCAAAAACCTTTCCTGGTTTAGCTGCATGGCATGTGCACAAAAGGCTATGGTTTGATTTGGCACACAGTGCTTACCATGCTTAGAGAATGTCTGGCTCATATTTTGTTTAAGTTCCCATGATTCATGTGCCAGATCTGCAGCATAGTCACTTTTTTTGGATGGGGGGGCAGGGGGGAGGGAGAGGCAGTGGTGGAGGAGATGGGATTGTGATTGACTTATAAAGCACCAAGGAAATTCCCCATGGTAGATCACCGCAGGCATAGAATGATTCTCAACTGTAGATCTGACTCTTCCAGCCTGGCCTGACAATGACGAGAAAGGCATCAGTCCCAATCAATCAAATCCTCAGAAGGCATACAGAAATTGTGGGGAGATAGGAAATTGCCTTATACCAGGTCAGACAACAGGTGTGTCTGCGGAGAAAATTGCAACAAGTGTATTAAAATGCAAAAGAAAAACGGTTATTGAAAGAGCATACTGTGTTTGGCTTGGCAAATGTAGCAAGGTATACTAACCCATGTATGGGAAATGGCGCAGACTGTAACCAGTGGAGAATCAAGTTTTAGAAGCAAAGTTTTTTCTGCATAGGCCAGGCACTGGCACCTAGAAGCAGCATTTCTGCTGGTTTCTAAAAGTGATTCTTACCTGCTCTTGGGTTTAGCAATAGAGAGGTCTCTGATGCTTAATAGGTGTCTGGGAACTGATTAAACAGGGCAGGGGTGGGTAACCTGTCACCCTGTGGATGTTGTCAGATTCCAGCTGGTTAGCATGTCCAGTGGTCAGGGATGTTGAGAGATTTAAAGCAGATTGCCTATCCTTGCCATATGAACTGGCCGATGGCAAGTGCAAGGCAATGTCCATGTCTCTTGTGTGAGTCCTTTTGATGGCTATTGAGGGATTACTCCGGGAAGACCGTGTAGAATGGGATGTATCCAAGGAAGTCACTAAGTGAGTGGAAAAAGTTCTGTGAATGCAACAGAAGCAGCAAGTAATGTTTTGTTGATTGCACAAAGGCAGGATAAACTCTGAGTGTTTATATTGTTTGGGCAGGAGGTGGGCTGCATACTCGAGTCCCTTCTAATTCTTGGCTCTAGCAAGGATTCAATTGTTGAATTAGCCAGGCAAGGGCCACAATGGTCCCCTAAGAATGCAAGTGATTCTGCGCCAGAAAACAAATGTGTGAGCCCCCCTCCCTCACCTGGCTGTTAGTTAGAAGGACAAAGGCCTTCTAGCTAAAAGCTAGAAACACACTTCAAGCTGGGCAGCTGAGAGACAGAGCCATGCCTGATTTCTGCTGGAACCCAAGACTGTGGCTATGGGAGAAGCAGGACCTTATTGGCGTATTAACGATGTGAGCCCCTCCATCGTAGGCTCAGGTTGTGTATATGTGTCAATAAACCACATATCCTAGACACCACAATCTCTGCTATTCCTCATTCTGAGGAAACCAACCTCTGGGGAAGTGCCTGGAACCCCTGGAATCTTACACCGCTCTGAGATTTGGGTGGTGTGTAACAATACCATGCCTGCCCTATACACAGTGCTTGACAGTCACAAGGGCCATTTTACACATAAAGACCCCCTTCTTCATCTGAACAAGGGTGGGGAACCTATGGTCCTCCAGAGGTTGGATTACAATTCTCACCATCCCTGCACATTGACCACAGTGGCTGATCCTGATGGGAGTTAAAGAACATCACCTTAAGGATCACAGGTTGCCTGTTCTGACTCTTAAGGGATAAACCTGCTTTGTCTAATGTTCTTCATTGGGCGAGCTCTCACACTCATGCGCAGAGTAGAATAAGAGAACTGTTCCTTCTTGCCTCCGAATAAGGAATCAATCAGACCCTGAGCAGTATCACTCCCCTTTACTGAGCCACTCCAAAGGGAAGTTTATTCAGCACATTATGAAACCCCTTGAGGGCTATTGCTGGCTATTTTTGGTCAAGGTCCTCCAAGGCTAGAACCACAAATCTCTAATTGTTCAGTATTTCTACAATGACTGGCAGTCCATGGCAATGTCTCTCCAGGGTTTCAGAAAGGGTTTCAGAAAAGGTCTCTCTCCCAGCCCTACCTGGAAGCTCCAGGGATTGAATCTAAGATCTGCATGCTCTTCCTCTGAGCCATGGCCCTTCCCCCAAAGTTGTAATCCAAGAACATCTGGAGGGCACCAGGTTGGCAAAGACCGCTGAAGGACAGTTCTGTCCGAGGCAGAGGATTGGATAGATGAGTTTTAAGATCCAGGCTCTCGGAGGTTGCCTCTAGTGTCATTGGCTATGTCTTGTGGAACACCCTGCCTATAGAGATTCAAAAGGCATCCTGGGAAAGAAGGGCTAATTGTTAACCTACTCTGAGAATTGTAGTTGTGTGAGGTGAATGGGGTCCCCTAAGAACTTAACAAACTACAGTTCCCAGGAGTCTTGGGGGAAAGCTATGACAAAGTTGTGGAAGACTACTTTAAGTGTATAGTGCAGATGGGACTTTAGTATTGTCTACAATGATTGGTGGTTGCTCCCCAGGATTTCAGAAAAGAGTCAAACCCAGCCATAACTGGGAATTGCCGGAGATTGAACCAGGGGTTGTCTGAACACAGAGCATCTGCTGTACCATGGAGTTATTGTCCTGCAATGGTTGTCTGTATGAAGAAAGAAATCATGCATTGCTTCTTCACATTGTGCCACTTGGCTTTCATAAACCACCCAACAAGGCATTTTTGTAGACAGCTGAAGACCCGAGAAGCCACAGCCTGGTTCTTTGTGACCGTATTTGTGTAAACAAAGAACTCGCAACTAATAATAATCTGTTTTGCAAGATTATGATTTGAGTTTCTCTTCCCCCCATTCTGCTTGATACTTTTTTTTTTTGCCAAAGAAATAAAATTCTTGGTGATGTCTAGCGGGAAATCCAATAAAAATTCTTCAAAAGATGGGCCTGACGTTGAAAAATAGCAAAATTATAAAAGTAGTCCTCAGAAAAGAAAAGGGGAGAGTTATTACATCTGGCACAGAGCAAAGGCCCAGAGCTCCTTCTCCAAATGAGCCATCACGGATTGAAAGTGTTTAGCTTCCCGTTGATTAAATATGGTGAGGGACCTGAGGCATGCCAAGCCTCAGGGATCGAAAGTTTGTTTTCAGTCAGAATGTGTTTTCAGTCAATGGAAAAAATGGCCAGCCTGTGCGGGGCTATGTAACTGAGAAGCCTCAGGTTTGGAGTGAGTAATGGCTGGGATGCTGAAATGCAGGAAGATGGTTAATCATCCAACCTTCATCTCTGTAATTCGGCTCAGTAACTTCTATAGGTCTGGGGATGCAAAAGTGGGGGGGGGGGAGGGAGGGAAGGAGTGTTGGTTGTTCTACCCGCTTTCCTTTCCCTCCCTTTTCTTTCCAAAAGGAAATATGGGTGGTATATCCTGCTCTTGTTATTCCATTTCAGACAAAGGAAATGATAATTCAGCAATGACACACACACAGAGGAGCCTTGAAGGAATCTCGTATGTGGGCCGTGCACCATTTGGTTACAAGCTGTTTGAGAGCCAAAGTAGACCCTGAATGTTTATTTTTGTTTAATGTGCAGATTTGTATAATAATAATAATAATAATAATAATAATAATAATAATGCAACTAGCTGTGTGGGTGCACTAATTTTCAGGGTCACCGTAGGCAGGCAGGCAGATTGGTTGGGGTGTGTGTGTGTTAACCACTTCCTATCTAGCTGTGGACCCAAGGAAAACCATAGGAACATAGGAAGCTGCCTTTTACTGAATCAGACCATTGGCCCAACTAGCTCAGTAATGTCTACAGTGACTGTCAACAGATCTTGAGGGTATCGGATAGGAGACTCTCCCAATCCTACCGGGAGGTGATGGGGACAAAATCTAGGACTTTCTGCAAGCAAAGCAGTTTCGTTACCACTGACCTATCACCGTCCACCCCTAATTTCCCCTCTTTTGAAGTAGAAATTTGCTTTGGTGAAAACAAAATCCCCATTTCCCACTGGCCAGAGGAGAAAAACCATCTGGGTTCCAGCCCAGGGTCCTCACCCATGATTCAAAGACGTCATAGAATCGGGGGTAAACAATGGTGTGGCACCCACTTAAAGTTGTGGACCACAACTCTCACTCCTAACTATTGGTTATGGCAGCTTGGGCTGATGGGAGTTGGAGTGACCAACATCTGTGTTGGGTACCCCAGAGACAGAATGTACTGCTGGTTTTGAGCTGTTGCTGCCCAATTCCAAACCTCTTTCCACCACTCTGACATGAATTTCTCAACAAGATAGGTCTTATGTCCAGATGTGATAGATGCCACCATGCTGGGCACTGCACTGATCCCTAAAAAATAAAGGAATCAAAGCATTTGAAACAAAAAAGGCTCATTTGAAATGAAAAGTTGCATCCTTATCCATTGAGAGATCAGGGGTAAAGCAGAGACACGGGGTCACTGGAAGGTCACTAGGAGACCTCTACAGTACCCTCTGCTGTCACTGGCTTGCTCAGTGGCTGAATGATCTTCTTGGCCTGCTGATCAATCAATTGGGTCTTACTCACCTGCCAGTTGTTTTTGTCTCTGAGCAACTCAAAGGGAGGGTGGCATTCAAATGTGCCACGGAAATGAGGTAAGCAGAGTTTTCTAATACCGTATGGAAGCTGGCATGGTGTAGGGCTCAGAGTGCTGGAGTGGGACCTGGAAGACCAGGGTTTAAATCTCCACTCAACTATGACGCCCACTGGGTGACCTTGGGCCAGCCTTAAATGTAAAATGTATGGTGATCTCTGCCAACAATTTCTAGACCATCTATGTATTCCAACATGGAAACCAGAGATGGAGGTTATGTGCTTCTTATTACAGGGGAGAGACCAGGAGCTCACCTAGACAGTAGCTAAGTTCCTTTATTTGATTTTTTGTTGCCAAAGTATGCTACAGGATCCTGCCCTTGCTGGAAACCCACAGAGATGAGGCGGATTGCTCACCTCCTCTGCCCTTTGGCTGGTGACTGTGCCGTTGGGGTGGCAACGAGATCGCACTGGCCTATCTATTATGAATGTATTCTGAATGTTCTAATGTGATGCCAATAAAGGTTACTTGGCTTGGCTTGACTTGACCTTGGGCCAGTCACTGTCTCCCAGCCTAACCTATCTCACAGGTTGGTGTGAGGATAAAATGGAAAGAGGGAGAACCATCTTGAGCTCCTTGGAGGTAAGGTGGGCAACAACAACAGCGGAGTAGTTTAATGGATCAGGCCAGTGGTCCATCAAGTCCAGCATCATGTTCTCAGTGGCCAACCAGGTGCCTGTGGGAAAACTGCAAGCAGGACCTGAGCATAAGGGCATTCTCTCTTCCTGCTGTGTGCAGCAACTTGTATCCAGTAGCCTGAACCTATCCATCAGGGTTAGAAGCCACTGATCACCTTATAATATTTATGCCCTAAGTCTGTCAGCATGCCAGCAGTTCCTGGAAAATGGATGTTATGGTCCAGGTACAGTTTAGAAGATCAGCATTAACTTGAAGACCCACGAGCAGCTTTTAAAAACCTTAACTTGAATTAAACACTTGTGATAGAGTGTGGCTAGCTTTGAGTGGCCATGTGCCCTATGTTACAAAGGGCTGTTCTCTATCTGAAAGGCTGCCAAATCCAAGAACTGTCGAAGAAGAATCATAAACAGGCATAATAGCAGGGATGTGAAGTTACCCACCCACAGTTAACACCCGGACAGCAGACTGAGCAGGCACAGAAGTCACTTGGTCACAGACTTCCCCATTATGGTGACATGCATTGCATTCCACTTAAAATATAGTTATTACTTCTATATTTGTATCTAGACATATAAATGAGCTCAGGGGCAGCCAATGTAGAGCCTTCCAGATGTTGTTAATGGGCAAGTGCGGTGGGAGTTGTAGCCCAACATCTGGTGAGCAACGCATTGGAACCCCCTGAATTAGTTGATGCAAATTGTTTTCTTCTTTTGTCCTCTCTTTGGCAAAAGAAAGTGCATTATTATGAGACAGAAGACCCTGTCTTGAGGTGCTTATGAACTATTTTTTTACATGAGGAGACAAAGGAGGAAGAATGTTGGGTAAACAGGGAAAGAAGATGCATTTATTTCAGTTACATGAATTTAGGATGATCAAAGTAGGGCAGGCTTTCCCAACACGACTTCCAAATAGATTACAACCCCAGCCAATGGCTTGGAGTGATAGCAGTTGTAGTCCGAAACATATGGCGGACTCCACATTGTGGAAGTAAGGTGTGGGGCTAAAGGACTGCACCCAAGATTTCATGGGAAATGGATTTCATCAGGAGAGACTTGAAAGCACCAAGAGAGATAGCAAAACCTAACAGGGCAGGAACACCATATCAATTGTGGGGCAGCATTTCTTTTTAATTTGGTGTTTGTTATAATTGTACAGAGTTGCCTTTTTACTCCCCCCCCAATTCTTAGAAGTATTTTTTAAATGAGCATTAAAAATATAGGGGGGGGGGGACATAAAATACAGAGAAAACAAGAACATTGACAAAAACACCCCTGGAATGGACACCTCTGAAAAATAAATAAACCAGAGGCGCAAAGGACATAGAAATAAAACATTGTAAGTATGACAGAGTTACCTTATTGAATTATGGGCTATCTGAATGTTGTATTGTTCCCTAGTAAAACATATACCTCATCTTTAAAAAGCAGATCTGGAGAGAAGCTTACCAGCTACAAAGACCACTGGGTGGAGAAGAGATCTAACCTACTTGGGTCATTGCAGAAAAATACCATTGACATGTGGAGAAGGTTAAGGAAAGCTAAACATTGGTTTGATGTGCTAAATGTTTGTGATTAGGCCATAAGGCAAAAAGAGTCACCTCTAGGATTGGAAATTGACATAGATTTGGTGGGAATCATAGGTTGATTTTGCACATTTTACTGTGGTAACCTGTCTCTCTTTTTGTAACCAAACCATCTAGTTTTCATCAGTGCCATCTGGTTTCAAATAGATTCTGCCTTGATCGCCAGGATAAGATGCTAGTACCTTGTGCTGAAACATCATGTTAATTTCCCCCCTTGATTAAACCCATATTTTGCTTGGCCATACGTCAAACATGGAGGTGCTGCACTCGGATGAGCTAATCTCAGCTCGCATGCCAGCAGGTAATTTGAGAGTCAATTTGGCATATGCCCATTTGAGAAATAAGCAAACCTGAGCAATAAAGAGCAATAAAGAGGTGGGAAAACAATTCCCCAAAGCTGCAATGAAACGTTTTATTTGGTTCAATAGGGGCTCAGTCAGCCTTCATTTCCTCAGGAAGCATTGCCCTCACTCTGAACTGGACTTGTGACATCACCACAGAACCGTATCTGATTGGCTTTATAGCATTGCGATTTCATCATAGTCACTGCATGATCCCTGACTGAGTTGGGAACACATAGCAAAAAAGAAGAATATCTCAAACACGGCTTCCAAAGGGAAGTATAGTTACCTATGGCAGCAAATAGAACAGAAATCAGGGTTCGGGATTGGGGGATACATGTGGGTTAGGCATTTTCTGCATCGCCTCCCCCAAGTGCTACTTTCACATTGGAAATATTTGTATGCGAAGTTAAACTCTGTCAAAAGTAACCTCTGTCAGTGGATGATGATGGGCTGCTTGGAAAGTGATAAGCCCCAGGAGACTGCAAACATTAGGAGAGAAATAGGCAAAGCTTTAAGTTATTAGGGCTGAATAGAGACTCCTTCAACTGGATTGTACCTGAACACTTTCTTATGGGGATTGGAAAGTTTTCCAGTGTATTGACATCATATATTATTTTGTATAGTGGTTTTTGGTGGGAGTTTTTTTTAGAAAGGGTTTGTATTCAATATACCCTCAGTGTGCCCACCTCTATGGTTCTTTTACCATTGTACATTTGTTTGACCTTTCCACTTTGGAGCCAAATATCATTTTATACAGAGTGATTCAGAATCTGAGGCACAAAATGAAGTGGAGAGGGCACAAAGCAACATAAAAACAGGTTGGGATTTTAGAAAATGATGCAAGGTGAATTTTGGGAGCTACACATACCTCCAGTTATACTAAAGACACATTTCCTTACCCAATAATTCTCTCCCCCAGCCCAATTTCATACATCCTAGAAGGAGGCTAGAGAAACAAGCTGTAATGTATTGCTAAATAAAGATCTGCATCAGAACTGACAAGGAGCATTTCTCGCAATAGCACCTTTCATTCTGAAGACTAGCTTGAAAATTCCCCCGCCATGTTTATTTATTTTAACTGCTGTCACTCAGTTTCAGGGATGAACTTCAGTTACATGCAGACACATGGAACAGAAACCCAGAACTGGGCACACCTGGGAGAGGAGGTCATGTCACTGCCAAGTTCTCAAGAACTTTGTGCTGGAACTTGAGACACCAGGTAGAGGTGAACCAACTTGGATCTGCAGCCCTGGAGGCTCATGACATGGAACAGTTGGGAATAAAGGATTGGGTTCCTGGTTGTAGCCCCAGTGGCACCTGACATCATCTAACATGGAACCTTTGGGGCTCCAGATGTTGCTGAACTACAAGTCCCATCAGCCATAGCAAGCATGGCCAATGGTCAGGTATGATGGGAGTTGTAGTTCAGCAATATCTGGAGGGCCAAAGGTTCCAAATACAGTATCTGCTATAACATGTGCAAATTGTCTGTCAGAATTCTTGACACCCAATTTATGTTAGAGATATTTGGGAGGAGGAATCAGTTCACCAAATTCCTTCATGGGGAGGATAAATTCTTCAACAGGTGTGTGTGTGTGTGCGTGCATGTGTGTGTGTGTGAATGGGTGTGTGTGAATGGGTGCTTGTGCCATATTGGTGTTGCACAGCTTCTTTGTCTTTTCTCCCCTGCTCCTTTTGCTGCTGAAAGTGGCAACTGGACCATCATTTCCCATCCTTCACAATGTCCTGAACCTCATTTTGGGAAACTCTGTGTGGGTAAATGGTGGCTGCTGCACACAAAATTTTCCTAGATGATATGTGTATGTAGAGGGGTGAGAATAAGAAAAATCTCAGAAATTTTCTAAAGAAAAGCAATCTTCTGATACTTTTTGGCTCAGCCATGGATCTCCCACCACGGTTTTGGCTGGCACGAGGCTGCCTGTCACACACCAGGCTTTGCCCTCGTTCCTCACCGTAATGCCACTAAGTATTGCTGGAATTAATCATGCCGCTAGGTAAGCATCATGGCACTTTTATGGCAGCTCTGAAGCTAATCTGTCACTAATGCCTTTTGGATTATCATGATTTCTTACAGTTGTGATTCATTAACTCAGATGCCTAATAGAATTAGTATTAAACATCTCCCGTAGATTTCTGCCTCAACACGTTGGGGTTTCAAAGCCCTTTTCAATATTTCATTGTGTTGCATTAAACGGTGTGTCGAGCACATTGTGTGGTCTCAGAAGGGGTCAAGGCGCTGCTGGCTGAATTGAGCTGCCAGATGGTCAGGTCTGCTTCTGTGTTGGGGTGCAGGCTCTTGGCTTCTCAAGGAGCATCCAGACCCCACTGGGTTTTGCAGACCAAGTTCAGGCCAGCATTATACTGGGGGTAGTGTTAGAAGGGAACTGGGAAGCTTTGGGACTACCTTTCCCAACAGATCATGAAGCAACCTGCATCTCTGGCCTAGAGAAGAGGGTTGTCTTGGTGAAAGGAACATAGCTGTCAACTTTTCCCTTTTCTTGCGAGGAATCCTATTCGGAATAAGGGAATTTCCCTTAGAAAAAGGGAAACGTTGACAGCTATGGAAAGGAGGCAAAAAAAGGGGCAGGGACACAACAAACAAAGAAGTCTGAACTGTTTCATTTTGAGCGCAGTTCTTTGGTGCCACCATCTAGTTGGCTGCAACTTTCCTGTTTCCTTGCCCTATTAAATCAACTGTTATTTGTTAAGCGCATTTCAATCCGACTGTTGAACCTCATCAAGGTCAGTATAAATAAAAAAAATCCTTGCAGTAGCACCTTAAAGACCAACTAAGTTAGTTCTTGGTATGAGCTTTCGTGTGCATGCACACTTCTTCAGATACACTTCTGAAGAAGTGTGCATGCACACGAAGTGTATTCAATACACGAAGTGTATTCTTCAGATACACTTCTGAAGAAGTGTGCATGCACACGAAAGCTCATACCAAGAACTAACTTAGTTGGTCTTTAAGGTGCTACTGCAAGGAATTTTTTTATTTTGACTATGGCAGACCAACACGGCTACCTATCTGTAAAAGGTCAGTACAGAGACTACTAGCACCAAAGTGCTTTCAGGACTTGCCTCAAGCCCTGATGATACATGCATGCTACTGATTTGTAAAACCATCAGGCTGCTTAAAATTCAGGAGTTCAGTTTTGTGGGAACAGCTGGGCAGATTGACATGGTCAATCTCTATATGAGCTCCAGGCCATACACCATAGGTGGGGTCTCTCACACAACATAATTCTTCCCTGAATAGAAAACTAGATGTTAGGTGGAAGGGTTCCAACTTAGCCTTCTACCTGACCTGCTAGCTTTCTTTGTACATGGATTACTATTTTTCTGGATCAGACCAGGGGTCTATCTAGCCATGCTAGGTCCATGCTACCAGGAAGCTCACAAGCAGGACATGAAGGTAATGGCTCCCCCCTCATAGTTTGCCCACAGTAAGTTTTACAAGGGCAACAGAAGAGTTGAGGAGGATGTTGACAGCAGCGACACCCCCTGGACTAGTTGTAAGTAAGAAGTCTGACAGCAGACTGTAGTTAGAGACAAGGACAGGCAACAGGATCCACAGGGGCAGCAGATGTAGATCTTTATCCCCTCCTGGTTCCTTCAACTCCACCCTTTCCTGGCAGAGAAGAAGGCACCATTTTGTGGTTTGCCTCAGGTGCCATAATGGACTAGCCATCCTCCCATGCCATCCCCCCATCATTTCACCTGTCTTTTTAAAAAAAATATATCTTATTTTTGCTTTTTCTATTTTACATAAACAAATGAATTAAATACATAAACATATAATCCCTCCTGACTTCTCTCCCCCCCCCAATCGTGGATCTTAATGTAATGATTTTCCCTTCTGCATCTCTGTCATAACTCTATTTTTATAAATCCTTTGTCAATCTAAATTTTTACTAAAGATTTCTGTCAATCCTGCTATTGTATTTAGTTGTTTACAATAGTTTTTCAAATAATGAACTTTCCCCATTCTTTATTAAAGACCTCCTCTTCCTGATTTCTAATTCTTCCTGTAAATTTTGTCATCTTGGCATAGTTCATAAATTTTGTCTGCCACTCTTCTTTGGTCAGAGTTGTACCATCTTTCCATTTCTGGACTAAGAGAGTCCACGCAGCCATGGTCGCGTACACAAATAGTTTCATCTGGTCCTTTGTGATTTCTGGTCCTGTAATACCTAAAATAAAAGCTTCTGGTTTCTTAGGAAAAGTTATTTTCAACCCTTTTTCCAGTTCATTATATATCTTTTCCCAGAAGTTTCACCTGCCTTCTGGTTGTTTCACCTATGTACCACACAGCTTATCCTGTGCTCTTTAAGCTAGCCCGCTGCACTCCGGGGCATATAGGGATGCTGTCTCCTTGTCAGTCCAGTCAGCCTCTGTATGGAATGGAGGGAAGGGGCTGCAATCTTGTCCTTTGCCTCAGGCAACAAAATGTCTTGGGCTGATCCTAGCAGGCAAGTAGAGAGATGCTGGCTATGACTATGTCCACTGAACTAAAAAAGTGACCAGACATTTCACCAATTAGCGCAAATGAAGTACTAAATACGAGACGTAACATTACCAGCTTTGTCCAAAGCTATTACCTTCCTTGCCATCCTTCCTAATGATCAATATCCATTTTCACTAGTGTCTCATGAGCTCAGAGAAATCCTATCTGGGAGTGGGGTGTGTGGGGAGGACTTCTGAACCTTCAGGCAGAAATTGGTATCCTCATTATGAATTTCTTATAATAATTATTGTCATTGTCACAATTTGATTTATTTATTTAATAGGCTTATGCACTGCACAATAAACCAATTATCTAGGTGGCGAACATCACATACTGTATTCATAAAGCAGAACGAAAGTACTGAACATCTGGACAGTGGTGCACAATAACTGATGGATTGAACTATATTTTTAAAAAAACCTGTGTGGACAGCAGGCTCTTCAACAACTGATGCTGCTTGCTTCATATTAATAGGCAAGGGGTTGCACAAACAAGGTGCAGACATGATAAGCACCTTTTTTCTTGTAGGGGCAAGGCAAGCACTGTTAATTCAAAGCAATTCTGATAGTCGGACCTGGTATAAAGCGGCTTTCTATGGATGGGTCCCCTTCTCCATCTAGGATAGCTACCTTACCTTCCCCATTTAGAAAATGACCATGTGTCTTACTTTATAGAGGGCAGTACTCAGATTAAAAGACTTCCTGGTCCAAGTCCAGTTTAAAGATAAAGAACCAGAAGAGGGGAGAGTAAGATGGGCCTTGTAGTAGCCCATCAACAGCAGACTGAGCAGGAACACAGGTCCCCCCCCCCCCCAGTGGTGATATATATTGTATTTAAATCACAAGAATGTTAAGTAAACAAATAATTTAGTATAAAAACATGTTATGTGCATCTGTGGTTTCTTTTGCTGCCTTTTTAGCTGATGTGTACACAACTTAAGGGACACAACTTAAATTTGAATTGCTCTGAATTGCAGCCAGGGTCCCCTTTGTTCACAAGAGTTTGATAGGAGAAGCTGCCCGGGTGAAACTTCTCAGGACTTTGTAAAAGACAGAACACCTTCAGCATTGGCAGCATGGACACTCTAGTTATTCCTTTTCTCCTGATGTTGCCTCACTACCTCTGCCGGTGGAGAAAATAAGTAGCCATTTCACATTTTGCAAATGTCACTTTTAATGTGCACACATTTAAAATGGTGCACTGGGTAGTACTGAGGCTTCATGTATGTATCTTTTTTTAAAAAAGCAAGCTAGCAAAAGAGAAATTGGACTGAATTAAAAGCAGTCAGGTGTTCCCCCTATTGCAGAGCCTCCTTCCATGTGTTGTGTTTTGTGACCCAACTCATGCTAGGAAAACTGGTGATTTCCCATGAGTTTGCTCTCTGGACTTAAAGATGGAGCAACTTGTGAACTTCTGACCACTTCTCTGAACCTGACTTCCCAAGCTTTTGAAGTTCACCCATCCCGACCTCAGAAACCATGCGGAGAAGCCATCAGCTAGGAAAACAGAGATGGAGAACATCAAAGCGGTGATTGGAAGCAGCTGTGTAAATTGTCGGGAAATAGTAGGGAGAGACACATACCTTTGTGTTTATCTACTTAAACCCATAGCCTGCCGGGTGCATCTTGGGGTCTCTCTGGAACCCTTTCTAATGAAGTTGGCATTCTCTGTGGCTTTTCCTTCTTGGCACAAGCCAATGAGCCTTGAAAAAGTCTGCAATGTCTCCTGGCCAGTATTAATAAAATTCCTCTTGCGGGGTTTTTTTGGAAAGAAAATGGTGCAGCTATAGACAGGCTCCTCTATGGAGAAAGGTCAGCCTCAGGGCAAGTGTTTGACGGATGGCCTGTAAACCGGGAAGGAGGAAGAGGTCATGCAGAGGCTGTGAAAGGTGGTTTGTGCTAGTGCCAGCATCAAAGCAGAAGGCATGAGCGTATGACTGAAGGCTGCGTCTCTCCTGGCCCTCATTCATTACCATCAATCACACCTAGTAGTGACAGCTCAACAATTTGTAAGCCTCCAAGCTGACCTGTGCCCCATTCAAGTGCTTAGCCTGTGTGACTGCTCTAGCTCTGACCCCTTTCCCAGTGACAGATGACCCCTTTTGCCAGCCTCCAGATCATGGTGCATGGGAACAACTGGAGTCCTCAGAGGAGAACCAAGTTCAATAGTGGTGAAGAGCAAGGGAATAACAAACACAGTGATGATAGGAGTAAAAGTCTGAAGGCCAATCCTCAGCAGGGATTTCCTTGTGGCTAAGAAGAACCCAGCAAGTGGTCTAGGGTCTGGGCTGGATTAAGATGACCCTAACCCTTCAGTGTTCGATGAAAGGAAAACAGTCACAGTTGGCTTACATTAAGCGAATAAGGGGTCCATAGTGCGCTCAGGGAGCCAGCCGAAAGAGCACAGGGGCATGGGGTCTGATCCAAACTCTGCTGGCCTCCCGATCCTGATGTAATAATTATCTGAGAGCCTTTCCCTTGGGAGAATATGTTGGGTCCTTTCAAATTCTGGTCCACAAATCGGGTCTTCCCTCAAAGAGGGCACATATCGCTGTGAGACCTGCAAAACTGACACCCTGTGTTGTGGGTGGATACGATTGGTCAGCCACAACACCCGATTGGTAGGTCCCTCATAGCTGGGTTTGCACCAGCTGGGTCTGGTCAATGGGACACAGCCCAAATGGTTCAAGAGACCTATTTATGCCCATGCACGTGACCCAGAGCTTCCTCTTTCGACGTGTGCATTCGGAACACCCGCCCACCTCTCCCTACTTTTAGGGCTTGCGCTTGACCTTGCTATGCCGCCATGTGTCATCTGTCATTGGGACAGGGGCACGGCAGGAATTTTCCCCACTTGGCTGATTGGCTGTTGCCATTTGGGTTTCGCCTGCCGCGTAGCAAATTGTCACAACTTGTAAGGTTGCGGATAGGCTCTGGTTCAGGTGATAGGGATGGGAGAATGCTCTAGCCTATGTGAAGGGTATTCCGTTAAAGGAATCCAGGGACTCGATGGTTTGGTCAACCCCTGAGAGGGGGTTGTGCCCGTGCCTGGGTCCAGGGGGACATTTGGGTGGTGGAGGTAGCCTGTTCCCGGCTTTCTGCTTATCCAGGTGTTCACCCTTGGCTCACCTTTGATGGAACCCTGGGTCAGCGCTACCTGCAAGGGTGCAGGGAGCTAGTCGAACCAGAGCCTATGCAACCAGTCACGTTCTGTAATCAATAAAGTTGTGGCCTAAATTCTGCCAAAAACCAAACCAAAAATTTGAGTTGTGTGAATTTATTTAGGGGGGAGGTTTTTGGGTCTGAACATGCAAATTCTGGTTCGATTCCATCAAAATTTGGGTTAAGAATATAAACATGGAAGCTATTTCTTGATTATTTAAGAGAGAGAAAAGGCTGTTATAGAGAGCATTCAAGTGGTTCTATCAATAGAAGTAGACTTGTATTTTCCTTTTTTTTAATAGAAAAATCGTATTCTTTTTAGCTATGCCCAAAAGAAAGGAAGAGAGAGAAAGAAAGAGAGAAAATAGGGAGATCTTGGTAAGATTGTCCTTTCTTTGCATACAGAGGGAAGATCTCACTGAAGTGTAGATACTGAAGACCAAACTATACATGATATAGGAGATCTGGGACTGTATTTCTCCCAAAATTGAACTGGGGAAAGGGCAATACACCTTTCTCCTGGCACTCCTCTCCCTATCCCAGAGGCAGGGAACTTCAGCCCACACTTTTCCCCAGCCTGGCAGCACACCTTCCTTGAACTATTATTGAATTGCCAGAATGCCTCTCGTCTGCGTAGAAGGAGGATACTGAAGTGTATGCCTGTAAAAGCCGCTGAATTTTGCACAGCTGAAATGTGGCCTAGTTCTAAGTCGCATCCATTGCTTTGCCAACTTTTGCCTACAGCTCTATCCATCACTGGTAAGTTTCCCCTGGAGGGTTGTCCGTGAGGGAATGTGTGGCCCTTGTGTTGGAAAAGTCCCTGCTCCAGCCCTATCAAATTCAGGGGCCCTTGCAGCTGCTCTTCATAGAACAGGCACTTGAAGATCTGATTACAGATTCCCTGCATCAAGTTATTATATGAGGTACCAGGGCCATATCCTCCCATATATGCCTTCATTATTAAGTTATTAAGATCTACTAGGGATCTGAGTTGCACTGTGACATGGACAAGGACCTGTAACAAAATGTTGTGGTACATCCTCTCTCCTAAAAGGACTGCTCATTGTCTGCTGATTGTGAGGGGTTCCCCATTGATTTTTGAAATGTTTTCTGTACTTCTGCAAACCTGGAACATAGTGATACCTCATTCATGCTTCTCAGTTGCCTCATTTTAGCTACAACCCTGTCAGCCCAGAATCATAGGATCACTTAGTCCATGGCTAGGCAAACTAAGGCCCAGGGGCTGGATCCGGCCCAATTGCCTTCTAAATCCGGCCCATGGATGGTCCAGGAATCAGCATGTTTTTACATGACTAAAATGTATGATTTATTTTAAATGCATCTCTGGGTTACTTGTGGGGCATAGGAATTCGTTCACCCCCCCCCCAAAAAAATAGTCTGGCCCCCCACAAGGTCTGAGGGACAGTGGACCGGCCTCCTGCTGAAAAAGTTTGCTGACCCCTGAGACTAGTCCAACTCCCTGCAATTTAAGAATAGGCAGCTATTCCATATGGGGATCAAACTTGGAACCTTGGTGTTATCAGCACCAAGATCTAACCAACTGAGCTAGCTATCCTGAATGTACCATGTGAGTTTGCTAATGGGAGGAACAACATCCAGCCTACATTACTTAACAAGTTGGGCAGGCCAGGAATCCAGTGTCAAATACCAACACAATGGCAACCTGGACCCTTTTTATATCTTATGTTGAAGCTCTTTGCCAACAAAGATGTATAGCTCCTAAATACAAATGTGTATATTTCTAATCTGCTAGGGTTTACATAATTTACACGTTCCTTTTTTTCTACCCCAGTTTGCACACTTAATTGACAATATTTGAATGCAGCCATTGTATTTGTTTGTGCTGTACTATTTAGATGTATATTTTAATAGTTTGTTTTCTTCTAATCTGTAACTTCTTGTCATCTTTGGAAAAAGAAAATATGTTTAATATAGTTTATGCTTTACACACACACACACACACACAATATCAAACCCCAAATTAAAGGCACTTCCTGATCAGAACAATTTTCAGAGTTCCATGGGAGGAGGGATTGATAAACTACTCTGGAAATTGCAGCCCCGGGGGAAGAACAGGGGTTTCCTAATGACTCTCTGCAACCTTAACTAGCTGCAGTTTCCATAATTCTTTGGGGGAAGCTGTGATTGTTTGAAGTGGTATGATCTAGCTTTAAATGTATTAGGGTGCATTTGGGGCCTAGTACACAGGTAACACACACATGTGACTCTTACCCATGTTGAATGGCACATGTGTGGCTGAAATAGGCCATTTTTCTCTTGAGAACACGGGGAAGTAAGATCCTTTATCATCCATGTATTTTGCTGCGGTTGATGGCTCTTAATGCTTTCATGTTGCCATTCTGATGGCAAAGAGGCCCTTTCGAGCCAAAATACTTATTTTGAACTTTCTGCACCTGAGTACTAAAGGTATTCTGCTAGGAAGCAACCCTCAGAAACCAGGAGCCCCCCATCTCCCTGATGGGGTTTGCAGCACTTTTGGGGGATGAAATGGAACCAAGTAAAAGGGCTCAGGCTGAGGTGTGCTGTGTCTCTGACTCCTCTGGAAGCTCAGATTGATTTTTCCCTCCTCAAAACTCTTAGGCATCCTTTGTTTGAGGAGAGACGAAGGAGAGGGAAATGGAGGTGGTCATGGGACAGTGGTCAGCTTAGAAGAAAGTCTGTATGTGTTTGTTGGGGGAAGGAAACTTTAATTAGGGTGGCTTGAAGGCTGGCTTTAACCAAAAGTCAGTGGGAGTCCTGTTTGATCTCCTTGTGGGTCAGGCAGTTTGATTCATCATAGGCCTGTTGAGGGGGATGGACACCTGCCCGTCACATGCTTTGATTCCCTGACGAGGGCTTTGATCTCTCCGGGCTGTGTGGGAGAGGGGTCACAGAAGTGTGTGTTTCAAAGTTGCATTCATGCTTTGCTAGCAGGGGTGGAGGGGGGGGGATATTCCTAGCTTCACAACCAACTCCTCTGGATCAGATGTGCTCAGGAGATGCCAGAGCTAACAGGAGTTCATGGAGAGGGGAAAGTTCACCCATAATCTAGTGGGAGGGGAAGCCTCACATTCCTTGAGAGACTGAATGGATGGGAGGAAGTTGGTGGCTACAGCTACATGGCTGGGTCACTGAAACTTTCTCTCTCACACAAGTATAGGACTTATTCTTTCACTGGGCAACCAGGATGCCAGTGTGTACTAAGATTGTACTGAATGTTGCCACTGCCCTGCTCTTCCTATTTATTTGGGTAATAGGATGCATAAATTGGGAACCCCATTCACAACATTGCCAATATGTACTGCAGGAAAAGGAGTGGGGCAAGGGGAAAACCATGTGCATCCATACCTAGAAAGCTCAGGTCAAGTGGGAAACTGCCCAGTCCCATGTTTTCTGGGCACGGGGCAATCAGAAGTGTGGACAAGCCCACAGTTAAAGCACATAACGGCCCCTAAAGGATTCTGAGGACTGTAGTTTGTTAAGGGTGCTTCAGATTGTAGATCTCTGAGGGGAAAGCAATGGTTCCCATATTTTTTTTGGGGGGGGGGAGTCATGTGCTTTATATGTGCATTGGATGTGCTTTAAATGTATGGTTTTGATACAGTACATTTTTTTGTCACTGTGTGGTGTAGCCAGTATGGACTGAATTTTTACTTAACATGCGACTTTCCTTGCCGATGGTAGCTTTTTAGCTAGCGTTATTTTGGAACTAGATCTCTCAGCTATGTTAATGCACTCCGAATGCTGCTAATTTTGCATTTTGTTACTTGTGGGAATCTTTTGAATTGTTTATTTGATTTTGTACAGTGCTTGACTCAGACAGATGTGTTGTTAAAACTACTTCAGTTTGTTCCCTATAATGGACTATAGATCAATCCATTATTACTCTTGAACCCTGAATACTTTCAAAAAACATGTTCATGGCATTCCTTTTACTTCCCAATCTATGTTCATGCGGTTAACCAACAAATTAGATATTAATTCCCCGAGCTTGTTTTTTTTCTTAATTAATTTAAAGAATTATTGTGTCCTGGTAGGAAGCTTTGGTTTGATCTAATTTCTCGCCACACAATGCTTATCGTATTCCTTACAATTACCTACTGTATGTATTGCTTGGGATACTCCCATGATATATAGCCAAGAGTTTTGTAGCACTCTAGATAGATGAAAAGTCTGAAATCAAGGCAATCTCAATAAATTTCAAAAGCAGTAGAGAATTAGTCGTAGCACCAGCAGTCTACTGTCCCAAAAGGATGACAGATTTGCATAGATAAAATAATTTGTACATGTTAAATGAACAATGGTCTTCTATCCTGTTTGGGGTAATTGTGAAGTGGAACCTAGATGGCAAGAGACAAACCTAGATGGTTTGTGAGACAACCTGTCCTGTTTTTTCAGCATTTATCCCAATTTGCTTGCACAAAGCTTATGTGGTGGTTAGACTATTGAAATATACTCGGAGTCCTGTAACGATTTTATGTTCTTTATTGCAGCTTGAAAAAGAGTGATTTTATTCCCCCCCCCCAAACCTCAGGCTTTTTATATACATTATTTACACAATGAGTCCCATCTGATTGGCTGATTCTGCTTCCCTCCTCGAGCCTGATTGGTCTTTCCTGCAGGCCAATCAGTTGTTGCATTCTACGATCCTACCAGCCTAATAGGCTGATTAACTTCCTCCTGGAGCCTGATTGGTCTTCTCCTGCAAGCCAATCAGTTGCTGCATTCTAGGATCCTACTTGCCTACAGTGGTGCCTCGCAAGACGAAATTAGTTCGTTCCGCGAGTCTTTTCGTCTTGCGATGTTTTTCGTCTTGCGAAGCACGGTCCGTCGCAACTGCGCCTCTTCAAGCGGCTTTAAGAAAAAAGCGAACAAACTCGCAAGACGTTTTCGTCTTGCGAAGCAAGCCCATAGGGAAATTCGTCTAGCGAAGCAACGCAAAAACTGAAAAACCCTTTCGTCTAGCGAGTTTTTCGTCTTGTGCGGCATTCATCTTGCGAGGCACCACTGTATTGTTCTAGGATCCAAGCTTAGTACATAACACCTATGCCCAGTCTTTATTGAATCTTTGTTCTGCTTTATTTTCAGGGAGACTGTCAGATAATGAGCATTCACCTTGACTTATTTTCAGGGTGTTTATAAATTTTCATTCATCCGCCCCACCCTTTTAAAGGCATTCCTTGTCACTTTCCTAACTGCAAAAGGCCTGTTTCTTTTTTCTTTCTTTAAAAAAAGTGGCTTTGTTTTATTAGGGTGACAAAGCACTTTAATCCAAGTTAATTATGCAAATCTAAATCTCTGGTATGCGCTTGAATCCTTCCTGCAAAATAGTGACAGTCCGGGGGCACTGCATGCTGCTCCTCTTGTGTTCCCATAAATGTTTTTGGGTTGGTGGTCATCGTGCACATTTTCCTTAGCTGTGCCTGCTCAGTGAATGTTGAGTCACCCCATGACTATCACCCATGTGCTTGCATGGGGTTGTGTTCCAAATTTATTCTCAGCCTTGACATTTGTGTGCCAAGTGGGCAGAACATGCTGCGTTTACAAGCAAGCTGAGGAGACTATCTGAAGGGGCATGAAAGAAGATCCAGGTATCTCCCGTTTCATTATGACCTTGAAACCAGAGTCTGGAATGTAGAGCCCCTGCCTCCCCCAGTATATAACCAGAGAACTAGATAAACGCCAGCTCTTCTAGAGGCCAGCTAATATCTCTGGAGGCTGCAGTCAGAAGTAGGGGTTTGTTTTGTTTTGTTTGGTCATCTGGAAAGGCTCTCCTTAAATATGAAAAAAAACTGATGTATTAAAAGTAGACAGCCACAGGAAGAACAAGTTAGATGGGTGAGCCATATAGACCATCTTCCATATAAGATGGAGGCTAAAATCATAGAATCATAGAATCATAGAGTTGGAAGAGACCACAAGGGCCATCGAGTCCAACCCCCTGCCAAGCAGGAAACACCATCAGAGCACTCCTGACATATGGTTGTCAAGCCTCTGCTTAAAGACCTCCAAAGCAGGAGACTCCACCACACTCCTTGGCAGCAAATTCCACTGTCAAACAGCTCTTACTGTCAGGAAGTTCTTCCTAATGTTTAGGTGGAATCTTCTTTCTTGTAGTTTGCATCCATTGCTCCGTGTCCGCTTCTCTGGAGCAGCAGAAAACAACCTTTCTCCCTCCTCTATGTGACATCCTTTTATATATTTGAACATGGCTATCATATCACCCCTTAACCTCCTCTTCTCCAGGCTAAACATGCCCAGCTCCCTTAGCTGTTCCTCATAAGGCATCATTTCCAGGCCTTTGACCATTTTGGTTGCCCTCCTCTTGACACGTTCCAGTTTGTCAGTGTCCTTCTTGAACTGTGGTGCTTCTTGAACTGTGTCCTTCTTGAACTGTGGTAAAAATGATTAACAGCTTCATCCTATGGCTCAGCTTAAACTGCAGTGACATAAATTGTGACGTGTTCCTTCTTTTGGAACAAAAGTCTAGGGAATTCCTACAGAAATGCCACCTCTTCTCTTTATGATTCTAAATATTGCATTCATGCCAGCCACTGTGGTTCCTGCCATGGCATCATACAGTATCTCAACAGCTTTTTTCAGTATAGAGGGGCTAACATAAGGTCCTATGGGAACAACCTTGCATTTGGGAGACAAAAATTGCTTTTCCCCCCTCCCCAGGTTTGGAGGACAATAAAGGCATGGTTTAGGATTTGAGTCAACTTACCTCCCTGACTGAGTGATATGAGGCCACGACTGCTAACTTAGATGGTTTTTAAAATGAGATTAGATATATTCATAGGGGAAAGGCCAGGAGAGTTGGCATCAGTGAGGTGCATAAATATATAGGGGGTCCACTGCCAGCTCCTGAAGTTTTCTGGGCCCACACCTTCTCCTTGTCCATTCATCTTCCTTCCTTGAGTGACACTACATTTGTGGTGCTCTCCTTTGGAGACACAGTGCAGGTTGGGCCCAGAGAGAGAGAGAGAGAGAAGTGAATATGCAGCAGCAAGAGTGGCAAGGAGGTGTGGATCCACTGATGATGAGAGGTCCACTAAGAACATCTTGCCCAGCCTGGCAACTGCCTGCTGCACACTTGCAAATTGCGAAAGGCTGTAACTCAGTGGTAGAGAAGTTGCTTTGTGCACAGAACATCCCAGGTTCAATCCCTGGTGTCTTCAGGTAGGACTAGGAGGGATCCCTGTCTGCAACCCCAAAGAGCTACTGCGAGCCAGTGTACGCAATACTGAGCTGGATGGACCAGTGCTCTGAATCCGTATAAGGCAGCTCCCTGTGTACCTAACCAGATGCATAGATCTGTCAGTAGATCTCTCAGTGGCTGTTAATCATGAACTTTGAGGCTCTAAAGCAGTGTGCTGCTCAACACCAATTGCTGAGAGGCAACCATAGTCTTTTTTGACCCAGTCATGAACTTCTCAAAAGCCTCTGTTGGTCACTGTATGAAAAAGGATGCTGTATTACGAAGCTGTTTTGTTTGAACAGAGATTTTCTTAAATTCTTATGGCCCCTCTCCAACCCTCTCTATCTGGCCATCAGAACTCTTCCCAGTTGTCATGTCTCAGGACCAGAAGACCCAACCTCACACCAAGCCTTGGGGTATGCTAATATGCTCCCTCGGGGAGTGAGGAGCCAGGGTCCCGAGATAAGGTCAAAGAAGATGAGTTCAGCTTCTGATGTTAGGGTGAGTTCAGGCTATGATATCGAGGCTGAATAGGTCTCAAGCCCGAGGGAAAAGAAGGGCCTTAAATGCCAGATTGGAAGCTGGCCCATCTGGAGAAGTGACTACAGTCAAGGACTTCCTCGGAGTCTCAGGAAGACCATTGGAGAGAAGGGAGTTTACTGGAGTCAGCTGAGCCCGGGGTATGGTTCCAGCAGCTCCAGCTCAAATAACCCAGTGCTGGCTGAAAGTGTTGCTGGAACAGTGTCTATGTCTCAGGTTTGGGCTCTGCCTGCTTTTGGATCCCCTGCTAAACCTGACCATGGATTGCTGTGACCCTGCCTCTCTCAAGGCCCTTGTTGCAAATCATTCTGGCATGGACTCTGACTTTGGACTGCTGCAATTTTGCCTCTTGCCTGACCCTTCATTGTACACCCTGCTGCCTGGACATGGGCTCTGGACAATGCTCTATTTGCTGCCCACATTGGTGTTGCTGCTGCTGTCCCCTGGTTACTCAGGTGCCCAGTGAGAACAGGACACCAGGCCAGGCCCCCACCTCAGGGTGCACCCCTCAGGCGCCTTGAGTTGTGTTCTGGATGTTTTTGTCTGGCTGGAATGTGTCCTTGAACTCAGATAATGCCTTTTGCTTGCCTGGATGAAGAATTGAGAAAGCTGTGTGTGTGTGCTTGTAAACTAGCCTACTATTGCATTTGTTTTCCTGCTCACATTGGCCTCTGGCCACTGGCATGTGGCCCCTGGGAAGTTACAGCAAATGGAATGTGGCCCTTGAGCTGAAAAAGGTCCCCAACCCCTGCTTTTGAGTACTTGGTTGGGAATGGAAAACCCACGGTGGCTTTATGCTGCTTCACTTGCAAAGCAGACCACACTTAACCATTTCCTCTCTCATCATGCTCGGCACCTCCTGCTGGAAGAACCGGGCCCCTCTGGTTTGGCCGAGGTTGATTTGCGTGTTATGACATGAGCAACAAATGTTGATAGGTAGGGGTGTGCGCACGTGTGTGTGTGTGTGTGTGTGTGTGTGTGTGTGTGTACATGGATGAGGGAAGGACTTGTCCAATTAAGCCAGAGGAAAGAAACGGGAAGCCCTGCAGGCCATCGAGGACTGTAACAAAAACAAGTTTCCCAAAGACCAAGACAAGCCTGGTAAATCTGTAATGTGGTGTCCTGTTTCCTAATCTTTCCAGTGAGGAAGCAGCGCGTTGAATTTAAAGTATCCCTCTGGTAAAAGCTAACTATTTAAAGAGTTCTGGGGTCCCAGCAATGCAAAACAAAGATTTGTTGATTAAAAACACATGGTTTGCTCATGAGACTTGAGTAGCCAGAAAAAATCAGACCTGACAGTATTTTGGCTTTTCTTCTACCGCAAGACAAGATGGTGATTTATTACAGTGATGTCAGCAGGGCTTGAAAATGTTCCCTGAATTGTCTTAATAAATATAAAAAAGCTTTACCTTGAAATCATTAGGCCCTTGGCCTGTTTATGTGAAGAAAACTAAGAATGAAATGGTCCATTCAAACGCCTCCAACTCTTTAATGATCATATATCCATCATGCATGAACTGATGGTAGTGTAATTCTAGGATATAGGCCTGTAGTTCCCAACATGGGGCACATGTCTAGAGATGTAAAAGTTCTGGAAATTCTGAAGCCATGAGAAAACATTTTTTCTTCTGGGGAAAATGGAAATTTTGGAAAAACTGAAAAAAGTTCAGTGTGGAGTAGTTTTATGAATTGGGTGAAACACAGTGTAGCTAAAAGTATTGTGCTTGCAATAAAACAGGTAATCACCCCCCTTTCCCTCAAAAGAAAAAAAGAAAAGAAAAAAAGCAAGAAACCATCAACATAAAAAATAATCAGATTTGCCCCTTAGCACCAACAGCAAATAAAGTTAAGGTCCACCTCAGTATTTAAGCTCCATAGAAGGTCTACCCTTTGAGTAGTGCTTTTTTTAAAAAAAACAAAACAAAACCAGAAGACACAACATATACATGCAATTTATTCTATCTCATTTTCTGAACTACTGTACTGCTATCATTTTCCATTTCTTCTTGCTCTTCCTCTTTGTCATTTTTCTCATGGACCTAAAAAATGGCTTTGGAAAAAAACCGACTTTTTCTGGTCCCCCCCCCCCAGGCCTTTCCATCTCTACTTGAGGACAGACGGGGCAAAGCATAAGGTAATTTTTTTTTGTATGATAGACATGCCCCACGGGGGGCAATTTGATTTTTAAGGGGGACAATTTGGAAGTTTGTTTAGACCAAGTTAATGGCCTTTTAGGCTTCCTCCACATGAACAGGAGCTCACTTTTCGAATAATAAGAATTATATGTCACGGGGGCAGGCATCAGGATTTTAGAGATGCTTAGGTGGGTATGGCAAAACAAGAAAGAAAGAAAGGTTGGGAACCACTGATAATAGGCATTTGCCTGATACCAAGTTGGTCCATAGCGGGCCGGGGGGCTTGAGTCCTAGACTTGAGTCCAGGAGCCACAGGCATCCCTCCAAGCCTCTCTCTATGGCCTTTGAGGTTCTTCCCACCCAGATCACACACTCATACCCCTCAGTCACCCCGATAAAATCAGGACATCCTGCATTTTCGCACGAGATTATGAAGCCTCAAAAAAAGAGCACGTCTTCTGAGACCATGATCTTGTGCAGATCTTGTGACTTGTGCAGGAGTGTGGCCCCTGGAGATGCGTGGCATGTTTTTTTGCCTTGACATGATGGAGGGTATGCACACTTTCTCCAGCCCCCCTTCTTTTACTTTGCACCCCTCTTTTTGCCTGGCTGAAATGTACCAGTGAACTCTGATAATGCCTCTTGCTGGAAGGAGGATGGGGGAGGCTGTAGTTACTTGATCACTATAGTTTATTCATTCATTACTCCACCGACCATTGCCTCTGGCCCCACCGACCAGTGGCGTGTGGCCCCTGGAAGGCTGCCTACGAGGGAATATGGCCTTTGGACTGAAACAGCTTCCCTACCCTTGTCTACTTTCCCAGTAGTGATGTATGGAAGTGAGAGCTGGACCATAAAGAAGGCTGATCACCAAAGAATTGATGCTTTTGAATTCTGTGCTGGAGGAGGCTCTTGAGAGTCCCATGGACTGCAAGAAGATCAAACCTATCCATTCTTAAGGAAATCAGCCCTGAGTGCTCACTGGAAGGACAGATCCTGAAGCCGAGGCTCCAATACTTTGGCCACCTCATGAGAAGAGAAGACTCCTTGGGAAAGACCCTGATGTTGAGAAAGATGGAGGGCACAAGGAGAAGGGGACGACAGAGGATGAGATGGTTGGACAGTGTTCTCGAAGCTACCAGCATGAGTTTGACCAAACTGTGGGAGGCAGTGGAAGACAGGAGTGCCTGGCGTGCTCTGCTCCATGGGGTCACGAAGAGTCGGACACGACTAAACAACAACAACCCTTGTCTACACTGAGATGGCAGAAAATATCCAAGGTTTCAGATGGAACTTTTCCCTGCCAGCCTTTTCTGGAGGGGTTGAACCTGGGACCTTTGGCGTATAAGGAACTTGCTCTGCTACTGTGCTGCAGCACTTACTTACAGATTCTCTCTCTAGCATCCACACTTAAAATGACCAGGTAGCAGGGTGTGAGACCTGAAAGATATGCTGCCAGTCAGAGTAGACAAAATGGTTCTCCCTGGACAGATAGTCTGATCTGCTACGAGGCAGCTCCATGTAACAGACCAGAGCTGGACTCCACAACGGCAGATGGCTTTTGAGAAAGACAGGGGAGGCCCTAATCGAGAAGAACCACCTCCAAGATAGATGAGATAGGACAGAGAGAAGCTCTACCCACATGCCTTCTTTCTCATCTATCGCAATGGCCTGCCCTTTCAAAGCCAGCTAAGCTCTGTTTCTTGGCAAGCAGAATAATCCTTGATGGTCTGGCTTTTTGAGGCACATCAAAGCAGGACGGGGGATTCCCAAAAGTTTGACAAATGTGGCTCAGGCCTGTTGAGCTTCCCACCCACCGAGCAGGATGCAAGCCCTCTGCCGTGTTGTTGTGGGTGTAGCCTCTGTTTCTGAAGTCTTGGGTAGGCATGGAAATGGGTTTGTGATGCCATTCCAGGCTGCCAGATTGTGTAAGCTGCGCAGGCCTGCTGTGTTCTGGGACTGTGCCAACCTTATGCAACTCACTTTGTTGTAGTAGTTGCCATTGTCTTGTGCTCCTCCTCCTCCTTCATGATGATCCTGTGTAATCCATGGTGTATATGTCACCCTTTCAGATAAATCCCCAGCATCTCTAGGGTTGGGAATATTCCCAGTCTGAAACCATTGAAAAGTCACTGTCAGTTATTATAGGCAATACTGAACAAGAAGGACCAGTGGTCTGACTTAATATACCCTTAATATACCCGGATACTCAAACATACAGCTGCTGCACCCAAACTAACAATTCTTTAATATAATGACCATGAAGCATAACTTTGCAGCAAGTTGAATCACCATTGGCCAGACTGCCATGTTGGGAATGTGGTCAAATTTGTCCTGCAATTTCTTCACTGTGCATACAGTTCACCATTCAATATACATTTACTGCTCATCCCACTATTTCCTGTATATCTCTATATGGACCAATAACCGGGTTGAACACTAGACAAAGCCATACAGTTCATGTCAATTTTGGATGGTTGTCAACTCAGTGTGATCCATCTTCCATAAAGAAAAATGTCTAGGACAACTTTTCTAAAAGGAGAGTCAGTATCAGAGTCAGCAAGATTTTGTTCTGTTGCTGGGTGGTCCTGAAAAAAAAAATAGTTCAAGCCTGACTGCTGTCGTGGGATTTGTGTATGTGTGTGTGTGTGCCCGTGCATGCTTACAGCTGCAATCTTATGAGCACTTACCTGGGAGCAAGCCCCATTGAACACAGTGAAGCTTATGTCTGAGTGAACATGTGTAGAATTGCACAGGACATAAACATGTTTCCAATTCATTGTTATTCTTTCTTAAGAAGACAGATTGCTCATTTTATGAATTGTTTTCAACACTGGTCATGCTAACTGGCTGGCAGGAGAGGGGTCTAGGCTCAAAATGCAGGATATGAATATATGAAAATAAAATCTATTAAATAATACAATGCATGCCCCTTGCCACCCATTTCAACTATAAAATGTGAATAAGGGTTTCTTCAAATACCATGCTTATTGAACATTCATGATGATTTGTGCTTTTGATGATATTGGGGTACATGCACCCAATCCTACTCTCAACGCTGTTTGCACTTGCAAACGTTTGGGAATGGCCACACTGTTTAGTTTTCAGTCATAGCACCCTGGTGTATTTTTGTCCTGCATTTGTTGTGCAATGTGTCATCAAGAGTCACAGAACAATCTGAAGCAGAGCAAATCCGCCACTACTCTACTAATGCAGTAACAAGAGTTCAAGAAGCAAGACCTCAGGTAATTCATGGGATTTCAAATACTCATCCAAACCGTGCTTTAGACAGGGTTGCCATATTTCAAACAGTGAAAACCCGGACAGAAAAGTTGTTGAGTTGTGTTTTTAGGCCAAAGTTATTGAGCTGCTGCTGACTGCAGTATTCCGGATACGTCCGGGAAATTCTGGACGTATGGCAACCCTAGTTTAGATCATGGGTAGCCAACACCAGAAGCTTTGGGGTTGCAACTCTCATCATCCTTGACCATCAGCCCTGCTGGCTGGGAATAACAGGAGTGCAGAACATCTGAAGGGCAATACAATAGTTACTCCTGATTGACCTTTCCAGTCTGCCTGGCCCAAAGCTAAGGGATGATGGGAGTCAGGCACCATATGGACTAAAATGGTACCCCTGACTACTAGGTCCAGTCGTGGCCGACTCTGGGGTTGCGGCGCTCATCTTGCTTTATTGGCTGAGGGAGCCGGTGTGCGGCTTCCAGGTCATGTGACCAGCATGACTAAGCCGCTTCTGGCGAACCAGAGCAGCGCACAGAAACACCGTTTACCTTCCCGCCAGAACAGTATGTATTTATCTACTTGCACTTTGACGTTCTTTCGAACTGCTAGGTTGGCAGGAGCAGGGACCGAGCAACGGGAGCTCACCCCGTCGTGGGGATTTGAATCGCCAACCTTCTGATCGGCAAGTCCTAGGCTCTGCAGTTTAACCCACAGCGCCACCCGCGTCCCTTACTGTGCTAATAGGAATCTTTAGGCCCCAGCTCCTGCCATGTATGGTTCTTGACCTTTAAGCCAGAATTGGACCAGGCAGTACTTCAAACAGAGGATTGTCTTCTGACCAGCCTCCAAATAGAGGACATCCTTCTGTAAAACAGGAGGCATGGCCACCCTAGGAAGCCAGGCCTTGTTGTGTAGTCAGAGTTTGAAATAAGCACTATTTACTCTTGGATAAACTGTGCTATAATCTTCCTAAGCAGAGTTTAGCTTTGAAAAATGGGTTAAATCCTTCTGGGATAATCTCCAGGCCTTGTGCTTTTTCTGAGCATGAGTCACTAGGAGGTCTTTTGACAGAAAGGATTGGGGGGGGGAGTGGGTTCAGGCCAGCAGAAATGTTCAGATGGTGCTACAGGCCAAATCAATCTTGGACAAAAAATTCATGGACTTCACCAGTCCCCCATTCTGCCTGTGGACATGTGAGGAAGCTCAGTAGGCAGGAAAATGCCTGGGAAATCAAACAGGCTTGTCAGTTTTGAAATTCTTTTTTTTAAAAAATATAAATTAAAACAAAAGCATGGGGGAGGGGGAAGCCAGCCTCTGCACTGAGTCATTGCAGAAAAGCAATGTGGTTTCCATCTCAGTGAAATATGGAAGAGGCGTGTCTCTCCTGGTCCCCTTTCGAAGCCATGAAAGTCCAGCTACAACCACAGTGCAATAAGTCCCAGAGCTGGAGGACTCACTGAACAAACAATACGATTACAAATAACATACCCAGCAATAGCATGTGTCTCAAAACACTGACCCAGGAGAGCATAGCGTCATGAAATAACAGAACTGTGCTCTGTTCCCTCTACCTTGACTTACTGTGCAGGCTGCCAACTCAGTACAGTAGAGGCTAAGCAGGACTTCAGATGGTCCTTGAGCAGCTTGCACTCAGGAAACAGGCCAGTGTGAGCAATTATATGAGGGCAGATGGGACCCTATTGGTTCCTTAGGTCACGTGAGCCCTGCTGAAAGCAGCTGTATACTTTTGGGGCACTTTTACTGCAGCCTTTGAATTGTTGGTCAACGTTCAAGACATTTTGCACTAAATACACATGATTATTTTGACGATTTTAGGATTTCTTCTTCTTCTTCCTCTTCTTCTTCTTCCTCCATATTTGCCATTGCCTTCTTATTCATTTTTCATTTTCATGATCATAAAAGCAACTCCTCCAGCCAATATGTGGTGCTGTTCTATATCCTTAGTGCTTTGCCATATACACACATTTTCCATATAATGCATTTTATTTCCAGTAATATTTGCATTTTATGCACACTTAACCCTAGTATATGCATTTTTGTACAAATTACTTGGCTGGAGAACTGCATTTCAAAATAAGGAGAAATGCAAATTTCAAAGGACGGCTGTGTTTCAGTCCCCGTACCATGTCGGAAAGTGCAAATTAGGCAGATTCACCTTTAAATGTGAACTGGATTGAAATTCTCCCCCATCCTTACTTGCAAGCAATAATGAAGTTTGTTTCTCTAATGGAAGTATTACAGCATACCCAAAAATCCACCATGGAATAAGCAGGTGGAGGGAGGAGTTTTTGAGTGGGAAAACAGCTGGTGGGAAAACAGTTAAAAAACATGAGTTGTATCCAGCTAAATTCTGTGGTGTAAACCACTGAGCCTCTTGGGCTTGCTGATCAGAAGGTCGGCGGTTCAAATCCCTGCTACGGGGTGAGCTCCCGTTGCTCTGTCCCAGTTCCTTCCAACCTAGCAGTTCGAAAGCATGTCAGTGCAAGTAGATAAATAGGTACTGCTGTGGCGGGAGGGCAAACGGCCTTTCTGTGCACTCTGGTTTCCATCACTGTTCTCCATTATGTCAGAAGTGGTTTAGTCCTGCTGGCCACATGACCCAGAAAGCTGTCTGTGGACAAACACTGCCTCCCTCGGCCTGAAAGCGAGATGAGCGCCGCAGCCCCATAGTCGCCTTTGACTGGACTTAACCGTCCAGGAGTCCTTTACATTACGTTTACCTTTGTAGCCTGCATTTCACATATCTTTTGTCCACTGCTCCCTCTGGTTTGCTATTCCATAGGCCCCATCAAAATGCCACACATTTAAGAATCGAAGGCTCCAATTCAGTTATCGGATAACATGCATACATCAAAGCTGTTTCTTCTTTTGCCTTACATACATTGTTTAACCAAGGCAGAGTAGGATGATCACACATAGAAAGGGAGCGGTGGGAGGAGGAGGAAAGGAACTGGCATGTTCTTGGCAGATAGGATTGGAGTGGAAAGAGCAAACACTCGTGCCTCCCCTGTCATGAAAGGCAACGGGCAAGTTACAACTGAGCCAGCTGTCATAAATAATCATCTCAGCAATTCCTTGCTGTTATGAGACATACCTGAAGACATCCTCAGTGCTGCAGCCAGGGATAAGGCCATTTTGTGCTACGCATCAACCACAGGAGAGAACAACAAATGGGATTCTCAGATCTCTTTAGCCGAAATAGAAGCAGCGCAAGCCTCATTTTAGGAGTGGGAAAACTGTGACCCTCCAGACGGTCGGGTGATGGGGGGTGGGGTGGCACTCACCTGACACAGCAAGGAGGGCAGCAATGTGCAAATGCTCAGGCAGGAGTGGCGGATTGGCTTCCCCCCTTCTTCCTAGTAAAAGCAGCACTGACTCAGCTGCTGGGAGGTCAGCTGAGTGCTGCTGCTCCACCATTCCGTTTCTGCCACCAAATGCTGCTGGATGATCGCTCCTATTATCCCTGGCCAATGGCCATCACATGTTTGTCAATTCTCATCATATGCTTGCCAGTCAAATGGAGACCCCCTGCTGGCCAAACCGCATCTGAATATGTCACAAATACATTGGCACATCTCTGGAGGGCCAGAGGTTTCCCATCCCTATCTTAGTGGTAAAAAAACCACTCTGAAGTAGAACAGTGCAGAAGAGGAAAGGTCTTTGTTTACAGTTATATATCCCATAATGCACCACACATTTCCATATATACTTACCACACAGAATTTGTAGGATATGGTCCTTGGGACACATATATCAGAAGCTCACCTTTGCTTGCAGAACCTTCACCTCTGATACGTTACAAAAGCAATCACACAGCAAAGGTTTTTTGTTGTACTAAGATGCTTATATTAACATGTTCACTCAGACCTAAGAAATCATGCTGTCTTCTTATGCTATGCATATTTTGGTAAGTGGGACTTCATGATCAACAGCTGAATGTTCTGTTTGCAGTAAAAGTCCCTACCACATCTTTCAAAGGAGAGAAAGTTCGGCAAAATTGCATCTTTCTCTCTTTCTTTCATGGTTGCATGAGTCATAAGTAGCCAAAATGGAGTTCAAAGAGCCCCTGGGTAATTAGGATCTTTGAACTGTTTCTGAGTCACCTTGGGATAACTGTGACTGCACAATAGATAATGGGATGAGACGTGTAGACAGAGTTTGCATCAGCAGTCAGCATCATTGGGCATCTGCTCTAGCTTAACCACTGCTAGGGAGTGCATTACTAATACCCTCAGCCTTACTACGCCTCATCCCTTTCTTTGTTGCCTGTTCACCTGCCCTCCCAAACTGTGTGATGGGACTAAGGAAAAGGAGCAACAGTTTCCACTCAGTTTATGGGGCAGGGCCATAGCTCAGTGGTACAGTATCTGCTTTGCAGAGGATCCCAGGTTCAACCAGGTAGGGCTGAGGAGACCCTCGTGCCTCTCCAGATAGGGCTGAGGAGACCCTTGCCTGAAATCCTGGGGAGCCACTGCCAGACACTGAATACTGAGCTAGATGGGCAAAGTTCAAGGCAGCTTCCTATGTCCTCTGCTTCTGGGTGGTGGCATGAATTGGGACCAAAGGGACTGGGCAGGTGAATGGGTAGCAGAAACAGAAGCAGCAATAAGGAGAAAGTGAGGCTTATCAAGGAGGGGAAAGGCCCTGAAGTCACCATGTCCAAGAGTCCCTGAGCATAAACAAACTCCCTCAAAGCAGACAATGACCTAGGGTGGAGCTACATTTGGATCCCCTATCTGTGCAGACCCTGAAGGAATAAGAAGATTATTAATCTATTCATTGCAGCCTTTGGGAATCTGGTGCCCTCAAGGTGCTTTGCACTACAACTCCCATCAGCCCCAGTTGGCTCATGTGCTGGCTAGGCCTGATGGGAATTGTAGTGCAAAGCAACTGGAGGATATCAGGTTGCTGGAGGCTAATTTATTGGATGTTTCTGGGTTGTATAAAGACAACCTTTTCTCCTAACAGTGAGAACATTGCAGAAACACCTGGCTCATGGAATATGTCTCTTGTGAGCTTCGGGAGAAATGAACACTGTTGCACTGGATCTTTGAGGGTGCGTCTGGAGGGGGTTGGAAGCTTTTAGTTAACACGTGCTAAGGCTCTCCCTCCGATTCCAGGACTGTTGTGATCCATTGCTGCCTCTGATGTTTCTCTGAATGTCACAGCTGTCTCAGCCCTGCACCGTTGATGTGGTGGAGCTCTTAATTAAGCACGCAAATGGGACAGCTGAATTTGCTGGAATGTCTTCTCTGTTTGAAGTTAAGCCTGCGCTTCAGGGCTTAGTGGATCCAGACCTAGATAAGCTCCAATCTCTTAATGGGCTGGAGAGCACAGAGCAACAAACGTCCTCCCTCTGCACACATGCTCAGACACCCACATGAACACACAAACAAACTCTTAGCAAATGAGGAATTAAGTAAATACATAAATGTGTTAGTTTACAAACAGAACTGTTACTTGTTACTCAGAGTATTAAACATCGCTTTTCCTTTCCCCCCTTCTACCTCACTGGCTGGCTTGCTCTCTCTCTCTCTCTCTCTCTGTGTGTGTGTGCGCATGTATGTGTATGTTTTTTGCTAAGCTGTGAAAGACGTTTGTTTCAGTTGCCAACATCTCTGCAGAACTAATGTGGGTGGATTGTGACAGATATAATTTCTCCATCCCACAGTTTCATCAACTTGAGTTCTGTTAAACTATACCCGCTGGGCTTAGCTCCTTTTAAAGTTTCCGCTTTGACAGGTAGATTTATTAGTCTTGAAATTTGTACAAATCAGATGTCACTTGTGGCAACTTGTCAAAATGTCAGTCTGGCGAGGGAGGCATGAAAGGATTTTCTGGAGAGAGAGTGAGAGAGAGAGACTGAGCCAGACGGGAAGCAAGCTTTAAAGAACTCGAGTAACAGCAGAAGAAAGGAGGTTGTGGCCCCTCCCTGTTCCTTGATCCTAGGTTTTGCTTTATTAAATACATAGCGCCAGAAAGTGGGAGATGCCATTGGAAACCAGTCTTCTGCTTGTCAAGGCTGACAGCCTGCAGAGATAGCCTCTGCCTCTTATTGAATGAAGCTTCTCAGCTTGCGATGGGGATACTCAGTGGGCAAGCCAGAGAGGCAAAATTTTAGCCCAACATCATCGCCCTTCAGTATTTCAACCATTCAGTTTGATCTCTTGACAAGCATGATCAATGTGGCAGAATGAGTTTCAGAGGATTCTGTTTTGAACATTTTTTTGGGTGGTGGTGGGGAGCTCAGCATTCGCTGAGGGTACATAGAAGGTTTTTGTTTTGTTTTTTTTAAAGGAAAATGCTAAAATGCTGCAAAAGAAGGCAGGAAAAGCCAGGTTAAAAAGTGGGATTTTCTGCAGTTTTCCTCAGGTTCCACAGCAGAATAACTCTCTTTCACTTTGGTGAAAAAGGTGCTCAGCATGGCTTATCTTTTATCCATTGGCATAAAGTTAGCAAGAATATTGTCAAGCTCCTCCTGATGGTGGGTTATGAATAGGGATGTTGGACGATTCCATTGGAAGCAGAATCTAGGACTGTGCACAAGACTCCCCCTTATCTGGGCCAGTGATACAGTTGGTGAATGGACGATACAGTCTTGATGGGGTCTGTTTCCCCAGCATGCTCCCTGCAGCCTTCCCATTGACAGCCCCAGATCACTCTGGGATTATTATTTTTACCAGTCTCGGCCCATGTCTGGATCCTCCTGAATTAGCTTGATTCAGTTCAAAATTCAGCCAAATCTGGAGTCTACCCCTAGCAGAAATGAGATCAGAAATCACCACAGTTCACATGTTCGCCCAAGGTCAGGGATGGTATTCACCATTATTTCATTTTTAGTCTGCAAACATTACCTAAATAATTATATTATTTTCTACATTGTTTTTGCTGCTTCCTGTCCATTGAAATGCATCAAAGTTATAGTGAGTCACATAACTGATGGCGTTAATTTGGCCCTATAGAACAATGACAGAAACACAGTAGGTTTTAGCAGAAGTCAAACTGTATCTGAACAGAAGGAGCGCTGTTTGTGACAGACACTGGATTGAACAGAAATCACTGCCTTCTTGCATTCATAGTTATGAAAGAGAATAAAGAACAGATATGAAGCACCTCAAACCCAGGCCCAAATGTGGCCCTCCAGGCCTCTCTGTCTGGTCATTTGGTCACACCTCCTTCTCAGTGACACGCTTCCCCCCCCCCCCGGCCGTACACCCCACTGGCCTTGCTTTGCTCCCACCTTGAGTGTTTGTTCCTGGATGGAGTGCATCTGTGGACTCTGTTCATGACTCCTGCTTTGATCTGGATGCATGATAGAGAGGTTTGTGTGGAAACTAGCCTATGGTGCACAGATAAAAGTTGCATTCTTTATTCTACCCACTTTCCCCAGCTAGCCCTGCCCCCAGCATTGTGTACAGGCAACTCCCCATTTGTGCATGTTGGACACACCATTTTTGGTGCTGGAAGGGGGTGGGGCAAGCTTATGCACACCAAACTGACATGTGTGGTGCCTCCGAACGCAACCTCCACACAAATGGGGAGTTGCCTGTACTTTCATTAGCACCCCCTTAGTATCTATGGATTCAATGTTGGGCATGTGGGAGCACACCTTGCTCCAGCAAAGGAACAATCAAGCACTCACTTGAACCTCCTGATTGGCCCTTTGAAGCCCCACCCTCACCAACCTCATACCTGATGTCATTTATTATGCCAAGTGTAGGGTAGGTAGGCGTGGCTTTTCCAAAATGGCCTGGTGAGCCAAATGGGAAGGCCTAATGGGCCAAGTTTGGTCCATAGCCTAGCGGTCCCCCACCTTTGCTACAGATCTTCATGCTGCATTTGCAGATGCCTCTGGGCCAGGATAAGATGAGCATATGGAACTGGAGTAGTGCAAGCTGACATGGCCACAATCCTGCATTCCTTCAGCTCAGTGGTTCACAATTCCCCCCCCCCCCCCGTACCACACTTTCAGAATAAAATTTTGCCCACACCACACTGAATCTTTTTATTGGTAGCAAATACATTGGAAAACAAAAAGAAACAACTCCTAGCAGGGCTTGATTTATAACATAGAACACAACTACTTTGTAATATGATCATGGGACACCCAGAAAGTATAATGCAATGCAGCCATGTAAGAACATGAATCATATCCATAATATAATTATAAATGAGCCTCTTGCATATGTATGTATACAAATTCAATGAGAGGTGTGAGCTTGCTTTTGCCAGGTGATCTCATTTCTATTAGGTCTAATTTGAGACAAACAGTCTCTTATCTCCTCATCAACACAAATCCCTGTTCACAACAATATGTCATGGAGAGCTGTAGAAGAACAGCCAATGCTCTTGAAAAGAAGCATGGATTATGACTGTATATCGGGGAAAAAGTTATTTTGATATTATATTATATTGCACTGAAATGTTTAAATGTTTATTTGATCGTCCTTGAATCTTCCTGCCACACTTGCCATCCTCTCCTGCCACACCAGTGTGGTGTACCACACCCTTGGAGAACCACTGGTTCATCTCAGTGACTTGAACCATCAGAATGTGGTTCCAGAGATGTTCGGAACAAGCCTAAATCACACTTGTACTTTAATTTTTTTAAAAAATAATGTCAACAGCAGGTCTTGGGGCATGTTGAGTATAATAAGGATCATATCAGATGCTGGATCGTGACTGTCTCTGTTCCCCTTTTATAGGGGTCAGCAAACTTTTTCAGCAGGGGGCCAGTCCACTGTCCCCCAGACCTTGTGGGGTGCCAGACTATATTTTGGGGGGAAAATAAAAATGAACGAATTCCTATGCCTCACAAATAACCCAGAGATACATTTTAAATAAAAGGACACATTCCACTCATGTAAAAACATGCTGATTCCCAGACCATCTGCAGGCTCAATTTACAAGGTGATTGGGCTGGATCTGGCCCCTGGGCCTTAGTTTGCCTACCCATGCCCTTTTAGATAGGATAGTATTGATTTGTGAGCCCTCCCTCAATGCACAGGGTTCGATTACATGATTTCTATATCTCCTTCCAGCCTTTCAGTTCTATGGTTATAATTAGGAAGGCCCTGGAAGCCATGTGTGCACATATGCACTAATTAGTCATACCCAGAACAACCTGTCATCAAATTGCCACCATAGTTGCTTCTGCTGAGTTTTTCTTTCCAACATGAGCAAGGAGTTCTGTGGTGATGCAATGAGAATGAAGCAACATTGTGAATCTTCCCACCTCGGCCACAATTTCTGAGTGCAAGTGGCTTTATAGCCAATAAGGAACAGAAAAAGTTGCCTTATAAGAAGTCAGTCCAATGGTCCGTCTAGCTCAGGAGTAGCTCTCCAGATCCTTCTCAGTCTTGGAGGATGGCCTAAAAATATATGATTGGGCACTAGTAGAAATTCATATTTTTATATCAGCTTTATGTTTACCATGCATGCACACATAGTAAACATATGGATATAGTTGGCAGGGATTCCTACATACACCTGCAACAACCTCTTCTATATATAGATCAGTCAAGTGGCTACCTTTGGGTGCCAAATTGAATCCTACAAATTCCTTGACCACTGAGGAAGACATGGCAGGGGAAGATGCTTGGCAGGGGGTTGGACTCGATGGCCCTTGTGGTCTCTTCCAACTCTATGATTCTATGAAACATCTTGGGAGTCAAAACACATTTGATATCCAGGTTTGCTTGTCACTTCAGTTCGATGTATAGGTGTCATTTTTGAGAGATGCTATCTAGATCATTATAGATCTCACTGACTGGCAGTGGCTGTCCCAGGGTTCAGTCTGGGGTCTGTCTAAGTCCTGCCTGGAGAAGTCAGGCATTGAGCCTGCATGCAAAACAGGTACTTCCCCCAGGCTGCAGAAGGGAAGAGAAGTGTGTTTGCATGTGTGCAAGCAAAAGGTTATGTTTGCTTTTGCCCCAGCTCCTTCCTATTTCAGCTTCACGTTCAGGGATTACACAAGTGTACCTTTGCATACACCTCAAGGAAGCAACATACTTCAGCTACAGATTCAGGGACTGCACAAATTTACCTCTGCATACATCTCAGCGAAGCAACAGATGCAAATGAATTATTGTTTCCCCTTTCTCTCGGAGAGGTGTTAACTAACCTAAGTCTTCAGGAGCTGCCTGTATCTCTTTTACATGTGCCTCTGTCACCAACTCATTCCATGGCTTTGCACAAGTCAAGATTTCATGGCTTGGAACGTCCCAGCTACAATACAGGAAGTGGAATATCCTGTCTCACAGGGCTGTTGCTAGAGGGGTAAACAAGAGGGGGACAGTAAAGTAGGAGCAGATGGCTTGGTGGAGTGCCACACTCACCTGACCTCCCGTCAGCTGCATTGCTGCTGCTTACTGGGAGGGAGACGGGGGGGGGGGTAGGGTGGTGCAGTGCCAGGGCACCAGCAGGAGCACACAACTGCAGTAAGATGTGTTGCACAGAAGGACTCAATGCATTTCCACACCCTGAAATGCCACAGAGCAGGCAAATGGTGAAAGGATTAAAGCTGCAATCCTAACCCCACTTTCCTGGGAATAAGGCCCATTGAATTCAGTATAACTTACTTCTTAGTAGACATGGGTAAGACTTTGCTGTGAGTGCATGTAACTAAATACAGCCCTACGATGCTTTAACTACTACTACTACAACGTAATATGTTTGAAGCTTGCTTTATTTAAAATATATTTACAGCACCAAATGGTTGGAGGCATGCTGTTGTCCATGAGATGTTGCTGTACTCCAGATCCCATCAATCCTACCTACATGACCATTGGGCAGGGACTATGGGAGTTGTAGTCCAAGAATAGGGTTGCTATACATCTGGTTTTTCCAAGACATATCCAGAATACTGCAGTTGGGTTAGTGCATGACGGCAGTTCCATTTTTGCCATTTATCCTTAAAAATAGCTCAAAACTTGAAAGTCAAAAACTTTTCTGTCCGGATTTTCTGTCCAAATGTTTGAAATATGGCAACCCTGTCCCAGAACCTCTGGAGGGCCTGCCTTTCACTGTTCTTTTTGTAAACAGAGATGTGTGCTGAAATGGGACAGGATGGACTTGCACTCGTGAAAGTGTCATGAACCAGAAATAGACTGATTTGTCCGTCCCTAGCTATTGTGCAGATTTAAAGTGGCAAGCCCACAATGTAGGGAATGGGACATTTTTCAGCTTGAGGGACACCTTCCCTTCTGAGAAATATTTGGGGGGGGGGTCACCCAGTGGGTGCAGCCAGAGGCAAAAGTGGGCTGAGCAATACACACACACACACACACACACACACACAACCTTTGCATATTAGATTAGTTTCCAAGCAGTCACAAACCCCACACTCTCCTCCATTCAGGTAAACAAGAAGCATTTTCAGAGTTGAAGGACACATTCCAGCAAGGCAAAAACACTCAAGGATGGTATGAATCAAGGACAGTGAGGGGTGTAGTCTGGGGAGAGGGGGGGTGTGGCCAGGAGAGTCCTGTGGTCCAGATACAGTGGCCTCGATGACCACATTCAGTCCTGGGTTTGAGATCCCCCTACCCTTCGCCTACAGGAGGTTTGGTTTAATTGACAGCTCCCATTGCAACTCAGATTGCCTTGCCGTGCTGTGCCTTGCCATCAAAAGAGAGAGACGGAGGAGGAACGCTTCACACAGAAAGATTTCCTTTAAAAGCCCATCATTTGATGTCACTGTGTAGCTTCAGTTACTTCAATGCGGCAAGCGCATTATAATGGCTCATGCCGTGCTTTAAATACCATTACGGCAGGTACGCCAACCCCTTTCCTGCTTTCTAGGCCACGGTGATGTGCCTTGAATATACTGCGGTCACTTTCAATGTGTTTTCCTTTTAAAAACGATTCTAACGAGAGAGGGAAAGAAATCAATTTGGGTTGCTAAAGTATGATGTGGATTTCCTCGTATGAGAGTACAGAGTGTAGTCTACTTAGCGAGATCAGCTCCGCCAGCAGGAAGGAGCAAGCAATGGAGAGGGAAGGGGGGGGGGAAATGTCTGGCAGGAGTTCAGAAAGCTCTCCAGCTCACACATCTGGTTCTTATATTTCAAAGTTAATTAGTCATATTGAGGCTGTCTGAAGATAAATTTATCATCCAGAAAAAACACAAACAGTTTGAAAAATGAAAGGAAGTGAGGTGACACGTCTTGACGTTTAAATAAATCATTTTAACATGATTAAAAAACTTGTCCTCTGTGACACCCGGAGCTTGGATACTTTGTAAAGACTTTTCTGACAAAGACACGTCCCTCTTTGGTATACAAAGCCCCTGCCATTCAATTATACAGAATAATCTTTGGCCAATTACTTTCCTGACTGACTACTGGCGAATACAATGCACAGCTGCCACATATTTTTTTTGTTCATTGGGCCTAAAGCTGAACTGTACAGAAACTTGGAGAAGGAAGAGTTCAAGAAGACCTTTACATTTATTTTTATTTTTTTAGTGCAGAGGGTATAGAATACAAAAGGGAGGCTGAATGACTGTGTGTGTTCTCCTATTGCGACTTGAGGTTAAAGAGCATTAAAGGGTCTAGAGATTACATCAAGTGCTATGGCCTGCTTCTGATGTAATGACCTTTGTCCAATAAACTGTAGCTTCTTGGATCAGGAGCAAACTTGGCACCTGATTGCTTTCTCATTCCCTCTCACTCAGATCTTAACTCAGTGCTTCCTAGTTTGTTACACCACAGTTACCTATGCCATCTGAACTGGGAAACTGTGGTTTGCTCCTACAAAGCAGGATAGTACGGTAAATTGGAATCAAAATCAAGATTAGTATTCTGGTTTTTAGAGAGCACACAAACCAGTTTCCTAATCTGGATATTACAGGAAACTGTGGTTTAACAAACTACAAAGCTAAGCTATGGTTTGTTGCACCAGGATTGCTACATCTGAACTAGGGCTCTTATCCTTTCAAGCTGGTCACAAAAGCCATTCACTTGCCTTAGGGCTAGTTCACACAACCCAGTTGACATGTTAGGAATGTGAGCAAGATGAATGAGTGCAGAGTTTGCCATGCATTGAAAGTGATCATGTAATTGTTCGTGTGAATTTATGTCAATGTTTATATCCTTGAGAGGGTTCTGCATCCTTCAAAGAACACCTGCTTGATTTTGCTCAACCAAAAGGGCTACACAAGGAAGGGGAACCCGTGATGCTCCAGATGTTGCTGTACTCTAATTTCTATCCTGCCTCAGCCAGCATAGTCAATGGTCAGGGATGACAGGAGTTGTAGTTCATCAACATCTGGTGGGTTGAGGGCTGAGTTATCCATCACTGTTCTACACATAAGAGTGATCTTCTGGATCTTTTGCCAGAACACCATGACATCTACTGGTGGCTGCTCTCTCTAGGTGTGGAACTTGCATCATCCATATGTCTGACAAAACCCAAGCTTGAAACAAAATGAAAAAATTCCTTCCAGTAGCACCTTAGAGACCAACTAAATTACCGTAGTTATTGGTATTGGTAAGTTAGTTATACCAATAACTAACTTAGTTGGTCTCTAAGGTGCTACTGGAAGGAATTTTTTTATTTTGTTTTGACTATGACAGACCAGCATGGCTACCTACCTGTAACTAAAACCCGAGCAGATTCTCTTAATGGTGGTTTTATTTAAATATGATCTCTACCCTTCTATCATCTGCAGAGCAGAAATGCAGAGCAGAGGAACACTGTGGAGATAGCCACAGGCCATTTCCCACAGTCACACTTTCCAGAATGCCTTAGGGAACAGAACTGTGTGTCATGATGAAGCATCTCTCCCAAAGTGCAGTTTGTAGGAAGCAGCAGAATTTAATATGTACAGAAAGAAAATGGAAAACTTGTGGCCACTCTGTAAAGTTAAATAAAGTAGGTAAAAATCCCCTCTTGAACCTCTTGGAGACATTTCATTCACCAAAAGACTTTGTAGGGATGTTTTATTTCATCCTCACCTGCTTAAGAAACGGCTTGAAAACAAATGCTGGGAAATTTCAGCATAGCTCTAATACATATATTTATTACAGTGACTAACAAAGCAGATATGAAATTATTAGAGCAAAATGTTTTGATTTCTGCCTTCTTCCACTGCTCTGATGATGATGTGCTTGTACCATAGACCACTCTGGCTTTGAGGTTAGGACAGATATTTAAACTAACAAAGGAACAATGCATACTACTCTTCTAGACAAATAGGCAACATGACATGCTTGCACATGAACCACCTTCTCAACAAGTCAGTTTGGTTGCATGAGCCTCTGTGAGCCTGGCTTAAATTGTATCTACTCAGAATCAAGAGTGGAGGAGAAATTCAGCTTACTGAATTAGCACTTCACAAAACCGACATGTGAACAGAAACAAAAAGTCCAATAACATGTATAAAAATGTGTATATTAGGGGAATTGCTTGCAAAAGTGTATTAATCAAGACTGCATACACAAAAGTGTATACAGTGGTACCTCGGGTTAAGTACTTAATTCGTTCCGGAGGTCTGTTCTTAACCTGAAACTGTTCTTAACCTGAAGCACTTCCTTTAGCTAATGGGGCCTCCTGCTGCCGCCGCGCCGCTGGAGCACGATTTCTGTTCTCATCCTGAAGCAAAGCTCTTAACCTGAAGCACTATTTCTGGGTTAGCAGAGTCTGTAACCTGAAGCGTCTGTAACCTGAAGCGTATGTAACCCGAGGTACCACTGTACTAGGAAAAACAAATGTTAAAATGCTGATTAAGTTACATGAAGATTTTATTTTGTTTCTTGCCCCCTAAAAATGCTAATTTCTCTGGAAATGTGGAGAGTTGAATTTAAGATGGGCAATATGAGAAACTGAGCGAAACTGAAATGGACAGATTCATCTCTTCAGGGGGATCCCATCCCTATTGAAGTCAATGGGACTTACTTCTGGGTAAGTGAGGTTAGGATTGTTGCCTTTGTCCCGGTTCAGCTGTCTGTTTCTTAAAATTCACAGCTGCTGTTCTCTTTCCCACAAAAAGAGAGAGAAAGAAAGAGAGATACGCTGTTTGTTCATTTGCATCTGTTGGCCTTTGCAAAATGTACCATATTATCCAAGGACAGGGTGGGTGGGGAAAACCAAGCCAAAAGCCCCTATTTTCCAATTCCCCAGGAAGTGACCTGGTGGCGCCAGAATTAAAACAGGACGTCCCCCCACCCAGCACACACACACACACACACACACACACAGGGCACAAGGAGTTCATGGTAAACTAGTGAGAACACCAAATGACTAAGCCATTTCCATGTGGTTTGCTGCCATGCCCTGACAGAAAGCACATTTCGATACCATAAATTTTGGTTGTCACAGAACATTCCTCTTTCCAAATGGTAACATATGCAGACTTCCAGAATTCCCTGCAGACCAGCAATGTTTTGAGATCCATTTCCCAACTATGAGAAATTCTTGTTTAAAACCGGGGGAGAGGGAGAGAAAGAGGCAGAGCTGACTGGCAAACACCTCTGTTTGTCTGCTTTGGATTTTACAGGTTCAGTAGGGAATGGTGTCCCTGCCACCAACTCCTGGCTCCTGTGCATTGTTTGCCGGGATCTGCCATCGTGTTTGTTTACTGGACAGTGGTCATTTGAATGTATCATCTCTGTATGTGTCCACACTAATAGCATATTTGTAGTGATGAGTCTGCTGTGCTTCAACATGCAGGGAAGGGAGATCTAGGTTCCATATCCTTGCTTTTCCTCCTCATCCTGTGGGGAGAAGAACGTCTGAAGAAGGCTTAGATGTTGCTGAGATCTCCAAACAGCCTTCTCTTGATAGTGTTGGAGCTTCATGCTCCGGCACCGGGGGGCAGAGAGCATGCATCCCAGGGGCATGGTGCGCTGCCTGCAGTAGTGTGACGCGCGTCCTGGGGGCGTGGCACACCACCTGCAGGGGTGTGGCACCAAGTGCGGGCGGGGGGGGACAGCCGCGATGGCACCCCACTGGGATCGCACTGCTGGAGGCAGTGCGCTCCCCCCCTCCTCTTCCTCCGCCAGTGTCTCTTGGTCTATAAGTCAGAGGGGCTGGGCAGCAGCAGGGCAGGCAGAAATCCAACCAGTAAAATGTTACCTGTCTAGGGGATGCCACAGTGGGCAAAGTGGTAAATTCTCCTTTGTTAGAAGTTATTAAACAGAGGCTGGCTGCCCACCTGCTAGATGTAGATGCTATAGCAGTGAATTTCTTCCATCAGGAGAGGGGATGGCATGGAAGACCTTTGAGGTCTCTTCCAACTCTATGAGTTGTATCCAAAGTAGTGCTACGTGAGCATTGCATCAGCACAGGGATTTCTGCTTGTGCAATGGAACGTTCTCCCCTGGAGTGCCCTTTAAATATGTTATAGGGCCTCCCCCAACCCTCTGCAGCAGATGTGGGGAGGGTGTGGGGCCCATAGAAGTGGGTAGGAGAAAGGGAAAATTCTGATGTTCAAATATAAATCCTTGGGCTAATGGAACAAGTGGATTGGACACCGCAACATCAACTTCGTTGGACTGATCATGTTGTGCGGATGCCTGATTATCGTCTTCCAAAGCAACTACTCTATTCCAAACTTAAAAATGGAAAGCGTAATGCTGGTGGTCAACAAAAGAGGTTTGAAGACTGTCTCGAGGCAAATCTTTAAAACACCAACAACTGGGAAACACTGGCCTGCGAGCGCTCCAGTTGGAGAACAGCCTTTACCAAAGGTGTCATGGACTTTGAAGACACTCAAACTTAGAACGCAAGGGAGAAACGTGCTAAGAGGAAGGCACACTTGGCAAATCCACACCGTGATAAGCCCCCGCCCGGGAACCAATGTCCCCACTGTGGAAGGATGTGTGGGTCCAGAATTGGCCTCCACAGTCACTTACGACTCATTGTTAAAACCGTGTTTATGGAAGACAATCTTACTTGGCTACGAGTGATCGCCAAAGAAGAAGAAGCTGTTAAAGGCACAGGACCTCTGTTAGGATAATAATGGCAGCTCTACTGTTGTGCCCTTTTGGTCACGTGGGAAGACTCTGGATCTCAATCAACAGCCAGTATTGCTGGGAACAGTTAAAAGGATGGCTCGGTGGCAGCAAAGCCTTTGTCCCCAGTGAGAAATGGAATTCTCACACATATTCGTTGGAGAGGATTTAGCAGGACTAGAATAAATTCTTTGCTTATGCAATGTTTCTTGGACAGAGGGTGATAATTCATCATCACAGAAAAGCAATGACTTCAGCTTTCAGTGGTTTGGAAGCCTTTTCTTCTCCCTAAAGCCTGCAACACAACTGAGTTCAAGCTGAGATTCAGGAAATTACCATATAAGGGGCTGCTTGCCTATGTATGCCAAATCTTGCGAGGAAGGAATCCAGGACATTGCATTGGGGCTGCACAGTCTTATGAGCACCTTGAGAGGGATGTTGCTGAACCAGCACCTGCAATGGTACAAGCAACAAAATAAGCACATGAAATACAAAGTGCAAAATAAGGAGTGATGGGATATGCCCCAATGAGCCTTGTTTCCAGGTACACCCCTTATTTTCTGTCCCTATTCTAGGATGCCTTAAAAAGATGCTGTTAACATGTGTGTTCCTTTGCAGTACACAACAACACAAGAGTCTGTTGGATCAGGCCAATGGCCCACATAGTCCAGCATCCTGTTCTCTGAGTCATCAACCGGATTCCTATAGGAAGCCCACAGGGACCTGAGCACAACACACTCTCCACACTTGTGCTATTCGCCATCACAGGTCCTGCTTGTAGGCAGCTGGTTATTGAAGACTGGCTACTGGAGGAGGTGGACCTTCGGCTTGGTCCAGTGTCAGCGGCTCCCGACTGGTTGCCCAGGAAAGTATAAAGTTTCTTACCGTCCTTTTTTATTTCAATCTTTACAGAGAGAGGCTTTAGAGCCCAGCCTATTGGATAATGGTGTTGTCCCAAGTGAATCTCTACCCCAGTCTCTCCCACTTCCTCATTTGTCATTCTCATCATCTCCTCTAAAGAGCCAGCGTGGTGTAGTGGTTAAGAGCGGCAGACTCGTAATCTGGTGAACCGGGTTCGCATCCCCGCTCCTCCACATGCAGCTGCTGGGTGACCTTGGGCTAGTCACACTTCTCTGAAGTCTCTCAGCCTCACTCACTGCATAAAGTGTTTGTTGTGGGGAGGAAGGGAAAGGAGGTTGTGAGCCACTTTAAGACTCCTTATGGTAGTGATAAAGCAGGATATCAAATCCAAACTCCTCCTCCTCCTCCTCTTCTTCTTCTTCTCCTTCTCCTCTACGAGTGCTGCTATGCGTTCTCTGTCTTTGAGCTCTTTGCTCTCCTACTTTTAATGCTCGCCGGGTTCTGGAAGATGGAGGGTCTGGAATGCTTTCTAAAGACACTTTGTCAGCCAGCTGTTGCTCCACTTCTGCCTCCTCCTCCTCTCCCATGATTTCCCAACTTTCCCCCTCCTCTGCCTCTGAGCTGTGACCTCCTGCAAACCACTGTTGTAAATCTATACTGTCTTCCTCTTCCTCCTCCGTGGGAGGGTCAGTCCCTGACATCCAGCAGCACTCTCCTTATGTTATTTAATATATTGTTAATGTACTTTTGGGTGGGGATGGGGACAAAACATTTGTGTAGAATTTCTAGGCTGCACTCACTTGCCCTGCCTTCTGCCACTGATGCACCCTGAGCCCACACACCCTGCTGGTCATGTCTTTGGTGGCCAGGCCAAGCAGTCCACCAAGCGGTTCCCATTCACAGGCCATGGCAAGTGTGCGCACCATTGTCCAGGGTAAGTTGCAACACGTGATCCTGCCACCCATGCTTTCAACACATGATGGTGTTTGTGAGAATGCCCTAGGCTTGGAGGTGGGTTTTAATTGTAAGCTCCTTTGGCAGCCAGCCTTGTCTGAAAAGCAGGGTAGAGATTCATTAACCAATTAATTAAACAGTAACAGCCCTTAGTCTATGTACGTTGCTTTGGAACTGAAACATGATGTCAGCTTCTCTTGGATGATAGGCTTGGCCATCATGTTTTTTTATCATATTGCTTTCCTTTCTTTCGTTCCATTCCTGATGCTATACAGGAGTGATATAATCCAACCTGAAAGTTTTCTCCTATTAGCAATTTTGTCTCATCAGTTTTGTTAATGGGATAACATGAGGTGCTGGTTAGGGTGCAAGAGTCTCATCATGTCGGTAATTTTCACTGTTACATGTTAGCAATCTGTCAGTATTTGTTCCCACTAATTCCGCACAAAAGTCTTATTAGATCAGTGGCTTTGATTTTTACATCCTTATTATCCAATCCCTCCCTCAACGGCACGAGGCTGGTGATAAAACGAAACACTCCCTGGGCACATCAACCAGGAGAAATTCTTGCATGTCAAGTTGACAGCATGTCTATGGGTCGAACATCAATCAATGTGAGGGGCAATCAGCATAGCTGATGACCCAAAGGATGTGCTCAGCTGGTTTTCATTCCTGTCTCTTGTTCAGTCCCAGATTCTGCATTTCCCTTAAAGTAGCTATGATTGCCGCTATTGACACAAGCAATTGCACAGGAATAGAGCTCTCTGTAGTTGCGTTCACACAACCTCATGAAATCCTTGTGAATGTTAAATTCACTGCCTGGGGCCAGATGGATATATGCAGCTCTCCAGTGCACATAACTCTGCCACAGTACATTCCCTGAAGAGTTTGTGTAGGGAGCCACTTGCACAAGAGGTAACTGGTGCACAAGAATGTTCAGAGTAGTATCAGTTGCAGGAGCAGATGGGAAGATAGCAGGGCCATCTTAAACATATCTGGCGCCATGGTGCAAAGCTTCCTCCAGCACCACCCCCCCATTTCCCAGAGTTTTTTTAAGGAGGACAGTGCTGAAGGAGGCGGGCAACAGCTGGAGGGCGGCTCCTCTGGAAGGGAAGAGGCGGGGGCTGGATACAGCACCTCCCGGCTCAGCTGGCCACTTCGTGCCGTGGTGGCCATGGCAGACGGAGGCTCCGGGCGTGGCGCTGCTTCAGCGCGACATGGCGGAGGTGGGTGAGGGCAGTCAGCTGATGCCGGGAGGCGCGCATCCAGCCTCCGCCTCTTCCCTGGTGCCCTCAGAACTTGGCGCCCTGGCGGCCCGAACCACTATGCTCTATGGGTAAGACGCCCCTGGAAGATAGGTGGTACACTGAGTGAATAGTTAGGACAGGGATTAGAGAACCAGTGACTGCCCAGCTGACCTCTGGCAATGCAGCTGGGGCTGATGGGAGTTGAATCTGGAGCGCCACGGCTTCCCCATCCCTGAGCCAGGCATTCAATGGAAATCACTAGCCCTATTCACACATTCTCCCCTTGAATGATAAGAACATGGAAAGCTGCCTCCTGAATCAAACTTCCTGGTCCATCTAGCACAGCATTGTCTCCACTGGCTGGCTGCAGCTCTCCAGGGTTTGAGGTTGCGGCACTCATCTTGCTTTACTGGCCGAGAGAGCCGACGTTTGTCCGCAGACAGCTTCTGGGTCATGTGGCCAGCATGACTAAGCCGCTTTTGGCGAAACTGGAGCAGCGCACAGAAATGCCATTTACCTTCCTGCTGGAGTGGTACCTACTTATCTACTTGCACTTTGACGTGCTTTCGAACTGCTAGGTGGGCAGGAGCTGGGACTGAGCCACGGGAGCTCACCCCGTCGTGGGGATTCAAACTGCCGACCTTCCGATCGGCAAGCCCTAGGCTCAGTGGTTTAGACCACAGCACCACCTGCATCCCCATTGAGCAGACTACAAAGCCTCAGAAGAATTGGGGCTTTAAATATTATTTATGAACTGCAAGAGCCCTCTTTGTTCCAGCTCTGTGAAGCACCCTCTCAAAGACGTGTGGATCTATTACCCTCTCTGGAATCATGGCAGATCCAGGAGAAATGTGTCTGAGTGACAAGAGGGTAAGCTCCACCAGTTCTTCTCCTATATCGTATCATTTCTGAAGACTGATTCATCAAACTGCTCCTGCCACAGCATGCGTGCCCCCCAGCCATAGTTTGCCACACCTTGCCCAGCCCAGAGAAGTAGGAGCTTTGATATTAACTTGATCCTGCCCCAAAGCAGCAGGGGTTGCACTGAACACCAACTTTTAAACAGTCTCAATTGCCCCCAGTTGTTCCTCCATAGCTGTGACTTGCCTTTGGGGCTGTTTCCAATGCAAGCCCCTTTGCTTTTGGCAGGGAGCTGATCTACCCAGGAGCTGATTTACTTGACAGGCAAGTTCAAAGTCCAATGGATGAATCTTGAGAAAGGGAGATCAGGGTAGGGCTGGCTTTGCCTTGCATGGGGCCAGTGGGCTGCGCCAGGCATGTTCTGCCGATTGCATCCCTCAGTTGTGGGTCTTTGGTAGCAGGTGTGGTCCTCTGAGATGAGCCCCCCCCCCCAGTGTTCTTGGTGATGGTTGCTGGTTTCTTTGACATATGGCAGTATAAGGTCTGCATTACTGAGACCTGGGTGGGTGAGCAGGGTGGCGTTGGTCTCACACTGCTGTGCCCTTTACCACAGTAATCGTTACAGAAATTGGAGTTCTTGTTGGAAATGCACTGAAAAAGATATACCAAGAACTCTGGCCACAACTTTCAATTAAGGAATAATTCCTACTCAAGAGTTGAGATGAAAAACGTGTATATTCTGCTAAGAATCACAGTTGAAGCTAGTAGTAAATTTAAATATACCATGTAAGTACGATGGTTTTAAAGCAATAGTAAGTTTGGATACAACGTTTAAGTACAGAAATAATGTAGTTTCAAATATGCAGTAATATGGTACAAAGGTACATGAATTACCAGTGCACAACAATTGTTTTATACAAGTCTCAATGGCAGTCAAAAAGAGTCCATATATATAAAAAATCAGGATAAAGAATAAAGAATAAAGGATCAAATAGGGCCAAAACGGAGTATCCGGAGTGTGAATCAGATGTACGACTCAGTAGTGGTGACCAGGACAGGGCCCTGTTTCAGAGTAAACGCCTTCTTCAGCTCGGTTTTTTTTGAGGACTATAAATCTGTTGGAAGTCTGTATCATTTAATTCTTTTATGTTTCCTTTTTCGACATGCGTCTTAGATAATTGAATCCAAGTTTTCTTGCGTTTCTCTGTGCGTTTTCTGACCATCGTACTTACATGGTATATTTAAATTTACTACTAGCTTCAACTGTGATTCTTAGCAGAATATACACGTTTTTCATCTCAACTCTTGAGTAGGAATTATTCCTTAATTGAAAGTTGTGGCCAGAGTTCTTGGTATATCTTTTTCAGTGCCCTTTACCACAGCATCAGGGGAAGTGGTGTTTGCTGCGCAGCATGGCTCAAGCCCAGTCCCTGCGTGGCTGTAGGGGGACACTCAGCGCCTTCTCCTCCAGCTCCACTGGCCTGGTGGGAAGGCCCTTTGAAGGGGCCAATCTGGTCATGGGTGGAGGGGGATTAACCAGCTCCACCTCTGCTGTATTTAAGAGGGTGGCCTTGGGTAGCTTATCTTCTTGGGAGAATGCTGTGGGACCACACGTCACCAAGGCTGTAAGTGACTTGCCCCAAGGTGAGTGAGTAGGTCAGGGTGAGGGACTTGCTATGGTTTATTGCGTTGCCTTATTTGGGGCCAGGGGAGAATTTTTCCTGCAGATGAATTGGCCGGTCTGCAGGTTTTTGCCTACCTCATAGCCACAACATGGGTGGGTAGGACATTGGGCTGGATCCTTAGCTGATCAGGCAGTCTGTTAAAGGGGTTCAGGAAGGGTGTCTCTGTCCAGGAGTTCACACTCGGGGGGAGGCATAGCACCTCTCCAAATGGTGGCCTGAGTGTGATCGCAACACCTGGTGTATGTCAGAGACGATTCCCCAACTCATGGTTGACTCTACCCTACTTATCAATACATGCCCAATGCCTTGTTCATTTAATCAATGAAAAGTTGTGACCTAAAGGTAAAGGGACCCCTGACCTCGTGACTGACTCTGGGGTTGTGGCGCTCATTTTGCTTTATTGGCTGAGGGAGCTGGCGTACAGCTTCCGGGTCATGACTAAGCCGCTTCTGGCAAACCAGAGCAGCGCACGGAAACGCCGTTTACCTTCCCACCGGAGTGGTACCTATTTATCTACTTGCACTTTGACGTGCTTTTGAAGTGCTAGGTGGGCAGGAGCAGGGACTGAGCAACGGGAGCTCACCCCATCGCGTGGATTCAAACCGCCGACCTTCTGATCGGCAAGTCCTAGGCTCTGTGGTTTAACCCACAGCACCACCTGCGTCCCTATTGTGACCTACTTCAACACAAATACAAATCTCCTGCATTTATTTCTATGGTTCAACCCCTCATAGAACTGTGGCCATCATGTTACTGTGTCGGCAATTCTGTCATTTTGTTTGGTTATGTTCTCATGGACTTCAAAGTGGAAAACTCGTAGAGATTCAGCTGAAGCCATTTACATCAGCTGAAACCGTCAGATTGAAACGATACTGCAGATATGGTCAGATAGCAATGGAAATGTGTAGCCGTACTTTCTATCTCATTCCAGAGCTCTATAGCAGCTCAGGGAACCTTATCAGGAGGTGTTTACTGTGATTGCAACTCAGTGTTATCTTTGTCTACCCACACAGGGTGTGACTGCATTCTTCAGACAGTGGATGACTTAGAGTTATCTCTGGGAGATTCTTCCATGGAACATTCCAAGCCTAGATAACAATAAATTAAACACAAAACAAAAATGAAGCCCTATCTTGCTGGGGAATCTACTGTAACTCAAGGCAGGTGGTCTTATAGTGCAGTCAGAGACTGGGTCATTGAATCCGATCAACAACCCATGTAGTAAAGGGCTGAATGAAAGTGGCCTCAAATTTCCCACTCAATTTGCAGCCAATGAAATCGGGGGAGCAATTTTGCCAAATTTTCTCCAGGGGGTGGTGAGAAATTAAAATGGAAGATTTCTGCAGAGCTACAGGAATTGTAAGAGGAGCAAAGGGGGAGGGAAGACAACAGCTTCATATTATACAGATAAATATAAGCTTTCTTGAGCTTGCAGGGAGAAGACACATGAAGCATTAAAAAAGAGGAGGGGGGGAATGAAACCCTGATGGATTACATGAATATTCAAGTTGTTTTCAGCAAAGATTCTTTGACTTTGGTGCTACTTTACAGTTACAAGGTTTGTGCGTTTTCTTGCTGTCAAACCCTTTGCCGTAATTGTCCAAAAGTTTCTTGATTATCCCTAACAAAACTGTCAGCTGGCTTTGAAGTATCAGAAGAGTCTCATCATGCTTTATGAAATAATAAACATCATTTGCAAATGCATCGGTGATATAGACAACATGCCAGCAGGAACGTCAAATAAGAGGGGAGAAGTTTTCGCAAAGAGATACTCTACGGCGAAGATGCTGTTCTGCCACTGAAATCTCTGAGTTGTGAGGAAAAGGGTTGCTTTTGAGGCCGCCAGAAGTTTTCACTGTTACTGTACTCAGTGATGGGGGGTATGCGATGCGTATGAAGAGCTTCCTGTTTATCAGCTGGCCACACTGGGCTTGGGTGGTTGGCTCCTCAATCCTAGTAAAGTGTAGTGGTTAGAGCACAGAGGCCTCAGATCATATCCCCACTCCCTACTGCAATTCTGGGCACAGAAAAAGGTTGGGAAACACTAGTCTAGGTTGCAAATAGTGATACCCATATTGTGCCTATCTCAGAAGCTGTTGACGTCTGTGTGCACACAGCTGCTCCATAGAGCATTGGAACTGCAAATGACAGCTTCTTGGTGAAATACCTTCAGGCCCTGGGCTGATTTTGCCCATCAAGGCTGGTCATTGGTTCCTCCTGGACAGGAAGGAACATAAAATGGCTTTCTGAATCAGTTAAAGCCTTGCTTAAACAACAATGTCCTTCCTGGGCTGTAAAGCTTCTCCTCTACTTTTTATTGTTCAACACTTTTTACAAAGTGCCTGAAACCGACTTCCAAAATATTGAGACACACAACAATGTATTGAACATTCAAAATCCATAACAGAATAAAATAATAAGTGTTCATTCATCAACAAGAATAAAAGGTAGAAATTCCACCCCACTCCACTAAAAGGTGGCACACCAAAACAGGTCAGATTCATACTATATTAATATCAAATTATGATCCCATAATTTGCCCGGCACCTAAATGCTGACAATATATAAACAGTGACGAAGAATGATAGCATTGGCTTTGTGCTTTGCTGCTTTCCTGTGGCAAAGTGATGAAGAGAGATAAACAACTTTTGCATTGGGGTGGGGAACCGCCAGGTCTTCTTGGGTTTCCTCTATTCCCCCCCCCCCACCCTGCGGCCAGCATGACCAATGATAAAGGATGATTGTAGCCTAACAAATATCTGGAGAAATATTCTTTTTCTTTCTACACACCCACACACCCACCATTGATTGGGCTGTTATTTTAGTTGCGATGTTCACACTTCCATTTTGAATATTAGCAGCAAACATCTCCCCATCATAATTGAGCGCATATTCCCCCCCAGAAACAGCAGACAAAATTGCTTAATCACCAGCCAATAAAATATTCAAAGCAAGTCAAATGTTTTTGTGCCATTTCCAGTAGTGAGAAACTTTTACTGAAGCCTGAAGTGCCATTCAAGTGCTGGAGCTTCCACAGAAGAGCAATTAGCTCTGAATTAGTAAAGTCTCCTTCTAATTGCTTCCAGGTGTGACACATTTTGTACTTAAAACCAGGGATGAGAATCACATCTCTTCCTCCATACGCCCCCTTCTATATTTGTGCTCAGAGCGGGGATTCACAGGGTCTTCTTGACAGCTTCATGTGAACATTTGCTTACTATTGTTTGGTTCTTCAAAATAATACTAATAGTAATATGTCAGGGACTGGCTGGATACTGAGGAATGGTGGCTAGATTCTGATGGGTGGGCACCGGGAGAAGGTGGGGTTGGAGCCTGACTTTGAAGAAGGGACCCGTGATCTGGGGGAGCTAATTAATAATAATAATAATAATAATAATAATAATAATAATAATAATTTATTTGTACCCCGCCCATCTGGCTGGGTTTCCCCAGCCACTCTGGGCAGCTTCCAACAAAGATTAAAAATACATTAAAATGTCACACATTAAAAACGTCCCTGAACAGGGCTGCCTTCAGATGTCTTCTAAATGTCAGGTAGTTGTTTTTCTCTTTGACATCTGACGGGAGGGCGTTCCACAGGGCGGGCGCCACTACCGAGAAGGCCCTCTGCCTGGTTCCCTGGAGCTTTGCTTCTCGCAATGAGGGAACCGCCAGAAGGCCCTCGGCGCTGGACCTCAGTGTCTGGGCAGAACGATGGGAGTGGAGACGCTCCTTCAGGTATACTGGGCCGAGGCCGTTTAGGGCTTTAAAGGTCAACACCAGCACTTTGAATTGTGCTGTAACAGCCAGGAGACCAGAGTCAGACTCAGGAAAAGCTGCAGAATTGGTGGAGGAGGAATGAGAGATAGGACAGTCTGGTGTAGAGTCAAGAGTTTCCACACTCCTCCTCCTGCCCCCATCTCTCCTAGCTCCACTGACTCCTAAGACCATAAGAGGATGGAAATGGGAGAAGCAGAAAGTTACAGACAGGCAGTGTCTGCGCCTGCTTGCTCGCAGCTCAGGTGGGGAAGATACATAAGCCGAGGTTGGGGGCAGAGGCGGAACTAGCTGATCTGGCACTCAGAGTGGCGGGGGCCATGGGGGCGGGGAGAGTGTCCCAGAGGGCGGTGTGGAGGGAGCCGCACCGCTTTGCCAACAGCCTTCCTCCCTTCCACCTTTCTTTTGACAGCTCGGGGAGGTCCCCCCCAGGAAGCAGCCCAGGAGTGGGGGGTGGTAATGGCGCCACCTGCCCGCATCTCCCAAGCTTCCCCTGAGCTGTGAAAATGAAGGGGGAAGGGGGGGAGGCCTCCGGCAAGGCGGTGTAGCTCTTCCCCTTCCCCCAACAGCTCGGGGTAGGCTTGGGAGTCGCGGGCAGGTGGCGCGCCAAAAGTCACCCCCCTCAGTGATGACACCTGGGCCGCACCGCCCCCACCACCCCCTTCTCTGCCCCTGATTGGGGGTGGGGCCTGTCTGTTGCTGCAACTGCCTCACTGGATGCTCACCTAAGAGTAGTACAGTTGGTAGATCATGAGATTCTTAATCTCATGGGTTGTGGGTTCAAGTCTCTTGTTGGGCAAGAGATTCCTGAATTGCAGGAGGTTGGAATAGATGATCCTTGTAGTCCCATCTAACTCTACGATTTTTTGACGTAGGACTGAGAGACATGACTTTCCTAACTTGAAAGTGTACTTTTGACAACAACAACAGCAATAATAAATTTTATTTATACCCTGCCCTCCCCGGCCAGAGCCGGGCTCAGGGCAGCTAACACCAATAAAATCACAGTAAAAACATAATAGGGGAAAAAGAGGAAGAAAAAAACCCACCCAATTTAAAATACAGGTTAAAATGCATTTTAAAATGCAGCCTCATTTTAAAAGTAGCCCATAGATCAAAACCATAAGGGGAGGGAAACATAAGGGTCAGACTGAGTCCAAACCAAAGGCCAGGCAGAACAGCTTTGTCTTGCAGGCCCTGTGGAAAGATGTCAAGTCCCACAGGGCCCTAGTCTCTTGTGACAGAGCGTTGCACCAAGTCGGGGCCAGTACTGAAAAGGTCCTGGCCCTAGTTGAGAGCAATAGAGAGTTAATTCCTCATTCTGGACATTCCTCGCCTGTCATGGCCATGACGTCATCATCTTCATCATGGTCCAGTCTAAGTGAAAACAGACCAATGTGAACCACATTGAAAAATCTTATTTGTGCATATAGCGGAGGAAGGGAAATAAATTTAATATTTATTTGGTAGTAAGTCCCACTTCTCTCAATGGGACGTACAATATTCTGACAAATATTAGCAGCTTTGGGTTTGGTAGAACACTAGAAAGTTATAAGTATTGCAAACAACTACACACCTATATAGACACACCCTTGACATTTCCCCTGAGGTCGTTTCTTAATATCTAACGGCTTCTCTGAGTTCCCAATTACTCTTTGATGAATGTCACACCAGAAGTGGAAGCTCTAGACGTCTGCCAGTTTGGTTCATGATTCATTAGCAGACCGAACAGCAAAAGATCTTCCAAAAGATAGCCAGCCTTAATTCCGTATCAAAGATGTCTGGAGATCCTGTAAAAAAGATTTTAAATGCTTATCTGAAAGAGCAACACCAAAACGTTTGAAGTACCGTCATCCGTCACTGCTAGTCAAAGATCTCTTTTCAAATGGCAAAGCAGAACCCTTTACAGAAGAAATGGATTATTCTGAGTTGCTAAGCAGCTGCCTTTAAGATAATAATCTTTTCCTATGTGGTTGACATAGGAAGCTGCCTTAAACAAAGTTACTATGTTTGTTCACCTAGCCTAGTAGTGTCTTCTCTGACTGGCAGCACCTCTCCAGAGGTTCCAGTGCAGGTCTTTCCCCTCATGGTCTACCCAGTGATACCATACCAAGAATTGAAACGGAGGTCTTCTGCATGGAAAGCATGTGCTCTTAGCATGTAGGCTGCACACACATGACCATTTACTCTGTGCACTCCCAATGCTTATACGTGAATCCACATACAGATGTTACCCATGAAGAAGAAGAAGAGTTTGGATTTGATATCCCGCTTTATCACTCCCTTTAAGGAGTCTCAAAGCGGCTAACATTCTCCTTTCCCTTCCTCCCCCACAACAAACACTCTGTGAGGTGAGTGGGGCTGAGAGACTTCAGAGAAGTGTGACTGGCCCAAGGTCACCCAGCAGCTGCATGTGGAGGAGCGGAGACGCGAACCCGGTTCACCAGATTACGAGTCTGCCGCTCTTAACCACTACACCACACTGGCTCATGAGCCTGTAGTTTCTTGAAAAACGCTGCAGTTTGATGTGTTTTTCCTCAAACCAGCTTCAGTCTGAAAGGAAAATGTAAGCCACATTCACTTTAAGATGAGGTGTGTATGTATATGTGAGACAGCTCCGTGCATGCTGTTGTTATTTCATTATTCGCTGAGTATTTGGAACACTAATTATTATTATTATTATTATTATTATTATTATTATTATTATTATTATTATTTATATAACTTATACTCCACCCATCTGGCTGGGCTCCCCCTGCCCCTCTGGGCGGCTTCCAACAAGAGATTAAAAATACATTAAACAGTTCTTATATCTCCACCCCCTCACACAATTTTCAAGGCAGGGGTTCCTCTTTCTTGATACCTGATGAAAAACTTCTGGAACTGTCAGAGGAGGAGGAGGTGGAGCACGTTGCAAAAGCTTTGGGGGTTAAACTGTCTCAGAAATCTCCTCAGCAAAGAATCCCCCAGTCCTAAAAGCTGCTCCTCAAAGAGCAACCATGGCCATAGCTCAGCTTCTAGGTATCTCACCAGAGCTTACACCACACAGGTAGGGCAATGAGGTGGAAAAGAGAAGGGGGATCCTGCACCTTCAATAAGTTGTGTAGAATAGTTGCCATGTGAGCTAAACCAATGGACATTCCCTCTTCCTTGCAACTATTAAAGGTGTAGTAACCCTCCCCTCTTTTTCACCTGACTGCCCCATGTTGTTGTTGTTTAGTTGTTTAGTCGTGTCCGACTCTTCGTGACCCCATGGACCAGAGCACGCCAGGCACTCCTGTCTTCCACTGCCTCCCGCAGTTTGGTCAAACTCATGTTTGTAGCTTTGAGAACAGTGTCCAACCATCTCGTCCTTTGTCATTGCCTTCTCCTTGTGCCCTCCATCTTTCCCAACATCAGGGTCTTTTCCAGGGAGTCTTCTCTTCTCATGAGGTGGCCAAGTATTGGAGCCTTGGCTTCAGGATCTGTCCTTCCAGTGAGCACTCAGGGCTGATTTCCTTAAGAATGGATAGGCTTGATCTTCTTGCAGTCCATGGGACTCTCAAGAGTCTCCTCCAGCACCATAATTCAAAAGCATCAATTCTTCGGTGATCAGCCTTCTTTATGTTCCAGCTCTCACTCCCATACATCACTACTGGGAAAACCATAACTTTAACTATATGGACCTTTGTCAGCAAGGTGATGTCTCTGCTTTTTAAGATTCTGTCTAGGTTTGTCATCGCTTTTCTCCCAAGAAGCAGATGTCTTTTAATTTCATGACTGCTGTCACTGTCTGCAGTGATCATGGAACCCAGGAAAGTAAAATCTCTCTATTTCTTCCCCTTCTATTTGCTAGGAAGTGATGGGACCAGTGGCCATGATCTTAGTTTTTTTATGTTGAGTTTCAGACCATGTTTTGCGCTCTCCTCTTTCACCCTCATTAAAAGGTTCTTTAATTCCACCTCACTTTCTGCCATCAACGTTGTGTCATCTGCATATCTGAGGTTGTTCATATTTCTTCCGGCAATCTTAATTCTGGTTTGGGATTCCTCCAGTCCAGCCTTTCGCATGATGAATTCAGCATATAAGTTCATGGATCACTGCCCTGTCATGGCAAAGGGGCTTGAATAACTCAGAGAAGCTATGAACTATGCTGTGCAGGGCTACCCAAGACTGACAGGTCATAGTGGAGAATTTTGACTAAAAGTGATCCACCTGGAGCAGGAACCAGCAAGCCACTCCAGTATCCCTGCCAAGAAAACTCCATAGACAAAGACAACAGACTGCCCCATACACAAGGTCACAATTTGCTTTCCCTGGTTCTTAGTTTTCAAATCACACTGCTTGGTATTTCTGTTTAACTGCTCTTGCTAATATTTTTATGGGAATTTAATTTTGATATTATGTGTTTCTGCTTAGAAATTTGGTTATATTAAGCAGCAAAAAAGTGAAGGTCGCGGTTCGAATCCCCGCGATGGGGTGAGCTCCCGTTGCTCGGTCCCTGCTCCTGCCAACCTAGCAGTTCAAAAGAACGTCAAAGTGCAAGTAGATAAATAGGTACCGCTCCGTCGGGAAGGTAAACGGCGTTTCCGTGCGTTGCTCTGGTTCGCCAAAAGCGGCTTAGTCATGCTGGCCACATGACCTGGAAGCTGTATGATGGCTCCCTTGGCCAAGAAAGCGAGATGAGCGCTGCAACCCCAGAGTGGGTCATGACTGGACCTAATGGTCAGGGGTCCCTTTACCTTTATAAGCAGTGAAGGCAAATGGGACAGTGCTACACCAGCCTAATTCTGACCTCAGAAACATGCCACCTGTTTGCCTTTTTACTTACAAGCAACTCTCGCTGTTTGCTTCTTCCTCCTAAGTCCCAGTTTTGCACCCTTGCAGAACTCAGTGGGGAGGAGGAGGAGGAGGAGGAGGAGGAGGAGGAGAAGAAGAAGAAGAAGAAGAAGAAGAAGAAGAAGAAGAAGAAGAAGAAGAAGAAGAAAGCCAGAATTAGTTGACTCTGCCTGTCATTAGCTCTGCCTGCCATGTACTTTGAGTCTACCTACCAGTAGCCTCCTAGCCTTCCACCCTACTAATCCTAATGGGCACCAGACACCACTTGGTACAAGTCTCCAACTCACGAAGGAAAGCAGGGGTGATGAAGTGGCACAGACCAAGACAAACGAGGGCTACAAACAGGGAATTGGTCCAAAATATGATCCAAATGCAAGTTCAGGCAGAAAGTCAAGGTCATCACAAAGCAGCCATGGGAGCCAAGGTTCAGGATCAAGGAGCCAGAAATATGTGTCCCCACCAACTGGGAGGCTCAAAAAGAAGAGTTGATGCACTCTGGCCTCCCAGGACACACCCTAACCAGAGCTGCTGGTAATGATGGTGTTTCACTGATTCCTTGATCTCAAGGAGACTGCTGCTTGAGGAGCCCTTTAGTCCCAAGGTGCATGAGTATTCGGGGTCTGCAAGCAGGTACTATGTTGACCCAGGGCTGGACTTTTTGATGCTGGCATCCTTGAGGGCATCAGCCTTTGTCTCTGGTAGGGCTAGGATTTATTCAGCAGGTCTTTCCCTTGAGGGCCTCTCAAGGGGTTCCTCAAGGCCCTTAGTCTGCAGGTTGTGCAGTTTGTCCTCTGAGGACTCTGTTTGGTAGTGGGTCAGGGAGAGACTAGAGCTAGCCTGGCTCAGTCTTTATGACAATAAATTATAAAGATACATGAACAGAATAAAACAAGAACTTTGAAGACTCCCCCTCACTACAGCCAAGTTTTGTTGTTAGATGACGTATGTCTGTGTCACAGCAGGGATCAATATTTAGGAGAGACATTCCTTCTTTAGTGAGAGCAATGGGGAGGCTTTTTCCTCGATGGGCCCCGCAATGTACAGCTTTTTTCCAAGAACATATATTTCAAATGAGTTAAAGGGTTCTTGTTATTTTAAAAGGCATGTTGCTCAATAAATCGAGGGGAACCAGTTTAGTTGATCCAAAGATTTGAAATGGTTAATCAAAAAGTTTTGTTTGTTCTGTTGTTAACATCTCTTTTTCGTGTTTCTGGGTTTTTAGATTTGCAGTCAACATCCTTGCCAATTTGGTTTTTTTAAAACTAAACAAATCTCAATAACCCAAACATAGACAGAAATTCCCCTGAAAGCCTCTTGCGTGGCAAGTACCCTCCCCCATGTGAATTGCCTCTTATGGGAAAGATGGCAAGGGAGGAGAGAGAGGATTCAACAGAGGCTCTTGGGGGGGGGGGGAGGAGTGTTTTGATTTGTAGCAATGAATAGGCCTTTTCCATGCTTCTGTGACCCAGAGAAGATGCTGATCTTCCAGAGGTGAGGTCTCTTTTATTGCACCATGTGCACCATCATCCTGAATTGTAGCCCTTGTTGTTGTTCTTGCTTTGTGAAATCATGATGACTAGGCAAAGCCTTTCTCACCTCTTCCTCCCCTGGGTCAAGGCAAGAATGTGGTGCTGCAAACACCAGCTAAACAGCCCAACGCTGACATTTTATAATGTGTACAAAAATGTGTATATTAGGGGAACGTGTGCATGTAAATACATACATTTTAAGTGATGATAACATACAAAAACGCATTATATTACTGAAATTTGCTTATAATAATGTGTATATTAAGAGAAATGTTTCCTAAAATGCAGACAAATTTGTGTGACTCTTCTTCCTTTAAAAATCATAATTTGATGTGAATAACTGAATTTAAGATTAGAAAAATAAGAAACCGAGGAAACCCAAAAATAACAGATTAGTCCATCTCTACTAGTGAAGGGCAAGATTTTTTAAAAAAGAAAAGTCCACATTTAAAGGCAAATTTGCCTAATTTCCACTGTCTGAAACAAAATATCCTTCCAAATCTGCCTGTTTCTGAGTTTTGCAATGGAGTTCTCCTTCCAACTATTATGTACTAAAATGCATAAACTATAAATGCATATATTAGTAAAAAAATATGCCGTATAGTTGGACAAATTGTTTTGCAAAAATGTGCATGCAAGCATGTGTTTATTGGGAGAGATTAGAACTGAAATTCTTATGAATTTTCATGCAAAGTTTTTTTTTATTAAAAAAATTGCAGCCTGATGTGGAAGTGTGGAGAGGCAAATTTAAGACTGAAAAAGTGAGAAGACGAGAGAAATCAAAACTGACATATTCTCCACCAATCCCATGGGGCATGTCTGCCATTTTTGCACCACTGTTTTCTTCTCCCTTGCTAGGTTATACTTCTATAGGTTTACATTGGTGTAGCACCAACAGCAACAGCAACACCCCACCTTCCCCTTCTCCAGCAAAACTGGAGTTCAGATTGTAATCACATCTAGGTGTGTATGCAATCGTGCTGTTAACATATGCAGCTTTGATCTGGCATTATTTCATTTTGGACTGTATGTCTCCTTACAGACATTTTAAATAAAAATAAATAAAAAGAATATAAGCTAGTAAAACACACACACAATATTATCTAGAACTAAGTCTGCAATCCTTCAGAATCGCAGAGCAATTCTAAACTCCCTTTGGGTGAGGTTGGGGACGAGTTGGATGGGGCAGAGGTGACTCTTTGCCAAGCACTGTCAACCTCCACCAGTCTCTGCTTATGGAGTGATGCCAGCACAGTGCCCTGCCCCCCCCCTGACCTTCCATTTCCTTAGGGTAGTTGGGTAGGTGGAAGCTGTGCCACAGAGTTACCCACTTGAAGCAATCAGCAGAAAGCCATGAAATGAAGTGTTCTGGAGAGGGAGGGGCTGAGATGGCCTGAAATCCATTGGTTCCTTGGGTGTTATGTGACATCATCAGGCCCGATGGCTGTGCAACTGGCCCCCCTCCACCCTGGCTGGAAATTTGAGCAGAGCTGCAGATGCAGCCACTCCATTAGATCCTGCCAGGCAGTGGCTGGGGCCAGGATTGTACCCCAAATCTCATTTAACTTAGTGGGACTTGGAATCAATATACAGTGGTGCCTCACAAGACGAATGCCTCGCAAGACGAAAAACTCGCTAGACGAAAGGGTTTTGCGGTTTTTGAGCTGCTTCGCAAGACGACTTTCCCTATGGGCTTGCTTCGCAAGACGGAAACGTCTTGCAAGTTTGTTTCCTTTTTCTTAACACCGTTAATACAGCTGCAACTTGACTTCGAGGAGCAACTCATAGAACGCGGTGTGGTAGCCTTTTTTGAGGTTTTTGGTGATTTTTGAAGCTTTTCCAAAACTTTTCCAACACCGTGCTTCGCAAGACGAAAAATTCGCTAGAAGAAAAAACTCACGGAACGAATTAATTTCGTCTTGCGAGGCACCACTGTACACAGGCTGGTTCTGCACATCGTGCAATAGGATGAAGGCTGCCACATTACATTTTAAAATAGTAAAATATCCCTAAAGGTCTTAATTTTCCATTGAAAAAAGCAATCAGTTTAAACAAACTCACTTCTGCAGTGTCTAACGTAATAGGTGGGGTTTGGTAGTGAGTTTGTCAGCAGCATAAAAGCCACAAAGGAAAGGGACTTAAGGACATTAAGAACTGCTTAGCAATCTTCAGTGAAGTATAAGAAGCAGCTGAATAAGTAACAACAGCCGAGACAACTAGGAAATTGCAGCCAGAAGATCAGATTAAATAAGGCCTGGTCTACACATGCAGAGGAATGAAGGGGTAGAGCCCATACCCTCACACCTTGCACAGATGGAAATGAGGTCAAACTTGTGACACCACTATTTTTCATACCAAGGATCACTGCCCAAGACTCCCTTCCCTCCAACCCCCTCCATACCTTATGTGTTGCTGGAGGCTATTCCAGCTGCTGTATGCTGTATTCTTACTGTTCTATGAGCCAAGACGTTTGGTGTTCTTTAGATTAAGAAACATGAAAAGTGAAATTGTTATTGGGGAAGCTTCTACCACCACCACTGTTTCCCTGACTTTGAAGTTGTCGTCCTGTGAGATTCCTTTTGAGCAGGAACGTTCTCTCCTTAAGTCGGGGGTGGAGAGGTGTTTTCAGCTCAATGGCCACATTCCCTTTTGGATCATCTTCCAGGGACCACACGCTCGTTGTGGGTGGAACCAGCAGATGGATGAATACAAATGTTATCTTTTGTGCAGTGGGCCAGTTTCTTCACTCTTGCACCCTGCTCTCTATTATCCACCCAGGCACGCATGAAGCATGATTAGCATTAAAGGACACATTCTAGCCAGGCAAAAACACTCAAGGATGGTGTAAAGCAGAGCCAGTGATGAGTGTGGTTTGGAGGAAGGAGCTGGGAAGAGCCGCGAGGGTCACAGAGAGATTCCTGGAGGGTTGCCTCCTAGGTCTGAAGTTCCTTATGCTTGCTTTAAGTCCACAAGTCACCATCAGCTGGACTTCACCCTGTCTTTATTGTGAACCTTGCCTTAGAAATCTATAGCATGGACCTCAGCTGGTTAGAAGGGTGAGTGAGAAAACTTCAGAGCAAAAGTTATATCACTCCAAAGATCTGATCTAAGAAAAAGACGGGTTACAAAAAATAAAGAAATATTGTTTGCCTAATTCATATCTACTTGAATTAAATCATAAAGATGTGAAAGTGAAGAGCATTTCTACAGGTCAAGGGCCTGGGGTCCATCTTGTGGCCTTTGCACAAGTTTTCCCAAGCGACAGTGATGAATGCATCTTTGAAATTATCCATTTTTATGTTGATTCCCAGGAGGGAAAGTAGCAGAAACCAACAAATGAGAGGGAAGTTGTGGAGGTTGATTTCTTAGGGCAACTGCAACATCACCCCACCTGTCTTGATCTGCCCTCACCCAGACCTTGTTCTTACAACCAAGTCCAGCGTGTTGCAGCAATACCTGCCAACTTCCTTTCCCTTAGCCTCAGTGTTGTTATTGTAGAACTCAGCAGAGAGGAGGATGGGGGACAAAAGTAGAATTAATTGGCTCACTTAAGATATCACTGAGGAAATGACTCCATGGCAAAAAAAATGGATTTTTCCCCCCAAGGGAGGAAAAGATATGGGTTTCGCTCTGTTACAGTCTCATAATTAGGGATGGATGAATCTCCCATTTCCAGTTTCCAGTTTCTCCAGCCTTATGTACAGTTTGCTACATTTCCACACCAGCTCTATTTAAAAGTTGGCAAAAAACATTTCTCTTTTAATGCACAGTGTCAGGGAACTGACATCAGAGCATAGTGGAGAGGCGAGGCTCCCAGATTCTGCAGGAGAGGGGACTAGTAAGGGAAGAGAGAGAACGTCCTCTGGGGAAAGAAGTCCAGGTGACACCAGGAAGAAGGGAGAGGCAGAGAGCAGTTCGGAGGCGAGGCTCCGAGACTCTTCCAGTGAAGTCAGTGGGGAGAGTGGAGGACCACCACTCGGCACGCCCACTCTGCGCAGGAGGCTTCTGCGCAGAGAGGCGAGGCGAAGGTTGTCCATTAAGGAATTCTTATGCTGGAGGAAATTTAGGAGACGCCCACTCACAGATTCTGCTAGCGACTGAGCAGCAGCGCCAAGGGCTGCTCAGTCAGGGAAAGACACAACCACCCCTAAGCAGTTTGGAAAGGCTGGAGGTTTACACACAAGCAACCCCATTTCCCGTGACACACAGCTTTCCTAATACCTACATTTTGTATATATTTTTGCCCAACGTAATGAACTTTTATACGTTATTTGCAGTAATATACACATTTTTGTGAGCATTTACCCATGTATACTTTTTATACAGCTGTACCTGGGTTTTCGAACAGCTTAGTTCGAACAGCCACATACCCGGAAGTAAAGTGAACGTCTGACGCAGCTTCTGCTTGAGTTCAGGAAGCTCCTGCAGCCAATTGGAAGCTGTGCCTCAGTTTTCGAATTGTTTCGGGAGTTGAACGGACTCCTGTAATGGATTAGGTTCGAGAACCAAGGTGCCACTGTAAGTGAATTGTAAAAAAATTGGAGGGGTAGATTTTAAAGGATAGTCATGTTTCAGAGTGTGTGTATTGGTTTGGGAAGTGTAAATTGGGTCAGTTTGCATTCAGATATAAGCCACACAAATTTCTCCTCCACATTTCCACAACCCATTGAGAACTCTTCAAAATAAACCTCCCTAGGACTGGGTAGTAAATGAATTTAAGTAAATCTTAAATTTAATTTTGGAGAAGAGATGGAATCGCTGTTTGAATATTTTCAGGTCCAGTATTATTATTTTTTTATCAGACTTGTTAAGACCACCAGGATCAGTATGCCGAGATCTTTCACAGTTTGAAATTAGAAAGTTAGAGGGGAAAAATGAGACCTCTATTACCACCAGCGGGATAGCAGGCATTTTTACACAGAGGAAGGAAGTTGGCCTAGGATATATATTAAAATGAGAAAAGAGCATGGGTGTTGTTTTCTGTAACACTTGCTTGGAGAAACAAACTTTATGAATGGCTTGCAGGTTATCCAAGCAGCCCAGAGGTGTTGCTTACATAATCGTTACCCATACTTATGAAATATGGCAGCATATTGGGGGAAAATAAAATGTAGAAAGCCACACAGAAGGGGTGTTCCAATAACCTCCTTCATTCACTGAAAAAGTGTGTAGAGCTTCACTTGCTGGCTTTGCTTTTGATCCATGGGGACAAAAAATTTTTTGATCAGAATACTAACACGTCATGGAGAAAACTGCAGTTATTTTCACGAATATATGCATTTTATGCATACATTGTGTGACCCGGCGGCGACAGCCCCAGCCCCCAGGGATCATAAGGAAGGAATAAAGACTTTGACAACATTATATTTCCATTAAAATTAGGCCACAACTTTATTAAACTTCGGAATGTAGGAAGACCTTGGCTTAGGCCTTGGGCATATATCCCTCCCAGCCCCCCAGCCAGGGGGAACTGGGGCTCCTCAGGGTAAATGGGATATGGGAGTGCTCTGCAAGACGTTAAGTGTAGCAGGCAGCCAAGCCCATATCCCCACATGCGGGGTAGTTCACTGACGAACTTTCAGCATATGGCCAGTGACACCCATATATATAACCCCTTTAAGAGGGGGACCCTGGAATCACGCCGCAGGGGGGTGAGTCACCACTTCATGCCCCCCCACCATATAGGGAAGAAAAGACTAAAGGATTCCACCCAAGGCCATAACGGTCAAAGTTGAGATGAATTGCTACGGGGAAGACAAAACCTGCCAATGCAGGAAAATTTCTTCCCGGTCCTTCAACAGCAACCAGTCAAAGACTGTAGCAGCGCCCGCTAAACAGGGAGAAAAAGTTAACCTGCAAACAACAAACATTAGGAGGGTGTTGTTGTTTAGTCGTGTCTGACTCTTCGTGACCCCATAGACCAGGCACTCCTGTCTTCCACTGCCTCCCACAGTTTGGTCAAACTCATGCTGGTAGCTTCGAGAACACTGTCCCACCATCTCGTCCTCTGAAAGGGAGGGTAGGGAAGGTGAATCTCCAGAGCTGACTGCCTGGCTATTGTCGGCTCCACCCCCTATTTATAAATGGGGCCGGCCCCACCTCCGAGCAAGAAACTTGATTACTGAGGTTGGGCATGAACCTCCAAAAATCCACCCTGAGAGGCAAGCCAGCCCCTGTTTGCCAGTGAGCTCCCTGGGAACTGTAGCACCACGCACTATCCTGCAAAGGGCACCCACAATGTAAAGTGTGAGTGCTCATTACATGGCTGGACAACTGCATTGCGAAATACAGTGGTGCCCCACAAGACGAATGCCTCGCAAGACGGAAAACTCGCTAGACGAAAGAGTTTTCCATTTTGGAGTTGCTTCGCAAAACGAATCTCCTATGGGCTTGCTTCGCAAGACGAAAATGTCTTGCGAGTTCCTGCGGGGTTTTTTCCTTCCCCCCTTTTTCTAAGCCGCTAAGCTGCTTATCAGCTGATCCGATAAGCAGATAAGCCGCTAAAAGCCGCTAATAGCGCTAATCCGCTAATCCGTCAATGGTCTTGCTTCGCAAGACGAAAAAACCGCTAGACGAAGAGAATCACAGAACAGATTCTTTTCGTCTTGCGAGGCACCACTGTACAGAGAAGTGTGAATGTCAAAGGATGGCTGTGTTTTAGTTTGCACACAGTTTCAGAAAGTGCAAATTTGGTAGGTTCGCCTTTAATGTGAAATAAATGGAATCCCTCCCCTCCATCTCTAGCTACAACATTCTGTTGCAGTTCCCACATATTTCTATAGCTGCCAAAGCATCCAGTTCACTGGAGTGAAATGAACTAAGTTCAGCAAGGACGCCTACATCAAGATTAAGAGGCACTAGTTACAATGATTGATTGCCTGAATGAATGGTCAGGTAATAAAATAAAAAAGTGCTTTAAAGAAATTAATGGATACTCTTTAAAACAAGCACACCAGGCAGAGACTTAGATAATGCTCTAACAGCACTATTTGACAAAAAAATATATGTATGCCACAAAGTAAAGAAAAATATATGGACGCTACAAATTTTCGAGAAAGGCAGAAAGAGATCTAAAAAGCAAACCCACCCAGCTAAATTGCAGCATTACGGAAGCTATTAAAAGAAGGGGGGAAAGGACATAATTTACAAAGTGAATTGCAAATCCAAATGTGGAAAAACAAAAAAAAAACAGCATAAATTATGGCAGCTTAAATGTAAGAAGAGAATGGAATTTGTGGAGGAACTGCAAGAATTTTGGAAAACGCAGAGAGACATAAAAGCCACCGCAGAGAAAGACGTTCATTAAAATGTCACAAGTGATTGAGTCAAACAACGGATTTGTTGTATCTGTTTTCACTGAAGAGGGTGTTAGCAACAAGCTTCCTGCACCTGTATATAATCAATTTGTGATAGATCTCCATATTTACAAAACCATAGGAGAGGTTCCAGGGTAAATTGATAGTTTAAGCAGCAACATGTCACCAAAAACAGATGGCATCTCGCAAGGACTTTTGAAGAAACTCTGGTATGAAGTTGCCATCTACTAGTGCCAATAAGCAGCCATGATCAGTAACTTTCATTTTCATTATTACTTCCCCCCCTTCCATCCATTTACTGCTACTGAAGGAAAATGAACATAATGGTCACAAATTGAATACATTCAGGACTGGCACAGTTCATCAGAAATCCAGTTGGAGCAGACTTAACTTAAACTTAACAATAACTTATAATAAGACTAAACTTAACACTATATACAGAACAGAACACCACACCCAAACAAAGATATAGAAAAAGAACGTAAGTGAAACCCAGATTCCTTCTGGCCTGACTATTATAGTCAGCATGACCTTGACAGAAGGGTAACAGAACCAATTTAAACCAGCTTTACTTAGCTTCTCAGAAGGAATAACCCAAACAAGAGCCTTCTTCCACACAGAGAAGAAACCTTCCAGAACCCTCTTGAACTAAGCAGAACAGGAAAGATCTCTACACATCAGATCAATACTTTCTGCCTTGGTCGCACTGGTTGATGATCTCCGGCGGGCTAGGGACAAAGGTTCCGCTCCTTCCTCCTGGGCCGTGTTCAGAAAGTGGTGGTGGGGGATGAGTGTTCAGACCCCTGGGCTCTCACTTGTGAGGTGCCTCAGGGTTCTGTCCTCTCCCCCATGCTTTTCAACATTTCTATGCAGCCGCTGGGAGAGATCAACAGGAGGTTTGGGCTGGGTGTTCATCAGTATGCGGATGATACCCAGCTCTACCTCTCTTTTAAATCAGAAACAGTGAAGGTGGTGAAGATTGAGGTTGAATCCTGACAAGGCAGAAGTACTGTTTTTGGGGGACAGGAGGCGGGCAGGTGTGGAGGAATCCCTGATCCTGAATGGGGTAACTGTGCCCCTGAAGAACCAGGTGCGCAGTCTGGGAGTCATTTTGGACTCACAGCTGTCCATGGAGGCACAGGCCAAATCTGTGTCCAGGGCAGCTGTTTACCAGTTCCATCTGGTACGTAGGCTGAGACTCTATCTGCCTGCAGACTGTCTCGCCAGAGTGGTGCATGCTCTGGTTATCTCCCGCTTGGACTACTGCAATGTGCTCTACGTGGGGCTGCCTTTGAAGGTGACTCGGAAACTACAACTAATCCAGAATGCGGCAGCTAGACTGGTGACTGGGAGCAGCCGCCAGACCATATAACACCGGTCTTGAAAGACGTACATTGGCTCCCAGTACGTTTCCGAGCACAATTCAAAGTGTTGGTGCTGACCTTTAAAGCCCTAAACGTCCTCGGTCTAGTATACCTGAAGGAGCGTCTCCATCCCCATCGTTCTGCCCAGATGCTGAGGTCCAGCGCCGAGGGCCTTCTGGTGGTTCCCTCATTGTGAGAAGCAAAGCTACAGGGAACCAGGCAGAGTGACGCCCGCCCTGTGGAACGCCCTTCCAGCACATGTCAAAGTGATAAACAGCTACCTGACATTCAGAAGACATCTTAAGGCAGCCCTGTTCAGGGAAGTTTTTAACGTGTGATATTTTAGTGTGTTTTTGGTTTCTATGGAAGCCGCCCAGAGTGTACTAAGAAATGCTAACTGACAGTAATGGCACCAGGTGTGTGCAGGTAAAAAGATAGGTGCTTTAAGGACTTCCGGGTTAGCGCGATCGGCTAATGGCCGATTCCCTCCAAGCTCTGGAGGGAATCTGCTCGACAGGGGCCGGTTCTTTACGCGCCGGCGACGCGGGGACCCTTAAAAACCACGGGCGCGGATGCCCGTGGACATGGTGACTCGGCGGGCACTGTTAGCGCCCTCCCGACCCGCGAAGGAGCCTTTTTAAAGGCTACGGAACGGGTGACTGGGAGCGGCGTGGTGCTGTGAGTCTTCTGCTTCCCCTGCCGAGCGAAGCCGCATGCCATTTGTCGGAGAGCGCTGACTTCTTCCTTTTAAAAATTTGGACTTAAAATCAAGAACAACAACCCGTGAGTAATTTGGAAATTGGACTAAAATTACTTTCTTTGTGGATTTGGCACGAGCGGGGGAGGTGCAAAGAGGAAGTCCGTCTCCCCCCCATTGTAAACAGTTCAAAGCAAGGATTTGCCAACTAAGGTTGCGAGAAGAGCTGTCCCCCCCCCCCCGATTGGATAAAAGTTATTAATTCCACGGATTTAAAAGTCTAAGTTACTGTGCTGGAGGACAAGAGTTTATTTGTTCAGATTAAGTGCCACTCTTCTCGAGACCGGGAGTAACCCGTGAAAAGAGCCTGCTGGGGGTTTACAGAAGACTTTGACAGCTGTCAAATTAGCTGTCAAAGTCGGAAAAAAATGAAAGCTTTGGCTTTAGCCGGTTATATCGTTACAAAGTATTGAAAGTAAAGAAAGATTGATACAAATAAATTTGACTTTTGGATCGGAAGTGAAAGGAATATTAAGTAACCAGAATCCCTCTAGAGGGGATTCACGGACATTACAAGAATGGAAATAGGTTGGAAAATTCTGGCAGATCTGGATGAGGTCGTCTTTCTCATGGGAAAGCTGCGAAAGATGTATGAGCAAGGCCATGTTTTGTCTACAAGTCCTACAAAACCGAAGTCAACAGTAAATATACCCTCTGAGCTGGAAAAGGATATTCAAAACACAGGCAGCTGGACAGGAAAAGAAACCAAAGACTGAAGAGGAGGAAAAGATACTTGCTGAACAGGAGGAGCAGAAAGGAGGGTGGCCGAAATGTTACAGAAGGTAAACGAGAGCCGGAGGCCTGTCAAGATGACTTCAAGCTCGACCAAGGTGGAAGCTGGAGTCTTTGGGACACATGGATTTAAGAAACAGAGCTTGAGCTCCACCTCTAAACAAGTAGGCCTGGCTGGAAGGATCATGGACATTATTGAGAAAGTGCCTCTTCGAGTTTGGGTGTCAATCATAAGGGACTTTCAAAGAAGCCGTCTGAAAGGGACTGAGAGAGATTTGAGAGCCTCGGACGTAAGGTCACCAGGCTAAATAGATGGACTAATGGACTATGGTTTGGGATTGAAACCGGGGAGAGAAGGGTGGGGTTTGGAAGTCCAAAGGGGGCCTGATCTTTCTTATGCTGTGTTAAATTTTATGTTGTTTATCATTATAAGAATGGGGAATTCGTGGAAGGGAAATAGGGTCAATCTTAGAAAAAGTTTTTTTTTTTTTACATATGATCAAGGTATATAATCTAAAAGTTGTTTTATAAACTGAACTAAATATAATAATGAATTAAGGGTTAAAATCTATTATAAAGAAATACATTAACAAATTATGGTTAAGACATTAGGGATAAAAACTTGTTGAACAAATAACTGGATTTGGAATACAAGAAGGGGAGGTGAGGGGAAGTCGTGAAAAGAAGTTATTGAAAATGAGATCTTAAAGGTGGAATTTTTTGTGTGCTTTTCTTTGTTTTTCTGTTTTGTTTTTTGTACCTTTTGAAACTTTAATAAATATTACTTTAAAATAAAAAAAAGACAGGTGCTTTAAAGTCGCCCCAAACAGCTGGTCTTTCTGCTTTAGAATGTTGCGTCACCTGACATCATTGTGACATCAGGTGGATTGCTATTTGTCAAATTTGGGCCCAGGGGTGGGAGTAGGGGAAATAAGAATCTTTCAGGTCCCCATCCCTGATCTATCTAGTAATTACCAAAAACTAAACTCCTAACTAAAACTAAACTCATTATTACATTTATATCCAGGGAACTCCGGGTGGTGTACATGGTCCCCCCCAACCCCGATTTTATACTTAGAATCATAAATTGCAGAGATGAAAATGACTCCAAGAGTCACCTGGTCCTGCCAGCTGCAATGTGGGATTAGCCTGCCTGTGAGGCTAGGTTAGGCCCAAGGTCCCCCTATGAACTTAATGCCTGCGGGGACTTATTTTCCTAAATTATAGTCCAACACTAACCACTCCATCACACTGGTTCTTTAATATTGACCCTTATTTCCGAGTAGTGCTAACTCTAGTTCTTAGAGGCTCCAGAAATGAGCACAAGTAAAAGCAACCAACATGGCTCCAAAAATATGTATTAAATCCACGTTAATTCCGTTACACCTCCAGCAATGCAGGCCATGTTTTGGCAAAATAATAAAAAAACCCATTCTGGGTAGAGTTAAGTAGGATTGGAAAATTGTCTTAAGATAATTCTCTTTCAGGTTCACACTAGTAAATGTTCTGGGAATATTTTTGAATGCCCACATCCATTCTGATTCAAAGATTATTAACCCACTATTTGTTTAGTCCCATTTCCTTTTATATGAAGGATGGAGAAATTCTTTTGCACATTATTGAGAGTATTAAAGAGATCTTTGTTATTAATTTAATCATTTCGCTCAAAAAGACGTTCATATGAGGTTCTTCCACATGGTAACCCCCAGTTAACTTTGAGTTGTTCTACTATATGTCTCAGTTGAAAAAATATATATGAAAAAATATATATGGTGAGCATCTATGATTATTATTGCTGCCTGTTCATATGAAATGATTTGATCCTGCCCAAACCAGCTACTACAGTATAATTGCTTGTCTATGAAACAGTTTCTTAAAACTGGAGATAATGTTGAAAATACTTTTTTAAAAAAATATTTTTTTGAATATTGAATATTTTTCCTTTTAGCCTATTCAATGTACTTTAGAGGGTCCCGCCTTATGTTGCCCCTTTCCTCCTTCATGTGTCATTTTTCTTTTTTCTTTCCCCTTTCTACTTCACTTGTTTTCTTTTTTCTTGACAAGCAGGTTTGTTTGCTATATAATGGTCTTGGCTACAAAGTGTAATAATATGATATTAAACAAATATTTAACAAACTTGGGGATAAGGTAGCGTCAGAGCAGGGCAAGGCAACCTTTCACTAACTGCAGACTGAGATTTCAAGCCTTGTTCCAAGACTGGCTCAAATGTAATTTACTGTCGCATTCAGTAATGGTTAAGCACGCTCTATAAATCAAATGCCTTTATGTGTAGAACATTTTAGAAACCCATTGCATATGTTTCTGTTCCAACATATATCTGCCTGATCCACAGCTAAACAATGCAGGAGCTCATGTTATTGACAAGGAGGGAACCAAAGATGACCAGATCCCATGATGACCTGTATACACCAATTGCCCTGTTTTCTAGGGATAAGTCCCTATTTCTGTATTTTCGGAAGATTTTATGGGCATCCTTTGCCAACCTGGTGCTCTCCAGCTGCTGTGGCACAAAGAGTGCTGGAAACTCATTACTTGTGGGTAGGGATGATGGGAATCAGTTAAATTTGCATTCAAAGGTGAACCTGCCCAGTTTTCACTTTCTGAAACAGTACATGAACTGAAACTCAGCCATCCTTTGAAATTTGCGCATCTCCGGATTTTGCCATGCAGTTCTCCAGACAAATCCATCTGTGTTTTTGTTTTTAATGGTGGGATGGACATAAAATGCATATACTGGTGAATCTGCCTCACATCAGGGAATACAGTGGTACCTCGGGCTAAGTACTTAATTTGTTTCAGAGGTCCATTCTTAACCTGAAACTGTTCTTAACCTGAAGCACCACTTTAGCTATTGGGGCCTCCCGCTGCCGCCATGCTGCCACTGCGCAATTTCTGTTCTCATCCTGAAGCAAAGTTCTTAACCCAAGGTACTATTTCTGGGTTAGTGGAGTCTGTAACCTGAAGCGTATGCAACCTGAAGTGTATGTAACCCGAGGTACCACTGTATTGCTCTGCAAAAAACGTGTGCTAAATAATTTTCATGGGGACTTTAAAAAACAACCCACTAAGTGATGTGGAAATGTATAGAATGGAACTTAAGACAGGAAAAATGGGAAACAGAGATAAACTGAAATTCCCTACTTGCAAGCCGGCTTGGGGAAGAAGACACAGAGCATTGCTTTCTGATTTAGATATATATTGGTTACTGAGAGTGACATGTGGAAAATCCTGGTGTCTGCCCACTCTCCTGTGTGTTTTGGATAAGAATGGAAAGGATCTGTTTGCGTCTCAAAGGCTACCTCTCTCAGATTTGGACATGGCAGGCTGAGCATTGACACTCCATGCCTGATTGGATCAAAACAAATGCAACCCAAATGGCGATGTGAAATGGTGATTGGCTTTGGACATCTTAGACTAGCTGATGTTGTGCACATCTCTTTGAAACAACTGCATATTTTCACCCTCAGCTAGATGCGCCTATCTTTACCCATTTGAGTGATTTTATTTTGCTATTTTTTTAAAAAAAAGATCTTAGCAAATTCATATTTCCAAGAATTCCTCGGAGAAGGATGAGTTCTCACTCATCAGGGCTGCTGATGAGTGGGCTCTTTGTTTCCGTCCTCTGCATGTTTTCATGCTTTTAAAAGGAAATGTCATATATGTCAGGCACTGTGCTGGCCAAAGAGAATGTAGGCATTTGGTTGCACTCCTAGCCTTGGGAGATACAAAAGATGAAGGGTGTGTGGAATTGCTGCCCCAGCCAACCTCCCAGTTTCTCCATGAGCATGAATGCAATGCTCTTATTTTCACTGCTAGAGGGGAAATGTCATGTGGAAATCAAAAGATTGCACATTCTTTGAGCATGATGTGTACAAGACTCTCTGAAGCTATGTGACTGACGCGCAGCCGATCAGCCGGGCTCCCTCAGCCCCGCTGGCTGTTTTGCAGTTGGTGGCTTTGTCACTTTTGATCGATTCCCAGTGCTTTTTCCAATAGTCGGCTGAGTTCCAGAGTCCAAAAGCAAATGGGAGATTGCGTCTGCTTTTTAAAGTGCTAAATGCATTTTATGATCTAGCAACTCTCGTCTCATTTCCCACTTGCCACCTCTTTCGCCACTTCCCCTTTCCGCAGTCCCCATTTTTCTTCTCCAGCATGCTCACCTCCTTGGGCTACGGCATGGGTAGGCAAACTAAGGCCCAGGGGCCGGATTCGGCACAATCACCTTCTAAATCCGGCCCGCAGACGGTCCAGGAATCAGAATGTTTTTACATGAGTAGAATGTGTCCTTTTATTTAAAATGCATCTCTGGGTTATTTGTGGGGCATAGGAATTCATTCATTTTTTCCTTCAAAATATAGTCCGGCCCCCCACAAGGTCTGAGGGGCAGTGGACTGGCCCCTGGCTGAAAACGTTTGCTGACCCCTGGGCTACAGGGCTGGTTCTGCCATGAGAGGCATATGCTGAAGGGGTAGGGGTAGGTCAGCAATTCCCCCCTCCATCTCACTTGAGACACCTAAACAAGCTAGCCTGCTGCCCTGAAATGAAGCGAAGTCTGCTGCCCCATTGCCGGTGTTGAGGTAAGATGAACTGGACCAGGCCGATTTGGGGGGGATCCAGGCTTGGGCAGAGTCAGGTAGAGCCAGCCCTATTTTGCTGTGGGTTGCGCCTCCTAAAGCAATCTGGGACTGCCAGAGGCAGCAAGAAGGTGAGGCAGGCAGCCCCACCACAGGGAATAAACTACAGAAGCAAAGCCCAGCAAGATTGAATCCTGGTGAGCAGAGAATTTGATTTTGCAGGCCTATGTGCTTTGCAAATGCATTCTCTGTGGGGAAGGCGCTTGTGAAGCAACACCCTGCAGGCTCAAACCCGCCTGCTTTCGGTGACACAGTGGCTCTAGCCCCCTTCCAACTGTATTTTTTACTCAGGGCTTAAAAAATTCTAGTGAAACATTAGCCCCACCCCTGAACTGATTTGAGGGCAGATCTGGGGGCAGGGGGGTAGGTGGTCCCTGGGTTGTGGGGAAGCTTAGCCATAATTGCATAGCCATAATTGATAGATCCTCCATACAGCTGAGAGATCCTTGACTGGCACCTTTTCCTCTTTTACTTGGATCTTGGCTGCTACTCAGGATGGGACAATGATACCCCGACAATTGGGGGCTGTATTCTTGCGCTGCATCAATTTTTTTGTGATGGGGCCGAGAAAACCTTTTTAAAAAAATCTCAACCTGTTTGATAGGCTTTGCTGCAACACGGGGTCTGACTCTTGGTAATAGCAAATGCCAGAAGGCAGCCTCTCTTAACGTCCAGATACAGCGTTAATTACAATGATTCTGCCAACCTGGAAATGTGGCTCTATGAGTTGGTGGGAGAAGAGACACAACAGATGGCAAATCCCCCTTGCAGCTCTCGGGTGGTTGCAGCATTAATTAATTAATTGCAGAGGCCCTAAATGAGCAACACATGCCACAGTTAAAAACGGGATCTGCAAAGCAGAATTCTTTTGCCATTATTTGCTAGGGATGGGATTTATGCCTTTTGGATTACGATAGCTAGCAAACGCTAGGATATGTTAGTTTTCTCACCAAGCCACTACCTCCCTGTGGTCAGCTCCCACATTGCATTAGTAGTATGCCTGAGACCACTCAGTAATCACATGGTTCCCATGGAATGAAGGGGGCTAAGCTTTGCTTTAGACCTTCCCTTTCAAGAGTTATATGTGCTCCTTTATTACATTTCTGCAACAACGTTCAACCATTAATTAGAATAAACTGCATCACCTAGGGGAAAGCCGGGGTGCAACAGGTAAACACGTCTTTCTTCATGTACTTACACACCAAACCCTCTCAATCGTTGCATAACCACAACACAAAAATGTGGGAGAGGGTGGGTTTGTTATAAGCTTACCTGTTAGGTTAGGGAGGCCAGAACATGGAAGAGTCAACAATCCTTTTATGACACATAGTTCCCCTCCCATTTGTCCCTCCCGGCCGGACGTCTCCTGAAGAAAAAGAAAATATGTTGATGCAATATAATTGCCTATGTATTTACCAAGTCAAATTTGGGAAGCTAGATTCCAAAGTTGAGGATCTGGGGACCTATGGGTGTTGATTAACCTTGCTCAATGCATCATTAAACTGTTATGCCAGGGCTGGGCAGGAGATCAGAATCTATTGCTTTAGTGGGGAGTGGCCAGCCCACCAGGCTTCCCCATTTGACCTGCAAGGCTACTTGGCCCAAGGCACATCCACAAGGCTGTTTGGTCCAAGCCATGACCACGTGCTCTACAACTGACATCATATACAGGATGAATGGAATTAGATCAGCAAGGGGTTCCCCACCTGCCATTACAGGCAACTCCCCATTTTCATGGGGTTTTGTTCCAAGGCACCATGTGTGTTGGCAGGATGACTTGAATGTGCACAAATGGGTGGCGGAAATGACTGGCAGAATCCGAGACCAGGGAGAAGAGTCGGTGGAAGAAGATTGGAAGAAATTTAAAGACTATTTACAGAAATATTGCAAAATTAATGAATGTTAGAATGATGTCAGAATGAAGTTAAGTGGTTTAAGCAGCAATGTTATAAAGGTGTATGTAAAAATGGATTGTTAACAGGTGAGAATCTAAAGTTATATTATGTTAAAGGACTAAGATAAAAACAAAGAGGGAAAGAAATTGCTGAATTAACTAACTGAATTGGAATACAAAAAAAGGAGGCGTGAGGAGGTCAGGGAAACAAGGAAATGAATGTAAGGTATGGAAAGACTGATTTTTTAAAAAAGTGTTTTTTATCTTTTTTGTGTATTCTGTATTTTTTCTTCTATTTTTATTTCTGTTTTTCTTTTTCTTCTTTTTTTAATTCATGTAATTCTTTTCTTTGAAACCTTAATAAATATCATTTAAAAAAAATGTGCACAAATGGGGAGTTGCCTGTATTTTAACAGGAGGAAGAACCACCCCCCCCATATCAAAGATAGAATTTCGGAATCTTGATTGAGAAGTAGGTTTGCACTTGGATATGCAGGACATTGCAGTGTACGCCTTGTGGTCTACAGTAGGCAGCTGTCTCGGTTTCCCCATTTAGGTTTTTGCTCCAGCGGCTGAGATCTTTCAAACCGGACCCTCACTCTGCTTGTGTGATGCACTGAATATTGCAGAGACCTGGTCCTCCTCCCTCCTCCATGTACACACAGAGGAGGAATGAAGGAGTCTTGACTGTGCATAATCTAGAAAGCAATGGGAGGTGAATTGTAAATTTCTAACTTATCAGTGTTGCTCTGGAAAAATAATAACAAGAAGAACAACAGGCCATTGTGAGCCTCCAAATCCAGAGGAACATTTAATTGGGAATAATTTCCTCAGAACAACCACCAGCAACCTGAGAAAAGGAGGCACTGCTCCTGTTCAAACCAGGCACTGTTGAACGGCATGTAATATGTTCAGTCCTGTCAGTGCAACAACCAAAGTACTTGTCATGCTGCTTACCCTTAGTATCAGTCCCTCTCTCTCTCTCTCTCCACCCGCCTCCCTTTCTGCTTTGCTCTGTGCTGCTCTTCCTCCGAAACTCTGTGTGTTAACAGCTTGCTGACAGGCTGTTGCTTGCTAATTGGGAATCTCAGAATGGAATTACAACAACCAAATTTTCTCAGGCTGGACTCCGATGGCAGCCTGTGTGTTCAAACCTGAATGATCTTCCTTGCACTCTTAATAAGGGCCTCGTGCCGTACCTGTCAGTGCTGCTCCTCACTGAGTGGTGAGTTTTAAGGGCTCACTGAGAGAACATTTAGAGATCCTTTTGTGTTGGGGAGAGGAACACCCAAGTGGATTGTAATTGGTCTGTCAAGGTTTTTTTGCTTGTCACTGGAGGTGTAAACATAAAACAGCACTGACTGGGGAAGGAGAGCTGGGAGTTCATTTGATCCAGAACGGGGAAGAGCAAGTGAATCTTCCTGGGCTGACCTTGAGAGGTCCGACTCTGAATTAACTTGCTTTCAGCCTATGAATGATGCTGCTGTCAACATCACCTGCAGAATTTGCACCCCTAAGTGCAAGTTTACTCTTCGTGGCTGCATTCATAGGGCAGTTTATTCCATTTCCCCAACTGTTAATTTCACAATATACTTCCAGAAATATAGAGGAATATATAGCAAGGTCGCATTCACACAACAGTTTATTCTCCTTCCCAAAAATTTCCTTAACTGTTAATTTTCACATTATATTTGAACCTTTGCATGGAATGTAGCAGAAAAAGTGCAAGTTTAGTGCGCATTTCAATTTCATTTGCTTCCAGGAGGAAAAAGAATCTGCTTGCAAATAACACAGAAATTAGTGCTAAACTTTTTGTTTTTTTTAAAAAAGGCAAGGAAGGACAGATAGGGGTGTCTAGGACAGTGGCATAGCGTGGGGGTGCAGGGGGGGCCGGGCACAACATCTGGGGGTTAGGGTTAGGGGGCGCAAATCCACAGGTTAGGGCGCGCAAATTACTTGCCTTGCCCCGGGTGCTGACAACCCACGCTACGCCACTGGTCTAGGATTATGGAAAAAGTGTATAGGGATATGTTTTTCTCCCTTCCTCAGAATACTACAACCTGGGTTCATTGAATGAATGTAACTGAATGCTGGAAGAATCAAGACAGACACAAGAAAATACTTATTCACGCATCACCTAAATAGTTAACTTAGAGCTATCTTCATTGTTACATGTATTTTTGTTCCCGGTCCCATGATATCTGCCTGTGACATGGGTATTAAAAAGCAGTGAATATTTTTAGGAGATTTTTTTTTTAATGGTATGCATGCCTATGTTTGGGTTCTTGATTAAAGAACCTAAACTAGTCAGTGTGGACAGACACCGTAGTTACTTTTGTCCTACAGCCTGAAAATGAAGGGCAAATTATGCCAATCCTCTTTTCAGGGTATAAGAACAACAATTTCTTTTTCTGGAGAACATACCTAGCATTACATTGGACCTCAAGAGAAAACTATATCCACCATTAAGGCAGAGAATTCCTTGATGACAAAGGAAAGGTTTAAAGTCATTTGAGGAAAATAGCTGTCTCCAGTACCTGCTTCTCAGAGGATGAAGGGGTTATAAGGGTCAGGAAGCCTTTAAAGACTTTGCTTGTGCCAGCAAACCTTGTTTCCCATTGTGCTTGATCAAAACTTTAGAGTCAACCTAAGTGACCCCCTTGTGGTTCCAGAAGAACTGAACCCATATCCTGGAAGGCAAGAAACAATGTTCTTCCTCCCCGCTAGCCTGTCAGCCCAAGCCAGATTTGCAGAATCACTGTGATCAAAGGAACCTCACGTGGAATGCAGACTCATAGTGGCTCCAGTGGAAATCTACCAGGAATGAAATTTGAGGGGTGCGAAGGTGGGGAGGGTTGCCCAGGGAGATACGGTTGCTTATGAAAGCCAATGATGGATGTCCCATTTGAATTTTGTGGGCTGGCTTTGAAGAGCAACACCCGGGAGGTCAGATCCTTATCAGGCTTTCTTGCACTAGCAGACCGAGAGGCTTGATAATATCTCTGAAGAGCTGACTTTGTTGTCACATGCATTTCTGTCTCTGGTCCCATGATATCAGACTGCCCCGCCCCCCCTCCATGTGAATTGCTTGTATTCTTACATTCTGACCCTTGCCAGAAACCCAACAAGCAAATTTGCATTTTCAAGCATGATATTTCCTCCCAAACTGCATAGTTTGGGGGACTAGAAAAGAGGGCAAGCTGTTTCATTATGATCAAGGGCAGAGCAAGAATTATTTTGGACTGGCTAGGAGACTAGCCATATGCTTTTTTGGCAAAACATTTGACAGGGTGGGGACCTGAAAACTGGCATTTTTTTAAAAAACGTGGAATGTCAACCATGAAGTAGAACCATCGGTTGTATCAGATGTCATGTGGAGACTTACCTGTTTGCCCAGGTTTTGTGTTTGTATCTTTTGAATTTCTGTTTAATCCACTTTTATTTGCTTTTTATCACTGTTTTACTAATTTTATACTGTGTTTTTGACATATATATAGAGAGAGTTAGAGAGATGTTTGAAATAGCAAGCAGTATATAAATACTTTAAAATATAATAAATAGCAAGACTTCTACTGGATCAGATCAAAAACCAATCTTGTTCGGAATAAAGCTATGTACTAAAGGGCTCTGAAATTTCTCTAACCTACCAGGAATTGCTGAAGAATTGAAGCTGAGACCTTCTGCATGTGCTCTGCCGCTGCTCTCTCCCCACACAGCTGCTTTCTCAAAAAAAGACCTTGGACATTGAGAAAGTAGGCAACTGGTTCCATGCACAATGTCAGGAGCTGCTGATATCTGTGCACAGCTGCCCAGTGTATTGAGCCACTAAAAGCAGCTGACAGCTTTTGGGTGAAGTAGCCTTGTGCCCTGCATGGAATCTGCCATTGAATCCTCCCGGACAGGGAGCGCTATAAGAGAGCTTCCTGCGCATGTTAAGCCATACCTGGGCAACAAAGTCTTACTGAGCTCCTGTGGGTTCCTGTATTCTTGGTTTATTGATTATTGCATTCAGACCCCACCTATCCCCCAGGGAGGTCAAGGTGACATACATAGCTCCCCCAGATTGCATTCTCACAACAAACCTGTGAGGTAGATTAGGCTGAGAGACAGCGAGTGCCTAAACGTCACCTAGTGAGCTTCATGGCTGAGTGGGGATTTGAACCCTGGTCGCCCAGTTCCTCCAATGACTCTCCTGTCCTGACTTCTTACTTCCTCTTCAGTCTCGTCTCCTGGCTTATGCTTTGGTTCTTACTTGCTGTTCAGATGATTGGCTTTGTCTTTTGGCCTCCTCATTTCCAGCTCCTAGCCCACCTCAGATTGCTGCCCATGGCCTAGTCCTGTTGCACCCACCTCCATCTCTTCCTCATTATATTGAAACTACATTTCTCCTTTCTACCCTTTCCAGCCTTCCCTCTTTCTGTCTGCCCACATCCAATCTGCCCTTTGGGTCTCACTCTAGCTCAGGGATGGCCAATGTGGTGATAAGGAGCACTAGGGAGCCCACCAGTGCCTTGTATGTCACTTGTGAAAGTCTCGGTAAGCACCCCCTCAAAAATCCAGAATACATGAGAGACTATTATTTGATGATATTATTATTATTATGCCTAGGACCCTAGGCATATCTACGGGACCGCCTCTCCTGGTATGCCCCACGGAGAGCCTCAAGGTCCATAAATAGCAACACCCTAGAGGTCCCGGGCCCTAAGGAACTTAGATTAGCCTCAACCAGAGCCAGGGCCTTTTCAACTCTGGCTCCATCCTGGTGGAACGCTCTGCCTCATGAGACCAGGGCCCTGCAGGATCTGATTTCTCTCCACAGGGCCTGTAAGACAGAGTTGTTCCGCCTGGCCTTTGGCTTGGAGCCAGTTTGATTCCCTCCCCCTCTTTCTTTTTTCTTTTTTCTTTTTCCTTTCTCCTCCTGTGATGAGGCTGCATTTTAATATTTTAATGTTTCAGTATTTTAATTGTTGTATTTTAATCTTGTTTTTAAGTTGTATTCATTCAACTTGTTTTTATTATTGCTTGTTAGCTGCCCTGAGACCGGCCTTGGCTGGGGAGGGCGGGGTATTATTATTATTAATAATACTACTACTACTACTACTACTACTACTAATAATAATAATAATAATAATTTACTGCTGAATATGAAAAGAGGCACCATTTTGTGGCCTTGTCTCTATTTTTCTGCTATTTCAGATGTGTCAGCCATTTTGTATTAATGCCACTCCTCCATGGTAACCATTTTCTGACTGCCAACCGCGACACTTTCTCAAATTCCAATTGTGACCGCATGCCAAAGGAGGTTGGCGACTCTGCTCTAGCTGCATCAGAAAGACATCAATATGAAAATTAAACTATTTCATGAAGTTTTACTGATGCAGTTTTACTGATCACTATGTAGTGTGAGTAGGTGCTAAAAAGAAATTCTATCCTATCTTTCCTTTTTTTGGATGCCACCCCCTCCCGGAAGTATATTTAGTATTTGATCAGCCAGTTTCTAGCATCATTGTCCTATTGACAAAGGCCTTAATCACTTCTGCCCATGGGGACTGTTGGGGAAGTTGAGCAAATGTTGTTAGTGCTGAGAATTCTGATCACTGCCAAGATGGGAGTTTTCTTCCCCCTCTGCTGATGGATTTTCCTACTTGGTAAGATTTGTCTGCTAAGCATGACTTCTACATCCCTAGAATTAGTCAGTGTTCTCCCCAAGACAGCTTCAGTATTATTACCTCCAAAGTCCGGCACAGAGGGAGGGAGAGAGATAAAAACCTTGGCATCAACTGCATCAGGAAGTCTAGAGATTGCTCCATAAATACAGAACCGTTGACACTTCTTTAAACTCACAGCATTAGCACACAGCTTGGTGTCTCCATCTTTATCAGAAATCTGTTGACAAGGATTGCTCAAAAGCCTACAAATAATGCCACACGGGACACGTTGAAAATGTATTTGTGGAACATTTTGGTAAAGGACGTCACAATTTCTAGTGGATGAACTCATCTCCTGTCAATGTATGTTCTTAGTAACCTTATTCTAGAATTGCTTTGGTTTATATTTTGCAACAATGTTTTGATCCACAATCCAGCTGTGGGCATGCCCAGTTGGGTGCATATAACAAGTTGAGGTGCCTAATCGAAGAGGGCATCCTTAGCATCGTCAAATGATGCATCCAGCCTGCTCAGAGGGGCCTGCATATAGACTGCCACAAGACTGGAGTTGACCAATCTTTAGTTCTGGTGGGAATATGCTTGATGAGTTGACTGCTCATACTGAAATAGAAGAATGAACTCCACTTCCGCCCTTAAACTTCTCAGACTACTTCTCATTTCCTTTGAGGCACCTGAGAGCAGGAGGTTTTATCCAATGTAAAGTACTTAGCAGTAGATGTATTCCACTGGAAAAATAATACGGCACAAGATAATGCACAAGCAGGTTGCTGTGAACTTTGCTGCAGAACAGACTGCAACAGGCTGCACAGTCTGTTGTGCAATGAGTTTCTGCTAGCACAACTGTTGCATCTGATTCCTCTGTTGCCCAGTATTTGTAACTCACACATCAAATGTTGGCTATAGCCCATGGACAGAGAATCTGTAAATATTAGTTTCTCATTTTTCCAGCCTTAACTGCAGTTTCCCATGTCAATAGGTTCCCTTTGTCAATAGGTATGAGTTACTCGTACATAAACTGGTGCCTTTCTCGGTTAATATGCCTTGCTAAACCTTTCTGACTGCACAGCCCCTTCTCATCGTGGCTGCCTCAGTCACTGGCAGAATCCGTCAGTGGGCGTTTCTTGAACCTCTTCCAGCATAAAAGTTGTTTGACACCCAGTCTCCTCCTCCTCTCACTGCGCGGGAGTCTTCTGCACAGGGAAGGCGTGGGTAGCGGAGGACCTGGGCTCTCCTCACTGATGTCCAGTGAAGAGTCCTGGAGCCCTCTCTCCAATTCCCCCGTCTGCCCCCCTTTATCCCTGGTGTTGCGCTAATTGGCTTCCCCCTCTACTGAGCTGTTTCTCCCCCTGCTGCTGGGTCCTTCGCCAGCATCATCTGGGAGCCTCCCCTTCGCCTCTCGCTCCGATGTCAGTTCCCTGACAATATGTCTTCATGAAAATTAATCAACATTTAAGTGTGAATTTCTCCTAATGCTTGCATGTAAGTTTGCCTAGCAGATGCATCACTGCTAAGCAATTTCCCCAAAAGTAATTGCATTTGTATATGTTATTTTAACTAATATATGCATTTATATATACGCTTAATTCCAGTATGCATTTGTGTATGCATTACTTTGCTGGAGAGCTGCATTGTGAATTTCAAAGGAAGGTTGTGCTTTGGTTCATATGTTGTTTCAGAAATTGCAAATTAGTTAGGTTTGCCTTTAATTGTGAACAGCATTGAACTTCTCCTGCACTCCTACCTGCTACAGCTAAGCACAGAGTAATGTTGTACGCATAATTTTTAATTTTGTTTGATTATTCCCAAAGGCATAGGCCATGCAACAGTTGTCTGTACAGGAGAGTATATGGTGAATTTCGTGTTTGAGAGCTCCCTGCCCTGAGAAGCTTACAATTTAAAATAACACACGGGCAAACAACTGAGGAAGTAGAGAGAAATTTAGGCTGGGGCAACCATAGAAGGAATACAGTTGCTGGAATCTTTTCTGATATTTGCTTTTATCACTATCCTGTGGATAAGATCTGTTCATCCAGTAAGCCTAGCCTCTTACAGAATGCATGCTTTAGAGTTAGGGTTTGAGTACCCTCATTGAAGTTAGATTTCCACACTGAGACAGTTACTACTCTACTTGCAGATCTCCATAATTTATTGCTTTTTAAAAAAAAAAAAAAAGATTTGATAGTTTGCACTGCATCCTTGATTCTGAGATGTTTTGTCTCACATAGTGGGTTTCCATCTGTTCTTTTAGTTTTCAGGGGCTGAGTGAGATGCTCCAACTTGAGATCTTGAGATCAATTGCTTATGGCATTTTCATAAGCGATGCTAAGAACACCCTCCTTCATTTCCTCATGTTAATTCAGATGCATTATCTACGTAGGGGTTGTTAGGGGAGGGTTGGTACCTCCGGTGGGAGACACATCTTTATCCTTCTGGGTTGTTTGTCCACCTTTGGTTTGTCCACCCTGCACTCAGCTCTCACCTGTGGCTCCTAGAAGCTGTCAGCATGCAAAAACGGCCACACCTTGGGAATAGCTTCAACTGGCTAGCTAAACCAGGTGAGAGTGGCCGATGGGTGTCAAACCCAAATAGTGGGTCCAATAGTCAAGAAGGTACTTTCCACAGGTGCTGCAGACGGAAATGAGTGGCAGATGGGGCTCTTCAACCTAGGAAGCTAGCCCATCTAAGAGAAGGAAGGCTCTGATTCTTAACCTCTGCTGCCTTGCGGGATATGTTTGGGAGAAGAAAAAGCTAAGGAGTAAACAATACACAAATCCTTAGTGGAATCTCTAAGATGGTTGGATGGCACCTAGTACACCATTTCCTTTGGACCACATCAGTGAGGCTGAGGGGGGTGTCTTGTTGTCTGGACAGCCCAGCACCTCCATACACACTGCCCAGGTTTGGGCCCTGGGGAGGTCACTTCAGTGCTGCCAATGCAGCAGTTTGACAATGCACCCCATTGTCTTTAAAGACTGATGGATTCCAACTATCTATGTGGGATGAAGCCATGGCTACTGTTTTTTAAACAACTCTGTATCTTTTCTCCCCATAATTTATCCCTCTTATCTTGCATTCACACGTAACACCATCTTAATTACTTAGGAACAGATTTATAACACCACTTTTCAGAGAAAATGCCCTTCCAAGATGGCTAGAGAGCTTAGATGCACTTGTAGATCCATTCACATGCAGTTCCAAACCCTGGTTTAATGTTAGATGAAAAAGCCTTGTTTTCATATGTCCCCCTCATTTATTCTCTTTCATCCACTCATAGACTGCACAAATTGAAGATGTGGGGAAGGGAGACACATGGCTTGCCAGTAGTACATGTGAAAAGGTTTCAGGAGTCTTAGACCACAAGTTAACATGAGCAAACAGGGTGATGCAACAGTTTAAAAAAGGCTAATGCTAGTCTAGGCTGTACAGTGTCCTGATCAATGGAAGTCATAGTACCACTCTCTTCTGCCTTGGTCAGAGTACAGCTGTAGTATTGTGTCCAGATCTGGGGGCCACAATTTGAGAAGGCTATTGACAAGGTAGTACATGTGCAGAAGGGATGCGGGTGGTGCTGTGGGTTAAACCACTGAGCCTAGGACTTGCCGATCAGAAGGTCGGTGGTTCGAATCCCCGCTACGGGGTGAGCTCCCGTTGCTCGGTCCCTGCTCCTGCCAACCTAGCAGTTCGAAAGCATTTCAAAGTACAAGTAGATAAATAGGTATCGCTCCGGCGGGAAGGTAAATGGTGTTTCTGTGCGCTGCTCTTGTTCGCCAGAAGCGGCTTAGTCATGCTGGCCACATGACCCGAAAGCTGTATGCCGGCAAGATGAGCACCGCAACCCCAGAGTCAGCCACGACTGGACCTAATGGTCAGGGGTCCTTTTACCCTTTACCCTACATGTGCAGAGGAGGGCAACAAAGATGATAAAGGGTCTGGGAATTGGGTATGTTTAGCCTGAAGAAGAAGGAGCAGACTGAGAGGAGATATGAAAGCCCTCTTCAAATATCTGAAGGGCTGTCACGTGGAAGATGGAGCAGGCTGCTTTTCTCCTGCTCCGGAGGGTAGGACCTGAACCAATAGCTTCAAGTTACAAGAAAGGAGAGCTTGACTAAACATCAGGAAGAACATTCTAATGGTAAGAACTGTTCGACAGTGGAATGGACTCCCTTGGAAGATGGCAGACTCTCGTTCCTTGGAGCCAAGGTTGGAAGGCCGTGTGTCAGGGATGCTTTAGTTGAAATTAATGCCTTGCAAGGAGGCTAAACTAGATGAGTCTTGGGGAACCTTCCGACTCTATCATTCTAGGAATCCTGCCATGAAATGAATGAGTGAAAGAGCTGTTTGAGGAAAGTGCCATAGCTTAGTGAAAGAGCATCTGTTGTTCCTGCAGAAGGTACCAGGTTTAATCCTTTGCACTTTCCAGGTAGGGCTGGGAAATACTAAGTTGCTTGAAACCCCAGAGTGCTGCTGCCAGCCGGAATAATAATAATAATAATAATAATAATAATAATAATAATAATAATAATAATAATAATAAATTATTTATACCCCGCCCATCTGGCTGGGTTTCCCCAGCCACTCTGGGTGGCTTCCAACATAATATTAAATTACGAAACCAATTAAACATTAAAAGCTTCCCTAAACTGGGCTGCCTTCAGATGTCTTCTAAAAGTCTGGTAGTTGTTTGTCTCTTTGACATCTGATGGGAGGGCGTTCCACAGGGCGGGTGCCACTACCGAGAAGGCCCTCTGCCAATACTGAGATAGATGGAACAATGGTCTGATCAATGCCGGATTTGTGTATAAGCTAAACAAGCTATAGCTTAGGGCCCCACTCTTTTGCGGGGCCCCTAAAAATTTAAAGAAAAAAACCCCTGGATGTACATTTCCAAAATAAAAGATAAAATACAAATAAAATAAAACCTACATACAGCAACAGTGTTTTGTGTTGTGTAGGCTTCTATGATGTAAATAATGGGCCCCGCCTGCTAGCCTGCTCCCTAAAATATCACATATAAAGGGCCCCAAAACCTTCAGTAGCTTAGGGCCTCATCAAACCTAAATCCAGCCCTGCGTCTGACTCACTATATGACAGCTTCCTATGTTCCTAAAACCACACTTTCTAGGAAATATATATTTGTCCTTTAATTTATGAGCATTTGGTTTCCAAATGCGGTTTTAAAGTGTCACTTGTGAATATGCCCCGAGTTTCTCATAATCCGGCATCTGCTGCACTTTGCGTGCTGTGCTTGTTGATGATCCCCTTTCCTCCTGTAACGTGTCATTTCCTCCCTTGGTAAATAGCACAGTATGTGGGGTCCAATGAAACTTTTCACCAGCATCCCTCCTGTTTCTGAAGAAACCTTTGGCTTGTTACAGTGCAGGAAGGGAGTCGATTCCCAAGAACAAGGCTGCTTTCTGCCCAATCCACCACACCGCCACCTCCTCCTCCTCCTCCTTCCTCTGGCCATTCTGCTGTGATTCCAGCTTGCGCAAGAGAAGTGATGATAAATTTCCAACAGTGGCATTACAGACAGTCATAAATAATGCCTTGCTCTGTGGTGCCGGCAGTTTCCATTAGGGCTGTCTGGATTGGGCTGTTGATACCCTGGTCTATGCTGGGACTAGCAGTAAAATTTATCAGCCTGCTTTCTTCACCTCATAAATCATCCCAACTAGGAGCCATATGGCAGAGAAGCCCTTAGAAACACATGACCGCCAGCAGCAGCGGGCAGGCGGAACAGACCCTCCTGGAAAGAAGATAAGAGAGAGAAAGGGCAGGACATGGCAGAATCACCTTCCCAGACGCCTCTTTTCAGGACCCCCCCCCCCCGCTGTACTGCTGTTGTCATTATTTAATGGTATTAGCATTATTAGCACTCTCTTTTTTAAAAAAGAAAATCTGTTGCAAGCATTATCATCATATGATTTCTTGCCTGTATTACAGTGCTCATCCAGCAGTGGGGTGGTTCGGAATAACCCTTTTTATAGTCATGGAGGGGCAAGCATGTCCAGGCATTTTGCTGTTGTTTTTAATGATTGTTACACTACAGTGGTACCTCGGGTTAAGGACTTAATTCATTCCGGAGGTCCGTTCTTAACCTGAAACTGTTCTTAACCTGAAGCATCACTTTAGCTAATGGGGCCTCCTGCTGCCGCCACGCCGCCAGAGCACAATTTCTGTTCTCATCCTGAAGCAAAGTTCTTAACTCGCGGTAATCTTTCTGGGTTAGCGGAGTCTGAAACCTGAAGCGTCTGTGACCTGAAGTGTATGTAACCCGAGGTACCACTGTATTTGTATTTTATGGCTTTGTATGTCACTTTGAGACAACTGTTAGTGTGAAGGATAATAATAATAATAATAATAATAATAATAATAATAATAATAATCACCCCAAAGTCAACAAAATGTATTAAAGTGAATATGGTTGGTAAATACACAAGTGGATGTTGAATCAAACGGTCTTTTTTTCAGGGGGCAACTAAATAAATAAATAATAAAAACGACTTTTGCATTTTGTTCCAATAATGTCAGGAGCCACAGGGGCTAAAAACTGGAGCCCCCTCCTCAGCTCTCTCCCCCTTCCTCTCTGCACAGCTGCTCCATGTTGGTGAGCTGCTGGAACCGCAGTTTGGATCATATTCCTAGCAGTGATCTCAACTTGGGGCTTGCCATTCCTCTTTCTGTGTTAGTCAGGACTGGGGAACCTTTTTAGTCAGAGGAGCAACCTTTCATGGGCCACCTGCTGGTGATGGGAGAGGCCAGAGACAAAAGTGGGTAGAGCGATTGTACAAATTTTAGCTTTGTACAATAGGTTAATTTGTACACGCATACACTTCTTCCATTCAGACAAGCAAGAACCCTATTCATAGTTCAAGGACACATTCCAGCCAGGCAAAAAAACCCCACAGGTTATAAAATGGGGTCCAGCCTGTGGAGAGTTCTGTGGACCAGATAGAGAGGCCTGGAGGACCAGAGTACTGAGGATTCCCATTCCTGGTATTAGTGAATGTGGGAATGAGTGAAGTATCTCTGCTCCACAGCAGCATCCCTACCATCCTCCATAACGTAGAGGGCAAAGTTGTGAATGCAGGAGGCTCCCCACTTCACAAGTTCATCCTCCGATTCATGGAGTGTGAAAGGCAACAGGGGCAGAACCAGCTTATTGACTGTGATGTCCTCTAACCTCCCATGATATCACCTGGCATGAATAGGGAGCAGCCACTGCAGATGCAAATAAGTTAACTGCCCTAACCCAATAAAAGCTTTGCTACATTCTCAGTCATGATTCTCCAGTCTTGGTGGCCATGTGTTCTTCTAACAACACAAGAAGGAGCCCTGCTAAATAGGACCAATGGTCTGTCTAGCCCAGCAGTGCACTGTGAGTCCTACATTGGCCAGCCAGAAGCTTCTGAGAAGCCTACCAGCTGAGCATGAAGGTAATAGCCCACCGTTTTGTTGCCTCCTCCTAGCAGCTGATACTCAGAGGTTTACCATCTTTGAACCTGGAGGATCCCCACAGCTTTCTGGGTTAATAGCAATGGAAAGACTCACTCTGTCCATGGTTGCTAGCCCTAATGGCTATGTTCTACCTCCACTATCAGAGGCAGTATTCCTTTGAAAACCAGTTTCTGGGGATCACAGGTAGGCAGCATGCTGTTGCACTCAAGTTCTGTTTACAGGCTTCCCATGAACATCTGGTTGGCCACTGTGAGGACAGGATGCTGGCCTTTGGGATAATCTGGCAGGGCTTTCCTTATCTCATTTTCCTCCATAGACTTGGCTAAGTCCCGTCTTGTTGCAGTAAATTAGGGAAAACTTCCTGACTGTGGAGCAGATGGCCGTGGGAGGTGGTGGATTCTTCTTTGTTAGAGGATTTCAACAAAACATGGAAAGGACACCAAGGGTGATCATAGAATCATAGAACTGTAGAGTTAGGAGGTACCACGAAGCTCATCTAGTCCAATCCCCTGCAATGCAGGAATCTTTTGCCCAACATGATGTAGAAGAGGAATTCCAGCATCACCAAGAGACTGGACTAGGTTGGACCTTTGAGATCCCTTCCAACACTATGAGTCTATGACATCTATGAATTTCATACAATCACTCATCTTATTTCTGATAATACTTTGGGTGCTGCGGGGTTCTGCAAAATCCCCTGGTTATTAACAAGGCATGAATGTCAAAAAGGCATGCTGCTTAGGCGATGTCCTGCAAGGATTCCCCGTAGCAGATCTTAGGAAAAACGCTCCATCAAGTGTCCCCCATTTTTGCCTAGCTACAGAATATAAATTCCCTGGAAAGTCTCCATGTAATAGCTGCATTTCTGTGTAATGGAGGAGTGCCTACAATTAATATGTTGACTATTAGGGACATGTGTATGGGAAGCTTAGCAACTGTGCAAAATATTACTGCGTAATTGCTCAGCTTCTAAAGTGTGTTTTCATAATTAGCGGCTGGTTAGTTAAAATAAATATCATGCTTATTAAATATGAAATACTTTTCTACGTGCCACAGTTTGCACTGGAAAAGCCACCGAGGAGGACATCTTCCTCAGTTTTTGCTTTTTAAAAACAACAAGAGTTCTGTAGTCATCCCAGAGGTGTCCTCACAGCAACTAGACAGTCACCCTCAGTTTCCTAGAATAGATGGGCCAGTTCAGCCTCACCCATGAGAGCACATGCGCCCTCACTCAATCTACTTTCCTTCCTACTTGGAACCAGTTCAGGGGATAGCCCGGCAGTCAGCTTCCTTTGTCTCAATGTTGCCCTTGTAGAACTCAGCAGGGAGCAGTGGGGAGACAAATCCAGAATGAGTTCGCTCTGCCTGTCATTGGCTCTGGCTCCACCTACTGTGGGCTCTCTGCCTTCGTAGAATCATAGAGCTGTACAGCTGGATGGGACCACAAAGGTAATCTTGTCCAATTCCGTGCAATGGAGGAATAGTTTGCCCAACATGGGACATGATATTAAGAGTCCCATGCTCTACTGACTGAGCTACTCTCCTTCCACCCCACCAGGCCCAATGGGCACTAGGCTGCACTGGGATGGTCAGGGGATATATTTCTGCCCCTCAGTGGTGGATTATGGAACATGGTGGCTAGGTTGACTGGTTGCTTACATGATGTTTGTGTGTGTGTGTGGGGGGTGTCTTAGAAATCTGATAGGAGAGTTGTCAGTGTGCATGCCATTCCACAATTATAATTTTGAAGCAGGATGTGGCATTCTGGAAGATGTGTGACAACACCAGAACATATTCACATACATATTTGGTGGTCATGCCAATCCAGATCAACAGCTCTTAGTTATACATACATACAATCACCTTGAACCCAAATACCATTCTACTGGGGTACTTAGAAGAAAATAATATCCCTTGTACACAGCTGGAATTAGTATTTTTTTTAAATAAAAGCTGCACAATTCCAACTGCTTCGCAATGGAAATGCCTCCATGTGCCGCTTCTTGAGGCAGGAATGGGGAAACTGTTGCCTTCTAGGAGTTCTTGTATTCCCAACTCACAACAACCCAAGACTGGCATGCTCAATGGTCAGGGGTGATGGGAGCTGTAGTCCAACCGCATCTGGAAGGTCACAAGTATGCCATTCATATAATAATAACAAGCATTTTGAAAGAAGCATGGAAATTGTTTACATTGGGCAAAAATGTTTATCCAAATTAGAGCTGCTGGTCTTCTTTGCACCCTCACGTTAAGCATGATTTCTCAATGAAAGAAAGGTTCCTATTTTTGGTATGTGTTGAGTCTAAAAACTGGATGGAAGTTGTTGGACTACAACTCCCATCTTCCCTGATCACTCCCCATTCTGACTGGGGCTGATGAGATTTGGAGTCTGACAATATCTGAAGCGCAACTATCTTTCCATTGGATATTCATGTGATTAATTTGATCTCTGAAAAGAGAATATGTATATGAAAATGGGTGGCTCTGTCTGAAATGAAAGATGGGTAAAAGTAATGCAGGTTAGTGCATTGGTCTATTGTAGTGGAAAAAAGTTTTTTAAAAAGGTCTCCTTCCTTCTGGTCAGCTAGTGTCAATAATAAGATTCAAATATTGTGGTTTTGTGCCAACATATATCTTTCCTGGCATACAAGTCTGTGTGTATCGTTGCCGGAACAGAATTCCAGAATGCTAAATCTTGGTGAACGACCGCTCTTGCAATTCACACTAACAAAATGTAGTGGTGGCATCTGGGTAAGACTTTGGGGCAGATGGGTAAGACTTTGGGGCAGCGAGGGAACCGCCAGAAGGCCCTCGGCGCTGGACCTCAGTGTCCGGGCAGAACGATGGGGGTGGAGACGCTCCTTCAGATATACTGGACCGAGGCCGTTTAGGGCTTTAAAGGTCAGCACCAACACTTTGAATTGTGCTCGGAAACGTACTGGGAGCCAATGTGGGAGCATGTCCTTCAATAATAGAACAATTATATTGTAATATGCTCCTTCAAAATGACTGTGCAATCCCAGCACTTCCCAGCCTGCTTTGCTGCTTCTGCTCTCATGTGTCTTTGACACATGACAGGGCTGGCCTTGCCTTATGGGTATAAGGCAAGGTGAACCGATCACCTTGAGCTGCAGGATTCACAGAGGCAGCAGATCTGGCCTCCAAGAAATGCACTGCCTGCTGCTGCTGCGCTAGCAGAAATGGCTGTGGCACACTCCTTGGAGGCTGGATGTGCCACCTCCTTGGCACAGCCCCCTCACTGCTGCCTCTACAATGGCCTGTTGGCAAATAGGAGGTGCTGCTGGTATCCCCACACCCTAATAATAATAATAATAATAATAATAATAATAATAATAATAATAATTTATTTATACCCCACCCATCTGGCTGGGCTTCCCCAGCCACTCTGGGCGGCTTCCAAAAAAATATTAAAATACTGTAATATATCTGCCCTCTGCAGACTCCTGGCTGTGCTCCTGCCTGGTGTGATTCAGAGTGGGACCCTTCCCTCCCTGCAGCAGCCTCAGAATCTCACTTCAGCTGCCGAATACGGTTGATTTGACACCCCCTTGTTCCTGATGCAGATCTCGCTCATCCCTCCTTCCCTGGCAGGGGAGAAGAGCGCCATTTTGTGGTTTGCCCCCGGTGCAAAAATGTCTCGATTCAAACAGAGGACTGTCCTCCAGCAGCCCATCAAATGAAGGGCTGCCCAGTGCCTATGTTAGCCTTTCTCAGAGTAGGCCCAGGGAGATTCATTGAGCATGACTAACTTAAGCCCCTTTTATTCAATAGGTTTACTTTGAGTATTACTTGGGCACAGCCCCCTCTCTGAACTTTATCTTAGAAATAGGAAGGATTTATAGGCCATAACCAGCACTTTGAATTGTGCCTGGAAATGGATCAGTTGTTTTATCAGGGGTGTAACATAATCCCTGTAACTTGCCTCCGTCAGCAGTCCGGTGGGAGCATTCTGGACCAGCTGAAGCTTCTGAACACTTTTCCAAGGCAGCTCCACATAGAGTGTATTGTAGTAGTCCAACCAGGATGTAACTAAGGCATGCATCCCAGCTCTAGGTCTGGGAAAGACTCCTGCCCGAAACCCCGGAAAGCTGCTGCCAGCCAGTGCAGGCAGTACTGAACTAGATGGACAACATGGTTGGCATAAGGCAGCTTCTTCTGTTTTGCCCTTTGTCTCCCTTGCTTGCCTTGCAGAGGAAGGCTGCTAGAAACTCATCAGCTGAGTGGATAGCTGTCTGATGTTTTCTAAAGCTTCAGCAAATATATGTGTGTGCGTTTTGTGTTTAAACCAGAAAGATATGTTTTTTAAAAAAGCGAGAGCCCAACACACAACCTTTCTGACGGCAGCATGTTTAATACCTCCAAGGAGGAAGCTTGATAGGAACACAAAAGCAAGCTTGCTTCCAAAGTGTAACCAATATTTGCACATTGCAGTGACTAATTCCCTACCCCGCACTGCAGAACAATAGGCATAATAGCAAAGTACATTAATGCAAAGCGGGCTCGTCTGGTGCCTTGGTTATTTGACACATAAATAAGGAGAGAAGGTGGGGGGAGATTTTTTTATCTACCTGTATAACTATTCTCTAAACAGCAGGCTGCGAATGCAGCTCAGAAAATGCTGACCCAGGCCTGCTTGTACCCCTCCTGCGCTGGGTTGGCACATGATTTGCAGAACTGCAGGAGTTCTATCACTGACCTCATTAGCAGTGCATTTCCTGCCTTGTTAGCATCATATTTGTATAATTTACAGCACCTTGGTTTTTATGGAATGTGTTCCTTGTAGAGTGTAATGGCAGTAATATATTTAACCTCTTCTATTTAGGAATGCTGCTGCTGCTGCTGAAGGCAGCCCGCAGATATAAAAGGGACTTTCCCCCCTCCCTTTCTCTCTCCTTCCCCGCATGCACTCTCTGTCCTCCCCCTCCATTTAGATGCTATATATTCAAATATATGTGCAACCTGTAAAATGTGCATAAAAGGAGACGCAGAAGCGGTGCTGGGGGAAGGAGAGTTGCTGCTGAAGCCTTCCCAAGGTCAAGCCATTAAATCCAGACCCTGTCAGGGTTAGAAAGCCATCCTTCGACTGCATAAGAGAAAGACTGCATGGGACCATACGAAGCAGCCTCATGAAAAGATTGGACCTTTTGCCCATCTGACACAGGAGCATAGAATGCTGCCTTGCACCAAGTCAGATCATTGGCCTATCTAGTTTTGTATAGTCTACTCTGACTGGCAGCAGCTCCCTAGGATTCCAGACGGGATTCTACCAGCTCTGCGGAGAGATATCAGGGATTAAACATGGGGTCTTCTATATGCAAAGTAGATGCTCCACCACTTAGCTATGGCCCTTCCTCCCTGCTGGGAGTTCTAGATGAAATATGGATATAAAATTTACAGCATGCTATGGTTTAAGACAGGCTTCCTCAACCTCGGCCCTCCAGATGTTTTGAGACTACAATTCCCTGACCACTGGTCCTGCTAGCTGGGGATCATGGGAGTTGTAGGCCAAAAACATCTGGAGGGCTGAGGTTGAGGAAGCCTGGATTTAAGATTAGAAAATACGGCCTCGGCCCAGTATACCTGAAGGAGCATCTCCACCTCCATTGTTCTGCCCGGACGCTGAGGTCCAGCGCCGTTCTACCCGGACACTGATGTCAAAGAGAACAACGACTACCAGACTTTTAGAAGACATCTGAAGGCAGCCCTGTTTAGGGAAGCTTTTAATGTTTGATGTATCATAGCATTTTAATATTCTTTTGGAAGATGCCCAGAGTGGCTGGGGAAACCCAGCCAGATGGGCGGGGTATAAATAAATTATGATGATGATGATGATGATGAGTGTTATTTATTTGTTTCATATATTTATCACTTGATATCTAAACAGTCACTCCCACCCTCCTTCTCTCTCTCTCTCTCTCTCTCTCTCTCTCTCTCCCTCCCTCCAATGAAACAAAAATAAAACAATACCATATAAAAAAAATACTATAAAAATCTAAAAAGGCAAAAATAAAACATACAAAGCACCATGTTGTTGTTGTTTTAAAAAACCATAATATCTTTAATATTTTTTATTATAAAGACACCCAAAACAGGCTGTTTCAGGGGATATTGGCCTTGTTGCCTGATCTTCCTAATGCTCTTTCAAACTTTCCAACAAAAGTCATTTGTTGGAACTGATGAGTTTCTACCTCTTTGCCAGTTCTGAAAGGCCTTCCTTTTCTTGTCAATTATGCACTCAATCTCGCTGTCATTCTCATCAAACCAGTCCTGGTGTTTCTTGGTTTGGTATCCAATAGTTTGTTCACAGGCTGTAATAATGGATGTTTTTAGCTTGGTCCAGTGTTCCTCAATGTTATCAGGGAATTCTGAAAGCAGGTGGGCCTTAAGAGTCGTTTGGAAGCAATCTTGCTTAATGGGATCTTGAAGGGCTTGAGTGTTCATTTTGCACCTTGGTTTCCTTCCTTGAAGTCTGCGTTGAGGTATAATCTTGATAGCCATCGTGGCGCTTATTAGTTGGTGATCTGTCCAGCAGTCGTTGGCACTCGTCATAGCTCTGGGAAGGAACACAGGACGGCGATCTTTAGCACAGACAATAACATAGTCTAAGAGGTGCCAGTGGTTTGACCGAGGATGCCTCCATGAAGTTTTAAATTTATTTTTTTGTTGAAAGAGTGTCTGGTTGTGTGCTGCACATATCGTTAAAAGTAAGATTCCGTTCCAGTTGCTGTTGCCATTTCCTTCTTCCCCAATAATCCCAGGCAACAGATTGAAATCTCGCCCAACTCTTGCATTAAAATCACCCAGGAGGATAATTTTATCTTCCTTAGCCTTCTCAATGGCTTTCTGCAGCGTGAGGTCTGGCTTGGCGAGGAGACACCGTTGCAGACGGATGTCCCAGACCCCGCAGACGATTCAATCTATCAGGGCACCATTAAGAAGCTGCTGATCCGCAAGGCCCACGTCTTGCTAGGAAGCCAGTCCCAGTGCATCATGAAGAGGCCAGCAGTGATGAGGCATCCTCCAGTGAAGACGATGACGTGCACCAGACAAAGTGGGAGTTCCAAAAGACGTCCAAGGGCCAATCGGAATGTGCCAGCTGCGGATTCAGTGTCGATTCAGAGACGCCATCTGTCGGAAGTGTTCCAGAAGGGGCCACATCGTTAAGGTCTGCCGATCGGCTCCGTCTGACACCCCCCCTTCACCGACTCGCAAGTCCAAGTCTTTACTCCAGTCCACCAAGGAAAGCTGTTTCGCTCTCACCAACTGCCACTGCCCGTCTGGAACCACAATTGGCCAAACTGACTCGCCTATGCGATGCAAGCTGAACGTCACTGTGCTCATTGAAGGAGCTCCATGTGACATGGAGATTGACACTGGATCTGCCCTGTCCATCGTGTCTTGGAGCACCATCAAAAGTCTGGTACCCAGAGTGTCCAAAAGGCAACTCGACTCTCACCGCGTACACGTGGTAGGTGTTGGCCGGTTCTGGATTGCCTTCAAGGATTTTTCGGGCCTGCTCTGACTGGTGGTGGTCGAAGGTCAGCAGCCAAGCCTCCTAGGGCTAGACTGGTCTGATGCCCTCGGCCTGGAAGTCACTGGCATCAACTGCATCTCTAACGCAGAGACTGAGGGTCTGGTCAAAGACTTTGCCAAGGTTTTTGACGGCACTTTGGGTCAATATACAGGTACGCCCATCTCCTTTAGCCTTGATCCACAATTCGCCCCCATCAAGCTAAAGCCACGCCGGGTTCCCTCAAGGCTAAGGTGGACGAACAACTGGACAAGCTGATCACCCAAGGAGTTTTGGAGCCAGTTGACCATGCCAAGTGGGAAACCCCACCAGGTTCCCTGGTGGTGTGGGCCCCTGCAGATTTCCACCATTGTTTGTTAATCGGGTTAAAACGTTAGCAGGGCGATTGTAAATTCAGTAGTGTAAAGTATGCTAGATATAGTGGGAAGGGAGAAATGGGAATATATGGGGAAATTAAAACAGGCAATCTTAATGGAGAAAGATATAGAACCATGGAAGGGGGAAGGGAAGTCAAGGAAAGAATGTATGGTTGTATTCAGTGAAATGTAAAAGACCCAAATGAAGGCCTAAAAGATACCTTGTCATCATGTCCTTGCAGGTGTTCCCAAGGCGGAGTGATGGCTCTGTAGATTTTGACCAGGACTGGGATTCTTGGAAGAGAGCTTTTGGAAGCCAGCTGATGGAATTCTGGCTGGGAAATGACCACCTTCACCTGCTGAGCTCCTTGGGTAATTGGCTCTCCTTCTTCATTCAAGTCCTTCTGCTCCGACCACCGCTTTCTATTTCACTGCCATCTCCTGGGTCCTCTCCTTGGGAAGGTGGGAGAGGCAGGGTGGTGTGGGACGGTTAGAGTGTTGGACTAGACACAGAGGGGTCCTGGTTCAAATCTCATGGCAAGACAGTGGTGCAAGAGTCACCTAGTGCACATGTGAGAAGCTTCCTGCTGGACTGGGACTGTGTCTCGGTCTCCTTCCATAGCCATCCTCCGCCCCCCTCTAGGGAGGAAGGGTGGCTGTGGTGTGGAATCGCAGGGCTGGGGAGAAGCAGCAGGCAGCGTGACTCCCCCCCCCCCGACTTGTGAAAATGTTACGGCCAGCTGAAGTAGGCAAGGAGGGTGAGGCCCTTCAGGGGTGGGGCGCATGGTTTTTTGTGTGACACCCTTTAAAGACCATTTTGACCTTCTTTGTCACACTTTGCGGGGGGGGGTATTGCAGCTGCTGCTGCTGCTGCTGCTTTGGAATCTGCAACCCAAGGTGTTGCTACAAGCCTCCCCCCCCTTTTTTTTACTACAAAGGGTAATAGACCTTGGGTGACTCAGTTACACCCCCTGGTGATGTCATTGGGAGTGCAACATGGTCCAGCTTCCCCCTCCCTCCCTTACAGTTCGAAGTGACTAAACCAGCCTCCCTGGCCATTATATAGGTGACGCTGTAGCAGAGGAAAAATGAGGTCAACAGTTTCCTTTGCCTCCATGGTGTGGAGGCTTTTCCCCTCTGTTGCCTTACAAATTGGCAAGGGAGGGATTGGCACATAGGTGCAAAGTTGGTCTGCCTTTGACTGGAGTTTGTTCTCTTCCTCACAGGCGATTCGCTTTCCTATGATGCCTTTCTCAGCCAAGGACAGACAGCAGGAGCCCAAGAACCGGAAAAGGGCAGAGGTTTATCAAGGAGTCTGGTGCCACGACGACTGCCACCTCTACAATGCCCACCCCTCCTTTGCAGGTGGGCTGAACTGTGAAAGTGGCCAAGAGTACCACGATTGCTCCAAGCACTCAGAAAAGACATTCAGGAGCATGTCATCCCCTGGCTCGATGTTCTCCTTTCCTCCGGAGGCTCCGTGTGTCTTTCATCCCCTGATGGGGTGGACTGGAGGTTTGACTTCAGGGTGGTTTTTTTAGGCCTTTCCTCCAAGGTGATTTTGTTCCCTCGGATGCCCCCTTTCTCTATCTTTTCGGCTTCCTTTTGGATCTCGTAGGATTTTATCTTTGGGGGGTTCTCTTTATTGGGGTTAGGTGTGCCAGGTCTCCCCTATCTACCTTCCCACGTGCAGGGCAGCTTTGTCTGAACAGGTTCCAGGGTCCTTCTCACTTTGCTTCATTTCTTTTCAAATATATATATATATATTTGTCATTAAAGAATTATTACTTTTGAAACATATGTGCATTGTCTCATTTTTCAAGTTGCGGTTTCCACAGATCAGCTTCATTTGTTGTGAGACATTAGTGTTACATACAGTGTTAGGTTAGGAATAAAAAGGGGCAAGAGGGGGTGGCAATGGTGAGTGGGGTGGGGTGGGAATGCTTCTATTCTTCTACGTAGTGTATGTGGGGCGCATTTGTGTCAGTGTCACTTGTGTGGGTTTTCTTACTATAAAAAGGTATAAATCTAAATCAAACAAGTGTTGGAAATGTAAAGAGAAAGAAGGTTCTTTTTAGCATATGTGGTGGTCTTGTAGTAAGGTTAAAGCTTACGGGGAAATGATATATAATGAATTGAAAAGGATGTTCAAAATAACCTTTGTAAAAAATAAAATAAAAATAAGAAGCTTTTCCTTGGGGAATTATAGGGACAGCACTGACCGCTGTCTCCGTGCCTCTGTACCAGCCTGCTAAGATGGTTCTGACCTTCAGAGTAGCTCATGGAGATCTGCCTGCTTCCTTTCCACTTCCCCAACCCCCCTGCTCCAAGTAACTCCTCCCCATCTGTCTGCTTGCCACCCCCCATCCAGTCGTTTTTTTTTAAAAAGGACAACATTTTTCCTGTGTGACATCATGCCCCTGTCACCTTGGCAACCTCCTTCCCTCACTGGCAGAACCTCCTGCCTGGTTCACGGTTTCCATTGATGGGTTAATGACTTGCTTCCAGCACCTTTTGTTTCTCTTAAGGCAGGGTGTTCAAACTTTTTGCACAGAGGGCCAGATTTGGTGAATTGAAGGGCCGTGAGGGCCAACCAAAGTTGTTGACCTTTTTTTATATTTGATGTTGTTGAGGGTTTTTTAAAAGGATTTTACAATTAACTGACAGATTAAACTAACTGGCGGAGCAGATTAGACTCCCAAAATGCACTTTGGACATACCTGTCTTAAGGACTTCTATCCCAGTTGAGGCCCTGGCCTGGAAAAGAAGCTTAGCCTGTATTTTTTTACTGTCCTGGCATCTCCCCTTCCATACTCCAAATATTTCTAAATCCTACCATTTATTAATAGCTTGCTCACTCTAGCCATTTGGGGTGCCCTTGCACCTCCAAACTTTGTTACTGCAGATCTGTAGCAATATTTCCAGATTTCACTTATGGCAGTTGCAAAGCTAAATTGCTCATTGTCTGCCAGTAAATGAATGGGTGGCAGCACAATCCTAATGAGGGGCTGGGGAGACGCAGAATGGGGGACCCTCCACCACATTGGAATCCCTGCTAGTTCTCTAAAACCAGGGCAGAAGTTGGGGACAGGTTTTCTTTTAGTTATGTCACTTCCAGGTTGCCATAGTGAGGAGACTGAGGAAAGGGCTGACCCAAGAAAATTTAGCAACCAAGGCTAAGCACAAAAATGGCTTAAATTCCCTGGCCAGGGAAGAATGGGTGAGTGAAGATATACATCAGGGGAAAAGGAGGAATAAAGACCTACATCGGGAACATGGGTGGATCCTGCTGCTTAAGGCAGACACCTTGTCTTGCTTCATGGGTGGGCTGGTCCCTCCTGAGAAGGGGCAGATGGATCAAAAGTCATTGGTGACCCATCAATTCCTTAATCCAAGTTGTTTATAAATAATTGAACAACAACAGGCCCATGACAGAACCCTGTGCCACACCACACTTGTGTCACTTTTTTCCAGGATGATGAGGAACCATTAGTCAGCACTCTTTGGGTTCTGTCAGTCACCCAGCTGCAAAGCCACCTTACAGTTACCTCATCCAGCCCACATTTTACCAGCTTCTCTGCAAGAATATCATGGGGGACTTACTGAAATCAAGATACTTTACATCCACAGCATTACCCTGATCCACCAAGGTTGTAACTCCATCAAAAGGGAAGGGAAGGGAAGGAAGGAAGATGAGATTCAGCTAGCATGACTTGTTTTTGAGAAACCCATGCTGGGTCTTAGTAATCACAGCATCTTTTTCTAAGTACTCACAGACCAACTGTTTACTTATCTGTTTTAGGACCTTTCCTGGTGTCAAGGTCACCAGTCCATATTTATAAATGTCTTGGATGAAGGATCAAAATGGGTAGCTAATGCTTCAGAAGTGAACATCAGGATTCAATATGAGCTTAACAGAGTGGAGAACTAGGCCAAAACTAACCAAGTGAATTTCAGCAGGGACAAATGTAAGGTTCTCCATTTAGGCTTAGGTTTTTAAGTCGAAGTTGGATGGTCATCTGTCATGGATGCTTTAGGTAAGATTCCTGCATTTATGGGGGTTGGACTAGATGACTCTTGGGGTCCCTTCCAGGTCTACAATTCTATGAAGCAAGGCAGCCCTTCATAAATACTAAAGCCCAGCTGCAACATTCTCTAAGATTTTAGAGCTTTACCAGTCGAGCAGCAGTGGGATTCCCCATTCCAGCTCAAGGGCTATCTGAGAAACCATACACTAATGGATACTGCATAAACATGAATTCTGAACGCTGCTGGGCAAACCCCTTGATTTCCCTGAGCTACACCTGTAAAAGAGCAGCTGCCTTCTCCTGCCTTTCGAAAGGTTATTCTGTGTGTGCATGTGTTTGTGTGTGTGTGTGTGTGCATCTCCTTGGGAGCTGTTAAGAAACACTGAGGCAATGCAGCGTGTTATACCTGCAGATCACAGAGCTGTTTCTAGCTTGCATCAGCACAAACGCGAGACGTGCAAAACAGCTATCTCATATTTGCTGACAGTTCTATATTCAGAAGGCTCCACCCCATAAACTGGAAGATGGTCTCCTGTCTCCCACTGGCAACAACAAAGCCAGTGTAAGGTGTGTAATGTTGATGTCTGAATTCATTTGAATCAAATTTTGAATGTCTACACAAAAAAAGGGGGAGGGGACTTCGTAATGATACATTTAAGAGCACAAGGACCCTCCAGTCTGCTTTTCGTTTTTGTTTTTCACAGGTGTATTCTGCAAAATGCCATGAATGCAATAATAGAATATTAGTGGTGGATTTATACTGGACTGTCCACACGTCAGTCCGGGATGCTTCCTGACGTTATTGCATTTTTGTCATTTGGAGGGGCACTTTTGCAGTATAACACAGCAAGCGTGGACTGCCCCCCCCAAAAAAAGAGGTATAAAAAGCAGGAGATGCCTTGGTTGGAAATGTCCAAAAAACGCTGCAGGGGCCAACTGTGTTGAAAGCAGGTTTTTATATAACCACCCGGACACCACCATGGGCACAAATCATGAGGAATACACTGTGAAAACCATATGGGGGGGGGGCAAGAATGCCCTGTTAACAAGTTGGAATCATAGTTGATTTTGTTGTTTAGTCGTTTAGTCGTGTCCGACTCTTCGTGACCCCATGGACCAGAGCACGCCAGGCCCTCCTGTCTTCCACTGCCTCCCGCAGTTTGGTCAGACTCATGTTTGTAGCTTTGAGAACACCGTCCAACCATCTCATCCTCTGTCGTCCCCTTCTCCTTGTGCCCTCCATCTTTCCCAACATCAGGTTCTTTTCCAGGGAGTCTTCTCTTCTCATGAGGTGGACAAAGTATTGGAGCCTCAGTTTCACGATCTGTCCTTCCAGTGAGCACTCAGGGCTGATCTCCTTAAGAATTGATACGTTTGATCTTCTTGCAGTCCATGGGACTCTCAAGAGTCTCCTCCAGCACCATAATTCAAAAGCATCAATTCTTTGGTGATCAGCCTTCTTGATGGTCCAGCTCTCACTTCCATACATCACTACTGGGAAAACCATGGCTTTAACTATACAAACCTTTGTTGGTAAGGTGATGTCTCTGCTCCCCTTCATGGATCACTGCCCCCTTCATGAATCACTGCCTTGCCATGGCGAAGGGGCTTGAATAACTCAGAGAAGCTATGAGCTATGCCCTGCAGGGCCACCCAAGATGGACAGGTCATAGTGGAGAGTTTTGACGAAACGTGATCCACCTGGAGCAGGAACCGGCAAGCCACTCCAGTATCCCTGCCAAGAAAACTCCATGGACAAAGACAACAGGCATAGTTGATTAGAATCATAAAATTGGAAGCTCACCTCTTGGGGGTAATCTTACTTATTTTCTTAACTTGCAGAAGAGGTCTTGCACAGAGGGTCGCCAAGATCAGCTCTTGCAATATTATCTAGGGCTGCACACCAGATTTGGCTGAAGTCCGAGGAGAACTGCATATATTCAGAGGACCCTGGGCCTCAGATGAATCACGTGCACACAGCCACAGATTGCTGCGAGTTGGGTTGTATCGGCCAAAAGCCACCTGTGGCTCCCAGGAGGTGTGGCATCAAGCAGGAAAAAGAGGCAGGCAGCATGTGACAAAGGTCAAGACCTGCCTCACCGGCAACTGTGCCTTCCCACGTCTCTCCTTTTTGCTTGACACCTCACCCTGCAGGATCAGGCATCTCTCCTGTGGAGTGTAAAGCAGCACCTGCACAGGACTGGACCATCTCACTTAACAATAGCTAAGCAGGAGGATCCAGTCCTGCGAGGTGCTGTGCATCCCTGCCTTTTAAAATGGTTTTGATGGGTGAAAAGAAAAATATTAAAAAAAAACCTTTAGTTTTGCCCTCTGAATTGATTCAGGGATGGATCCAGGTCGGGTGGGCTCTGGGGTGTTACAGGTCAAATCCCCACAGGGCGTCACTGGGTAGAACAGGGTAATCTACACACAGCCATCATATTATATTGTCAACAATATTATTTCGGTGGCATCAGTGAAGAAATCAAGATTTGTATCCAGTGCCAGTTATGCTCAGTGTAGACCCTTTGAAAGTATGGGGCATGACTAACTTAGGCCCTCCACTCTGCATAGAGATTACCTGGTGAAATGGTCCCCTCAACAAAGCAAATTAAGGTTGTTTCCACATGGGGACCCTTGAATGCTGCTAAGGAGTTATTTTCTGCAACCAAGGCCCTTCTCAGGGGCTCCTCCCAGACTCTGGGGAAGCTAGACTGGTTCCCTCCTTGTTGTCCTTCCACTAGCACATGAAGACCTTCTTGTTCCAAGGCGCTTTGAGAAACTGACTATTTTTAATGAAAAGGCTGGCTCCCTGGTGTTGTTGAAATTATTGGTAATTAGCAGTTTTAGGCATGCTGGCCACATGACCCGGAAAGCTGTCTGTGGACAAACACCGGCTCCCTCGGCCTGAAGTGAGATGAGTGTCACACACCATAGTCACCTTTCACCGGCCTTAACTGTCCAGGGGTCCTTTACTTTTACCTTCCTTCATTATTGGTATGTTTTAAACATATTTTATATATGTATATAATTTTAATTCTATCAGTGTTGGTTGTTATTTAATGATTGTTTTCTCTAGGTTTTCAGAGATTCTCATTTTTATCTGTAAGCTGTCTTTCAGTTCTATCGGGGGGAAAGGTCGGACATAAATAAATATATAAGAATAATAAGTGGAAGCAGAATTGGTTTCACCCAGCACTTAATATCACCGACAACACAATCTTGCAATTAGTATACTTACAGGTAAGACCCTACTACATGTTTACTCAATAGTAAACCCTATTTATCAACATACCTCCCTTTTCTGGCCATCTAACAATGTTTCAGATTCTCCCTACAACAACTTGTTTAATTAGTAGTTTCCCCCTTACCGCTTCCTTTTAAAACTGCTTCTGCTTCTTAAATTAATTGCTTCCTGTCCATTCATGTGGTTCTGGCATTCCTGAAGTGGTCATTAAATAGCCACTTACTGTTCCTTCTGGGGCAGAGTTTGTATTATTGGATTCCCTTTTGAACCCAGAGCATTTGCTCATTCTTTTGTTTCTGCTTTGGGAGGCATCCCAATCTGTTTCAAAGCTGATCTGTGCCTTTTCAGTGCAACTCATTATTCAGGACTAAAAATGAAGCTCTGTGCTTCCCTGCCCATTCACTAAAATGGGGGATCTAAAAACAGCTATAGCTTTTCCTTCCCTCTTTCACAGAAGTGGATGGAATTTGCAGGCATTGGAGCCCCTCAGAGCCCGTGACTGCTGATGCTACCACCTCGGGCAATCTTTCCCAGTTTTTCCATGAACCTCAGTATTTGCTGTTTCAGTTGTCCACAATGTCCTACAATTGTGCCTCAAAATTGTCCACAACTCCTCTATACCATTCCAGGGCAGTGTGGAGTATTAGAAAGGTGGTAATCTGGTCCTGATTTGAAGAAAGATATTATTCCACCTTACACCTCAGTAAGCCTGCCCACTCCCCTGTGTAGACTTGATGAGAGGCGCCATCTACCACCATGGGGGCTGTGCCAAACACCTCTTCTTCAGTTCACAGCTGAGTAGGGGTTGAATCTAGGTTTCCCCCCATGCTAGTCTAGTCACTGCACCACACTGACTCCACCTCAGGAGACCTCCTCTACTTTGCCACAGGTGGTGTGGGTTACACTCTAGAACACTCCATCTACCCCCTGTCAATGCCCACCTTGTCATAGCTGATCATGAGCCGAGCCTAGGCTCAGGCACAGTCAGATCTATTCTTCCTCCCAGCCGCCTGCTGTGGAGTTCTTTCTCTCCCCCCCCCCCTTTTATAAATGGCTTTGCAGCAGCTTGCTCTAGGGATGAAAGGCAGCCCCTGTAATATCTCCATGGCTTCTTGTTAGCTGCACTCTAAGCAGGAAAGTGACTGTCCCTGACAATATAATTTACATTGCTGTATAAAACTATCTGTGGAAGCCAAGCTAATTTCTGCCAGATTAGGCTATTTGTCTCAGCCACTGTCTAACGGCGCAATCTATCAGAGGGCTGTTTTCAAATATCGCTTTTCAAGCGTGCCCTTGAGAGGCAGGAATTGATTGGGATCTTAGAAAGCAAAATTACAGCAATAACTTAAAAGAAACAATAATTACTGAATCATACCAGTGTCAGCACTCTGCAAAACACGAAATAGCCATCAAACCCCAATCCAATATATTCTGAAGCAAATTTATTGAATGGAAAAAGCAGTTGAGTGAGAGTTTTTCCCCCTCTCCCTTCACTCTCTCTCCCTCTTCCCCCCTCCTTCCCTCTTGGTACATATGGTTATCTCCAAACCACAAGTGAATGAGTCGATAATTCTTGTCATTGACTGCTCCATTTTCAGAGAGTCCAGAAAAGATCCATTAGCTCCCTCCTAGCACAGTGTGCCTCTCCCCTTCCCCTCCAGTTGTTTGCTAGTCTGTGTTCCTCCGGCAAACAAACATATATAACTAATCATCTGTTAAAACGCTGAGTCCCCTAATAAATCTCTGCAACTGAAATACTTTAATGGGTAATTAATTGATCCTGTTCCAGAGGAGTAATAAGATAATAAATTAGACAATATTTCACTCAGTTGTGTCACTGTACTGTTAATGGTACTGTGGGGCTAAGCTGAAGGATAATAAATTACCCAGAAATTAACTGCTAAGAGCTTTCTGCAGAGAAACTGGCTGACAGGCAGGGCTCAGTGATTTAAAATCCCAGTGCCATCCTGATGTTCTCAATATCCGCACCCCCCCACTGCATACAAATATTAACTCTCTCTCTTTTTGAACCACAAGATAATCACATGCAAAGGCTAGTAGGGGCAGCATCCATTACCTAGATGCACTATAGCAGTGCTCACCAAACTGGTGCCCCCCTGCCAATGCGACCAGTAACCAGGGGTGATAGGAGCTGTGTTCCAAATTACCTGCAGGGCACCAGCTTGGGGAAGCCTGCACTGCAGCCATCACTGCAGTTTCCAGTGCTGGTTCCAGATTTTTGCAGGAGATGTTCAAAGTGGGACCCCTACCCCTTGAATGTGGCTACTGCCATGCCACTGCTGCTGCCACCCATTCACTCCCATCTTCCTCTGGGGCCTGATCCACACTACTTCCCAGAGGAGAGACCAAAGTGTGTGCAAGTTATTGTACCTGCTCACTCCTCTCATTTGCTAACCTTGCTTTGAGAAGATAGGTGAACACACACGAAGAACCCCACAGAAGGAACTGGGCCAGGAGGACCAAAGGATTGGGAGTTTCACCAAATTCATTTGTAGAATAGCTCCTGCAGAGGAGATCTCACAAAAGAAGTCAGCTGTCACAAACTGATCTTGTCATAGTGATTCTTCCCCCCGCTTTTGCCGGGAGGGGGCTGTTATCTGGGGGATGTTTCATTTCTTTCTTTCTTTTGTAAAATATTTTTTATTAGGAACTTCAACATAACAATTTATCAAAAACATGTCATCCTAATTCCCCCCTATTTTTCCCTCCCCCCTCCCCAAAAAGAAAGAAAAAAACCCACCCCCAAACTTCCCTCAGCTCCCCTATCTGTTTTTTCAGCACATGTTATTCTCTGCATATTATAAAATTGTAAAGATCCTTAATTTATCTATCTGTATGTTTCCAATAATAAATTTGTGTATGTCTATTCAAAACCTGCCAAGGAGTCCAGTTCATTTTGTTGTTTCTTTAGGTACTTTGTAAAGGGTTCCCATTCTTCTTTAAAGTCACAGTTGTCCTTATCACACAGTTTGTGTGTCAATTTCACCAGTTCCACATAGTCCATCAGTTTCTCTTGCTTCAGTTCTTTGGTTGGGATTTATTCGTTCTTCCATCCTTGTGCTATTAAGATTCTTACCGCCGTTGTTGCAATGTTGGAAATGTAAGGAAAAAGAAGGGACATCCATCCCAATGGATGATAGGGATGCGGGTGGCGCTGTGGGTTAAACCACAGAGCCTAGGACTTGCCGATCAGAAGGTGGGCGGTTGGAATCGCCGTGATGGGGTGAGCTCCTGTTGCTCGGTCCCTGCTCCTGCCAACTTAGCAGTTTGAAAGCATGTCAAAGTGCAAGTAGATAAATAGGTACCGCTTTGGCGGGAAGGTAAATGGTGTTTCTGTGCGCTGCTCTGGTTCGCCAGAAGCGGCTTAGTCATGCTGGCCACATGACCTGGAAGCTGTACACCGGCTCCCTCGGCCAATAAAGCAATATGAGTGCCGCAACCCCAGAGTCGGTCACGACTGGACCTAATGGTCTCGGGTCCCTTTACCTTTTACCTAAAATGGATGATGGAACAAATCTGCTTTCTGTTGCTCTAGAATGGGGACAACCAACTTGGCGCCCTTTGGATGTTCTTGGACTCCCACCAGCCTCAGCCAACATCGCCAATGATCAGGAATGATAGGAGTTGGAGTCCAACAACAGCTGGTGGGTTTCACATTGACTATCCTGGCTCCAGAATTCTAGGAGTCAAGCCAATGGGTTCAAATTACAAGAAACAGGATTTTGAATGTCCTCATGGGAAGAACTGTTCAATATGGGAAGAGACTGCCTTGGAACGTGGCAGACTGTGCTTAGCTTTTAAAGAGAGGTTGGATGTCTACCTATTAGAGATTTTCTGCGTTGGCAGTGGACTGGACTAAATGACCTTTGAGATCCTGTTCAGCTCTGATTCCAAATGGAAAGTAATGACCTCTGCATGGAAACAAAAAAAGGAGGTGAAGTGGCTCTTGTTTCATAGATATGAATGAAAGGAATGTGTAGGGTAAACATGGCAATGGGGGACAGATCCTAAATTTTAAGCTAAGCTGAGACTAGGGTGGCCATATGTCCAACTTTACAGAGAACAGTCCTTTTGTCTGAAGGCTACCTCTCTTCAAATGTTTGCCAGTCCAAGTCTGGTTTAAAGATAAAGTACCATCAGAAGGGAGAGCAGAGGCCTCAAGTTTGCCCTTTCACAGCACCAGGAAGGGGACTGAGCAGGCACACGTCATCTGGTCACAGTCTTGTTCCCCATTCTAGGAAGCCATATTTCTATTTAAATTATAGTCATTATTTTTAAATTTGCTAGGTGAGTTGTATAAATGGCAGTAAAGAATATGGTTCACAATGCCTTCAGTTGGTCTGACCCACACAAACAAAGATGGCCATTGGTCAGATATGTACAGGTCAGATATTATGTGGTCATCATTTGTAATATGAGCTGAGTAAACACATGTCTAACAGGAGAAAATGTTAATTCCTGTAGATGAACAGCCTTTTGAATATCTAGTCCATGGCTAAAGATGGGGGTGGGTGGGAATCAAATATATGCAAATTGTTGTTTTCTCAGGCTGCAAATCTATACACACTTACCTCGTAGTAAATGCAACTATACTAAATGAGGCTTACTTTCTGGGTAGAAGTATACAATATTTAATGATATTCTGGATTTGTTGTGAAAGTCTGCACAATACAGTTTTGATGATCTGGATCCATGTCAAAGCTACTTTTAAGTTGACTTCTGGAACATGATGAACCCATTTGCAAATCCTCAAACCAGAATTGAAACATCTTGACACAGACTGAAGCATTCACAAGGGCACATCACACATGGTGTTCTACTAATCCATCACATCTTCACCAGTTAAGAACCACAGTAAAAATAAATAAATAAAATTGATTGAAGCTGGTGAAGAAAGGAAGGGAGAAAAGGAGAACCAAATGAATGCAAAAGGCAAGTTTGCCTCTGGTAGCAGTCTAATTTGGCCGTTCATTAAGACAGGGATGGGTAACATGCTGCCCTCAAGATGTTGTGGGAGTCCAGCTTCCATCAGCTCCATCCAAAGTGGTCAGTGGTTGGGGATGATAGGACACACATTTCCCACCTCTGGATCAAACCAATGTACCAACAAACACACACTTTTACTCCTAAACATTCAAGCAGCCAATGAAATATTACTCAGGCTGATATTTTGCAAGTAAAGTGCTCACTTTGATGCTAGGCCAATGGTGGAGCTTTGTCACTTCATACTGCTGGCGGAGACTCACATTACTGAATGCTTTCCTCCATACCCCATACTCAAAAAATCATTGCACATAGAAAACTAGATGTAAGGGAGAATGACAACTGGGAAGGGTGCTGTGGTGCTCTAGTTCTGCTTGTGAGCTTCCCAAATGGTGAGAACAGGATGCTAGACTAGATGAGCTTTTGATCTGATCCAGAAGGGTCTTCACATGTTCTTAAGGTATAGTATATAGTATAATATAACTGTTGTTGTTTAGTTGTTTAGTCATGTCTGACTCTTTGTGACCCCATGGATCAGAGCACGCCAGGCACTCCTGTCTTCCACTGCCTCCCACAGCTTGGTCAAACTCATGTTAGTAGCTTCGAGAACACTGTCCAACCATCTTGTCCTCTGTCGTCCCCTTCTCCTTGTGCCCTCAATCTTTCCCAATATCAGAGTCTCTTCCAGGGAGTCTTCTCTTCTCATGAGTGGCCAAAGTATTGGAGCCTCAGCTTCAGGGTCTGGCCTTCCAGTGAGCACTCAGGGCTGATTTCCTTCAGAATGGATAGGTTTGATCTTCTTGCAGTCCATGGGACTCTCAAGAGTCTCCTCCAGCACCATAATTCAAAAGCATCAATTCTTTGGTGATCAGCCTTCTTTATGGTCCAGCTCTCACTCCCATACATCACTACTGAGAAAACCATAGCTTTAACTATATAGACCTTTGTGTAGGTATAACTGGAATGGGTCATTTGTGCCCAGTTTCAGCAGACCAGACAAATGTGTTTGTGTTGGTAGCTTCATCCATGAGGTGGGCAATTATGACCGCTGTTTGATATAATGGTGGTGACTGACTACAGCAGGGATGGGGAACCTGCCACCCTCCAGCTGTTGATGGACTACAGCTCCCATAAGCCCCAGCATGCATGGCCGACTGTCAGGGAAGTTGTAGTCCAACAACAATTGGAGATCCACTGGTGCCCCATCACTGGGCTACAGAAATGCCCTTCTATGAGTGGCAGTCCTTGGAGGAAAGACTGCTTCAGGCCTCAGCATTCCCTACCACATCAGCACCATCGGACTGGATTCAGAACTGAATGTCAAAATTATACATTGTTGTATATGTGTGCTCTCCCAGGGGAGCCAGAGCAGACCTTACTCCTCTTGTCCAATGTTCCCTTGACTCTAGTCTACCTTGAAGCGAAGGTCACTTGGCAGTTGGAAGCCATTAGTGATATAAATGGGGGAAAGTGCTAGACAGCCAGTTAAGTTTGCCAAGCAGTTCTGAGTGTCTCCTTGCTACTGTCCTCTCTCTCTCTGCGTGTCTCTCTCTCTCCTGCTCTCCCCCTGCTGCCTTTGAAGGGAGTAATAATCAAGTCGGGCACTGGCAGAACTTGCAGATGAGATTAAAAGCAAATCAAAGAAGAAAAATCATGGCACGGTTTATGTCTCCCTAATTAAAACCCCGCCAGTCTTCCTTTTCTCTCCCCCACCCCTTTCCCCAGCTAATGTTACACTAACGAGCTGAGTTTAGTGGCATTTATGTAGATAAAAGTCCCGATGATTGATCTCAATGGCTTGTTAAAATTAGTTTCAGTCCACCATATTGATTTAATTCCATTGCTTGAAAGTGCTAATTAATAATGATAATAAAAGTGTCTGGGCTCATTATTATCAGTAAGCAGGTTGGGGAAAGGAAGCACATGTGGGGGGAGACAGGGGGCCACAGGTTTTTTTAAGCCCCCTCACTTTCTCTAGAGTAAGATTTGAGGAGCCTTTCAGAGAACTGGGAGTGGGCAAGAACCCGATTGGCCCTCATGGAACATCAGGGAAACCTTCAAGTTTCCTGGATATGTATGTGTGAAGGGGCAGTTGTGGTGAGATGGTTTGCCAGTCAAAAGCACTGGCTGTAGCTATGATACAAAGGTAGGGATGTAATAAGGCTTGGATTTCCATTTTGCCCTACAAGTTTCTTGTAGCACTGTTTCCACTCCACTGCAGTTCATCTCCCGCCAAGGGTTCGTCCTTTTTATTTTTATTGGTAGACAGACACTTTTTTATTCTTTTGTTTTACTCTGTGTTGTGGGTTTTAAAAGTGTTTCTGCATTTTAATTCTTTTTGTCATCTGCTTTGATTCATTTTGCGAAAAGTGATCAACAAATATAATAATGGGTTGTTCCCACCTAAGCTCGACTCAGAGAAGACCCAGTGAAATTAAAAGATCCAAGTTAGCTATGTCTATTAATTTCAGTGGGTCTACCCTGAGTATGGCAAGAATTGGACACATGTAATAATTTCACCTCCTCCCAATAATATTTGGTGGGAAACCCTCCTCTCCAATTTCGCTACTCATGAACAGCATGAATTAGAATTTCTGAATTTGATCATATTGTCTTCACTACATATCAGTCACAACTCAGCTTGTGAGTTTTCTATCACTATGGTTGCATGCAGATAGCAATTTATTCTGTCTTCCTGACATTTCCTTACCTGTTAATTTTCACATTTCTGCTGTCTTTCACATGATACCAAAGCCACTCCTGGAAATCTGGTGGAACCTCATGGTGGTTTAGTACACATTTCCATGTCAACTGTTTCCAGAACAATTGTGTCTAGAAAAATTACACTGCCTGAGTTTTATGATATAATTTTCCTGTGGCTTTCATGATGATACTCATGTGATGAAAACTGGGGTGGTATCACAGCATATAGTTCTTTCCAGCCATTTAAAATTTAGCTTGTTCTTGTTGGCATCTGTCTTTCTTGAGAGACAATGGAGTGCGCCTTCAGGAATGAAATCAAACCTTGTAGTGACCTCTCCAGGGCACAAGTCTGGGCAGTATGTATGGAGGTTCTGGGCTCCCCAGATGACAAAACTCCCCTTCTCAGCCTCACTGATGTGGTCCAAAGGAAAGCAGAGCAATATGTTGGGCACCAGCAGCAGTTGCCAGAAGTACAAGACACAATCCAACCGTCTTTGGGACTCCACTCCACATTTGTGTAGGGTTTAGTCCTTAGCCTTTTTTCTCCTGAAGATGCTCCACAAGGGAGTGGGTACAGATTTTCCCTCAGGGTTTACAAATGAGTATAGCATGGCAGCAGAGGTTTAGTGTGACATGGCAGTATATTGATCAAAAAGTATATTGATCAAACACAACAGGTACTGCAGAGTGAAAGAAACACAATAAAACAAGCATCTGAATGCAGCCTATATTTGACCGGCAACAAAAGTGTTCCCGTCTTCCATCACATGGCTAGTCAATATTTCATGCACACCGAGCATGATCCTCGTTGCTACAGGGTGATTTTTCTCCCACTTGGGTTCCACTGCCAAATTTTTTGGGGGGCTTCTCTAAGCTTGCTGATATCCCCATCTAGCATGGATGAGGTCATGCCATTTGGCATCCTGACATTCAGAAGGGCCAGAAACAAGCACTGTCGTCTGGTGTGAGGCAACCTCTAAAGGCAGCAGTGTAGGAAGGGCAACAGGCACTCAGCCAGGCTGGTCCTCTGTAGTGAGGCAAGTTGCTCAGACTGAAGACCATAAAGTGATTATGTGATTTTTGAAAGCTTAGTGTGAGTGGCTGAGGTCAAGTGGCTGACTAAAAGGTCAAAAGTAAAGTGACTGTGTTGACCCAGCTTGCACTGCAACTTAGATTGCGTCAAGAAACACTTTCCAGCCTGCAAGGCTTGAGGTAGAATTTTGACTCTGTTGGTGTAGGAGGCAAGGTGCTGAGATCTTGTGGTGCAGGAAACTCCCTATGACTCCCTGGTGCTAGAAACTTCCCACTTCTGAACAACTTCTCCTATTTAGTCCACAATATTTATAAATGATTAAATGCTTTGCATGACTTTGAGACTGCTCATGTAGTTGGGTTATGCACTGCCCAAGGAGGACAGGGATTTGCATAAAATGTGCATGTGGTGAAAGAGAGCAGCCCCTTGGCTGCACTGTGGTTTAAATCACCCGCAGCCATGCCCCCGCTGGCAATGATTGGCTGGCGGGGACGTGACACAGCTGGCGTCGGCGTGAGGGGGGTGACACCCATCTGCCACCAGCCAGATCACTCTGAGGACCCAGATGCCCGGCTGCAACACTGCCCACCGGGGAAGATTGGCGGACTTCTGTGAAGAGCTGAAACATTATATAGAATTACTGCAGTTGCAGCAGAAACACATCTCACCATGGCACTGGGGGACAAGACTCTTGCCAGATGACCCGTGTGCCTGCGAGGGAAGGAGAAGGAGTCAGGTCTGACCCAACTGAGCTTTGATCAACCTCTAGTATTGAGCACCCTCTTATGTCTGAGCTGCTTGTGTTTTCTTTTTCTTTTTTTAAAGCCTTACTAATGCTATGCAAAATTATACACTTACAAAAAACATTTTTTTGCTTATATGTTAAGCTGAGCCCCATGCGGTTCTATATTTCTTCAGTATAATTTTATAAGTATATTAATACATATACATTCTTATACCGTTTTATGCATTGCTGCATGCATCTGTTTATGTGCTCGTTACATTAGGAAACCTGGAGTGAATATGTGCATAATATTATAGGTATAATAACCTGTATGATAATAGATATAATTGGTGAGAATTGTTCATATTTTCTGTGGAACCAAGCCTCAGCAAGCATGACTGGAGATGATGGGAATTGCAGTTCAGTAATATCCAATCATCAAAGGTTCTCCATACCTTCTTTAGTGCCTTCTCTCCAGGGGCCAAGGCCTCTGTTCCCCTATTGGATGGTTCTTCAACTTTAAACCAGACTTAGATGAGAAGCCTTTCAGACAGAGGACTGTCCTTGTAAAGTAGGACACTTGACTAACCTATCATAGAGTGAGGCCAATAAAACAAAGTTTTCCATTTTAAATTTTTACATGGTGATTTATCCCTCTACCACGTTCTTCCACATTACTGGGTCTTGCTTGTGATTGGACTGTAGCATGAGTTACACTTACTTGTTTGTTGTCTTTACCCCAGTTATTTGTCCATCACTTTTCAAAGTTACATGCAGAGAGAAATAAAAACCACAGAACCTCAGGCAGAATATGGAACACAGAGGTGATCAAGACAAATAGATGCATGGCAGTGACCAAATGTTGAGATTGCAAATATTAGGGCTCTCATCTTCAGAAGTGGTGCTTGGTTCTAGGTGACAAGACTGCAACCTTCTGTTCAGTTGCTGCCACATCCTGTTCAGCCTCGTCCCCTCAGTTGACCAACCCCCAACCTCAGCCTTCAGGTCAGAGGGAAAAGAGCCAGCATCCCTGATTTGCCTTCAAAAGTGGCTGAAGTTGGACGGAAAGGGGAGATCCCCCACCTTCAACCCAGGTTCCCACCATTCATCCCCCGGTCTGGATTTCTTTCTCCTCCCGCATTCCTGGCATAGGGAGAGGGTTCTTTATTTTATGTGAGGATGCCGGATCTTTAAAATTAAGGCCGAATGCCTGCTCATCCTGCACACTCATCAATAAACAGTTTATTGCTAAAGTACCTTATAGCTCTTGCAGTTTCTCCTTCCAAGGAAAGTAACCCTGTAAAAGCTGCTCCATGTTTCCTGCAACTCTGAAAAGCATCTACCTTGGAGAGGGGTGAGTACAGCAAAGCTAGATTTGCAGGCAGCTGAAATGCTGGACCATTATGACAACGATTTGCCAGAACAAACCATCACCTGCGTGTTCTGACAGGAGAGTTCCACTGGCAGAAATAAATTGGATCAGGGTATCTCCCCCCCTACTCTTCTTTCATTCTGTCTTCTCCCTTTCTAATTTTCTCTCTGTCTCTCTCTCTCATTCATCATTTTCTCATTCCCTCTGTCTCACACACATATAGCAAGTCAGCTAATGGAGTCGGGCAATAATTCAGACTTGCTTGACAGCAGCAGTAATTTCAATAAATAATTATGAGACGTCATTTTGCCTCTTTCTTGTGGTCTCGTCACCGGGCTTTCATGGCTTATTAGAATAAAGAAATCTCCAACATCTACAAGGCAGGTCCACCAATATGGGTGGTGCAAGATACAGACAGATAGGTAGATAGATTATTTCTTTCTCCATTTGCTTCTCTCTCTCTTTTTTTAAATCATTCGTTTCATTATCCATTCATTAAAATCACATTTGTTTCATTACTCATTCATTAAGATCACATTCATTTTCATTAGTCACATTAGTGGGGGTGGCAGATCTCTCTGTATTTCTTCTCCTAGATTTTGCCATATTTTTGTGGTCATCATCACCCCACACCTGATTCTGCAATATGATGCCCTATCTAGGACAGGGATGAGCGATGCTGCCCATGTGGTCGGGTGGTGTGGGGTGATGGGACATATGCCAATAAGCATGACCAGAGCTTCCGGTGGGTGTGGCCATTTATATGGCTATCGACAGTTATGGACATAGAGTCTCTCTTTCACAGACACACAACATCTGCACTGTGCATTTAAAGTAGAATCCTACCAGTCTTTAACAGTCATGGCTTCCCCCAAATGATCCTGGAAACTAGTTAAGGGTGCTGAGAGTTGTTAGGAGACCCTTATTCCCTTCAAGGAGCTACAATTCCCAGAATTCCCTGGGAAGAGGTATTGATTGTTGAGCCATTCTAGAAACTGTAGCTCTGTGAGGAGAAAAGGGCAATTACTCAGCTGCAAACTTTCCTCATTCACCTCAGACGATGCTCTTTCCTCTTTTTTCTGTTTCAATCAATGTCCCATGTTTCTTGTACAGTGGTACCTCAGGTTAAGAACTTAATTTGTTCTGGAGCTCTGTTCTTAACCTGAAACTGTTCTTAACCTGAGGTACCACTTTAGCTAATGGGGCCTCCTGCTGCCGCTGCGCTGCCACCGCACGATTTCTGTTCTCATCCTGAAGCAAAGTTCTTAACCTGAAGCACCATTTCTGGGTTAGCGGAGTCTGTAACCTGAAGTGTCTGTAACCTGAAGTGTCTGTAACCTGAAGTGTCTGTAACCCGAGGTACCACTGCCCTCACATATTCACGCTTGCTTTCTATGCTCCATTCCAGTCCCCGTTTCTCATTCGCTCATCTTCACTCTATCCTTCATGCCTGGCTGGGACCCACACCCAGTGGCTCTCTTGCCCCGCCTTGTCCACCAGTCAGGCTGAGTGGCGCTGCATCCTCGCTCTTCCCGCAATATCCCTCACCTTCTGGCCAGACCACTAGTACCTTGATGCATCAGTGAGGTTGCCTTCCTGACCATGACAGACAAAATTCCTTGCAAAGTTCCTTGCAAAAAAATGTGCACTGCATTTTATTATCATTTCTTATTTATTAAATTTGTATACTGCCCTTCATCCATAGATCTTGGGGCTGTTCACAACACAAAATGCTGTATATTAGGCAAAGCTGAATGCAGATTGTGTATATTTGGAGGAACATGGGGAAATGCTGATGAATGCTCATGAAGATTTCTTCTTTTCTTAAAAAAAGAAACATTGCAAATGGATGCAGAAATATGAAGAACTGAACTTAAGAAGAATGAGAAACTGAAATTAACTGATTCAGCCATCCCCTCACTCAACTACCTTTTTGCTTTCTACTGCCATTGTCCTCTATGGAGCACAGGGAATCACAGGAATCAGGAATATGACACAAACAGTCTGGTATTTGTTTGCACATGGAGCATGTGGGGCCTGGCTGGGTCCAGAAAATTGTGAGAAATGATTTAGTAGCTCAGGAGGCTTTCCAACTATACCCCATGCATGCCAGGATAGCAGCTGCCCACCCAGTTTGCTATTCCCCCCAGTTTACATGTACCATCATGAAGTCACACTAGTAGTAACGGTTGTGTCCCCTCTACCCCACCAACCTCATATTCCAAGCAGATCCACACATGTTATGGCACGTTTGGTTGAATGACTCATGGATGTTTTATTAGATGGGTCTCTCAACACCTGCCCACTAGAGACCCAGCGCCAAGCCAAGGCTGCCTCACATCCCAGGCTCATTGGAGGAGAATGCGGAAAAGCTTTTTGTCTGGCTCAGCTGTTCCTCCAAATGGGCCAGCTAATTGAATTGTCTTTTTTCCTTCTTCTGGGGTCTGCTCCAGAATATTCATCATTCAGTCACGGGCATTACAAGCCAATTAGCTCTGCCCTGTTCAGTTGGGAAGCAATTGTGCACTGTTGGTGACAGTGAGAAGGCAACCCCCTCCCTTCCATTATCTTTGGGGGTCCGTAATATTTCTATTCAAAGAAGGGGACTGACCTTCGACAAGAGTACCCATGTTACGTAAGAGATCAGGGTCTTTTCTTCTCCATCATGCTTTATACAAGGGTCACTTCCAGATGACCTGTTTATTGAGCATTCATTCTGGTTTGTTTACAGGGAGGTTTGACAGTGTGGCGTCACACGGTGTTATCCCATCCTTTCCAATGAATTTTCTTTACAGCGAAAAGTCAGTGGGGAGTAGGCAGTGGATCTGTGGTGCAAAAGTTCTGAGTCAACTTTAATTGCTCAACCTTCCAACCTCCCATCCCAGTCCTTGTCACAGACTAGATCTAGATCTAGACTCACTGCTGGAAAACAGGGTTTGCTCCTCCCCCACCTCTTCAGTCAAGCTTGCTTGAAAACAGTTGAAACCATCAAGAAAAAAGTATTCCGTGAATCTGGACATGTTGAAACATGTGGAGCTGCCTGTCTCTTTTGGCCCTGGCAGTTGGTGATGCAATCCCAGTATCTGGCCCTGCTCTTCAGAAGGAAGGGACAGAAGGAGCTGCCCCAGGGTTTGGCTGATGGTAAAGATGTGGTCTTCCTGTATTCCTGTATTTGGTATTCCTCCTCACTCTAGTCTAGCTATGTTTTGTAGAACCACAAGATAGCCTTTCAGCTTTCCAAATCTAGCTCTCTAGCATACCCTCACTTGGAGTATCGCTCCCTCTTTAGCAAACGGGTGAGTGCAGGATTAGGCCTGGAAGCATCTATCACTTTTGGTTCTCTCCAGTTCTTTTTCTTTTCTAATCTTAAATTCAGTTATCCGCATTCCTGCAGCAATTTGTGATATATATCCTTTTTTTAAAAAGATCCTCATGAAATTCCTTCAGCATTTTGTGTGAATTTGTCTTAATAAACTCAGTTTTGTATGCAGTTTCGACTTTTGTACACATTTCTGCAAGTGATTCCTCCAGATGCATTTCTTTATTTCTTTATTAAATTCATATGTCACCCTTCATGCATAGATATCAGGGAATTTCACGACATAAAAATACAAGATAAAGAACACAGACTGCATAATAAAAACAATAACAATAACAAAACAATAACCCCCTCCCCCACCCTTTCCCACAACATGTTTTAAAGTGTATAGGATGTTAATCAGCTAAAGGCCTGGTTGAAGAGGAATGTTATTGCCTGGCACCTAAAGATTTTTTTAATGAAAGCACCCGTGAAACCTCCCTGGGAAGAGCATTCCAGAAATAGGGGGCCACTGCAGAAAAGGCCCCTTTTTGTGTTGTAACCCTCCAGACCTCACACCATTCTGGAGCCCATGACATCTTTTTTCTCCCTGGACTTTGGGCTCACTGACATCCACTTCAGAATCTGGAGAGGGTCTCCCCAAAAGCCATGAGCACTTTCCAGCTCTCTCCCACCATTTCAAGTTAGAACTTATTTATTTATTTCCCGACACCACGTGGATATGTAGTCATGGGTGAGTTGATCACACACAAGTGGGGGCATGCTTGTACAGCGCCCCCCGAATACTAATAAGGAACCATAAACCTAAGAAATATAAGGCATGTGCATGTACAGAGTTTACCTCCCTTGTCAATGAGGAACTATTTTATTTAATAACATGATTTCACAATACAACAGTATTCTCAGACCATGCTGCTTTATTGTTTAAAAAAATGTATACAGGTGCAGAGTTTCACTTTTAAACAATTCTTTTTTACAGTGTCAAAAGAATAATTCTAACATCTCCCTTTCCTCCAAAGATTCAAAGATATACAGTAAAAGGGAAAATTTCAAGGAGCATTTCAATTTCAAGGAGCTTTGTGGAAAATTTCAAGGAGAATTTCAACATATGTTGGAACCAGCCTTCAAAGCTGTACTTCACCACCACACCTACAAACACACAGACTTCTTGAGAGGTGAGGTCACTGACAACTTTATAAGCTCATCAAAGAGCTCAGGAGTTCTGGAAACCCTGTCTTACTCCCATCTCAGTTCTCAGCCACACTTGTGTGAATTTTTAATCCCAGCCAAACAGACAACCTTCTCTTCCCACACAGAAGCTGGACATCAAACTGCTCCATTTTGTACTGAAGCCATTGCATTGGCTCAGCCAATCATCATCACAGGCTTCACCACCAGAAACACAAGGCAGCATAGGTTTCCCTTGCTGGTTGTTTTGGTCTTGGCGAAGAAGAGAGTAAAGGTCCCAGAGTCCTCTTATAAATGGTAATGATAACACAATTATCAGGCAAAACAAAAATTAAGTTTAATGGTGCAAAGCCAGGGTATAGTTTGAAGGTAATTCATATTAATTATGTTTGGATTAAAAGCTTATTTCTTTTGTTAGCATCTACAAGTAGGAAGGTAGCAGTAAAAAATGCATATAATTACTGTGTCTTATGGAGGAGCCGTGTTGAACTTAATGGAGCATTCCCCTTCTCTCTGGGCACACAATGAGCAGTAATATTTCACATTTTGGAAAATGCAGAGGAAATAAATTACACGTTTAATGATAAGAATTACTTAGACTGATAATGGAATTGGATTGGCTACTTAATGTGGTGCGACACTCAGACCAGAGCAGCACGGAAATGGGAGAACATCACTTAAAATAAAATAAAACAAATGGTGAGTACTCAGAAGAAGAAACTAAATTCCTCCAGGTAGGGAGAGTGTGATGAGATTGTTTCCTCCCGTATTACATGAGCTTCCAGACTGATGCAGCCCAGTCACAGAGAGCATGCTCTGTGATTTGACAATCACTAGATTAGATTATGCTCACTGGAAGGACAGAGCCTGAAGCTGAGGCTCCAATACTTTGGCCACCTCATGAGAAGAGAAGACTCCCTGGAAAAGACCCTGATGTTGGGAAAGATGGAGGGCACAAGGAGAAGGAGACGACAGAGGACAAGATAGTTGGACAGTTCTCAAAGCTACCAGCATGAGTTTGACCAAACTGCGGGAGGCAGTGGAAGACAGGAGTGCCTGGCGTGCTCTGGTCCATGGGGTCATGAAGAGTCGGACACGACTAAACGACTAAACAACAACAACAGATTAGACTACTGTAATGCATTGTTATGAGACTGTCTTTGAAGACCTCTCCGAAACTTTGGTTGGTACAAAATGCAAGTGGTAGTTTACTGAGGCTGGTTATATGGAGCATCTCTCTCAGATGTCCTTAGGTAAAACAGCTTAGGCAATCCATAGGTAGCTCAAGACATTCTGGCATATACCTGGCTCAACAATGGTCTCTGTTTTGCTTAGTTTTACTGATCTGTTTTGAAAGCTGTCCTGCAAAGCTTTAAGATGTGTTTTAAAGGGTAGAGGGGACATCTCACCTCATTCCTAAATTTCATGAAATATAAATTGGCACCCAGAACCCTGATATGCCATGAAGTAGCAGTGGGCAGAAAGTAGATGGGGATCTACTGGGAGATTTCAGGTTGATTTTAGGTACCTAGTTTGGCATGAATTTCTGTCTCCCAATTGTTAACAATAAATGGGGGGCGGGGGGGAAGCTGTGAGCATGTGAACCAGATGCATTTTTCTTTTCTTTTTTGAAGGAAGGATTGTAATCTCAGTTCAGTTCTGGATTTCAGAACAAATTCATGTGCTCAGAATTTTTTAATTATGGGTAGAGATGGAAAATTCAATGCAGTTCATGTTTAAAGGCAGAGCCAGCTAATTCACATTTTCCAAAGCAATATGTGAACTGAAACACAGCCCTTGAAATGCGCACTGTTAAGTTGTGGGCGAACATATCAGACGACACAGCGATTCTTCAAATAGCTCTTGTTTATTCAAAGGCCAGAACAGAACTGAACTGAGGAGCTCAGTCAGCCTGTTTATATAGAGCTCCAGAACAACGTAACTGTTGCAACTTTCTAAAACTATCCAATCACTGAACATCACTTTCGATCCTTCATTTGCATACAAACTATCCAATCACTGAACATCACTTTCGATCCTTCATTTGCCTAACTATCTACAGTATCCCCCTGCAGGCCCAGGGTGAGAACTTCAGTACATAACACACACTTCACCCAGCTGTGCAATGCTGTTCTTCAGCCAAGTAATGTGTACCAAAAAATGCACATTCTCCAAATCAGCAACAGTCTAGAAATACCCTGAGTCAATTCTCTTGCTTATTGCAAAAGTTTGATATGGTTGCTGCCCCCTGTCCAGATCTTAAAACTTATCTAGAGCCCAGGTATGTTTAGAGTAGCTGAACATCAAGATGACTCTCTGCCATGACTGGCGCTAAGAACTACAATCCCAAGAGGACAATAGGATGACCATGTTCGTCAATATGCATGCAACAGCATTACAAGATAGGATAAAAATAATATATTTATTTACTGATGGTATTGCCATCATGCTTCAAGACCTAAAAGCTGCTCTTTCAGAGGTAATTAAAACTATAAATTATTTTGGGGTAGTGTCTGGTCTCTGCATAAACTATGACAAATCAGAGTTCTTATTTTCAAATGTAAACTCCCAGACCCAGCTAGCTATCAGATGGTCCACTGGCATCAAGACTTGTTCTACCTCCTTGCGATAATTGGGGGTTCAGATTCCTAGGAATTCTTAGGAATCTGAACAAACAGTTTCATTTAAATTACCCCCAGTCCTCAAACGTAGTGATATGAGTTTGTGATAATAATAGACCTCTATACTCTGTGGATTGGGCTCGTGTTAGGATTAATCAATGCTTGGAGTGTTGAGACTGGGTGCCAGAACGTGTGCTTTTTGCCAGATCTGTGTATATTAAGTCGGCGCATATTAAGCCAGATCTGTGGGTATTAAGATGTATGCTAGATACTGGAATCAGCAAGTGTTAAAAGCTAATTAAGCTAGGCTAAGCTTCCTGTGTTGAGGTGATACCCTGGGGTGATGTGTGATTAAGGAGAGCATATGATCAAGTGACTCTGTCTGAGACTACAAATGGATGTGCCCCCTCTCTCCTTCAACAGATAAAGCCAGAGCTTTCAGAAGATAGAGTTAGAGTTGCTGTGATGTGGACTAGAGAGAAAGAAGTATGAGAAATATATTGGAAAATGTGGTGAGTAGGTAACTATGTACACAAGTTCTGGAAGCAGGTTGCAATGGAGACTGGTATTATTATTGGCAAACAGGTCATCTTGGACACTAAACTATGTCTCTTATCCATTTTTGATGCTGACCTTTCTTCTTGATAATTAATTTTATATCTGTTGGTTACCACTCATCTAGTGATATATCAAAGGTGGAAGGATGCATCTCATTATCCTATGGCTGTATGGTTTAAAGAAGTCATGTTCATTGCCATTTCCAAAAAATAAAATAAAAAAAAATGACTCAAAATACATGCTGTCAAGGGGGATATGGAATTCTCTGACTTTGCTTCTGCTTGGGCACCGTTTGTGATTTATATGACCAAACAATCTCATAGCTGGCACATTCCCACTAAATATGAGTTTATTTGGCAACATTCATGGATATTTGGTATGTTTGGTACAAATATGAACCTTGCATTCCACTATACAATATACCGTAATCTTTTTAAAGCGCTCTATGATTATTATGATTATTATTGTATTTGGTGATGATGATGGTGATGATGGTAATAAAAGGTAAAGGGACCCCTGACCATTAGGTCCAGTCGTGACCGACTCTGGGGTTGCGGCGCTCATCTCGCTTTATTGGCCGAGGGAGCCGGCGTACAGCTTCCGGGTCATGTGGCCAGCATGACTGAGCTGCTTCTGGCGAACCAGAGCAGTGCACGGAAGTGCCGTTTACCTTCCTGCTGCAGCGGTACCTATTTATCTACTTGCACTTAACATGCTTTTGAACTGCTAGGTTGGCAGGAGCAGGGACCGAGCAACGGAAGATCACTCCGTTGCGGGGATTCGAACCGCCGACCTTCTGATTGGCAAGTCCTAGGCTCTGTGGTTTAAGCCACAGCACCACCTACGTCCCTTGATGCTGGTAATAATAATTGAGTTTCCCCTACCATTAACAGGGATGTTGCAGGATTCTGAGAAGAGCATAACTTGTCAGGGCTTGCTTATTCATCCCATGTCTGGAAATAAATCAATGTAGCAACTATGACTGGTATTCACTGTAGCTGTGGTTTTCAGTTTTCAAATGATTGCTCCCCCACTCTTTTGCATTGTGTTTCTTTTGCCTTGAAATAAACAAATAATTTAATATATGTGATTTGCATAATTAATCAATTAAATTGTGAAAAGTACATAATTTCATCACAGCGGACACTGAGATGAATAAAATAGTTTTGGGCAGCATATGAATTGCAGTGGAATGGAAACAGTGCTGCACATGATTAATGCAGAGCAATGCGGAAAACGATACCTTCATAGATCCCTACTAAACACTCACCAAAATAGCTTATACATACTGAGCCTGTCCTCATTTGAGTTGATGGGAAATTTCTATAACTAGTTACTACTGTTTGCTCAAGAGGTCATCCACCTGGTACTTCAGTGATAATAAAAACTGCACGGAAACTTTGTGTAGCAACATTCAAAGAGAAGATTGTCCTAATAGGACTTACTGATGGACCCTCCATCCTTATACTTGGGAAGCAAAGATGAAAAATAATATTAAATTAAAGTGGCCCATAACAAGGACCTCTGCTTAAAGTTCAGCAAAAGAACTATTGATTCACGCTGGTATAACTAGACTGAAGTCATCTCTTTTGTCTGTACATCTGCACATGTTCTCCTCAGCCTCCTTGCCAAAGTGATACACAAAGGGAACAGAACTACTTTGCCCAGGCGGGAGATTACATTCCTGTCTGTGACAAAATAGTCTGTGTTCTTTAGTTATGGTCCAAGCAGCTGAACAGTTTGATCAATGCCTTTCAGCTGAGGCTGACAAGAAAAGAAAGATGTACCAAAAACGGCCTTTGTTAAATAGGAGAAAAAACTGATTTTTGAACAGAGAGCTGGTCCTCTCATGATTGGAGACCTGATTGGTCTTCGTAATGAAGGCATACGCAGAATCAAATCTTCTGGAAGTCGGAAAAGGCAGAAACTGTGTGCACATGTGTGGATGTGTGTAGATCCCTCATTATACTTGCGGGTGCCCAGAGCAGCTTCCATTCGTTGCTTGTCCAAACTGGACAAGTTCAGAGATGAAGCAGCGCATCAGGGAGACCAATCCCACGCTTCTTCGGCTGCATTCACATTGCAGTTTGTTCCATTTTCCTGATGCTTCCCTGTTATTTTGTGCATTATATTTGAGCTTTCACACAATGTAAAAGCCACTTCTGTAAAACTAATGGAATGGAATATAGCGCGAGGTTATCGCTCCCTTTCATGTTTTATGATTCCAGAAATAATCTGTTTGTGGCTCCCTTAACTCGGGAAATTGCAGGAGTTCTGTGCTTAGTTTCTGCATGCCTTTCTCTTCAGCTCAATATTTTGTCAAACTTGAAACAACCTCATAAAAGTCTGTCTACCCCAAAGTGAACAAGCACCCTGACCAAGCTACCCTTTGTTGAAGCCCAGACTCCATATTTTGAGAACAACTTTGTATTTTGTACACACTGTAAGTATCTAAAGCGGGATATTGAAAGGTTCAGTAACCTATATTCCCCATGCTTCTGCATATACTGCATATACTGTAAGGTGAAGGTAAAGGGACCCATGACCATTTGGTCCAGTCGTGGCCGACTCTGGGGTTGCGGCACTCATCTCGCTTTATTGGCTGAGGGAGCCGGTGTACAGCTTCCAGGTCATGTGGCCAGCATGACTAAGCCACTTCTGGCAAACCAGAGCAGCACACGGAAACACCGTTTACCTTCCCGCTGGAGTGGTACCTATTTATCTACTTGCACTTCGACGTGCTTTCGAACTGCTAGGTTGGCAGAAGCAGGGACCGAGCAATGGGAGCTCACCCCGTTGTGGGGATTCGAACCGCCGACCTTCTGATCGGCAAGTCCTAGGCTCTGTGATTTAACCCACAGTGCCACCCGCATATATTGTACTTGTGCTTTAATACTCTGCTGGGGGTTCTTTTGGCTGGAGAGTGAGTCAAGCCCCGCATGTGGGACTTAAGGATTGAATATACTTCCCTAATTTATTCCCAACTAAACAAGTGTTGAGCAGAGGAGCTTCTGCCCTGATTTTTAGTGTTCTGTTCATGCTGCGGTAACTATTGGTGTGGCTGAAACTTAGTGCAACATAGCGGTATATTGGTACAGTGGTACCTCGGGTTACAGATGCTTCAGGTTACAGACTCCGCTAACCCAGAAATAGTGCTTCAGGTTAAGAAGTTTGCTTCAGCATGAGAACAGAAATCGTGCGGTGGCAGCAGGAGGCCCCATTAGCTAAAGCGGTGCTTCAGGTTAAGAACAGTTTCAGGTTATAAACAGACCTCCGGAATGAATTAAGTTCGTAACCAGAGGTACCACAGTACTGCAGTCAGTGGCGGAGGAAGCCTCTAGGGCTCCCAGGGAGGTGCACACTGAGGGGCCTCATCCTCCCTACAACTGGGGGGGGGGGCAGCCAGAGGACAGCGTGGAGCCTGTGGCCAGCATCCATTGGGTAAGATCGGTGTGGTGATCAGCGCCCAGAGGACCGATCGGCGCCCAGGGAGACGGCACAGTGATCCACCCAGGGGGGATTTTGTCACCCCTCTCAGAGATGACACTTGGGGTTGACCGCCCCCACTGCCCCCCTTGCTACGCCCCTGACTGCAGTGTGAAAGGAACATGAGAAAATGGGACAAAAGCACTTGCTTTGTATTCAGTAAAAGTAACAGAATTCACCTCATGTGTGAACGCAGACTTCGTGCTGCCTGCCTGCATAAATGCACAGATGACGTTGGAATAGCAGACACTCCTCAGCTGTGTGTATTTACACATCCTTTAACATTACAAAATGGAAATAGGAACACATCCTTTAACATTACAAAATGGAAATAGGAACAACTTGTTATCTTACCAAAAATCACTTATATTCTACGGCCGCGGATCTAAACAATGTTATTAGGGATGGGAGAAACTCCCAATTTCCGTTTCTCCGTGTTTCTAATTTTTCTAGTTCTAAGTTTAATTCTCTGCACCTGTTTTTCTTTTGAAAGTCCTCATGAAAACCCACCAGCATTTTTGGGCAATTTTCTCCCAATAGACATATTTTTTTCTATTGTATTTTCCCAAATACACTTTTGTAAAACAATTTCCTCAAATACAATGCTGTTTTCATTCACCTTCGCCTGACCAACAGCCAAAGGGAGACCAGCAAATAATAATAATAATAATAATAATAATAATAATAATAATAATAATAATAATAATAATAAATCATCCATGAGTTGTATCCAATGCCGAGCCTAAGCACCATGTCCCATCAGCATAAGGATTTACACTTGCACAATGGACCTTCTCCTCCATCATGTCTCCCTAACTCTGTTTTGGGGTTTTCCCCATCCCTCCAAACCAGATTTGGGGGGGCATGGAGGGGGGGAAGTTCCATTATGCAAGCAGATATCCTTGCACTGATGGAATACTTTAATTTGGACACCAGCCCCATAACAAATCCAACAAACCAATGGGGAGCAACATCTCCAAGCTCATCCCCCTGTTTTCTGTCCCATGTTCAGATCCTTCCCTGATGCTATCAATTCAGAGTCCTGATTGCATCCTCTCTTTCTCTCTCTCTCTTCCCCGCCATCCCCCTGTGCTCTGCCCCACCCCTAGAACAGCACAGATTAAGATAAAGTGATAGTTCTGTGTCAAAGACTGCTTTACTGCCACACTTGGGATAAAGGAGGAGAGGTTAATTTATCATCGCTGGGGAGAACTGACAGAAGAGAGATATACTACCGAAGGGGGATTTAGCACAGGGCCAAGAAACTTCACACTATTTTTACCATCTGTCACATGCTCTAATAAAGCAGGACAAAATATGAAGAAAGGAAAAATGAACTATCAAACACTGATGTAATGCAGCCCATAAATCTAATTTAATTACTTTGCATGGAGACAGGTCCTCGAGTCCGTGTGAATATACTGGATTTTTTCTTGGCAACTTAACAACTAAGTGTTTTAATAACATCATTCTATAATTTATTCTGCCTGAAACACAAAATCTCTTTTGTGTAAGTTTCATTCCTTTCTTTTAAAAAAATAATACATTTTTTTGTTTTGTTTTGCGAGAACTGTTAATTCTCTTTGCTAATGTCAAAACTGGCATAAATTCACATACAAACTTGAAGTCTGACTGTGAAAAAAGGCGGAGGTTACCGAATGCCTTTTCATTGTTCAATGTCTTTTGTGTGTGTGAGTGCATATGTGCTGTTTCGTTGTATACATATTTTCCCCTTTCGCTCCCTCCCTCTTGTTATTTTTTTTTGTTAATTTTCTTTGCGTGCATGCATTAGAAATAATTGGGCCCGATGATGACTTAAAATGAAGAGAGTTGTCTTGGTAATTAGATTTTAACAGAATGACAAAGAGTTGGGGTGGGAGTCTTGGAACAATTACATACTTTCTGTTGAAAAACACACACCACAGTGGTCCAGCATTTTCTTTTATGTGCTTCTGAGGAACTGCGCCCACTGCAAGAGCCATGTGGGATGGCTTGGAAGAAAACGCAGTGCGGATGGATAGAGCACATGGGGCGGTACACCCTCTCTATCATTTCACGGATGAAATCAAGAAACGGCCTCATATTAGAGAACGTTCAGAAGTAATGAGTACGCGAGTAAAGGATATGGGGCCACACTGAATTGAATGTCATGGAAATTGTACTCAATATTGATCCAGAGTAGATTCCAATGTATAGTTAGGAGAGTAGCAACTTAAACATGTTGCAGGATTCCCAGAAAATAGACCACAGGCAATTATATTTCACCCAACAGAGCTTTACTGCTACTGAAGGCAAATGAGCATAATGGTCACAAACCCAATACCTTCTAGATTGGCCCTGTCCATAAGAAATCCAGCTGCAGCAGACTTAACGTAAACCTACAATAACTTATAATAAGTCTAAAACCTTAACACTACCTATAGAACACCACACCAGAAAGAAAGAGAGAAACCCAGTCTCCTTCTGGCCCTACTTTTATAGTCAGCATGACCTTGACGGAAAGAGATCAGAGAACTAGTTTAAACCAGCTGTGCTCAGCTTCTCTGAAGGAATAACCCAAACACCAGGAACCTTCTGCTTGTTTCTTTCACACAGAGAAGCTTCCAGAACCCTCTTGAATCAATTAGAATAGGAAAGATCCCTACACATCAGATCAATACTTTCTGCACTAAGAAATGCAAACTGACACTGAACAGGGACTAGTATATGGCAGCATCCCCAGTTCTGAGGAAGCTTCTATTTTATTAATTTATTTAAACAATTTATATACCGCTTAATCATCAAATTCAACAATAAAGATAAACCTATAAAAACAGATTAAATAATAATAATTCAAAAGATGTCTGTGTTGCCTTTCACGTACTGTTTTGCAAGGTCCAAATTAGGTTCTTGAGCCCCTGGGGCCCTCAGCCTGACCGACCATTGGCATCATGACTATATGGCTGCTTTGAGTACTACTGTCAATGTTCAAAGGTGAATTGCAAGTATGAATGTCAGCAGTGATGAGATGTCCTTATGATGCACAGCAGAGCATGTAGAGCAACAGCTCTCTCACAAAGGCCAAAGCACCTGAACGAAAGGCAATCTGTTACAAAAAGAAACGTCAGCCCTGGCTCACAAGAGAACCTGGAGTGAACTGCAAGTAATCTGGGAATGAGCATTAATATTCTCAGTGCATCTGCCTGCCTATTTCCTCTAGTTGTGGTTACAGAAATTATAGTTAATAATGTAAGCCATATATCAACACTTACAAAATTCCTCTGTGTCAGGATGCTATTTTCCTAGTCTTTGTTCTGAACCGTTGCAGATGCCGTCTGAGTTACTTGCTCTCTCTGAATAATGAGACCCATTTAAGCCTGGTCTCCACTTAAACCGCCATTTGACTCCTGACTTTAAAAACCTCCATTGCAATGTCATTTGCTTGGGAGGCAGAAGCCATCAAATGTTGGAAGAAAGAGAGTAAGAAAGAGATTTGTTCACTAGATTGTTGAGTTATTTATGTATCTTCGGAAAGTTCTAACAGAAACAGAAGATATTTTAAAAATTAAAAAATAAAGAAAGCTGAAGAAATAATTTCCTGTGGAAGAGTACACATTTTTCCCTGAGCTGATATGTTTTGTATCTTGAGGTTGCAGGAATTAAACCTGGAAACTTCTAAGCCTGAAAATCATATTTATGTTGTTTATTTATTGCTTTTTTACCCCACCTTCCCACTTTGGGGCTCAAAGTGGCATATACCTTATTATTCTCACAACAACCCTGTGAGGTAGATGGGACTGAGAGACAGTGACTGCCCCAGTGACTGAGTGGGATTTGAATAAGGTTGCCACATTTCAAACAATGAAAATCTGGACAGAAAAGTTGAAAATCGGCGCTGCCAACACAGGCTGCTATACATCTGCATTTTTGTGGACATTTGGTTGATTTCCGCCCAGACACTACTGATGAATGTGGTATTCTGGATATGTCTGGGGAAATTCCAGATGTATGACAACCCTAGATTTGAACCCTGCTTTCCCAGGTTGTGGTCTAACATTCTAACAACTACACTGTACTGACTCTTAACCTTCTCTTCAGCCTTTGAGCAATGGTCCTTTTCCGAAGCTTCCCCTACTTTGTTCATAAAAACAGCTGAAACAGCAACGGCACCCCCCCAAAAACCTTAGTGGGTAAGGCAGAAGCTGTGTGAATGGTGAACCCCAGTCCCCCAAAACTGTTGGAGAATTTCTTTTCCTCCAGGAGTGATGATCCCAACGTTTCCAAGCACAATTCAAAGTGTTGGTGCTGACCTTTAAAGCCCTAAACGGCCTCGGTCCAGTATACCTGAAGGAGCGTCTCCACCTCCATCGTTCTACCCGGACACTGAGGTCCAGCACCGAGGGCCTTCTGGCGGTTCCCTCACTGCGAGAAGCCAAGTTACAGGGAACCAGGCAGAGGGCCTTCTCGGTAGTGGCGCCCTCCCTGTGGAACGCCCTCCCACCAGATGTCAAAGAGAACAACAACTACCAGACTTTTAGAAGACATCTGAAGGCAGCCCTGTTTAGGGAAGCTTTTAATGTTTGATGTATTACAGTATTTTAATATTGTTTTGGAAGCCGCCCAGAGTGGCTGGGGAAGCCCAGCCAGATGGGCAGGGTATAAAGAAATTGTTGTTGTTGTTGTTGTTGTTGTTGTTGTTGTTGTTGTCCTTAACTCACAAATAAGGTGGAGAATTTCAAGAGCGTGTTTCCTTCCAGTTCTAATTACGAACCTTACAGGACTGGTAAACCCCTGCAGGCAGAAGACACCATCTAAGAAGAGACAGTCCCCTTCTCTTGCAGACTGTTTACATGTGCCTGCATTGGCTAAAAAATAGCATTTCCACCCTTTCTTTGGTCCTGGTTTATTAATATGCAAAATTAAACAGATTAAATGGATTGATTCAGTCACTAATTGACTAAAATGCACGTGATTAATTGGCAGAGATTTTCGTTAACGTGGTGAGGGATCTAATTATATATCCTTTGAGGCCACGTGTCTGCATGAAGCACAGGCTCCAAGCCTTGGACCTGCCTGGGGACAGCTCCATATTACATTTCTTCCGCAAGTGGAAAAGACCCATAACTCACAAACCTCACAGGTGGGAAGCCTCTCTTTAGTGGTAGAGGAAATTCAAGTGCATGGGTGTGACATGTTTCTATTTATTCTCTGTGGATTCATTTCAGTATATTTATATGTCTTTCAATTTTAGGTGTCTCCTAGTGTTACCGCACGGAAAGTGGATGACAGGTAGCTATTGGCTAAGGTTACCAGAACGTCTGTTAAAAAGAGTCCCAGCCTCATCACACAAATCGTCCAGGACATTTGACTTCTTAGGCTATTTCCAGCCTCGAAGATGGCAACGTGTGTCCACACCACGCCTGAGCCAAAGCCTACTGACGCCAGAGGCAGTCTTGCCATTGACTTCAATAGTTACTGGAGGATAACAAGCAACCTTGTTTACTGGCATGATGAAGCTGAGTTGGCAATGCCAAAATGTCACTTTTAGTCAACCAGTGCAAACTGCACCAGCAATAATAAACACCCACAGCTAGGAAAGTCTTCAAAATCTGGACCTCTTAATCCGAGTCTCTTTACCAAACCTGCTGTTCTTTGTTACAAAAGGCTTCTTTTTAAAATGACTTCTCCTGGAGACTGCTGTGAAAATCCTTTGCTGCAGATCCTATGACCCACCCTGATACTATATAGCTTTGGGTATCCCGGGCCTTTGGGTACATGTAGAATAGGAGACTGACTTGTACCACTGCAACCAGAGGCATTGTTGAGGTGGTATCCTGGTAGCAGGGGCAAGCCCTGGATCTTTGGTGGTGGAGCCAAGATCTCCTGGAGCCAAGAGGGAGGGAGGCACAGACACTGACAGGGCCTGCTCCAGGCAGACTGCTCCACTCCTATTTTACATGCTATATCATTTGCTTAGTATTCTAAAATTGTAAACTGCCTTGGGTGCCTTAGCAGAATATATAAACACAATGTATATATATATATTAATAGACATAAGTTAGGCATGCTTAATAATTTCAACAGGTCTACTCATGACTAATGTTGGATACAAACCAGGGGTGGTGAGATCCTGTCAATTTCCCCAAGGCCTTTTTGCATATAAATTAGCATGGGATGGCACAGAGGCTGAATGAGACCCTACAGACCTCTCTATCTGGCCTCTAGGATTCTCATAGGCCACAACCCCTACCACACTCCCCCCCCACCCAATTGGCCCTGCTTTGCACCCTTGAATGTTCCCACCAGATTGAAATGCACCCTTGAATTCTGACAATGGCAGTTGCTTTCTTGGAAGGCACCCCTCAGGTGGGTGCCATTGCCATTATAAGAGAACAAGGGAGGCGTTCATGGTTGGTTCTGGCACCTCATTTTCTATAAAAATAGCACTGGAGAGACAACTGTGACTCTTCACCAGTTTGACTCATCTCTGCCTCTTGGTCTCCCTTCTTCCACTCTCCTGCTTCAGCTTCTGCCTCTGTTTCTGGACTTCTCTCTGCCACAGACTCCTCCGCTCACAAAGCCCTGTTACCTCTTCAACTTCAGACACCTCATTGTTGTCCCACCACCACCTCCCAGACTCTGAACCTTCTTCCCTTGGTGGGTCCTCACACCATTCCTCTGTGTCCAGCCAGTCCATGACTGCTAATTATTTCAAAATTTGTACACACCCACACCCACACCCACACACCCACCAGAACTCAGAGTCCTCTTTTCCCCTCTGGTCTGTTGATGCATTTCTTCATCTTCATCTTCTTGATAAGGCACAAATCCCTAAGGATTACAAATCAGAAAAAATTCCCACATATTTTGGTGTACATCATGAATGGGTTGGGGTGTGTGTGGCTTTTTCAGGCCCAGGGCCACCTTCCATTCTGGGCAATCTTCTAATGACCACATGCCAGTGGTAAGCAGGGCTACAGGCTAAAATGTGAACAGGGCAACAAGGAATATTTTTACCCTTGTGCAGTAGGCTAGCTTTACACATAAATCCCTTTCTCTCTACCTACCATCCAGGCAAGCAAAAGGCATTGTCCGAGTTCAAGGACAAAGTCCAGCCAGGCAAAGACACTCAAAAGGAGTGCAAAGCCAAGCCGGCAAGAAATGTGGTCTAGGAATATGGAGTGAGGCTAAGGAGGAAGTGTAGTATGAGGAGAGTCACAAAGGCCTGGAAGGCCACATTCAGCTTCTGAGATTCCCCCGAAAGATGCACAATGGCCATGCATTGTTTACTTATTAATTAGATTTCTCACCCACCCTTCGCCACAAGGGCCCACCATGATAAAACAGCCAAACCCATAAGAGGTACAAAAACAATTCCCTGCTCCAGTGAGCAGTCGAGCGGCCACATTGTATTGCTCTAGCACAATCTACAGCTTCTGGGCCAACCTCAAGGGCAGCAGCCCATAGAGCACATTGCAGGAATGACTGGGAATAGTGGGGCACATCACAGCACAGTTGACATCATGCCCATTTGTGCAAGTAGCTGAGAATTGCTTTGGGTGAGTGTAGAGCACACATATTGACAGGTGGTACACAATACCTGCGCTGCATCTATGAAAACTCGGTCGTTTAGTGTGGCAGCACTGACAGTTTGGAACTCACTGTACAGTGGTACCTCGGGTTACATACGCTTCAGGTTACATACGCTTCAGGTTACAGACTCCACTAACCCAGAAATAGTACCTCAGGTTAAGAACTTTGCGGCGGCATGGCGGCAGCAGGAGGCCCCATTAGCTAAAGTGGTGCTTCAGGTTAAGAACAGTTCCAGGTTAAGAACGGATCTCCGGAACGAATTAAGTACTTAACCTGAGGTACCACTGTATTCTTTTTGGCACTTGCTGAAGACAATCTTATGTCTACCCAAATATTTAGAAAGCTTGCATGAGTAGTAATTGCGTTTTTTTCTATTGTATTGTGGTTTTAACTTTCTGTATGTTTTATATTATGGTTGTCAATTTGTTACTGATAATTTTCTTGTTTTATCTTTTTCATAAACCGCTTTGAGGTTTTTCCTACAAGCTAGCGGTATATATGTTTTATGAAATAAATACAGTATTGGCCTGAATATAAGCCTCACCCCCCCCCCCCCAAATTCTGACTGTGAAAAGTTAAAGTGCGGCTTTACAAATTCACAACCTTACAAAAAATGGCTTTTACGATATCGCTACTGAAACAGACATACGGTAAAACGGAATGGGTGTGAGTGCATGTGGAATTTTAAGGGAGCGGTTTACTGTATATTCGGGTGTGGCTTATATTCGGGCCAATATGGTACCTACTTAGCTTGCATGTCTCAGGTTCTATTTCTAGCATTTTCTGGTATTGCCGGGAAAGACTTGGGGAGCTACTGAGTTAGATGGGTAACTTGCTAAAATTTGGCAGCTTTCTGTGTTCCTATGAAGACTTAGTAGAACACCAATGACAAACCCCTCCAAGTGCCCAGAAGGGAAGGATCTGTTCCAATACTCCATTATTAAAATAACTTTGAAAAATGAGCTGATGCAATGGAGGAGACAGTGGAAATGGTATCGTAACATACTTTCTGCATCTATTCCATTTCTGCTGAAATAAGATTGGTGAAACAGACCAGACATTACGAAGCTAGAGAATGTATGTGAGCATATATAAACACACACAACAACAAGTATATTGCTCAATAGATTGGAATTTATTTTACTGTATTTCCAGCCTTGTTTTGCCTCACTCTCTTTCTACTCTCCTGTACCTGGAGATAATGAAAATGCCGGTATTTAAATTCAGTTGCGACTCACCCACTAGATAGATTGATTGCTTAAGGGGGAAGAAACATAACAAAACAGAAAGGGGGAGAAACCACTCTGATCATGTATGCATAAACTGGATGGTAGATTAGGTTACTGCGAAAGGAAATGTACAAATGTATCTGGAGTGTACCTTTTGCGGCAAGATTAACTGATGGCGGTGGCAAGTTGCTGATGAAGGCAGTTTGTGTAAGAGCAGCCCCTAACTGTGGAGACTCATCAGTCATCACTGTCACCTGGCTGCTTTGCTGTGTCCCAGAGCTCAGTGGAAGCTTGTGGTAAGGAATGGACACAGAAGTGCACACCTGAGCATGTGACGGTTATTTGGTGCATGATTAAGCCTCTGATGCTGAGCACATTTACTTGGAAATAACCCCCACTGAGAAACCAAATGAGTACGCTCTGGTATGCCTCTTTAATGTGACCCGAATATTTCATATGCTTATGCCTCTCATTGGAGCCAATGAAACTTCAAGATGCCTTTACTTTGCTCTGTAAAGTGGAATACGTTCGTCTGTTTCTAGAAACAGAGTTTCCCCTTTGGGGTGAGTGTGATCTGGAATGACCAAAAGCTTTATATACCATGAGTTTTAGGTTTGTTTGTTTTTTTAAACAACAATAACCAATTTTTCTGGAGGTTATTATAACATCCAGTAGCAATGAGTTCCAAAGGTTGATTATGCAGTGTATGAATGGGGGGGGGCGGGTCCCTCTCTCCCAGTCTGACATTTGCTGCCTATCATTGCTAGTGGATGGTGGCAATTGATCAAACGGTGCCTTCTTCTTCTTTTTTTAAATCCTCCCACCCATTTCACTATGGACTTATTAAAAAGGCTTTTAAAAAAAATGTTATGTTTCATATTTTTCCAGCTATATGCAAAATATTGTTCTTCTTACAGCCAGGCAATTTCCTTGTGCATGCCTTAAAAGCCTCGCACACATATAAGCAAGTTACCATACTACTTTGCTGAGTTCAAGGATAAAGTCCCAAACTGCCAAGCTCCCAGTTCTTTGCCATGTCACACTAATAGCTTCCAGATCCCATCACATATTAAATTCATGTGGTTTCAGCGAAGCCATCTATTTAATGCAATTCACTAAATGCCTGTGTAGCCCCGCTGACAGTGACATATTAGTTTTGCAGTCTTTTGCAATCTGATATCTCTGAATTTGCCACTGTACTAAAGATTTGATTAATGTGGTTCCATTTTGGTGCAGTAATTGGCTACGACTGTTGTAGAAAATAATCAGGCTTTCATTCCTTACAACTGCACGGACATGCTAATGAGCGAGTGGGTTAATTAAGCCCCAGGCAGGAGGTGACAGTTACTGATGACTGTTATGACAAACCACCGATATGGCATTTGGGAGCCGGACAGCCCATTTGCACTTTATGAAATTACAGGGAAACTGGGACATGCAGCATAAAATACAGTTGCATCTACATGGTGAAGGGATTTCTCCCTCCCCTCTTTCTGTCTCACTGCTTCTCTCTCTCTCTCTCTCTCTCTCTCTCTCTCTCTGTGTGTGTGTGTGTGTGTGTGTGTGTGAAAGAAAGCGAGCGAGCGAGCAATAGAGGTCAAAAAGTATAATAAAGTTAAGAATCTGCTGAAAAGGGGAGGGGAACTTATTTCCATTTCCCATCCCTTGCCCCATGCACGCTTCAGTTTCCCAGGACAATTAATATGTCGGCAGAATGTGAAATATGGACACCTCTCGCGTAAGGGATTTGCATTATTGCAATGTAGCAAAAAATGGCAACGCGGCAACTCTATTCGTCTGGTATTCGGAGGGTGGCAGGACAGCCAGGAATAAATCACAGGGCTGCGAGATGATAAATAAAAGCTCTTCTGGAAAGTTCTCCAAGGCTGGCTCACCTGGAATCGCTGTAGGGAGCCCTGAGACTTGCTGCAGTTGCCTTTTCCCCTCTTCCAGGGCTTTAACTGGAAAACAGGGCTGCCTGGAGAACTCAGAGTCATTATAGTTTCATTAGCTGAAGTGGGGTCTGGACCTTTCGCGTGATTATTCTCTGCCATTCCAGCTCCTTGAAAGCAACATGGACTTGCAGACGGCTCTGGAGGGAAGTTTTTGCTTCACTGTGAGTTGTGTTGTGCAGCTCAAGCAAAGAGAGGATCTAAACACTTCTCCCAAGCTGTAACTATGTTGTTATTAATAAATATTTCTATAGGCCTCTGAGCTGGAAAAGAGTATGCAAGGACTGAGACAGCTGCGGACAGTGTTCAGTGTTGGAAGTGCAGCAGCAACAACAATAATTCCATGCATAACCGAAAGGTTAAACTGTCAGTTAGTCGCAGACCCTCCAAGTATCCCTATTTTTCAGGGACATCCCTGATTTAGAGAAGCCATCCCGGTTTCTGATTTGATCCCGGAATGTCCCACTTTTCCTTAGGGTGTCCCTATTTTCATCAGATAAATGTTGGAGGGTATGCAGTTATCCAACCCCAGAGCCATCTGAAGGCAATCCTGTATAGGGAAGGTTTTTTTTAAAATGTTTAATGTTTTATTATGTTTTTATAATATGTTGGAAGCTGCCCAGAGTAGCTGGGGCAACCCAGTCAGATGGATGGAGTATAAATAGTAAAATTATCATTATGGAATGGAACGTCCCTATTTTCATTGGAGAAATGTTGGAGGGTATGTAGTGGATCTTAGCCAGAGTGGCAGAGGTGCTGCTTTAGCAAACAGGCAGAGTAGAACGATATCTGGTGAGGAAACGTGTTGCGATTGGTTGTGTGCTTCTGAGGGGATTTTTCTTTGTATGTTTGGTTGTGTGTCTAACTCTCTCTTTTTCTTTTCTCCTCAGATTGTGCATGAGTTCTGTTCAGTAAAGTGTTGCCAGGATTTCTTTTCTCCCTAGACTCTCTCTACTTTATTTAATGCTATATGGTAACATTAAGAATGCCTTTCCCATATCGTCGAGAAGCCACAAGGAAGGCCACACATATATTGGATTAAGGGAAAGGGTTTGCAGGTCAGAGAGTCTGACTGGAATCCTTTGTTAGAGCGTGGTGCTGGTAATGCCAAGGTTGCAGGTTCGATCCCTGTATGGGACAGCTGTATATTCCTGAATTGCAAGGGGTTGGATTAGTTGATCCTCAGAGTCCCTTCCAACTCTACAATTCTAAGATAGTTGGAACCTTTTTTTAGTCTGAGTACCCCACTCCCTCATAGGCAACCTTCCAAGGTCTATGTGCTGGTGGTTCCCAGCTCAACCCCAAATGACCTTGATCAAGTCTACGGCCCCATGTGCACTACACATTTAAAGCAGGATCATATCATGTTAGACAGTGATGGCTTCCACAAAGAACTCTGAGAACCGTAGTTTGTTAAAAGTTCTGCAAGTTATTAGTAGTCCCTGTCCACTTCATAGCGCTACAATTCCCAGATTTCCCAGGGAAGTGGAATGGACTGTTAAACCACATTGAGAACATGTACCTCTGTAAGGGGAACAGAGGTCTCCTAACAATTCTCAGCGTCCTTAGCCAACTCCACTTCCCAGTGTTCTTTGGGGGAAGTTATGGGCCAAATACCTGTGGAAATAGGGCTGCTATTATTGAGCCCAATTACCTATTGAAACTCTTTAGTCAGCAGAGTAAACAGTGTATGTCTTAGGAATTTGGGTTAGAGAGTAGAGTTTGCCAGTTGCTGTCACACACAGAGAGATGCTTGTAGGCAGGATCATAATAAAGTTGTTTATTACAGGAAATACATAACTTAGATAGAAAAAGGCTTCTAGTTCTTGTTGAACCAACTAGTCTAGAGAAGAGCAAGGCAGTCTCTTAGTTCGAAGGTACCTTCTCTTCTTGATGTCTGAGAGAGAAGTGTGAGCACTGGCGGAGGAATGGGAGTGCGGAGGGAGCGGACCACTATTCCAGTAGGGTGCCATTGCGGTGGCCCCCCTGTGTGCCAGACGCCACACCCCCACAGGTGGCATGCCACGCCCCCAGAATGCATGCCACACCCTCGCTGGCATCGTGCCACACCCCTGGGATGTGCGTCATGCCCCCGGGATACGCACCATGCCCCCCAGGGCACGTGCCACATCCCCTGGGGGGCCGCCAGCCCCACCTCCGCCTGCTCTCCGCCCCCGGTAGTGGAGCATGCAGCTTCGCCACTGAGTGTGAGGAGGAAGTTGTAAACAGGATGCAACCTAAGATTTGTCAGTCTAAACTACAAAGAGATACAGAAGTCAACTGACAGTTTAAAGGTCTAGGGACAGTCTGGGAATCTGGAAGTCCCTCATTCTACCTGCCTTAACACCTCTTCCCCACGCAAACCCATCTTCTGCAAGCTGAGTTGCACCCAAACATCCAACGAAAACCCCAATAATTCTGCTGAAAGTTGTAAGTGGAATAGCAAGTCAGTCCTATACCCCAAAAGTCAATGGAAACAGCCCTTGTTTTTCTGGTTATGCTTTATTTTCACAATGTTTTGAACTCAACTTACGTCATTTCTTTATGTTGTTCCTCTGTTGCATCAGAACTGCACACACAGAACTGACAAACTGGGTGGGCCAAAGTACAGAATATATGGATAATGACTACTATCACTCCAGAAGTATCCATGAGCTTCTGGGAATGGAGCTTTTCTGGATAGTTTTTGAAGGAATAAACCAGTGCTGACAAATCTCATGATTTCACTCAGATGTTCACATTATTTGGCTCTAAAGTTTCCATGCTCAAGTGTGCTGACAGAAAAGCCAAGGATTTTAGCTTCAAAACAGAGCTCTTTTCTTGCTTGGGGCTGGGTGGGGGAAGAATAGAAATACTCCCAGAAATTTTCAACTGAAGATGCTGACAGGAAAAAATGAAGGGGAGATTAAAGCCAGGCTTATGGTTGACAATATTGCTTTCAGATTTCAATCTGTTTTCTACGCCATTGTCAAGTTATATAATTAAGTTGTTGTGTTTTTAAAACTGTATTCCTTGTTATAAAAACAAAAATTGCTTGGGGAAGTTCCTGGGGGAAAGGGGTATAGAAATATTTCAATAAAATAAATGAATAAATCATCATGCTCTCAACATGGGAAACTTTAGGGGCTATCATTCTGTGAAGGGAGCTATGGAACTCTCTAGGCACCAGCAGCAAATGGCGATTTTTAGGATTCATGGGGAACAGGCCTGGTACCGGCAGTCAGCCACATCTCACACTGGCGGAGGGCCCCAGGAGCTTGGAAGGGTCCTTCACCAGCCTGACCCAGGTGCGTTGCAATTCACTAACCCTCCCAGGCCCCCAAATGTTTTTTCCCCCAATAGCAAGTCAAGCTCAGTTTGCATTCACAGTGGCCACCGGCCATTTTAATGCAATGCCCTGACACATATCTCTATGAGGTTTTATTGCCTGGCGGCCTGATGAAAGGCAATGAGTGGCGCTGCTGGTGCCACCAAAACAGCAGTGGAGACAGAGAAAGCATGGGGCAGTTACCAACATGGCTGCCTCAAGCAGAGCTGAGTGTTGTATGTATGTGGATGTTAGAGACGTCATTGGCAGAGTCACCCCCACCCAGAAGCCAAGAGCCAGCCCTCATGGGGAATCCGTAACGGTTAACTTAGTAACAACCCAATATCTGTTTGTGTTCAGACCCAATATCTATTTGTGTTCAGAGCCAGAAACCTCCCCCCCCCCCGAAACAAATTCATACTTGACTCAAATGTTGGTTTTGGCTTTTGGCAGAATTTAGGCCACAACTTTATTGATTACATAGGCTCTGGTTCGACTAGTTCCCTGCCATGCAGGTAGCGCTGACCAAGGGTTCCATCATAGGTCAGCCGAGGGTGAACACCTGGATAAGTGGAAAGCCAGGAATGGGCTACCTCCACCACCTTAATGTCCCCCTGGACTCAGGCACGGGCACAACCCTCTCTCAGGGGTTGACCAAACCATCGAGTCCCTGGATTCCTTTAATGGAATACCCTTCACATAGGGATGGCAAGAGCGTTGTCCCAGCCCTATCCCCTGAACCAGAGCCTATCCACAACCTTACAAGTTGTGATGATTTGCTACGTGGCAGGCGAAACCCAAATGGCAACAGCCAATCAGCCAAGTGCGGGAAATTCCTGCTGTCCCAACGACAGACAACACACGACGGCATAGCAAGGTCAAACGCAAAGCCCTAAAAGTAGGGAGATGTGGGCGGGTGTTCCAAATGCACGCGCTGAAAGAGGAAGCTCTGGGTCATGTGTATGGGCATAAATATGTCTCTCGAACTGTTTGGACTGCATCCCATTGGCCAGATCGTACCCAGCTTTGAGGGACCTACCAATTGGGTGTTGTGGTTGACCAATCGTACCCACCCACAACACAGGGTGTTGGTTGTTCAGGTCTCACCGCAATACATGCCCTCTTTAAGGGAGGATCCGATTTGTGGTGTAGATATGCCCAGGGAGCACTTTCATTGCTGGCTAAACTTCCACCAGGGCCTACAACAGAATCTGGAATCCAGGGCCCCAGCTTCCTGGCAGGAGCTACTGCCAAGGCCTGCCCCTAATAATAATAATAATAATAATAATAATAATAATAATAATAATAGTAATAATAATAAGCACCTGGCCTGTCAGTCCAAGCAGCTCTAGATGACTTGGTTTTGTTGCCACTTTCATTTCATTCAATGGCTCTAAGCTAGCATTGCTTGGGAGCATTGTGGGGAATTTAAACAGTGGGGCACATTGCCTAGAACCTGGGTATTAGGACAGTTTGCTATGCCCTTTTGATGCTAGTTTTTGTTTTTTTCTTGGAAGAGGTGCACCCCACAAGGTGTGCCTAGTGTAATCTCCCGCTCTCTAGTTGTTAGAGGCGTGTTTCGGGGGGGGGGGAGGCAAATTCTTCTATTCAGAATTTTGATTTAAGACTAGACGGAAATCTTTGGTTTCAGATTCTGAACATCAGTGAAATTTTGACTTTAAAGCATCCATCTGAAATACAATCTCTCATTACCATTTCAATTGAACTTTCGACTCTGAGATAAAGAATAACGGAAGCTTACATGTCAAGTAGTGAAAAAGTCTAGCAGGAACAACACACCGCTTGATGACATGATTTTGAAGAACTGAAAAGTTTTGATCACTCCAACCCTGTGCATATGTTACTTGTGTATAGGGTATAATTGGGAACAGACTAGAGCACAGCCAGAATTTTACCCTATCTCCAACATCAAGTCTTCTTTCTTTCTTTTTTTTAAAAATAAGTGTTGTGCAAAGGTGTCTGTACAAAAAACTCAATGTGTGGGTTTCTGTTCATGTGTAGGGGGCTCTGATTTTCTCACCTAAATTAGGTTGCTGAAATGAAGAAAGTTAATCAGGAGTGGGCTTTTGTGTGAAAGGACTGCTAACATAAGAACAGCCCTGCTGGATCGAGCCCATGGCGCAGCTAGTTCAGCACTCTGTTCTCCCAGTGGATCAGAAGAGGATCAGATGTTATCCAGAGTGGGTTGTTGCCAATGCTTGTCCTACTCAGAGCAGAACAACCTGTAAGGCATAAGGGTGACAAAAGCCACTCAAAAGCACAGTATAAATCAGGCATAGGCAAACCCGGTCCTCCAGATGTTTTGGGACTACAATTCCCATCATCCCTGACCACTGGTCCTGTTAGCTATGGATCATGGGAGCTGTAGTCCCAAAACATCTGGAGGGCCAAGTTTGCATACGCCTGGTATAAATGCTATGTACAGACCACAAATAGGGATGGAGGAGAGATTCAATTCAGCTTGCATTTAAAGGTGAACCTACCAAATCCATACTTTCCCAAACAAAATGGTTACCTGCCACCCCAATCACCAAGTGGTGAGAGTCTCTAGGGGTGCTGGCACTCACTCAGGGTTCAGTTTCCTTGGAATGAAGGTCAGCGTAGACTGTTGTTTTATTTACACGGCATTAACGCTCCCATAGTTCTTGCTTCCCTTTTAGGTTTCTAGAGAGGCCTCACAAATCCATCTTAGGACAAGCAAAACACATCTCTCTCCCCCCAACTTCCAGTCTGCTTCTCTCTCACACACCTCTCTATTGTTCTCCTATGTAGCAGTGTGAAAGGGATGCATAATATTCAGTAAAACTGATATGCAAACATATGTATAATTGGCAAAATTGCATTCAGAAGAGATTTATTAAAGAAACACTAAAATGCTGACAATTCTTCACAATATCTTTTCAGTTTATTTTTTTTAAATGCAAATTGTTGCAGAAATGCAGAGAACTGTTTTTTTGTGGGAATGTTCAGGGAGGCTGGAGAGGATATATTGTTTATAAATATCCTTCCTAACTTGCGATAACAAGCTCCTTTACTTAGCAGAGTTTTACATTCCTCTTTTAAGCTCACAGCAGATAGCTGGTTGCAGGCTTGCTTAAGCCTCTCAATATTAGATTCCTGGTAAGTTCCCTTATATCCCTCTTAAAAGAATAAACACCCCTCAACCTTGTGTAAAGTATATAAAAGAAGTTTACTCACATCATCAGCTCACAGCTGGATCCCTGAAGGCAGACTTAGTTACAAAGTATATGCATGTGGATCTACCCCATATGGGGGAATAATCCCAGTGACTGCAGCCTAGCAGTCACTGCAGCTCACATGACAAAGGGAAGATGAAGAAGAGGGAGTGTGCTGCGTGCCTTGTCCTTTTGTTACCTGGACAGGTAAGGTCATGCCCACCTCTATTCACAGGAGGAAACAGGAAGTTTTCGACTGGCTGGACCAAACATTCCCCCACATGTCCACTCTAGGAAAACAAGGAATGTTGTACTTGACTGTAACTTATATATCACATCCCACAATTTTTAGACTGGAAAAAAATGAGAAACTGAAAGAATTGAAACTGATTGTTGGATCTATCCCATACCTCAACACATTCCCACCCCACAGGCTGCTTCTTGAAGGAGGGCTTAATTGATGGGCTTGTCTTCTGCTATTGAGTTTGACTGAATATTAGTAATCTTGGGTTAGTTGCTTGTTTATAAGGTTTTTGTTTGTTAACTACTTTAATTATGAGTAGTTCATACTGCTTTTCTCTGTTTTGTTGGTTTTATATATTATTCTTGCATGTTCTTCACCTTGTATGTTCTTCAATATTACTGTTTGCTGCTTTGTGAGAAATGTTCCCAAAGGCAGGATATAGATTATTTAGTAAATAAATACATGTAAAGATCATCACAGCATATTTCCAATGGAAGAATAAGATTCACAGCCTTTTTTAAAAAAGCTCTTCTTAGCGCTTCACCCATCTTTTGTGATGTGGAAATGAATATTATTTATTTATTACGTTTTTCAGATGCCCAATAAGTAACGAGGTTGTCTGGGTATTGAACGAAACAGAGTAATAAAAATTATGGTTCCATTAAAACCTGTTAATACAGCACACAGAGGAGGGAGGGGGGGAGATCTTATAAACTAAGGAAACAAAATCAAAGTAGAGAGAGAATACGAATTTAGCAGCCAGCACTCAACACAGCAGACCATAAAGCTCTCCTCAAGATAAAACCACCAGCATAAAAACGCAGAGGTTAAGATGTTAAAACACATTTATTTAAAAGGCTTGGGAAAGTTTACAAAGGTCTTTGCCTGATGTAGGAAATACATTAAAGTGGGCTCAGGGTTTGCCTTCCACAACTAAGGGGTGACTGCTGAAAGGACACTGTTCATAGCCACTAGAGATGGAATTGTCTGAAAATCTTCTGGTGGGGCTCATTTATAATAGCTGTACACAGCTTCCACCCCTTCCTAACCAGCCTCAACCTGAGCTGACCCAGGAACACCTGATCTGGTCTGGATCTGGACCTGCATCAGTTCTGGAGTGGGGCTAGTATTTATTTATTTAATTTTTAAAAAGAAAAATCAGATTAAACATATGGTTGGGAGGAGGCAAGGGAAAGAGGAGACAGGAGGATCCAGTCCTGCTGAGGTTCTGCTTTGCAAATGCCTGAATTTCGCAGGATTGAATCTACTGATGATCAGCAGAGGAGCGGAGAAGTGAATTCTACTGGGGTCTGTTTCATGTATTGTATGAATTATTATTATATTGTATTATTTTACACATTATGTTAAGTATAATATATGTGCGGCAAATGCATATTTCCCCCCCAAAAATAGCCAGCACATAAACAAATACATACAGTGAAAAATATGAATGTTCTAATACTTATAAAGCTATGCTGCAGAATTGTATTGCCACATGGAACCTGATTCTTTTATATGAATCATATGCATATAACATATTTTGGTTATGGTTTTGCATATAATTAATTGGGCTTATTTTAAAAGGGGTGTAGACCCATTTAAATGAACATGACTAGCACACAGTCCATTTATTTAAGTGGATCTGCTCTGAGGGCTTAGCCACACTTTCTCTTGTCCTGCTGATTTCCTCCAGGGAAAACTGCTCTTTAGCACTCAGTCGAGGCAAACGGCAATTTCAGTTTTCTCCAGATTTATGCTCTGAAGGGTGGGGCAATGGCAAAACTGCTCAGACCTGTGCCTAGAAAACATGGGGCAAATGGAAAATCTCTCTGACCCACACACTCTAGGCAGAAGTGTGGACAAACCCTTGAGTGAAACCTAGTTTGGTGCAAAACTCGCAATGCACAAGTAACTTGTATTTGTGTGCACCTGCTGCAAGAGGCAGCCCAATGGGGGCAAAGGGTTGGAACTGTCAAATTTAGTTTATGGATTTATTTAAACCATTAGCAGATGGCATGGTAGGGTGGTGACGTTTACCTGACCTTCTCAACAGCTGCTTTTTACTAGGAAAAAGAGGGGGGATGGACGGAGCAAGGCCCTTCCATCTTTGCAATTCTATTCTTATTCTGCTTCTCCTAACATACTTGATAAGTAATACGTATACCAGTACAAATGACCAACCCAAGGAATACTGGTGAGCCCCATCAATGTCTTGCCCCAGGATTCTGCTTGAAGTGGAATGTGGTGCCATCAATTCCCATGGACTTCGACATGCAAGAGAGAGTTGTAGAGATTGGCACTTCTAACAATAAAGGTCCTGCTTTCATTCTGTCCCTCCATTAAACAGCTTCCAATGTCACGGCTGGCTTCCTGGAGAGCGTCAAATGATCCTGCTGCTGGATCTAACTCCAAGAAATGCCATATTCCTGCTGGCTGCCAGGGGGTCCTGCTTGCTTTATACCTGACAGGATCCCGCAAAGGAGGGTCCCTGGGGGGAGAAAGCCATAAAAATGTTTTATGTAGGAACTGGTCGGTTTCTTTGCAATAAAACCTGAAGCCATTGAAAAGCCAGCTCCTGTGTAATTACAAAGAGAAAGGAGATGGCTTCCATATGTTTGAGTGGGTGTGAGAGGCCCAGGGCTGGCATCTGTTCCCTTTGTTCTTTTGGGGGGGGGGTGGAGAGAAGGAAAGGGGAAAAGGAAGAGAAAATGTGAGTCTAATGAGAAAACGGAGCCGTTATGAAATGGCCACTGGCTTGAAGCATCAAACTTAAGAGAGCATCTGGCTTTGGCCATGGAATGGAGAGTTCCCGCGATCCAGTCCTGGATCAATAAATTACTCTACCAGGCGTGGAATCAGGGCAATCTGAGAGCCATTCATTAACCAGCTCGTTAAGTGATTGATAGGCTTAATTTTCCTGTCAAAGGTGCACTTCCCTTGTAAACATGTCAGTTGGGAAAAGTTCAAGCTTGTCAATGGGATTTATGGCAGGAATAATATGTAGGTGGAAAAGAGCGACACGTCCCTTGTGAACCATGCTGCCTCCTCGTTCAGTGTGAGGCCAAGGAATCCAGGTGGCTGAATGCCGCCATCCTTCTCCTCCTCCATCCTTCCTTCCAACAGCTGAGACAACAACACCAGATCTACAAACCAGAAACAGACCAGAACTTGGCCCCGGTTAACAATTAGCCTATTAAATTGGTTCATCTAGATAAAGGAAGAGACATCTTAGCTGCGGAATGCGTTTGATGTGTTTTCTTGAAACCCCAGAGGCCATCTCTCTCCCAACTTCTCCTTGATTCTGCCTTTAATATTAAAAGGAGCTGGGAAGGTTCCAATCACACCTGATGTGTATTAAGGTATAGCTCTTAATTGGGCTTTCCCTCATCCTCCAAAATTAATCAACAGGTGGGAAGTTGCCCCCGCCCCAGCCTGGCTTACATCTAGGTTACAGCCAACTAAATTCTTCTCAGAGTAAAGCAACTGAGATTAAGACATGAATAACTGAGGTCCAGTGGGCGCATTTTGAGTAGAACCAGGGCCCCATCTGGAACAAGGCGTATAAAGCAGTATCATGCCCCTTTAAACAGCCATGGCTTCCCCCAAAGAATTCTGGGAAATGTAGTTTGTTAAGAGTGTTGAGAATTGGTAGCAGGTCCCCCTGTTCCCCTCCTGGAGCCACAATTCTCAGGGTGGTTTAACAGTTAATTCTTCCTGGGGAGCTCTGTTTGAAGTGTTATGATACTGCTTGAAATATACAAGGAACACAGGGCCTTAGTTGGTGTCAAAGAGCGAGCCAGCAGTAAATCACACTTTTCAAAGTTGGAGATAACTCTTTATTAGCAAAACACAATTTTCACAGACTTGTCTGACTATCAGGCCTAATGAGCACAGCAGCTCACCCCCAGTAGGTCTTACCCCATGAAAGTTCCTGCCTTTCCACATCTGTTTAAGTCCCCTCCTCTCCAGGGCTTTCCCCAAGCGATCAGAGATTGCACCTACATGAAGCCTGTCACTGCTCCGCCTGTTTCAGCCCTCTTCTGGTTCGGGGAGAAAGCAGAGGGAAGCTTGTTGCAGCAAGAGGGAGAGACACCCATGACTCTTCACCAGCCTGACTCATCTCCTCCCACCTTTCTCCTCCCACCCTCGTGCTTCAGCTACTGCCTCTGATTCCAGACTTCACTCTGCTACAGACTTTCCTAGCTTACGAAGGCCAGTTACCCCCTCAGCTTCTGACACCTCCTCTTCCCAGTCTTCTCTCTCTGACCATTCACCATTGTTCCATCACCACTCTGTGCTTTCTTCCCATGGTGGTTCCCTAGCTGGATTCCCCAGTGTATATCCAACCAGTCCATGACAGTTGGACACAACCCCCTGCCAGGTTTTGTTTTTTTTTAAATATGTATTTTAAATCTCCATTTAGCTCTTATGCTCCTGGCCATCTCAACAACAGTTGGAGGTTATGGTTAGATTTCTAAGATAAACACACTTTTCTGGGGTTGTAGTCAGTGTTAGCCCTACTCAGGGAAGGCCTGTTGCAAATAATGAACATTACTAACTTAGCCATTTGAACAATCCTTCTCTGAATGGATACAAACCTTTTGTGTTTAGAGATGCTGAAGATTAATGTTGTAGCAGGTGCCAGAAGAGGCATTCCCTCCTGCATTAGAGTGGAAGCGTGCATAATGCTTTTTCTGAGGTATAAAAAACTGCAGATGGCAGGCACGAAGTGCTTGTTTTGAAACAAGTAACTTATTATCAAGTTGTGCAATTAACCAGGTGTTGAACTGATCAGTCCAATAGATGATTCAGTTAACGTTTGTAGCTCTAGAACACACTTCCTCAAACTCAGCTCTCCAGATGTTTTGAGACTACAGGTCCCATCATCCCTGACCACTGGTCCTGCTAGCTAGGGATCATGGGAGTTGTACGCCAAAAACATCTGGAGGGCTGAGGTTGAGGAAGCCTGCTGTAGAATAAAGCTGATGCCACAATCCATTGAAGGTTTTCTAAGTTTCCTCAGCAACATTCCTGTTCAACATCCGAAATTCGCTGGAAAACCCATTCATCAAAGCCTAAAAAGCAACCCAAGGAAGTCAGCACAGTAGAGGCTGGTGCATTAGGTCAACTGGGGTACCCAACCTCAGCCATCTCCCACCAACTTGCCTTCTTTCTTACAATCAGCTCACTGTTTGCTTTCCCCTCCTTAGACTAAGTGAAGCCTTGTAGAAGAGGATGGTGACAAAAGCAGAATTAGTTGACTTCACCTGCTATTGAATCTGACTCTCCCTACTGTTGGCCACCCTGCCTTTTGCCCTGTTGCTCCCAATGGTTGCTGGCCACCACTAGCTATACATATCAACTGCTGAAAATGAAATGGATATATATATATATATTCACCATATCATAGCTATCACTGGCCCCAGCCATTTGTGACTTCCAACCCATCCAACCTATTAGATTTAAATTCCTCCCTTCTTTCCTTTCATCAACCCATCATATTAAGGTTGTCCAAAGTCCAAGGAATCTTTTTTTCCTGGTTGCCAGGTCAGGCCTGCTAGCAAAACTAATACCAGGCTGAGGTTGCAATCCTAACCTCCTCCACTCAGAAGTCTCACTGAATTCAATGGGGTTTGTGTACAAAATTTGTAGTTTTACAATGGGAATAGAAGCTAAATATGAAAAGTACACCAGAATTGCATTGGGCAATTGGGGAAGCAGTTTGAGTGGAGGGCTTTTTCCCCCGGCCAGAACTCAGTTCTGGCACCTCTCAAGTGGGCGTCATTGCCATTCTAAAAGAACAAGGGAGGTGTTCGTGGTGAGTTCCAGCACCTCTTTTTCCAGAAAAATAGCACTGGATAAGAGAAGATGTGTTAGGCCAACACAAGAAAAGCCTGCTGGATCATGTCAGTGGTGTGTCCAGTTCAGTGTCCTGCTGTCATAGCTGCCTTCCAGTTGCCTATGGCAAGCCCACAAACGGGACCTGAGTGCAACAATACTCTTCCCTCGCTTGGTTTCTAGCCACTGGTATTCAGAAGCATATTGCCTCCAACAGTGGCAAGTCCTTGGAAATTATTTTGAATAATTATTTTGACTGTGCAATTTCTTTCCAGGATACTTTGCTTTGAGACTGAAATAATGTAAAAGTCTCTCTCTCTCTCTCTCTCTCTCTCTCTCTCTCTCTCTCTGTGTGTGTGTGTGTGTGTGTGTGTGTGTGTGAGAGAGAGAGAGAGAGAGAGAGAGAGAGAGAGATTGTGATCCTGTCTCCCCCTTGTGGTAAGCACCAGAGTCTACACAACCTATAATCAGAAGGGAACTGAGATTTGCTTTGCTTTCAACATAAGCATTTGAATCCTGCAATTGACAGTTTCAGTCTCAAAAACTGCAGTTTAATCCACAACACTGTGATTTTCATGTACAGCAACATTACATTATGGCAAGGCTTTATTATTATTTTTGTATTAGTGGTACACATTCTAGTTCAATACTATAATTCATTTCAGATTACAGCCTGGAATACCTTTCCCCACCCTGTAATTAATATACAAAATTAGGATTTCACTCTGGAATGTATTCCTGTCTGCAATAGCTTTTCCAGTCCTGTAATTAATACCCTATTTTAAAATGTTCATGGATATATATATAGGTAGATAGATGCAATATGGTTTCCCCCCTCTCTGGTGCAGTGAAACCACTGACAGCCTCAATAGCTAGGGTGACATCTTCTTCTCTTTGCCACCACCCTTATCCTGCAAAAAAATGAAGATTTTTTTTTTTGCCTAACACCCGATTCCCTGTGAAACTCTATTGCACAACAGAATGGTGGAAAAACCAATTTGTCAGTCCTCTCTCAAAAATGTGAATAGGCTTTTAGGTTAAGTAGGTACCTTTAGGCATATTACAAGACCTACAGTAGACTTGGAAATGATGACCCTCCATATTATGCTGGACTACAACTCCCATCATCTCTGACAATTGGTCATAACCAGCTGAGTCTCATGGAAGCTGGAGCCACACATAATATGCCTGTGAGTGCCAGGAAGAGGAAAATAAAAATGGGTGCCAGCTCTTCCGTAACATTACCTAATAACGTTACATAATGGCCAGATGTAGTGGTCATTGAAGGAAACGGCTATTGGAGGTATGTAACCAAAGTGAAAATTGGCGCTGGTGATGTGTGATAGCCTCATTTTCTCACTTCTCCCTCTGATGGAGCCAAGCAGAGTGACTGAATGGAGACAGTTCTTGGAGGGGAGGATCCATTTGGAAGGCTCATTTCTGTCTCATTTCTCTCTTCCCTGCAGAAGAAGCCAAGAGGAATGGCCATTGGTGGTGGCAGTTCTGGAAGGGGAGAAGCTAAGTGGCAGTTAGCTCCAGCTGAGACAGCAGGTCGGGCCTTTCTCACTTCTTCATATGTTGGCCACCTTCCCAGAATTCCATGGGAGGAAAGATTCATTCTTAAACGACTTTGGCAAACTGTGGCTCCGTGAAGGGAGCAGGGCTATCCTAACAATTCTCAGCATCCTTAACATACTACAGTTCCAATGATTTTTTTTTTTTGGGGGGGGTAGCTATAACTGTTAAAGTGGTATAATAGGTTTTTAAATGTATGGTGTGGATGTGGCCATTGACAATGCACCTTTGAGCTGAAATCTGAAGCAGCAGGAACCTAGTGGAGGTGCACAAAGGACATTCCACCTAAGCAGGTAGACGCTGTGCTCTGGTGGCAGGGCGGTGATAAAGATTAATTTTCTTAGGTACAACATTACTCTCAGTGTTATGTACTGAAGTTCTCACCCTGGGCCAGCAGGGGGATACTGTAGATAGTTTAGGTCCACATATGCAAATAAGGGATCGAAAGTGACGTTCAGTGATTGGCTAGTTACAGAAAATGATTACTGTTGCGTTCTAGTGGAGCTCTATATAAGCAGGCTGGCTGAACCCTTCAGTTCAGTTCTGTTCTGGCCTGTGAATAAACAAGAGCTGTTTGAAGAATCGCTGTGTCGTCTGATATGTTCAGCTTAACACTCAGGGAACTGCCTGAAATTATAAAATGTACCATGAAGAGAAAGCCACATGGAGGATGCGTAAACCACTTTGATGTAAAATGACTTGGAGGTGGGGGGGCAATGTAGCAGGCTGCTGTTTGTAATGGAGGACTGCAACTAAAAACACAGACCTGAGAACTGGCTGTGCTGAATTTGCGGGCTCATGAGAGCCCCAGTAGGAAACAACCCTCTTCCCCCCTCCCAAAGTGAGCCCTTTCATCCATGCAGTGATCTCTTGAGAGGAAGAAAGTTGACTAGATGGGCTTACAAATCTAAATATAAGTCATAAAATAAATATATGGGGGATGCCTTCCCCCTTCCCGGAACATCATTGTCCTTAGCATGCCTGCCAGTTACGTGAGAAAACTGACACAGCAGCAGGGTAATCTTGGCAGATTGCTGTACCCCTGTTCACAATAAGCTTGTGTCATCAGGGCTCATCCTTGCTTTTCCATGGGAGTCCTTCCAAGCTTCAGTTAACAGATCTGAAACCCCATAAAGAACCTCGGAGAGAAGGGCCATAGCTCCTGCCTCGCATGCAGAAGGTCCCAGGTTCAGTCCCCAGAATCTCCAGGAAAGACCTTTGCCTGAAAACCTAGAGAGCCAGTATCTACAGTACTGAGATAGATAGACTGGTGGTCTAATTCAGTGTGAAGTAGCTTGCTATGTTCCAGGGGAGATGATTTCTGTATTTCGGAGTTACGCTGTTGCATGGAACACATGCTTGCAAGACTTCGTTGTGTTCCATTCAGTTAATCTCTTGTGCTTGAAATAGGCTGCATGCAGAAACTCAGCAGTCACGACTACTATTAATATATATGCTTAAACCAGTGCTGTTTTCTAGAAAAGCGGTGCCGGAACTCACCATGAACATCTCCTTTATTCTCTTAGAATGGCAATGGCTCCCACCTGAGAGGTGCTGGAACTGAGTTCTGGCAAGTTGTATGTGTGTGTGTGTGGGGGGGAATGCCCTGCTCATCACTGCTTGTGAATGGTCTACGGTGCTGTTCAACAGCATGGAATCATCACGTTTCTACAGTAGCTAAGGCTGCATGCTTGTAGCCTTGTTCAGAATATTTACTTAGTTACTTGGAATATTTACAGCCCACATTTCTGACAACATACCCTCTATCACTGACAATAAGCTGACAACAAGTGAAAACAGATATAGGACAACCCAACAATAAGATTCCTTTAAAGGCCATGGTGACTTATCAATGCTCTGGGAGGGGGGCAGTGCCAGAAAATGTTCTCTCTCCAGGCCTTAGCTGTGGCTCGACTGTTGATTGATAGCACTAATCAGCTGTTTTGGGGAAAGAAGAAACAGGAGGGACTAACTCCAGCCTCTGCTCCCTGTCCTGAACATCTGTTCAGTGTTTTTGCTGATTTCCAGCTGATCCACAATCATTTCCTCACCCAGTTAGTGGTGTGCACATGGAAATCTGCTGCCATGCTCATATGCACCTCCTTTCCTCAACCCTGTTAGGGTGACAAAATTATCCTCATTATTAGGACAAGAGTCCTCTCTATGGTAACTGATATTAAATATCTAATTCCAAAAATATTATGTTTACTTTAAAAATTACTTACCTCTGTTACTCAGTTTCTAGTTACTCAGTCTTAAGCGATGGGCCTTTCGCCTGATCCAACAGGTCTCTTCCTCAGTCCAGCATTGTCGTTGACCAGGGATATAACAACAAAAACCTAGAGTACAGTGTCCAGTTCTGGACACCACAATTTAAGAAGTATATTGACAAGCTGGAATGTGTGCAGAGGAGGATGACCAAGATTATCAAGGGTCTGAAATCCAAGCCTTATGAGGAATGGTTGAAGAAGCTGGGTATGTTTAGCCAGCAAAAGAGGAGACTGAGAGGAGATAGGGTAGCCATTTTCAAATATCTTAAGAGCTGTCAAATGAAACATGGAGCAAGCTTGTTTTCTCCCGTTCCGGAAGGTAGGATCTGAACAAATGGCCTTAAGTTGCAAGGAAGTAGGTTCTGACTAAACATCAGGAAGAACTTTTTGGAAGTAAGAGCTGTTTGACAGTGGAACAGACTCCTTCAGAAGGTAACTCTCCTTCTTTGAGGTTCTTAAGCAGAGGTTGGGTGGCCACCTGTAAAGGATGCTTTAGTTGAGATTCTTGCTTTGTAGGAGGTTGGAGTAGAAGACTCTCAGGGTCCCTTCCAACTCTATAATTCTACAATTTTATGCTTGACTGCTAGCTCCAATACCTGTAGCCTCAAGTTCATCCCTTCCAAGTTAGTTGGGCTGCCATTCTCTCCATGGTCCAGCATGGATCCAGTTCCTATATCTTAGGACCCCTGTGTAATGAGGCCCACTGCAAAAGCCTCTGCCTTCCCACACCAACTGATAACGTGGCCTAACTGCCAACATGTTGAGACATAACCTCTGAGCCACTCCATTCTTACCTTCCAAATCTACCCCACAACAGAAGGAGAGCATAATTTGACATGGCTTGGATAAATTGAAGAACTGTCTTTCGAGAGAGAGAAAGAGACAAAGTTAACTGTTCTGGGAGAACTGTACTTGCCTCGATGCAGCTCCTTTCCACAAAGAGAAACTGCTTGGCTTGACAGAGAGGCAGAGGTTAAAGTTATTATTTTTCAGGAGGAAAAGAAAGGAGGCAAAACATTGCCATCTCCTCAGCTTTTGCTGACTAGTTTTGCTCTTCCACTTGAGGGAAGCAAGGATTTGATAGGTGATGTAGGGTGTTTGAGAGCCAATCAGCACTGGGTGCTCAGTTGCACATCTGATCTTCTTAGGGGTTCTGGGGTAAAATATGTTTTTAATTAAAGGCCAAGAGAGTGCTTACACTGCAGCATTATTTTCATTATCTTTTCCCATTTGAAAAGAAAAGTGTGCACTTTGGAATTTGGGGGAAATCATGAAGATGACACCAGCGCCTCCTTTTCATAGCAGAACAAGATCATAGAATAGGCTCCCTGTGGTCTCAGGAGCTCTACTTAGCCCCACAGTCTACAAATGTGTTTTAAATCCACAGAGCAAAAACTCATTCTCATAACTTTTCAGTATGCTATAATATATTCCTGATTTTAATGATAATCTGTGGACACTTTTGCTGGAGAACAAATGTCTTGCTGGATCAGATCAGGAGCCACTTGATTCAGAATCCTTTGAAAGAATTTCAGTGACTTCTAGGTCATGGTGGTCCTCCAGATGGACACCAATTCCCATCATCTCTGACTGCTGGCCTTGATGGCAGCAGCAATGTGACAAGCCGGAGGTTAGATAAGCAGCACCTACCACTATGCTGTCCAATACTGTTACCCATGCCAACAAGGGTGAAGATGGATAGCTTGGGATAGCAGAGAAAAAGGAGAAGAGAGGAGCGGGCAGATATGTTGCTCTGGAGTTGGCACAACCAGCGAGGGACTTTAAGGGAGGATTTTGCCAGCCAATGAGGGAATGCTACTAGAGAACAGTACAAGTGGCGGCCTTTGGGCTTTAAAATTCCAGCGGTACCTTCTGTGATGCCAAAACATGGCAGCCCTGCCTCCCACCTTCCATTGTTCATCATTGTTGTGGCACCCTCTTGGCTTGGAGCCCAGTGTGGGCGAACTGGTTGTGCTTCCTTAATTCTGCCTCTGACAATACTGGTAGTATTCAGCTCACTTGAGTTTCCCAAGATGGCGGACAGGAAGGCAAGGAACAATCTTAAAGGGGAGGGAAATGATGCAGGGTGGTTAACTACTGCAGTTCAGTTGCAACGAGCAAGCTTGCTGCCTTGACACATATATCTGCAAGTTTCAGGGAGCCCTGGGCAAACCACCCTTGTTCACCCCCAAATGCTTGTTGCCCCTGTCCCTATTGTTGCACTTCATGCTGCCCCCACTCCTACTGGTGTACACCGTAATGTCCTAGCCCCAGCTTTATACCCCATGCCAGCCCTTTCACAATGGAGGATAATGTCTGAAGCAGGGAGCCTGCTCTGTGTGCAAAGGCTTCCCATGAATTTAAGCTCTCTGCTTCAGACCTTCTCCAACCCATGTAGAATGGAAGATAAAGCCAGCATGGGATGTTCTGGTGGTCAGAGCCATAAATTGTGGCCTGGATCTCCCCCTTCCATGATGAATAGAAGGGGATGTTGGGGATTACATCTGCAAGTCTGGCCATTCCTGTTCCTATTGCCGATACTTGGTCTAGCACTTTGCTTTCAGTTCTTAGATACTTCCCCCACTAAATGGCCCTTTGGATCTGAAACTTTAAGACGCGATGGCAGAACTTGGGAATAATAATGAACAATTATTGCACAGGAGAAGGTTCCAGCTGGTGTTATATCTGGTGGTTGAGCATATATCTAACTAAGGATTGTTATTTAAGCAATAACCCTTGAGAAATTGGTCGTTACCAGCATTAAACGACTCAGCCCATTGCCAAGGATGGTTAACGCTCTAATAAACTGGTCATTAACTGCAGTAACAATGAATTTCGAGGGGATTATTGCTATTATAAACCTTAATCAATGGTTTATAACAGCAGTAATGTGGTCCTTTCTTTCGGCAGTAAGTAGGGCGAGCAGGAGCAGACTGGCTGGAACGGTTTCCACTTGGGCTGATAAGGCAGACTCAGGAAGTAAAAGCATCAACTACCAAAACCACAGCCAAAAATAGCACCCCTTGCCCAGAGATTTGGACCACTAATAAGGGGATTCTGTGTTTTTAGAACATACTTGGGAAAACCTTCTGTCTCTGCAAGTTAGACCTGGTTATAGACAATATCTTGAGTAGCCCAGTTCAAACTCTCTTGGAATGTTTCAGTGAATAGATTTTGCTTATATTTTGGATCACAGCTTTCAGTATAGTGGTGACCAGGAAGTAATTTTCCACTAGTCCAAATGGGCAAGTGGTCTTGGGGACTTTTCCAAGCCCTGAAGCATTAGCCCACTTGCATGAATTCTCTATAGCCATTTGCTCCACACATACAGTAATGTCAAGAGAGGCTATGTTGCCAAGCGTTTGGACTGTGATCTGTAGTTGAATCCCCAGTCTACTATGAGTGTCTCTGGGTGAACCCAGGCAGTCTCTGTTTCTCATACCCTAACCTACCTTACAGTGTTGTTGTAATGGTAAAGGGGAGGGGCCTATGTGCTCCCTTGAGTTCTCTGGAGGAAAAATGGGATAAAATACATATAAAAAAATTCTCCAGCACACCTGTTTTCTGCCTCTTGGTCTTGGGTTGTACAGGTTGATCAGGAGTAGGGGTTTGTACACACACAGGGTTTGGTCTCAGAGTTTTATGCCTTCCAACTCTTTGATTTTTAGGGAGGAACCTCAGCTTGGTGGCAGAGCACATGACTTGCCTGCTGAAAGTTCCTGTCTTAATCCCTTGCATTTCCAGTTAAAAAGGTTCCTGGGAGCAAAGCTGGGGGAGATCTCTGCCTAAGACCCATAGAAGACAATACTAAGCTAGATGGCCCCAATGCTCTGGGTGATGAAGTAAAGATATGGCACACCTTTACTGGATTTAGTTAGATAAATATGTGCCTTAAGCTTATTAAATGAATGTTGCGAGACAACACAGACAAAAGAGATACCTCAATGTACCACCAATGTTCCTCTTAGTTTAAAGTAGAAATGCCGGACCTGAGGCTGTATTATGAATCTGCAGCTTTCTGCTGGATGAAAGATTGGTTTCTTCTTGAGAACACTGATGTCCTAGATTTGGAAGGGTTTAACAATGCTTTCGAATGGCATGCATATTTGTGGTATGACAAGGTAAAAATCCATAAGGCTTTTAAGAACCATATTGTCAGGAAGGCTGTGTTTAATGTCTGGATAAAATACAAAGACTTATTGGAAAACAAGACCCCAAGGTGGCTGTCACCAATGGAAGCCAAGGCTCAGAAAAGACTCAATATGGAGGCCAATTGGCCGAAATATTGGGAAATATTAGAAAAAGAAGGAGATACTTGGAGATTGCAGAGTTTTGAGAAATTAAAAGATAAAGTGCGAGATTGGTTACATTATGCTCAGATTAGGGAGGTTTTTAAGGCAGATAAAAAAAACAGATTTCCAGGTGGAAAAATCGAAACTGGAAACAGAACTGCTAGAACCTAAGATCAAGGTACTCTCAAAAATGTATAACTTGTTGTTGAAATGGAATACACAAGATGAAACTGTCAAATCAACTATGATAAAATGGGCACAGGACATTGGGTATAATATAATGTTTGCTGACTGGGAAAAGTTATGGACCACCGGAGTGAGGTTCACGGCATGCAATGCCTTGAAAGAAAACATTATGAAAATGATATACAGGTGGTACATGACCCCAGTCAAGCTGGCAAAAATATACCATTTGCCTGATAATAAATGTTGGAAGTGTAAAGAAACTGAAGGAACATTCTTTCACCTCTGGTGGACATGCCCTAGCCTCAAGGCTTTCTGGGAAATGATCTATAATGAGTTAAAAAAGGTATTTAAGTATACCTTCCTTAAGAAACCAGAGGCCTTCCTTTTGGGCATTGTCGGCCAAGGGGTGTTAAAGAAAGACAGAACTTTCTTTATGTATGCAACAACAGCAGCAAGAGTACTTATTGCAAAGCACTGGAAGACTCAAGATTTACCCACACTGGAAGAATGGCAGACGCAGCTGATGGACTACATGGAACTTGCGGAAATGACTGGCAGAATTCGGGACCTGGGAGAAGAGACGGTGGAAGAGGACTGGAAAAAAATTAAAGACTATTTACAAAAACACTATAAACTGTATGAATGTTAGGAGAATGCACGATTGAAAGCAACATGGCAGCAGCAAATTTTGTTGTAAGACATATGAGAATAAGTCAGACTATAAGGAAGTGATGAAATTTGAAGTAATATTATGGTTAAATTAAGCAGTTTAATTTATGATAAAGGTATCTGAAATTTGGGACATAATATTCGAAATTTATATAATAAGAATTGAAATAAGCTAATAAAGTGCTGTCTATAATTAGGTAACTGAGAACGCAGGGAAGGGTGATGTGAGGAAGTCCAAAGATTATGAAAATATGATTTATGAACAACTGTATTTTATATGTATCTTTCTTTTATTATTTGTTTATTTCTTAACTTTGTTTTAACTTTTTCTGTGTGTATGGTGATGGTATTTTATATGTTTGGTGGTTTATTTGTCCTTTAATAAATTGCAATAAATATCTTATAAAAAAAATAGTTTAAAGTAGAAATGGTAAGTGATTAGAAATATTTTCAGGAAATCTGATCTTTTTCTCCAGATTTGAGAAATGGCTTTATTACTTCATTTGCATTCCACCTTTCCTCCATGGTGCTTAAGGTGGCTTACATGTGGGCTGGGGCTGATGACCATGTTGTCTGGGGACTAACCACTTCTGGAGGGCCAGAGATTTCCTATACCTGAATTATGTGGTCAGAGTAGGGCATGGCTCAGTTCTCTTATAATAATTTAATAATATTAATAATAATTTATAATTTCTATCCCGCCCATCTGGCTGGGTTTCCCCAGCCACTCTGGGCGGCTTCCAACAAAATATTAAAATACAATAGTCTATTAAACATTAAAAGCTTCCCTAAAGAGGGCTGCTTTCAGATGTCTTCTAAAAGTCTGGTAATTGTTCTTTTCTTTGACATCTGGTGGGAGGGCGTTCCACAGGCGGGTGCTACTACCGAGAAGGCCCTCTGCTTGGTTCCCTGTAACTTGGCTTCTCACAGGGAGGGAACAGCCAGAAGGCCCTCGGCGCTGGACCTCAGTGTCCAGGCAGAATGATGGGGGTGGAGACGCTCCTTCAGGTATACTGGACTGAGGCCGTTTAGAGCTTTAAAGGTCAGCACCAACACTCTGAATTGTGCTTGGAAACATACTGGGAGCCAATGTAGGTATTTCAAGACCGGTGTTATGTGGTCTCGGCGACCGCTCCCTTGTTTGACAGTATAACTCCAGAATGCATGTGTGAAACACACACACAATCAGAACCTCACAGCTTGTGGAAAGCTGGTGTTTACAAATCAAGGGTAGGATAAGCTTGCACACTCAGGGTGAAATTGACCCTGGAGTGAAGTCAGATAAATGAATGTTAGCCTTCTGATGTGGTACAATCATTGCCACACATCTTCTTTAATTCTTGAATTGATTTTAAGGCTTAGGAAGGGGTGTTCCATCAAACTGCTCAGATGTTCCAACTACTGCTTTGGCCCCATGTCACAAATAACGATTTTGTCCCAGCATTGTGAAAGCCTGATACTAGTGCTTTGAATGAGATCTTTAGGCCTGAGAGAGATTTGTATGTACTCTAGATTCCAAGGCTACTTAATACTGAAAATATAGTGCTGAGATAGTTCCTAATCTGAGGAGACCTTTGACAGAGTGAAGTCCACTCAGGTCCCCTCCTAAGATCTGAGGTAACTCAAGATAGTGTCTGCCACCTCACAATGCCTCAGGAGTTGAATAGTCTTCTGTGGCATAGCTGAAAACTAAGTTTAGGGCTTTTCATTTTTATTTAAATAAGGGATATGGTCTGCATTAGCAGCAAGGCTTGCTTGGGTGCTGAGCCCCAGCTTCTGTCTGAAGGTGGCACCTAGCCTGGAGGGCCTTATGACTTCAAACTTTATGTGGGACTCACATGACTGAGTGATCCTCAGTGCAAAAAGTACGTAAAATAAAATCCAGCACAGAAAGGAGGATCTTTCAACTATACAAACCCCACGTCAAGCCTGAAAATAAGGCCCCCTCCAGACATAATTTTTATTCATGGTGATTTGTGCTCATGGTGCTATTGGAGTAGTCATATGTAATCCCACTTTCAATATTGCTTGTGCCCACAACTTCCAGTTGAAATCCCTCAGCATTTAATGTCACAAATGTACTTTTGTTGTGCCCCTCCAGACAGCAGTAAAGTGGTAGCATTGGGGGAACATAGCAGAGCAGAACAAACAAGTATTCTGATAGCACTTTATTTCATCTTATTAACATTTGCTTACCTGTTAATTTCCATGTTTTATGTGATCTTTCACATGATGTAAAACCCACTTCTTGAAATCTAGTGGAATCCAGTGAAAGTTTAGTGCTCATTCTGTGCTAATTGTTTTTGGCGGAGGGAGGGCGGTCCATTTGTGACTCTGGAAATCTGAAATATCATGAGAGTTTTGTCTTGTAAGTTTTCCATGGTTTTCATAGCTCAGTCCCCCACCACTCATGTATCAAAATTTGGGGTGGCATTTTAGCATACTACATGGTGAATCGTGAAGGAAGAGAAGGATACGAAAGCAGAAAGGGTGGGGGGGTGGCGATATGCCCTTTGACATTTGTTACGTCATAGCATGACCATTGGCGTGACTGAAATTTAGTGCAACATCATCAATCAAACCAAAGTATATCAGTCAAAAAAGCCACTGTTCCACAATGCAACAGGGACAGCAGCATAAAAGGAAGGTTAGAAACTGGGACAAAAGTTATAGCCAAGAAAATTTACACAAGAATCCCCATATCTGAATGGAGGCTAAAACAGAATAAACCCACCACTAATGTGTGTGTCAAGAACACATTACAAAATACAGCTGCAATAAAAGACCAGTCTCTGGAGGAGCTAAAGGTGAGTGACCACCTCAGTGAAAGCCTAAGAAGATCAACACAAATGTCACTTTTTCTTTCCTTTTTACCCCAACAAAGGGGAGCGCCAGGTACCTAACAAAATGTTCTGGGGAACAGAGACAGACAAATTTTCATTGACAGGTCCTAACTGGGGAACTCTGTAGCCATACGTGTTTGCATTGAGATTTAACATCACTAGGCTAAATGTGTAGTCAGAAAGCATTATTTATTTTTCAGGCAAGTGGTCCCTTCTGTCTCTAAATGCAACATTTTAAAAGGGAACACATTTTCAACTGCCTTTTAAAACCCAGAGCTGCCTAATATAACAGTTAAGAAAAATAACTACATGCCACAGAAATACACAGTGAGCTACAACCCAGGGGAAAGCAAAGTTCTGGGCATATGCCATAGAAAACAGACTGGTTGATGAATGTCTCGAGTCCAGTACACGATGGAGAAACATACACATATACACACAACTTATTATCTCTCTTTTAAGTGTCAGAGAAATATTCTTGCTAGAGTTACATTCTCTCTCTCTCTCTCTCTCTCTCTCTCTCTCTCTCTCTCTCTCATGCTTTTATTTTTTTAAATGAAGTGTTTATAACATTAGGCCGTATCCAGCCAACTTTGGCCTAGAGTATATCCATTGAAATTAATAGATCCAAGTTATCCACATCAAATAACTTTGAGTAGGACTAACACTGGATACAACCCATTATCATCAAAAGATGGCCCTGTCATCCTTATTCTTAAGAACACTGCAATGGCCAAATATTGTAATGTAGGGACAGCCCCATGTTCAATAGATGCAATAGGATAGAAGGATGTTTAGCTACAGAATAAAAGGGTTTGACTTCCCAGCCATTAAAGCAGCCTTCCCAACCTAGTGTTCTCCATGTTTTGGACTCCAATTCTGATCAATCCTAGACAGCACGGACAATGATCAGGGATCATTGGGAACTGTAGCTTTGTGAGGAGAGCAAGGATCTCCTAACAACTCAAAGCACCCTCCCCAAACTACAGCTCCCAAAATTCTTTGGGGAAAGCCTTGACTGTTTAAAGTGGCATTGTGGGCAAGACAAAGAAATCCAAACACATTGGCAGCCCTGAGAATAGGCTACTGGGGGTGTTGCAGCATTTCAAAAGTAGCTGCAGTTTAGATAAAGGGTGTGGAAACAGCATGTGCCTTAAGAAAGAAAAGCTAAATTGTAACTTTACAAAGGAGGAGAAGGTTGCATTGGTATAAACTGAAAAGTTTACTTCATGCAGCATGGAAATAAAAAAACCTCATTCTGAAAGTTAATGATTTATTTTATAGTTTCATTATCAGGGTCACATTACTCAATAGCATTTCAAACATGTCATTTGTACAAACTATGGTAATTAAAATTTATAACGTACTTCATCAGCAGCATATGAATCTTTTAGCCAGCACTCTGCTGTCATATAAACAGTGTAATTTCAGCTGCAATTCACCCTTTATTGGCTCTCATTTGTGATTTAACAGCCATCAATGGCTGGGCTATAAAGAATAAATTAACCATCCGTAAACCTGATGATGACAGGGACAGTCAAACAGACTTAAAGTGCTTGGGTTCTGGTTACCCAAGTAGGATCAAATAACAGGGAGGTATGGGTGGAGGGGGGGAAAGGTGTCTGTGTAGCTGCCAGCCCAAAAGGTTAAACCAATAACCACTGCCCAGGTTCAGAAATGACTCAGAACGCCATCTTAAAGGACAGGAGGCCTCCCTTGCCCTATGGAACATTGGGAACTGCTTTATACCAGGATATTTGTCCATCTAGCCTCATATTGTCAACTCTGAGTGATGGAGGTTCCCAGGGTTTCAGGAAGAGAAAGGTCTTTTCCATCACCTGCCAAAAAATTGACATGCCAAGGGTTGAATCTGGGACCTTCTGTTGGCCATAGCTCAGTGGCGGAGCACCAGTTTTCTATGCAATAGGTTCATACCCTCCAAGTGTCCTGATTTTCCAGGGACAGTCCTGGAATTATGAAAGTCCTCCTGGCTTCTGATTCCTGGAATGTCCCTATTTCCCCTGCCAGAGCTGCCACCACTGAGTTTGGGGAGGAGGATGAGCCAACGCTTGTTCTGAGCAGCCATGATGACAGCAGCAAGGGAGCATCCTGTTGCCACTCCGTGGCCTTCCCATGGCTGTTGCTGCCAGCCTTCTTCCTTGGGCAGCTTGTAGCGACTGCTGGAGAGCGGGCAAGGAGGAGGAAGAGAGGCTGCCACTAACAACTTTCAGGTTTTCCTTTAAAAAAAGCTGAACAGACTTCCGGGTTAGCGCAATCGGCTAATGGCGGATTCCCTCCAAGCTCCGGAGGGAATTGGCTCCATAGAAGATGGGTCCTGCCGCGGCGGCGACGCGGGGACCCTCAGAAACCACAGGCGTGGAAGCCTGTGGACTTGGTGACTCGGCGGGCACCATTTGCGCCCTCCCTGACCCGCAAAGAAGCCTTTTTAAAGGCTTCGGAACGGGGGACGGAGAGTGGCGTGGTGCTGTGAGTAGACCGCTTCTTCTACGGAGTGAAGCCGTGAGCCATGGCCGGAGAGCGCTGACTTTTTCCTTGGAACATTTGGGCTGCAAAAAGTAACAACCCGTGAGTAGTACGGAATTGGATGCAAAAATTTATTTTTTAAATTCGGCACGACCGGGGAGGGGGTGTTAAAAGGAAGTCCGCCCCCCCGTCTTGTAGAAAATTTAAAGCAAGAATTGGATAACTAAGGTCGAGAGACCACTTCTCTCTTTGCGAGATAAAAGTGATTAATTTAATGATTTGGCACTACAAGTATTTTGCTGGAGGATAAGAACTGTTTTAAGGAGCTGATACGCAACCCCCCGGGATCCGGGAGCGATCCACGAGAGAGCCGGCTGAGGAGATATAAAGAGTTTGACAGCTGTCAAACGAGCTGTCAAAGTTAGAAAAATTTGCCTTTTGTTATTTCTGCTGGTTGTTTTTGATACATTTGACTTTAAGTCGTTGAAAATAAAGAAAAAACAAAAACAAAGTAACTAGACTGTTGGAGAAAGAATACTAAGTAACCAGAACCCCTCTAGAGGGGGTTCTGAGACATTACAATGGCTGCAGATGGAAAAATACAGGCTGAGCTGAATAGAATGTTTTTTCTCTTGGGAAAATTACAAGATCAGAGTGAAGCTCTGGCCACAGAAGTTATGACCTTGAATTTTAAAGTAAATAATCTTGTTGATGGCGCCAAGGACTTGACTCAAGGAAATTTTGCAGCTGAACAAGAAGAAATATGTGCAGACTCAGAGGAGTGGGAAGGAGGAGCTGAAATGTGGCAGGTGAAAAAGGACAACCAGAGGCCTGTAAAAATGGATTACAAAGAAAACAAGACTTGGATGATGAGAATTTGGTTTGAATTTGAGAATGAAGATTGGAGAGATCCCCTCATGGGGAGATCGGAAGACCTATGGATTACAAAATTGATTAAGGTGAAAGTTGGAGCTTTTGGGACATTTGGGACATTTGGACTTAAAAGGAATAAGAAACATGATTTGGGCTCCACTTATGAATATGGAGGTCTGGTTGGAAGAAACATAGACCCTATTGGGACAGAGCTTCTCCGAGACTGGAAGTTTACTACAAAGGACTACCAACAAAACTGGCAGAGAGAGACTGAAAGAGATTTGAGGGCCTCGGACGTGAGGGATCTGGGCTGAGAGCTGATAGATTGAGGGATATTCTTTGGGGATTGAAACCGGGAAAGGGGGGGTGAGAGTTTTGGAACCCAAAGGGTGTACAATTATATGTTGTTTTCTGTTATTTTGTTTTGTAAATAATATAAAAATTGGGAAATTTGTGGAAGGGAATTTGGGTCGACCTTAGAAAAGTTTGTAAAGGATGTGTATTGTGGTTTAATTGAGGTTTATAAGTTAAATTTGGCTAATTAAGAAGAATTAAGTAAAATATTAATAAGGTAAAAGTTGAAGATAAGAATTTGCTGAGTTAAATATTGGAGTTGGGATGCAGGAAGGGGAGGTGTGGGGAAGTCAGAGAAAGTGGTTAGGAAATTAGGGATTTGAAATTATATGTGTTTGTCTTTGTGTTTGTATGTCTGTGTTGTGTATTGTCTGTGTTTGTGTAAACTGTGAAAATCCAATAAAAATATTTTTAAAAAATAAAAATAAAAAAAGCTGAACAACCTTTGGGGTGCCCTGGTTTTGACTTTTTGAGATCTGGAAACCCTATGCCCTAGAATCCCTTCCATAAAATACTGGCAATCTGGAGGCCCCTCTCTTATGTTGAGTCCTTGACGTCACCAGCAATATCATCATTAGAGACACCAAGGATATCCTTTGCGGGATTATGGATGGTGAGATAAATTTGGGTTGCATTAAGGGGATGGGTTGTAGCTCAGTGGCAAAGCATCTGTCTTGTATCCTGAAGGTCCAAGTTTCAATCCCCATCATCAGGGCTGGGAATGTTTGCAGTCTGGAATCTGCTGTTGCCAATCAGTGTGGACAATGCTGACCTAGATGGACCAATGATCTGATTTAGTCTAAGGCAGCTTCCCATGTTCATGGGGTGCAACTCGGCAATGCAGCCAAGCAAGCTAGGCATGTGCCAGACAAGACTAGGACAATTAATCCAGGAAGCTCTAGGAAAGCATTCAAGGTATGAAGCAGAAACAAGCAGAAACAAAGGTCCAAAAACAGGAAGACAAGGCAGGGGAGAGAGAGAGAGAGTGCACCTCCTGCTTCCAGGCAAGTCCTTTATCTGCAGGCTGAGCTGAGCTGTAAGTATCACAACACAGCATAGGCCAAGGAGGAATCTCTGTAGCTTGTTATTGATATCATCACTTACCCAACCACATTTCAGACAACAAGGGAAAGAGTCACATATTGCCAGAAGCAGTAAAGCACATATTTGTTTGTTTATAGGATTTCTTAAGCTGTCCTTCACCATAGGTCCCTGAGCAGGTTGCACAAAACAATGCTATGATGTAAAGTAAAATAAAATCCATACTTAATACAACACCAAAAGTACAGTTTAAAACCAGGTCCAATTCACATTCTTAGTACTTGTGTACAAACCCCTATATGACCTGGGGTTGCAGCCAATGATTTGACTTCACTCCCAAAGGCTCTCTCCTCCGTTGACTCCCGAGACAGGTTGATGCCAAAGAAGTATCCAACTAAGTCCATTTCAGAGTAGACCCACTGGAATGAATCAACACAATATATTTGTGTTGATTGGCTTCAATAGGTCTGCACTGAGTAGGACTAATATTGGATGCAACCCCTGGGACCCAATTACCTAAAAGAGTGCCTCCCTCAGTATGAACCATTTTGTGCCTTATGGCTCGCAGGAGAGGCCCTGCTGCTGCTGTGTGTGCTGTTCAGTTGGTACTGCCCCACGACAGGGCCTTCTTTGCAGTGGCTCCTCATTTAATGGAATGCCCTCCCTGTACGTGCATCTGTCTCATTATTAACATTCATGGAGAATTTAAAAGCATCACCCAGGCATTTGATGGCGAAAAGGTACTGTTCCTAGCAACCTTGACATTATTTATCTGTGAAAATGTTTGATAGTTTTAAAATATTATTAATTTTGTTGCATTGCTTTGCTCCTTTATTGTTCTCTGTCCTGGGCTTCTTTAGGAGGAATGTCAGCATATAAATCAATTATATCAGAGTTGTAGCCAGTGCTACTCAGAGTAGATCCATTGAAATTAATAGACATGGCAAACTATGTTAGTAGGTAAAGGACCCCTGGGCGGTTAAGTCCAGTCAAAGGCGACTATGGGGTTGTGGCGCTCATCTCGCTTTCAGGCCAAGGGAGCTGGCGTTTGTCCACAGACAGCTTTCCGAGTCATGTGGCCAGCGTGACTAAACCATCACTGGCACAACGGGACACCGTGATGGAAACCAGGGCACACGGAAATGCCATTTACCTTCCCACTGCAGCAGTACCTATTTATCTACTTGCACTGGCGTGCTTCCAAACTGCTAGTTTGGCAGGAGCTGGGACAGAGCAATGGGAGCTCCCCCTGTCGCGGGGATTCAAACCGCCGACCTTCTGACCAGCAAGCCCAAGAGGCTCAGTGTTTTAGACAACAGTGCTACAACCCTAAATAAATAGATATAATGTTCCTTGCCTGCTCTACCAGAAACTCATCCTTGGGAGGATACGGGGGGGGGGGGCAGGTAAAAGAAAGGTTATTTGTAGTCCAGGGATGCTGGAGAGTTTTGTTCAGTCTGTATTTTTAGGAGAATACAGTACTTGTACTTCCCAGAATGGATCAGAATGCAATGATTCTGTATAGGGAAGCTTTTCAAGGTTTACTGTTTTATTATGTTTTTATATATGTTGGAAGCCACCCAGAGTGGCTGGGGTAACCCAGTCAAGTAGGCAGTGTACAATTATTATTATTATTTTGCATTTTTCTGAATTTTGCAATTCAGTTCAAAAACACCTGTGAATTTTAGGAGGAAATTTGTATAGAATTGTATATTTTAGGGTGAATGTTTTGTTCCTCCTTGCCATAACCCACAGAAAATGAGGAAGAACACTTGCAAAACTGTCATTGACCAGAAATAGATAAATCCATCCATTCCTATTGTAGGTAGGAATGAACCTTACCAGTATCCCTCCTTGTGTATATTAAGCAACTAAAGTTAATCCAATATTTGTTAAATGTTTGACACCAGCCTGTTAACACCTCTGTGTCCCATCAGCCGTTTTAGGCATCTGATGGGCTAGGAGAGCAGCTTCTTAATCAGATGACAATTATCCAAGGCTTTGTTTGTGTCTATCCTTTGGAGAGGGAACAATGTGGTTGAATGGAATCCCTCCCCCTACAGTCAAGGCTGACACTTTTAAAAGCTCACACATGATGTGGATGGGATTTGTTACCAAGACATCTCTGAGGAGTGCAGGTCACACAGGCCAATAAAATTGGCCTCATAAATTTACCCTGACGCATGGGATTACACCAGCATTGCTGAGGTCACCTTCTCAAACTGATTTATCACCAGCCTATGGGTTTATAATACTGTTTATAAGGGCTGCTGTTTTCCCTACATGAACTAGATACTAATCAGAGCATCCCGGGTTCCGTGCGGATCAGTGGAAATGGAAGAGAGAGGATGGGGATGGGCTAGGGTAGGATGCAAGAAGGAGCAGTCAGTTGCTGATGGATTGATTTTCAGCCCCAGGTTTCCTGTGCTTTGAAGAATGCTCTCCAAAGGCCTGCAGAATCTTCAGGCTGCTGTTTGCTCCAATTTAGTGCTAAAGAGCAGGTTTTCCAGGGGAAAGTGTAGGGGCAAAGGCAAAAATGCTTGGACCTACGCTTTCTAGGCATGGGACAAGCAGAAGTATGGAAAAGTCTGCTGTCTTCACAGAACTACATCTAGATCAAGGTTCAGAATTTGGAGAACCTTCATCCATCCGATGCTCTGCTTTCTTCTCTGATGTAAGGCAAGAGCAACACTCAGCCATCATTCTTCTCCCCCTTTTTTTAAAAAACAAGCTATGCAGACACGGGGGTGGGGGACGGGACGACAACTTAATTTAGGATGCCAAAGCAGCAAGAAAACTGGGCATGCAATTAAAAGCCATTATTTACCATTAGAAAGAAGAAAGAATAGAGATCTTCCAAGCGAAAGTGGTTGGCATAAATTGCTAGAGAATATGCAGAAGAAACACCAGGATATGAAATATGGTGTATTAGTTCTCATCTATTCACAGCACAACATCTTGTTTCCCCCACCCGCCAAAAAAGCATATTCTATTAGTTTTTAAGTTTGCAAAATATTCTATCACTTTTACCAAGCAGCACTAGAACCAGCAGCCCAGCATGAAAGTGCAGGACAATAAATCATACTCTGATCAACCTCCTATATTTTGCTGTGGTAGAAGGTGGCTGGAGGAAGTCAAGAGAGTCACTAAGTGTCAGCCTTGTTGCTAAATCTGTTGTCTCCTTTATCACCTTACAGAGTGACCTTTTGTCAGATGGGGCCTTTAAACAGGGTGGGTTATATCAGGTCAGACTATTGACCTTTCCTTACATGATAATGTTTGTGTGTGTGCAATCTCTCACATAACATAAAAGCAACTTCTGGAAATGTAGCAGAATCTAGCAGAAGTTAACCCCCCCTTCCCCATTTCAATATTTATTGCTTCGGGGGGGGGGTCTATTTGCAAACCTTTTAACCCAGAAAACTGTAGGAGTTTCCCTGCATTTTCCTTTTTTTATATAAGATATTTATTAAAAGTTTTTTGGATATAAGAAAAAAGAAAAGAAATATAAACATACAGAATAATTTTCAATGACATAACTTCCATACCCTTATTTCCTCCGACCTCCTCATACTTCCCTTCTTTGTATTCCAGTTCAACCTGTTAGTTCAGCAAATCCTTACCATTAAACTTTTACCCATTTATAATCCTTTTTTCATGTCTCCTAAAGCATTACAGCTGGAAACCACTTAGTTTCTATCCAACATCTTTCTAACATTCATTTATTTTACAATATTTCTTTAAATACCGGTAGTCCTTAAATTTCTTCCAGTCTTCTTTCATCGACTCTTCTCACTGGTCTCGGATTCTGCCAGTCATCTCAGCCAATTCCATGTAGTCAATCACCTTCATCTGCCATTCTTCCAGAGTGGGTAGATCTTGTGTCTTCCAATACTTAGCGATTAGTATTCTTGCTGCTGTTGTGGCATACATAAAAAAAGTTCTGTCCTTCTTTTGCACCAATTGGCCGACAATGCCCAGGAGAAAGGCCTCTGGTTTCTTCAGGAAGGCATATTTAAATACCTTTTTCAATTCATTATATATCATTTCCCAGAAAGCCTTAATCCTAGGGCACGTCCACAAAAGGTGAAAGAATGTACCTTCAGTTTCCTTACATTTCCAACATTTATTATCGGGCAAGTGATAGATTTTTGCTAGCTTGACTGGGGTCATGTACCACCTGTATATCATTTTCATAATATTCTCTCTTAAGGCATTACATGCCGTAAACTTCATACCTGTGGTCCATAACTGTTCCCAGTCAGCAAACATGATATTATGTCCAACATCTTGTGCCCATTTAATCATAGCAGATTTCACCGTTTCATCCTGAGTATTCCATTTCAACAGCAAGTTATACATTCTTGACAGATTCTTAGTTTTGGGATCTAACAGTTCTGTTTCTAATTTTGACTTTTCCACCTGGAAGCCAATTTTCTTGTCCAAATTGTATCTGATAGTAATGGAGCCAATCTCTCACTTTATCCTTTAATTTTTCAAAACTCTACAATTTCAATTTATCTCCTTCTTGCTCCAAAATCTCACAATATGTTGGCCATTTGGCCTCCATATTGAGCTTTTTCAAAGCTTTTGCTTCCATTGGTGACAGCCACCTTGGGGCTTTATTTTCCAACAAATCTTTGTATCTTATCCACACGTTGAACAAAGCTTTCCTGACAATATGATTGGAGTTTCCCTGCGTTTTCCATGGACACACCACTGTTGCTCACATGAGAAAACCATCACACTTCTTCTTTAAGCAACAGTTAGGATGCCATAGACAAGGCAATCGTTGTAGCTTGTTATTGATACCATTGATGCCTGAAACCTTGGAGAGTAGCTGCCAGTCAGTGCAGAACGCACTGTGCTTGATAGACCAATAGTCTAACTCCATAAGAGGCACTTTTCTATGAAGAGCCATCTGGTCAAAGTCCCTTTTGAAGATAAGGAGCAGAAGCTGAGGCCTTGAAGTTGCTTATCCACCTGGACAACGGACTGAGCAGGCACACAGGTCACCTTCTAGATCCTCACTATGTGAGATGTACTGAATTTCTATTTAAAGTACACTTATTACTGCTAAATTTGCATCTTGGTGCATAAATTAGCATATGCAAATTCAAGACACTTCGGTGTCCTCTTTAGTCGTCTTCTTCTCCGGTGATGTGTTAAGTGATCACCTTGCTCCTTCCCACCACACTTCTCTTTTATAGAAGATCTTCGGCTCTGCTTGTTCCTTCAATCTGATCTTAAGTGGCGACGGTATCCCCTGTTTACATCCAGCAGACAGGCTGTTGGGTAGTTTGCCTTGCTTCTGCCACCTCCCATTATTTCCCCTGCTGCCATAATGCAAGGGGACAGGTGAGATGTGCTTCAAAACACTGTAATCATATTTTAAATGGAAATGAAATGTGCGAATTAAATGTAAATTACAGCAGAATGGAAGGACAATCACTATTAGTTAAGGTCTGACACCTATTTTTGCAGACCTTTCCTAAATGCCACAACTTGTTTCTTCGCACTCGTGACGAGGGCTGGTAATTAGGTGGCAGCTGCTTGCAAAGGCAGGCCAGCGGAGGGAGGGCCCGTCTGCCGCCCCCCACACCGGCACAGCTGAAATGGATGTGGACGGTGGGCTGGTTTTGCAAAATTATGAAATGGGAATCATATTTTTTATTCAGGAGCCATTAAAATATACCTTAGTGGTTTTTTGCCCAGAAAAGATAAGGGAGTAATAGGAAGGGACATATTCGCAGAGTCAATTCATTTAAAGGCTTCCCCGGTTTGCCTCTATATTGGAAAAATATGTAGCTTGCCAACGTACTGCAATTTCTCCGTTAGCTTCAATCTCCGCCTGCTTTTGACTCACACACCAAAGGTTTTTGCAGGCTCGTCTTTTTATTGCAAAAGCAAAGTGTGCTTTTGTTCTCTCTCTGTGTGTGAAGAATCAAGTCTGAGATGAATACCCGTAGGCTTAGGGGCTTCACTGTAGTTAGGGCTCCCAACACATTCCTACTTCAATGGAATATTCCAACTGGAATATTCCAACATTGTTGTCAGATTTACTGAAATCTAGATTACTCCCACCAGATCTGTACCTTCTCCTGGAAAGGGTATTTATAATACTAGTGTAATGTCCATTATACTGTATGTTGTTACAATACCGTGTACGGAGTATTAGGGGAGGGATAGTATCTCTGATGGGAACATGTTGTGCTTCTTCTGGGGTTCACCTACGGTCCACACACTGCACTCATCTCTCACCTGTGGCTCCTAGAAGCTGTCAGCATGCAAGGACGGCCATACCCTGGGAACAGCTTTGACTGGCCAGCTAAACCAGGTGAGGGTAGCCTATGTGTCTCAAATCCTCAGTGAATTAGGAACTTCCCCTGCATTCAAAGACAGACTCCAGCAGATTGAACGGACAAGACCAAGAGTGGGTCCAATGGTCAAGAAGGCGGTTTCTGCATGTGCTGCAGAGGGAAGTGAGGGGCAGATGGGGCTCGTCAACCTGGGAAGGTAGCCCATCTAGGAGAAGGAAAACTCTGATCCCAAACCTCTGCTGCCTTGTGGCATATCTCCAGGAGAAGAAAAGGCTAAGGAGTAGGCCCTACACAAATCTGGAGTGGAGTGGAGTCCCTAAAATGGCTGGATGGCACCTTGTACACCTCCTTCTGACCACTACTGCAAGCAAGCTGGTGCAAAAACATATTGCTCTGCTATCCTCTGAACCACATTGGCAAAGCCAAGAGAGGGAGGGTCTTGTTGTCTGGGCAGCCCAGGACTGTCCAAGATCATGCACTGTGGAGGTCAGTTCGGAGCTGCTAATCTGGTTGGACTTCACCCCTTAGGTAAAATGGGTCATCCCCTATTGGGATCAGAAACCAATGCAGCGCCTGTCAATCTGGGACATCTTGCTTAAAATGAGACACTTGGAGGGTATGTAACTACGTTTTATAGCACTGGAGGTGGGTTCTAGCTAATGGTCTTATGGAGTCAACTCACAGCCCGGATAACCTTAAAGAATTCTACCCTCTCCAGCTGTCAGAAGAACACAGCCTGTTGAGGTTGCTACAGTGTGAAGTTCAGAGAACTTAAGAAGCAAGCCAGGAGACTGGGACTGCATTCAGATGTGGGGTTTATTGCATCAGTTCTAGTGTTTATGCTGCTAGTTCTTCTGCCCCAATTACTAATGTTCCTTTCACACTGCAGTACCTGTTCGATTATGGAACTGTGGCATTTTCATTGATCTACCATCATGTCACACTACATTTTAAATGATAAGAAAGAACCGTATGCCCAGGATACCACCCCAAATTTCTTCACTTGAAAGGCAGTGGTGTAATCATGAAGACTGTCAGAAAATCACAATGCAAAACTTCTGTGATTTTCTGAGTTAACAGGGTTGCAAATGGATTTTTGTTTTCTGGACAAATTAAACAATTACAGTCATACCTCGTTTTGCGGCTGGGATCTGTTCTGGAGCCCTGGTCGCTAGATGAAAAGGACGCAGGGCAAAGCGCCACGTCTGCGTCTGCGCAGGGCGGTTTGCGTTTCTGCGCATGTGCGAAGCACGATTTAGCGCTTCTGCACATGCACGAGCAGCAAACCTGGAAGTAACCCGTTCCGGTACTTCTGGGTGTGCTGCATACGTTCGCTGGAATGGACACTATACAAGGCGGATGTTCGCGGAGGTATTACTGTAATACTGAAAAAAGTGCTACATTTCTACTTCTACTAAACTTTTAGATTCCACTGGATTTCCAGAAATGGATTTTACCTTGTGCAAAAGATCACATAAAACACAAAAGCCAATGGGTAAGGGGATGTTGGGAAGACAGAATAAAGAGCTGCCTGAATGTAGCCTAATTGTGGACTGATCCTGCAATATGAGGAAATATTCAGTGAAAAACGAGCATACATCTTTTAAGAGTTGAATGACAGAAATACAGCAGATGCCTATGGTTTGCGGAATGGAGATTGCGATGGGACAAGGTGTACCTGTTAAATTTCTGACTGTTTCTGTCTGCGCTAAAGGTAAGGAGGGAGAAACAGTATCTCTACGTGAGAAGCCTGAGTGTTCTCAGCTTCCTTTTGGCCTATGTCAACCTTGTAGGAAGTGTGAAATTCTGATGGGGGAAAGAGGAGGGAGAATAATTAAAAGAGGAATATGATGTCTGAAAATAAGATGAGAAGCTCAAAAGAAGATTGTGGACTGTTATACAGTGGTTCCGCTCCTTCCTCCTGGGCCGTGTTCAGAAAGTGGTGGGGGGGGGATGAGTGTTCAGACCCCTGGGCTCTCACTTGTGGGGTGCCTCAGGGTTCTGTCCTCTCCACCATGCTTTTCAACATTTACATGCAGCCGCTGGGAGAGATCATCAGGAGGTTTGGGCTGGGTGTTCATCAGTATGCGGATGATACCCAGCTCTACCTCTCTTTTAAATCAGAACCAGTGAAGGCGGTGAAGGTCCTGCGTGAGTGTCTGGAGGCGGTTGGAGGATGGATGGCGGCTAACAGATTGAGGTTGAATCCTGACAAGACAAAGTACTGTTTTTGGGGGACAGGAGGCGGGCAGGTGTGGAGAATTCCCTGGTCTTGAATGGGGTAACTGTGCCCCTGAAGGACCAGGTGCGCAGCCTGGGAGTCATTTTGGACTCACAGCTGTCCATGGAGGCACAGGTCAAATCTGTGTCCAGGGCAGCTGTTTACCAGCTCCATCTGGTACGTAGGCTGAGACCCTATCTGCCTGCGGACTGTCTCGCCAGAGTGGTGCATGCTCTGGTTGGACTACTGCAATGCACTCTACGTGGGGCTACCTTTGAAGGTGACTCGGAAACTACAACTGATCCAGAATGCGGCAGCTAGACTGATGACTGGGGGCGGCCACCGAGACCATATAACACCGGTCTTGAAAGACCTACATTGGCTCCCAGTACGTTTCTGAGCACAATTCAAAGTGTCGGTGCTGACCTTTAAAGCCCTAAACGGCCTCGGTCCAGTATACCTGAAGGAGCGTCTCCACCCCCATCATTCTGCCCGGACGCTGAGGTCCAGCGCCGAGGGCCTTCTGGCGGTTCCCTCATTGCGAGAAGCAAAGATACAGGGAACCAGGCAGAGGGCCTTCTCGGTAGTGGTGCCCGCCCTGTGGAATGCCCTTCCAGCAGATGTCAAAGCGATAAACAACTACCTGACATTCAGAAGACATCTTAAGGCAGCCCTGTTCAGGGAAGTTTTTAACGTGTGATATTTTACTGTATTTTTGGTTTTTATGGAAGCCGCCCAGAGTGGCTGGGGAGGCCCAGCCAGATGGGCGGGGTATAAATAATAAATTATTATTATTATTATTATTATTATTATTATTATTATTATTATTGAAATTTGTAAAGAGATGTCCTTTGAAGATCTGAAATATCAAGTTCCCTGTTAGATCAGAAAACAGGCCCATTTAGTCTAGGCAGAACTGGCATCTGCACAAATCTAAGGATGGATGGATCCATCCAGTTCAGTTTCTTAGTTTTATTTGTAATATTTGATATTATTATTTTTTTCCCCTAATATAGACATTTCTTCTAATATAGACATTTTTGTATGCAATCTTCCCAAATATCATGCATTGTTGAATGCTATTTTCACAAACATATGCATTTTTATCTACATTTCTCTCGCACATGCACAGTTTTGTAGACCTTAGACCACAAATTTCAGAGAAGTGTGAATTTCAGAGAAGTGTGAAATGCGGGGGTTGCGTTCTGAAACAGGTTGTTGCAAGTGAAACAGGTTGTTGCATTTAGCTACCATGGCTAATAATCATTGATAGCACTGGCACCATCTCCAGGAGGCCTTTAGGGCTTGGACACCCACTTTTTTTTTTTTTTTGCTGTGGGTGCCCAGCCTCCACCCCTCACCACCCCCACATGCTGCCTCTTTGCCTGTGGTGCTCTGGCACCATGGCAGTGACTGAGCTGGGACCTGCAACTCTACCACGTGGCCCCTGTTGGGCCCTGCTGTGGCCATGGATGTCATGTCACTCTGCAATGTCATGACACTGAGGTGCGGCTCTCAGGCATGGGGCAGCCACAGTCTGGGGCCCAAGTCGGCACTGCTGATTGATAGATCTGGTACACAGGGTCAACCCAAAACATTCTGCTGATGTGAAGGGCCCGCGGCTCCGTTAATTCCCTGTATAAAAGCAAATCTGATGGGCTGTTGAATCATATTTCCATGCTGTCCATGGGGCAACACCCTCAACTCCACCTCAGAACAATGGGATAACTTAGGGGGTGCAGGGCAAGCTACATAGCCTTCAACAGCTCTGTCTACTTTCCCAACCTCAGCAGAGCCGTCTTTCCCATAGGGCCTACTGGCACGTTGTGCCAGGGCGCCAGCCTCTCAGGGGCGCCCCAGCGAGTGGGGGAGCTGCACGGCTTTGCCGGCGGCCTCCCCTTTTTTTCCTGCACACCCACCAGCTGCGCCCCATCAACCATATAGCTGGTGGGCATGCAGTTTGCCTCCCAAGACTCCACTGGAGGAGAGCGATCCCCTCAGAGGCTTAGGATGGAAGCTGCGCCCCGCCACCTATATGGCTGGCGGGCGTGCAGCTTCCTTCCCAAGCCCCCATGGGAGGACAGCGATCCCTGCAGAGGCTGGGAAAAAGTTGACAACTCTGGGAAATGGGAGGTGGGGTGCTGGAGGGATCTTTGCACCACAGTGCTGGATATGCTTAAGGTGGCCCTGAACCTCAGCATTTATCACTTGAGGCAGCTGCCTTACTTTGCCTCATGGCAGAGTCTGCACTGATATCATATATTTGAACTGGTTTCTGTATACCTAGAACCTTGAGCTTCGGGGAAAATTCTGTGAAATGGATACATGTCTCATACTCTGGAAGCATGTCTGTAAAGGTGAAGGAGTAGGAACATTGCAGGGATGGCGTGTCTCAGCACCTCAACTCTACAAACCTTAATTCTGTTAAAGTTATGGTTTTCCCAGTAGTGATGTATGGAAGTGAGAGCTGGACCATACAGAAGGCTGATCGCCGAAGAATTGATGCTTTTGAATTATGGTGCTGGAGGAGACTCTTGAGAGTCCCATGGACTTCAAGAAGATCAAACCTATCCATTCTTAAGGAAATCAGCCCTAAGTGCTCACTGGAAGGACAGATCCAGAAGCTAAGGCTCCAATACTTTGGCTACCTCATGAGAAGAGAAGACTCCCTGGAAAAGACCCTGATGTTGGGAAAGATGGAGGGCACAAGGAGAAGAGGACAATAGAGGACGAGATGGTTGAATAGTGTTCTCGAAGCTACCAGCATGAGTTTGACCAAACTGCGGGAGGCAATGGAAGACAGGAGTGCCTGGTGTGCTCTGGTCCATGGGGTCACGGAGAGTCGGACACAACTAAACAACAACAACAACAAACTACAAGAGCCTTCCCTCTAGCTATCAACTGCCATTGCTGATGTCATCAGCTGGAACAAAAGCAGCACCCTAGCCCTCCTGCATCGTGCCTATAGACAGCTACAGCTGAGAGCTATGCATGCAAGCTCCTATACGCCGATGATGCAGCGATCCTTTCCTACTCTAGAGTCGGTTTATGCAGAGCTCTAAAGATTTTTGCGGCTTATTGCAAACTCAACCATCTGACAATTAATCATGGGAAATCTAAAGTCCTGGTCTTTACCAGGTCTCGGAAAACTTACAGCTGGAAGTTAGATGGAGTCCAATTAGAACAAGTTTTCAAATTTAAATACCTGGGAGTCTTCTTTCACTACAACCTAAGCTGGAAGCCACAGATACAGTATTTACTAAACAAAGGGAAAACAATACTTTATGCTCTACTCCAATTTTTTGCGGCTGACGGAGCCTCCCACATCCCCTCTGCATTGAAGGTATACCACGCAAAAGTGGTTTCCACCCTCTGCTATGCTGCCCCGCTCTGGGCCCCTGGGTCCAATTTAACATCGCTGGAGACATTGCAGAATCAGTTTCTCCGTCGCCTCCTGAAACTCCCCATGTGTGTGAGCAACGCAGCCATACGTCTGGAGTTAAGGATTGCAACATTGGAGACTGTCATCTGGAAGCGAGTCTTTGGCTATTGGCTGTCCAGCTGGCATAGGCTTCCCGACCATTACCTTTTTCAGTGCCTCTGGCGGGACGAATTTGTTAATCCGTGGGTAGGAAAAATCCATGCCAAACTTCTGAGCATCGGAATTTCCCCAGCGGACTCCCTAAAGATGAACTTACGCTCAGCTAAAAGCCTCATTGAGCAAAGATTAGCAGACATTGAAAATCAACACAACCTTGCCAGAGGTGGGGGTGTCTGCTCCCCCAGGTATCACGGAATAACCCCACCACTTGACCTTCCATCATACATGTCATCTCTTTCATCAGTACCACACCGACTTGCATTTATTCGTGCAAGGTTCAATGTCCTTCCATCGAACCTGCTGAGTCACAGATTTTCCAAGGGTTTGGTGTCTCCGCTATGCGTGTGTGATGGGAAAACTGTTGAATCTCTTCCACATATAATGTTCAACTGTCCCCTACATAGCATAGCCAGGACTAAATTCCTGGGCCCTGCTTTACTGCGCTTGGTTAGCAGGCCTGTTGAGTCACACGCCGCACTGCTTTTGCAGGATACAGATCCTTCTGTTACTCTGCAGGTGGCGAGATTCCTGAATGCGGTTATCTCACACGCAAAAACCACCAAAAAACAACAACAACATCAAAATCTAATCGGACAGTTATGATGAGAGTGCATGTCGGATCTCGTCTTCAGTTTTCCTTTTTCTGTGAACCGTCCCTTGGGGCTCCCCGGGCCACATCCTGTTATTTGGCTCTGCCCAATGACCCACCCTTGCATCGCAGTGTTCACCTTCTGTTGTCAGATATTTCGGTTTTTAAGCCTTTGTGCTTTTTTATGTTTGTACATAATTTATGGGCTAATAGACGTAAATAAATAAATGAAATGAAATGAAATGCATGCAAAGCTAAATTATCCTGTATTTGTGAGCCATCTTACAGAGACTTTACACTCAAAGTTGACATACGGTATACATTTTTAGGATGGCACATAATTTCCCAGAGAAGACTGAACTGTTTGGCTTGATGGAAGGTTGCCATCATTCCCCTCCTCCCCCCCCCCACATCTGTGAAACATTCAGCAGATGAAGCATTTCCCAGCACTGTGTTCACACGTCTGATCCCCTCGCCCAATATGACAATGCAGATGAACAGGGCCAAAGCCTTTTGATGAATTGTAGCATCACTGTTGGCCATTGGGCCCCAATAAACAAGGGAGACCCAGCTGGGACTTGTCTCTTCTGAAGGAACATCTGCAGATGTATCTTGTTTCTTTAACAAGGAATATCTCAAACAACTTATAAATCTCTGACGAGGTGAGCCTCCCCCTCCCCAGCATGCTTCATGCTGCTCTAATGTGCTCTTGGAAAGTTTGAACTTCCAGATCTGCCACATGAATTTCTGCATGGGGTGTAGTGAGGCCTTCACCCCACTGGCTCAAGAAGACTCTCCTGCCATGATACCCAGCAGCTGTTGACTCCTTTTCTCTCTCTCAGGCAATTCACTGCACTTGCCCAAGCCTTTCCCTGTTGCTTCCTTCCTTCCCACACTGAATCAAAACAGCCACGTGTCAAGGATCTGGTGTTCTCCTCCCATATTTTTTCACAAAGCTCCTCCAGTTGTCAGATGGGGAAAGGGTACCATCTGGCCAGCCCTTGTTTACTGCACACCCTGCCAGTTTCAGCTTATTAATCATATTTATCCAAGTATCTTAATTACTCCCTGTCTAGAGACTCGCCTTGCACTCAGCTGTTGACCCCCCCTTTCTTCTTTTTCCCTGTTTTAGTTATTTTCTATCATTAATCACAAGACCAGTGTGGGCAGAAGAGGAATTCCCCAGCTTAGATTTCATTGGCACTGTTTCCACTCCCACGGTGGAGGGAGTGGAGTTCATTGTTGGCTTCTGATAAACTTCCTAATTAATCCATCTGAGATCAGGGGCAGACTAATAGGAGACTATGCCTTTCGGTGTTTGCAAGACAGAAATGAGTCTTGCCTCTGGGTGGGCTTCTGATGCCTGCACAGCTGCTTCCTTTACAGCAGGGATGGGAAGCTTCCAGGCCTCTTTATTCAGCACTCAAGTTTCTCCCCAGGCTACACCCTTCATTGGTTCCCCTCTGGACCTTCCTTGAGTGCTCGGCCTTGGATGGAATGTGCACTTGAACCAATGGCCACTGGTGCCCATTTGGACTGCTAGTGTGGAATGCAGGAACACCAACAGTTGCAGGAGCCACAGCCAATGACAGGCAGAGCTGCATACCGACTGGCTGAAAGAAAGAAGGCAGACTGAGACTGGTGTGGCAGTGGCTCATTTGCCCAAACAGACCACCCTCCACTAATAATAATAATAATAATTTATTTGTACCCCACCCTCCCCGGCCGGAGCCTGGCTCAGGGTAGCTAACATCATGAAACTAAGACAGTATACAAAGAACATAAAAACAGGCAATCAGTTAATTAAAATACATCTTAAAATTATTTCAGAGCAAATTAAAATCTGGACAGTCCACGGGTAAAATTGAGAGTGGTTAATATTCTCCAGGGCCAACTGTTAGCACTGGTCTTATAAAGGACCTGTGAGCAGGCTAGGGCAGTTCACTGAAGGCTGAACTGTGATAATGTCTCTGGAGGGATGTGTGGGTAAGTGTGTAAACCTCTGGGTTTTGTATTTCTGGAATGTCAGCTACTGAGAAACACACCCAGGGCTTTTTTTCCAGCCGGAACTCGCCAGAACTCAGTTCTGGCACCTCTCAGGTGGGCACCATTGCCATTATAAGAGAACAAGGGAGGCGTTCATCATGAGTTTCAGCGATTCTTTTTCTAGAAAAATAGCACTGGTCACATCCATGTCTACCTTTTGTCCCACCCATTTTTTGCTTCTGATTTGCCCCCCTGCTGATATGCCCCCCTGAAGAAGATTGCCTATGATGAGGGTTTGCTGCCCTTGGGGTGGGACAGATTCCCCATCCCTGTTTTACAGCAGTGGCACAGCTGAACTAGACTGGGCATGATATTTAAAAGATCTCTGTTTTGAAACATTGCTCAACTATGCTCTAGAGATAGGTTTGGAGGAGTCTACTTTGGGAACACCAGTGCTTAAATAGCCCCTCTGGCTTCTGGTCCATTTGTGAGTACCAGTTAAAGCATTTTGAAGGCCCTACATAGCTTGCGCCATGGACATCTGAGTCTTCTCCCATATCAACTTGCCCATAAACTGAGGTCATCTTCAGATGCTCTTCTCCAGATTTATCCATCATGTCAAGTGGCGTCTCACTTGTGGAATTTTCTCTCCCAAGGAGGCTCACCTGTTGCCTTTTTCAATGTTCTTTAGATGCTAGATCAGGTAGGGAACATTTGGCCCTACAGACATTGCTGAATTAGAACTCTTATCAGTTGTCAATGTGCAGGGATAATGGGAGTTGTAGTTCACCAGCATCTGGATGGTCAAAGGATCCCCACACCTGTGTTTGATAAAGAAGTTTTTATTTCCCCAGGTAATTTGTCTCTGATATACTTTTTGGTTCTGCATTACTGTCATAAACTGTTGTTTTATTGATCATTAGGCTCGATTCCATTCTGCCATGAACTGCAGTCTGCCATCAATTGCCCCAGTCAGCATGGACCTCATCCTTGATGGACAATCTTCTACATCAGAGGAGGCCCACCAGAGGTCACTGGACCACAGCTCCCATAATTCCTCACCATTGGACCATGCTGGTTTGGAGGGACTAAGAGAAGCTGATATCTAACAAACATCTGGAGAGCCACAAGTTCCCTATCCTTGGCTCAGAGGAACTGAAAGCTGTGGTGAACCATAGGAACCCTCCATCTCATTTGTTCTGTTTTATATTTCTGATTTTTGTACAGAGAGTTCATGCAGTGCTCTGAAAAACATAAAACAGTGGAGGATGCACAATGTATTGGGTCCATTTTGAAAACAAGACCAGATAAACTAGAACCATAAAACCCAGACAGAAATTAGGATGATGTGGATTAATTTCAGGAGCATCCCCAGTGGATACCAAATGTACCTTGTAGCATTTTGATAGTCACTCGCTGCTCACAGGGATGGGTAACCCAGGATATGCACTTGCCAGGAAGAGATGCCATTAAGGACTGTAATTTGTTGATCCAGCCTCCGCTGGCATTTCAGCAGTGAGAGTGGCACTGTTTTCTTTATGACCTCATAAAGTCACAGCCGAGAGGCCGATTTAGAAAACAAACTGCCTCAGGTTGACAGATAATTAGATACAGGGGACATATTATATGCCTTTGCATATAAATGCTCTCCGAAGCCCGTTGGTTCATCAGAAGTTTAGGTTAAAGGAGAAGCAGGTATTCCAGACGCATCAGGGTGTATTTTCTGATGCACTTTAAGACGATGGCTTATATAGCACCTTCATCTTAATGTTGTCTGTGGAGCATTGTCAGCACAACTGCGCTTTGTGAATGGTCCTGGCTTGTTTTATTTCCGCTTTGGTATTTACCCATCAGCCTTCTTTGCTAGTGAGAGAAGAAGAAGAAAGGAGGGGAGTTAACATCCCTGGAAATGGTCAATGTCTCTCCCCAGCCCCATGTCTTTTAGCATGAATTCGAATGGGCAAAGATGGCGGAAGACAACAACCCCAGTATTGCTGGCCATCTTTTTTTTTGCCTGCTAATTATCTGGTTTAATAAGCAGCTATAGTCTTCTTTCTTCGCCAAACCTTTATCAAGGCATTTCAAGTATAGGCCATCATAAAACATTCATATCTTTTTTTCTATTTTGTTCTATTGATTTCTACTTGATTTTTGTTCTGTTTTAACATAGTTGTTAGTCACTTTGGTGAGCGTGAAAAGCAGAGTAAAAATATCTGAAGTGTCAGTTTATTTATTTATTTATTACCCCCGCCACCATATCAGAAGCTGTAGCTTGGCAGCCTAAGAGAGGTGTTGAGAAGATGGGACACACTTTGCCTAGAAGTTCTTCTAGTAGTTAAAATTCCCATGGGGTTTTACAGGCTTTAGCCTAACACACCCTAAAGGTGTATAATGAAGATGTCAGCTAAACCTCCCTGGTTCTAAAGAAGTGTGGAGGGTGGTGATCAGACAGCTGGCATTCTCTTTAATCATTCACCATCTTTGAAACACTCTCCCCAAGGAGGCATACTTGGTACCAACTTTGCCATCATTTTGGATCCAGGTCAATATATTTTAGGAGCTAGTGATTGTACAGGGCTTTCAAATGTTCATCTTGACATGCATGATCTAGTTGGAATCCTTCCAATGAGGTGGGCCAACTTTACTTTGTTTTTATTAACCATCCATGCTTAAATCTTATAAGAGGGCCTGGTCTGATTTCAATGCTTTTCCGTGCAAAAACCCTCTCCATTGGGCCACCCCAGCCACCTACGAAGGATCAGGTCCTGCAATACCTGGTGCACCTCTGGAGGCGTGGGAGTGTGGCTAAAGCATTATCCATGCAAACTGCCGCTATTGCCTTCTTCAGCAAATGTGCCTCCTCTGTCGATCGCTGTTCAGCATTCATGGTGTGCAAGGTTATTGAAGGCTGGCATAGACTCCAACCCTTGAACACAGAGGGTAGGAAACCGATCACATTTGACCTCCTTTGCTGTATCTGCAGGGTCTTAAGAACCATCCGCTGGTCAAAATATGACTGCCCTCTGTTCTCTGCTGCCTACTCCATTGCATTATTTGGGGCCCTCAGGGTGGGTGAAAGTGTTAATGAGGGTGAACCTGACACCCTATCAAGAGGGCTATTATTATTAAACCTCAGCCCCTCTGAATTGGTAATTTGTATTTGTCACTCTAAAACAGACCAGTCAGGTAAAGGCGCACTGACCAGGCTCACAGCTTCAGAATACAAGTCTCCTTGGCTGGTAAAAAACACCAGAAGACCCCTGGACTTCAGGCCTCCTGGCCCAGCCCCCTCCTTATTCACCAAGATTGTTCCCACCTGGCTATACACCAATTTACATGCATTATGCGCAAGGCCATGTAGGCCTCTGTCTCATGGAAGCAATTCATATATGAAATGAGAATAGTGCAAAACTTTGGTTCAGGCAGGTAGGCATACGTAAATGCTGTTGTTTAGATTTCTTAACAACCCTTCACCATAAGGTCCCAGGGTGATTACAACAGTATAACAATACCTATTTAGAACTATAGAATTGTAGAGTTGGAAGGATGCCCCAGGATCATCGATTCCAACCCCTTGCAATGCAGGAATCTCAAGTTCATTCATGACAGATGGCCCTCCAACCTCTGTGAATGAGCCATTCACAGTTTCACTGCAACATTCATGTGTACCTAGACATGCATGACTTAATCTTTGGGGCAAGCATTAATTTACAACCAGAAGAATATATCTCTCAGGTATCAAAGACCAGCATGAAGAGGCACATTTTCAGGATATGGCGAAAGCTATGCAATGCGCTCTATTGCATGTTGCAATAAACCCATTTGAATTTGGATTGTGGAAAGGGTTAAGTTCCTCTTGGCCGCCTCATCTAAAGCTAAGGAAATACAACCCCAATCCCGGATTTCTCACTCCCCACCATCCATTTAAAAGAGAACAATGTCCTCCCATTTTCATGGGGGATGAATACTTCCCCCTTCTCCTCTGCAAAGAAAGAAAGAACAAAAGAAAGAAAGAAAGAAAGAAAGAGAGAGAGAGAGAGAGAGAGAGAGAGAGAGAGGTGGCTTGTTTTTGTTCAAACTAGCTTGGAGACAGAAAAGGTATTTAATTTTGCAATATTGTTACACCCCCCAAATCTTAGGAATGGGACCAACTATAAATCCTACACAAATGCCCGTGGTTAAATCCTTTGTTAATTAGAGGGTGTAAGTTTGAAGACTGCACATTCAGACAGTCTTCTCTTAACTGAAGCACATTGAAAAGATGGTATGTTGAAAAGGTGCCTATCACATCTATGTCATGTGTGTACTCTTTTCCTTTTAAGGCTATGGACATTTTAGGGTTCTTTTGCCCTAAGGTGTTCGAGGTACATGGTGCTTTCGGGTTAGCTACAGTATTCTTTGGTTTGGGACAATGACATAGAATATGAAAAGGTAGTGTGAGCTTTAAGAAGACGGTGGGTGATAAGATCAGATCTCCTGACTTTTTTTTTTAAGGAAAGATTAAAATCATTGGTGGGATGGCACTCTGATTTTGGATGGAAAGCACTGCTAGGGCTGAGATGTGCAATGCTTCTTGCCCTATGGCACTTTATTAATCTAAATTTCCCCTTCCCAAAGCTATTAGCCTTCCAGAGGAAAGATATGCAGGCAGGCTACAGATGTCTTCCCCCGCTTGTGGAGCTAATAGATGGTTTCATTTATTAAATAAATATTGTTTTATTGTTTAAAAGCACTTTTATTCCCAGAATCCTGAGAACTGTAGTTTGTTAAGGGTGTTGGGACCTTAAGGCTCCAAGGATCCTTTGGAGAAAATCATGACAGGTAATGGTGGTATAAGACTGCCTTAAATGGAAGATGTGCATGTATTCTACTCCCCCAGCTTTCAACTGCTATACCAAGGGAAGGGAACCTCCAGTCTGCAGGCCTCCTTAGACCTCCCAGGTTGTCTGCTTGGCCCTTTGGGCCATTTTAGCCAAGCCACATCCACCTGCCCTGCACCTGGTGTTCATATGATGTCACGTACAGGGCAGGTAAATATCGGGTCACCTGATGTCATTGTGATTGTCGCCTGTCAAACGTGATCCATGAGGGTGGGTTGGGGAGATCTGGAGCCAGTTCCCTGCCCCTGTGCCAGGAAGCAGGGAGGTGATGAATCCCACCGATTAGCAACTCTTGCAATCCCAAGTAGCAATTTGTGAGCAAAAGGCAAAGCAAAAACTGGGACAAAAGAGGAACGGTGATTTATGGCGCGTGGACAGATTTGAGAACACATAGACAATGAGAGCATCTTGCCTCCCAGTCCCTTTCCCGCACCAAAGATGTTACTTGGGCTGGGTCTTCACATGATTCGATGAGCCCGGGGCCCGATCTTCCGCCCGGTCCTCCCAGTTGCAGAGAAGGCCCTGGGGTCCTTTTCTGCCACTCACACCCCCTAAGACGAGTCCTGGCTTTGAGGGGAGGAGTGCAGAAGAAGCGCCGAGAACCAAAAGTGCTGTGCTGTGTGGATTATTGTGTGTTTGTCATCCAGAATGGTATAAGCTGTAGGTACAGCATCTCTTGGCGGTGATTTATGGTCCCTGTCAGCCAGCACCAGCGCTTTGTCTGCCGTAGCGTGGAGGATGAATGCAGCGCTGTCAGCCCAGGCAGGGCAGTCTTTTTCCTCTCTCTGCTCCGCACACTCGCTCCCATTTCATGCCACTGAACATAAACAATCTTTTGTAAACCTGACAGTCACACTTACTTCTTTGGGAACATAAAGCAGAAATGTATGACTCGGTTTTCATTACCCAATTTCCGCGGCTGTATAGCAAACGCACTTGGGGAGCCAGCAGCCAAAAGGAGGGGAAAGGAGTCTTCACAGTGAGTAAGGAGGGGAAGGGAGGAAGGAGTTGTCCCCCCGCTTCCTTCTTATGCATACCTACATGCACAAACAATTGATCTTCTTGCCTGCACTGCTTTGTGCATGTTCACAGTGTACAAAGGTGCATTTAAAATTAGTGGCTTCATTGTGCGGGTGTAATGTTTTTGCCTCTGGCGGCTGCTCTTTCCTACTTGTGTTTTCTGCACAGCCTGGTGTGTCAGGAACCTGTTTCTGCCCAAGAGGCATGTTCCCTCGTGGGCAGCCTTTTGGGGAATGCAGACCAGTAGTGGGTGGGGCCAGGTGCAAAAGTAGGTGGAGCAATGGTGCTCATACGTTTGTACAGTAAGCTGCATCCTGCCCATGCTAAAAGTCTGAGGTTTCCATATGGACACGCCTCCCTCTGTATCCCAACTAAACAAGCCAAATGAATTCTCACATTTCAAGGACACTTTCCAGCCACACAAAAACATTTGAGGACGGCCAGCAAGGTGTGACTAGAGGGAAGTGGGGTGTCCAAGGGAGATTCCCAGTGGCCAGGCAGAGAGGCCTGGAGGGCTGCATTTGAATGCATATGGCTGTTTGAGGAATTTGATCCTTGTGAATTCCAGTATGAACTGACACGGTCTGTACCTCCAGACAGATGAACTGATTGGAACTTATGTATCAAATGACTTCTGAATTTCACAGATGTTCCAGTGTAGTTTTCAGCTAAAGAGGTCTCAATGTGCTTTCAGAAATGTGTGTGTTTTGAGAGAAGTTTATTTGGGATACAGATGTTTAGGAATATGTATTTGAGTGCATATGTTTGTGCAAATTTTCCTGCTTTTTTAAATTAAAAAACCCACAGATCAGTGCAGAATTGGGGTGGAATTGATTCATAATCTGAGACTGCAATCCAAGCCCCCACTTATGCCATTTTTTTTTGGGGGGGGGCTCACTAGATTGACCAGCCTCCTGCCAGATGGTAACTTGAAGGTATTCTGGGCCCAAGTCATGTATTTATTTAATATTTATTTCAACACTATAGATACCACTTGATTGCAAGGGTCTCTAAGTGGTGTGCAGTAATTTATAGTATCATCTAGTCCAACCCCTGCAATGCAGGAATCACAGCTAACACAATACTGTAGAAATCAGTTAGACCTATCAAATCAAAAGTTAGTTAAAATGCAGGGTTTCAAACAAACAGGTGAGCCCCTTGAATTGGGCTTGGAACAGGCAACCAGTGCAGCTGCTTCAGGACAGGCTTGGTGCTTCCACTGGTGGAGGAAGAGAGGTGCGGGGGGAGTACACCGCCCCCAGCAGCGCAATCCCGGTGGGGTGCCATCGTGGTTGACCCCCACCTGCGCTGGGCGCCAAGGCTCTGCAGGCGGCATACCACATACCCAGGACGCGCACCAGCATGAAGCTCCGCCCCTGGATGCTTTTCCCAGCCAGACATCTCACCCAACATCTGGTGAGTGGCATTCTGCACTCGTTGTAGTCTCCGAAGCATCTTCAAAAGCAGCATCAATTGTATTGCAATAGTCCAGGCACATCCAACTCACAAGACACTGTGATCTCCTCACAGATCGACTAGAGGCACCCAGCAATGACCAGTAGATTGCGACCAACCTGTTGGACATGTCTGCAGGTTGTCAGAACATGGACTACAGAATTCAGAAAGGGCTGTTGCTGACTTTATAGCCAGTGTGGGAAATTTATTTCTAAAGCTGGAATTAAGGGATAACCATCCAACAACTATGGCACAATGGTATGCTGCTTACAAATAAAACAGAAAACAAGGAACTGATTGGATCATCCTTCTACTCCTGCCCTTAATTTATTGGTAAATAGTCAAATATGAAAGTTGAAGTATACAAACTTAAGTTCTTCCAGTCTTCCTTTCCCCATGATTCTTTTCTTCTCCAGCACATTGATATTCTCCTGGAAGGTTCTTGAATGTTGATTAAGAGTTAATGAACTGAGAAGGAAAATGAATAAATAAACAACTAAATGAAAAGAACTCTGAATATACAGTGTAATATATTAATGCATAGAAGCAATATATAATAATGATACACTAAAAAAACGCAAACATAAAATGAAATACGCCTGAAAAATCAAAGTGTTTTAAACTCTGTTTTTATTGCTGGTTTTTTTAAATGAATAGTTTATACCATTTTATGTAAACTGCTTAGAGGTTTTTTATTATTTTTATTAAGTGGTATATAAATCTTATTAAAGGAATAAAATAAATAAAATTATACAATTACTTGGCAGGGATATAAGCAAACGGTTGGATCAAGGTTTTCTCACTAAGCCTACAGGAAGAGGGAGGAGGAGAATGGTCTTTACGGGGTCAATGCACATATAATTTACATTGCCTGGGTACGTCATAATCCTAATGCTCTTTCAGATGACAAATGTTTCCCTTCCTTGTTGGCAGTCTGTGTTAGCAGCAGTTAGGCATCCACATACAGAGAGTCAGGCCCCCAGCTTCACAATATATTTAAATAGAGCCGGCTCACCCATGAGGCAAGGTGAGGCAGTTTCTCAGGGAAAGCTCAGGAAAGCCAGGAGGGGTGACAGATCCAGCCTCCGTGAGCCTGATATTTTCCATCCACGCTCTAACCCATCACCCTCAACAAACTACAATTCCCAGGGTGCCGCTTTTTGGTTCGCCTCAGGCAGCAAATTGTCTTGGGCTGACCCTGCATTTAAAACTGTATCATATCATTCTAGACAGTCATGGCTTTCCATAAACAATCCTGGGAACTGTGGCTTGTTTTTGGTGCTGTGAATGGCTAGGAGACCCTTATTCCTCCCATAGAGTTGCAATTCTCCGAATGGTTTCATTCAATTTTCCAATAATTTGATTGGCATATTTCCACATCGGTTTGTGATTTTTTAAAAACATAAAAAAGTTCCTGATAATTTTTTTATGAAAATGGCGTACCAATGGTACTTAACTCCGGGAAAACTGGCGAAAATTTACAAATTAAAATTGAATACCTGTTGGAGATGTAAAAAAGAAATAGGAACAACGTTTCACATGTGGTGGGAATTCCGACCTATCAAACAATTCTGGAATGAAATTTATGAAGAACTCAAAAAGATGTTTAAAATATCTTTCAGTAAAAAACCGGAGGCATTCCTTTTAGGTTTAATTACAAATGATATCCCCAACAATCAAAGGAAAGTATTCCTTTATGCAACAACAGCTGCCAGGATGCTTATAGCAAAAAACTGGAAAGGGAGAAAAATTCCATCAATGAAAGATTGTCAAATTAAATTTTGTGAATACATAAATCTGGCAAGACTCACAGCATTCATAAGGGGACAATCGGACCAGAAATTATTAAAAGAATGGGGTTGTGCTAAAGAGTGTATGAAAAAACATTGTTCTGGAGTAAGTATATTGGTATGTAATGAATGATGCTTTACAGGGTTAAAGGGGGGGGGAATGGTGTTAAAAAAAAAGTACAAAGATGGATGTAATCTAACCAGACACAACAATATAGTAAGAGTAAAATTTCTGAGGTCTTAGAACAAAGGAAGGAAGTCAATATGTGTATATGTACGTAATGATATGTACGTAATGATATGGTTTTTTTCTGTAGATGTGTGCTTTTTCGTTTTTGTTTAGTGTTGTTTTGTTTCCTTTGCTTCCCCCCCTTTTTTCCTGTTTGTTTGTTTTTTGTATATTCTGTTCTTTTTTGTTTGTATAGTATTATTTTGGATTCAATGTTTGTAATTTTTGTTATGATTATGCATTGAAAATAAAAAAATTGATCAACTTCTTAATGCATTTCCCCCCAATATACCAGTACACCTGCTTCTATTTAGCTTAATATACACCCCTTTTTTTTTGCAAAGCCATGTTCCTTACTATAATGCACTATGTATGCTATTTTCACTAATATATGCATTTTAACGCACACTTTAGGCTGCTATATGCATTCTTTCACGCCTGTGCAGAGCTTGTCTTAAACTGGGGTGAAGGTTTTGTTGGAATAAAGTTATAAACTCAAACAAAAAAGTAGCCGTCCTCCTGGACTGGCTTAGCTCTCCAAGGGTTGGGGCAAATGTACCCAGCTGCCCCCTCCCTGCACGGCCCTGTGTTCATGTACACATTACTTGACTGGAAAATTGTGTTGCAAACTTTGGAGACGTGTGAATTTCAAGGAGTGGCTGTGTTTTGGTTCATGTATTATTTCAGAAGATGTGAATTAGGCAGATCTGCCTTGAAATGTGAACTGAACTGAATTTATCCTCCATCCCTAGCAGAACGGAATCAGCTTTTATCTTTGGCTGCTCTTTCTATCCTTGGAAAGTTACAGCTCTTGCCGCACCTGCAAGAACAGCATTATCCTCAGCCTTCGATGGTGAGGTCTCCTATATACACATGGACTAAGTAATGATTCCTTTCTATCTTTCATATCTGGATTTAAGAGCACCCTGGAGCTACAAAGTTTATTAGAGCTCATAAGAAGAATTGTACCATAAATGGGACAACCACAGCTATAAACCCACACCTTAGAGTTTGCAACAAATCTTGAAACACTGAACCAGGACACTCTCTTGTTGCTGTCAGCAAAAAGAAGAAGGAAAGATGGCAGGGAGGAAGAATAGCAAAGCAATACCCGGTGGGAATCAATAACAACAGCTACTGCTACTAATAAAAATAACTGGACTATTCAGACATTCCCTGTGAAGAATGTACATAAAATGGGGCTAGCCCTTCATGTAATAGGAGCATGTTCATAGTGATGTTTACATTAGGGCTGGGGTGAAAGTGAAAGGGCCCGGAGAGTGCAGATTGCAAGCAGGGCAAACTTTTGCTGTTCTGACAAGTACCGTATTTTTCACTCTATAGGACACACCCGACCATAGGACGCACCTTGTTTTAGAAGGGGAGAACAAGAAAAAAAATTTCTCCCCTTCTCTGCTCAGCGCCCCTTCAACGAAGCGGCAGGAGAAATGAAGGGGTGCTGCGCATTCTCCCTCTCTGCTGAAACCAGGAGACTCTTGCTTTCCCGGCTTCAGCAAAAGGAACCTGAAGTCTGTGGAGCGCAGTGGGAACTCGCGCTGTGCTCTGAAGGCTTCAGGCGGCTATCCCTGAAGTCTGGAGAGCGAGAGGGGTCAGTGCGCACCGACCCCTCTCGCTCTCCAGGCTTCAGCGAAAGCAACACATAGCCTCCGGAGTGCAGAGGGAGCGCTCCCTCTGCGCTTTGGAGGCTTCATGTTGCTATCGCTGAAGCCAAGGAGCCTGCATTCGCTCCATAGGATGAACACACATTTCCCCTTCATTTTTGGAGGGGAAAAAGTGCGTCCCATAGAGCGTAAAATACGGTAATTAGCAGAGTGTGGGATGTGGAGCTGCAGGGAGGCAAGCATCTACATTAGACTGCATCCTCAGATGTTGTTTGACTCCAATTCCCATCAGCCCAGGCAGCATGGCCAACTGTCAGGGGTGAGGGGAACTGTAGTCCAACAACATTTGGGGTCTCAAGGTTGAAGAATGCTGTGCAGCATCAAGGATGGAGAATCTGAAATCATCCATTTGCTGGACTCCAGCTTCCATCAGTCCCACCCTACATACTTAATGGTCAAAGATGATGGGAGCTGCAGTCCAAGAACATCTGGTGCCCCACATGTTCCCTGTCTCTGACCTATATCTTTGCAGATAGTAGGAACTGGACCTCTGCTCCAAACTACGATACAAATTGACTTGATCCTCCCAGACGAATACCCACTGGAGTTTTCACCTTCTAGCTATTCTGACACAATTCTCAGTTTAAAAGACTTCAAATCTTAAAGCTGGACCCATAGTTGCAGCCAAAATTCATGGATGTTAAAGTTGGGAAGACAATGTTGTCCTCTATCTGGATTGAGTCTATGACATCATCATGTACTGTAATAGTGTTGCTACCTTTGTTGCAAAATATAGGACAGGGCGGGGCAGTGTGGTTGGTGGACAATTTCTTTTTTCATCTGGTGATGAAGTGACTTCAAAGCAACCCAGTGCAATCTATTGCAGCCTAACAGGAGGTCCCCTCTGGAATTCCTCTCTGTCTCTGTCTGCACATGGCTACCCAGAGCTTAAATACATGACCTTTCACACACCCTTTTGAACACATGCATTGGAAGAGGATTCCTAACCTGGCACACACACACACACACACACACACACACACAAAGAGAGAGAGAGATCTGAAATACAGGACAAAATTGCATCCATACAGGACGTTGTATTTTATGTTGGAATACGAGGCAAACCTGTATTATACGGAACAGGTGAAAACCCTAGCCTGCACTGACTGACAGCAGCTCTCTGGGGTTTCAGGGCTCTCTCCCACCTCTACCTAGAGATTCCTGGGACTGCGCTTGAGACTTTCTGCATGCAAAACGGGTTCTCCACCACTGAGCTATAGCCCTTCCCTACTTTCGTTATTGAATTTGAAATATTTTATATTGATTTCCTACGATGTATCCTCAGGATGGGGGTAGGAGGGATAAGATTGAAGACAAGGGGGCGAGAGGGGATTACTTACTTTTTTATTATATATGACCCACTGTTAATTCTTAATTAGGAGTGACAGATGCTTCCCTGTAATCCTGTTCCCAACATGTTCTGTTTGCTTTGTTTGGCACTGCAAGATATATGGTGACATCATAATGACCTTTCAAGGCTCCTCCGGAAAGTGTTATTGGCATTCCAATGATTTATTGCATGTTCCAGTTGATTACCAAGCCATTTGTCAACATTTTATTTTGCTCTCCATAAACCTGTCTCCTGCATCACAGATGTTCGTGGGCATGAAAGTTTAAACAAATACAATATATTGTTCCTGGTTGACTCCTGCCTTCAGCTTCAAGGCCCCAAAGCAAATTTGCTTCTGCCTTTGCAGGGACCTTGCTTGCACCACTAACTGGGGGAAAGTACAGGTGCTATTCCACACACTTGACAAAGCCTTCAGGGGAAGTTTTGATGTTCCAACTATAAAGTAAGGAAACCCATTGAAGTTCCCCAGTGATTGATAGTAGCTTATCTGTGAGAATCAGAAACGTGCAGGCTATGAATTTCAACACAAACATTATTACTATTTATAAAATTTGTATCCCATCCTTTCTCCCAATGGAGCCCAGGTGGCAAACACACAAGTGATTAAAAAAATCAAAACACAATTCCAGTACCGATGCAAACTGAGAAAGATCTCATCTTAAAAGGCTTGTTGAAAGATTAAGATCTTCACTAGGAATTGGAATGACAACAGAGATACACTAGTTTCTGACTAATATGTAATGGAAGGGAATTCAGATGGTACGTGTCAAAATGCTAAATGCTTAATTCCTATATTGTGTGGAATTGACCTCGTGAGAAGCTGATATCTACAGGAGGCCCATAGCTGCAGACTCTGGTGATCAGTTTTGTATATAGGAGGTTCACGGCCAAGTTTTATAGCAGAGATGAAATTTCGTAGCCTGCTCTACTGAACAAGTTTTTTTTAAAAAAAATGCATCATCATCATCATCATCACCACCACCACCACCATCATATTCTTGTACCCCACCCATCTGACTGGGTTGTCCCAGCCACTCTGGGAGGCTTCCAGCAAAGTATAAAGGAACACACCAAAACATCAAAGGTTGGAAACCTTTTCAGCCAAAAGGCCACATTTCCTTCTAGATAACATTCTGAGGATAATTTGCAAGTGGTGGGTGGAGCCAGAGGCAAAATCTGAGGGAAAACTCAGGTATGAAAGAACTGATGGCATATGAAGGAAAGCCAGTGAGGGCCTGGGGAGAGGTCCAAGGGCCAGATTGATAGGTCTGTAGGGGCCTGAGGTTCCCCACACCTGTTATAGAATATACATGAATTCAGACTCAGTAAAGGACCACCTTGGATCACCTTTTCACTTACTGTACCAGTCCAAGGTATTGGATGTCTGGGGACCAAGATACCTGATGGAACACCTCCTGCCTTATTGTCCTGCCCATGCATTAAAAAATTCAGTAGAGCCCTTCCTGAAGAGTGCTGTGTATACTTGCATGACTTTTTCTGTGGTGGTGCCCTTGTTAGAATTCCTGATCTATGATTGCAGTCATGGGATCGTTGTCTTTTACATGACTGTATATGTTTTGACTCCACAGAGTGGGAAGTGACGGAGACAGGATGTTTGTGTTACTGTGTTCTGTGAAGTGGGACTATTGTCCTTTGTTCTTTTTCTCTTTGCTGTCTGATGCTAGAGAGAGAGGGAGCCATGTTGCAGTGCTTCATGTGTGTTTATATGTAAATAAAGTAGATTAGCCAAAATGCTGAGTTGCTGAGGTCTGTTACGCACATGCTGAACTCCTGACAGCCCTACCTTGGAACACCCTACCTGCAGAAGCTTGACTGGTTTGGGCATTACAATTTTCCTGTGTCAGGTTCAGACTTTATTTGCCAAGGCATTTCGAAGGGCTACATTCTCCTTTGAGGGCATTTCTTTCTTTGCTTGAGCTGCTGGTTTTCATATCTGAATGCCTCCAGATAACCCTTTTGCTGAGCATTTATCCCGATTCGCTTTAACAAACCTTGCACAGTGGTTTACATAATGTCCACTCTTGGTTAAGCATTCATCCTGGTTTGCTTTGCATGAAACATATGCAGGGATTATATGATGTCCATTCCTTTACTGAGCATTTATTTTGATTTCTTTGCAGGGAGGTTTATATGTCTTCCCTTCAATCAATCGTTATTCCACCCTTTCTAGTGGATTCCCCTCCACTTTCCTTATCACCAGAGATTTTTTTGCACCAGAGGCATAACACTTTAATTCATTTTAATTGTGCAAATCTAAATTTACTGTGTGCAGTTAAATCCCTCCTACTAAATATTGGCAGTGTTGTTTTATGATTCCTAGGTATTGCACATAGAAGACCAGAGCTGGCTTTTCCTACCAATTTACAACCCAAAACTAATTTCCTAATTCAGCTGGTGGTGGTAAGGGCCTGTTGTTGTTTTTGTTGTTTGGTATGGTGATATAATCCTATCAGCATGGCTTCAGCCTACACAGATCTGTTTAATAATAATAATAATAATAATAATAATTTATGATTTATACCCCACCCATCTGGCTGGATTTCCCCAGCCACTCTGGGCGCCTTCCAACAGAATATGAAAATACAATAATCTAGTAAACATTAAAAGCGTCCCGAAACAGGGCTGCCTTCAGATGTCTTCTAAAAGTCTGGCAGTTGTTTTTTTCTTTGGCATCCAGTGGGAGGGTGTTCCACAGGGTGGATGCCACTACTGAGAAGGCCCTCTGCCTGGTTCCCTGTAACTTGGCTTCTTGCAGTGAGGGAACTGCCAGAAGGCCCTCAGCACTGGACCTCAGTGTCCGGGGAGAACAATGCACAGTCAGAAATTGGGAGTAAGGGCTGCAGTCAAGATCCAGCTTCTCCCTGTCCATTCTCAGCTCACATTCACACAATGCAATAGGGAGAAGGGCACAGCATTTCTTTGCATGTGGAAGGTCCAAGTTACAATTCTCTGCATCTCCAAGTAAAGTTGGGAGAGACCCTTGTCTGAAACCCTGGAGAGCCACTGCAAGTCAGTGCAGGCAATACCATACTAGATGGACCAATGGTCTGACTCAGTATATTTCAGTTTCCCACAATCCTAATGTAGATGCATTGCCTAAATGGCCTTTCTGAGAAGCTTAGGTATGGAGCATCCTGGGCATGCTTGCTGTTATGGTGTCCTTAAGCATGTGTGATGCACTTCAAATGAGCTTCTCCCAGGCAGGAGCATGAATTGTTGTTCTTTGGCGCTACAGTAAAGCAAGTGCATTGTCCCACTGCTGTGACATCAGTGCAGGGCACATAAATATATTTTTTATTAAGTGTGCAGTGCCCTTTAAAAAACACACAGATGCGCCACCTGAGACAACGGTTGAGTAAATGCTGAAACATCGCTGGAAGGGAACTCAAGCGGCCCTTTGTGCTGGAGAGAGGGCAAGGCTGCCAGGGAACAGCTCCAAGGGTGCAATGACCCTTCCAGCATCCTCAATCTGCATGTAATGTACATCTTAATTTCCTCTCAAATTAGACACTTGATAAAAAAAAATGTTATTATATCTGTCAAGCTGCCAGGGCTTTTTATGGGAGTGATAAACTAAGAACCGTGGCTTTACAAACCTTGATATGATGTTTCAGTACCTGGAAAACTATTTTATTGCAGCCCGGACTACTAACAAATTGCAAATACCGATTAAGCTATAAAGTTACAACAACATTAAAAAATAATGAGTGGTTATTGCATATGGAAAGAGTCTTAGACGGCAGATTTTGCCACCCAGAATCTGAGGGCCAGGACTACAAGCCAGCTGCACAGGGCCATCTGTGAGTCTCCTTATACCTCTGGCACTTCTCAAACAGGCCTAATCTGTAAGAGCAACACAGGGATCCATTGTGCAAAAGAGTAACAAACACCAAGGCTGGTATCAGGGTTGACATTGTAAGGCACCTGCCCTGGCCCATGTCTTAGAAGGGGCTCCACTGTCTATCCTTGTGAAATCCTGGACCCACTGCATTTCTCTTGATTTAACAACCTGTTCACCTGCTGTCTCTGAGCACGTAAGCCATGAAGGCCGATCCATTCGGATGCCTGGGGCACTGTGCCAGCAACCTCTGTCATCCCTCAGCCAGCCCCCCACACCTGCTTGTCCCTGGCTGTCAGCTTCCTCCTCCTAAGTACCAGTGTTGCCTTTGAAGAACTCTTCCGGGAAGAAGTTGGAGGACAACATTAGATTTAGTGGGCTCTGCCGATCAGTGGATCCGGCTCCACCTAGCCTTGGCCTCCCCTGCTTTCTACCTGATCTGTCCCAATGGGCACCAGGAATAAGGAAAGGAGCAAAACGTTCTGGGCACCTTGGTTGAGAGATGGTGCAGACTGGATTCAGAGAGAAAGGGAACATGCACAGGCACTGGCAGTGGTGTTAAGGAGGAAGCCGGCCTACTCAGGGCTGACAGCAATGGGCCATTTGGGAGGGAGAGCATGCAAGAGAGAAAGAGCAATGTTTGTTGACTAAAGACAACTTGGAGGTTCAGAGGCCTTTTCCTAGAGTCTGATGAGGAGTAGGAGGTCTGTCACCTTGCAGGAGTGCTTGCTACATTTACCTCTTTGTAAATTCTGCATGTATATTTGCAAATTAAGGGGATGTGGGTGGTGCTGTGGTCTAAACCACAGAGCCTAGGACTTGCCGATCAGAAGATCGGCGGTTCGAATCCCCGCGACGGGGTGAGCTCCCGTTGCTCGTTCCCTGTTCCTGCCCACCTAGCAGTTCGAAAGCACGTCAAGTGCAAGTAGATAAATAGGTACTGCTCTGGCAGGAAGGTAAACGGTGTTTCCATGTGCTGCTCTGGTTCACCAGAAGCAGCTTAGTCATGCTGGCCACATGACCCAGAAGCTGTCTGAGCTGAGAACAAATGCCGGCTCCCTCAGCCTATAGAGTGAGATGAGCGCTGCAACCCCAGAATCGTCCGCGACTGGACCTAACAGTCAGGGGTACCTTTACCTTTACTTTTATATTTGCTAATTAATACATTGTATAGATGCTTTAATTGTGCAATGGAACTTACAGGGATGTGTGCACAGGCATGGAATCTTTAGGGCTGTAGCCAACTAAGTTTGACTCCAAGTAGACTCAATTAAATTAATGAACCTAAGTTAGTCATGTCCATTGACTTCAGCAGAACTACTCTGAGTAGGACTAGCATTAGATATAACCTTGGTCTCCCAATTTTCTTGTCCAAATGAAACTAAATCACAGTAGGTCTACCCCTGGTGCTTATTATAGGGGAGGGATGGGGGGGGTCATCATACTACTGAGTTCCTTCTGCAATGTTTTGGGGACTTTGTTAGGGAGAGATCTCTCATATGTTCTGATCAAGCCTACAAAATATTTCCTGGCAAAGCTGGGAAATAAAATATAGGGAGTGGCTCCTTCCACCCAGCACAGTGACACTCTGGGTTTCTGTCAACAGGAGATACATTTCTCCCCTTCTCCTTTGCCACAGCATCTATTTATTACAGGAGAAATCAAAAGACAGGTGTGTGATTTACCTAGAGCCCTGCTTAGCTAGAGGGTAATATTTGTACTGTCACACGGAGCAATAATGGAAAATGTCACCCTTTTCTATTTCTGGGCAAAAGTCATCTGCGATATGTTTTCATTCTGATATTGGGGCTTTGCTGTCTAAGCCAGGGCTCCAGTCCTCCCTGATCCTTCCCCATAAAATGAAAATTGTGCTGAGCAGTCAGAGCTGTCAGAGCGAGCTTCTGTGGCAAAGATGCTGACTCCTTATGCTCATATCTGAGTCCTTGGAACATTTTGCAGGGTCAGGCCATATCCCATGACCATAAAGGCCTAGCACCATTTATGCTTCACCAAAGGGATCAGTTCATAACATCATCATTCACCCTGGCAGATGTTTTAGATTCACTCTGCATGGGCTATAGCCAGGCCAGGCCAGGCTAGGGATGGGTGAATCTGTCAGTTTCTGTTTCTCTCCATTTCTCATTTTTCCAATCTTAAGTTCTCATATTCCTAAACCAGTTTGCATCTTTTCCTCTTTTTAAAAAAATAAAAAGGCCTGCATGAAAATGTATCCTAATATACTGTAAACATTTTACAAAGCAATTTTCCTTAATACAATTATTATTATTATTATTATTATTATTATTATTATTATTATTATTATTATTATTACCCCACTCATCTGGCTGGGCTTCCGCAGCCACTCTGGGTGGCTTCCAACAATGCATTCTTATATGTTATTTTCATTAATATATGCATGAAATGGGGGCTTCCTCCTCACTCACTTCCTTGGTTGGGGACGGTTTCATCAAGCTGTGAGAAGCCACAGCAGTTTGAGTCAGGTGGAATTGTAGAATTGAGTTTGGGGTTCCAAAAATCTAACAGGGGAGCAGGCGGTGTCTCTTGAAATCAGAGATAGGGGAGGTGGTTCTGTCTTTCTGCTAGGATATTTAAACTGTGCCTCCATCTACAATCAGCCTGTGAATCTTTGACTAATATACCAAATAGTACAAAATGCCAATAAGCCACCAGTGACCTCATTCTAAAGGGAACCAAATCTGGGTGAACGTTGTGGGTTGTATCCAACACTGAGTAAGCCCATTGAAATTAGCATGGCTAACGTAATTCATTTCATTGGGTCTACTCTGAGTAGTCATTGGATGTCTCCCAGAGCTCCCATTCTGCCCCCAAGTCTTACTTCCCCGAAAACTGGGCTGCAATGTAAATCTGCTTGTGTTGTAGCAACACTTAAGAATCGTATCCTGTGAGTTGCTTTTCACTTCCCACCCTGAGCTTTCCAGGACATAGTGAGACATATTCTTTGTTAATCTGCTAACAAATCTTCCAAACCCAGTGCTGGTTGCATCGATCTGTTTTTTATATATTGCAGCAATGACATTGTAAGTGATAGATAATTTGGTCCAGGATTTCTAGCACCAGTTGGAGAGATTAGGAAATCTCATCCTGATTAAAAATTAATCTGGGCCCAAAGGCAGCAACGGGATATTTCAGCCATATTTCAGGACCATCATATCACCATAAAGGTATTATTAGAATGATGCCACAATCAAATTCCTCATTTAGGTATGGGGTGGGGAAGTGATTTGCCTTGTTACATTAGCTCAGGATGCACACACACATACTTTGAAATGGTACTCACGGTCATTTTTAATCTCCCAGTGAGACCAGATTCCTGTCACCTTCACAATGCATTTGACAGATACACTTATTGGTGACTTAGACACTGATTCAGTCATTCCTTTTGCCCCCTCTACCCATTCCTCCAGCAAACTGTCTGACTTTCTTTCTTTAAATATACTGACTCATTATTATTTACTTTAATGTTCACCCATTGCTTAATTTTTTTAAAAAAGAGAAGGCAAATGATAAGAATTTGTAACACTGCTCCAGGAAGGTGGAGGGGACAAACAGACTTGCGACATTACAGGCACTAGCCAATCAGTACGTGCAAATCCAGTTTCTGCTGTAAGCGGGCCAAATCGATCTTGAAGAGAAAACTAGTCATCTGTACATGACACGGGGAGCATGCTTCGGAAGAAGTTCAATTGCTCAAATCACGTACCCTTTGAAAACTCATTTATTTCAGACAGTTACTAATATAAGGCACAGTTGGGAACCTCACCCCGGAAAAGCCAAATGTTGCCCTTCAGGCCTTGTGGCTCCTTCCACACACCCTCTAACCCAGGGGTCTGCAACCCGCGGCTCCGGAGCCGCATGTGGCTCTTTTACACCTTTGCTGCGGCTCCGGGGCGGATACTAGCGAGGAGAGGAGGCGCATTGTGCGCCCCGACACTCCTCATTGTGGCGGGCGCTGTACTGGCTGTGACGTCGCATGGGGGCAGTGCGTGCGTTAGTCACGCACCGTCCCGACGTCACCTTCCCGCCCACTGTCAGATCGTGGCTCCGGAGATATATTTGTTTTAAATGTCGCAATGGTTTTGCGGCTCCCAGTTGTTGTTTTTTCTTTGGAAACGGGTCCAAGTGGCTCTTTTTGTCTTAAACGTTGCAGACCCCTGCTCTAACCTCAACAAACTGGGATAAAAGCTTGAATGCTTTTGCCTAGTTGGAACATGTCCTTAAACTGTAGCAATGCCTGGAGGATGGAGATATGTGTTTGTGCAGAAACCACTGGCTTTTGTGTCACCGGACTGTATCCTTGTGTCCGCCACTAGCATGTGGCTGCTGGAAGGCTGACCATGAGGGAATGTGGGCCTCAGAATGAAAAAAGCAGGTTCCTCACTGTGGCGATCACACACAGGGCCCCCGGACGTTTGACGGTATATTGACCCTGTGCCGCCACTGCGATTGCTTTTTCTGCTGCCACCACCCCGTATCTCACGGGGACACACGGAGTCCAGTCAGTTGTTAACGTAAACAAATAATTAAGTTTATTTTTAAATGCAGGAACAAGCTTATGGTTTCAGTTAGTTTTTCTTGACAGTTTCTTATTCTTATTTCCTAACAACTCCAAACTGATTATTCCAACTATCTATCTGACTCCACCTCACAATTCCTCTCACTCTCTCACAATACAACTCTACCAACCCACACCTAAACCTCCCTCTTCCTTCTTCAACTCCCAAGCCTCAACTCTCAACTCAACTGAACTCAACCTCCAACTGACTTTCAAAGCCTCCCACTCTAACTTTTATTCCCCCCTTGCATTCTCACTGGCCAATCACACCACACCTGCTTTAACCCTTTCCTTATGACCCATCCTAAGAGGCAAACGCCACACTCGCCTCTTATTTATGGGGGCGGGGGCGGGGGAAGGGTTTTGGAAGAGTAGTTTGGTTGCCAAAACATTTATTAAAATGCTCAGGAAATACTTTCATAGCATATCAATGGAAACTTTGAAACAAATGCTGTACGTTGCAAGGGAAGGGACCTTTCTTCCACACATCAGCCCCAGTTACTACCTCAGTCCAACTACAATGGGGACTAGCAAATATGTGGCAAGCCGCTGAGATGCCACCACCAGTCAGCTACCTGAATCAGTGAGAGGTAATAGACAGAATGTAGCCGATTCCATCACTGATTCCTTTTTGAGTACCTGCAGATTGCTTTTTCTTTCAAGCTTTACTTCCTTCCTGCTTCTTCTTCAGTATTAGTGTTGGAAGTTTTCTTAAGCTCATGACATCCCGGCAGCCACATGTAAATTTGTACTTAGAATGTCTTTGTTTGTCGGGATAATCTTCTATTTGTGCACTGTGCTGCAATGTGTATCCCAAACTTCAAAAGTAATACCCTCAGCAAAAGAGAAGCTGCACTACCAAATGGAAGGCAAACAAACTGATTCATGTTGCACTGAACATGATTCGAACGAATGCTTCTGAAATCCTACTCACCTCTGAATTTGAAGTTTCTGATGACCTGTTCTTGTTTTCAAAAAATTGTCATTTTTTTATTATTATTTCTGTTTGGTTCAGGGTGCTATGCACATTCAGTTTCCTGCAGCTTGCAGTTCCTTTGGTTAAAACAAATGCATGATTGCTGTTCATGAGGTGCTCTGGCAAGCTCTATAAACACATAATACAGGGTTTCTTTCTGCAGCATTAGGCCATTCCTCCATTCTACATAGTGGTCCTCATGGCTCTTGTTAGCTATATATATTAAAGGTAAAGGTAAAGGGACCCCTGACCATTAGGTCCAGTACGGCCGACTCTGGGATTGAGGCGCTCTTCTCGCTTTATTGGCCGAGGGAGCCGGTGTACAGCTTCTGGGTCATGTGGCCAGCATGACTAAGCCACTTCTGACAAACCAGAGCAGTGCACGGAAACACCATTTACCTTCCTGCTGGAGTGGTACCTATTTATCTACTTGCACTTTGACGTGCTTTCGAACTGCTAGGTTGGCAGGAGCAGGGACCGAGCCACGGGAACTCACCCTGTTGCTGGGATTCGAACTGCTGACCTTCTGATCGGCAAGTCCTAGGCTCTGTGGTTTAACCCACAGCGCCACCCGTGTCCCCAGCTATATATATTACTCAGCTATATATATTACATCAGTCTATTCTGATGAACCATTTCACCTTGTGCTTTTTTTTTATAAAAAAGGGTTACCTCCCTCCCCTCCCTTTACTGTCTTTATTCCTGCTCTGCAAATCTCCTTCCATGGCAAGATACATTTGGTTATTATTGGGCCATAGCATAAAGTGATTCCTCCTGTCATAGTGAAGCCATAGTGAAGCTGTCGGGTGGGAACCAGGAGCCAGAAGTCACAGGGTGATGAATGGGAGCTGGGAGCCGGGACTCAAGAGTTCAGAGATGCTGCCTAGGAATCAGAAACCAGGAATCATATGCTATGGAGCAGGAGTGAGAATCATGGCTCAGACTAACTCAACCAGCACAGGAATATTTTTCAAGTTCTTCTTCGAGAAATGAATGATTGGCCAGTGTCAATAGGCAGAGCCAGTTTGGAGACCAGGAACACTTTATTGCCCAAGGAATACTTTATCCTTGAGGATTAACCACAAAGGGCTTTGATTAACCCCAACAGATATTTGGTTTTTTGCTCTGTAGATTATTGGTTCTAGCCCTGGCAGATCTTAACTGAGAGTCTGTCTGATTCACCCCCGTTGTCTGGTTTCTGGCTGTAACTCAGATGCAGTAGCTTTGTATGCCCTATGGCAGTGATCCTGCCATTACTACCCATGCCAGCAAGGATCAATACCAGCAACATGGCATCTGGCCCCAGAGCAGCCTCCATGTTTGCATTTGGGAGGTCTTGCCAGCGCCTTCTCTTTCATTCATTTCCATCAAATTTGCATCAGTCTCACATGCGTACACCCCATTTAATGCTATCTGCTAAATTGCTGTGTTACAGTGTAGCTGAACTAATGATGCAGCAATTAAAAGCATTTTGGGGTTATTGCTAATAAAGCTGATCCATAAAGTTGATTAAAAACTTGCATTAGCTAAAATCACATAATTAAAGAAATGTAATAAACAAACAGGTGTAAACATTAAAACAACCAAGCATTGGAATCTTAGTAAATGCAATGGATCCTCCTTTTGTTTGTGGAAGGAAAGTGGGATGCTGGACAGAGAACTCGGTTTGCTCTCCTTCAGTGCTAGCTGATCCTGCAGGGATAATTCTGGTTACAGGAGAGGAAGGGACAATCATGTTTATAAGCCTGAATTTAGCAAAGAGAAAGGCAGCTTTCTAAGAAGCACATGAAGAAAAAGAATCCAAGGCTGAAAAAATGAGAATATTCTTTCAGAAATCCAGTGTGTACATATTGGAAACTATGACATAGGAATGGGGAACAAATTCTATTCAGTTCACAATTAAAGGCAAATCTACCTGATTTGATCTTTCTGAAACAACACACAAACTGAAACATGGCTGTCAACCAAAATTCACACTTCTCTGAATTTTGCAATGCAGTTCTCCAGCCAAGTAATGTGTACGAAGATACATAAGCTAGGGTAAAGTGTGCATAAAATGCATATATTAGTGAGACTAGCATACAGAAATCTGTTATATCAGGGGAAATTGCTTTGCAGAAATGTGTGCATTAAACAAAATTGCATTCAAAAATGTGTGTATCAGGACCAATTTGCATTAAAATGCTGATGTGTTTTCATTCACAGACTGATGTGGAGATGTGTAGAACTGAACTTAAGGAAGGAAAAATGAACAACTGAGATAAACCAACATCGAAAAAATCTGTTCTTCCAACTCCTCTAGATGTGCATGTTCTTGCAGAATGAGCAGATTGCAACGTAGGCACGAATGACTGGGAGATACCCCTATGGATCACAAGCTTCTGTATGGAAAGTACAATGGGTCTCAGCACCCAGTATAGATGAGGGAGTAGTCAATGTTGCATCCCCCAGAAGTTCTGGACTACAGCCCCTATCATCCCTGATTATTGGCCATGCTTACCGGGGCTGGTGGAAGTTGTAGTCCACAACATCTGCAGGGTAGTACGTTGGCTGCTCCCACTATAGGCACTTTGTGGTCATCTAGGCACTGTGTTTGGTTTGGTTTTGGTGGCTGTAAGCCATTGAAAATGCTGGAAGTCAACTGGAAGATAATAATTTGAACCCAAATGGCTAAGACTTGGGTTCAATATGAGTGAATGTTTGGATGGGAAGCCTTATTATTTGGTTGGTAGACAATCCCTGGGAGTTACCAATGGCAAAGATATCGGAGTTCCACTAGAAGATGTAGGAGCTCCATCGTTAGAAAAGGTTTGACTCATCTGCACTTCTGGCCAAGTCCCCCATGTCTCTTGGATGAGAAACTCTATTATCTGCTTGGTAGACAGCCACAGGAGTTTGCCATTCATCAGACATGGTAGGGAAAGACAGAACCTATGAATCATTGACAATGTAACACTTCTCCGTGCCTGACCTGAACCTCCTTGAAAGGTTAATTTTGTTCTGACCCAAATTTGAAATGCTTACTCATGTGATCTGAAGCACATTTTCTTCTGCGCACACATAGCTGGCATTTTGTTAGATTTTGGGAAGCATGTGAGAATTATTTGCTAGTGGAGGCTTTGCACCTTAGGCAATTACCGCTACAGTCTGGAAAACAAGAGCAGCAGGACTGCAGCAGGGAGGTGGGGAAAAAATCCTATCATGTCAGAATAATGAGATCTGTGATTTCAGCACTTACTGGGTCAAAGACACACACAGTGTGTTATCTGTAATGCTTTCCTTCTGACATTTGGGGAAATTGCATTTATGCAGAGGACACAAAGCAATGAAGCACAGTACTTCACTAGGGCACCGTGACAGAAGACAATCTCTCCTGGATGTGCCAGTCTCCCCTTGCTGCCCAGATCCCAGCCTTCTGCTTTTCATGAGTATGATGAAACAGAAGGAAGAGCAATCTGCAGTGAACAAAGGGATACGTATCCAGAGCATGAAAAACAGTTGAGTAGGGACATAGGAAATGGCCTTATAATGGGTCCGACTATTTGTACATCTAGTCCAATCTATTCTGGCAGTGGTTCACCAGCAGGAGTCTTTTCCAGGCTATCCTACCTGTTCCTGTTAACTGGAGGTGCCCAGGACTGATGCTGAGACCTTCCACATGCAAAACATGCCTGTTACTACTGAGTCATTATCCCCTATATCATAGCATGTCCTCTGCTGCAGATCTATGTGTATTCATAATGCTATTGTTTTGGTAGCTAAAATCATAAGTTTCCACTTATATGTTAATATTTACCAGGGGGCAATGTTCACTTTCTGATTCCTGAGTAAATCAACCATCACCATTTTTTGTCCCCCCCTTTTTTTTTTGCTTTTCGACACTGTCTTAGTGTGCGTTGCTAGAATTGTCATTCTTTAAGACTCAACCCTTATTTATTGATTATTTCATTATTGGCTCATTTCATGAGTTCATTGGCCTAATTGTCTTTCATGAACTGCCTGAAGTAGGAAAGGGTGTAACTCTGTGGTAAATAACATGCTTTGCATGCAAAAGGTCTCAGGTTCAATCTCTGGGAAAACAGCCCTGTCTGAAATCCTGGAAAACTGCTACCAGTCAGGGTAGTTCAGAGATGGGCAAACTGCAGCCACCTGGGAGCCTTAGACTGATTTCCAATGCCTTCTATAAGAGCTCAGTTCAGTTGCTGATCAAGAAGGAAAAGGGGGAGAGAGAAGGGATGGCAGAGGAAAGAGGCCCCCTTCCATTATTATTATTACTATTATTAATATTATTACTACAGTGGTACCTCTGGATGCAAACAGGATCCTTTCCAGAGCCCTGTTCGCATCCTGAGTAGAACATAACATGCATCTGTGCATGCGTAGCTCGCATTTCGCAGCTTCCGCGCATGCACATGATGCCATTTTGAGCCTCTGCACCTGTGTGAGCAGTGAAACCCAGAAGTAACGCAGTCCATTACTTCCGGGTGGCCGCAGAGTGTAACCTGAAAATGCTCAACCTGAAGCATATTTAACCCGAGATATGACTGTATTATTATTATTATTATTATTATTATTATTATTATTATTATTATCAAGGCTGACTTCAGCTTCACCCACAGTTAGGGATGGGTGGATGTGTCAGTTTCAGTTCCTCTTAGCTTCCCCATTTTTCTAGTCTTAAACTCAGTTGCATATTAATCCCACCAGCATTTTAGTGTGCAATTCTGCTAAAATACACAGGTTTGATACAGTTTTTCATAATGTACACTTTTCTTGCAAAGCACCCCCCCCCCAATTTAATGCATGCTTGAAATTTTCACTAATATATGCATGTTTTTGCATACTGTATCCTAGTAGATGCATTTTTGTACATATTACGTGGCTTCAGACCTGCACTGAAAGATTCAGAGAAGCGCACGTTTTAAAGGATGTGTTTAAAATTTAATCAGTTAACACATTGCTTGAGAATGTGCCAGTTAGGTAAGTTTGCCTTTAAATAGGAACTGATTTCTCCATCATCCTTATCCACAGCTGTCTTGCAGACCCTGAGGGAATGTGGCCCCCAACAGTAACTGAAAAGTTCACCACTCCTGGTGTACTAAATGGACTGAACTAAATGGACTAATGGACTAAATGGACTAATCGCCTTACTTGACACAAAGCTATTTCCAATGTTCATTAGCTACAGAAAGGTAAAATCGGGCTTAGTTCACACTTGTGCAAACTGATAGATGGTACAAAATGCAGCTGCCCTTCAAAACCCACAGTTCTCTAAATTTTGCTAGGAGGCTCTCTAGGTAAAGGTAAAGGTACCCCTGCCCGTGCGAGCCAGTCTTGCCAGACTCTAGGGTTGTGTGCTCATCTCACTCTATAGGCCGGGAGCCAGTGCTGTCCGCAGACACTTCCGGGTCATGTGGCTAGTGTGACGAAGCTGCTCCGGCGAGCCAGCACTAGCGCAGCACACGGAAACGCCATTTACCTTCCCACTGGTAAGCGGTCCCTATTTATCTACTTGCACCCGGGGGTGCTTTCGAACTGCTAGGTTGGCAGGCGCTGGGACCGAACGACGGGAGCGCACCCCGCTGCGGGGATTCGAACCGCTGACCATGCGATTGGCAAGTCCTAGGTGCTGAGGTTTTACCCACAGCGCCACCCGCATCCCTCAGGAGGCTCTCTACCCCCACCCAAAAAAAATGTATACAGAAAATGCATATATTCAGGGAAAGCATGCATAAATATGCATGGATTTGTGAAAATAGCATACCAAAAACGCATTACATTTGCAGAGGTGGACACTCCCCTAAATTTATATCAAGATCTCATCATGCTCAGGTTAGTGCCCTTGCTTCCATTTTCTTCTTGGGTCTCCACCCAAAGGCAAACACATGGAATGCCTCACACTTGATAATCTATTAGAACAGGTGGCTGGAGCTTTGATCTCGGCTGTCTTGTCCTCTTCTCCCCCCACCCTCACTTTGCCTCCCTGATATGCCCTGGCAGTGATGAAGTGATTGATTACCCTGCCTGAAGCATCTTACAAGGTTTGATATTTAATCCTGCCACAAAAGTGGCAACTCATGAGGGAGCTCAGGCAGGGAAGAGGTGGAAATTCAGGCTGACACACTCAATCTCTCCACCCTCTGAACATCCACAGGCAGAGATGGTTAAGTACAAACGAACTGGGAGATTGCATAGCTTGCGGGGTGGGGTGGGGGAGAAGTGGAAGAGGTTATATTGGGGGACTTCCGGGATTGCGCGAACGGGTAATGGCGGATTCTCTCCGAGCTCCGGAGGGAATCGGCTCCGTTGAGGACGGGTCTTGCCGTGCCGGCGACACGGGGACCCTTAAAAACCGCAGGCGCGGAAGCCTGCGGACTTCGTGACTCGGTGGGCACCTTAAGCGCCCTCCCCGACCCGCGAAGAGCCTTTTTAAAGGCTGCGGAGTGGACTGGGGAGTGGCGTGGTGCTGAGAGTCCATCGCTACCTCGGCGGAGCGAAGCCGCAAGCCAGGACCGAAGAGCGCTATCTTTCTTCCTGAAATTGGACTGGAAAATGTAACCCGTGAGTAGAAGGAAATTTCGGCACTAAAAGATTTTATTCTTGAATTTAAGTACGATCGGGGGGACGTGTTAAAAAGGAAGTCCACACTCCCCCCCCCACTAAAGGACCTAAAGCAAAGAGAGATCACTAGGTCGGAAAAGACGCTGGTGTTTAAATAGATAACTTTCATAAATTGGATTAAGAAGTATTTGCGCTGGAGAGGAAGAGAGAGGAATTTCAGAGGTCTTCTTTTTGGGTTGACCCCCCCCCCCTAGACCCGGGAAGTGCCCTGTGTGTGAGCCCGAGAAAAAGAACAAGGAGTTTGACAGCTGTCAAAAGAGCTGTCAAACGGGAGACTAAAGATTGGAACTGTGTTAATAATATCTTTTTGGATTAAAAGTGCTACATTAAAAGTGAACTGATTGGAAACAAGGTGACTGTGAACAACAAAGTAACGGACTGTTGGAAAAGAACTGATGGAAATCCCCCTGGAGGGAACTAAAGACATTGCAATGGCTGCAGAAGGAAAAGTATGGGCGGAGATAGAAAGAATGTTTTGTCTTGTGGGAACTCTACAGGAGCACAGTACTCTTATGACTGAACAATTGATGACCTTCAATCTTGAACTAAACAACTCTGTCGATGACACAAAGTGGATGGAAAAAAACTCTGCAGCTGCAGAAGAAAAGATAACTTTGGAGCTGGGGGAAAAAGAAGAAGAGAGAGGAGAGGAAATGCAAGTGGAAAAAACCAACCAAGAGCTTGCAACCTTCGGAAACAAAGGAAGTAAAGAAGATGACCAGTGGATTACAAATCTGCAGAAGGAGAGAAAGATAAAGGAAGAAGCCCCTGGAATAACTCGAATATTGGATTATAAAAAAACAGACATTTATGATCGGGACTTCTTCTTTAGGTTGGAGTATGGGAGACTGATTGATCCTGGCCAGAAATTGCTCTTGGCTGATTTGGAAAGAGGGAAATACGAGGGGTGGATGGCGGAACCCCCTCGAGAAGAGAAGGTCAACAAAATGGACTGCCAACAAAACTGGTGGAGAGAGACCAACTGGGGCTTAAGGGCCTCGGATGTGAGAAATCCGGGCTAAAATGGTTTCTTTTCTTTAAGGACATTGGTTTGGGAAGGGACGGAAACCGGGGAAGGGGGGAGGGGAGAGTAGAGTAGTGAAAATCTGAGATTTAGAATGGGAATATATGATTTTTGGTTTAACATTTTAAGGAGGGAATTTGTGGGAGAGAATTTAGGCCGACTCTAGAGAAAGTACTTAATGTATAAAGCTGGATAAGCAAAATTGGGCCAAGAAAAAGCAATAAACTTTAAGAAAAGACAAGAATAACATTTAAGAGACGGGAGAAAATAATTTGCTGAGACAATTAAGGAAATTGGAAGGTGGAAAGGGGGGTGTGGGGAAGTCAAGGAAAGAAGGGAATGAAAGTAAATTTATGAAATCATACGTATTTTATTGTGTCTTTTTATGTTTGTATGTCTATTAAAATGTGAAAACCCAATAAAAATTTTATAAAAAAAAAAAGGAAGAGGTTATATTGGTGTATTGGTGTACAGTGTAAGACAGAGAGATGTGGATTTGAATCCTTAAGCTGCCATGTGTGGGAGCCAGTGTGGTGTAGTGGTTAAGAGCAGTAGACTCATAATCTGGGGAACTGGGTTCGCGTCTCCGCTCCTCCACATGCAGCTGCTGGGTGACCTTGGGCCAGTCACACTTCTTTGAAGTCTCTCAGTCCCACTCACCTCACAGAATGTTTGTTGTGGGGGAGGAAAGGAAAGGAGAATGTTAGCCGCTTTGAGACTCCTTAAAGGGGGTGATAAAGCGGGATATCAAATCCAAACTCCTCCTCCTCCTTCTTCTTCATGTGAGGGTTTATTTGGGGGGAGAGGGGCTCACTAGCAACACCCCTATGGGGAAAAGTACATGTTTCCCTAAGGTGATTGCACCTAAGTTGCATGCACACCACAGTCTCTCAGCCCCACTCACCTCACAGAGTGTTTGTTGTGGGGGAGGAAGGGAAAGGAGAATGTTAGCCGCTTTGAGACTCCTGAAGGGGAGTGAAAGGCGGGATATCAAATCCAAACTCCTCCTCCTCCTCCTCTTCTTCTTCTTCTTCTTCTTCTTCTTCTTCTTCCTCACAAAATAGCAAACATTGCAGGCCAGTATCTGTCTTCCTGGCAAATTCATTCATAACTTTTGAACTGGGATTGTCTTCTAGGTGAAGTAATGCAAGTGTGCAGTCTTCTGTATTGATTGCAAAGTTGGTTTTCACTGCACCACACTGCTACTTCAGCATTGTAAGAGCCTGACAGGCACACCATGACTCCATTGGCCAATGTACCCCCTGATGTGTTTTTCAGGCCAAAGGGCACCTGCCAGCACCTGCAAGCCATACCTAACAGTGACTAAGGGATGGCCACAACCTGTCAGGATGCTGTCAGTGGCTCCCGGCTGGTTGCCCAGGAAAGTATAAAGACAAGGAAAAGTTTCTTACAGACCTTTTTTATTTCTATAGAGAGGCTATAGAACCCAGCCTCTTGGATAATGGTGCTGTCCCAAGTGAATCTCTACCTTCCCGTCTCTCCCACTTCCTCATTTGTCATTCTCATCATCTCCTCTATGGGTGTTGATACGTGTCCTCTGTCTTTGAGCTCTTTGCTCTCCTACTTTTAAGGCTTGCTGGGTTCTGGGAGATGGAGGGTCTGGAATGCTTTCTAATGACAACATGTCAGCCTGGTGTTGCTCTGGCTCTCCCATTATTTCCTAACTTTCCCCTCCTCTGCCTCTGAGCTGTGACCTCCCTCAAACCCCTATTGTAAATCTATACTGTCTTTTTCTTCCTCCTCCCTGGGAGGGTCAGGAGGGGGAGGTGGTCTCCACCATTCCTTCTTTGCCTAGTCCCTGGCACAACCCAACACTGCCTTAGGTATGTCTTGCATTCTTTCTGAAATCTTCTCACCTGCCCAAACTACATGCCAATTAGCCAAATTGAAGGAACACTACTCCTACAGACAAACATCACACAGCAGTGTGGAGTAGGTGAAAAAGAGAAAACCCAGAGCCCATTAAGTCCCCCCCCCCAATTCCTACTATGCATCTGGAAAACAGACAACTAGCCTGTAGGCCCACCCAACAAAGGGGTAGGGGAGTGGGTGTCAAATAAGGGAAATAAGGAGTTGGGTGGAGCAGGCTTAAATAGCCTGTCACCACCTCTCCCCATTGGACAAATTGCCCTCGGGCATAATGTTCTCCCTTAGGGAAGTACTAGCTCTCCTTTTCTCCCAGGGGAGGAGGGGTGTGGCAAATTCACCGCCCCAATAAAAGAGGGTAATGGCATAGTCTTTAAGCTGTCACAAGACCTTTTGTTGTTTTTATCGAAAAGCATGGGGCTGAATTCAATGTTAGTCATACTCTGAGTAAACACACCGAAGTTAATGGACTTGGATTAACATAGGCGCATTAATTCAAATGGGTCTACTTTGTGTAAATCTTAGTTGGAAACAACCTATGATGTTGCAATGTATGACTGCAACCAATCAAAATGATAAATAGCAGGGTGTAAAATGATCACCCTAACGACACCATCCGCTCTCTTGTCTTCACCAGTGACATAAAACTGCTAGCTCACCAGCACTACCAAAGCTCCCTCTCCCTCTGGTTCTTTCGCAGAGATGAAATTGACTAACAGTGATATAAAGTGTTCTTGCCTGTCTGGCTGCTGATCTTTTAGGCAATTATTTGGGAGTAATGAACACGAATGCATGACATTTAAAAACAGAAACTCTGCTGTCAGCAGGAAACTGGTGCAATTCACTGGCCCCTTAGAGAATAAGCTTAGCTTGAAATAATGTTCATTTTAGCACAGTTGTAAATTACAAGTGTGTTAGGGTCCTGAGGGGAATTATTACCATTTGGAGGGAGGTTATAGGCCTTGAGCTGTTGCTGCTGCATCTGGTGAACTCTACAAAGTGGCCGCACAGCAAAGTTTGAAAGGAAAGGAAAGGGACCTTTATAGGGTGTCTCTGGTGGCTTATATTGCTGATGTTCCACAGACACAGACAAATAACTTTCAGTGGAGAAGTGGTGAGGTTTTAAAATCTGCTCTCCCCACTCACTTTCGGTGGTTGATTCAATTTGGTTAATGAGCAGTGACAAAGTCTTGTAAGTAGGGATAAGGGGATTTCCTCTGTTTTGTTGCCTCACTGCTCTGTGAGTTCACTCTGCCTGGTGCTGCACTTCCCCCAAATTCCAGTTGAACAAGGGGAATTTCTAAGTTAATTTTGGAATTGGAGCATGTGTGGTTTTCTGATGCTTTAGGGTCCTCTCAGTTTATTTGCTTCTTTTCCTCATCCAATGCACACCAAGGCCATTTATAAAACGCCGGCTATAGCTAAAGGTGTAAGGCATCATTTTTTCGTCACATGCAGTGACGTTTCCTTCCACTGCAGTTCATCTTCTTCCAAAATCTACATCATTCACCTTGCTGTCTGCTGTGGCAAAATGACACAACTGATGTACAGGCAGCCCTGTTTAGGGAAGCTTTTAATGTTTGATGTATCACAGTATTTTAATATTCTTTTGGAAGCCGCCCAGAGTGGCTGGGGAAACCCAGCCAGATGGGCGGGGTATAAATAAATTATTATTATTATTATTATTATTATTATTATTATTATTATTATTATTATTTAGGAGATTTGGAAATGAATGGGATGGAACAACGCTATTTACATATATTACATTATTACACCCCATTCATTTTAATGCAGAGAAAACACAATGCACATGGGACATGAGGCATAATCAATTGGATATCATTTGTGGACTGAAAGCAGATTCAGCAAATATTATTTGCTGGATGAATTTCCTTTCTGGACATGGGATAAATAAGCAAATAATGACAATTTCCGCTCCCATTTCTGTTTTTATTTGGACTTCTCTGACATTCCTAGTCATAACACGGTGTCATTCTGCTACCAGTTCCCATCTTCTCTGACCGTTGGCCATGCTGACTGGGGCAGATGGGACCTTGAGTTTGAAAACATCCCAAGGGCCACTGGTTCCCCAACCCTGGGGTAAAGTTAGGAAACAAATACTTAAGGAGGCATTGCAGTTAATTCATAGCAATCAGGGCAATTATGTGTCAACAGACACACAAAGATTTCTGTTCGCACAATAATTTATAAACTACCCCCAGCTTTTCACAGGTAAAAATGAGAACAAACTTCACTACCCAATGGACTCTCCACCCCTGCTTTACACACCTACATTGGAGTAAGCCCCATTGAACTCAGCAAGGCCTTCTTTTGACTAGACATGCATAGGGATGTACTGGGAAGTGTTCAAGCAAAAGGATATACATGCATGTGCTCCAAAGATAGCCAGTCTCCATAGATTTAACATCTAGAGAGTCTGGGGAGGGAGATCAACCCTGAAGACTGGCAACTTTTGAGAAGCTGAGAAACCATGGTTGTTATAGAGCTCTTGCTTTGTATGCAGATTATGTCCCCTTCTGCCCCTATCATCTCTGGTTAAAAAGGATCAGGGAACTGGTGACTAGAAAGACCACTGCAAATACTGGGCTGGACAGATCAGTAGTAGAGCATGGTATAATAGGAGCTGGGAAAGTTTGTCCTTCCAGATGATGGCGAACTATAACACCCATCAGCCCTAGCAAGCATGGGATGGTAGGAATTGTAGTTTAACAATGCCTGGAGGGACAATGGTTCCCCACAACTGTCGTATAAAGCACCTTCTTATTTTCTAACTTAAACAAGTCCCAAGTAGAAGCAAAAGAAAAGGAAAGGGGGGGGGGAATGGAAAACAAAGGTCAAAAATAGGAACATTGATTTCTGAGAATGTTCAAGAGAAAATAATAGAATTATAAATTTGCAAGGAATCTTGAAGGTCATCTCATCCATTCTCTTGCTCTATGCAGGATCTACAATGTAGAAGACAACTGTTGTATCCTTGACAGATGGTTGCCCTGTCTCTGCTTAAATATTTCCAGTAAAGGACAGGCTACCACCTCTGAGGGCATTTCATTTCATTGTCAAACAGCTGTTACTACTGGAAGTTTAACTGAAATCTGCTTCCTGTATCTTCCATCCATTCATTTTGGTCCCACACTCTAGTGCAGGGGTCAGCAAACTTTTTCAGCAGGGGCCAGTCCACTGTCCCTCAGACCTCGTGGTGGCCCGGACTATATTTTGGAAAAAAATAAAAATGAATGAATTCCTATGCCCCACAAATAACCCAAAGATACATATTAAATAAAAGCACATATTCTACTCATGTAAAAACACCAGGCAGGCCCCTCAAATGACCCAGAGATGCATTTTAAATAAAAGGACACATTCTATGCATGTAAAAACACGCTGATTCCTGGACCATCTGTGGGCCAGATTTAGAAGGTGATTGGGCCGGATCTGGCCCCCGGGCCTTAGTTTGCCTACCCATGCTCTAGTGAAATAGCACAAATCTGTCCCAACTTCTGTGTGACAACCTTCTAGATACTTGAAGAATGTTGTCATGGGTCTCTTTAATCTTCTATTCCTAGCCTAAATATATCCATCTCTTCCAACCATTCCGCATAGGATTTGGCTTCAGGCCCCTCCTCATCTTGGCTAGTCCCCTCTGGATAGGCTCCAGTTTGTCAACATTAAAATGTGACACTCAGAATTGCACTCCATTTGTGGCCTAAGCAGTATGGGCCTATTCTGGGTGCATAGAGTTGAATGATATGTAACTTCCTTATCATGAGTGAGAGTTAAAAAAAGAAGAAGTTGTATACAAAACACAGGAACATAGGAATGTTGCTTATACCAAGTTGGACCAATGATCAATTTAGCTTAGTATTTTCTATAATAGGAATGAGGAATCTGCAGCCCTCCAGATGTGGTTGGATTCCAGCTCCCATTGGATTCCAGCTCCTATTATTCCCCACCATTGGGCATTCCAGCTGGAGCTTACTGCAGTTCAAGTCAAACAACATCTAGAGGGCAACAGATAAACCATCCCTGGTCTGCACTGAGTGGCAGCAGCTCTGAATGGATTCAGGTGGGAGACATTCTCAGCAATACCTGGGGATGTTAGCGATTGAATGTGGGACCTTCTACATGCAAAGCAGAGACTCCACCACTGAGCTGTGGCCTTTCCCCCAAACACTACCACGTGTATGCTCCTGCCAACCTAGCAGTTCGAAAGCACGTCAAAGTGCAAGTAGATAAATAGGTACCGCTCCGGTGGGAAGGTAAACGGCGTTTCTGTGCGCTGCTCTGGTTCGCCAGAAGCGGCTTAGTCATGCTGGCCACATGACCTGGAAGCTGTACGCTGGCTCCCTCGGCCTATGGAGCGAGATGAGCGCCGCAACCCCAGAGTTGGCCACGACTGGACCTAATGGTCAGGAGTCCCTTTACCTTTACCTTACCACATGTATGAACCAGCCTCAGCACTGTGCTAGGTCTCTTCAATGATCTTCAGAGGAGACCGAAATAATCAATTCACACGCCTCCTGCTTTCCTTTGTCATTGAAGTTCTTCTGCCAAGGTGCTTCTCTCCTCTTGTTTCCCAGTAACATCCAGGGCCCTGCATCTGGTGCCAAATTGAGTTGTAGATGTGAATTATTTAGAGGCATCAGTACAATATTGTTGTATCACTAGCAGAGACTATCAACTTGCAGCCTTGGGGGCTGCCTCGGCTGCATACTCCATCACTATTCTCGCTCATGAATAATGTACGAGCAGAATTACTCGGCATGTAGAGAATTCATACCCTGAGAAAACAAGGTTGCCCCAAAATTAATTTTCCATACTAAAAGAGCGACAGAAAATCAATTAATCGCGTATTATTCTATACTGAGACAGAGTAAGGGAAACAGTGGGAATGGCTGTAGCTATACATCAGCAAATGCTGTATTGGCAGAGTGCTTTGTGGGGCTGTGAGTTAGAGCCAGCTACAAAGGAGGTAAATATATTCCAGCCAAGGCTCAGGCTGTGGAGTTCACAGCACAGCCAGCTGAGCTTTCATTCTCCCTCTTGGCTGTTTGTCTGTGTACAACAACCGTCTGCTGAGGCCAGAAGGGTTCCTTATTTTCATCTTCTTTTACCACTAGTGGGCTCACACTGCTTCCTTGGAGTGAGGATGCTACGAGAGGCATTCTGAGTTTTGTTGGATGCCACCATCACTCAATTCCTAGAGAAGCCCTCCGTAAGAATTAAAAACAAAAACTGTCAGCGGCACAAGGGCAGAGCTCATGCTCTGTGCAACAGAATAAATGGGCGTAAATCGGACACCAGAGACGGTAATACAGTGGGGGAACCTGTCAAGGTAGAACAGCGATGAGGGACCGCCACCTGAAGCCCTAATTAGGCCCACGAGTCCTGCCAGCCCATTCTAGCTGAGTCATTCCCCCCTGTCAATCAGATGAAACGGTGGCCAGGCTGGGCCAAGAGAGGCTGATTGCTGGGGATTCAAATCACCGCATCACCTGATATGTCTACCTGACAAATTTTGCCTGCATAGGGTAGGGGAGATACAGTGAGGGAGAAAAGTATTTGATCCCCTGCTAACTTTGCCCATTTGCCCTCTGATGTAGAAATGACCATAATTTTAATGGTAGGTTTATTGTAGCTGTGAGAGACAGAATAACAACAGGAGAACCCCCAGAAATCCAGAAGACAAAAGTCAGAGATTGATGTGCATTATAATGAGTGAAAGAAATATTTGATCTTAATCCCTTCGAAAATCTGTGGAGGGAGCTGAAGGTTCAAGTAGCTACACATCAGCCTCGAAATCTTACTGACTTGGAGAGGATCTGCAAAGAGGAGTGGGACAAAATACCTCCTGAGATGTGTGCAAACCCGGTGGCCACCTACAAGAAACGTCTGACCTCTGTAATTGCCAACAAGGGTTTTGCCACCAAGTACTAAGTCATCTTTTGCAAAGGGGTTTTCCGGTTGTTATTCTGTCTCTCACAGCTACAATAAACCTACCATTAAAATTATGGACTGGTCATTTCTTCGTCAGAGGGCAAACGGGCAAAGTTAGCAAGGGATCAAATACTCTCCCCCCCTCACTGTAAGGATCTGGCCCTGTGGCCGGATCCCCTTCCCTATCCTGCGTGTAGACAGTACTGAGCTAGATAGATCAATGGTCTGACTCAAGGAGCACGGCTGGCTCCAGGTTTGGGAGGGCCCTCAACATAGTGCCCTCTGTTAGGCCCCTTACTAAATTTGTGGTCCCTCAGTGGGTTGGGCTTACCTGTCGGCAGGTGGCAGCAGTGGTGTGCAGCATCCCTACAATTAGTGTAGGCTGACCACCATTTTCATTTGCCACAATGAGCATAATAAGAGCTTGCTGGGTCAGCCCCATGGCCCATCTAGCCTAGCAGCTTGTTCTAACTGGCCAGCCAGATGACCGTGGGATGCCAAAAAGCAGGACACTCCTCATTTGAGATTCTCATTAAATGGCATTCAAAGGCATACTGCCTCCATCAGTGGAGGTAGAAAATAGCCACTGCAGCTAGGAGCCCTCAATGTAGCATTGCTTTGGATGCATTATGGATAATCCATTCGGCATTGTCAGGGCATTGAGGGCCCAGCAGCTGCTAAACGATGCAGTGAGCTGTTGCCAGGGCTAGCCAGAACTTTCACACCTATGCAGCATCCTGCTACCATCTGTTGCATTAACAAGAAAAATGTTCAGGGTGATGTTTATCACGGCAGCATCACAAAAGCAAAGCAAAATTGCAGCAGTGAATCAGAGCTGGAAGGGCTGGTCTGCATCCTGGAAGGGCTTCTACAGGCCTTATGTCAGGCACCTCCAAACTCGGCCCTCCAGCAGTTTTGGGACTACAATTCCCATCATCCCTGACCACTGGTCCTGTTAGCTAGGGATGGTGGGAGTTGTAGTCCAACATAAGCTGGAGGGCAGAGTTTGGGGATGTCTGCCTTATGTGGACAAGCAAGGGGTTTATTAATCTATATAATTTAGTCATCCATATTCATTTTTTTACCTATTTTATCTGCGTTACAATGATAATTATTTGTACATGTAATTTTTAAATAGTTTTGTGGGTTTTAGCTATGCTTTACAAAAATTATTTAAGTGGTTTATCCATCTTTCTAGATAGATGTATAAAAAATATTGGAGTCAACGGGGAAGATTGACATCACAAAGCACTCTTGATATCAGTGGGATGTGAGGAACAGCTTTGCAGTATCGCAATTGCTGCCTTTGCACCACATTGCGCTGTTAGCTCAAACCCCGGATTACAAATTGGTCAGGCCCATAGCCCAAACAGACCATAGGATACTAACTATCTGGCAAAGGTCTCTTTGTATGTGCAGCAGCAGCAGCAGTAATGTGTGGCTGGAACTCATCCGATAATGTCTCACCACTAAGGAACAGCAGTTCTTTTGCAGGCAGATTGTGAGAGCAGATTCGGCGAAGCAGCATTCTCCTTGCCAAAGTGACTCAAAAAAGGCCCTTTCCTCCTTTGCAACTCACCAAGTGAATTGTTTGCCATCTGCAGGGCGATGGAAGCAGAGTTCTCTGCTTTGGAGCCAAGGCAGTCTGCTCAAGCTGAGGTAAGGCAGTATCCAGGCAAGTATGGAAGTGCTTAAGGAGCGTCAGCTGAATCCTCCAGTTCAGCAGACATGAAAGAGAAGACACTGTGAATGATTTATGGCGCGCCGGGCAACTTGACAGTCGTACTGTTTGAAACCAGTGTCCTTTGGCTTCAGCACTGACAAGGGGATCGCTCAGATTAATGGTCTGAGGGAGGAGCAGATTTATAGCCCAGCAATGCCAAGTCTCTCTCGCTCTACATGCTTGCTCCCCTACTCCTCCCTCTGCTTCCTTGCATTGCCAAACCACCAGATGTGGATCAAGGAGGGACTTTTGCTTTTAGAAGGTGCTGCTGAGATGCTAAACCTTCAAAAAGTATTATTAGATAGCAAATCTTTAGCGAGCCACTAGAAACAGGCTGGAAGAGGGGTTTGTCAGTGTGGTGCATTCCAGGTTGCACTACAGCTCCCATCAGCCACAGTCAGCATGGCCAGTGGTCAGAGAGGATGACAGCTGGAGTCCAACAACATCTGGAGGCACCACATTGGCTTAGGGGCAGGAGAGTATCTCTGTTTCTCATTTTACCAATCTGAAATTCATTTCTTCACATTTCCATGTCAGGTTGTGATTTATTATTATTTCAAAGCCCTAGTTATGCAATTTTGCCTTATATACATATTTTTGCAAATCAGTTTCCCCCATGCTATTTTGCAAATCGATTTTTTTCATGCTATTTTTGCTAGCAGATGCAGTTTTGTGCACACTGTACCCTAGCATTTGCATTTTTGGACACATCATTTGGCTGGAGAAGCACGCTGCAAAATCTGGAAATGTGCAAATGAGGGATGGCTGTGTTTTGGTTCACATATTGTTTGACAAAGTGCAAATTAAGAAAGTGTGCCTTTAAATGTGAACTGGCTCTTCCCCATCCTCATGTTGGCTAGAGCCAGACCTGCTCATGTCTCCTGTAAGGCTCTTGTCTGCCTTCCATTAAAGTCACCAAATTATGTATTTCTTCCTACCTGGCTTGCCTTTGGCTTACTCATTCTCTCATCATATTTCATGGCAATGGACAATCATAATATTTGCACAGATTTACAATAGGGCTTCATCAGAATTAATGTGTGGAATGAATTAATTTCTGGAAGTTGCCAAGTTGTAGCGATGGCCTCTGCTTTTGAAGACTTTAAGTAAGGGATTGGACAAAGCCATTATTTATATAATTTATAGAGTGCTTAATATATAAAGGAAACTCTTGAGTAGTTTATATGAACTACATTCAGGGAAAAAATATAAATTCCTTATAAAAGTACAACAATGAAATAAAACTTTTAAAAGGCTGGGGCATTCTGCATATCAAACACAGACACTTCCTCTGTGCCAGACTTTCCATTCTTATTTAAGGTATTTATAGGATACTGCTTTTCAGGCGTACCATGCAAAGTCTTTTACATAAAAGAATTAAAAGCATCAGTTTTTAAAATATACAGTTATATTGAGGAGAAGGCTTTTGTCTCACCACAAGGAAGACAGGGACAGCTATCTATTGTGAATAGGCTTTTGTAACTACTTGGGCCTAATACCATTTAGTTCAACCGCTGCTTTCTACTTTATTAAACATCCACTTATCGCCTATGGGTTTCATGTCTGGATGCTGGAGTGTGAATGTCCAGGTTTGGTTGTCATGCGTTAATTTCATTTCTTCCTCAGGTGCTTTCATCCATTTATTGGCTTTCCCTTCTGGCATTTGTGAAATGCCTTCCTGTGATGGCGATTCAAATGACCTGATGGTGTGAACTTTGTAGAAAAAAACAAACAGGTGGTTTGCTTTTGTTTTCTGGGAATGCTCTTGATCCTGCGTTTCACTTGGTTGCATGCTGATTCCGGTTACATGTCCTCCACTGTCAGTTCAGAGTGTCAGTAGCTTCTGCTGAATTTTTTTTGCTTGTCACAGCCACATAATTTTTCAAACACATCCTTTCTTTCCATGACATACTTGACTGTGTATCTTGGGTAGTCATCTATGAAAGTCATCATGTATCTGTTGCCTCCTGCCAGGACTTTCTTAAGCATATGTGGTGCCGGGGTGCAAAGATCTGCCTGGTGATGCCCCCCCCCCAGGTTGCCCAGTCCCAGGCATGCAGGAGGGCGGAGCTGGCCAGCCGCCTCAGGGTCTTGCTGGCTCGGTCACCCCTGAACTTGCGGCGCAGAGCTGCCCATAGTAGAAGAGTCCGCTGCGGTGTTCTGACCGATGGGCGGGCTCTTCCCCAGTCTTGACTCTCAGGCCCCGGACTCTCAGCCTGGTGCCATTAAGAGCCCGGCACCCGTGTGCCCCACACCCCTATGGGTAAGACGGCCCTGTCTCCTGATGTGGATACCTTGACAGAATGGCACACATCACTGTGCATGAGCTCAAGTGGTTCTGAGACTCTGGTCTGGCTTGGCTTGAGTAGTGATGCTCTTTCAGTTTTGGCTGTGATACAGCAATCACATCGCATGGTCATGGGACATGAAGATCCCTTAAGATCCTTTGTCAGCTGTTGTCTTGGTAGTTGTTTCATGTTTCTGGGTGTCTGTTGCCCAAGCGTCAGTGCAACAGGTGAATGAAACTATCATGTTGCTCTTGCTTTTTCTTTGACTGTACTTAGGCAATACAGGTGCTCATCTGAAATTGCTCCGCAAGTTCCATTACACTGGAACTTGATGGTGAGCATCCTAATGCCAAGTGCTTAACTAATGGGATCCCTTCTTCCAAGTTGGGAACATATAACATAAGAGATGTGTTCTGGAGCATAGAACTGGATCATGACACAGAGAAATACGAACAGCTTAAGAACAGCACAGCATGCCATGGTACATGCAATGTTAGGAGTATCATTAAAAGATAACTGAATACAATCAAAAGTCCGGGATGCAGCGGAAAAGGCTGCCAAGTTAAAACAGACATATGCAAGACATGTAGTATATGGTCACTTGTGGTGTGTAGATGATCTAAAACAGCAGAGTTTATGTGGATGCTGCAAGTTAACAACCGAGAATGCTGTTGAAATAAAAAAAATTAAATTAAATTAAAAAATTGTCCAGTAGCACCTTAGAGACCAACAGAGAATGCTGGTGAGAACTTAGGAGATGTGTATCTAAAGATGGATGTGAAATGTTGTAGGAGAAGAAGATGATGAAGAACATCCACTGTCACACCTGCAGATGTAAAGCAGTAGAGCTATGTGTCATGAGCATATTGCTGACAATGTACTCCAAAGCTCCAGATGACCCAACTCAGCGGTTTCATGTAGATGTTAAACAGCATGGGGGATAACATTGAACCTGAGCAACCCCACACTGAAGGCTGCATGAGACTGAAAAGCATGCATCACCCACCTGAAACAACCATCCAAATAGAAGTGGAATCGCCGCAAAGCGATACCACCCACCCGTAACTCAGGCAGCCACTCCAAAAGGATGCCGTGGTCAATGGTGTCGAACGCCAGTGAGAAGCTGAGGAGAATTAACAAGGACACATTTCCCCTGGCAGAGGTAATAACACAGGGCAACCACAGCAGTTTCTGTGCCAAAACCAGCCCCAAACCCCAACTGAAATGGATTTAGAAAATACTCCATGCAGCTTGTCGTGGTTCAAAAGACCTTGTCTGGTTTTGTATATTTGTTTTGTTTCTTTGCAGTGATGCTAGTTAGATGCTTGCTTCATTTTTCATGTCTGTCTTTGTAAAGAAGTTTCTACCGCTGGTCACGTGACTTGCTGCTCCAGAACTTATAAACCAGCCATGGGATAAGTTTCCTTGTGCCCCTTCAAAGCATCTACTCCACTTTTTTGTAATAGTGGTTTCACTCCTTGTGACTTCGGCCCTTTGCCTTGGTGTCTGGTCAGAGCATTTTTGCTGTTCTGCTTTCCATATGGAGCTGGTGTCCCTTCATGCACCTGAAGCATGCCTTCCTTTCCTTCTCCTGCATCTTAAGGCCGGAGCTTTTTAGTGCAGCTTCCCTAACCTACACACATATAAAAATGCTGTAAAAATACTTTTTTTAAAAAAAAGTTTTGAAAAATATATTGGATTTGCCATAGCTCACCATCGCCCTCTTGTGCCACATTTGTATATTGCACTTTACAACACACTTAAAACGTTTTATTTGCAGCTGTATAGCTGAGTCCCTGTTACCGGCTGTCCTGCATAATCTTCTTCCTGCGTTCACCCATCAGTCTGCTCTTCACAAATGGCAGTGTATGGTCTGCTTCAGGTCTTGTTTCTAAGGCGTTTATAAAGACACCTTATGATTCAGGCAGGCTACAAAGTAGAAAGGCTGCTACATGGCTGTCCTTTATGCTTTCCCCCATACAATGCAATGCACTAACACTCCCAACACTGTGTTTATGTGGTCTTGCATTTTCGATCCTTAACCAAGTCTCATTTGACATAGTTTTATTAGGATGATGAGCTTAGTGTTCAAAACCACCTTACTCATTCTTTCACATGGTCTCTGAAATGAATCCTACATGTTCTTTGCTGTGGCCTCATTCCTTATGTAGATTAGCAATCTTCCACTGGTAAGCTCACTGTTGCCCTTGCCTGTCTATTTTTCTTGTCCCCTTTCTGGGGGTCTGCTTCTGGCCTCCCTGTGTTATTTGCCTCCCATAAGTCAACCTTGTAAAGCAGTGGTTCAGCTTTAAACTTCCATATTTGATCATTCCTCTTTTTTCCAGCTTAGTTACTAAAAACTCCAAGCTGCTGGCCATGTTTTCCCCTTCCCTTTACTTCACCCCAATTCCCTTTTAAGAGAGATGACTAAGCCATTTCTTTTTCTCCCCTCCCTTTCCTAGATCCTAGAAAAGGATCTAGGAGTCTTGGTTGACCACAAACTTGACATGAGCCAACAGTGTGATACGGCAGCTAAAAAAGCCAATGCAATTCTGGGCCTCATCAATAGGAGTATAGCATCTAGATCAGGGGTCTGCAACCTTTAAGACAAAAAGAGCCACTTGGACCCATTTCCGAAGGGGGAAAAAACTGGGAGCCGCAAAACCATTGCGACATTTAAAACAAATATATCTCCGGAGCCGCGATCTGACAGTGGGCGGGAAGGTGACGTCGGGACGGTGCGTGACTAATGCACGCACCGCCCCCATGCGACGTCATAGCCAGTACAGCGCCCGCCACAGTGGGGAGTGTCAGGGCGCACAATGCGCCTCCTCCCCTCACTAGTATCCGCCCCGGAGCCGCGGCAAAGGTGTAAAAGAGCCACATGCGGCTCCGGAGCCGCGGGTTGCAGACCCCTGATCTAGATCAAGGGAAGTAATAGTGCCACTGTATTCTGCTCTGGTCAGACCTCACCTGGAGTACTGTGTCCAGTTCTGGGCACCACAATTCAAGAAGGACACTGACAAACTGGAACGTGTCCAGAGGAGGGCAACCAAAATGGTCAAAGGCCTGGAAATGATGGCTTATGAGGAACGGCTAAGGGAGCTGGGCATGTTTAGCCTGGAGAAGAGGAGGTTAAGGGGTGATATGATAGCCATGTTCAAAAACATTAGGAAGAACTTCCTGACAGTAAGAGCTGTTTGACAGTGGAATTTGCTGCCAAGGAGTGTGGTGGAGTCTCCTTCTTTGGAGGTCTTTAAGCAGAGGCTTGACAACCATATGTCAGGAGTGCTCTGATGGTGTTTCCTGCTTGGCAGGGGGTTGGACTCGGTGGCCCTTGTGGTCTCTTCCAACTCTATGATTCTATGATTCTAATGATTCTATGATTCTTTCTCTAATCTCAAGATGGTTCTCCAGAAGCTCCTGTGATGGCAAGTTAGGGGAGGAAGCAGATGCCAATGGAATACATTTTCCCTGCTGCTTTTTCTCCCCCCTCCCATTCTCTCAGGGCAAGATGCTGTTTGCTCTGTCAGTCCACTCCACAGATTTTAAGATGGGGTTGTTTGGACAGCTTGTCCTGGAATCTGGAGCTGGGTTAGATAACTAAAAACTCTTCTTCACCTGCTTGTGTGTTCCAAAATGGTTTTAAAAGCACACCAAAGCAATGAGTGCCTCAGGCCAGCTCTGGTCAGAACGATTTCTTGTGATTCCCATAATTGAAATCTATTAAGGGTGACAGAAAGAAAGCAAAGGTTTAAATCCATGCATCTGTATTCAGTGCCCTATCGTTACGATGGCTCCTTTCTCCGGTCTCCCCAGCAGAGCTACACATGATGATTCCAGAAAAGAAGAGGAGTGGGAGGAGACTAAATTTGGCTGAAGTATGGACCAGGATCTTAAAAACACAAAAACCCTGGGCAGGCTGCTGTAATCCATCCTCTCCATTTTCAACAACCGTAAAGGGTATCTTAAACTAAAGGTCAAGCATCACATTCAGAAATATTACCCTGGTTGGGCTACACCACTTCAGATAAAGAAGGCACATCTATCCTAAATACTCTGCATGCAAAGCAAATGCTCTACTAGTGATCCACTCTTGGGTTATGGAATAGGAAGGAAGATATCAGATGCTATGTCTACCTAACCCAAGATTCAGTGATACAGTTAGGGAATCTTAGACTTTGGACTTCATCATTTTATGCCCCCATCCAGCTCTTTACATGACAATGTGTTTTACTTCAAAATGCACACAGGGACCATAGGGTACTCCCTTTTACTGAGCCAAGCCGTTGGTTCATTAAGTTCATTGTCTGCATTGACAACCATCAGCTCTGCTGTTTAATATTAGGGTCTCTCCCAGCCCTATGCAGATATGTCAAAAATAAAACCTGGGACCTTCTATGTTTAATACGATACTTTAGTTTCCTATTAATTTTGTGGCTTTCAAAGTACATTTTGCATTCGAGCTTCTTTTGCAATGTTTTATTTGGTGTCTTAATGTAGGTTGTAAACTGCTTTCTTAAAAATTATAAAGGGGTATATAAATGAAAGGAATAAATGTGACGAAATGAATAAATTTTGCATGCAGTGCAGATGTTCTGCCATTGAGCTCCAGAAGCTCCCTGCTTCATTTGGAGGCCTTTGGGCTCATTCAACTGACCAGGGGTGCCATCTTGAATAAAATATGGTGGGGGCCCACGCAAGCCCTGCCCCGCATATCCAATCACATGTTGCTGTGCACACACACCATTTGAATGGGAATGCCCATCAACTTTGTGGAGGCCCAGCCCCCTCAAATACTTTATTGCCGGGGTCGAAGCCCCCACGACCCCTATGAGTTGGCTCCTACGTAACTGACTGAGGCCTCCGCCGTCTGTGCTGAAGTCCTGCCTAGAGTGCACCACTGCCAGTACTGTCTACTCTGACTACAACCACCCCTAAAATCCAATTCAAAATCAGAACCACAAAAAGAACAAGAACAATGATTGATCAAAAGTCTGGGGAAATAATTAACAGCAAAAAGATGGCCAACAGTCAGGGATGACGGGCGTTGGAGCCCAACAACAAGTGGAGAGCCACAGTTTCTCCATCCTTGGTTCAGATAAAACAACCTGCCCTCCCCAAGCAGTATACTATACATTACATGTTTTCTGTTACACCAAGTAAGATGTTGATTTGGTTAATTTCTTTAGCCTTGAGGAAAGTCTATTTATGGGCAATTCTGGGAAATGTGCTGTGTTTGGGTTATGCGGATAAACCCGAGGAATGTTTTGATGCATGCATTCTATACCTCTATAAATATACAGAAAGGAGCCCCCTATACGATATCTGTTGATATACTGTGTGATATTTTTCGATGCATATAAATAAGTAGGGCTGTGTTTAGAGTAGAAGTGCCTCAAAGTGAGAGGAACGCTGGCGGGTTTGGCAAAGGAGATAGTGCTGGAATCAGAAATGTAAACTGTTTAGGAAAAGAAAATGGTTCTGTCAAATGCAAGGAAAAGGTGGCTTTAGAGAATAAACATCCTCCAGAGAACTAATCACTTTTGTAACTTTGGACTGGTTCACAATACAGAGATATATATATGTACCCCAAGAGCAGCAACCACAAGCGTCTCTAGGAATAACATGTGAACCAAGCAATCAGGGATGGATAGCAATGGCAGCAATTCCTGTGATTGCTGTCCCTAGGGGGCAAGCAGGGTGTGTGTGTCTGTGTGTGTGTGTGTGTGTGTGTGACAGTGATCACAGGGATTGTGTGTGTGTGTGTGTGTGTGTGTGTGTGTGTGTGACAGTGATCACAGGGATTGCTGCAAGCTATTGTCTGGTTCCCATATTAAAAGTGTGACAGCTACACATTGCATTCCCTATTTATCAGGAACAAACCTGATTTTATGCTAAGCGCCCCTATTTTCTGCTTCTAAGTCAAAATGAAAATTTCACCATCATCCTGAAAGGGGCTTAATGTTTTCCTCTCTACTCCATGTGAGGACACAAAACACACCACCCATTCCCTTGCTCTTCAAGATCAATTCTACTGCCCTCAGAAATTCAGGGTGTTGGTGGCCCAGGAGAAAGCGTTCATTGTGGCAGCCCCTAAGTTGTTGAATTCCCTCCCCACAGATGTGTGTATGACACCTTCCCTATCCAGCTTTCGGGGAATGCTGATGATGCATTTCTCTTCCCTAGTCGTTGACTCTTGAAATGTGTGTTTTCAGGACCCAACCTATTCCTGTGCCTGTTATTTGTTTGCACCTGGTCTATCTAGTCAATTACTCTCTTTCTTATAGTGGCCATCCAGATCTCTACTGGAAACCCACAAACTGGAGCTGAGTGCAATACTACGCTCCCACTTGGGTCCCCCAGCAGTTGGTATCCAAAGATATGCTCTGTTCCTGAAGGTAATACTTGGCCATTGTAGCCCATTTTAAAGCCAACAAAATCCTTAGCTTAACTATGAGCCATGAATAATTACTTTCTTTTGTCTTTCTTGAAATGTTCACTTCATTTTGTGTCCCCCATTCTAGTATTATGGGTGAAGGGGGAAAATCTTCTCCCTCTTCTCTTTTGCTGCACCGTGCATAATTTTACATCATGCTTTCTAACTCACCAATTTCCTGCAAGAATACAGGCATGTGTGTGTGATTACTCTGTTGTAAATTGCCTTGGGACATTTCTTAAGAATGGTATAAAAATATTTAAAAGAAATAAACATGGATGTGTGAATGAAAACCCTGCTTGATTCAAAATCCTTTGAGCATACGCACCACAATAAAGGAATGAGACTATGGCTAGATTTCCTGCTCACTCGAAACCCAGCCAACAGTTAAGATTCTCATTAGGATTTAGGAGTTTATGGAGTTCCTTCATTCTGTCCTCACATTGTGGGAAAGAGGACAGAGGTTATACTAAATTAGAAACCAAAATGTCCCCTGAGGATGCAGCAAAACTACTCACATAATAGTTTGTTCAGTAAATATTGAAAGGCTTCTGATTTAAAATGACAGCAGGAAAATAATGAGTGAAATTAGCAAAGAGGTCTTTCCTGAAAAATGAAGAAGAAACCAAAGCAAAATAGAGTTCTGTCCCAAAGCCATATGGCAGTGATGGGGAACATGCAGCTCTCCAGATGTTGTTGAACTAAGCCCCCATCATCCCTGACCATTGGTCATGTTGGATGCAAATGATGGGAACTGAAGTCCAGTAGAAATATAGGAAGCTGTCTTACAACAGGTTAGACATTGGTCAATCTAGCTCAGTACTGTCTAGACTGACTGGCAGTGGACCTCCAGGAATTCGTGCAGGGTTCCCTCCTCCTACCTGGAGATGCCAGGGATTGAAAGTGGGATCTTCTGCGTGTAACGCAGGTGCTCTACTTACTGGATGACAGCCCTGAGAGATGTTGGGCCACAATTTCTCCTATTTCCCCTATGGATAGGGGTAGGGGGGAGAACAGACTTGAGTGTTGAAACAAACAATGGCGAAAAGTGGCCACTTTTTAATCACTGTCTACTCCAATTTTACTGTTCTCTCCCAATTAAGGTTTCAAAAGGGTGAAGAGGTGAGAAATCAGATGTGCTGAGAATGGTAGGCAACTGGCCCACCCAGAAGAGGTGAAACCCTGGAACTTACTAGTTGGAATTCTCAGAGGCAGCTAACTGGACAAAAGTGATTCACGGCAGTGAGAAACTATCGGGCAATTTAAAACATTTTTAATCCCCCACCCAACCTCCTCAAAGTTCAGGGAAACTTTCAACATTTCAGTGCAAAGAGGCATTAAGATCACTGCAGTGACCCAGCATCTTCCAGAGTTCTCCACACCCTGATGTACCTTTACCAGGAATGTCTGAATACATTTTTTTTGCTTCGCTCAGTTTCTCATTATTGCAAACAGTAGTTCACTTCTTATCTCCACACTGGTTTGTGGGTATATTTAGATGTTTAGAAAGTCCTTATGAAGATTTGCCAGCATTTCAGTGGGCTCCCCCAGTCATTCCTTTTTTTTAATATATAATATTTATTAAAGGTTTTAAACAATGTAACACCATACACATACACAACCCAAAAACAATAAGAAAACACCATCACCAAGATAAAAAAGACATACAAAAAGGAAGGACAGCAGACAAAAAAAAATCATATAAAGAACATAAAAGATGATTCAGTTTCATAAACCCAATTTCCATAACCCTCTTTTTCGACTCCCTCACATCTCCCTTTTCTGCGTTCCCGATTATAAAGTCACGTTCAGCAATACATCACCTTCTCTCAAAACTTGTTTTAAATTGTACGTTTCAACTATTATGTCTCCAATTTTACCCTATGTTGCAAATATTTTGGTATTAAACTTGACATAATATTATTGTTATTCAAATTTCACCTTTGCTCTTATAATTCAAATTATTTTCATGCTCCTTTTAGCTACGTCACTAATGCCATATTGTCTATATGTCCTGCATCATTCTAACATTCATACAGTTTGCAATGCTTTTGCAAATAGTCCTTAAATTTCTTCCAGTCCTCTTCCACTGTCTCTTCTCCCTGGTCTCAAATTCTGCCAGTCATTTCTGCCAGTTCCATGTAGTCTATCAGTTGTGTCTGCCATTCTTCCAGAGTGGGCAAATCTTGTGTCTTCCAATGTTTAGCGATGAGTATTCTTGCTGCTGTTGTAGCGTCCCCCAGTCATTCCCTTTGCTGAATATTCACAATGATTTGTACTGTTGGGGTGGTCACATGTGACCCTGCTTTTAATCCTGTTTGCAGCTGCTAAAATTTTGGGTGGCCACACTGCTTCACTTCCAATAAGTGCATGTCCTATAACTTGAAATATTATCTCGCCCCTTATATGCGCAACTGGTCACTGCATTCTGCAGGTACATTTTATCAGGCGATCCATTCTGCGCAATGCAGGTACCGTACCTTTAGCATTGTAAAACCTGCCCTTTGTAATTTCCCCTCCCTTGCATATTAGACAGGTGCCACCTCTGATGTCTTTGTGGCACCTACTGAAGACCTTCCTTTTAGAACGAGCCTTTTAACTTGAGAACTTTCCCAGTCTTTATCTGTATTGGAATTGCTTTAAAGCTGTTGTAAAGATGATGATGATGCTACTTGATTTTGCCACTCTGATTTCCTTGGGAGGAAGGGTAGGATATAAAATTAACAAACAAATAACCAAACTCCCTGCATAATCCCTGTAACTTCTTATACTATAAATGTTCCAGGTTATTTTTGCCCGCTTTTATTGAGTCCCTCACCACCCCTTAGAATCACAGAACTGTAGACTTGGAAGGCCATTCAGTTCAACCCCCTGCAATCACAGCTAAAGAATCACAGACAGATGGCTATCCAACCTCTGTTGCTAGGCAGGAATGACATGGTAGCACTGGGGAAGCATCACAGAACAAACCAAAGCATGAATCCACAACTAATGCACTATTACTGTGATAAAAGCATGCTGAATGAATGAATACACCAGGCACAGGCAAACTCCACCCTCCAGATGTTTTTGGGACTACAACTCCCATCATCCCTAGCTAACAGGACCAGTGGTCAGGGATGATGGGAATTGTAGTCCCAAACATCTGGAGGGCCGGAGTTTGCCTATGCCTGGAATACACACACTATAAAACCCTAGTCTGATGGTACCCAGTGTGTATTTCTTCCAATATAAACATTTTGCAGATCCCTACCCCCCAATATAACGCAGCAGCTTTAATCTTACAACAATATCCTCCATATTTGGGCCAAGTAAAGCACTCCCAACTTACTCCCTTCAGTCAGAGTTGGAAGCATCCACGGCAAATGTTGTTTGTAGCCCATAGATCGGTTAGTGGGTCTTTTTACTCAGAGATCTATAGCTTCACTCAAACCAGCCTCCTCCCACCCTGGACATCTCCCACCCGCTCTCTTTAGCGCTTTGATTTGTGCACTTCTTCAGTGAATCTCCATTGCAGCATGTTGACTTATCACTCATCCCAGTGTGCTCCTCGTTCCCTCTCTTCTCCTGACAGCTCCTCCTAATGTACTTATTCATTCAATTTAAATAAATTGAACGCTGGCCTATGACAGCCGATAAGTGACTCACACGAGAACAAACAGAACGGCAGCTTTGCAAATAGTCAAATGCCAAGCTGGAATGGAAAATGGGTCTCCCAGCATCAGCCAACCTTAGATGTCTAATATTTATGGCCAATTGATGTCATTAGAAAGTAAATAAGCCCTCTTATGCTGCATTACAAAAGATTAACGGCAAGCAATGGAGTTTAAATAGCACAGATAAGTGCAGATGGAAATAAACCTGTTTCAGGGCTGGAAATATTTGCTGGACCTCCTCACAGCTTTTAAGATAATGGATCTCTGTATATCTATATTGAATCTGGCCATAAAAGCTTTAAGGCATCTTCTGGCAGAACCAAGCTCAGAGGTGACCCTTTGTTATCTCAGAAAAAGATTTCGCAGGACTCCTGCAATTCCCCAAATATCAGAAGATGTGTGGGTGAAAGGGTGTTAGGTGAAGGGGTTATCTTAATTTCTTGTATTAATTTTCTCAGTTCCAAGATGCACAGCATCCTCAAAGGCTTGGTAGGTTACAGTGCTTAGGTCATGCAGAGGTTTAATTGATGCTACAGCTGTATGTAAGAGGCTTTCATAATAGTAAATCCCATAGCTTCTTCCAAAGAACATTTCCCCAATTGTCTTGAAATACTTTTTTTACTTTGTTCCTGATATATATCTCACACAGATGTTGACTGAGTAAACACCACACCTTTAAAGCATGTCCCCATCCCCAAAGAATTCTGAGAACTGTAGTTTGCTCCTTCCGGAGCTACAATTCCCAGCACCCTTAAGAAACCACAGCTTTGATGATTCTTCGTTGGGGTCGTGTGCTTTAAGTGTTATGGTGTGTATGCAGAGATGCATTAAATAAGGTTAACTTCAATATTTATGCCACACTTTCCCATTAAAATAACACTCAAAGCTGCTTAGAATGAAAAACAACAGAAATACAACATACAGTACTAAAATAATATATTCAATATATGCCCTGGGCTCCTTTATGAGAAAGGGTGTGATAAAAAATTTGATTAAAAAAGAGTAAAATAAATTTTAAAATAATAATATCAAGAACAATAATATATACAGTACCCACTGCTCCTCCTCTTGCTTCCTCCTATAAAGTAGAAGAAGAAGAAGAGTTTGGATTTGATATCCCGCCTTTCACTCCCTTTCAGGAGTCTCAAAGCGGCTAACATTCTCCTTTCCCTTCCTCCCCCACAACAAACACTCTGTGAGGTGAGTGGGGCTGAGAGACTTCACAGAAGTGTGACTGGCCCAAGGTCACCCAGCAGCTGCATGTGGAGGAGCGGAGACACGAACCCGGTTACCCAGATTACGTGACTACCGCTCTTAACCACTACACCACACTGGCTCTCACAGTGTAGGGCTATTGGGGATCTGACTCATTTCCCCTAAAGGATTCCCTTGAAGTGCTTCTTTCCCTTTGACAGCCTCCCGAAGACAGTCATTTTCTAGCCAGCAACATTTCATAACTGCTTTTTTTCCTGGGCATCAGCTGCAACTTTCTCTCTGATTGTTCTAACTGCTGCCTATCTGTTTGATCTTTTCCTTAATTTTTTGTGAGGAAGGGGTAGAACAATGAAAGGGGTGAGGCTCTCTGGCAGTAGGAGTAACATTGTAGGCCACAATCCCAAGATGTGGGTGGCATGGTCAGGAGTATCATTTCCTGCTGGTAAACATGGGGGTTGTTGTTGTTGTTTAGTCGTGTCTGACTCTTCGTGACCCCATGGAACAGAGCACGCCAGGCACTCCTGTCTTCCACTGCCTCCCGCAGTTTGGTCAGACTCATGCTGGTAGCTTCGAGAACACTGTCCAGCCATCTCATCCTCTGTCGTCCCCTTCTCCTTTTGGAGCCTTAGCTTCACGATCTGTTCTTCCACTGAGCACTCAGGGCTGATTTCCTTAAGAATGGATAGGTTTAATCTTCTTGCAGTCCATGGGATTCTCAAGAGTCTCCTCCAGCACCATAATTCAAAAGCATCAATTCTTCAGCGATCAGCCTTCTTTATGGTCCAGCTCTCACTTCCAAAACATGGGGGTTAGAGGGCACCAATTTGTAAAAAAAATAATGTGCATATGCTCCCTCTTTGCAGAATATAAAAGGCAAGAGAGTTGCATTACTGAAATAGGAGGAAAGGCTTAGTGGTAGAGCACCTGCTTTACATGTAGAAGGTATCAGGTGGTAACAGGTCGAATTCCTGGCATCTGCATGTAGTGCCTAAATTACCTGAAGCCCTGGAAAACTGCCAGTTAGTGTAGAACAACCTTCACCAACCTGGTGCATGGCCCAGCCTTGAGGGTTTGCGGGCTTCTCAAAAGGCAACTGGTTGGCTACTGTGAGCAGCAGGATGCTGAACTAGATAGTCCTTTAAATATTACAGCTAAGCAACCAGAGATGGACCAAAGCAGCACCTTTGCTACCGTCGAGCTCGGGATGGATTTGATGTAACCACCCATTGGCATTAGAGGACAACTGCCATGGCCTACCAATTTAAGAAGATTCATAGATTTAGAGTCCAGTCAGAGAATGGTATGCGCCAGTGCTCTACAGCTGAAAATTGTGCTTCAAGTCCCATCTTTACCTGCCACAGGTGGATGTGACTTGGCTGAAATGATGTCAAGGACCAAATGGGAAGGCATAGCAGGCCTGGCTAGGCCCACAGGCTGCAGGTGACCCTGGTTCATAGTGTTGGGAGTTGGTGTGGGAGGTATGATGAAGTTAGAATTGTCTTACTGTTTGAAAAGTGGCTTATAAATCTAATAAATATATAGTTATAGGTTTTCTTAGACTGATCCTTTTAATATTTAATCCTCATTATTAATAAGAGATTTTTGACAGATGTTGCTTATATGGCAGATGTTGTTGTAAAGCTGCATCTGAGAAAATTCCTTCTTGTACAGCCTCTCTTAATTGATTGTTTATGCACATTTATATCTCACCTTTACCCCAAGAAGCTTAAGGTGACATTCATGGTTCCTCTCACAACAACCTTGTGGGGTAAGCTGGGGTAAGTGGAGGATTCGAAATATTCCAGCTTTCCTAACTTACTGCCTAAGCGGTATTGAGCTCAGCGACTGAAGGTGAGGAAAATAACTCCTGAATACAAGTTGCAATGGATGGCTGAGAATAAGGAGTGATGGACTGAAGGAGGGGGTGAGTGATCTCCAGTTCTATCTCAGCGTTGGCTGTTTCCTTACATCCGCTCTCTTGCCTTTTGAGAAGAAGACCTGACAAGTCAGACTGGCACTCCTCTTCCACTGCAGGAGTCTTTATTGAATCCTCCACAGAGGCTCTCAGGATGATTAATTGGTGCGTGGCTGTGTGTTTAGGCTCCATAAAGGCAGGTGCATGTGTTTCTGCACTGCCGCTGTCAGAGCGGTTAATGCAAGCGTCTGTTTTACAGCCCAATTGACAGCCGCATTGTTCTGGCAGGGTTACAGCTCTGACATGTGGAATCAATCTTTTTAACCTGTCAATTAATCAGTGGGCAGCTGTCAGCCCAGCTGAAAGGCCTGAAGGACAGTGCCCTTTCGATGGATTACACTGGATGCTCGGCGCAGTGAAATTGAACACTTTGGCATGCTGCATTCAGACTGGTGCTCAACTCCTCTGGAACTGTGGAGAAGAAACAGAGGCACAGATGCTTGGTAACAGGCTTCAAATAAAGGATATCCTGTTCTTTGAGAGCTCAAGGTTCACAGTGGAAGCCTGACAGTGTCCCACCAAGTTACTAGTCTAAGCTGGGAATCTAAGGCAAAAATCTATGGCACCCAGAGCACCCGCAGGACCTTGGAGAGCTCCCAAGTTTCTGCCAAGGCAGCTATACAAGCTCTTGTCTCTATAAGCACCCAACTCCAACTTACACCTTTTATATGTTGACTGTACTTGTAGAGTAGTAAGCCCTGCCTTTCTAGAGGAGCTTGCTAGCTGTTAAAGTACCAAATGTACTGCGGGACACTCCTCCTCTGAATTCAAGGATGGTAACAGGGCTATGTCCTCCAGCTGGGAGAGTTCTGAAGGTCCTGATGGTTTTTCTCCCAAGGATGGACCCAGAGTCTCATCTTCTTCTGGCTCCTCTATCACATGGTACAGTGGTACCTCGGGTTAAGTACTTAATTCGTTCCGGAGGTCCGTACTTAACCTGAAACTGTTCTTAACCTGAAGCACCACTTTAGTTAATGGGGCCTTCTGCTGCTGCCGTGCCGCCAGAGCACGATTTCTGTTCTCATCCTGAAGCAAGGTTCTTAACCTGAAGCACTATTTCCGGGTTAGTGGAGTCTGTAACCTGAAGCGTATGTAACCTGAAGCATATGTAACCCGAGGTACCACTGTACTCAGTCCCCAGATTGTCAGTCATGAAGGATCCTTCATTTCAGAAATCATCTGGCAAAGCGGCAGACACATTGGTGTATAATAAGTACCACTGTGTTCAATGGGGTTTACAAAGAATTACAGGGATTGGGAACCTCATTGTGTTGCTGGACTCTTAACACCAACCCCCATCCCTGACCATTTCTGACAGGGTCTGATGGAAAAGTTGGAGTTCATCATCTGGAAGGACACTACTTCTCCATCTCTGCTATAGTGAAAACATCTTTAGCACTGCAGCCCTACAGTGTAATCCTAAGCATGTTAACTTAAAAGTAAGTCCCTCAAAGTTCATTGGAATTTAGCAGGTGTATTCAAGATTGCCTCATTTGGCTCATTCAGATAAGTGACATTATGGGTAGCTATTTATATTATTTGTCTGCAGCCAATCTGTGATTGTGGGCTCTGCTGTATTACTTCAAAAACAGGAAATACATCACCAAAAGAGAGGACTGTCTTCTGTAAAGCATCACATATAGCCACCATTGGAAAAGACCACAGAGCTGGGACCAAGTCCTATTCTTTGACATTTCATGGATGCAAATAGGGACGTTATTGCATAGTCCCAATCCTCATGTGAAATTGGTGGTAACAATTGTAACAAGACTTCTCCAAAAGGCAAGAATAGGGACAAAATGGGGAAAGTGGTTTACCAGGGACAAGTAGTAAAACAAGAACAATAAATAGGGGCAGCCCTGGGTAAATATTGAAGATTAGAACCTGTGTCAATGCCATTGACAAGAGTTTCAGTGAGTTTATGGGGCTTGTCATTCACATAGTCTCACAGCAATCAAGAAGAATTTCAATGAAAATAAGGAGTTTAACATTAAATAGCAGCTTACGGGGTCTTACAACGCAGCTGGCTTTGGGTGCCTGGCCTGCTTAATACTTCAAGTGCATGTTCAAAATCCCACAGCAATTGACAAGGGTCTCAGTGACAGCAACTGCTTAACATTAAATAACTTGTTTTGCATGCACCCAGCAGACAGCTGGCTTTCTAGTTCACATGCAGCCAAACTACACATTATATTAACAACATTTTCAGCTAGACCTGGCCACGTCTTTCTATTTAGAAAAAGCATCCACAACCTCAAAATCCAGGTTGAAAACAATGCACTGGTGAGGGTGGGATTTTCCATCTATCCCATATGCTGTTTTCTCACTCCAAATTGCTACCCACCCTTGCTATTTGCACTGGAAAGGTATGGAGAAACATTCAGCTAGTAAGATAATAAAATGGCTAGGAAATAAATTTCTGGATCTCAGTGGTGGACCTTATGCTTTGCATGCAGAAGGTCCCAGGTTCAAACATTGGCATCCCAGTATGTATCCAAGCACAATGCAAAGTGTTGCGGCTGACCTTTAAAGCCCTGAAAGGCTACAGTCCAGTATACCTGAAGGAGCGTCTTCACCCCCATCATTCTGCCCAGACACTGAGGTCCAGCGCCGAGGGCGTTCCGGTGGTTCCCTCACTGCGAGAAGCCAAGTTACAGGGAACCAGGCAGAGGGCCTTCTTGGTAGTGGCACCCACCTGGTGGAACGCCCTCCCACCAGATGTCAAAGAGAAGAACAACTACCTGACTTTTAGAAGACATCTGAAGGCAGCCCTGTTTAGGGAAACTTTTAATGTTTAATGGACCACTGTATTTTAATACTTTGTTGGAAGCCGCCCACAGTGGCTGGGGAAACCCAGCCAGATGGATGGGGTGTAGTTAAATAATAATAATAATAATAATAATAATAATAATAATAATAATAATAATAATCCTAGTTGAAAGGCCAGTCAATTTAGACAATAGTAATGTTCTAAATTCTTATCTCCAGCAAATATTCCCTGGAAAAGAGGTGTACTTTTTGTACTTTTTTGCTTCTCTTTCTGGATTTATTTTTAGGGGCTGAGGTGAGTGTGTTCCAGTCTTACACCACAAATAGAAAGGTGACTGGGGGATGTCTATCACCTCCCCTACTTAAAACAAGTTTTGGAAATCCCATTTGCCCTCCCAGCACCATAGGATTTCACCTTGCCAACAGAACATTCTCCCTCTCTCCTCCCCCTGCCCCACCCAGATCTGTTCTGGTTTCCCCCTCCCCAACCCTTCAGAGCAGATTTGGGGAGGAAAAAGGAGAAATCCCCTTGCGCGAGTGCTACTTTTTGTGCTAGAACAAAAACATTGTTGAATACCTTCCAACATTATTTTTTTTATAAGATATTTATTAAGATTTTCAAAATATTACAAAAGAAAAATAGAAAAAAGAAAAATACAAAATAAAAATAATTAAAAACAACTCAATCTTTCCATTACTTATTTTTCATCAGCTTGTTTCCCGGACCTCCTCATGCCTCCCTTTTTTGTATTCCAGTTCAGTTTGTTGGTTCAGCAAATCCTTCCCCTCTTTGTTTATCCTAATCTTTAATCTTAAAATATTATAACATTAAATCTTTACCTATTAATAATCCATTTTTCATATTCCCTTATAGTATTGCAGCTAAAAACCCCTTAGTTTCTATCCAACATCGTTCTAACATTCATTAATTTTACAATATTTCTGTAAATAGTCTTTAAATTTCTTCCAATCTTCTTCCACCGACTCTTCTCCCTGGTCTCGGATTCTGCCAGTCATTTCCGCCAGTTCCATATAGTCAATCACCTTCATCTGCCATTCTTCCAGAGTGGGTAGATCTTGTGTCTTCCAATACTTTGCAATGAGTATTCTTGCTGCTGTTGTGGCATACATAAAAAAAGTTCTATCCTTCTTTGGCACCAATTGGCCGACTATGCCCAGGAGAAAGGCCTCTGGTTTCTTCAAGAAGGTATATTTAAATACCTTTTTCAATTCATTATAGATCATTTCCCAGAAAGCCTTAATCCTTGGGCACGTCCACCAAAGGTGAAAGAATGTACCTTCAGTTTCTTTACATTTCCAACATTTATTATCGGGCAAATGATAGATTTTTGCAAGCTTGACTGGGGTCATGTACCACCTGTATATCATTTTCATAATATTCTCTCTTAAGGCATTACATGCCGTAAACTTCATACCTGTGGTCCATAACTGTTCCCAGTCAGCCATCATTATATTATGTCCAACATCTTGTGCCCATTTAATCATAACAGATTTCACCGTTTCATCCTGTGTGTTCCATTTCAACAGCAGGTTGTACATCCTTGACAAAATCTTAGTTTTGGGTTCTAACAGTTCTGTTTCTAATTTTGATTTTTCCACCTGGAAACCAATTTTCTTGTCCGAATTATATGCCTCCATTATCTGATAATAATGAAGCCAATCTCGCACTTTGTTTTTTAGTTTCTCAAAACTCTGCAATTTCAGTCTATCTCCCTCTTGTTCCAGAATTTCCCAATATTTCGGCCATTTGGCTTCCATATTGAGCTTTTTCTGTGCTTTGGCTTCCATCGGTGACAGCCACCTTGGGGTTTTGTTTTCCAATAAATCCTTATATCTTATCCAGACATTAAACAATGCTTTCCTGACAATATGATTCTTAAATGCTTTATGTGCTTTGACTTTACCATACCACAGATATGCATGCCATCCAAATACATTGTTAAAACCTTCTAAATCCAAAATGTCTGTGTTTTCAAGAAGCAGCCATTCTTTCAACCAGCAGAAAGTTGCTGATTCATAGTAAAGTTTAAAGTCTGGCAGGGCAAATCCACCTCTTTCCTTTGCAACTGTTAGTATTTTAAATTTTATTCTAGGCTTCTTGCCCTGCCAGACAAATCTAGAATTATCTCTCTGCCACTTCTTGAAACAGTCCATTTTGTCCACAATTTGCAATGTTTGAAACAAGAACAACATTCTAGGCAATACATTCATTTTTATCGCAGCAATACGACCCAGCAGTGAAAGCTTCACCTTCCAACATGATTAATCTGACTAGAACTTAGTTGGATACAACCCAGAAACGTGGTGTGTGGGGCGGGGGGGGGGCATTGCTTCAGGTGCACATTTTTGAGGGGGCACATTCAGGCACCCCCATGACAGGCGCAGAACCCTGGCAGCTGAGGTGCGGTGGCAGTTGAGTTGATCTAGTGGGCAGGCAGATGGAGGCATCAGTCAAGGAGATTGTTGGAGGCAGGCTCTGTCCACCTTCTGTGTGGGCTCTGTGTGTGCCCCCCGGCGCATGCCCTCACCCAAACTATCCAGCCCACTAGGGGGGCATAACACTTGCCCCATCATGGGCGCTGGCAACCCATGTTACGCCACTGATACAACCCCAAGGGACCCGCCCTTTTCTGAAGCATCTTTGCTTCATTGCCACTGCTCCCAGAATGGTCAGAACAAATATCACTCAAAGGTTTGGCACAGCCCTAGTGGATGCTGCTGGACTAGATGGAAGAATAGCCTGAAGTGCTACAAGGCATCTTCCTATGTTTCTAATCTCATTACTCAAGTCAACAATAAATATAATTAAAATGGCTCATATAATAGAAAAGAGCATTGAGTATAAAGAAAGGCTGAGCTTATTTTGGCCAATAAGGAGAAAGTGGCTGTTTTTGTTTTTAATCCAATTATATTTAGTGGCTAAGTTTTCTGAAAATCCAGACAGTTACTATGGTCTTTCAACAGCTGAGGGGGAAACTTGTTCACTCCACATGGTTACAGAGCACCTAAACAAATAATACACAGCACTCTGGATATCTCCATTACTGCAGACACACAGTCATAAACAATAAGGAATCTTCTGATATTTCTCTTCATGCCTAGCAGAGGGCATTTGGTTAAATCTAAGAAGAGTGAATACTATTCTCAGCATGAAATTATTCATTCCAGTGAGATAATTCTCCTGTCCATGAAGATATTTAAATATGACACACCAACCGGCCAATTTACCATTAGTTAAAGAGACTGAATCATGTAAACTTTTGCTGCTGATAAATAGATTTTTTAAACTGTTTTATATTCTATTGGACCTAAGTAGTTTAAAACAGGGTAGCTAACGTGTGACCATTCAGATGTTGCTGGACTTCAGCTTCCATTAGCCTCAGTTAGTATGGCCATGCAGAATGGAAGTTGTAGTCCATGGGTAGGCAAACTAAGGCCCGGGGGCCAGATCCGGTGAAATCGCCTTCTCAATTCTGCCCACGGACGGTCTGGGAATCAGCGTGTTTTTACATGAGTAGAATGTGTGCTTTTATTTAAAATGCATCTCTGGGTTATTTGTGGAGCATAGGAATTCGTTCATTTCCCCCCCCCTTCAAAATATAGTCTGGCCCTCCACAAGGTCTGAGGGACAGTGGACTGACCCCCTGCTGAAAAAGTTTACTGACCCCTGTTGTAGTCCAACAACCACTGGACGAGATGCAGGTTAGTGAGCCCTGGTCCAAAAGCATAACTGATGCACTTAAATTGTTGATGTTGCTGCTATTATTATTATTATTACTAAAATTGATATACCACCCTATACCCACAGGTCTCAGGGCGGTTCACAAGATAAAATTACAATATAAAAAACACAAAACACATAATCAATATATAAACAGAAACAGCCAGATAATCCTCCTCTCAAAAAACACATATAAAACAGTTTTAAAAAATTTAAAAACACAGTTAAAACGCAGTTTTAAGGATTGTAAAAAGTACTCTCTGCTGGGCAGCAGCCGTCTGTCAAGCCCTGCCCTAGGTGTGGTGGAGAGAGGCAGGATCAGGACCCTCAGCAGGTGTTTAAAGACAATGACTGAAATCATAAGAGAACTTAGCAAAAGGAAGTTCATGGCAGGAAAGTTTCCCATCTCCTCTTCGGTCTGTAGCCACACGCATCCCCTCAAAAAGCAACTCTGGGAAGTTGTGGAACCCACCTGGGCAAAGGCAAACAGGGACTGCTTTGGGATGAAAGAATCACCCCAAACTGATTGGTAGTAATTTCAGTAAGCCAAAAGGAAATGCTTATTCATGCAATGAATTTTTTTAAAAATAGGATTCACTGCTGTGTCTGTGGTTATAGCCACTGGCTTTCAAGGGGAATTCATCAAATTCATGTAATATGAGGTCTATCCATGGCTGTTATCACGCCAGTGAAACAGAACCTCCAGATATTGCCTCTCACTGAATATTGGGAGACGTCAGTGTTAAAGTGCAACAGTGGGGGCATTTACTGCTTTATGTTCTGTTTGTATGAAACCTGAAGGTACCTGGATGGCTACTGTGGGAAAGAGATTCCATAGATACATGGACCTTGCTATTATGCCCTTAAGGGTTTATATAGGATACATGTTTCACAGTAGATCATTTGCTTCTCCTATGTCTTTTCTCCAGCCATGGCAAATATTTCAATGGAAACATCTCCTGGCACTTTTAGACCAGAGGGGGAAATCTCAGGCCCAGGGTCATGTGTGGCCCTCCAGGCCTCTCTAAATGGCCCCATGGACTCTCTCTAGGCCAAACCTCCTCCGTGCTCACACCCCTCTCTCCAGGCCAAACCCCATGTTGGGCCTGCTTTTAACCCACCCTGAATGTTTTTCTCTGGCTTGAATGTGTCCTGGAACTCTGATAATGCCTCTTGCTTTCCTGGGTGGAGGGTAGAGATTGCGAGTGTGTGTAGAAACTAGCCTACTCTTCTTTGCACGGAAAATGCAGTACTTTTTTTTCCTTAAAAAAAATGTTTAGGGGTACTCTCATTTTCCTACTCATATTGAAATGCTGCCCCTCAATGAGGCCAAACTTAGATTCACAAAATGCTTAGGGGTATGTGTCCCCCCAGAAAAAAAAGCACCACCAAAATGCATTATTGAAGTGAGAATCGAGATGATGGAGTGTTGTGGTGGGCATCAAGAGATTGTTGACTGACTGTGTACATGGGAATTGTGTCCGTGTGTAAGACGTCCTGTGGGTTAACAGTGGCCCACAGACCAATGCCTGATGATACCAACCCCTGATGCTGGCCCGGTCCAATCCCTTGCATCCCCAATAAAAACAGCTTCAGAAACACCTCTACCCCCAAGCAATGGAGGCCACAGTAGAAAAGATGGCTTGATGGAGCAGAAATGTCACTCAGGGTAATAGCTTCATGTGGCCTAGTTACCTCTTCCTCTTCAACAGAGTGGCTGCTCGCTAATGGGGTGTGAGAGGAGAAGGTTCCATTTGCTGCTGACCCAGCCAATTAAAGCCTTGTTCCCTCTCGTGTTGTGTAGACAAGGGTGACGGCTCCTGGGCAAGAGACCTCTTAAGTGCCCATAATGCTTCACAGTGATGTTGCATCATGTGTGATTAAAATGGAACCCCCATTAAAAATATAGGTGACTCACAGACCCAGCCATCCAAAATATAGGGCCAAGAACTAGTGTTCAGGCTATGTCCAGGATGCTATAACTGCTGCCTAAGAACACCTTTTCCTGAAGCTGCCCTTGGGCAGAAAGCTATTGCATATCTTCTATCCACTTACCTAGGAGTAAGCCTTGTGGAGTTGAATGGCACTTAAAGGTAAAGGTAACAGTAAAGGTAAAGGTAAAGGACCCCTGACAGTTAAGTCCAGTTGCAGACGACTCTGGGGTTGCGGCACTCATCTCGCTTTACAGGCTGAGGGAGCCGGCTTTTGTCTGCAGACAGTTTTTCCGAGTCATGTGGCCAGCATGACTAAGCCACTTCTGGAAACCAGAGCAGTGCACGGAAACGCTGTTTACCTTCCCACTGGAGCAGTACCTATTTATCTACTTGTACTTTTGGGGCATGCTTTTGGACTGCTAGGTTGGCAGGAGCTGGGACCGAGCAACGGGAGCTCACCCCATCACGGGGATTCGAACCACCGACCTTCTGATCGGCAAGCCCAAGAGGCTCAGTGGTTTAGACCACAGCGCCACCCAGCACTCACTTCTGATTAAACATGCAAAGGATTGTGCTGATGGTTTCTAGTCTGAACAAGTCTTGTCCAAGATCTTCTCTAGAAAAGGCAAGAGAAGCAGAACCTTGAATATGCTTGTATTCTCTTAGACCCTGTGACTTAATGTGCGGTGTTGCTTCCTGAATAGCTACTAATTTGGTTCACAACAAAGGCCTGATCCTGGACAGTAGCTGCTTCTTTATGTAGCAGATATAGAATCATAGAATAGAATCATAGAATCATAGAGTTGGAAGAGACCACAAGGGCCACCGAGTCCAACCCCCTGCCAAGCAGGAAACACCATCAGAGCACTCCTGACATATGGTTGTCAAGCCTCTGCTTAAATATGATAGGGTTGCCACATTTCAAGAGGCAAAAATCCAGACGTGTCCAGGAATTCCCATACATACAGCAACCCTGAGAAATGAAGCTTTTTAGGTTTCTATCACTTGTTAGGGACATGGAAGGGTGACAACCAACATTGCAAGACCCTGAAATGATGCTATATTTGAAGTGGAAAACAAACCACCCTGTGGGGCTGCTGTTGTCCCAAGGAGTGGCATAAAAAAATAATAATTGCAACTGCTACTACAGTAAGCATCACAGAGAGTCAGTGCTGGACTAGGACTGGGGCATAGCTGTCAACCGTCCCTTATTTGGCAGGACAGTCCCTTATCCCAGCGCCATGCCCTGCTGCTGTCCCTTATTGATGATGTCCCTTAAATAAGCTACTGAAGGTAATGGGGCCCTTTATATGTCCAGCTGTGCTTTGTCAACAACAACAAACAACAAATTGTTGCTGGTTTTTTGTGTTGAATATATGCTATGGCATTTTATGGACCTAATAGGTATCTAAAGCCATTTGCATGCAACAAAATATGTATTTTATCAAAGTAATTGTTGATCCCTTATTTTGGCTGCTGATCCCTTATTTTCGAGGCTGCTGGTCCCTTATTTTCAAATCTGTAAGTTGACAGCTATGGACTGGGGTGGGGGTTAGGGTTAAAATCCTCACTCCATTATGATGCTCACTAGGTGACTCTTGGCCAGTCTCTCGCTCCCCACCATAATTTACCTCACAGGGTTGTTGTGAGATACAAATGTAACTGTCAGGGAACTGACATCGGAGCCTGAGTCGGAGGGAAGGCTCTCAAATGATGCTGGAGAAGGGCCAAGCAGGGAGAGAGGCAGTTCAGCAGAGGGGGAAGCAAATCAATGTTACACCAGGGATAAAGGGGGGCTGAGGGGGGAATCGGCGAGAGGGCTCCAGGACTCTTCACTGGACACCAGCGGGGAGAGCACGGGTCCTCCGCTACCCACGCCCTCCCTGCGCAGAAGACTTCCATGCAGAGAGAGTAGGAGGAGACTGGGAGTCAAACAACTTTTATGTTGGAAGAGGTTTAAGAAACGCCCACTGACGGATTCTGCTAGCGACTGAGGCAGCCACGAATTGAAGGGCTGTCCAGACAGAAAGGTTTAACAAGGCAACATAGCCAGGAGAGGCGGCAACTTACACACGAGCAACCCCATAACCATTACAGTAACACAAGAAAAACACACGTTTCCCCCCAAACCACTTAAGAAATGTTTCTCTCCCAGCCTCAAATCCCCAGCTGCACTTTCTAATCCAGAGGTCAGCAAACTTTTTCAGCAGGTGGCCGGTCCACTGTCCCTCAGACCTAGTGGGGGGCTGGCCTATATTTTGAAGGAAAAAAATGAACACATTCCTATGCCCCACAAATAACCCAGAGATGCATTTTAAATAAAAGGGCACATTCTACTCATGTAAATACACGCTGATTCCCGGACCGTCCGTGGGCCGGATTTAGAAGGTGATTGGGCCGGATCTGGCCCCCGGGCCTTAGTTTTCCTACCCATGTTCTAATCCAAAAGTTCTCATTTAGAAAGTTCCTCCTCGCTCTGTATCACAAGCTGGGTTCACGCAGCGGGCGGTGATAAACCTGCTGTGTCCTAGCTTTAATATTGCATCTGTCTTCACCCTGTGAATCAAACAGCAATATAGGCCCAGGCCAGCGTTCTGGAGGTGTCCGTCTCTCAGCTCCATCACAATCTCAGCTGGGAAGCAGACAGAGGTCTGGGTGCCAATATACTGCTTGATGAATTTTAAGTGATTGATCTTTGTCGAGTGCTCCCCCTCCCTCCTGCCTGGTTGTGCAGACACAGATAGATTAAGCAATTATGGATTAATTCAGCATCAGATGGCCTAGGACAATTAGTCACGAGCAAAGGAGTGACCAGGTGCCTTTCGATAAAGGGAAGTCATTACAGCAAAGGAAACTTGGCAACTCACGCTTGAGAATCAAGCCGCAACAGTTCAACATTTTGACAGGAGAGGAAATGAAGATTAGCATAAAATGCCACCAATTACTACCAGCGGGGAGCTTTCTGCAGGCTGAATGCCTAGAGGGAAATGCGGCAGGGCACTGGAGGAGATGTGGACTTCAAAGAGAAGGGCTGGCTGCTGGGATGGGTCTTTAAAGCATGCAGAGAAATGCACAGATCAGAGTCGCTACAACTGTTTTTTGCAGGAGAAGAAGAGCTGAGTATCAGCATGCTTAATTCAAAGGAATAAATAATCTGTATGTCCAGAGTGAATCAAAGTTGATTTAGCCTTCCTCTTTTCAGCTTGTTTATTCAAATCTTTTTTTACATTGCATTGCATGCAAGTAATGAAGGATGGTGTACAAAAGTGCATTAAATTACATTAAAACTTTGGCCACATCTGCACCATGAATTTAAAGCACTGTAACAGTCATGGCTTCCCCCAAAGAATCCTGGGAAGTATGGTTCAGGATGCTGAGAACTACAGTTGCCAGCGCTCCCTGGGAAGAGGGACTGATGGTTAAAGCACTCTTTCAGACTATAGCCCTGGGACAAATCTACATTCATATGTTGCACATCATAGAAGGTAGATTTCCCATTATTCCTGATACCGCTTTCCAGCAACTCGCACACATGACAAGGGGTAGAGGCCACCTATTCCTCAAACCTTTCCATGCTTGGATCCACCTGTGCACTGGGACACAGGAAGGGGGTAGTCCACTACGGGTGTCATCACTGAGGGGGGTGACATTCAGCGCGCTGCCTGCCTGCGACTCCCAAGCCTACCCCGAGCTGTCAGGGGAATGAGTGGAGCTGCACCTTTCCCCCCTTCCCCCTTTGTTTTGACAGCCCGGGGGGGGGCTTGGGAGTTGCAGGTGGGTGGCGGGCTGTTGCCCCCCCACTCCTGGGCTTCTTCCTGGGGGGGGGGGTGAGCCTCCCCTGAGCTGTCAAAAGGAAGAGGGAAGGGAGGAAGGTTGCTGGCAAAGTGGTGTGGCCCCCTCCCCTGCCCAGGAAGAAGCTCACCATGGGTGGCTCAGTCCACCCCCCATGGGCAGAGTGCTCCACCCCCCTGGGTGTCTCACCCCCTGGAATTCTCACCCCGCCCCCTGGAATGCTCCCCCCATGCCCTGGGATGCTTGCCGCGCCCCCATGGCCCTGCCCCCAGTAGGTGCGCCGCTCTGGGGACCCATTGATTCAAGCATACATTTGTATGGCAGTAGTATGCTGCTGACCCAACACTTGAGGATGAATGGCCCACCCTTTCTAGAAAGAGGACTGCTGAATAATAATAATAATAATAATAATAATAATAATAATAATAATAATATATTACTTATACCCTGCCCATCTGGCTGGGTTTCCCCAGCCTCTCTGGGCGGCTTCCAACAAAGTATTAAAATACAGTACTCTGTTAAAAATTAAAAGCTTCCCTAAAGAGGGCTGCCTTCAGATGTCTTCTAAAAGTCTGGTAGTTGTTCTTCTCTTTGACATCTGGTGGGAGGGCGTTCCACAGGGAGGGCGCCACTACCGAGAAGGCCCTCTGCTTGGTTCCCTGTAACTTGGCTTCTTGCAGTGAGGGAACCGCCAGAAGGCCTTCAGCGCTGGACCTCAGTGTCCGGGCAGAACTATGAGGGTAGAAACGCTCCTTCAGGTACAGTGGTATCCCGCAAGACAAACGCCTCGGAAGACGAAAAACTCATAGACGAAGGAGTTTTTCATCTTCTCCCCTCCGCCCCTTGCTTCAAAAGAGGGGACAGAGGGGAAGGTGCGTGCTCCTTCCCCTCTCTCCCCGGACCCCTTTTGAACCAAGGGGCGGCAACGGGGAGAAGCGATTCTCCCCGCTGCCCCTTCCCTTGCTTTAAAACAGGTCCGGAGACAGAGGGGAAGTCGCGCGCGCCTTCCCCTCTGTCCCCGGAGATTGCGGGGCAGGCAACAGGGAGAAGCAATCTTCTCCCCGCCGCCCCTTGCTTTAAACAGGTCCGGGGACAGAGGGGAAGGCTCGCGGCGCTTCCCCTCTGTCCCCGGACGGTCTCCATAGGAACGCATTGATTGATTTTCAATGCATTCCTATGGGAAACCGTGCTTCGCAAGACGAAAAACTCGCAAGAAGAAAAAACTTGCGGAACGAATTAATTTCGTCTTGCGAGGCACCACTGTATACGGGACTGAGGCTGTTTAGGGCTTTAAAGGTCAGCACCAACACTTTGAATTGTACTCGGAAACGTACTGGCAGTGAATGTAGGTCTTTCAAGACTGGTGTTATGTGGTCTTGGCGGCCACTCCCAATCTTGGGCTAGCAAGATGCCAGGAAGGCAAGGGTTCCTCTTTTCTGCTCCTACTGCTGCTGCTAATAATAATTTGTATCCAGTGTAGCATTCAGTTATAGTGTTATGCTTGCTCTGCTGGTGAAATGTTTTACACCAACAGAAAATTGTTGTGCAAGAGAATACAGCAGCAGGCTGATGGTATTTCATTGCACAGTCTGTTGCCCAAGGAGTTTCTGCTGGCAAAACTGCTGTGTTGCATCCCTCTGTTGTACAACATTAATACTCACCCGTCCAGTCGCACACTAGCGGACAGAGAATTTTGGATACAACCCAACCCAGTATTTCTTATTCAACCACCTTCCATAAAATGCTTCCTCAAAAGAAGTTGATATAAACTATACAAAAAAGTTAAAGCACAGCAATAGCAAGACAAAAAACTACCATCTCACAGAAGTACTTAAAACATCATCTTCCCAAAAAACCTCAATAGCGGGAAATATGTCATTCATGGCAAAATCAGTTGGGGGGGGGGGGCTTGGGGCCTTGTTGTACTCCAATACTTTTTAAAGGACCCATTCCATGTAGGATGTGCCAAGGGTGGGCAGGGAGCCTGTCCATCACTATTTTTTCATGCCAGGGACTTCTGCATGTGTGGATTCTCTTTTAAAGGCAAAGTAAAGAAGAAGAAGAGGAGAAGGAGGAAGAGTTAGGGTAGTGATAAAGCGGGATATCAAATCCAAAGGAGTCCAAAGGAGCGGCTAACAATCTCCTTTCCCTTCCTCCCCCACAACACTCTGTGAGGTGAGTGAGGCTGAGAGACTTCAGAGAAGTGTGACTGGCCCAAGGTCACCCAGCAGCTGCATGTGGAGGAGCAGAGACCCGAACCCGGTTCACCAGATTACGAGTCCACCGCTCTTAACCACTACACCACACTGGCTCCCAGTCTATTACAACCCATAGACCATGTGCATTCCATCCCTACCCCAAAATCATTCATACGAATGTTATCATACAATTTCGCTTCCCAAATCCTAAATTTTGCACTCTGCAACAGGAACTTGGCTCCCTTCCTTGACAACTGGGGCCTCAAAATGATGTTTTATACAATAATTCCTCATTGCAGCATATGCAATATAAAACAATAGATTACATAGCTGTAGAGTGAGTCTCATAAATCATCCTCAGGGCCCAGCTTCTGTGGCTCTGTCAGCCTTCTGAACACTGTCTCTCATGCTTTATGGTGTCATCAGAGACCTGCAAGTGAGTAATAGCCTTGCAGTCAATGGGGTGGCCATCTGTTATCCTCCATGTAAACTGGTATTCAAATTGTGGCTTCTCCTCTGCATTTAATCATGTCTGCGATCTAACTCCATCATTTGCCAAAAGCCTTTGTTCTGCTTCAACTCCCCTCCTCTTACCCCCATTATCTGGGCTTTGGCAGGTAAGGATGACAGCCACTGGACTCTGTAGTACAGAGGGTTAGCCTTGCTATTGAAAACCTAGCTTACACAATGTGCTTAAAGAAAATGCAAAGATATACCAAGATTTATATTTTTAAACACCCATTCTTAAATCTTACCTGTCTGCCTGAAAAGCAAGACAACATCTTCAAAAACTACCTTTTCCATCAAACATTTGACACATCTCAGATTGTGGAAAAACTTCCCCAGAGTAGTAAGTGGAATTTGAGCATAAGAAAAGGTAGTCCTGATGGATCTGACCATAGACCAATCTAGTCCAATATCCTGTTCTAATAGTGGCCAGCCAGTATCCTGTGGGAAGTCCACAAGTACAACAGCCCAGCTCCATCATTTCCCCATCTCTGTTCTTTGGTCAGACTGATCTTATGGAGGGGAAGTCCCTTCAGTGTTCAACACTGTATTTCAAAGCAGCTCCTCCTTGGTTTAAAACCTGTGTGGGCTTCCCCTCTTTTAGTTGCAGTGCATGTTATGGAATCATCTCAAAGTGACAAGAATCATTTCAATTATTGTTCCAGTTGAAGGGGTTGCTGTAGATGATCACAAAAAGTATAACAGCAGACCGGTAATGTATACCATGGAATAAGCCTGGATGAAAGAGAGAGAGAGAGATGGCAAGAAGAGCCTTGTTGGATCAGGTCAAAGCCCATCTAGTCTAACATGCTGATCTCAGCAAGGCCAACTAGATGTCTATGGGAAGTCCACAAGCACAAAAGCAGCCTTGTCGCTTATGATCCCTAACAACTGGCATTCAGAGGCATATCCTGCCTGATACTAAAGGCATTTAGCCACCACTGAAAGCCTTATCCTCCATCAATATGTTTCATCCCCTTTAACACTGTCCAAGATGGTGGCTCATCACTATGTCTTATGGTAGCCAATATGAAAAACAAGAGTAAAAGAAAACAAGGCAAAACAGATTATTTCTGCACAGGAAGATTATAAAAGCAAAATGAACAGAATTACTGTGCTTGGGAGGCAGTGCAGTCCTGTAATGATCATAATGAGCATTCATGTTTATTTCAATTTACCTCACTTCAAAGATGCTCTATAGAACCCTTTTGCAGGATTACAGAGGATCAGCCCACTCCCTGATGATTAAATTAGCACACTGGTTGGGTCTACCAAATGACACATGTGTATTTGGCTCCTGCCTAGCCCTGATCTGAAACACATAGGAGGGGTGCATGTGATTCGCCCCCCCCCCCCCGCATGAGCAATAATGACTCAATTTGTCATCCCTGGGCTCCTTTCTAAAGATCAGCCAGGAAATTTCTCAATCACCAGCCAGCAAATGGGCAGTAAATCTGTTGAAGAGACACAAGTCTCATTCCCATCAGTTGACTCGGTTTCTCTCACTAAATATTTCATGGACACTCGATTCACAGCTTCTCCTCTGACGTTTCCATGAAAATAATAATATTTTATTTAAGGGAGCCAAAGAGGAAAGGGTGTGTGTGTGAGAGAGAAGGAATAAAGAGCCCTTGCAGTCATATGCATTGTGTTTCTGTGGGCTCCATTGCTAGCTCCGAGCAAGTTCGGTCGACATCCCCCGTTTAATTCAGCAATATCATCAATGTCAATGGGAATCCAGCGGCTGCCAACTATTGGTCATCTGGACCTGACATAAACTCAATAAATACTCCATAACCCTTGACAGCCGCCAGCCGATTAGCCTCAAATGAGTGATTGCACAACCAACACCTGCTGAACCAAATCAGCCTGCTGACGGATGGGCCTGTTCAGAGCTCTGACCACAAGTGAGATCAGTGGAAGAATGATTTTCTGCTTGGAGAAAAGAATTAGGAATGGTGGCTATGGCAATTGGGAACCTTTCACATGCTTTCATTCCACCCCCCTCCTCTCCTTTCCCTCCTGCTGCAAACTTTAGCTGAAACAGTGGTGTAGCATCCATGAAAAATTCAAAGTAAGGAGGGCATTAAGAGGAGGACAATAAGATAAGCAACAATATGGGGTTGATTGAAAATATGGCTGAAACAAGCACTTCATCTGATAATATTTTCAGACACAGGAGTAAAGACAAATGAATAGCGAAGCCTTGCTTGCTGGGGAAGTACATTTACAGATGGATTTTTTTCTCTCCTGAAAATCTCAATATTGCGCTCATATTCACAGAATTTTTCTAATTCTGATCTTACCCCGTGATCTTGACAATGAATGATGGTTTTTAAAACATTTTTTTAAAAACCAATTTTGCTAAACATACAAATAATTACATACAATATATTATGGCCATTTTGGTTTTGCAATGGAAGGCAATATTATTTTGTGTGGCTTGATTCCCAGAGTGGTTTAACAATGCCTCTTTACAGGGAACTCTGGGAATTGTGGCTCTGGGACAGGAATAGACAACTCCCAGCACCCATAACAAACTACAGCTCCCAGGATTCCTTGGGGAAAGCCATTATTATTTAAAATGATATCATAGTGCATTAAATGTATGGGGTGAATGTGGTCTAACTGTACTGGTTAATAATAATAATAATAATAATAATAATAATAATAATAATAATAATAGTAATAATAATAATAATAATAATAATTTATTATTTATAACCTTCCCATCTGGCTGAGTTTCCCCAGCCACTCTGAGCGGCTCCCAATCGAGTGTTAAAAACACTATAGCATTAAATATTAAAAAACTTCCCTAAACAGGGCTGCCTTCAGATGTCTTTTAAAAATAGGATAGCTGCTTATTTCCTTGACATCTGATGGGAGGGCGTCCCACAGGGCGGGTGCCACTACCGAGAAGGCCCTCTGTCTGGTTCCCTGTAACCTCACTTCTCACAATGAGGGAACCACCAGAAGGCCCTCAGCGCTGGACCTCAGTGTCCGGGCAGAACGATGGGGGTGGAGATGCTCCTTCAGGTATACAGGACCGAGGCCGTTTAGGGCTTTAAAGGTCAGCACCAAGACTTTGAATTGTGCTCGGAAACATACTTGGAGCCAATGCAGATCTCTCAGGACTGGTGTTATGTGGTCCTGGCGGCCACTCCCAGTCACCAGTCCAGCTGCCGCATTCTGGATCAATTGCAGTTTCTGGGTCACCTTCAAAGGTAGCCCCACGTAGAGCACATTGCAGTAGTCCATGCAGGAGATAACTAGAGCATGCACCACTCTGCGGGCAGTCAGCGGGCAGGTAGGGTCTCAGCTTGTGTACCAGATGGAAAAGTGTGAAAAATGCCATCCCAACGAATCCCTCCTTCGCAAACTAACAAACTAACTAACACATCAACAAAACAACAACAGCAACAAACCTATTTGTTTTGGTTTTACACTTTGGCCTAAATGACACCTCTGGGTTTGAAAGTGCTATTTAGATTAGGGGGCTGCCAATGTTTTTGAGGGTAATTTGATTTGCTGAGGAATCAGAGGGATCTGCTGGTATCCAGAAACCTTCGCGCAGTCACTGCCAGCTCAAATCAGATACAAGCCTGACCTCAGAATGCTGTGTCTATCCCTAAAATATTTGGTTTCACATTGACTTAAGTGACTGTACTACGTTAGGCAGACTCACACAAGTTAACACAACACTTCACTGCTACTTAAAAGGCCAAGCCAGCCTTTAAGGCAAGCACCCCCAAACTCGGCCCTCCAGAAGTGTTGGGACTACAACTCCCATCATCCCTAGCTAACAGGAACAGTGGTCAGGGATGATGGGAACTGTAGTCCCAAAACATCTAGAGGGCCGAGTTTAGGGATACCTGCTTTAAGGCTTCCCATTAGCCATACTCAGAGTAGACCCATTTACATCAAGAGACTTTAGTAACTCGGGTCCATTAATTGCTCTAGGTCTACTCTGAGCAAAATTTAAGTTGTATGCAACCCGGAGTTTTTTGTTTTTTGTTTTTGTTGTTTGCCTGTGGGGTGGAATATCTGGCTTCAGAAGTTGTCTGTTAGCTGCCTGCTTGCAAACTCATGACTCTGTGTTTGAAGAAACCTCTTCAACCTTCTTAAGGGGACTTTAAAAAATACAAACATACCAGCCAACAGATACTTTTCAGTGCTTGCTGTTGGAATTTTGGTGGTTAGAACGCCATCTGGAGTCAGCACAGTGAAATACAGCTGAAGTGAAACACATCAGCGGGTTAAGGGAAACTGTTAAGAAAAGCTCTTTAGCTTTATAAACACAGAAACAGGGATTGAATTTATAGGGCTGCAAAATTGTAATTTAATCTAACTGAATACGTAGCTTTTGTCATTTTCACAGTGGATGATATGCAGAAATTAATTGGCTTGCTTTACAATGGTCAATTTTAAATGCCTCCCATAACCAGAATAGTGCTGCCAGATGATCATTTCAAATGTAGGTAACATTCTGCATCGTGATGCTCATTATTAAAATAAGGGATACATGGCAGCCTCAAAGAGGAATCCTGTAAGTGTCCTTGTGAATGGCTATATCCACTTTGGGTTGAACATTTTCAGCAGCTCGCTTCTGTCTTGGCAATTTTTCAATGATGGTTTCACCTGCATTGGAAATACTGTTTATTCTTTATTCTTGAATTGATATTGTTAGATAAATGTAGCATCATCATGCCGTCCTGGTTACTCTGATTCCCCCAATGACAGCCCACATAGTGATGGGCAAATCTCAATTTCTGTTTCTCATCCCCCCCCCCCCCGTTCTTAAACTCAGTTTGGGAGAGATCATCAGGGGGTTTGGACTGGGTGTTCATCAGTATGCGATGACACCCAGCTCTGCCTCTCCTTTAAATCAGAACCAGTGAAGGCGGTGAAGGTCCTGTGTGAGTGCCTGGAGATGGTTGGAGGATGGATTGCGGCTAACAGATTGAGGTTGAATCCTGACAAGACAGAAGTACTATTCTTGGGGGACAGGGGGCATGGGGGGGACTTCCTGGTCCTGAATGGGGTAACTGTGCCCCTGAAGGACCAGGTGCGCAGCCTGGAGTCATTTTGGACTCACAGCTGTCCATGGAGGTGCAGGTCAGTTCTGTGTCCAGGGCAGCTGTCAACCAGCTCCATCTGGTACGTAGGCTGAGACCCTACCTGCCTGCGGACTGTCTCGCCAGAGTGGTGCATGCTCTAGTTATCTCCCGCATGGACTACTGCAATGTGCTCTACGTGGGGCTACCTTTGAAGGTGACCCAGAAACTGCAATTAATCCAGAATGTGGCAGCTGGACTGGTGACTGGGAGTGGCAGCCGGGACCACATAACACCAGTCCTGAGAGATCTGCATTGGCTCCCAGTACATTTCCGAGCACAATTCAAAGTGTTGGTGCTGACCTTTAAAGCCCTAAACGGCCTCAGTCCAGTATACCTGAAGGAGCGTCTCCACCCCCATCATTCTGCCCGAACACTGAGGTCCAGCGCCAAGGGCCTTCTGGCAGTTCCCTCACTGTGAGAAGTGAGGTTGCAGGGAACCAGACTTCTCAGTAGTGGCACCCGCCCTGTCGGACGCCCTCCCACCAGATGTCAAGGAAATAAACCACTATCTGACTTTTCTAAGACATCTGAAGGCAGCCCTATTTTAGGGAAATTTTTAATGTTTTAAGTTTTATTCTGTTTAATATCCTTGTGGGAGCCACCCAGAGTGGCTGGGGAAACCTAGCCAGATGGGTGGGGTATAAATAATAAATTATATTATTATTATTGCAAAAGTTTTGGAAAATAATAATAACAACAGAGTTGCCAGAAAAGTTTGTACACATTTTCACGCTCACACACACAATTTACCTTAGTATAATGCATTCCCCCCTGCATTTTTCAGTTGGAGCACCCAGTCCCTACTATTGACCATTTGGGCAACAGGGTTTTTGATGTGTGATGTTCCTAATAGGTCTCTTGTGTTTAGGAAACATGTAGTAAAATGCCCAGTCCAACTACTATTACTACTAAACTTTGCAACAGTTCAGTGTTATGGCACTTGTGCTGCTACTTACACAACAAAATCAATTTGTCATGGATATTGGAGAAAAATAGACTGATATTATGTTCCCAGTAGCCTTTGATCCTGCAACATTTAACTCAGTTATAATGAACGTCATAAATTATTGCAATCTAAACAGTTTGCTTATTCATCTTTGCTTCATGACTGGGTTGTTGAATGTGATCTTGTAAGAATATTGAGGACCTCCCTAACTTTATGTCAGGAAAGATTCTCCTGGCTTCTCCTCTCCTATGTTGGGACAACTCAGAGGGAATCTTTCACGAAAGGTGAGCTACAGTGCTGTGGAATCCTAACAAAACAAAAACAAGAAACCCCACACTTTTTGAAATGTACTGATGCTTATTACAGATACCACTATTCATTCTCTCTCTCTCTCTCTGTGTGTGTGCTCATTGCTCTCATATTGTTTTTGTTATGTAAATATTGTTTCATATTCTGTTTGTTTATTTTCTTAAAATAAAGACTTTTCTTTCAAGTAACTTGATTCATATTGTAATGCCTATACAACCAGGAATCACAGAAAACACAGTGGTACAGTTTTTGTGGGAAATTCTCATAGTCTGGTTAACACAAGCCATCTAATGCTGTTTACTTTGCTACTGGAGTACGAGAAGATATCTGTAAAAAGCATACCATGTCAAACTCTCAAACTACATGCAGTAATGTTATGTTGAATCTCACCTGTTGTAAACAAAATCTGCCCTTATTCCCTTATGGGGTATACAAGAGCCCTTATACAGTCCTTTGTAGGTTCTCCATCGGCAAGAGAAAATAACAGAGGCCAACCAGAGAATATTGAGAAGCAAAGCAGCTAGTAAGCCTGATCTTTATTAAATCGTTGCAACAGGGTGCTCCCCTCACATGCAGGAGAGCAGAAGAGGACCCAGAACAAAGGTGTGCCTCCCCTTTTTTGAAATTTTGAAATTCCCTGCCCTGGAGCTCAAGACCACCCCCAGAAACATCATGCATACATCACAGAAGGGGTGTGGCCCAAGACCCCCCCCCAGATACATCATACCTACATCATAGAAAAGGAGGTCTACAATAGAAATCTGAGTGCTTTGTTTGTCTCCTGTCTGCCAGGTTATCTGATAATGCCTTATCTGATCGCCTTTCCTGGTAGTCTGGCCATTCCTTTGAGATGGTAATCACTTAATTCCTGAGACAATGGGAAGGATCCCTCACCCTCTCCCTCCTTGCAGAGAAACATTTGGTCAGTTTGGGAGTCAAAATGGTTTTAGGGCTGTATTCCTGTGCTGCTCCAGACATGTGGTTTATATATTTATTTATGTATGTGTTTGCTTGGTACATTTATGGACATTTATTATATATCTAAGACCTTAAAATTCTTATAACATCACCCATAGTAATATTATTTTCGAGTGTGCATCAATGCATAAAAAGGTAAAGGTACCCCTGCCCGTACAGGCCAGTCTTGACAGACTCTAGGGTTGTGCGCCCATCTCACTCAAGAGGCCGGGGGCCAGCGCTGTCCGGAGACACTTCTGGGTCACGGGGCCAGTGTGACAAAGCTGCATCTGGTGAGCCAGCGCAACACACGGAAACGCCGTTTACCTTCCCGCCAGTAAGCGGTCCCTATTTATCTACTTGCACCCGGGGGTGCTTTCGAACTGCTAGGTTGGCAGGCGCTGGGACCGAGCAACGGGAGCGCACCCCGCCGCGGGGATTCGAACCGCCAACCTTTCGATTATGCAGATTTTATGCACATCTGTGTTCCCTTCTTTCGGTGATACGTAAGTGGGCACCTGACCAGGCACTGCCATTACCCTCTCTATTTGCATCCCAGTTCATGACATTACTGTCCAAATGGCCTCAGAATGAACAATCTCACAGCTTGCAAATGGGACCTTCTTTCCTTCCTGCTGAATTTGCTCTTAGCTACTTTGTAGAGCCTCTTGCCAATTAGCCAATTAGCAGCTAATTTAATTTGCTTGACCTGAGTTATGGCAGAGAGTTTATTTGCCCACGGAGCACCATGGAAGATGCACTAAGCAAACATTAGCAATCCTCTCTGCTGGACCAAGTTCTGAGTCCACTCTAGATGAAGGCAAATTGCAAGTGGACACTTTTTTTAAAAAAAAGGACTTAGGCATCCTTCACCTTCAATCCATTTTGAAATCATCATCATCATCAGTGTTCATATGCATATGTTCACTCTTAGGATTCAATCAACTTGCATATGTTCACATTTCAGCTCAATGCTGTATCCGAAGAAATCTGAAATCTAGAGTTTGTCCAAGGCAAAGCCATTATGACTTCATTCCAGGAGCATGTTGTGTTGTGGTGGCAGCTGAAACTCTACCACTGCTGCTTATGGTAGAAGTAAACTAGTATTTTTAAACAAATTAAAAATTAAATTAAAAAGTGGGGCAACATTGCCACCAAGTCCCCCACCCCACAAAATAACATAGACTCTTCTTGCCCCTGAAAGTTGTGAGGGATTTTTTTTTGGGGGGGGGGAAGCAGGCATCATTTCATTAATCCCCCTGAAACCCCAATATTTGCACCAAACCCCCCCCCCCCAGGAGAATGTTAATTTCAGCTCCATTATACATCATTCAAGTTATCTAGACGCATCTTGCCCCCACGTGCAGCACTGGTGCATGCAAATCTTAAATGTGCAGTTAGCCCCCCTGACTGAGGTGTTTGGGAAAAATTCCTTCTGTTCATGTTGCTAGTCCCTGTCATTTCACCTACCTTCCATCAAACAAATGGAACTGGAAATGGAGTGTTCTAGAGATCTGACTGTCATATTTCAACGTGCTTAGTGAAAACTACAAATGGATGGATACATTTTCCATCTTCCTGGGCTGCGCCTCCGAAGAGTTTTTCCACTATAATTGCAATTGATGTTTTCCTTCGGCCTTGTAAAATGGCTTAGTGGTTTGGAAATGATTTAAAGGAGGAATAAATATGCAAAACCAGAACGGGTTTCTGTCAAACTCAAAATTTCCTCTCTCCTTGCTGATGAATCCAGAGCACCTTCTTCGCACAGAGCGATAGCTGCAGGGGACAAATAATTTCATCTGGCTCATATGACATCTTCTAAATATACTGTCTAATATTGACCTAGCTAAAATATGCTAAGTGTCTTGGGTGTTTTGCTAGATAAATTGCAAACTATTGTTCTTTCAGAAACAGGAATCAGGGGCCTGTTGAGCTGCTTGGGCTGCAGTGGCAAATTGTTTCCTTGGAAGTGGCATTTTGCTCTTCTGTTCCTCCTTTTTTTTATATTAAAAAAATTGCTTAATCCAATGCAAACCTCATCAGCACCTGCTATGATGGAACAGCTGTATAAAGGGTGCTTGTAAGTGCATCTGGCTGAATGCACCTGCAAGCTTTCACAGGATCCGGTACACACAAAGTGCAGGGTTGCTGATCATGGGGCGGACCATAAATGCATTCTGCCAAACTTGCTTACAAGCCCCCTTCAGACTTTTAAAGTTTAGGAAGGTTGGGGGTAAGTGGGCATCCTTAAAAGGCTGGGGGTGACTATTCAGTTTAAGTCCCTGCATGTTCTTCTGAATGCATGCACAGGGAGGGATAGGATAGGCCATGGGTAGGCAAACTAAGGCCCGAGGGCCGGATCTGGCCCTATCGCCTTCTAAATCCAGCCCACAGACGTTCCAGGAATCAGCGTGTTTTTACATGAGTAGAACGTGTCCTTTTATTTAAAATGCATCTCTGGGTTATTTGTGGGGCCTGCCTGGTGGTTTTACATGAGGAGAATGAAACTTTTATTTAAAATGCATCTCTGGGTTATTTGTGGGGCATAGGAATTCATTCATTTTTTCCTTCAAAATATAGTCCGGCCCCCCACAAGGTCTGAGCAGTAGCGTAGCGTGGGGGGTGCAGGGGGGGCCGGCCGCACCGGGCGCAACATCTGGGAGTTAGGGTTAGGGGGCGCAAATCCACGGGTTAGGGGGCGCAAATCCACGGGTTAGGAGGCACAAATTACTTGCCTTGCCCCGGGTGCTGACAACCCATGCTACGCCACTGGGTCTGAGGGACAGTGGACCAGCCCCCTGCTGAAAAGGTTGCTGACCCCTGGGATAGACACTTGAAAAGCGATGCAGTGTATGGGGGAAGAGGAAGATGAAGGAAACCAACAAGAAGTGTGTGTGTGTGTGTGTGTGTGTGTGTGTAAAGACTGGACACTGTGCAACAGCCTGCGGAAAACTGGAAGCCAGGAGGCATGGAATGAAACCATTGGTAAGGGTGAAAGAAACAACTGAGAGGCAGGATGGCGAAACAAGCCAGAAGTCAGGATCAAAGGACAGGCCAAAGAAAGACAAAGACACCCACACACCAGTCAGGCCCCCACTACTCCAGTAGGCTAAATTGGCATGAACTGGTGGTAATTCCCAGAGCCGTCTGAGCCCATTGTCTCATGGCACTATGAAGACTGTAAGAACCTAAGAGGCTGTCTCATCAGACCACGTAGCCCATCATTCTGTTCTCACAGTGAACAACCATATGCTGATGGGAAGCCTGGAGACTGGACCTGAGTGACACAACACCCTCCCTAATTCTGGTTCCCAGCAATTGGCATTCATAAGCACGCTGCCTCCGACAGGAGAAGTTGTGGCTGGTACCCATTGGTAGGCCATGAATTGGCCTAATCGTCATTTGGAAGCCATTGAAGTTGATGACCTTTATGACAGCAGTGCAAAAGTTCTCTATCCTGTTTACAGCAGTGACCCACCATAATTATTTTAGAGCTGAGAGAAAGGCTCTATTTTCCCCTGAGAAAATTTATGGAGAATTTTATTCTTCTCTATTCACCGCCAACACTTTGTAGAATTTTCTCAGAATTTGGCCACCATATGTGGCAAACCTCCCCCCACCGCCTCCGACACAAAATGCAGTTGCTACATCTGAGAAATGGTTGCAGAATCTCTCCCTACCACACCCAGCACATACACACTGGGGGGAAATTGGGTAATTGTCTATTTATTTTTCCTGCCCAGAAATAGCGTGGAGAATTTTGAAAGGTCATTTACGCACACCTCTAATGAACTATCAGAGAAAGGGAGGAAAGAATTAGTGTACACAGGTCGTTTTCCCAATGTATACGGTCAGGGACGCGGACTTAGAAAAAATATTGGGGGGGCCCGGGAAAGCTCATGAATAATAAATAAGCTCATGAATATGCAAATAAAGTGGCTCCGGCCCTAAATAGGGCAAGCCACGCCCCCCCAGTCAGCCGATTGGCTGGCTGGGGAGGTGTGGCCAGTCGGGATTCCCCTGTTCTCGCGGGATTTCCGGCAGTGCCTTGGCTGGGATTCCCTTGGCCGGGGCTCTCCGATTAGGGCGCGCGGCTGGCTGGCTGGCGAAGGAGGCGGGGGACGGCGGCGGCGCTCTGGTGGAAGGGCGCCCGCCCGAGATTATTGGGGGGGCTGAGCCCCCCCAAAATTTTTTTTGAGGGGGCTCGAGCCCCCTCAAGCCCCATGGAGTCGGCGCCTATGTATACGGTAAAAAATGTATCCAGTGTAATTAAATGGAGTCTTGAAAAGCACATAGAGCTGAAAGAGGAAGTGGGAGAGAGTTTCACTTTTCCAACTTCCTCCTTTAGCCTTTTAGTGCTTTTCAAGATAGAAAAACAGGACCACTTTCACCAGATCATGGCTGAGAAGGCAGAGAGTGGGAGAGCTGAGAGGCTTCCTGGGTGTCAGGGGAAGACCACTGAGTTGATAGGCATCATATTGGGCTTAAGGCCTTTGCTCCCTGTGTTCAAGGCTAGCCTTCATCTTGCACTTCTCGCTCTTGTTGTGTAAATGTTTCTTAGAGAGCGCCAGCAGCCCTGTGTCACAGTATTAGTATTATTATAATTTTTAAAAAGTTTCTGCTGTAGACTGCTGTGCTGGTGACATTTCCCTCAAACTGCAATAACTAACCTGTCACAGCCTACAAACGCCAACAATGCAGCGCCGTGTGGGGTTGACTTAATAAACCTCATTTACATTCATTTTGATTCACTCAGGCATTGAAAAACATTTCACGGGGGAAGAGAAGGGGGGGAAATAACTAGGAACCTCTCCAAGCTGACATGATGTTTGCTGATACGATATGAACGGACTTAATAGCAGCGTGGATGCAAACATGTATTCTGTACAATATTTGCCAATCCTTTTTATTTATTTGCAAATTGTTTCTCACACTGGCTGTGTCGCTGGAGTCCTGCTAGTAGGAGATCTCCTCCTACAGCACCACCAACTGGTTTATCGTCTGAGCAAAGGGTGTGCGGGTGGCTGGATGAATGGCCCACAAGGACATACTGCATCTTTATATTAGTACATTGACTGTAGCTACTTTCACCTCCAGCTGACCCCAAAACAGAAGCAAGGAACCTCAGGCTGGGATGCTGGATGCAGCCCTCCAGGACTTTGTATCTGGCCTCTCCCAGGCCACACCCTCCTCAAGCACATGCCCTTCACTGGAACATGCCCTTAAACTCTTGCCAAAATAAATGAGAGAGGTGGTGTTTGTAGAAATCTCTGGTTTATGCATGGCTGCAATTAAAGCATGGCTGTGCAAGCATAAGATCACATCTTTTGCTCTATCCACTTTGGGTCTCTTTTCTTGTCCATCATCGGTATGCATCTCTCCTCAAGGCTGGCCATGAGGAAATAGGGTCTTCTGGATGAAAAGGGTTCCCCACTCTTGGCCTAAAGTCAGGCAGAACTTTATTCATTTTTCACACACAGTCTTTGACATTTACAGATCAGATCTGTGGAATCACACATGAGCACCAAGGAATCAAAGGATTGAAGATACTCCCAGGATTGGGCCAGCTTATGTTATTGATGTTAGCCTGCAGGAGTTTTGAGTTTCATTGAATTTTTCATAAGGCAAATGTTGGACTGAGTCAAAACAGGGAGGGGTGCAGTTCACACACACTGAATCACCCCTTAATGAACCCCTCTCCATTTTGGTAGCAGTTCAAAATTGGGCAAAAATGTTTTCCAATTCGGAGCAAATTCTAGGAAGCATTGCTCTCACTCTGACTTGGCTTTGAGTAGGCATCATACTGCCAAATCTAACTGGTTATATGGTGCTGTGTGACATCATCAAGCTTCTTTGGTGATCCCTGATTGACTGGGTTCTCTTGGCCAGGATGAAAGGATGGAACCCTCTCTTTTTAAATAAAATTTAAAATGCATCAAAGCAATTTCTCTGTTGCTGACAATAACAGCAAACAAGTGTGGACCAGGCATCTTGAGCTCCTGGTAGGAAAAGGGATATAAATGCATTAAATAAATAGATAAACACAGCCTAAAACTAGTCTAGGGAATCTCAGAAGAAAAGGGCAGAGGTAGCAGCAGCATCTCAATTGAGGGTGAGCATAATGTGCCTCAGCACAAGGAGGCAAGGAGCGATAACACTGGTTTTTGCTTTTTTTAAACCATAATGTGGAGTGGCCCTTTGAATAAACAAGGTTTAGTATCAAAGTGCATTTAATTAAAATGCATATTTTTCAGAGAGTTTTTGTTTAAAACTGCATTTTTGCAAAGCATTTTCCCCTAATTGAATGTATTTCTGTATGTTATTGTCCCTAACATATACATTTTATGCACACTTTATCTTAGCATATGCAATTTTGCGCAGGTTACTTGGCTGGAGACCTGCATTGCAAATTTGGAGAAGTGCGAATTTTAAAGGATGCCAGTGTTTCAGTTTGCAGATAGTTTCAGAAAGTGACAATTAGATAGATTTGTCTTTAAAAGCGAACTAAATTTAATTTCCCCCATTGCTTTTTTCCAAGGTAAAAATAAATAAATATTGGAAATAAGGCTAAAGTTCGCAACTTGTATTCTTCACTTTTTATGGATATACAAAGTCATGGCCAAATGACTCCCAGCAAGTATTGATCGGTCCTTAACTCTGTAGAAAATGTCATACTCCCTGCCACACATTTCTACTCAGAATCAACTTCTTGCCTCATTTCTGGCCTCAACTCTTTGACCTTTCAACCTGCCCCAAAGAAATTTGACCCTATGACTCCCCACCCCCAATTCAACGCATCTCCCATTTCCGGGTGGTCAGAAATTCTCATCCCAGAACCTGATGCCAAGCAGCTTGCCTTAAATGTCCTTGTGGTGAAAGGGTGTCTCTCCTGAGACATCACAGTATGTCTGGCAGAGAACAGCTCCTGTGCTTGTCCTCTTTCCTCCCCATAGGCAGCATGTCGGGTATTCATGTGTGGCTTAATTGTGGCTGGTTGTTTATCTGCCCCCGAGATGTTTAGAGGTTAGCACTCTGAATTCAAAGTCTCTCCTTCTCCTCTTCCAGCTGCAGGGAAATTGACAAAGCCAGAACATGGAAGAAAATTGAGTCATATTATTCTTCCTTGGGGAGTCTCACTTTGCTGCTTGTGTTTGAAAGTGCTCATTTCCAACATCACTTGCTGAGAGCTCCCATCGACCAGTGACCCCAAATGCCTATGCTAGTCAATAGCCCCTGCATCTTATTGACACGTCTATTGACAGCTTTCATTGGGAATCGGAATCAGTGGCTTGTCAGCCAACCACAATCTGTTAAGGGCTTCTAGACGAACAAGGAGGATGCTGTCCTGCTATCGACACCCTAAATGGAGACAGTTTACTTAGCACTCCAGGAAGGCACATTTGAGGAGATTTCATTACTGCTAAAAGAGCAGCTACTTTGGGAAGAAATAGATTTCCTGAGAGTGTTAAGTCTGTTGCAGCAAAAACCCAAACAAATAAAGGTGCTGCCTGGGGCTGATGGGAGATTTGGTACACCTGGAGGAAAGTGAGTCGGGGAAAGTTAATTGGATGAGTCCTTGAGGCATAAAGTCCAACATGACTTGGGAGGTAGGCAAATAACAGGTTGTCTATCCTCATATCAACCACCCCAAGCTCCAAAATTGTAAGAGGTGGTCATATTGTGCAGGGACCCAGAAGAAAACAAGAGAAGAGCCTGCTGGATCAGACCGATGGCCCACCTAGTTCAGCATCATTGAGTCTCCTGGGCTTGCTGATCAGAAGGTTAGCGGTTCGAATCCCTGCAACAGAGTGAGCTCCCGTTGCTCAGTCCCAGCTCCTGCCAACCTAGCAACTTGAAAGCATGCCAGTGCAAGTAGATAAATAAGTACCGCTGCGGCGGGAAGGTAAATGGCGTTTCTGTGTGCTCCGGTTTCCGTCACAGTGTTCCATTGTGCCAGAAGCGGTTTAGTCCTGCTGGCCACATGACCCAGAAAGCTGTCTGTGGACAAACGTCGGCTCCCTCAGCCTGAAAGCGAGATGAGTGCTGCAACCCCATAGTTTCCTTTGACTAGACTTAACCGTCCAGGGGACCTTTACCTTTTACCTGCCCATGTGATGATTGCTAGCTGGACCCAAATAAGGGCGTTCTTTCCTACTGCGCTTTCCAGCAATAGGAATTCAGACACTTATTGCCTCTGACAGTGGAAGTAGAACATACCTCACAAAGGGAGGGTGCTATGTCATGATGCAGTGTGCTACCTAAGAGCAAGGGATTGCAGAGCCCTGGAGCACTGGGGGCAAATCAGGGGAAGCACTCTAAAGCATGGGTGCTGGTCAAAACTCCGCTTGGATTGAACTTTAGTGACGGCTGCTTCAGGTCTGACAAGTGCAAACAACTTCTTGAGCAGGTAGTGGTGGCAGCAACAACGGGTGTGCAACAGAAACAGTGGGCCCTCACACATCCATGCCACCACCCTCCCAGTTGACCACCTGAGATGGCTCAACTTGCTCCATGGCATGACTGGCCCTTGCCGGACTTATCTATGTGACCCATAGATAAGGCCTCAGCTGTAACCATATTCTCTTTATAAAGGGCCTATCATCTCAGTTTGGGAAGCCCATGGCTAATTTGGACCACAAAGTGATGGAGGAGTGGAAGCAGCAATCCACCAAATGCAGGGAAGTATATTAGTCTACTTGTGTATTATAATTGTCAGCTGATCTCCTCCTCCAAGCAATAGAGTCCCTTAGGATTTATTGCTGTATTAACAATGATCCTCAATTGCACTACTTAATAAATCATGTCTGAGCTAACAATATACGTCTCTCTCTCTCTCCCCCCCCTCTGTATGTATGTATGCACACAAAACTCCTTCAATGTAATTATTTGTTTTCTTAATGTAGGCACGTTACATAAGTTGCACTAGCTTCCTGTTTTTTTAAAAAAAGCAAAACGATAGAAATTCCTATTAAATTGTCCTCAACAATGAAGCATCTATTATATTAATGAATACACACACACACAAAATTTGTTTTATTTGTGTGTGTATGTGGAATTGTTTTAATTATTTTTGTTTTCAATGTTTTTGCTCCGTGATGCTTCATTGTAAGCAATTCATAAATGGAATGGAATAAATAAATGAATCGCCGCCACCACCATCACCACCATATTGACTAAAAATCAAACCCCACCATCATAGCTGGCTGTTACCTCCTACCTCATCTGGGTCCACTCTAAACCCTTGCACAGTGACTTGGATTTTCAAAAATCGGGAGAACCTCAGCTGTGCAAACATAGCAGCCTCTGTTTATTTTGGTGGCCTTGCAAACTATTTATGGAAAATCATTCAGGCAGAAAGGCTGAAGTGGAGATCATTGCATTGTGTCAAATTAAGGAGTGCTTAATACTGCCTAATCTCCTGGTAATTACTGCTGTGGCAATGGATGGCATTTTTGCTGGGTAAGAAAGCCAATGAGCGTCCAGAGCACTGTTCTCTATACAAGTGCTTGTCTTGCCTGGTAAAACGATAGAATAACAGCTGAGTCCTGGAAGGAACTTTATCTACTTTACCCTCCATCCTCGACCGTCTGGAAGGATGCATATCAACTAGAGGTGCTACTGACTTTCTCGTGATCTAAATTCTGCTCCAGGTTTTGGGTGTCCAAATTATCTGAGCCCAAGTACTGATTTCTGAATGCACAAAGAAGGTATTGGGTCAACGCTGCCCCCTGATTATCACTGCATGTACTGACTGTTAGTATTTCACTGCTCCGATGCTGCAGATGAGGTTGGTGTAAATCACATTACTGCCTGGGAAGAGTGTGGGAATGGAGGACAGTCTTATCTCTTCCGCTGTATGTACTATGTACTGTACTTTTGCTTTTACTTCTGCCTGTTTCTTCTCTCGGAGCTGGAAAGAAAGGACACCATGAATCCTTTGTCTGTACATAGAAAGGTAAAGGACCCCTGACAATTAAGTCCAGTCACGGACGACTCTGGGGTTGTGGCGCTCTTGCTTTACTAGCCGAGGGAGCCGGCGTTTGTCTGCAGAAAGTTTTTCTGGGTCAAGTGGCCAGCATGACTAAGCCGCTTCTGGCGAAACCAGAGCAGCGCACAGAAACACCGTTTACCTTTCCGCCGAAGCGGTACCTATTGATCTACTTGCACTTTGATGTGCTTCCGGACTGCTAGGTTGGCAGGAGCTGGGACTGAGCAACGGGAGCTCAGCCCGTTGTGGGGATTCGAACTGCCGACCTTCTGATTGGCAAGCCCAGAGGCTCAGTGGTTTACACCACAGCGCCACCCGCGTCCCTTGTCTGTACATAGTGTGTAAATAAATACGTAGATTAGCTCTACAGTATCTCACGCTTCTTGCTGCGTTATGCTAGAAGATTAGGGTGCATATATTATTTGATATATGTCACTGAAGCTCACTGGAGAAGAGAAATGCCTTTTCCAGAGCTGCTCATACCGGAGGATGCTCGCCGTTCCAGGGTTGCAGGGGCACCCCAGGGCATTTCCTAACATCTCCAAACTGTTGTATTGTCAGGTATGCATAGGGTCAGGGTTGCACATCATCACTGAAGCACTAGAACTAGCACTTTTGTTCAACTAGGCACCTTCATGCATTTATTCTCAGGGACACCAGGCACCTGAACAGGAGTCTAGTTTTGCTCTGCATTGGAACCAATGTGTTAGTGATGCCACAGGACCCCTTTTTGTGTAGTGTTTTCTAAAAAAATGTTTAGGGATGCTCTCATTCCATCTGAGACTCGGGAAACAGCATGACAGGAAATGAGGCTGCCATCGGGGGTAGCAATGGAACTGACAACTCACCATGCTATTCAACAGAACTGACAATTCACTGTCCTAGGGAAGAAACTACTTTTTAAAAAAATAAATAAATTTCTTCCTCCGTTAGATTCACAAAATGTTTAGGGGTATGGTACTCCTGCGTCCCCCCCAGAAAAAAGGCACTGTTTTTAACTAACCACATGTATTCTGATGCACTGATAAAGCACCACAAAAAAGCAAGATCAAAATTACTTTGCAGGGTGCATGTGTACATTGGCAGAATACCACAACCAAACACACACAGCTTGATGCAATCCGTGAAGCCTTTGAAGGTGTCCCCCCCCCCCAGTGCCAGAAATTTACCTGTTAAATCAGAATTCAGGACAAAGCTAATCCATGGAACAAAGAAAGATTGGAATGGTGGGATGGGACTCTTTCCTGTCTAATAAAAACAGAAAAGTATCACATATTCTCAAGTTCTGCACCACTTCTAACTAGGGATGAATGAATCAATTTCTGGTCAATTTCACTTTTGCATGTGTTAAATTATATGACTCTCCTGCCCCATTTCCACATTAATCTATGATTTCAAATAAGATCAGATGAATAAAAAAATGCATTGCCATACATATTTTTAAATTCATTTTCTCAAAAATTGCACATTTTAAAAACTTCATCCCCCCCCTCAGAAATGTACACTTTAAAACATATTTCTATACATTCTTTTGACCTAAGAACTGCCTCACAGAATTTGGGGAGTGCCAAACCCTGTTAGTGGGTGGGTAGCTACATTCCAATTTGCACATTAGTCGGGTGGGTGGGTGTGCAGACCAGGGCAATTCACATTGAAATTCTCAGTGGTTGAATTACTTCAACATACTTGCTTCATAAGCTACAGAGCATTCACTTTTCCTTTGCAGGACAGGAGCAAGTAAAAAAACTCTCTTCCTTGGTCAATAGGGTAGACAGGGGGGAGGGAGCCAGCAAGAGATGCTGAAAGGAAGAAGGATGAACTGGTCTGTTCCAGTTATGGAGCTCAGCGAGCAAGAGGTTCATCATTAACTGTCAAACAGTGGTTTTAATCAGCCCTGCTCCTCTGTGCAAGATAGATTTAATATCAAGGCCCATTTTCAGAGCTATTAGTTTAATTATGACAGGTGTCTGCAAACTAGATGGCTCTGCGTTCCTGCTCTGAAGGACAGCCTTTAATTCTCTGGGGCCACGGGGGTACTTTACGAAAATGAGATGCCATTAAAATCTAAGTGTTTCATTCATATATATATATATATATATATATATATATATATATATATATATCCCTTGCCCTAGATTGCCTCAGATTAGGAGCTGATCAGAAAATTGTCCTTGTAGTTGAAGGCAAAAAGAAAAGAAAGGAAACGAAGACTAGCCAATCAGAACATCAAGTTGTAGTTTTGAAAGCTATGCGCTGAGCAACCAAGTTCAAACAAAGGCCTGGCAAGTGATCTTTCAACCTTGCAATCATCCCAGCTCTGTGGAACATTCCCTGTACATAGGAAATAATATGCATGTATTGGTTCACTTCTAGAGCACTACTTCTTTAGCATGCAGAGTACTCTGTGGTCATGAATTCATTTAACCTCATGTTTCTCTTGCTAAGGTACCAACAAAAAAAATGAAGTGGAGCCCGTCCAAACATTACCCACTATGTTTGTGGTTCGAGGTCCATGTCTAAATCTGTTAATTGGCTAATTCCACAGCGATGTAGAACCTGACCATGAACAAAGTCTAAAACTCAAGGTCATGTTTTCCAAGACCACATAATTGACCCATGGAACCCAGAGCAGTACAGTGGATGACTCTTCTGGCTTTGTAACATTGGCAGGCTGCTGTTCCACAACAAATTTCCATTAGAGCACTGCTGTATTGGGTTCCCCCACTGAGCAACATTAAATGTCATCTGCCTGCTAGAGGACGAAGAAATATTGAGCTAGTGGACAAAAAATATTGGATACAGCTCAGTTACTATAATATAAATAGAAAACATGTCTGCAAAGTGGGCAACAAGGGTTTGACCAAATGACCTGTGTGCCTTCTCAGTCTTCTGCTCGGGTGCTATATGTTGATGGGCTCTCTCTTCTTTTTCTTCCTTATCTTCAAACTGGAGAGCCGTTCAAACAGAGGACTAACTTCTGCAAAGCACAACCTAAGCATGCTGCAGCCTGAATAGGAAGGATTGCACCCCCTCTCCTTTGGATAGTATGTGGGTTACTGCTGCAATGCACCCCACAGCTTGGTCAGTTCAAGGTGTAGTAGCATAGTATTTGCTCCATTCTCAGGGACTTCAGGAGAAGGAATACAAGCAAAGGATGAAAAGCCAGAAGTAAACTATTTTCCATTATTATTGGCTGTTCTACAAGTGCCATCAGATCCATTGTGCAATTAAGCAGTCTATTATCAATATTTGGTGAAGGGGAGAGAATGTCATTTACAATACGGCATCTATTCCATAGGTCAATTTTGACTAGCCAAGGGATCAAATTTGGCCTGCAAGGGCATGTTTGAAAAACCACAATCACCTACCAATCATCAGATGTTGCCCCAGTTGAGAGGGGGGTGGGGTAATGCCAGCTGAGGAGCAATTGGTGGGTTTTGACTCTGCATTGGTTGTGCTCACTTTTCACGTTTGGCCCTCCAGGGATGGGGAGATAAGGATCTAGCCCACCACCACCACCCTCATTTACAATGTGTGCTTCTGTGTGTACATAGTAGGTGGCATAACCAGTAGGAAAATTTAGCAGTAGTTTATTGTTTAGCCCTTTTAGACACTAGATCGATAATAGATAGGCAGGCAGGAAATTGGGTGTGTGTGTGAGTTTTTGCATGGAGATAGAGGTGTTACACTCAAGTGGCCATGTGCTCTATATTACAGAGGACAGTCCTCTATTTGAAGGGATATTTAATCCAAGTCCAGCTTTCTCTTAAAGATAAATAACTATTGGGGACACTACCCATGAATCGTTAGCACCTGAACTGGCTAGCAGGCACAAAGGATACACTTTCTGTTTAAACTAGCGTAATCAGTCTATGTTATTTCTAAGGCTGGCTCTGTGCATATAACTTGCCATGTGCAAACTTCATGCAAATCCGTGTTATCTCTTGTCTTCTTTTAATTATGTCTAAGTGGTCACCCCATGGTATTAATAGACAAGCAATAGACCCCCTGTTGGAGGATATGAAAAAACACCCAACCTATTGAATAGCAGAGACTTTAGTGTACAGATATTCAACATAGGGCTGTCCAGATGTTGCTGCATGTCAACTTCTGTCATTCCTGACTATTAATTATGCTGGCTGGAGCTGATGGAAGTTGGCATCCAACAACATCTGGAGGCATAATGTTGGCTACCCCTACCGTAGTGGTGTTTCAGGGTATGGTGAACAGTCTTATGACTCTGTTGTGGCCTTTGTAATGCTCCTCTGTGGAGTTCAGTAAGGCCACTGCCTCAGAACAAGCTTGCTTTTGTAGGCTGGTGATTGATTTCTTTGGTATTTATAGTAGGGTTCCATTTTCATTTAAATTGAAAAATACGGGAACACGTATTTCTGTTATTATAGCAAACACCATAAGATTTACTAATTGCCATAGGAATTTGCCAACTGGTGTAATTTACTGCCAAGTTCTCTCTTCCAAACCCACCCCCAATTTTGGAAAGGAAATGATTCCTCCTTGCCCCTTACCACTCAGAACCGGAGGAATTGGTTCTTTTCAACATTCATCAGACTAGAGAGGGTAATTTGTTTGGGCCTTTCTGACTTTTAAGTGGAGGCTAAGAAAACATGGTGCTGCCAGCGAGTAGGGTGGGGGAGATAAATGAGGATCTTTGAGAAAATAAATGGTTTCTGAAACAGCTTGAGCCCACTCTCCAGAATATATTGAAGGTGGAGCATCAAGGAGTTTGCAAGGCACAGAGTCAGGAGGAGACTAAAAAATGGACCACCCAGCAGGAAAGTTCCTCCTGCCCCTCAGATCCATTCTGCAAACCTGGCTGACAGTTCTGCTGGGTGAGGATACCATTTGGGCTGCAGCAATTTTCAGCTGACCCCTCGGCTGCAGTCAGATAGCACTTTATTCCATTTCCTCAATGTTTCCTTACCTGATCATTATGTGATTTGGGGAAGGTTTCCAATCCCTAATCACATATACTAGCCCTTAATCACAGGCCTACTCTAGATCACACAGATCATTTCAATGATTAGTCTCCCTCTGTGCATATGGCACTGAACCCACAATGAGTCCCTCTAACCTGGAAGAAGCACGCAGACTGAGAATTCACATTAGCTGCATCTGATCTTGTTAGATATCTGATCCAAAGGATAAATGGTAGCGTTGTAAGGCAGTGGGATGCTTGCTGGTCTCAGGGCCCTGGAAAATGCCTAGCTTTGCTACCTGGTGGTATTGGATGTGTGAGAAGTGGGGGAGAAAAGGGAGAAAGAAAAACAGGTGTGTGGCAAGAAATCCTGAATTGATTTTCACCCAATTAACTATTTTCTTTTTCTTTTTGGGGGATGTATACATGCACACACACACACACACACACACACACACACACACACACACACACTGCAGACCTCAGAGTTAGTTCCACCAAGCCTGCTTCCAACTTCCTCTTCTGCACAGATAGTCTTCTGGCTACATAAAGGTTCACAATCTGAGAATGAGTTCACTATTAGTAGATAAGATTCACAGGGTCCCTGACACATCTTCCAATATGCCCAAGTTTCTGTATGATAAAAGGTACAGCAACCTTTGCCAAAGTTTCAACAAGAAGATGTCTTGTCAGAACTACAGGGCTCAGTGTGCAATTATTTTCTGAACACAGAAACAATCCCAGCAAGGTTGAAAGATAAAGGAGAGGGGGAATTACTAAGAGGATATTACTTCGCTCCTTTCCCTATCATTCCTCTTGCCCTCAGAATAATGAACATGGCCCAAACAAATCAAATAATATAGAGATGTGTATTTGGGGGGGGGGGGATTGACTTCTGCATTGTATTACTATTTCCCCCCAAGATAGAGCAGTTTGTTTGGGGCATTAAAAATAGCTGATTGACAATTTGGGCTTGAAAATGTACAGCATGATTCATGGCAGCCAAAATGCAAACCGTAGGAGCTGTTTTTAAGTAACCACTAATATAACCCCATGAAGGGGTGCCAGTTCTAGGGGCTGAGCCCTTTTGCCCCCCGACTGTGGCACCACTCCAATGACTGGCTCCTTCTCCTCCTTCTCCTGCCGCAGAGAGGGTGGCAGCAGGAAGTGGAAGTGGAGGAGCCACCAGCCATTGAAGCTACATGGCCGCCATGTTTAGTGCCATCCCGGTTCCTCATGATGTCCTGACATCACACACGCGACGTTGCCCCTCACCCATTGCCCGTGCAAGCTGTTGCTTCTAGCCCCATGGAAAATCTTGCCAGCTTCCTCCCCCAATAAGCTAGCCTCATTGGTGCCAAGGAGCCCCTCTCATTCATTCTCAGATCTGCTCAATTCAGAAAATTCAGTTCAATTCACATTTAAAGGTGAACTTACATAATTTGCAGCTTCCTAAACAAGATGCGAACTTTATTTAGGTTGACCGTGTAGCATTCCATGGAAAACCACTACAGTGGTACCTCGGGTTAAGTATTGAATTCGTTCCGGAGGTCCATACTTAACCTGAAACTGTTCTTAACCTGAAGCACCACTTTAGCTAATGGGGCCTCCTGCTGCTGCCGCGGCGCTGGAACACAATTTCTCTTCTCATCCTGAAGCAAAGTTCTTAACCTGAAGCACTATTTCTGGGTTAGCGGAGTCTGTAACCTGAAGCGTATGTAACCTGAGGTACCACTGTATTTGGTTTCAATTGGGTGGGAGGGGAGCAAGCTCCGCCCCCCACCCCTGCCCAACCAGCTGCATATTGGGGTTCCCTGTAATTTGAGATCCCTGGAAGATCTCTTGAAACCACAAAAAACATTAATATCTGAAGGAAAGGATACATTAGAACCCAGGCTGTGCAACTGGCTACTCAACTTCTCTCTTCCCCTGTGACTCTGAACAAGCCATTTATTGGAGGGCAAGCCTGTCGCACCACATTTTTTTAAAAAATAAAAAATATCCAGCCAGATTGTCAGCATAAAAATGTTTGGCTCTGTCATCTCTGTGTTTCTGCGCACAGTGAAAGATCTATAATTCTCACACTTAATGTAATTCCAAGGCATCCAGAGTGATTTACCGTCAGTTTACTCAATACTTTCAGCTTTATTTAATGTAACAGTTATGGCACATAAAAAGTTTATTGAAAATCCTTTGGGAGTGTGATTGAGTAAGAAACAGTCATTGCTAATACCATTACAAAAGCAGAGGAGAAGGGTCTTGGCGTGTTCCTGCAGTGACCTTTACGGCTGTCTGATCCAAGGGGTCACGGTCGGATATATTTCCTGCTTTGCCTCTGCATTTCTGATGAACATTTCTCTTAGCGCAGAGAGGGACAAACCTGTCAATTAAAGCTCCTATCAGTTTCTCATTTCCCTCTTCTAAAATTCAGTTCTCCACATTTCTGCTTTAGTTTCCTTTTTTTAAAAAAAGGAAGTTCTTACAAAAATTCACCAGCTGGTATACACATTTTCCCACTGAACTACATGTAATATCATACTTATTTGTATATTATGTTTGCCAATATATGCATTTTTATTTTTTGCACATTTCTCCTTAATGTGCATTTTGTATACCCATTATTTGGCGGGAGAACTGCTTTACAACATTTGGAGAACTGCAAATTTCATAGGAAATTCAATTTTTCAAAAGTTCCCTTGGTTCAGCAAGGGTGAATTAGATCAGTTCACAATAAAATGCAAAGGTAAAGGTAAAGGGACCCCTGACTGTTAGGTCCAGTCGCGGACGACTCTGGGGTTGTGGCTCTCATCTCACTTTACTGGCCAAGGAAGCTGGCATACAGCTTCTGGGTCATGCTTTTCCTCATCCTCTTGGAAGTCCACAAACAACCACATTTTACCTCTGTTATAATATTATCAGTACAGTGGTGCCTCGCAAGACGAAAAGAATCCGTTCTGTGATTCTCTTTGTCTAGCGGTTTTTTCGTCTTGCGAAGCAAGCCCATTGACGGATTAGCGGATTAGCGCTATTAGCGCTATTAGCGGCTTTTAGCGGCCTTTAGCGGCCTATCTGCTGATCGGATCAGCTGATAAGCGGCTTAGCGGCTTAGAAAAACCCCCGCAGGAACTCGCAAGGCATTGTCGTCTTGCGAAGCAAGCCCATAGGAAATTCGTTTTGCGAAGCACCTCCAAAACGGAAAACCCTTTCGTCTAGCGGGTTTTCCGTCTTGCGAGGCATTCGTCTTGCGGGGCACCACTGTACACTATTGAAGTTGCTGGTTCAGGTGGAGATTATTTAAAAGACCAAGCAGTACAGACTATTAGCTAAACGCGGGGGAGAGTGTCCATCCTGCAGGCCATTCTTGGCCCACCAGAAATTTGGCCTGCAAGGCCATTTCCCCCAAACCATGTGCACCTGCCAATCAGCTGGTTCCACTTAATTCTGTGTTGGCTGTGTGCACCTGTTCCTGCCTGGGAACAGGCATGCACCTCCAACACAGCAGGATTTAACTCCCCACTCATCAGCTGATGAGTGGTGTGTGGCTGGGTGTATTTTCAACCCTGCTCAAGTTTCCAGAAGGCACACTTCTTTGACAGCCTTGCACTTGGCGCTCACAACATCCCTTGTGCTGTGGTTCCCAAGTGCCTGGCAGCCAGCTCAAAAGTCTATCCAACCCTGAGCTCAAACAATCGTTTTAGCCAGGGCTTTTTTTTGGGGGGGGGGTGTGATTTGGTGAGAAGGAGTAAATGAAGCAAAGCTGCACAAAAAGTGAGGAGGATTAGATAATTTTAAGTGTAACTTGGGGGTTATTTTGGTAACTGGGTGCTTAATGCTGTAAAGCAGGCATGGCCAAACTAGGCCCTCCAGCTGTTTTGGGACTACAACTCCCATCACCCCTAGCTAACAGGACCAGTGGTCAGGGAAGATGGGAATTGTAGTCCCAAAACAGCTGGAGGGTCAAGTTTGGCCATGCCTGCTGTAAAGTGACTGAAGGGCATGGGAGCTCTTCCTTTACCATTTTTCATGCTGCTCTCTCTACCCTGACTGATGTACATCCAGGAAATGCTATTGGAGGAAGGATGTCAGGTCATAATAGAAGATTCATTTTAAAAAACAACAACCCACACATTCTTGATGTGATCATATTGATGATTCCAAAGATTATTCCTCTGTGGAGTTTTATTTATTGTAATCAGAATAATTTATCTTCCACCAACCAGAGAAGCCCTCAAGGTGGCTAACAATATTCTAAGGACAATAAAATGACAATAACTAAGCCATTGAAACAATTAAAAACAAAAAAAGACAGAAGCATTGATGGATTGATTAAACCAATTTGCATCCCTGCATTCCCCTATGTGGGGTCTCAAGGCGGCTAGCAACAGAAGAACCACAAGAGCATAATAAATTATGTGTAATGGTATGAATTGATACATTGGGCCTGCTGGCTGCTAGTGGTGAGAGTTGGGAGTCCAGCAACACCAGGAGTGTCACAGATCCTTTATGTCAGCACTGACATAAAGGGTCACTGAGATGACAAAGGAGAGGAAAAGGACTGTGGCTTAGTGGTAGAGCATGTGCTTTACATGCACAAGACTCCGGGTTCAATCCCTGGCTTCTCCAGGTTGGAAATGCTCCCACTTTGAAACCCTTGAGAGCCACTACCAGACAGAGTAGGAAGATAATATTGAGCTAAATCTGTTTCTAGACTGCGCCACTTCATATGGCAAACAGGCGGATTATAACTGTATGCTTTCCCATACAAAAAACCTTGTCCAGCATATGGAAAACTAGAACTATTAGACAGAAGATTAAGCTAGAACCAGAAGCAGTGGTGAGGAGCCACCATGCTAGCTTTCGGGCAGGTGGGTCCTTGTGGAGTGAGAGTGATAAGGGCAGTCTGGTACTCCTGCTGGTGTCATAAGCCCCATGGCATCAAACAAGGGGTGGTGTGTTATGTGACAAAGGTATTTGAGAGCAGAAGCAGTAAAGGAGTCCAGAAATGTTGTGAAATGCTGAAAAGCTGCAGAATCATTTAGCATGCTGAATCACTGTGACTCATCTTGAGGATGACTCATTATTTGTATAAGTATTGTATCTGCCTGCAGGCAGACTCAGTGTGTATTAGTATCTGTGTGTCAGTGTGCTCTGTGAAGCCAGTGCTCAATGGAGACTGTTTGGTGTGCGGTGCCTCTGTGTGACTCAGTAACTCTGTGTATGCTCTGAAGCTAGTTTAATCTTCTGCCCACTATGCTGTTATCTGCAAACAAGTTTATTTTAACTCAGTAAAGCTTTTACTCTTTTACTGAAAAAGACTCTGTTTTATTAATTTACGCTGCGTGTTATGGTGGTCTTGACAAGATTTGTCAAAAGCAAAGAAGAGTGGGAGGTTATTACTAAGACTGGTGGCAAGGAGGGTCTGAGTAGTTTGTTGGAAGACATCCCTGCCCAGCTTCCACTGAACATCACATTGGAGAAAAAAGTCAAGTGACCTTACAATTGCAACCAAGGAGTTGTATGAGCCTGAGTTGAACAGTGAATTGGCCAGTCAGTACAGTGCTACCTCGGGTTACAGATGCTTCAGGTTACAGACACTTCAGGTTACAGACTCTGCTAACCCAGAAATAGTACCTCGGATTAATAACTTTGCTTCAGGATGAGAACAGAAATCACATGGCGGTAGCGGGAGGCTCCATTAGCTAAAGTGGTACCTCAGGTTAAGAACAGTTTCAGGTTAAGAACGGACCTCCAGAACGAATTAAGTTCTTAACCCGAGGTACCACTGTACTGTGTCTTACGTCTGGTTGAAGCCAGGCCAGCCAGAGCATTTTACAGTGGTACCTCGGGTTAAGTACTTAATTTGTTCCGGCGGTCCGTACTTAACCTGAAACTGTTCTTAACCTGAAGCACCACTTTAGCTAATGGGGCCTCCTGCTGCTGCCGCGCTGCTAGAGCATGATTTCTGTTCTCATCCTGAAGCAAAGTTCTTAACCTGAAGCACTATTTCTAGGTTAGTGGAGTCTGTAACCTGAAGCGTATGTAACCTGAAGCATATGTAACCCAAGGTACCACTGTACATAAGAACAGCCTGCTCAATTAAGCCACTGACCCATCTAGTCCAGTGTCCTTTCTTACAATGGTCAACCAGATGATTGTGGGAAATCCACAAGCAGGATTCCAGCATAAGGACACTTTCTCTTCCTGCGGCTTACAATGACTGGCATTCAGAAGCATTACTGCCTGAGACAAGTAGCCATGGAGAGCCCTCTCTTCCATTTCAACTGGGCCAATCTCCCTGCTGCTGCTGCTGTCTACAACCTTTCTCTGCCTGGCACCTCCATGTGCAGAATTTTGTTCTGCAGGGAGCCCTGTCTATCCTGTCAGTTCACCCCCTGCCATCTCGAAACAGTAGAGCCCAGACCCAGGTTCACCACCTCAGGGAGAACTAGGCCGAATATAAAGGTGGACAGAACCAAAGCAGCTTTTCAGGCTTGTAATTATCTAACAAGCCTGTTATTGTTAGAGGGAAATTCCTCTGAACGATTGCTGGCAGGGACGACGCTATGTTTCAGAGCCAGTTCTTGGCAGGAGATGGCGGGGGATGGTGTCTGCAGAGAGATGGCTGTATAGCCTATGGATTAACATACTCTTATTACATTACTCTTTAAGCTTCAAAGGTCTGCCAGGAAACCCAAGCTTACAATCTATTGAATGACATTTTAAGAACAAATAATACATTCATATATTAAATTTGAGAATAAACACATACATTATAGGAAGGGATTTTGTCTACGCCTGACCTTTCCATTGTATTCCCACTGCACAGGGATGGAAAGGAACCTCTTCCAAGAACCTTTCAAATTGGCTACAGAGAGGTGGCTTTCGCCTGCTCAAACTGCAGCTGAAACCCTGCTTGGAAATAAGAGCTTAGCAATGATTATCCCTCTGACACTAATCTACAGCTACACTAAATCTTGTTGCCTCAAATTAATCAATTAAGCATCAAACCACAGAATAGGGCCAATCGAGGCCTGCATGTATTATCATGGCAGGTGCTTCCTTCACTCTACTGTTTCCTTCAAGCTGCCTCTAATTTCCTCTTCCTCTTCAATACTTATACACGCAATATTTCCTTGCATTGTTAAGAACATCTTCAAAAGGCCATTTCCTCCCCAGCTTTGATACACTCCTGAAATGGTTTGCTATGGGTCAGTTGGCCAGAATCAGAAGCCATGGTTTGAAGTGGTTTTGCAAACTATTTTGTGTGAGGCTAACTATGGTATGGCCATAGGTGACTAATGCTCTGCCAAAAACTGTCCCTGTGTTTCTTGAAAGCTTTCTTTCTCTGAGGAAAAGGCTTACTTTGTGCATGTGCAACTGAGAATTTCTATAGAATTCCACTTGCTTTGGGATTTTGAGCTTACCTTACCATTGTGAGGCAGCAGAGGGGCTCTACGTGCTTTTTCTGTTTTGCCTGTATTCCTTCCCCCATAATTTTTCAGCCTGCCTAGCTGCCCACAATTTCTGATGTGGAAAAAAGTCTCTCAGTGCGAAGAGCTATCTCATGATGTCCTTCCCAGGTGTTAACTGAAGCACAGGGACAAAGGAAGGCTGCAGAATGTAACCATTAGTAAGCTGATTCAAAGAATGAAAGAAAGGGCACATAGAAAACTCCCCATAGACAACTCAAAAGTGAAGCAAGCTTATTAAAAAAAACTAGGCACCATAGGAGAAATTGGTTGCTATACTAGCTTCCCAGCAGGTAGCTCATTGTTGCTTATTGGAAGGAAGAGGGGGTAAGGTGGTGGAGAGGTAAGTATGGTGCAAACACACCAGCAGAGCCAGTCTGGTGCTCCTTATGGTTTGTTTGCACCACAGCAGCATCCCTACCATCTCGGCCCTCTCCAACAGCAACAAATTGAATGTACTGTATTCCCATATTGTCATGGAACTGACATCGGAGACCAGCAGAGAGAGAAATTGCCCCGATAATGCAGGAGAGGGAACCAGCAAGGAGAGAGAGAGAGTTTCCGAGGGGGAAGGGAATCAAGGTGACACCAAGAAGGAAGGAGGGAATGAAAGCACTTTGGAGGGAAGGCTTAGGGACTCTTCCAGTGAGATCAGCGGGGAGAGTGCCGGACCACCACTGGGCATGCCTACTCTGCGCAGAAGGCTTCCGCACAGAGAGGCTAGGCGGAGACTGGCTGTCAAGGAATTCTTATGTTGGAAAAAGTTTAGGAAACACCCACTAACGGATTCTGCCAGCGACTGAATCAGACGCACAGGAGTGCGCTTCAGTTAGGGAAAGGTTTAAACAAACAAGCAGTTTAGAGAAGTCGGTGACTTACACACAAGCAACTACAATTCCCATTACACATATATTATGGGAATGTGTGCACACAATGCATAAAAAAAGGTAAAGGACCCCTGACAGTTAGGTCCAGTTGCGAACGACTCTGGGGTTGCGGCGCTCAACTTGCTTTACTGGCCAAGGGAGCTGACGTTTGTCTGCAGACAGTTTTTCTGGGTCATGTGGCCAGCAGGACTAAGCCACTTCTGGCGAAACCAGAGCAGCACACTGAAACATCGTTTACCTTACCTATTTATCTACTTGCACTTTGACGTGCTTTCGAACTGCTAAGTTGGCAGGAGCTGGGACCGAGCAACGGGAGCTCACCCCCGTCACAGGGATTCGAACCGCCAACCTTCCAATCGGCAAGCCCTAGGCTCAGTGGTTTAGACCACAGCGCCACCCGCGTCCCAGCACACAATGCATATATTAGCTAAAAGACTGGACAGAAATGCCCTTGTTGGGGAATATTGCAGTGGGAAATTGCATGCAAAAATGCACATATTAGGAGAAACGTGCAGAAATAAGTGTATGACTGCCTACTATATGCATGCTATTTGAAACAGCACCATCAGTATGATCTATCCTCACTCCTGCTGTGGAGGTAGATATACCATGTTGTATTTCCAGGTCATGTAGACCAGGGATGGGGAACCTGTGGCCCTGCAATTACCATAGTCTTTGACCGCTATCCATGCTGGCTAGTGTTGATGGGTATTGGAGCTGAGCAACATAATTGAAGGGCCACAGGTTCCTCACTCATGATGTAAACAAACTCTATGCTGCTAGAAAGTTTTGCATTGTGCTGAAATACAACATGGTGGCCAACTCCACAAGCTGCAGCCGTCATGAGAGTAAGTCATCAGGCGGTGGCTATTTTTCATCCACAGGTGAATGGGAAAATACCGGATAAGTAGATAGGTTCTTCACAATTTCTGTTGCAAAATAAAGCAGTTGGCATGTGGGATTGAGAAGATGAGGCACAGAATTTTAGAGGTGACAGAATTACCCACCCTGAGCCTTTGAGACAGAGCAGGACAGCAGCTCAAGCCATGAATCAGCAGTTAATATGCTTGGAGATTAATTTGTACACAGGATCAGAATGCATCATTTATTCCTAACCTTTGTTTTAGTGAGCTTTCTTAAACTGGGGTGGGGTGGGGGAATGAAAGGGAAAGGTCCAGAGAGCCCTTTATACAAAAGGAAACCCCTACCACTGTGCAAAAGGGGGTTTCTAGTTTCTGCTGATTCCATCCTCCTGCATTCCTGATGTTTTTGTTTGCATTTCTGTTTGCAAGCCTCTTAGAGTGACGCCTTTAGCCCGCCTCACATGTTCACAACTATGTGAATGGAGGCTCCCCAGGGTTCGTCACCAGGCTGTTCTGTTACTTTTCAAACTAGCATACGTTTAGAGATGGCTCACTCTATCCATTTTTGTTTCTCATTTTCCCATTTCCCCCCATTTCCCAATGTATCATTTCAAGTTCCGTTTGCCATATTTCCACATCAGTCCTCACGAACTGATGTGTCACACTTTATTATGTGTCAGCCGTTTCTTCTGATGCACCCACTTTTGCATAGTATACACATTTTGCAAGCAATTTTGCCTAATGCAGTACATTTATATTATTATTATTATTTTCACTGATATATGCATTTTAATGCATATGTTTAGTACGCATTTGGGGGGGGGGTTGGGAGCTGCATTGCAAAATTTGGAGAAGTGTGAATTTTGAAAGATATCTGTGTTTTGGTTCTCATATTTTTCACTGACTGTTTACACATTACCAGCTTAAAACACAGCAAGGCCATTTGCCCACACTGCATTCCAGTTCACACTTGCATGTTATTGCACATATCAGGGCAGTCCACACCAATGAGTGGAGGGTGTGTGTGTGTGTATGGCTTCATATAGCTTACATTTCCAAATCAGACTGAAGATTGAGAGGTAATGCATAGCGTGACCAGGTGGCGACAACCCCAGCCCCCAGGGATCATGAGGAAGGAATAAAGACTCTGACAACGTTATATAGAATTAAAATTAGGCCACAACTTTATTAAACTTCCGAATGTAGGAAGACCTTGGCTTAGGCCTTGGGCATATATCCCTCCCAGCCCTCCAGCCAGGGGGAACTGGGGCTCCTCAGGGTAAATGGGATATGGGGGTGCTCTGCAAGACGTAAGTGTAGCAGGCAGCCAAGCCCATATCCCCACATGCAGGGTAGTTCACTGACGAACTTTCAGCGTATGGCCAGTGACCCCCAAGAGGTGCAAGAGTCCAGTTGGTGCACTGGCTCTAGGGCGATGCTGACATCGGTTATGGGCCCAGTCGTTGTTCCAGTCGTCTGACCTGGCGTTGTTCCAGTCATCCAAGGCGTCCCAGTCGTCCCAGTTGCCAGAGGTTTCTGTTGCTGATTGCCGGACGGTGGAACGGACCCTGCATGCTGGACTGGTTTGCGGTGCCCAGAAGCAGAGCTGTTTTGGAGCAGAGTATTCAAGCTGCCGCTGTTGCTGTTGCTGCTGCTTGATTTATGGAGGTATGTTGCTGACTGCCAAAGGAAGAAGATAACATCCCTGTTTGCCTGTTAATTGCACTCTGAGTGGGAGAGAGAGTGGCTGAGGGAGTCAAGGCTTTATCTGTGTTGCACGAGGGAAGTGTCTTGCTCTAAGTAATAGCAGACATGGCCTGTGCACATTCTGGCCAGATGGCTCTGTCCTTTCCCCTCCTTACGCCTGAAAACTATGGAGTTTGGCAAGTAAAGATGAAAGCGCTTTTACAGAGGGAAAAGCTATTTCACACGATAGAAGATGACCCTCCAGATAAGGATGATGATGATTGGCCTGAATGGCATGCTGCAGATATGAAAGCCCGAGGGACAATTATTTTGAGTGTTTCAGACCACTTGCTGGTGAACTTAGAGGGTCAAGAGACTGCACAAGCTGTTTGGCATAAGTTGAGAGATATGCATCTGAGGCAGAATGCTGGTTCCAGTGTGATTTTCTTTAAGAAGCTGTGCAGGCTGCAGTTGGAGAAAGGTGGTGATTTGCCTAGCCATCTATCTCAATTAAAGCGTCTCAGACAAGACCTTGTTCAGCGAGACCTGGCTATTTCAGAGGCTGTATTTGCAATGCTGATGATCAATAGCCTAGATGAATCTTATGATGGAGTGGCTGCCCAGATTTCCACGATGCCTTCTGACCGGCTAACAGAAGATTATGTGTCTAGCGTGCTTCTGAATGAGTGGGATCGCAGACAGGCTGTTAAAGAAAGCCGGGAAAACTGTGCTGTTAAAAATGTGCTTGAAAATGTGCCTGAGTCTTCAGCAGGGGAAAGTGAAAGTGAAACTGCTGCTGTTAAAGCTTTGAAATTGAAGCGGTGCTTTTCGTGTGGAGCACAAGGCCATTTGAGTTTCCAGTGCAAGAAGTCTTCAAAGAAGAAGGGAAACTTCAGAAGCAGAGGGGGAGGAGGAAGAAATCCCCAAGCACCTGCTGCTTCAAAGGCCTTGATCTCTCGCTGTTCCAGTCAACGTGGGCGGAGTTTCTTCGTGGTCGACTCTGGCTGTTCAAACCACGTAGCCAAAGATAAGAATCTCTTTGTTCAGCTTGAGAAGCAAGAGAAAGTAATTCATCAAGCAGATGGGACAGTTCTCACGAGTGTGGCTCAAGGAACTGTGTTCTTAAAGAGCCTGAATGCAACTATTAAGAATGTCCTGTATGCACCTGATATTCAGGACAATTTGTTGAGTGTTTCCCAGCTTGATCGTCAAGGGTTTAAGGTGGTGTTTGCTAAATCTCGCTGTGAAATTCTTAGAGATGGCAAGCTCATTCTGTATGCAAAATGTGTAAATGGATTGTACCAATTGCCTTTTGTTTCAGGTACAGGTACTGCAGAAGCAACTGAGAAAGAGTGTTGCAATTTGTCTGTGGATAAGAATGAGAAGTTGCATGACCAATGTATTCATTATTATCACCGAGTTTATGCTCATCTGAATTTCCAGGCTGTGGCAAAAATGCCTGATATGGTTCAGGGTATGAGGTTGAAAGAATGTCCCTACCACATGAAATGTGTTTCTTGTGCAGAGAGTAAGGCAAGGCAAGCTCCCAAAGGTACAGAGTCTGGGAGAGAGGCCAAGAAACCATATGAAGTCATTCATGCAGACTTAGTGGGGCCTCTAGCGCTCTCTAGAGGCAATTCAAGGTTTTTCATGGTTCTGATAGACTCCTATTCAAAATATGTTTGGGTCTATGTGCTGCAGAAAAAGTCTGAAGCCTTTACCAAGTTTCGTCAGTTTTGTAAATGGCTCAGAAATGTACATAATGAGAATGTACGTTTTCTTTTCACAGACAGGGGTGGAGAGTTTTGTTCAGAAGAGTTTGAGAGTTTTCTTTCTGAACAGGGCATTGAGCATAGGACCGCCACGCCCAGATCACCCTGGCAGAATGGTTTATGTGAGAGAGTAAACCAAACCCTGCAGCAAGGAATCAGAACGCTGTTACATGATTCAGGGCTGCCCAATCCTTTTTGGGCTGAAGCTCTTTCGTTTTTCTGTCATGTATATAACAGGAGGTACCAGTCTAGTATAAATTGCACCCCATATGAGATGCTTCACGGAAGAAAGCCATGTGTAAAGCATTTTAAAATTTTTGGTTCGGAGGTTTGGGTGCACACCTCACAAGGTGACAAACTGAGCAAGCGTGGAGAACGTGGTATTTTCCTAGGTTATGAGAAAGGGTCTTATCGTGTTCTGATCACAGACACGAAAACCATAAGGCTGACCAGGAGTATTGATGATAATCCACAATGGGACAGAGTTGGCGTTTTTCAGTGCCATCCCATTTGTGATAATGGTGCAAAAAGGGCAAAGAAAGTTAAGAGGGAGGCAAGTGTTGTTGGTGGTGATAATCCTGATGCCAATGTAGTTCCAGATGATGGCACAGATTATCAGAGCTCAAAAGCCTCAGGTGAGTCTGACGCTGACTCAGACTTAGCAGCTTCATATACTTTAGCTCCCCATTCTCCCAAAGAGGAGGAAGCACCAGAACAAGAGGATCAGAGAATTCTGCGCAAATCCGAGAGAACAACCAAGGGTGTACCACCGAAAAGGTTTTCTGAAGAGTTTGCAAAGACTGTGGTCACGAGCAACTCTGGTGGAGTTTTTAAACCTAGCATGAAGTGTGCTGAGAGTAGTAGCACAAAACGCTTTATTTATTTCCTTACCTGATATTTGAAGGAAAGCGTGTATTTGAGTTCTGAAAAATGGTTTGTTCAAATCTGCCTAATTAGAGATGTCAATTTGCATGTGAGAGGAAGAAATGTGTATGAAGATTTTTGCAGAAGCTGCTTATTCAATGGTATTGTAAAAGTGTGTTATATGCTGGGAAGAGAGATACCTGCAAATATGTTAACCAAGGTTGTAAGCAAAGAACAACTTTTGGAGTGTGTGTGTGGATTGCAGTTATGTTAAAGATTCTTGAAATGGTCGGATGAAATGGGGGAGGATGAGGAGATTTCACCCCTCCCATACCCAAGAATCTCCTGACCATCTCCTGATGATCTCTGCTGACTCCACAGAGAAGAGGAGGCGTGTCCTGCCTATTAACTTATTCTGCCCAGCAACATATCTGTGTGTGTGAGAGAGAGTCAGTCAGTCAGTGTATCGGAGAGAGTGAGAGTGTTAGAGAACCTAGAGATTAGATTGCTGCTAAGAGCAGCTGCAGACTCTCAGTGTAGCATTGCTTTATGCTCAGAATACTTAGCTCTGTATATAGTTTTGTACCATAGTTGTAGTTATAGAATAAAAGGAAGATATTTTACAGAGCTGCTCTCCGAGTGGTTTATACTCTGCAAGACTCTGCTGCGCAACGACTGAATTATTGAGACAGTGAATCCGGTGCTCTCAGCTCCAAGCTGTGAGTCCACAGCACTGTGACCGTTTCCTGCGGGAAGGAGGTCTCTGGCGGTGCTACCCAGCTCGCCTAGCCCAGTCGGGGTTGAGGTGCAAGAGTCCAGTTGGTGCACTGGCTCTAGGGCGATGCTGACATATATAACCCCTTTAAGAGGGGAATCACGCCGCAGGGGGGTGAGTCACCACTTCACCCCCCCCCCCAACAGGGAAGAAAAGACTAAAGGATTCCACCCAAGGCCATAACGGTCAAAGTTGTGACGAATTGCTACGGGGAAGACAAAACCTGCCAATGCAGGAAAATTTCTTCCCAGTCCTTCAACAGCAACCAGTCAAAGACCGTAGCAACACCTGCTAAACAGGAAGAAAAAGTTAACCTGCAAACAAGAAACATTAAACAAAGGGAGGGTAGGGAGGGTGAATCTCCAGAGCCAACTGCCTGGCTATTGTCGGCTCCACCCCCTATTTATAAATGGGGCTGGCCCCACCTTCGAGCAAGAAACTTGATTACTGAGGCTGGGCGTGAACCTCCCAAAATCCACCCTGAGAGGCAAGCCAGCCCCTGTTTGCCAGTGAGCTCCCTGGGAACTGTAGCACCACGCACTATCCTGCAAAGTGTGAATGCTCATTAAACTACACCATTTCTAAAGAAACTTCAGGAGAGATGTGGACTGTGGCTAGCGTCAAATGTATGGCTTCACAGAAAGCAGTGGGAGCATACTAGATGCATAGATGTGTGCACCTAAGAGCATAAGCAGAGCCTGCTGGATCAGACCAATGACCCACCTATTCCAGCATCTTGCTATCATAGTGGCCAAGCAGATATCGGTGGGAAAAGATCTGAGCCCCAAAGCACTCTTCTCTCCTGTGGTTTCCAGCAACTGGAAAGCATGAAAGCTAAGCATGTATTCGCTATGCCCACATTAAAAAGTGAACCATGCTGAATTCCTTCCACATCCCTGCATACCTTCCTCCTTCTCTTGCTCCTGCTATGATTGATGCTATGAGAGCAAAGCAAATGGATGTGCTGAGTATCCATTTCTTTGGGGTTACTGCATGAAATGACCGATGCTCGGATAGTTATTGTTACTCTGGGAGCCTATGAAAGCATTCTTTGCGATGACACTGCCATTGCCTGGCACCAAACGATCAGTTAAAAATGTAAATAAAAACACTTACTCCGGGAAAGCTAGCCTGGGTGTGTTGTCAGTGGGGCGGAGGAGGGAAATTGCAACAGTGCAGTTTATTGATCTCCAGTCAAGATTGATGGCACAATAAGAGCAAGAGGCAAAGAGTGATTTTGCTTTTGAAAACGTTGATGAATAAGCACTCGAGGACAACAAATAGCTGGACTCCCCGAATGATGGACGGCAATGGCAGACCAAGATGCATTTTTATAAATGGGAGAAAGGAGAGGCAGACTTATTAAAAAAAATGAATGACCACATGTGGCAGGGATATGCCACTGGGGAGAAGCGGGCCATTGATTTATGTGCACTCCTGGCATTTGAAAATTCAATAACAACATTGACAAATGGGAGGCAAAGCTGGACAGAGGATGGCAAAGGAACTTGGGAGTGGAGAAAGAAAATGCCAAGGTCAGAATGAAGGAATGGGGGGAAAGAAGCATGGTTCTATGGGGGTGAAACTCCTCTCTTTAAAGACATCCACAAGGGTGGTCCTTGGATCATATTTTAACATCACATGCTTATCTTCACTCATGTATTGCCAAAAGTTAATGTCTAAAACAAAGTGGTGATGCAGCTAAAGCTTCAAGAGGCAGAGGCTTGGATTCAAATCCCTGATTCATTGGATTCTCTTTGGAAAGCCCTTATCTCACAGGAGGATGAAATGGGATAGCCACATGTTGCTTTGGGAAGGGCCACAGCTCAGTGGTAGAACTCGTGCTTTGGGTGCAACAGGTCCCAGGTTCACTCTCTGGCATCATCAGGTGGGGCTGGGAAGGACTCCTGCCTGAAATGCCAGAGAGCTACTGGCAGTCAATGGTGACAACACTAAGCTGGATGGGTTAGGGTGGACTACAAGCATGTATACATAGAAACAGGGCCAGCCCCAGGTTTTAGGAAGACTTCAGAAGAATGTCCTCTTGTGGGATGCTCCCTACAGCAGTTGGTCCCTGGTGGGCTTACTTGGTGGTGAACAACAGGCATAGTCAGGTCCATGTCAGGTGATGAACTGCTGTCAAAATTTCCCATAATGCCATAAACTAGAGAATTGCTTTTTTTCTGAGTGAATTCTCCTCTCTTTATGGTTCCATTCACAGGTTGCAGAACTGTTTTTTTTAGGGGCTGAGGGATTTGAAGACAGGAGCATTTCATTGACACCCCCTGCCAATTACTTTCTGCCACTGACTGCCATTGTGTGTGTGTGTGTGTGTGTGTGTGTTTAGAAACTCAAAATGCCCTTGAACAATGCTACACCATAGCATCATTTTGAGGAGCATTCTGTGAGAGAAATGGCAGCCCCCGCTGGCTACCATTTTAATTTTAGAGATATCTGGCAAAGGTTTTGGAAAATGCCACCCAGAAGGATGTTACATCATGATGTGGCATCATTGTGGGGCAGTAAAAACAGCAGAAGTAGCACTCTAGAACTGAGGGAGCCCCAGTGACTACCTTCCACTACAACCACTGCCTAAGTTATCTGTGCTCACTGAGAAAATATGAAAGAGGGAAGACTTCTGCTCTGGTGAAATTTCAGCCCAGAATTTTAAAAACAAAACAGGTCCAGACAGTTAGAAATGTCTCCAATCTACCATCAAGTTTTGCAAGCAAGAGATTCTATAAACAGCCTTCATGACCCTGGGCCTCTGGAGTAGGGATGGGTGAGGAACTTGTTTATTTTGTTTTTGGCTATTTGCACTCCCAAATTTGCTTGCAGATTGGAATGCAACTTCCAGTTACACATTTATTCAGATATTGCAATGCATTTTCTGTGTACGAAAAGGCACATAAAAAGAAGCATGTTGTGTACAAAATGTGGGGGGTTTTGTACATAAATGCAATAAATGTGATTCAATAACTATTTCATGGGGAAATGCATGAGAAAATGTGTATATGAGAATCAGGAGAGAATAAAGTCATTTTATATTGAGATTTGCACAAATCTGATTTCTACTGGTGGTTGACAATGGCGTTCAATATACATGCACACAGCTGTTCAAATGTAAAAGTTTGATGGAAATTGATTAACATCTGTATTGTTTGTTGTATCCCATTATATTTCTTGGTGTTAAATATGATATAGCATTTTTAAACCTCCCTTACTGAAACACTTTCAGGTTTCAGCATTGTTCATTTACCATTTGCAATCATTACCACAGAATAATGGCCTCAATTGCCCATCAACGTCAACAACATTTACACCTTTAGAGCAGCTGGCTTGGGGTATTTGAAGTGAAATGGGTTGGTCCATGAGAATCACTGGGACCCATTAAAATAACACTAAGATGCTTCCAATCATTATTATTCACTTTTATTACCACATTGTTCACAAATGACTGAATTCGGTTATGAAATATATACATGGGAGAAAAATGTCAAATAAACGTTGTGGCCATCTGTGCCAGATGGGGGGGAAAGGTTGATATTTCTATTTATTGTTTATGGCAGGAAAGCCCCAGACTTCTATTTGCCATCACATGTGCTACTGTGTGAAAAGAAGAGGGTATCTTTTTTTTTCCCCATTCTCCATATAGGGTTCCAGCTTTCTCCCACCATATACATTAAAAATTGGTACCTCTCAAACTCTGAAGTGGCTGACCAGGTGAGGTAGAGCTGCTATGCTAGCTCTTCCTTCATGTTGGTTGCTGTTTCTTAGTAGGGCAAGATGAAACGGAGGTCAGCGCAGTGGAAACACACTGATGGAGCCAATCCAGTAATCCGACCAATGTGTTTGCACCATGCTGACCTCCACACCACTTCAACCCTCTCCCTCTCCTTTCCAGTAAGCCAAAGTGATCCATATGCTTGGAAGCTATCACAGCAACTCTACCCCACCTGGTGAGCTATTTCTATTCCAGCTGAGATACAGAAATGGGTTTAAATTACTGGTTACATACCAGGCATGGGTTATGGACAGCAGCCTGAAACAAATCAAGAACCTAGAACTAGGAGGCGGGGCTGAAGAGCAATTAGGGAAGGGGGGAGAAGTCAGGACTAAAAAGCAAGTCAAGAGTCAAAGCCATCAGTATCAGAAGGCAGAACTGAATAGTAAGAATAGAAATGCAAGACATACTGAAGCTCAAGCAAGGTTCTAGTGAGACAGGAAGTCCCCTTACACTCCTTTGTGCACAGGCATAGCCAATTGGTCCTGAGTGGAGTCACAGTGGAAGGTTCTTCACTGACTTAGCTTACCACAAGGAACAGTGCTCAGCAGTTCCTGACATCCCATCTCTTTCATGGTTGCTCACTGGAGAGGGATCCTAATTAGTGACTTTGCCTTTCAGAGCTATACAAAAAGATATATTGTTGCTTCAGTCATTCTAATTATGGGCTAGTTATAAAGACCACCCGATGTGTGATCTGAGTGTGGAGAGTCAGGCTTCAGAGTAAAGAGGAAACCTAGTGAAACATATGGTTCCCACAATACTTTTATTTCTAGAAATGGGAATGCATGGATGACTATGCTGCTGCTTGAATGGCAAGGGAGTGTTGCTAAGATCTTGATGGCTTCCACATCTATGGTAGCCATTGACTACTACTGACTGCTATTGATGATTCAGTGATGATCCAGGGCAGCCATTGACTCCTCCTGATCTGTAAATGTTCCTAGGCTCTTCATGACTCCCCCAACCAGGTCAGCCATGGACTCCTCCTGATCTGGAAGGACTTTAAAGTACACACACACCCAATCTGATTCAGCACTTCGGACTGCTATGATCTGATCTGGGATATTCTGGGGCTGACGAGACCCAGATCCCAGTGCTGACAGGGGCAAGGGCCTTGCATAGCCCTCAATTGGGGTTAAAACATGCGGTCAGGAAGGGGGGGAAGGAGATGAATGAAGTCTGCCTGCCTGCATATCCTTTTCCCCTCTCTCCTTGCCACCTGACCATCTTCCTTTTGACAGCCCCAGATCACTCCAGGAGGATCTATTCTGACCTGAAATAATCTGGGTTACTTCAACACTCCAGCTGAATCACCCCAACTTGGTTTGGGATCTGGGATTCAGCCAGAGCCAGTGCACATACAGTACCTACTATAAAGACTTCTAGGTCGGGATGGAATTATGCCTCCACAACATGCTGTTACAGGAAGATCACAGCCTCAGGAAAAGTAGAGAAAGAACTTTAAAAATTCTGATGACTTTCCTTCCACTTTCTTTCTACCTGCCTTCAACTCACATTCTCTAACCTTCCTTGAGAGAGGGAAAAAGTGCGGTAAACATAAGGAGCATAAATCTGAAGAGGTTATTCTGGCACAATGATATATAAAGCACCGGGGAGGCCTACTTTGATATGTGGCATGCCATCGTGTGCTCTCTATTATGGGATGGACACTGCAGTAAGGAAGAAAGGGCAGTCAGGAACTAAATAAATTGAGTTATGAGGCCAAGCTCGCTCTTTGTATGAGAACGAAATCTCATTTGAGGGGCTATAGATAAGTTTCTGAGAGGACACATTTATGGCCACCTTGTTATCTAAGCACAGAGGAGCTGCATGTCTAAATCTCCCAGGTTCTCAGAGGGGCACTGGTCCAAGGGGCTTAACATAATGCAAAACGGGACTAAACATTAACCCTATTCTTCTGGTCCAAATGCCAGCACTTTGTATAGCTCTTGATTTCATTATTGCCCTCCATTACAATATAAATGAAGCTGTATCGTAATAAAACTAGATAGTTGTATTAAAAGTTATTAAAAATCAACTAAGCTATTGCAATATAATTGTTTCCATTCCCACCTACAATTCCATTATATTCCATTCCATTCTGGCCTACACCGCTACATAGCAAGTTTCATTTTGTGATAACACTGGATTTGGTGTATTTAGTATTTGTATTGGGATGACTACCATTTTTTATGCTGCAGCTATTCCTATTTACCAGGGATGAACCCTATTTTCTGATATTTATCCATGTTAAGTCACTCTTTCCATTTAGGTCTTTGGATAATAACTTGCATTTTTTAAAACACACGCACACACACAACCCCCCCCCCCCCGGTGAGTTACCAGAGTCAGAACTCTTCAGGGTTTAGCTACGTCCTCTGGGTCTCAAGTAGTCCAATAGCCTGTGTATATTCATGTGAACACCCCAAGAGCTGCAGCTTCAGAACTTCACATCCAATTGGGAGGTTACCAGAACATGGATCCCTGTGTCAAGGCTATCTCTGTCCAGGAATGGCTGTAGCTGTTGAATCAGCCATAGCAGAAAGTAGGCAATCATTGCCACAGACTCCATTTGGACTTCCAGTGGCAGAGTTGGCTCCAGAAGAAACCCCATACTACATTTGGGTTTTTTTTTGTCTGCCTTTTCTCTGTTTGGTTGCAAGTCACTTTGGGTTTTCCTGGGCAAAACAGTATAAATTGACTAACAAATTCAATTAAAAAATTATCTGTGGGTTTTTTTTGTTGTTGTTTTCTTTTGCTCCAACACCCTGGCATAATTCTTAGTTCCTGGCTCCCTCATTGAATTGCTTACAGTGCATCCCTGACACATTCAAAGAATGCAGTAGCATATTGAAGGAGGAAGTGTAGAGAATGATGGTCCTTTCTATCTTTCTCTAGCCAGTGCTGATAACTCTGAGTGCCATTTGTCCATCAGCAGAGGGTGAGAAGTTTCTCTGTGGCTCATAGGGCAGGAAAATGGATTCAGCAGGCAAGTAGAGAGATGAGAGAAAATAAGTGGGTGGAGGGGTTCCTGTGTCTTAAACTTCTCTGCAGCCACTCAAAGAACTCAAGAACCACTAGGGAAGTCATGTGTCTTACTTTATTGAGAACTGTCCTCTAAATAAAAGGCTGACTGACCCAGTTCAGTTTAAAGATATAGAACCGTAAGAAGGGAGGAGAGCAGAAGAGGCTTTGAAGTTGCCCACTAAAATCCAAGACTTAAAGTACAATGAGAATAGGTTTTGTTATTGGGTTTTTTTAAGTATCATTCCACAGTGTCCCATGAGAAGCTGGTGGAGTAATGTATTTCTATGCAAGTTAGAGTATCCATTTTCATCTATGAACAGAAATTAGGATATGCAAATACATGCCTTCATTTTTGGTGTTGCATTCCCTCTCTCTCTCTCTCTCTCTCTCTCTCTCTCTCTCTCTCGTTGATGCTTAAATGGCCACCCTAAGAACCACGTGTGGCTTCCAAACCATGATTTGGCTTCCAGCACTCCCATGTTTTATTGAGCCAGCCTGCACAATGGTGGAACTAGATTTCTATTCTGCTGGCAAGTGAGTGGTGAGTGGATGCAAGTACGCCAGCAGTAAGGTTGGACACCAGCAGCAATCTCATTGAAACATGAGGCTGGTGTCAGCTGTGACATCAAGGAGATGCAGGAAGGGTAACTCTTGGGCACTTTGTCATAACCAACGCCAGGGTAGCCACTCAGCATTCATATTTCACTGGCAATAATTTTGAATGAAAAATTCCAAGGAGAGGAGTATGTGAAAATGAATTCCTGGCAAGGAAGGTCGAGGGGGAAGGGGGCGCAAATAAAGTGCCTCTTTTCAAGGCAGCTGGGCTTATTTTAATGGGCAAGGTCAGCAATGAAATGACCAGGATGAGAAATGGCTGCCATTACGAATCAGTCGTGATCTTGTATCAATTATTCCCCGAGCCGTTTCCTTGCCTTGGGCTGAAGCAAACACGGCCTAATCAGTTTTACATCTACGTTTAATTTTATTGGAAAGAAGAGCTGGCAATGCATCATGGGATGCCAGCGTGACATGAAAGGTGACCCCTGCCAACTTAATGACACAATACATAACCCTTAATGAAGTCACTATCTTGTCCTTTTCCCCCCTTTGTGCTGTCTCAGGGCTGTGATTTATGGCGGCATCATTTTGCTTTTGCCCTCTTTTCATTTCAGCTTGACAAAGTGGATGAAACAATTATCTTCGTTATCGGCCACAGCAGTGGAAATGTGATAGTTGAAGATTTCTGCAGGTGGAGGACCTTGGCCATGGATCAAAACCAATGCTGAAACGTGTGTAGGAATTGTGGTTTTCATTCTCCCTCTCTCTCTCTCTTTCTCCCTCATTCCCCAGATTCAGCACCCCGCCCTCGCTGACTTTGTATGTCGGAAGATGGATTGCATATCCCAACATGCACTGCAAACGCTATATCACTGTAGCAAGAAGTAATTTCAGAAGAAAGCAATTTCTGGTCCTGTTGCAAGAAGGAAGCTGGGGATTTTTCATTTCCTGCCAGTTCCCTCTTCTTAAGCAGGCATTAGCATTGCACATGCAGTGCTATCATACATATGGTAATGCTACATGCACTTCTTATGAACACACCGAGAAGAATGTTGAACCGGAAAGACATGAAGCAATGTATGGAATGTTTGAAAGTCTCAATTGCAGCTCAATAAAATTGTTTTATTTAAATGTGGTGTTTTTTTTTAAAAAAATATGTTTACCCCTCCTTTCCAGTAGTTGGTTCGAGATGCTTTACAGCAGGGGTCAGCAAAGTTTTTGTGGCTTGGGCCAGTTCACGGTCCTGCAGACGCTGCGGTGGGCTGGAGTGTGCGCATGCACAGACACACATGCGCAAATGCTATTTCCGGTGTTCCTTCCAGCGTGAAGGAGGCTTGCACAGCTTCCCATTGGCTGCAGGAGCTTCCTGCAGCCAATGGTAAGCTGGTCAGCATCGCAGAAGGCGGTCCCCGCTCTGCTCTGCGTTGGTTTAGCGCGGCTCATGGGAGCCAACTGAGCAGGCGGCGGGGGTCCCTAAGTGGCCGGCCGGGGTCCGTGGGCTGGTTAAATGACCCCCATGGGATGCTTGTGGCTCATGGGCCTTAGGTTGCCGACCCCTGCTTTACAATAAGGTTACCAGATTATTTTCAATTAATCCGGTGACACTTTTCAACTTCAATGGATTTTGTATGGGGACTGATGTGTACATCCGGGGACTGTCCCCGGGAAACGGGGACGTCTGGTAACCTTACAGTAAATCATAATAAATTTAGATAATAATTCAGCATTCCCCAGCTTTGGATCCCCATATGTTGATAAGACTACAACCACCATCACCCCCCAGCCAACATGGGCAATGGTCAAGGACGATGGGAGTCAAAGTTTATCTAATTCAGCTTCCTGTTTCCTACAGTAACCAATCAGATGTTTTTGGGAAACCCTCAAGCTGGGCATGTGAGCAGCTGTTCTTCGCCAGCAGCTGTGGATTTGAGGCTATATGATCTCTATATAACAAGGGTTTGTTCCATGCAGCTGTTTTAGCTAGTAGATAAATCAGTCTTTGTGAATCTCACAAGATCTCACTGGAAGCCACTGCCTCCACCTCTCCTCACTCCTCTAGTGGCAGCAGGAATGGGTAGAATTCCCACGGGGGCTCCAGACCTTAGGATTCCACTGCCCAAGGCAGCTGCCTGAGTCTGGTTTGTGGGTGGGACAGCGCTGCACTCACACACATGATGAAACAAGTACTATACGTACTTTATGTAGCCATTTTCTATTCAGTGCTATAACTGTTGCATGGAGAATATTTCCAAAATGTACACCTCTTATGCTGGAAAATTTCCGAGTTAACAGTGCGATCCTATAGAGAGCTAATCAGAAGTAAGTCCCCTTGAATTAATTGGCTTTATTCCTGGGTAGTGTAGTGTCATTATTTGTCATTCTATATGCCAAGGTGGGGAACCTGTGGCTCTCCAGAAGCTGGACAACATATCCCATCAGCCGCGGCCAGCATAGCTAATGGTAAGGGATGCTGGGAGTTGTAGTTTAGCAACAAAACAAAACAAAACCTCTGGGAAGCTACAGGTTCTCTGTCCCTGCTGCATTCATTTCATAGCGCTGGAATCTCATGCAGGACGCCAGTGCAATAGCAAATATCCAAAGGCTGAGCCAAAATTTCCCATAGAATATTTTTAATGATTTTTTGGGGGAAACTTTTCTTTTTCAGGTTCCTCCTAAAGTGGCTGAGAATACCTGGAGAGTATTTTGTGAAATCACCTCTCCACTTTGTCATCTATGAATTTCATGTGCAACTAAGGATCCAGTTGAACAATATTGTTTTAAGATTTAAGCTGTGAGCTTGGCCCCTACTACTTCCAGTCCTCCTCTCTTCGCCAGTTGCTTCCTTTGTCCATCAATAGTTCCATTCAGCACTTAGTCAAAATTTATCATAATTACTTTTCCAGGCAGGGTGTGTGTGTGACCCCAAATGCAAGCCACATGTTTTCGCAATACATGGCAAAATACCCATTTCACGAAAGGAAAACTGGTAATGCTCAGATGCTCAGTCTGGTAGACTCTGGTTTATTGGGCATTGCATTGCAAAGCTCGCTTTTTCTATGTGCTTTTGAATGCAAAAGACCTGAAACTACTCTCCATCTCTACTGGGGGAGGTTTCCAGGACATATTTCCTTGGAAAAGCCTGTGCATTGCCACTATTGCATTCCAGTATTTATTATTGCTGTTTATTTGTCTTGCATCAGCAGAGACAGGGAAGGAAGGGAGGAATACCCAGCAGCCATCACTCATACTGAGCAATAATGAGAAAAGATAAATAAATAAATGTGAGTTTCAGCCAAAAAAAAAAGGGGAGCTCACATTATCAGCCAATAAACCAATAATCCATTAGTGACCAAGGTTACTGGATAATATAGCTCTTTTGCCAGTGCCATAATTTATACAGCAGACTAGAGAATAGACACGATTATTAGAGCGAGGGCTATGGGATGACACATGATGCATGACCGTGCGGCATTGATCTCCACACAACAGGAAGGTGTCTAGACTGGGAAATGTATGACCCTGCAATTCAGAGCAGGGAATATTTCATGTGCGGCCTAATGGAGTAGTGTAGCTAGTGATGGATGGCCCTCCTACTCTCAGTAGCAGTGCAGTTATAGTTGTGCTAATGCCTGACCTCTCTCACTCCACGCGTCCTTCATTCAATCAAGGTGACCTCACTGAAAGGGGTGGAAAATCGCGGGGGGGGGGGAGGCAGAGAGAGAGAGAGTGCAATGCAGAGAAAGCCAGGAAGAGAGTATGATTTAAATAAGTGTTGATTTGAATAAGTAGTACTCTTTCAGCAGCTTCTCCAAACCTTGGGTGTTTACAGAAAGGCTTGCCAATTTTTTTTTTCTGGATTAGGCACAAGGAAACCCTCCTCCACAAACCTGAAGTGTCTTTTCATCAAAGGCTGAAAAATACATTTTGAAAACTTGTGCATATGGTTTTGGATTGTATAAAGCAGTGAGGGTTGTGTTAAATTTTAATGATAATCCTTAGCGAGCTTGGTATTCAGTGCTGATGAATGTAGACTTTCCTCTTCCAGTGACCAGATGTGGTCTCTAGCACATAGATTGTGATCAATTCCTGGTATTATTATTATTATTATTATTATTATTATTATTATTATTATTTTGCACATAATTCAAACTGTTTTCATGAAGGTAAACAGGGCCGTCTTAAGTATATCCGGTGCCGTGGTGCAAAGCTCCCTCTAGCACCCCAACCCCCCTGTTTCCCAGAGATTTTTTAGGGAGGACGGTGCTGCTTGCAGGGCTGGAGGAGGCTGGCAGTGGCTGGAGGGCAGCTCCTCCGGCGGGAAAGAGGCGGAGGCTGGACATGGCACCTCCCGGCTCAGCTGGCTGCTTTGTGCCATGGTGGCCATGGAAGACGGAGGCTCCGGGACCAGCACTGCTCTGCATGGCGGAGGCGGGCGAGGGCGGTGAGGTGATGCTGGGAGGCGCCAAGTCCAACCTCCGCCTCCTTCATGGCGCCCTCCAGAATTTGGTGCCCTGGCCTCTATGGGTAAGATGCCCCTGTATTTCCTGCACTAGAAAATGAAGTGGGTGGTATAATTAAGAGTGTGAAAATGTTCATACTTGGTCATACATTTGCACCAGACTCCAATAATAATAATAAGAAAAGACACTATATGGGTTTATAAATGGCAATAACTCTTTTATTTATATCATTTATAAAGGATAGCTACTAGCTATGATGCCTGTGCTCTGCTTCTATAGTCAGAGGTAGTAATGCTTCAGAATACCAGTTGCTGGAACCTGCAGGAAGGGCGAAGGCTCTGCTTGTGGGTTTCCCCCAGGCCTCTGGCTGGCCACTGCGTGAACAGGGTGCTGCATGAGATGGGCTACTGACCTGATCTAGCAGATTCTTCCTATGTTCTTATGATCTGCAATGCCTCAAGAAGCTAATTTCCAATGCAGCAAAAGGTTATTGTCACTTAGCAGTATACTTGCACCACTGGTGAAATGGTTTGCAGCTGCTGAACATTGTTATACAGGAGAATTGATTAATAATAATAATAATAATAATAATAATAATAATAATAATAATAATTTTTTATTTATACCCTGCCCTTCCCAGTTTAAAAACCAGGCTCAGGGCAGCTAACAGCAAATATAAAACATTGATTAAAATGTGACTTAAAAATAGCACGAAACAGCATAGACTATAACATAAAATGCAGCATCAATATCAATAAAATTGATATTCAGGGGTCATTTTTGGGAGAGAGAAAAAACCCAGTTAGTAGACATTGAATGGTCACTAAGTTGGTCCTACTAGGGCCAGCAAGGAGTAAGAATAAGAATTTAAATGTGGAGTCCCAGAAAGGGTTTCTTCATAGAAGAGGAAAGGGAAAAGGGAATACAGGATCAGGCTAATTCAAATTGAAGGCCAGGCAGAATAGCTCTGTCTTACAGGCCCTGCGGAAGGAGATCAAGTCCTGCAGGGCCCTAGTCTCGTGGGACAGAGCATTCCACCAGGTTGGAGCCATCACTGAAAAAGCCCTGGCCCTGGTGCAGGATAGTCTGGCTTCCTTAGGGCCCAGGACCTTTAAGCTATTATTATTCATGGACCTTAGCGTCCTCTGAGGGGCATACCAGGAGAGGTGGTCCTGTAAGTATGAGGGTCCTAGATAAGAACAATCTATTGTACAATGAGTCCCCACTTGGACAATGCCTGCATAAGTTTCTCCTATTGCACAATATTAAAACTCACCCATCTACTAGTGCAAGAGTCCTTGCGTTAGCTGAAAGAGAACATTGGATAAGAGTCAAGAAAGTCTGTTCCATCAGCGTTGGCTTCTATTAGTTTTAAGCATTGAAATCTTTTCCTCATACCCTAATCATTTAGGCAAGCTACCTTTGCTTCGAGCAGAATATACCTGTCCTTCCTCCTGTTACTTCCTAGCCAGCACTTACTGTCATAATTCTGAGGCTGGATCATGGAATGAGACAGAGGAATCAGCCCCAGAAGTAGAACTGCAAGATAAGCCCATATTGCCAGCCCAACAATGATGCCTTGCGACCCTCTGACTCAGATGACACCATCCCAGAACCCGCAGTGCAACCATTGGAGTAAACATCTTCTGGAGCAGTGTAGGAACTTTCACCAAAGAGGCAACTTTCAGTGAAGGCAGAGCTTGCAATTCAGACAGAACTACTGCTCCTGTGTAAGGTTCTAAGGTTCTAAGGTTGACGATAGCTTCAGCAATATCACTCCTCTGTCAACCCACCTCACCAACTGGGAGGAACCAATTGATGAAATGAAAGTACAGAGAACCTTGTGGGGGAAGCATCTAAAGAATCTGGTTTGGCTGCATAAGGAGCTTACAGATGAGCTGAGATGTAAGAAGGGCATGTATAAGAAATGGAAGAAAATGAGAAATCATGAGGGGATACTTGAGTAGTCAACAGTTTCAGGGAGGAGGTCAGGTGGACCAAAGCTCAGAATAAGCTCAGGTTTGCAAGAGAGGTTAAAAACAGTTCCTTTGTCTATGTTTGTAGTATGTCCTTTGCATGGAGATGATGGAGCAATGCTATTGGGTGATAGAGAGAAGGCAGAACTACTGAACACCTACTTTGCCTCTGTCTTCACTTAAAAGGAAAGTAGTGCCCAACCTGGTGATAATGGAATAAATGATGCAAAGAGGAAGCTGCAGCCCAAAATAGGAAAAGAGGTGATAAGGGAACAACTAGCTATGTTAAACAAATTCAAATCTCCAGAGCCTGATGAGCTGCACCCAAGGGAGCCTGTGGATGTAATCTCAGAGTCTCTGTCTATAATCTTTGGGATTTTTTGGAGAACAGATGAGGACCCTGTGGACTGGAGATGGGCAAATATTCCCATCTTCAGAAAAGGGGGAAAAGGGCCTACCACTCAGCTTGATGTCAATACCAAGAAAGGTCCTAGAACAGATAATTAAACAATTGGTCTGTGAACACTTAGAAAAGGATGCTGTGATTACTTAAGACTCAACAGTAGTTACTAAAAAAACCACAAACCCTAGTCATGCCAGATGAACATATCTTTTTTGGATTGAGTTACAAGCTTGGTGGATGAAGAGAATGATGTGGACATACAGAAGCGTATGTTGATTTCAGTAAGGCTTTTGACAAAGATCCCCATGCTGTTTTTGTGGAGAAGCTGGTAAAATGTGGTCTGGACAAAGTAACTGTTATGTGGATTTGTAGTTGGTTGACTGACCAAACCCCAAGAGTGCATGCTAACAGTTTCTCATCTTCTGGGGGGGGGGGATGACAAGTGGGATGCTGCAGTGTTCTGTCCTGGGCCCATTGTTGTTCAACATCTTTATAAACCACTTGGATGAATGTACTGAGTGGATGCTCATCAAATATGCAGATGACACCCAACTGGGAGGAGGAGTCAATGCCACAGAAGACAGAATTGGGTTTCAAGATGACCTTAACAGATCAGAAAACTCGACCAAAACTAACAAAACGAAGTGCAAAAAGGAAAAATGTAAGGGGCTAGCAGGAGACGAGTTTGCCTAAGGTCTTGGTTATCCTTGTTTATCATGGGTCCAGACTTTCAGTTGCACAGCAAACAAATTAAAAGCTTGTTCTTGTATAAGCTGTAGCCAGAAAAGGGGGCAGCAGAGATGGTCGGGAAAGGAGCAGAGAGAGGATGTAATATATTCTACATCTTCCTCTCTTTACAGCCAGCAGTCTGCATATATCCTGCCTCGGGACAACCTGTCTGGAAGCTGACACAACTTGCCCATTGTTAACGATGGCAACATTACTGAAGTTTGGCTGGGCTAAAGTACCCTAAATATAACTGACAGTAAATTCAACAGAGGCTCTCTTTTGGTTAAAATATTGATGGCCAAGAATAAGACCAAAGTGTAAGTCAATGCGGCTACTCTTGAGGAAGGTATCTAAATTACTTGCAGATCAGAGCCTGAGGACACTTAATAAATCTAATTGGACACAGTGGAATTCACTTCTAAATAAATAAGTTTTGGTTCAGGCTGATCGGGCTGTAGATATGTTTATGACTGGGTTATTAAGAACCAAAAGAAAAATTCTTTTTTCTTTCTCGCCAGATATACCCAGGAGGAAAGGTTACAGAATTTGGGCCTTGTTTCAAAAACAGATGAGTAATGGGGAACATGGTAAATGTGTTTAATGCTAGAACTTAGGGCCATACACTGAAGCTGAATGTTTGAAGTTTCAGGACAGACCACAGACAGTACTTCTTCACACAGCACATAGTTATGCTATGGAATTCACTGTCACAGAATGTAGTGGTGGTCACCAACTTTGACGGCTTTTTTTTTTTTTATAAAATATTTATTGCAATTTTAAACAACAAAAATAACATCCAGCATACAAGAAATAAAGAAATTCAAAGTAAGATTATAAGAAAAAAGTAAGAATAAAAAGAGTAAAAATAAAAGATAAGAAAAGAAATTACAAATGTTCATAAATCATATTTTCATAATCTTTGGACTTCCTCGCATCACCCTCCCCTGCGTTCTCAATCATGTAGTTAAATACAGCAATTTGTTACCTTACTTCCATTCTTATTTTATAAATCTCAAATATTCAATTCCAACTTTAAGTATTTTGGTCGTAGATTAACCTGCTAATTTTGAACATAATATTTCTTCAGATTTCGCAATTTCCCTAAACATCACCTAATCTCATATGTCTTACACTGGGTTTACTGCTGCCATGTTACTCTCATTTATGCACACTCCTAACATTCATACAATTTATAATGTTTCTGTAAATAGTCTTTAATTTTTTTCCAGTCCTCTTCCACTGTCTCTTCCCCCAGGTCTCGAATTCTGCCAGTCATCTCAGCAAATTCCATATAGTCTATCAGTTGCGTCTGCCATTCTTCCAGAGTGGGCAAATCTTGTGTCTTCCAATGCTTTGCGATGAGTATTCTTGCTGCCATTGTTGCGTACCCCAACTTTGATGGCTTTAAAAGAGGATTAGACAAATTCATAGACAATAAGACAATGCTCTCCCTATATTGTGGGAGGCAGTATGTCTCTGAGTATCAGTTACTGGAAATGACATCTGGGAAGTGTGTTGGGTCCTGCTTGCAGGCATCTCAAAAGCATCCAATAGCCAGGAGGAAAACAGGACAATGTACAAGACAGGCCTTTTGTCTGATCCATCAAGGATCATCTTGCTATTCCATGGTGAGGCCAGGACTTTGACAGAATTGTCAACTTTGTCTGTTGGAAAATCATCCAAAGCATACAGGAACACATCAATTTCCACCAATTTTCCAGGGCAAGCCATCCAAATATGTCCACCACCCTTAGAAATTGCCACCATCAGTGCAAAATTCACCAGGTAATGGTCCAACCATAAGAAAGGAGTGCAGCGCATATGCCTTCATATCTTAATGACTCACAGTCTTATCAAACATGTACCGGAGCTCTGAATCTGTTCTGTGACCCTTCAATTGGGGTCGTCTTGGTACCTTGTAACCTTGTCTGGCTCATTATCATCCCACTGGTGCAAAATGAGCAGATATAAAGGAACTTATCATGATACAACAACAACATTTCTATACAACACTTCATCTGAGGATCAGATTATCTTACAACAGGGGTCAGTAAACCTTTCCATCAGGGGGCCGGTCCACTGTCCCTCAGACCTTGTGGGGCGCCGGACTATATTTTGAAGGGAAGAAATGAATGAATTCCTATGCCCCACAAATAACCCAGAGATGCATTTTAAATAAAAGGACACATTCTACTCATGTAAAAACACGCAGATTCCTGGACCATCCATGGGCCAGATTTAGAAGGCGATTGGGCCAGATCTGGTCCCTGGGCCTTAGTTTGCCTACCCATGTCTTACAATATAAAAACAAAAAATGCATATATAGTAACAAACAAAAACAATGCCTCCCGCGCACAGCATTCATTAATCATGGGTGCGTGGCCACATCACTTGAATTGCTAAATGCAGAAATGGAAACAGGTTACTAATGTTTAATGGCCACTTAACAACCTCTGATTATCATGCACAACTATTTTCATATTCATAGTGGATATGAAAAAATAAATAGCAAGTTGCATCATGTGTCTGCAAAACTACATTCGCTTATCAGCTGGGCCAAGACCAAATGGGCAGCATTGTTGGGCACTGCCCATGTCCCAGTAAAGGGCCTACTGCCAACCCCCAGTGCCTCTAATTCAGTGATTTTCTTGTGACAGTACCCAATAGTCATATTCTTTCTCTCTCTCTCTCTCTGCAAATGTCATCAGTTTTTCGCTGGCACCCACAACACTTTTCATCAGTGCTATTATTCTAGAAAAAGAGGATCAGCAAGGGTGTTGCAGCGGCAGTGGTGGCAGCATAGGCAAAGCCACAATGGGCTTGGCAGCAACACAATGGTAGAGGCAGAGAGGGAGGTGGTTCTGCTGCCTGTGGCAAATTGCTTTGCCTCATTGCAGCATTGGCCTTGGGTTCTGGGCTGGATGGGGGCTGATGAACTGAGACTGAATTCTTGAAAGTAAATAGTTCAGATGAGTCGTTCCTTTTTTTATATATATTAATGTTTATTAATTTTCCAACAAATTGAACACGACACTACAAAAAACCAAAAAAGAAAAAACATACAATAATACAATACAATAATAATAGAAAAAAAAACAAAAAACTGCACAACATTAACATACAACTAACAAAACAAAACAAAAACCATTTAAAACACAGTCCAATTTCAATATTTTATCCTTCTTTCACTAATTTCCACGACCTCCTCACACCTCCCTTTTTGTATTCCACTTCTATTGATTGTTTCAGCAGTTCCTTTCCATCTTCCTCTATTTTCTATCCAATAATTGTCTTAACACACTCTAACCTTATTTTTCCCTTTAATGCTCTAATAATCTATTTATACTTAATTCCTTATAACATTTCTACTAAAGCCATATAACTTCATTCCAACATTTTTCTAACATTCATTAATTTTACAGTATTTCTGTAAATAGTCTTTAAACTTTTTCCAGTCTTCTTCCACCAACTCTTCTCCCTGGTCTCGGATTCTGCCAGTCATTTCCGCCAATTCCATGTAGTCCATCAACTTCATCTGCCATTCTTCCCTGGTGGGTAAATCTTGTGTCTTCCAATATTTCGCGATGAGTATTCTTGCTGCTGTTGTTGCATACATAAAAAAACGTTCTATGTATGCAGATGAGTCGTTCCTAGTTCTGGGACATCAGTAAGTTGCCTGCCTTGGATGGGGTCACACAATCCATGAAGCAGCTGGAGCATAATTTGGGTGTGCTCCTTGATCCAGGTCTGTCAGTTGAGGCACGGGTATCCTCAGTGTCTAGGAGTGGTTTTTGGCAAGTTCAGTTGGTAAGATAGCCATGGCCATTCCTGGCTCAGTAGAATTTAGACACAGTTGCCCATGCTCACGGTTGAACTACTGAAATCTGCTCTATATGCAGCTACCCCTGGGATTGGTCCAGATCCTACAACTGGTGCAGAATGTGGCAGCTTGTGGGGGCAAATTGCCAGCAGCAAATAACACCTTGCCTGTGTGATTTGCACTATCTGCCAATTTGCTACTGGGCCAAGTTCAAGGTGTTGGTACTAACATATAAGTTCCCATCCAGCTCAAGACCAAGTGACATGAGAGGTTGTCTTATCCATTATAAACAGAGTAGATCACTACCATCTGTGGGACAGTTTCTCCTGCAAGTCTAAAGATAGGAGAAACCCGCTCTGCAGTAACCTTGAGTGTGGTTGCCCTTATTCCGTGGAACAAGTGCCCACCAGGGGCACTTTCTGGAAACCGTTGAATACATTTTTTTGTTCTGACCATCACTCTAGCTCGATAATTAGGTTTTACAATGAGCACCAACTTATTAGGGTTTTCATATCATTTTAAATGTATTTGTTGCATTTGTGTTTTTTAAACTGTTTTTAGTTACCTTATGTGTTTCTCCTGAGACAGATGGATGCCAGCAACAAATTGCCTTGAGATGGTGGTTTAGAAAGTGATTAATAAATTAATTGCAGTAGTCATGATAATGATAATGATAATACACCAGAAAGCAATTAAAAGAAAATTCATATCTGAATGCATTCTTAGTCAAATAAATGAATAAATAAGTAGTTTACATAAAAAGGTGTAAGATGTTTATCAAAAATTACAGATATTATCATCAAGATTTAAAAACAAGTATATATATTCAGGGGACGCGGATGGCTCTGTGGGTTAACCACAGAGCCTAGGACTTGCCGATCAGAAGGTCGGTGGTTCGAATCCCCGCGACGGGGTGAGCTCCCGTTGCTCGGTCCCTGCTCCTGCCAACCTAGCAGTTTGAAAGCATGTCAAAGTGCAAGAAGATAAATAGGTACCACTCTGGTGGGAAGGTAAAAGGCGTTTCCGTGTGCTGCTCTGGTTCACGGCTTAGTCATGCTGGCCACATGACCTGGAAGCTGTATGCTGGCTCCCTCGGCCAGTAAAGGGAGATGAGCGCCGCAACCCCAGAGTTGGCCATGACTGGACCTAAGGGTCAGGGGTCTCTTTACCTTTACCCTTATACATATTCAGCTTATAAAAATTTATAAATCAAACCAACAGACTTTAAAAAACAACAAAGCCAGGTACTGTACATATAACAGAAATTCATGTCTGTGTAATTTTGTTGAAACAATGACGTTTTCAGGTGGCACTTAAAACAATATAGTGAGGGTGCCTGGCTGATGTTAACAGGCAGTTCCCAATTGCAATGAGGATTCTACATGTGTTCACCTAAAATAGCTAGGAAAATAAATAAAACCCTTACAAATAGTATTTGGATGACAAAATCGCAACATTTAACAGTGGCTATAATAAGTCATCTAATGAGGCCACAACCTCTCTGAATGAAAACATCATTGTCTGCTGGCAAAAGGTCATCACAGAAGGGGCCAGATGGGCTTTCCTTGGCAAGGAATTCCAGAGCCTGGAACATTTTCAAAAGCAATTTACCACTGGTCGAGTGTCAGGGTTCCCACCGAGACAAGGAATCCAGGAATCTGATGGTCTGTGCAGGAGTTGGTGACCACTGTTCCAAAGCACTTGTTAGCATCTTTACAAAACTGCATCTTTTAGTGTATTTTGGAGAAGGAGACATAACAGGCCAGCTTTGTGCTGGCTTGGTTCATTACAGGAACAGAGATCTATCTAGTCCTGGATCCTTCCCCTCATCACCACTAGCCATTTGGATGTCTGCAGGAAATCCAGAAGCAAGGCATGAAAGCAACAGCCCTCCTTTATCATTAGTCCCCTTCATACTGCCCCCAATAATGTATAATACAAATGTACCCACTGTCTTATTTATTATCGGTTCCATTTGGGTATCTCCTCCCTTCCATGTAATTAGTATCTCTTCTTCCAGCCTAGCATATTGGATTTCCCAAGTCTTCTGGAACAGTGAATGCATGTTTCATGATGTACTCCCTTTCACCATCTGGGCTTATTTTAAAAAAATAAAATCCTGAGCAGCAAATTAAAATAGGTGGAACTGAGATGGGGGAGTGACATAAAGAGCTACAAAAAAACCCTCTGTGTACTTTTTAAAATGCTGGAATTGCCCTATGGCTTGGCCAAGAGGCGTGTTTTATATTTCCACTGGTACATGACTGACATCACTCCCTATTAAGTTCTATTTGAATAAAATGGTAGTAGACATTTAGGTAACATTACAGGGTAATAAAAGGTTTAAAGAGCCTTAGGGGATGCTGTTGAAACACAGGCCAGTCCAGGATTCCAAAAATACATCTTACTACATATTAACCTCTTTCAGACTTCAGCTCTCAAACAAATAAGGGAAGCTTTTAAAGAAGAAGAAAACTATTCACACACCAGATAGTTTAGGAATTACTGACCATATTTTCTCTTCTTCCCCCCTCCCCCTTTTTTCACTGAGCTGGGCAAAAGGCTAGTAGTTAAAATTCAAAAAGCTTCCCCTTTATCATTACCATGAATCAACACAATAAATGACCCCTTTCAGAGCGCGGTAATAAGAATTTGATAAATCATCAGCCAAAAATTAACTAGATGTCAAAACAATCTTGGGGAAGTGTGATGGATTAGGGGTGATGGTGGCAATTAATCTCCCAGCGTGAGTTCACCGGAGAGAATGAATGCTGGGAGATGGATAGGGGAGACCGAGGCCTTGCAAGGTCAGGACATTGCAGAGAGAAAAGAGAGAGGGGAAAGACAGGGAGAGAGAGAGAGAGAGAGAAGGACCGAGTGAAAGGAACGGGGAAGAGGGTGAAATCTACTGCATCTGCAATACCCTGGCATCCAGCAGCTGATCTGGAGGTCAGTGGCGTTGCCTTTGAAAAGCATTCTGCACCCAGCTGTGCTCCATGATGAAGCAAGCAGTTTTCCACTTGGTCTAATAAATGCCACAAGCCAGCTCATCAGGGAACCCGCACATGGCCCAGGCTAGGAAGAGAGATCGTTAATGGCTGTTTGTTTATTCCCCCTATAAAGAACATCATGGGGAGGTGAGAGAAGGGCTGCGGGGAAGCAATGGAAAATTGTCCTCTGACAAGCAGCTCCATCTAGGCTTTGCCTGGGAGTGCCTCTGTTGATGAATGCGTGGAAGTCAACAGAAGGGGGAGCAGCTCTGTAGCCATAAATCCCCACTGAGCAGCCTCTAGTTGCACAATCTCCCTGCCCCTCAAAAAGGTGAGGCTTTGCAGTGCACCATCTGCCCTCTGTCCCAGTCTAGCTTCAGTTGTCCTGAGCAGCAGTGTTATGCATCGGTTGAAAACCACAGGCATTGGGAATGGAGTGGAATATTCACCTTTTCCATAGGGGAAAAGAGATCCCTAAAGGTAGGGATAGGGGCAGATTTCAATTCGCATTTATGGGTGAACTTTCCTAACCTGCACTTCCAAAACAATATGAGAATTGAAACACAGCTGTCCTTTCAAATTTGAACTATTCTGAATTTTGCAATGTGGCCCTGCAGGCAAGTAATACATACAAACATGCATGCACTGGGTTAAAGGATATAATAGTGAAAGTAACACGCAAAAATGCATTATTTGGGGGAGAAATTGCCTTGTAAAATTGTGTATGTTAGACAAAATTGCACACAGACATCTGTCTCTTAGGAGAAATTTACACTAAAATGCTGGTGAACTTTTTAAATTATTTCTGAGATGGTTAAAATTTATAACCAAGAGAGATTTATTCGTCTGTAGGTAGAAATTTACATTTGATGTGTGAGCTGCTTTCTGGCTTCAAGAAGAAGGGAAGCAAAGTCAACTGTTAAAGGGTTGAAGGCAGAAAAAGCCTGCTTTAATGGTTTGTGTCAAGAAAGTTTTAAACAAGCAAGGGAGTTCTGTGTGCTAAGAATTTTTATTTTCTTTATTTTTTCCCCTCAATGAAAGTGTTGCTTAGAAATCAAAAGTAATTCTGCCACTTGTTACTTCCTCTATGGGAAAGAAATGTGTTGATTCTAGTAAGAGACAAGGGTGTGAAAGTCTTAAGGTAGAGATGGGAGGTGTAATGAGACTGAACTGCTAATAAGATCAAAAACATTCAGTATGGCAAGTACATCTTTGGACGTTCCATCAACAGTTGGCATCCTTCAGCAAATGTTTGATGAGCAAATAAATTGATTAGATCAAAGTTTGATCTAATGCAGAATGAAAGTAAACCAGAGATGAATGAAATGAAAAGTGGAATCAAAGATGGCACAGAGACTTCAGAGAAGAATATGGATAAAGGACTGGCAGAAGAGGAGGGTGAAATGGTAGAGTTGGAGGGAACAGAGGGTGAAATGGAAACAGTCCTTCACACAGGTGTTTGGAGGAATGAAACAGTCAAATGGTGGAGTTGTGATTCTGGAGGAGTGGAATGAAGCCATGGATGGAGAGGTGGAGAGGCACCTTGAGGCTGGTACCAATAGCACTGAGAGAGAGAGAAAGGGCCATGTGCTTTTCTTGGGAAAAGAATGGAAGAAACATAAATGGAAGAATTTTTTTTTAAAGGTAAGGATGGAAAACCACAGCAAACATAATAAATGGGAACGGAAGTTACAGAGCTATATGCAAACATAACAAGAAAAGAAATGTAGAATAATATATCAATATATGATCACACTGAAGAGCCTCTCATATGGACAAAGATTGAAATATTTTTATATTGTTTTATTGTTTTTATTGTCCTGATTTTCACTTTTGGGAACATGGCAACCCTAGGAATGGTAGTTGAAGTTATTGGAGGCAAATTTAAGATGTTTGACTAGAGAAAAATCATTGTTGACATTTAATAATAATAATAATAATAATTAGAGAAACCCTTTTGGGCTTCCTGTGTGAAAAGGAAGATGAATGAATTTGAGACATTTGGGTCTGAAGACTGGGAAAATACCGCTTAACAGAAAGTAGAACAGTTGGATGTCATCCTAGAGTGAATGTTTTGAATAATTTCTTTTAAGTAACTGACAGACAGAAAATCGGAAATCCTTTTTATTTTTCTTTCTTTTCTTTTCTTTTCTTTTTTCTTTTCTTTTCTTTTCTTCCATTCTTTCCTTCTTTTTATCTTCTTTTTTCTTTTTCTTCCCCTTTGGTGTTCTCTGCTCTGGGCCACTATTGGAGTCCAAGGATCACACACACACATGAAGGTATTAGATGGTTGGTGGAAGGACCCTGAGTGAGGAGAAGGGAAGATCTCCCAGGGTGAGAGGCTGGGGGCAGAAAGGAAAGCTCCCAGGTGAGAGCTGGGAGGGTCCAACACTTTCTGTGCATGACAGGGGGTTAAACACTACCTTTGAGAGAGGACTCTGCATTTTCTTTTCTTTTCTCTGTTTTGGTTTTCTTTTATCTTATTGCATTATGTAAAAGTTTTGATAAACTCTAATGGGGGGAAATGGTTTGGGGGGGGAAATGGTCTCAAACCGATGTGGGAAATGAATTTAAGCTTTGGGGGGGGGGAATGAGAAATGTTGATGGATACACATATGCAGGGATGGATTTAGGTTTGATGAGGCCCTGAACTACTGAAGGTAATGGGGCCCTTTATAATAAGGTTACCAGACGTTCCCATTTCCCAGGGACAGTCCCCGAATTTACAAAACAGTTCCCTGACAAAATCCATCTATTTAGTAGGAAGTTGAAAAGTGTCATCGGATTCATTGAAAAGAATCTGGTAACCTTACTTTATAAGTAAGTAAAATATTTATTATAATTATAATGTTTATAAAGGTAAAGGGACCCCTGACCATTAGGTCCAGTCGTGCCCGACTCTGGGGTTGCGGTGCTCATCTCGCTTTATTGGCTGAGGGAGCCGGCGTACAGCTTCCGGGTCATGTGGCCAGCATGACTAAGCTGCTTCTGGCGAACCAGAGCAGCGCACGGAAACGCCGTTTACCTTCCTGCCGGAGCGGTACCTAATTATCTACTTGCACTTTGACGTGCTTTCGAACTGCGAGGTTGGCAGGAGCAGGGACCGAGCAACGGGAGCTCACCCCGTTGTGGGGATTTGAACCGCCGACCTTCTGATTGGCAAGTGGTTTAACCCACAGCGCCACCCGCGTCCCTCTATAATGTTTATATATAGTATTATAGTAGCATATGGGGGCAATAGGGAACTGTACTAGTAAATAATAATATAGGCCTACTAAATAATAAAGATGAATATATTTCTAAAGTACCGTAATTTTATAATGGGATCAAAATAAATGATGTATTACATGAAATCAATCGGTAGGCATAGGACTCATACCCTTAGTCTATGCTGCCTGATCATCAGTCTACAAGCACTCTTTAATATTAGGTAACAGGTACAACAGCTCAACCAACATTCAACTGTGCTGCACTGCAGTCTGCCACTGCATGCTACGTGTTGCCATACAACCAGTCCATGCAGAGTGTAGGCACCCTATATATAGAAATGAGCAAACCAGTGGTATTTTAGGGAGCAGGCTAGCAGGTGGGGCCCATTACTTACATCATACAAGCCTACACAACACAACACAAAGCAAAACAAAACAAAACACTGTTGCTGTATGTAGGTTTTATTTTATTTGTTTTTTATCTTATATTTTGGAAATGTACATCCAGGTGTTTTTTCCCCTTTAAATTTTTTTGGGGCCCCCAAGAGAGTGGGGCCCTAAGCTATAGCTTGTTTAGCTTATACGTAAATCTGGCACTGCACATATTTTACACTAACCCTTTCCAACCTAGTGCCCTCCAAATGGTTTGGGACACTATTCCCATCATCCTCCCAGCCAGCATGGTTTATGGGAGTTGTAGTCTAAACTACCTAGGGGCTCCAGGTTGCTGAAGGCTGCGTTGCACGGTATATATTTTGCATTGCAGCTGACTTAAAACATGAAGGCAGGCAGGCATGCAAGCACACACGCCAAACCCCAAAGTGCAAATGATGAGACAGATTTGTTAAAATTATCCCAGTGACAGTTTCACTAGCCTTTGCTTATTTACATACTGTAATTCATTTAAATGTATGTGTGTTTAAAGATGGCCTGTGACAAATTCAGATTGGGGGCAGGAATCCACTAAATAGGTTAGTTTTAAATTGGCCAGAAAACCAGTGGAAAGTGGGTTTCCCTCCATAAAGCTTAAATTGCCTGAGATTTTCTTGCATATATCTAAGTGTTGGAAGAGAAAAGGGGAAATGACATGCAAATGAATATTCTGAGCTCATTTAAAAACAACAACTTTCTGTCTTCCTTCAAGCACCTTAGGGTAGCATGCATGGTTTCATTTACCCCAATTTTATCAACACAAGAACTCATTCAGGTAGATTAGGCTGAGAGGTAGCAGCAGCTGGTCTGAGGTCACCTGGGGAGTCTCACAACAGGGGTGCAGATTTGGCGCCAGGTCACCCCACCCTCCACCCCAGCCCTGACACCCTCATCCCCCATCATATTATGCTTAACACTGCTATTAAAATGACTGAAACAAGACCTGCCTTTAGCATAATGGTTCAAAGTGCTCTGCAATAATTATATGTATTTTACTTAAACGTGTTTTCTCCCACTCTGAAATGGAAATTAGCAAATCTGTTCCTAAACAAAGAATGAAACCACAATAAAGCCTTCAGGTGACCTGTTTGTTGAGCATTCAGACTGATGTTTTTTTAAAAAAAAATGCAGGGAGGTTAGATGATGTTGGCTATTTAATGAACATTCATGCACAGTCCTGTGATCATTCACAAAGCTTCAATGGCATAATGCTTCCAGGGGCTGTAACAGGGGAAGATGCAGCATTCGTTTCCTTCAGTGCAGTTCTTGGACCTCTTTCCATCTTTGGGCCAATCTGCATTGCGGGTGTGGCATTTTGAGAAAAACTTCACATATGTTTTTAATGATCATTTAGGCTACTACCTCTTGGGACGCGGGTGGCGCTGTGGGTTAAACCACAGAGCCTAGGACTTGCCGATCAGAAGGTTGGCGGTTCTACTCCCCGCCATGGGGTGAGCTCCTGTTGCTCAGTCCCTGCTCCTGCCAACCTAGCAGTTCGAAAGCACGTCAAAAGTACAAGTAGATAAATAGGTACCACTCCGGCAGGAAGGTAAAAGGCATTTCCGTGTGCTGCTCTGGTTCGCCAGAAGCAGCTTAGTCATACTGGCCACATGACCCGGAAGCTGTACGCCGGCTCCCTTGGCCAATAAAGCGAGATGAGTGCCGCAACCCCAGAGTCGGTCACGACTGGACCTAATGGTCAGGGGTCCCTTTACCTTTACCTTACTACCTCTTGTGGTGTTTGTGCCCTCACCTGCAACAATTGCCCACTGCATTGGCACCATTTTTCTCCATCTCTCCAACTCAGTCATCTCTTCCAGGAAACAGTGATACCACCTCATAGCCATTCAGACTGGGTTATGTGATGGTATCACTGGAGACAAGTGAAGCTAATTCAAAGCAAGGGCAAGCTTTGAACTCCAACATTGCTTTGAATCCAACATTGTACATTCTGTGCTTTGAGCCCCCTCTTATGCGATTAAGAGGGAATGGGACAGTTGTGCTATTGCCTTAGTACGGGGGTGAGAGCCACCACACAGAGGCCAAGAGAGACAGTATGTAAATAAATGGATAAACAATAACACTCCAATGTTCAGTAAATGGCCTCCATTTATGGAAGGGTTACTTATTTGCAAGCAGGATATGTAAAAGGCATGGATGAAACTTAGGTTTAGTTCACCCTGTTTCCACATCACCTGGCTCTTTTATTTTCAATCCACCCAAAAATTTCTATTCACCTTTGTGGATATTTCTTCAAACATATTCATTTTTTCACACTAAATTGTTTAACATGCATTTTCACAAGCAAATCCCCCAAACATAATTCTTTTTTGAGTGTAGATTTTAATTAACACACAAATCTTTCTGTGCACTTTCCCCAAATATATGCTTTTTAAATGCATTTTTTAAAAGGAGGACTGCATTGCAAAACGTGGAGAAATGAATGTTTTAAAGTAATGGTTGGTACATGTATTGCAGATGTGGGTAGATTCACACTAAAATGTAACCCCAAAAAACTGGGGTGCCACCCATCCATAATATTTGTGACATGTTTCTTAAAACATACATGTGTAGTGTTCACAGGTTACATTAAACAAGTGCACAGCCTGTTTACCTATAAACACCACAGATGAACCTGTGAACAAGTTACAATCAATGAGCATAAAACGTGTGAGAGCAGTTGTGCTGTACACATGCACAGTTATCCACATGTAACATGCAGTAAGTGTACAGTCTGTAGGACCTATGTACACAATTGTTTAGCTGTACAAATCTGCAAGTGTATACACTTCCACACAAACACTCGTACATGTGTAGAGCGTCTGTGTTCAGAGTAGGAATGGTCAAATATCTCAGTTTTGGTTTTTCTCAGTTTCTACTTTTTCTCGTCTTAAGTTCAGCTCATCACTGCCTCAGTTTCTTTATTTTTAAAGTCAAAACTAAAATTATAGTGAAAATTTCACCAAATTTATGTGTGAAATTTTGCACGCTATGCCTCTGCAAACAATTTTCCTGATATAATGCATTTTATATGCTATTTTCATGGATATGTTCATTTTCATGCACACATTCCCCCTGATGTTCATTTCTGTATGGATTATTTGGCTGGGAAACTGCATCACAATTTTCAGAGAAGTGGCAAAGTTTGACGGAAATATATTTTTCAGTTTGGGTTTTTTGGGGGGGGGGTTGTTGTTATGTTTTGCAAAATTCAAATCAGATAAATTTGCATTAAGAGCCAAACTGCATCAAATCCCCTCAATTTCCAGTTCAGTGTAGCATGTGAACAAGCACTTGTACATGGAGACAACTTGTACCTGTCTTCAATGCAAGACATGAGCAACCTCTTGGTATTCTCTTTTCACATTGTGGCAGAGAGAAATCAAGCCCCAAACAGGTCAGAAGCCACCTTCGGCTTTTGCATTCATCTGTTTCAAATGGATCCTGTATGGGAGGCACAACTTAGATGTGAAGTAATGGAGAAACAAGCAGGGTAATCTCTCCAAGCTTTTCACCCTCTTCCCACCCCCCACCTTTTCATCGAGGCACACTGTTTTCTGACATCAGCTATAAGACATAATGAAATGGAGAACTTTTCAGGTCTCCCCTTAATACATCCATCATGTCCAGTCCCATTATTGATATGTTGACTTTCTTGTTTCTGATTTAAACTGTCAGAGTCAGTAAAATCATGCTGACAGGTTGAGTGTTTGTGGCAGAACTCTGACGTGATGTTACTTACAGCTAATTAAAGCTGAGAGCGTAATAAACAATCCTGGGATCCTAGCAACCTAATTTCCTCTGATGTGGAGTTGGCTGGATCATGACCCCAACATTTGCTTTGAAGTGCTAAGTTGTATATTCCATGGTTGGTTCTCCTTTTCGGAGGGCGGCATCTCGGAAGGAAGGGCCAGGAAACGGGCAAGTTGGTTGTGGGTTTTTGTGGTGGTTTCAGCAGAGCAGGGGGTTGTTGCTAGCAAAACCTGCAGAAACAGTGAAGTGGGTTTTTGGAGGAGGAGGAAGAATAATGTCAAGATATGCAGGAATATAAACAATGAAGAAATGAACGGAAGATGGCAAGCAGGGGTTTAGTTGACAGGAAATGTAATTATTAAAGATTTGGTGGCCAAATTCAGAAATAACACTGGACCAGGAATGGGAAACATATGGTGTTCCAGATGTTGCTGGCCTCCAGCTCCCATCAGCACCAGCCAACATGGCCAATGGCCAGGAATTATGGGAGTTGCAGTCCAGCAACATTCAAAGGACCACAAGTTTCCCACCTCTGTTCTAGGGGCATTGTTGGATGGGAAGCAGTAAACTGAGCATCCAGCCCCAAACAATGTCTTATTGTCCTTCCACAGATAACATTGTGCGTAGGAAATAGCCCTGGAGAAAGCTCAGAAAACTGCTGCCATTTGCCACGGGCTCTAAGCTTCCTCCTACACATCTGTTTACTAAGCAAAGCAAATCCTTGCGTCCAGACCTGAACTGCTTCTTGTCTTTTGCCCCACGGCACAGTCCCCAGTCTCCTGATGCACTCATGTTACTGAAGATGAGCACATTTGGGGGCTGAATGTAGAAAGCTGCCTTAGACCAAGTCAGCCCACGGGACAGTGTTGCCTACACCCACTGGCAGTGGCCATCCAGGGTTTCAGGCAGAAGTCTCTCTCAGCCCTATCTGGTGATGCTGAGGACTGAACCTGGTACCTTCTACATGCAAAGAAGATGCTCTCCTGCTGAGCTAGTGTGGTGTAGTGGTTAAGAGCGGTAGTCTCGTAATCTGGTGAACCGGGTTCACGTCTCCACTCCTCCACATGCAGCTGCTGGGTGACCTTGGGCCAGTCATACTTCTCTGAAGTCTCTCAGCCCCACTCACCTCACAGAGGGTTTGTTGTGGGGGAGGAAGGGAAAGGAGATTGTTAGCCACTTTGAGACTCCTTAGGGTAGTGATAAAGCGGGACATCAAATCCAAACTCTTCTTCTCTTCTTCTTCTTATTTGTTGAACAGGAGCATCGGAGCATATTTATCTTGCACTGTCAAGTGGCGCTTGTGCTGCCTACAGTGATTGGCATGGGTTCTCCATGTTTCAGGCAAGTAACATGGAGATGCTGGGGATTGAGCCAGGAGGCTCCCCCATGCAAAACAGACACTCTACCACAGAACTACAGCCCTTGTCGATGCCTTAATGGAAAACTTCCAGGGAAACCTACATATACCAGCTCAGCTTGAGTTCTATGATGGAAGAAAAGTGGGATATAAATGTGCTAGAAATGAGATTAAAAAACACTTAGGATCTCATACATCACCAGCTGTGTTTCTACTCATTGCTGCACTTGCCCTGGGGTGGTGGGCTGTGCAAAACGTATGGCTGCATGCCAGCAACTCCCCCGGCTGATCACCAGGAGGTTTGTTTGAAAGAACTCAATTTCCTGATGTGGCGTTTCTGGACTAAGTTCATTCCAGATGCGAGCCCATTTTCCTTGATGGAACCAAGGGTGTGTTACCTTGTAAAACAGCAGGCGCCTCCCTGCTCTCTATATAATATCAGGCAGGAATGGCCAGGCACTTGGCATAATATCTGAGCCAACATATGATATTGACTGAGAAGGAACACATAACACGTGGAGGATTATTATGTTTTTAAGCATGATGTATCAGTTGCAAGGCCTCTAGTAAAATGCAATCACAGAGCAGCAATATCATTAAACTGGGTGTTTAATGACATTGACCAGCATGCCCTACTGCCTTCAGGAAGGTGGAGATCATAACAGAAGGGACAAGTGAAACCAACCGCTTGGCACTGAGGAGAAGAGAAACTCCAGAAATGGCTCTTTCTTTTCCTCAGAGGAATCCACTCAGTTTTGCAAGAGAAGGTGACACATGAAAAAGGCCCCAAGTTCAATCCATAGTTGTCAACTTTTCCCTTTTCTTGCGAGGAATCCTATTTGGAATAATGGAATTTCCCTTTAAAAAAGGAAAACGTTGACAGCTATGGTTCAATCCCTAGGACTTAAAAGCATCTGAAGTCTAAGGGCTGGGAAAAACCTCTTCCTAAGACTCAGGAGAATGATTGCTAATCACAGCAAACATTGTAGAGCTGAGTAACCCCCCTCCCCCCAAAAAAATCCACTTTATACACAGTTTGGAGAAAGAGAATTACCCCCTCCCCATAATACTAGAAATTGAAGAAATCTAAAATAGGCCTGAATGTAGGAGTATTCAGGAGAGACAAAAGGAAGTACTCCTTCACATGTTGTTGCTGTTGTTTAGTCATTTAGTCGTGTCCGACTCTTCGTGACCCCATGGACCAGAGCATGCCAGGCACTCCTGTCTTCCACTGCCTCACACAGTTTGGTCAAACTCATGCTGGTAGCTTTGAGAACACTGTCCAGCCATCTCAGCCTGATCAGGGAGTCATCTCTTCTCATGAGGTGGCCAAAGTATTGGAGCCTCAGCTTCACAATCTGTCCTTCCAGTGAGCACTCAGGGCTGATCTCCTTAAGAATGGATACGTTTGATCTTCTTGCAGTCCATGGGACTCTCAAGAGTCTCCTCCAGCACCATAATTCAAAAGCATCCGTTCTTCGGCGATCAGCCTTCTTTATGGTCCTGCTCTCACTTCCATACATCACTACTGGGAAAACCATAGCTTTAACTATACGGACCTTTGTTGGCAAGGTGATGTCTCTGCTTTTAATGATGCTGTCTAGGTTTGTCATTGACTTCTTTACATAATGCATAGTTAAATGATGGAGTTAATTTCCGCCAAATGTAGTGATGGCCCCCAATTTGGTTGACTTTAAAAGACAAATCCATGGAGGATCAATGGCTACTTAACCACACTGGCTGTGTTCTATCTGAACTGTCGGAGGCAGGACGCCCAGGAATATCAGCTGCTGAGAATTGCAAGTGGCCAGAATGCTGTTGCACTCAGGTTCTGCTCTGGGGATTCACTATGAGAACGGGGGGGGGGGGGTGTGTGGAATAGATAGGACTTTGTCCTGATTGAAATTCCATGCTGGGAGTTGGAGGCCAATAGTATTTAGAAATAGAACATAGTTGGACAACAAAGACTTTAAAAAAGATTGGAATGTATTTATTTTATATATACAGATAAATTAGGGACACAGGTAGCACTGTGGGTTAAACCACAGAGCCTAGGACTTGCCGATCTGAAGGTCAGTGGTTCAAATCCCCATGATGGGGTGAGCTCCCATTGCTCCTGCCAACCTAGCAGTTCGAAAGCACGTCAAAGTGCAAGTAGATAAATAGGTACCACTCCAGCAGGAAGGTAAACGGCGTTTCCGTGCGCTGCTGTGGTTCGCCAGAAGCGGCTTAGTCATGCTGGTCACATGACCCGGAAGCTGTACGCCAGCTCCCTCGGCCAATAAAGCGAGATGAGCGCCGCAATCCCAGAGTCGGTCATGACTGGACCGAATGGTCAGGGGTCCCTTTACCTTTATACAGAAATATTGTAAAGAACTAGACTCACTAGCAGGTTTTGAGTAAACACTTACAATTGACAAAATAGAATGTGGTAGATGTTGAAAAATGATGTGGAAATAAACAAGTAGAATATGGGATTTAAACGGTTTGATAGAAAAAGATTTTGGAATAAAACAGAGTTTTTAGGTAAAGAGGAATGATATTACAATTAGATTAGAATGTGTAGAATGAAAAAATATTAGAAAGAACTGGAAGGGGAAGTTGAGGGAAGTCTATGGGTGGGGGGAGGGGTGGGGGAAAGGAGATGTAGGTTTATTTTCTTATGTGATTTATGTTAATAGGTCATGCTGATTAAATTGTAAAATTCAATAAAAAATATTTTTTTTAAAGAGAAATAGAACATAGCTGGTTATAACCCTTGGCTTCTAGAAACCTGGGAGATTGACCCTTGAAGATGATGATGATTTATTTATGAATCACTTCCCAAGAGGCATCTCAAATTGACTTGGGATATAATTATGTCTATAAAACAGTTGCGTATATAAAAACAATTAAACATAATTGCATATGAAAATAATTTTTATAAGTAGAGTTTAAAATAATAACATATACATAAAATCAACTCAGATCAAGAACAGATGCCTTCTGGCATAAAGATATTAGAATGCTTCTTGAAATGAACAATTTAGCAACTCATACTGAAGTTTTGCAAAGTATTTCCCAAAGGCAAAAATTAGAGAGAAGCTAAGGAGAGTGGCTTACTTTCCCTAGTAAATAGTAGCAAATAGGGATGCCACATTTTGACTTTACCTATTCAGGCATGTGGTTGGTACCATGAACCTGGTAGGTCACAGGTGTCCAAGGATCTAGGTTTGAGGGGGGGGGGAAACAAATCATGACTCTTATTGCCACATCACCATATTCGTTTTTCCACCTCTGTTCAGGGGATCTTCTGAAGAAACCACACACAGGTTCCCTTTGGAGTCTGAGAGCCAGTGTGGTGTAGTGGTTAAGAGCGGTAGTCTTGTAATCTGGAGAACCGGGTTCAATTCCCTGCTCCTCCACATGCAGCTGCTGGGTGACCTTGGGCCAGTCACACTTCTTTGAAGTCTCTCAGCCCCACTCACCTCACAGAGTGTTTGTTGTGGGGGAGGAAGGGAAAGGAGAATGTTAGCCGCTTTGAGACTCCTTAAAGGGAGTGAAAGGTGGGATATCAAATCCAAACTCTTCTTCTTCTTCTTCTTCTTCTTCTTCTTCTTCTTCAAATGGGAAAAGGTATGTTGGAGTTGAGAGTTGAGTTCATCCACCTTGCTCTCAGTTTAAGAATATGCACAAAATGAAAGTGATGTGGCTGACATTTACTTCAATATTTCTTGCAATCACATTCAATATCTGGCTTCTACACATATATTTCTGGCAATTAACCCAGAGGTGAAAGCACATACGCATCTGGATCATTTCTTTCCTTGCCCCCAGTCCAGAGGCAATCCAAATTCAGATATTTTTGACATTTGCATAACTGCAATCACCATATGTCACTTCTGATAGTATCAGTGCTGACTCACCATGAGAGAATCTTGTACTGGATTAGGTTACGTCTAGATCTGGAACGCATCTGGGGGGAAATAAGAAAACCCTGCTATCTCAAACTTGCTGATGTGAATTCAAACTCAGATTTTCCTAAAGTGAATTTTCTACACATTCACAGATTAATTAACCTATTTAGTTAGTGGTGGTTGTTTTTTAACCCTCTCTCTTTGTGAGCACCAGGGCCAGGGCAGGCTGCCTTAAATGCCCTGGGAATGGACCTGACGGACGCCTACATACTCTGTCAGTCCCTCCCCAAGGAGAGCCCTGCCATTGGCCAATCTGCAGGCAGGCTTGGAGCCAATTCCTGGCCAATGAGGTGAGTATTAAGCCTCCTCGCTGGCCAGGCAGCCCCCTACAATAGATCATGGTGGGGGTGGCAGCGCTGGCCCACAATGTTGCAGATCCGTCTCAGGAGTAAGCAGACTTATAGATCTGCAATGCATTTAGGTGGAAATAAGTAAATCCTGCCGTCTCAAACTTGCTTATGTGAATTCAAACACAGATATCTTAAAATGAATGTTCTGCACATTCACAGATTTGTTTATTTATTTTTTAAACAACCCTGTCTCCCAATCTCTCTTTTTTTTCTGGTGCAGTTGAGGTTTGGGGGAGATTTTACAACATACTTAAAGCAACAGTAGGCAAAGGCTGCAAAGACCCCTTCAAAACTTGTATGCTTACTCAAACTTTCCTGGACTCTGACTCTTGATTTTAAACTTTTCATTTAATACACTGCTCAGTTTTATTTATGATAAAAAGCTTTGCTCTGTTTTTATCTAGTTTTAAGGAAATTTTACTGAATGTCATTGTATTCTTAATTTTTTTATGTAAACTACTTTACATATTTTTATTATATCAAGTGGTATAGATTTATATTGAGAAATAAACAAATAGTACGTAGCTGAAAACCCAGAAGGGCTGTAGCTTAGTCGGAGAGCATTGGCCTTGTATGCAGGAGGTTCCCAGGTCAATTCCTTGCACCTCCACGTGGTGGTGGGGGGGGGGGAGAGAGAGAGAGATAGAGAGAGAGAGATAGAGAGTGCCTTGTATGAAATACTGGAGAGTTGCTATCAGTCAGTGTAGATTTAACACAAATACGAACAAGTTTACAAGCAGCAGCAGAATAAAGCTATGGGGTTGCAAACCCTTTTAAAAACAACAACAACAACAATAACAAATTTTATTAAAACAAGGATCTAAAGGCCATCAATGAGCTCAAAGTAAACTGACAGGGGACTTGGCTCCACAGCTTAGACATACCTGTTTTGGATAGTGGCTCACCTTATCTTTGATATTCTTAATAGGCGGATTGCTATGGAAGCAGATAGCAAGCTGTTTAGGGCTTTAAAGGTCGAAAGTGGCATTTTGAATTATGTCTGAAAACAAATTTAAGACTGGGAAGACAGAGACCAAAGAAGGATTGAAAAGAAGACACAAATTTAGAGAGAATTCTAGAGCAGAAAACAGCAGGCAGGGACTATGGGTTGTAGTCAACTAAGTTCTACCCATTGAAATGAAAGACCCTAAAGTTAGTCGTGTGTATTAACTTTAATGGGTCTATTCTGAGTCGGCCTAGCATTGAATGCAACTCTCTGTGCCCAAGCCAAGGTCAAGAACATTGGGTTACAGACCAAGGGCAGTCACAGCAGATCTTCTAAAGCTCTTAACAGACTACATGGAAGAGAAAAGTTGATCCAACTGAGCCCTTATATCCCTCTTGGATGTAGCTAGTCCTCCAAGACTCCATCCCAGGAGGAGGGCCTTTATGGCAGGGATATGGCCCACCAGATGTTGCTACATAACACCCCTTATCGTCCTGTGCTGGCTGGGGCTAAGATTCATTTCTGCCTGGGATCCCAGATTGCCGCAGCTGATCAGAGTACATAATACGGGCTACATCTGACCTGAAATAAGACAGTTTCCAGTGTTCACATCCTGCATTTTAAATTTGGAATGTCATATTAAAATCTTGGCAATGTGACTGAATTTGAGTGAAACACTTTTGTTCCCTTGCTGACAAACAAGGTCGAACATCGGGTGTTAATGTTGCATGGATCCACTTAAATAAACCCTGTCGGGTCACTGGAATGCTCCTCAAGGGCAAATTTTGGCAAAGCATCATCCAGCCCTGCCAGTTAGCTTGCTTGGAGCCATTTGCTGCCTCCAACCTTTGACCTTGCAGTGGAACCTTTTCCCCCTCTGCTTTCTGCTGCATTAGCTCTGGTGGCCTACCTTGGTGACCTACCCACATGCCACCTATGACCCTAGGATCATTTGTGAATCGCTGATCCAAGTGACATCTGGCAGCTCAACATGGCCCAGACCCCAGATTGCAGGCCCCATTCTCCTTGGTGCCTTTGGGACTGGAGGAATTCAGAGCTGCTTTCACATTTGTCTGCTAGCCATTCTCCAGGCTTTGATTTCAGACCAGTCCATCATCATTTCAGAGGCTCAGGATCTTGGCACCTTTGAAAAGCAACCCTCTGCCTGTGTAGCACTTCAAGAGGCATCTACCCCTGCATGCTCCGTGAGAGCCTTAATCCAAGGCCTGTTTTGAATTTCAGTGCTTGAGCCAACTTTAACAAACTGCAGTTAGCCAGGCAGACTCAGCCAAAGAACCCCAACACCACCCCCCACTTGTTTGCAGCACCGTGGCCTATAATAAGATTTTGCACCTGGTGATGGATGTCTGGTGCTCCTGCTGGGGAATGCCCTTGTGCCAAGTATCTGTCATGCTCCTAAGAAAGATACAGATACAGCACAGAACTATAGAAAAAGAATCACAATCAACATGGAAGATATATTTGTAATCAGAGTCCCAGAAGCCTGCTGCCTAGGCTGAGAGGGGAAGGCGTGTGATCCTGGCCTGACATCTTCAGCACGGATGAGCAAGCTCTGTGGTGCAGACAACTGGTAACAATTTTCTAAAATTAGTGGGGGTTTGTTGTTCTTTTTTTCTTCCTTTCTTAATGATGCCTCTCTCCTGCCTCTAGCCATCCCACTAATCAGTTTACATCATATGGGAGCCATCAACGGAGAGAACCCAGGGACATGGGTAAACCTTAATGGTTTCACACTGACCTCTGATAGTCTCCCTAATGCCTTACTTGTGAAGGAAAAAGCAAAGAAGTAGGAAACAAAGGATTGTGCTCAAGAGTCCAGAGGCTGCTCTGAACAGGCTGGAGCCCAAAGCCTCCTATGAATGATCCCCCCCCCCAACTTGTAAAACTGAAAAAAAGGGATGGGGGTCCTGTGGTCCTTCTAAGTATTGCTGGACTACAACTCCCACCATCCCTTAGCATTGACCATGTTAACACAGGCTGATGGACCTGGAGTTCAACAACATCTGGAGAAGGACTCTGTGATAGATTTCATCTTCCCTGTTGGCATTAGCTTGAATGCAGAGGTCAAACAAGTTGCATGAGATGGCTATTATTCATAATCATTTAGAGCAGAATTTGGCCAAAGCTGAACACATTAAGGTATACTTATGCATACTTACTCTGGATTAAATCTAGCTGATTTCGGTTGGGAGTTATTTTTGAGAAAACATTTTCTCTTGGTTATCTCAATGGGAAGTTAAGCTCATGTTTTAGGCTTCAGCTGCAGGGACACAAGGGTAAAGGAGAGGGAGGGGACATTCTGTTGTGTGCGCAGAAGTCATTCTGTTTAAGCAATAAACAGGCACTTTACAGGAAAGCTAGTAGGTAGACTCAACAGGGATCTTCACTTTGTGTTGGAGAGGGTAAATTCCACCCCCATCTTTAAGCCTGACATGATGTTGTTCCAAGCATTCTGAAGAAATCACTATGGTGGATACCAGCTCAGGAACAGCAGTATGAATTTTATCCCACCCTCAAAATTCACACCCCTGCCGTAAAAACACCCAAGAGTAGTTTCTTTCTACTTTCATTTTGATCCATTCCCCTGCCTCTAAAAAATTGGGGTTGCCTTTCTTGGCTCATTCAGGATTAGAAATCCTACTCACACTGTAGTCCATTAGTTTGGACTGAAGAAAAGCCTCTGTCCACTGTTCAGTCTCGGAAATCGATTCATGAGGTGACCCTGGGTTTCCCCTCTAATCCTTCATTTCTTACTAGTAAAAATGTGAATAATGCTGACAGATCCCACAGGGTTGTTGTAAAGAAGGGATTGGAAAACTCAGAGCCTCCAAGCCTTTCTATCCTCCCACCCAACCATTTCCTACATCAGCCTTGCTTGGTGCTCCATCCACGTTTGTGTTTGCCCCACCCACCACCATTGGCCCCACACTGCCAAAAGGTTGTCCAGAATGTGACCCTGAGGCTGTCAATGTCTCCCCAGCCCTGTTGTAAAGACCCACCTGTCTTGCTTCTCAGATATACAGCAGAGCAGTAAATAAATGCAACCCATCTTTGTGTCCCAGTTCTCCATCTGTGAGGTGAGGCTGGAAACATTTAATCAAAGTTTCCAGCAATGTGCTTCACATCACACTTCTCTTTGAAAACGTTGTCTGCTTGGCTATGCAGCTTGCAGAGTCTGGTTATGCTCAGAATCAACAGGACTGAAAGCAGTGCTCAAAGAAAATATCTTCCTCTATCTCCCTACAGATTTTAGACACCCCTCCAGTAATATAGATGCTGAGCCTTTCTGATTCACCGCTAAGACATTCAGCTACAGAGTCAAAGGGCAAACAGATGAAGAACAACAGCAAGGCAGACAATTACTGGCATGTCTGCTGAACAAGAGATTGCTTTGCCGGTCAGTTTCTTCCTTGTGACTTTTAGATGCAGTGTTCCAGCCCCCTATTCACTTTTTGCAGCCCTCACAAGGTCCATGCATTTGGTATATTGACTAAAATCCCCAGTAGGGTCAGCCAATGCCCTAAAAGAATTTTTTTTATTATTTAAACATTTTTAGGCCACTTTTCTCGATGAATGTCCAAAAGCAGCATACGATAAAAACAACCAACATTAAGAAGGGCCATAATACACAAACTTGAAACTACACTTCAGCAACACTCTAACAGAGCAGGGAAAGAATAGTATTCGACCAGACCATCACCCAGCTAAAAAACATCACATCTGAAAGGCCAATTGAAGCAAGAGGGGAAAGGTGAAGGGGGACTTCGAAACAGCCTACAGTACAGGAATTCATTGCAAGTCCAATGGAAAGTAAGTTCCTTGCCATGGCATCACCACAGAGAAAGACCTCTCCCTCTCCTTAGGAAGGACACATTATGCCTCATCACCATTAATGTATATAAGGCCCTATATTTCTAAGTGTTATGGGCTGCTTCCAGATGAATACTTATTGTGGAATCGGTGTTCCTCATGCATGTGTCAGATTTTCTGCAGATTGCTGTTTGCTCTGATTGAGCTTTAAAGAGTGGGTTTTCACAGGAAAAGCTCCAGAGCAAAGAACAAAAGGGCCTTGGACATAGAGCTTTGAAGTGCAGATTGTTCCTGGAAAGAGCAGAGGAAAGGTAAGTGTGAATAAGCCCTCAGATTATTATTATTATTATTATTATTATTATTATTATTATTATTATTATTATTATTATTTTGGGGGGGAGGATATGTTTAACTTTCTATGCTCTATCTGGACTACATTGCCACCAGTAGCTCTAGTGCAGGGATTTCAGGCAGCGCTGATGGGGAGTAAGCAAGGGTTTTGAGCCCCATCCCCGCTGTAGCTGTTTTGAACAATACCACCTTTCCCCCAAAGCAGCCTGAATATTTGCAAAACGAAACCGATATAGTTCTACGGTGCTATTAATGTCTGGTCATGATTTTGTGCTGCTTTCCGCAAATACTTTCCTCCCTAGGCATTTGCAGCCACATGCAGCTTTCTGCAGTCTTCCTCACCTGTGCATCTCAAATTTACATGCTCTTGCTTGCAGTGCTACATCAGACCAACTCCTATTTGAAACCTAAACCCTCCTTCAATAGGTGTACCTACATAAATGCAACTCTAGCTCTTGGTGTTAGTTGCATTGAGGTAGCTTCTGGATACAGTTATCAAATGTCTCTCATGCTAAGACACCATCCACATTTGTTTCGAATTATTGTAGTTCAAGTTGGAACCTTGCTGCTCTTACCACCAAGGCCAAAAAACCACGAGATGTTCTACTGTACTACTGGGTTAGCCCAGTGGTGCAAAAAGCAGCTCCAATTTTGTTTGCAAAAGCTTGGAAGAGGGAGGGAGAGCAAACTTCACCTCCCACAGCACTGAGGCCATGATCCAGATGGTGGTCCCAGTGGCATTTCTTCTTTTTTAAAAAAAAATAAGCGGGAAATCCGGTCATTGAATCTCTGCCACCAAATTATTTTATGCAAGCTCAAATGTACTTTGTGGGGCGGGGAAGAAGGAGAAGAAGCAGAGAAGCTGGTACATGTCTGCAGCACTTTCCAATCTATAACCTATTTAATCTGGGGGAATTTGAGTACAGTCTGTGGGTCTACTCTAAATTAAGAGCCCTGCGGTCTAAACCAGCTCGTTTGGGTTCACCAGTTGCTGGAGAGGTCAACCACTAAATCAAAGACTATGTCATTATGGTGTGCATCTGAGCAAAAAGTTCCTGGTTTACAAAAAAGAAGGGGGGAAAACAAGGAAAGAAGGAAAGAAAGAAGAAAGAAATAAAGCAAGCACAAAAATACATCCCACGTACCACAGCAACTAGATCATAACCTTTTACAAAAAGTCACTTTGAGGTCACTGTTTTTGTCCAGTCTATCACTACATTAAATGCAATTACTTCATTGTTGATTTACCTGTCATTAAAGGCATGTGTTTGAACAAGATTTATTGAGTGAGTTTTGTGCCAGTTGACTTGCAATAGATTGCACAATATTCAAAAAGGCTCATTTGCCTGGCATTACATTAGAGGCAGGGTGATTGCAACACAAAGCAATGTAAATGAGTTCGGAGAGGCTCCATCACTCATGTTGTCATGTACTGAATCCTATTATTATTTATTACCATAATTGTACTGTGTTTCCTGGGGCGATAAATTAGGACTGATGGGTCCTGCTGACAGCCAAGGACTGGACTCGCTCTATATAATTTAATAGGGATACAGTTGGGTCTCTGCTCAGAGGAGAGTCTGTAAGGAATTAGTAACTGAACAAAACCTTTTTTTTCCCCTAAAAAAGAAAAAGAAGAAGTAAAAACTTGGGAAATGTTTTTCTCTCCTCCCCTTTCTTTCCTTCCTCCCTCCTGGCGACAATTTAGGACTTGATAAAAACTGCATAAAGTGGGAAGGAAATGGGAATACTTTGTCTTCTCTAACAGCATTGTTAACAGAATTGCTATATTTTGGATTGTTGACTGTTCTGCAGTCTTTCATGGGCTCTGGTGTGGTCAAATGTCAGTGGATATTAGGTACCAAGAGGTGTTGCATTGCTGGTGTTAGGAGGGGGGAAGTTGGCAAGGATGTCCTTTACTCACTGGGTGGACCTCAGTCTACTAGCACTGCTTTCAAGGGCTCTCTCATTACCCCAAAGTCCAGCAGTGGATATAGAGGTGGAGGATGGAAAATCACCAGCTAAGAAGCCTGATCAGGCTGACAGACAGGAGTCCCCATAAAACCCTCCCATCACACCAGGGCCCATACAGACCTTCATTGGTACTTACCCCACATCCCACAGTAGCTCACTGGTTCAAGTGATGCAAAGAGAGCCTCCAGAATACAAATGCATTTGAAGTCACTGAGCATGCTCTAAAGTACATTGGCATGTGTTGTATCATTTATTTCTCTAAGGGTGAGTTCAAGCACTGTCTTCCCAAGAACTGTGGTAACGAGTCAGAAAATGAAGTAAGAAGAACACAGTACAGGAAGTAACTGCTTTCATCTGAGTTGGGAACTATCAAACTTGTGTTACCTGTGCTGGCTGTCCTAGTTGTTTGGAACTAGTAACAATCAGAACAGGACTCAGCAGTATCCTTGAATGAATGGTGCATGACTGGTACCCAGATCCACCATAACTGGCACTCACAGAAAGTGCCTGAACCGTGGCTAGGTGGAACAGTTCCTTTCCCGAACTGGAGTGTAACAGAGAACTATGGTCAAATAGGCTATCAGTCAATGGAAACCCCCAAAGAACAAGAAATTGGGGGAGGTTCTGTTCATCTGATGTTTTCATCTACATTGTGCTGCATCTTCCTTCCTTCCCCATTGTTTCCACTCCAGAGATGAACTGCAGCTCAAGGGGTGGTGGGGTGGTGGCACAGGACACGAAATAATTTAAGCTAGCACTTCCATGTATGCCTTTTTAAGGAGACATGCTCAGTTGCCAGAGAAATGTGTCATAAACTGCTTCGAAGAGTAGCCAATATGGGACACTCCAGATGCTGCACATTGCAGCTCTCATCATTCCTGACCATTGGCCATGCTAGTTGGGGCTGATGGGAGTTGGGTTCAGTAATATCTGGAAAGCACTATTTTGGCAAATCCATTCTTTTGGTAAAGCGATGTAGTCACCTCAGGCAGCAGATTATTGAGGGTTGGGAGCAGCAGAGAGGTGTTGGAGGAGAGAGCTGTGTGTGCTGTGCAGGATTCTTCCCTGCCACCAGTGTTCAAATGAAGTTTAATCAGCCAACTTTGGCATGTGGAATAGGAGAGCACCATTTTTAATTCCCCAGGTAGCAAACCTGTCATTAGCCCTTGATTCTGTCAGAATCTGAAATGGTTTGGCAGCTCCAGGTGGAAGAGGAGGGAGAATATGACAGAGCAGATGTGGGGCTGGAAGGCAGAAACAGAGGAGGAATGTCCTCTCCTTGGGACTCTAGATGTCAGAGGAGGAAGCAGATCTTTCTCCCCTCTCCTCCTGCAGTGTGCAGAGACACATCAGGGACGTGGGAGGACTTCAATTTGCCAGAGGTAGAGCTGGAGGAAGGTGGGCAATACATAACTTGTTGCCAAACCAGGCACTGTCTTTATAGGTGGGATCGGACACAGCCATCCAACACACTGTGCATGGACACACATGGCAGAACTGTAGGGAGAGACTTATGAGTAAGGAGCTCCTGTTGGGACATCTTCAAAGCTTCTTGTGTCCCTCATGTGTCCTGGAATCTTGACTTCTGGACCTTGTGTTTGCTGCTGAGCCTCAAGAGCTATTAGCCTGAATAAAGATCTTTTCCACGTATTGTTGGACTACAACTCCCATCAACCCCAGCCAACAGTCATGGATAGTGGGAGCCCAGCGTTCCCTCACAGATGAAAACTGAGGCAAACTGTACTTCCACCATCACCCAAATTCTGGAATTAGTTTGAGAAATTTTCCAGTAGAACTGGGGATCAGTAGTAGTGGCATGGTGAGCAGAACAATTCAAAATATGAATAAATATGATATGGAAAATGTTCTCAGCCTTAAAATAAACACAGATGTGCATTGGACTAATAAAATTGTGGCTCTCTCATCATATTCAATCAATAGTTTATTGTGGTCCAAAGACCCACAAAACAATTTCAAAACTAGATACAGTTAAAATGACCAGACATACAGATGGAAGAAACCAAGGCAGTCATTTTGTTTTATCTAGGGCATAATGATATTTGTTTCTTATAACCTCCAAAAGAAACTTTGCCGTGGCCAGTGTAATATCATTTGAACTGTCTTCCAAAAGATATTTAATATGGGAGGCTTTGGATTTTCCCAGCTAATTTGCCAGTAAGAGTTTGATCAGTTGATCCCTTGCTTGCTCATATTGCCCACAATGCAGTAGGATATGCTTCATACAGTCAACGTCCTGGGAACATAAACAAAGTCCATTCTGATCGGGGATGCCTCTCAGTCTGCCATTTAGAACTTCCGAGGGAAATACATTTAGTCTGGCTTTGGTAAATAAAAGCTGATAGGTAGGTACAGTGGTACCTCGGGTTAAGAACTTAATTCATTCTGGAGGTCCGTTCTTAACCTGAAACTGTTCTTAACCTGAGGTACCACTTTAGCTAATGAGGCCTCCTGCTGCCGCCACACACTTTCTGATCTCATCTTGAAGCTAAGTTCTTAACCTGAGGTACTATTTCTGGGTTAGCGGAGTCTGTAACCTGAAGCATCTGTAACCCAAGGTACCACTGTACAGACAAATTCCTAAGGTATGAGCATTCTGTAGACATTCCCACCAAATATCACTTCTAGGTATAGATGCACTGCACAGACAAGCAGAGAGACTCTACAGCAGGGGTAGCAAACATGCTGCTTTTGAGATGTTCTAGAGTTAGAATTTACAGCACCCCTGTCCATTGACCAGGCTGACTGGGGCTGATGAGAGTTGGAGTCCACACCACATACGTGTGGGAACCCCTATGTATGTTTATCCTCCATATAATCCCAACTACATCCTTCTTATGAAAGTACTGAAGCCTTGTGCGAGAAAACAAACATGCACTGTTCTAACTGTGCATCTGAATTAATCCTTACACTCAGAAAGTACTCTCACACAGATTTGCAAAAGCTTGGTTTCTTACAAGAAGAAAATAAAATTTCATATGTATCAGCTCACACAGTTTTAACAAAGATATGCAGGTCAGCACTATAGATAATGCACATATGCACCCATAATCTAAAGTTTAAGAGGAAAATCCTAATCTAAAAAGAGAAACAATGTGGTCTGAGGGACCATAAAGAAGGTTGATCACCGAAGAATTGATGCTTTTGAATTATGGTGCTGGAGGAGACTCTTGAGGGTCCCATGGACTGCAAGAAGATCAAACCTATCCATTCTGAAGAAAATCAGCCCTGAGTGCTCACTGGAAGGACAGATCCTGAAGCTGAGGCTCCAATACTTTGGCCACCTCATGAGAAGAGAAGACTCCCTGGAAAAGACCCTGATGTTGGGAAAGATTGAGGGCACAAGGAGAAGGGGACGACAGAGGGTGAGATGGTTGGACAGTGTTCTCAAAGCTACCAGCATGAGTTTGACCAAACTGCGGGAGGCAGTGGAAGACAGGAGTGCCTGGCGTGCTCTGGTCCATGGGGTCATGAAGAGTCGGACACAACTAAACGACTAAACAACAACAAAAATGTTGTGATAAGTCAAATAGAAATAGAGACAAAGTTTTACTCAATTCTTGATGATTTGAGGGCAATCGTGATGGAGCTGGTCTTTGAGAATGATGTGAAGGAAGCAGGAAATCATTGGAACTAGGTGAGCAAGCATGGTGGAAACCTTATCTTAAATTGGTTTTCATTTCTATAGTCATTATTGCAACAACGATTCTTATTTTTATGTTGATTCTTATCACATCTGTCCAGCACATAGAGTAAGGTAAATGTCAGGAACAGAAGATTTCTGAGAAGCAGTTACCCCAATGCAATTTTGTGGGTTATGCCAAAACCGTTGTAAACCAAAGTATGGCTCTATCAGGAGCATCCTGGGCACAACATTGGCTACTCCTACACTACATGATGGGTTTTGTGCTTAGCTCATCAGTTGAGTATCAGAACTGAAAGAGCTTCCTTTCTTCTATGAAGCTGCTTCAGTATCATAGTAAGCAGACTCTTGTGTGAAACCAGTGTGGGGACCAGTCATTGCATGGGAGCTCCCAGATTTGGTACTTGTGTCTTTCGCTGATTATTTTAAAATGTCCCCAGCTAAAGATATTATGGGCTTTTTTTCACACAGAATGAGAGTGGCAGCCATAGTACAAGGTGAGGTAAAGGTAAAGGACCCCTGACAGTTAAGTCCAGTCGTGGACAACTCTGGGGTTGTGGCGCTCATCTCATTTTACTGGCCGAGGGAGCCGGCGTTTGTTCGCAGACAGCTTCTGGGTCATGTGGCCAGCATGACTAAGCCGTTTCTGGAGAAACCAGAGCAGCACACAGAAATGCCGTTTACCTTCCCACAGGAGCAGTACCTATTTATCTACTTGCACTTTGACGTGCTTTTGAACTGCTAGGTTGGCAGGAGCTGAGTAGAATGGCACAAAATATTCCAAATCTGGGATTGTGTGGCCAGTACTTGTGGGTGCTCTTTAAAATACTGGTTTGAAGATTATTTGAACCATGGGTTGGATTAAGTGTGGGGAAGCTTGTGTCCTCCAGATGTAGTTGGACTTCAACTCTCATCAGCCCCAGCCTGCATGGCAAATGGTCAGTAATGATGGGAGCAGTAGCCCAACAGAGTCTGTAGGGCCACAGGTATCCAACCCCCTGGGTTAGATGAATACAGATTCCAGAATTTGATTTAGCATACAAAATACGTCCATGCTCAGCAGTGGTTGATGTTTCTGTCTCCTCCCACCCCCCACCGCAATGAATATTTGCTTTGATATGGCTGAATGGGGTTTCTGTCAAAGAACAAATCAGGGGATAAAATGTGAAACTTTGTACTAATGGCATTTTTATGGGGTTAAACAATGAGACCTGACAGCGCATAAGTTATTGTGCAATAAATCACACCAAAGTGTGTTTCTCTGCAGCCTACAGCATGTCTTCACCAGCACCTGCGTGTGAATTATTGAGCTCATAAACATTGATTAATTCAACCATACTATGCCAAGTGTGAAAGGGAACTTATTCAAATGATTTGTTTAAGACAAGGCTGTGTATGCTTGGTTTTTTAAATAAAAATTTGGTACAATGCAAAGCTAAATTTGGTGAGCTGAATCAATCAAGTACATCAATTGTCTGCCCTCATTTCCATGTATTGACATAACTTATTCTGCTTATCAGGACCAGTGCTGGCACTGTTGGGCAGCTTTGGGTCCCAAGTGCCCCTGGAGGGTCCAACCATCACTCTACCCACCCATTCCTTGCCCCCTTGGCTATTGTCTTATCAAGCAATAGTGAATGGCTCTGGAGAGTCCGATTTCTCTTTCCAATGATGCCTTGGGGCATCCAGCTTAGGATCTCTCAAGACCACTGTGGGAAAGGAAAATGTAATGAAGATTTCCAGAGCTATCCACTGCCACCAGATGAGCCTCTGAATAAGAGATACCTTGCCAGTGATCCCGCAAACCAGGAATCTGCTGTGGCAGTATGCCATTTAACCACTTGCTCACTCATGGAGATCATGGGTGAGAAAGTGCTATTGCTCCTGCCTGTTCCTGGGCTCCCCGTAGGCAGCTGGTTGTCCACTGCAAGAACAGAATCCTGGCCTAGATAGGCCTTTAGTCTGTTCTAGCAGGACTCTTTCTACCTTCTTATAGGTAGGGCTGTGCAAACCTTCCCTAGGGTTTTGCTAGTCTCATCAAAACTAGTGATATGTGACCTTTCCTAAGGTTGATTCCAAGTCAACATTAAAACATGTCATTACAAGAATTCTCAATGAGCACTGAGGAGTCAATTTGTTTCTAAAAATTGTTTCCTGGCCTGTACTGTTGACACATGCAGTCTGCTGGTGTTGCCAGGTGCATACATATTATCATATTGTACTCCCAAGAACCAGAATTCAAGCCCCCCTCCCACGCCATCAAAAACAACACACCTGGGGGAAAGAGGTTTTAGTAGGCTTGCCATACGTCTGGAAATTTCCTGACTTTTACTGGTTTTTGGGTGGAAATTTACCAAATCGGCAAAATGTCAGGTAAAACCAACAAAGCTTAAAACCAGCTCCAAAAATGCTCACCAATTTGGGCTTGTCTCCCAAAAAAAGCTCAATAATTTTGGTGGGTTTTTCTTTAAAAAAGCTCAACTTTGTGTGTGAAATATGGCAAACCTAGTTTTAGATTTGGATGGGGTTTAAAAACAACATAAAATGTTTGCAAGAAAGTGAATTAACCCACATAGGAAAAAAACATACATTGAACCACATGATGTTTGACTGACAGTGATGTTTTGATTGAAAAATAATACCCAAATTTATTTAGCATTTTAGTGATATTTCAGTAGTAACAGTAGTTGAGATGGAGGGATAAAAATAATCTAAAATCACTACTCTATTGTAAATCCCATGTACCTGTATGTTCCCTCCTCTCTTACTTTCTGATCTTCCCTGTCATTGACAATACACTTTTTGATTTCTTTTCACAGCCAAAGGTCTACAGCAGGGGTCTGCAACCCGCGGCTCTGGAGCCGCATGTGGCTCTTTTACACCTTTGCCGCGGCTCTGGGGCGGATACTAGCGAGGGGAGGAGGTGCATTGTGCGCCCCAACACTCCCCACTGTGGCGGGCGCTGTACTGGCTGTGACGTCGCATGGGGGCGGTGCGTGCGTTAGTCACGCACCGTCCCGACGTCACCTTCCCACCCGCTGTCAGATCGCGGCTCCAGAGATATATTTGTTTTAAATGTCGCAATGGTTTTGCGGCTCCCAGTTTTCTTTTTCTTCGGAAACGGGTCCAAGTGGCTCTTTTTGTCTTAAAGGTTGCAGACCCCTGGTCTACAGCAAGGATAACCAATATGAGGCTTCTCAAATATTGTGATTAATCTATAGGGATGGGGAATAAATTCAGCTTGGTTCACATTTTAATATGAACCCACTGAATTCACGCTTCCCAAGCCAATACACGAACTAAAATACAGCTATCATCCGAAATTTGCATTTCTCCACATTTCTCCTCTCTGAATTTTCACACTTCTCTGAATTTTGACATGTAGTTTTCCAACCAATAATGTGTACAAAAATGCATACATTAAGGGAAAGTGTGAGTATTTATTAGTGAAAATGACACACACACAAGTGTTAAGGAAAATGCTGGAAAATTGATGAGTACAGTAATTTTTATATAAAAAAAATTGTGAACAGATGTTGAGAACTTGAACTTAAGATTGGAAAAAATGAGAAACTGAGAGAAACTTACGTTGACAGAATCATAACATCTGGAAGGCACCATGTTTGCTTTAGAAATTTACCTTTTTAAATCATCATCATCTCAGAATGTTCAATGCAGGTGTGGAATCATAGAATAAATATTTCTCTGGCTCAAGGAATATGTGTACACCTTTGGTCTCCCAATAAGGATACTAGTTTAGTTGGAAAAGGTGCAGAAAAGATTGATCCCGTGATCAAGGTGTTGAAACATCTTTTGTATGAAGAAAGGCTAAGTGTTTGGACCATTTTAGTTATGAAAAAGACTACAAAGGGTGCAACCACAACACACAACACTCCCATTCCTGCATAATGTAGGTTATCAACACCACCTCTTGTTTTTCTTTCCTTAGGCTGTTGCTCAATACTGCATTCCTGCCCCTCACACAGACATATGAAACCAGTCACTCAGACTCCCTCCTTCTCCCCCAAGCACCACTGTAGCAGTGACAAATTTTTTGGTCAAGCTTGTCACATTAATAGAACTCCCTGTCAAACCTCAAGCTTTGCAAATAATGAAGGGATTGTGCAGAGCTCAGCTTGGCTGATGGGCAGATTCCCAAGAAAATTGATGCAAGACCTATAAGGTATCAAGGAAGCAAAAGCAGTAGAACTGAGGCTAATCTTGTAAAGAAACTGGAGCCATGTTTCCTTCCAAGATGACCTGCTTCAGAACTGCACTCAGTTTCTGATTCTTAATGTGCACATTTCCTTAAAGGATGCCATGTTTCTACTTTTACACTTCGATTCAAACCTCCATAATTTGCTCAAGGAAAAATTACAACCCATGCCCTGGTGCTGTTAATGGAGCAAATTTACCCATACTGTATCCCCTGCCCCTGCTAAGAGGAATAGTTTTTAAGTTAATTTCAGCCAGAAACTAAATGAGACTTTCATTGTGGAGGGAGGAAGGATCTTGTTACATATTTTGAATCTGGAACTCTGGAAAAGGGCCACACTAGATGCAACAATGGAGATGTATGGAGGCAGTGCTAATCTTCTAAAATGTTTGCAGATAGCAGTTCATGAGAGGTGGGGAGCCAGATCAGGATACCACCTCAAACTGCTATTTGCCCTTTTTAAAAATGGTTGCACTTATATGATTAACTTTCTTCCACCGTGGAACCCAAGGTGGTCTATTTCACTGGAGGTTTTTAAACAGAGCTAGGATGGCCATCAGTGAGGAATTCTTTAGCTGTGACACCTGTGTTACAAGCCCTGGTTGGCTGTATTGACGGTATAGAACCCCTGCTCTAGTGCAGATAGCAGCACAACATGACAGCATCTGAATCCGTGATAAAGGACAGGAAGTTCCTAAAATTCTTAGCCAGCAGGATACTAAAATTTGGCACTTTGTGCCATCTGGGCAATTAGATATATCAGGATGAAAAATTATTTGATTATGAGCTACGTTGGATTCAGTGACTTGTAGTTTAATGCTATGAAGCACCTTAGATATTAGCTAGTGTCACCATCTCGTTAACAATGACCACAAAATCTGCTGACACCTCATCAAAAACTAACAATATTTTGTGGCATGTGGACCTGTTTATTGAAGGTGCATCCTGATTTGCTTGCAGAGAGCTTATGCAGAGCTTAAATGAAATGACCTGTTCTCCTTGTCAGCTCTGTGACACCCTCTCACAAAATGCTGACAGACTGGAGGTGGTCAACCTTCCATGAATTTGTAATGGTTCTTTGTAGCAGGGCTGAATAACACAAATAAAGGAAGCTGCCTTATATTGAATCAGACCAATTATCTGTCTAGCTCAGAATTGTCTGTGTTGACCTGCAGTGGCTCTCCGGGGTTTCAGACAGGCAACTTGCCCAGCCCTAGCTAGAGATGCTAGGGATTGAACCTGGAAGCCTCTGGATGAAAAGCTGATCCCCTGCCACTGAGCTAAGACCCTTCTCCATGGGAAGCTTCCTTATACCACGTCATACCTTTAGTCCATCTAGTTCAGTGTTGTCTAATTTGTCTGGCAACAGCTCTCCAGAGTTTCAGGCAAGAGCTGTTTCAGCCCTACCTGGACACATCAGGGATTGAATCTGGTGTCTTCTGAATGTAAAGCAGATGTTCTACCACTGAGCTATGTTCTGAGTTCAATGGCCCTCTAGATAGTATTGACCTATATCTCCCATCATCCCCAACCATTGGCCATGCTAGATGGAACTGATTGGAGTTAGAGCCCAACAAGATATGGAGGGACCCTATGCTCATCACCTCTGCTTCAGGGCCTTTGAATAGGACCATTTGATCAGCATGTGTCAAACACATCTCTAGCAATTTTACAGATGTGCAAAAAGGCAGAGAGATGTATGAAGCAAATGTCTTCCTTGGTTATGGCCCTGATCATTAGCACAGCATACTAGGTGATATTCCCTATACATTCCTCTTGGAACCATTTACAGCTGAACATTTATTTTTATTAGCTCTATGAATATGAATGCAACATTTACAACCATTTATAAATATGAGACTTTGGGGTCCCTACATCTCACCACTGTTGCACGACCTGCCACTAAGGGACTGCCACATCAGTGGGAAGGAAGAAGCCCCCAGTTCACTTTGAAAAAAGAAGGATATTATCTATTTCCATTTTCTAAAACAAGCATTCAGAAATCATTCTAACTGTGGTCCCAGCCTATCCTTCTCAGTCACACACCTATTTAGATTCTTCAAAAATAAAAATAAAAAATTCCTTTCATTAATGCTGGGAAAATGCAAGCCGTTATGTCTGTTAGCAGACATAATTTTAGACAAATACAACTTCTTATCAAATAAGTGTGCAATAAATGTTTGATGAACAGAACCCTTTGGTAGGACCTCCAACACTAATTTAATGAGAAGTAGCAAATGATTTTTTTTTATATTCTGATTGCTCCCCAGAGACAAATGATACTTTGCAACCCTATTTTTAACAAATGAATTATTGACTTAAACTGGCACAATTAATCACAATATAATGGGATCAGGGGATGTTAGATGCTCATTCATCACGGCAGATGATGAGTACTGACTCTTCCAAGAAATGAGGCTCTTTAATCACTCTCCGATGAACAGCTACATGCTTTCAAATTTCAGTCATAGAGCGCTGGCAATACAGGATAAGGAGAAGTCACTTCAGAAGGGATAAAGGAGATGGGAGGGGGAATATTTTTCCTGCTGTAGCAGATCCCCTCTTAATTGTGTGTACGTGCATTTGTGTCTGAGGAAAAGAAAACATAAAAGACGTTTTCCATTGAGAAAACACAAGGAAGATTCTCTGCCACACCACCTTATTTATGAAGTTATGTTCACGATTTTTATTCAGAACACTGAATGAAACTGCTGAGATCCATCCCAATGGGGAAGTTCTTAGAACAGAAATGGTAGAGTTGAGCTAGATGAGGGGTGTGGAAAGTCAGACCTCTTTGTCATGTGGCCCTTGGGATTCTGTCCAGCCCTCACACCTGGAGTATTTTTGTCCAGTTAAAGTGCATCCTTGAATTTGGGGGATGCTTCTTGCTTGTGGAGGTGGCATATATAGATGTTTGTGCATGTGTAGAAACTAGCTGACTGTACAAAGGTAAAAATCACATTCATTACTCTGCCACTTTTTGCTCCTGGGTCCTGACCACCACTAGCAAGTGTTCCTACTGTAGAATCTTTATTTGAATCAGCCACTAGCCATAGGAATAAAATAAAATACAATGTACTGAAGATAGAGGTAAAAATTTAACTATACACAATACATTCTGGAGGTTCATGTCAATAGATCTTATTCTAATAGCCCCTGCTAAAAATTATGCAGTTTTGTTCCACTGTAGGAGATGCCACCATCAGGCTGAAAAACACTTTCCTCACTCCTAGGTTAGAACAAGAGGTCATCTGCCTTTGTGTGTTGCTTACCAACACCTCCCTGTAGTCTTCCAAAAGGTCCAAAGAATGGGATTTTGCACCCTACATGAGCTTTATTAAGGAAAGTGTCATGGCTCAGTGGTAGATCACATTCTATGCATGCAAAATCCCCCAACTTCTCCAGGGCTGGAAGAAAGAATTCTGTCTGAAACCCTGGATAATTGCTTCCAGCCAGTGCAGACACTGCTGAGCTAGAAGGGCATAGGCTCTGGCATGGTCTAAAGCAGCTCTCTGTGATCTCAGATAGAGAGGTCATATGTGAAAACACGCAAATTCAGAATATCTCTGACTGTAGAAGAGACAGAAAGAGGAGAGGACCTTTTCATTAAGGATTGTGCTGTATGTACACAGAGATCCTCTTCAGAAGACAAACGATATTTCACACAGCACACATTTCCCTGCTTTTAAATATGTTTAAACATGGCTGCAGTATTAGGGGAAAAATCATTTTGCCCACCATTTCCACCCAGCCCTTCGAGTGGCACCTGATCCCAGTCGGTGATTCTGTGCATTCTTAGCCAAGTGGAAGTCTGGGTGTTTGGAATGGCTCATTTGAAGACTGTAAATTGGTTAGATTTTTGTTCAAGAAGCACCGGTGTGCCATTCCCTCGCCACGCACAAATGCTAGATTTTTTATATTATTATTATTATTCTCTCAACAGCCACTCTCATGCAATTTGCTTTTTCTAAAGGTCACATTTGCATGAAGCATGATGCATACTCTGCCCTTGGGGCACACTTGGGGAGGCCGACCAGATGCAGAAGAGCCTTGTAAGCTCACGATACCCTTCCTTTAAATGGTGAGTGGAAGACAGTTGTGAGCAAAGGAGCTCATCTCAGAAGAGATTCTCACCTTGTAAGCCAGGCAAAGTGAGGTATTCTGCAACTTCAGTGCCTCCTCTTGTACAAGTATGTTTTAGGGGGAAAGGTAATGCATGGAGTAACTAAGACACAGAGAGATACACAGAGAAAGAGAACTGTGAGCTTGGAAAGGTGACAGATGTACTGGATTTTGTCAGATTTCCCTGACATATGTCATCGCCTGCTAAGCAATAAGGGGGAGGGGGGAGAGAATACATATACACAGAGCATGTGTGTTTCAGGCATATTCCAAAGCTTGACCTAACTCTGAAACCCAGGCCATTTCTTATTAGGGATCTGGTAACCAAAAATCTTCCTTCTTTTGTATTTATAGGCCCATCAGAAACCTAGAAGGGATTCCAGGGGGGTGCGGGGAGGGAGAGCCTTGTTTTTGACATATGATGGGAGGAAATCAACTGATATTAACAGCAACTCTGGGCATATTATCATCTGCTAGTTCCCTTTAACAACTTTGCACGGCATATGCAGTTTACATTATGGTATCCTGTACAAGCAGCCCTTGGCTGGCTCTATCCTCCAGAGCTCCAAATTTATGGCCGTGCAAATAAAGTAATAGGCATGCCAGAGAATGCAGTGGGAAAAGCCTGCTTTGTTTCTGCATCAGAGACAAATTAACTCCTTTTTGCTAGACTGCAGAAGGAATTTCCCATCCATCATGTGGGAAAGGCAATTTCTGTGGCTCCATTTGAGCCATGACGCGATGGTGCTCAGATACAGAGATTGGTTTGATCGCCACAGCTTAGTCATGCCTTTGCCCTCCTCCTTAGTAATCACAATCAATACATACACATCTGGGATTAGAGAGCAGAGCTCCTTGGTCAGAGGAAGTGTCCAGGGTGGTTTTGTCAAAAATTCCCTCCTTAACCTAGAAGCTGGGATGCTTCCGAATTTCTCTTCCTTTGAATTTCCCTCAAGACTGCTATAGTTCTGAATTGCTTGGTGTCGTGTCCATTATGATTTATTTATATTCCACTTTGGGGCCCAAAGGCCCCCAAAGCAGTGAACAGCATATTAATGCGAAAGAAAAATACAACACAAGTACAATGAATGCAATAAAACAATCAAAACCAGGGTCGCCAACCATAGAGGGCAGAAGGAATTTCAGCCCCCTCAATATATCTAGGCAGGGGGCTGAGGATCCCCCCCCCCAATATTGAGGGGAACAACATCCCCCACTGCCCCCGGGCGAGCGCTGGCCTGCTGGGTGAGTGTGGGAGGCATGGAGGGTGATTTTCACCCTCCTGGCTACCTGCTGTGATCACCAGAGCACCTTCCAGGAAGGTGCTCTGGTGATCTTCAAAGACATGCCTGCACATCCTGGAAGGCATGGCTGGACTGGAGGAGGGGCACCGCATGTGTTGGGCCTGATCAAAACAATACTCAAAAGCAAAATCACCAGACACACTGGATAGGTGTTTGTTCCATGCATAATATCATCACAGACGCAGATCCCCAACCTCACACATCTTGCTAGGAAGTCAGGTGAACTCACATCATGTTTCTCTACCACAGTTGCTCTAAGAGCTCAGTTAGGGGCAAGTGTATTGGCAACCAATCACCCAAGGAGCATGCATTTGCCCTCATCGCACCCTGAAGAAGTGACCCAAATGGGATAATCTCATTTGGGACTCTCCCCTTCAGGGTCTTTCCTTTGGGACTGATCTGCTAGCATTGTCTCACCCCCAACTGGAAAATAGCTGGGGCTGAACTGTAGTCAGCAGAGCCAAGACTGGGATAAGTCCCGGAAAAGGGGTGTTCTAGGTATGTGGAGGGGGCAGGTGGAGGAAGGGGGAGACTTGCCCCTATTCCCAACTATCAGCTCAGTCACATGACCTAGCAACCCAGCAGACATTACACTAGCAAAAAGGGTGTGCTAGGCTTGTGCTTGTTCAACCAGTAGTAGTCCCACTATAGAACAGGGTTTGAAATAGGGGTATATTACACCAGCATAATTTACTTTCACTTCCTATGGTTCTGGTTGCTCTGTAAGGCTGCAGTCCTGTGCACACTCATTTGGAAGTAAACAGCATTGACTTAATTCTGAATTAATATGCATAGGAATTGTGCTCCACCGCTCCCATCCAGTGTTGTTGTTTTTTAAAGGATATCTTTATTATGTCCCTCTCCTCTTTTTATAAAAATATTGCACAAAAAACCCCATGGGAATCAAATGAGCCTCAAAAATATAGATTTTTCCCAATTACCAATCCTACTGAGCACATTTTTCTTTTCCACCTAAAACTGAGCCCTGCTGATTAATCAGGTAAACATTGCCATTTAAGTAATAACAACATACTACTAAGGTACACAGAGTGACGAGTGATATATCAAAACAACAAATTATACAATGAAATGTACCATAAAAGCCATCAACTATCGGAACAATATGAAACAGCAAAACTTCAACATAGGAAAAGGTAGAACGATAAAGAGTGCTCTCACCAACCAGCAATCCTATATACTTACTGGGGTGTAAGTTCAGTGGGGACATCCATCCATATAGGATTGCACTCTATGTTTACCTTCCTAGGCAAGCTTATTGAGGTTCTGTAAAACTTGGAGCCTGGCAGGTGGACTGGTATAAGCCTTTAATTGATTTATTTTTACTCAGTACCATCTTATTACTCTTATCTTAGTCTGTTTCTTTTAAGGGTTTGTAGTTCCTACTCCTCCACAAAGCTGAGATTACCAGATGTCCTTCATTTTTCTTCTAAAAAAAATTATTTATTTTTTGGAGCTGTTTCTATCTTATTAGCAAGTGACATTTCCTTCCCCAAGTTTTTGGTGCCATGGAGGAATGCCTGGCTTCTCATTAGCCTGAAACACTTTCATTGCTGGCATCAGATCTCAAACATCCTCCTGCATTGGAAGAACAAATAAGGGAGGCAAGAGTGGGGATGGACGATACAACTGATTTTGGTTTCTCTTAGTTAAATCAGTTTTCTAATCTTAAATTTGGTCCTCCACATTTGCACATCCTTTTAAGATTTATTTCTTAAATGTCCTCATGAAAATTCATTTCAGTGAGAGTTTCTTCTGACAGACACATATTTGTATGCAACTTTGCCTAATGTACTCATTTTTGCAAACCAATCTCCTCTAATATGACGGGTTTTAGTATGTGTCTCCACCCCCATCATTCTGCCCGGACACTGAGGTCCAGCACTGAGGGCCTTCTGGCGGTTCCCTCACTGCGAGAAGCCAAGTTACAGGAAACCAGGCAGAGGGCCTTCTTGGTAGTGGCGCCCTCCCTGTGGAATGCCCTTCCATCAGATGTCAAAGAGAACAACAACTACCAGACTTTTAGAAGACATCTGAAGGCAGCCCTGTTTAGCGAAGCTTTTAATGTTTGATGTATTACAGTATTTTAATATTTTTTGGGAAGCCGCCCAGAGTGGCTGGGGAAGCCCAGCCAGATGGGCGGGGTATAAATAAATTATTATTATTATTATTATTATTATTATTATTATTATTATTATTATTATTATGTGCCAAAAATGCCTATGTATAAACTTGACTTTGTTGGAGAACTGCAATGTGAAATTATGAGATGTGTGAATGCTAGATTTTCGTATAGTTTCCTTGAAATGTGAACTGAACCAAATTTATCTGCCCATTCCTAGTAATGGGGTTGTGCTTTGTAGCCCTGATCCCACTGCCAATTCTCATCCTGGCCACAAATGCTGCCAACTACACAACCAGTGGCTGTGTGAAGGAGCCTTACACACATAATCATGTAGGGCTCATCATGCAAGGGAAGGGTTATTGTAAAACCTGTGTCTCTCCTTGCATGAAGAAGCTCTCAGTTAAATTGCTAGTACTATCATCATCATCAACAACAACCTTTTATTCGACCGTCAGTCAGAAAAAAGTACATTTATCAATACACAGTTAAAAGCTCCAGGAAGATTTTAGAACTTAGCCAACACTAAAATGGGCTAGACAGATAGCCCCATAGATAACAGTACTACTAATAATAAATAAATAAATTTTTTTTATTTATACCCCGCCCTTCCCAGTTCAGAAAACCGGGCTCAGGGCAGCTAACAACAAATTTAAAACACTTAATTGATGCAACAAAGGATTACTAGGATTATGATTTTTTGTTATCTAGACACATTGAAGCTAATTTGTTTCACTGGACATTTTAAAAATATTTTTATTTATTTCAACTGTGTCAGACCAACACGGTTACCTACCTGAATCTAGAATCTCTGTTTAGGTTACTGCTGATTGTAATTGTTTCAAAATGCTTTTGCTATTTGTTTTTAACTGTTTTTATTGGTGATTTTAATATTGTAGAACTCTTAGAGGTTTCGTTACCATTAAGCAGTATATACATTTTGTTAAATAAATAAAAAAATAAAATCAATATTAGTGATGACATTGTGGGATTTTAATAATGAATAAGAGTAAATTTTGTGATGTTAAATTTAGTTCGGCAATTTTATCTGCTAAGTTGTCTTTGTATATCTATGTACTTGAATACAAACTGCAGTGGCTGGTGAGCTGATTCAAATATCTACAGTATCTATCTCATAGGCAGGCACACAGGGTGTGCTGGGTGTGCCCAGGCACACCCTAATGTTTTAAAAAACTGGAGATCATGGCAAGGAGGAGAGCGTATGGAGTGGCAATGCAGCTCTCTCAGATGCTATGACCCCACGGGAAAACGGTAGTAAGAGAGGGACCAAGGCAGAAGAGAGGAGTAGGGGAGCAGAGAGAGATGCAGACTGAATAATAACGTTGGAATGGACATGGAAGGGACCCGAAATCTCTGCCTGTCTTTGCTTATGGAAGTAGCGGTGGAATGATTGGCTCCAGCAGTGGCTGTCAAGGAGGAGAAGGGAGTCATTCTGTAGGACAGGAAGATGAAGAAACATCTTCATGTATGCGACAATGGCCGAGAGTGTTCTGGTAGCACAAGGATGGAAGACTAAAGAAACCCCAACTAAAGAATCATGGCAAGAAAAATTGATGGACTATGCAGAACTGGCAAAACCAATATACAGTGGTGCCCCGCAAGACGAATGCCTCGCAAGACGGAAAACTCGCTAGACGAAAGAGTTTTCCGTTTTGGAGGTGCTTCGCAAAACGAATTTCCTATGGGCTTGCTTCGCAAGACGACAATGTCTTGCAAGTTCCTGCTGGTTTTTTCCCCTTTTTCCCCCTTTTTCTAAGCCGCTAAGCCGCTTATCAGCTGATCCGATCAGCAGATAAGCTGCTAAAAGCCGCTAAAAGCCGCCAATAGCGCTAATAGCGCTAATCCGCTAATCCTTCAATGGGCTTGCTTCGCAAGACAAAAAAAACGCTAGACGAAGAGAATCACAGAATGGATTCTTTTCGTCTTGCGAGGCACCACTGTATAAGCTATGGGACAAGGACAACTGTGACTTTAAGGATGAATGGGAACCCTTTACAAAGTATCTGAAGATGCAACAAAGTGAACTGGACTCCTTGGCAGGTTTTGAATAAACATTCACAAACTTTTTATTGATAATAATCAGCTAAATAGTTTGAGAATCTATACAACTTTGTAACATGCAGAAAACAGCATTCTTAGAGAAACCAAAGACTGGAACTGAGGAAAGTCGGGGGGTGGGTGGGTTTTGTGTGGGAGGGGGGAGGGAGGAAAAATGAGGGGGAAAATAAGGATGAAATGGTTTTGGATAATATGTCTTGTTATAATTTTGAATAATTTTTTTTATAAAAAAGTAAGATGTTTAGTATATAAATATTTTATTAAATTTCCTCTTTTATAACAAATTACACATAACAAATTGTCCAGTTTTTCATTTTTCATCCCCCCCCCCCGCCCCTGTGACTCTCCTCATCTTTCCTTTCTGGTATGTTACAAAAATTGTTGTCTTCTGCATGTTAACATACATAAAATGACATTACATTGTCTTTCTCCATGTTTTAATTAAATAAAATTGTGGGTGTTTATTCAAAACCTCCCAATGGGTCCAATTCTTTATGTTGTTTTTGTAAATAAACTGTAAAAGATTCCCATTCATTTTTAAAGTCTCTATTGTCCTTTTCATGCAATTTATCTGTTAACTTTGCTAATTCTGCATAGTTCAGCAATTTTTCTTGCCATTGTTCTTTCATTGGTACTTCTTCTTTCTTCCAACCTTGGGCTAATAAGATTCTTGCCGCTGTACATAAATATTTTCCATTTTTCTTTCAGCAGTTCTTGACCTGAAATGCCTAGCAAAAAAGGCTTCTGGTTGTTGTTTTTTACAAACGTTATTTTAAACATTTTTTTTTCAATTAACTGTATAACTCCCACCACATATGATAAAATGTGCCTTCCTTAGTTTCTTTAGCTTATTTGATGAATAATGCGCTTTATGGTTAGTATGAGTATGTATTCAATGAATGTTCACTGGGTGTACAACCTAATGAAATTTGCTTCACCTTCCTATGATCTATCTACCTATCCAGTGCTCTTTTCTGGGGTGGGGGGGTATGCAGGGGTACGCATACCCCTAAACATTTTGTAAATCTAAGTTTGGCCTCATTGAGGGGCAGTATTTCAATATGAGTTGGAAAATGAGAGTACCCCTAAACACATTTCTTAAAGAAAAAAAAACACTGTAACCTATCCATCTTAATAATACTTCAATGACTTCTGTACCCTGAAAGTTAGGAAACATTGGACAAGACGAAGTCACACCACACATAAATGACCATTGCGTGGCGAGTTCCCGGCCCCCGCAGGTGGAAATAATGACACATGACACAATTATTAAGGTTAATGGGCTAGAAAAGGCCACAACTTTATTGGTTACAGGTAATGAGCAGTATTGGCTTAGGCATTGGTCCTAACCGACTATATCCAACTCCAGCCTGTCTGCTTGAAGTCCGGGAAGGGTTAAGCACCAGTAGGGGGAGCCCTGCTGATGCACATCAACTAGAAACTCCCCCAGGGTCACCAATAGGGGGTGTGCCTTAGGCTGTAGCCTTCCTAGGCTTTGGACAGGGCCATGCCCCCAGTAATCCTTTAGCGGACTACCCTTCAATATGCGGGGCAGGTGATGGCATTACCTCCCCTCTTCCATCTACAGAACTAAACCAATGCCTAACCACCAATACCTAGGAAGTTGTGACGATTTGCTACAAGGTAGGCAAAAACCAAGTGGCTGGTGCCAATTTGCCAAGTGGAAAAATTCCTACCAGGACCCTCAACGGCGACCAACCAAGGTCCATAGCAAGGTCAAAAAGAAAACCTTTTAGGGCGGGAGGGTGGGAAAAAGCAAGAACAGCTGGCGGGCAGCAAAGAGGGAGATCCCTGGCCGCGTCCTGCCTTATAGGGCAGGCCCCGCCCCCGAGCCAGCCGATTGGCCGGCTAGGGAGTGACGCAACCGGGAATCCCCCTAATTGCATGGGGCTGTGAAGCCTGCAACCCTACCTCCTTCTTAGCGCAGAAGTGGCTTTACCAGGAGGCATGGGGAGGCAGGGTGTCCCAGTGGTGATTGGGCTTTGGAGACAAGAGTTGTAACTGTTTCTTTGGCAGTTTGGCCAGAACTGTTTCTTCAGTCAGGGTGCTGTACTGTTGGCAAAGAGGGGACCTGAACCAACACAGGACTTGACAACTCGGTTGATGGAGATGGCGCTAATGCTGTTTTGATGGGGCTGTGAAACTGCACGCATTAAGAAAAGAAAGGGAGGGGGATGGAAAGCTTTGTTCAAAGACCTCCATTTCACAGGAGGGCACAAACAAAATATACACTGCATTACAGCAATCTGTCAGCTGTCAGGAGAGACCTTGCTGGAAATTAATTTTCAAGTGCAATTTCAATAGCCAGTTGATTTAAAGCAGTGCACCAGTGGATGGGACTGGACTTGAACATTCTTTTGTTATGCGTTGCCCACATACGTAAGATCAACCGCATCTCGGATACATTTTATTTACTTAAAACATGTCTAGAGCACCTTTCAAGGCAACCTCCAAGTGGCTTACAAAATGTAATAACAGCATGTTTGTGTGTGTGTGTTTATACACACATACAAAAATGTCAAAATGAATCACTGTCAGCACCTTTAAAAAGTAGCAGCAATGTCAAATACCAGCAAAGGCAGCCTAGAAGCCTTCAAATAACAGGGGCAAAGCCATAACGTAACTCATCCATCAAATGCCTAGGAGAATATTTATTTTCTTACATTTTTGTCCCACCATTTTCCCCATTATGGAAGCCATGGACATGTATCCCATTCGGGCACTAGCCAGACTCAAACCGGCTGAGCTTCAGAAAAGTGGTGGCCTCCTGCATAGGAGAAAACTCCTAGGGAACAGGGTCCTCCCCCCCCCTAAAATATTTGAGGGGCATCTTGTGACTGTTTATGCAGGGCAGGGCTTGCTTCTCCCCTCCCTCCCAGTATTATATTCAAGTTGGTACCCCTGGTCTTCTGTAACTTTAAACCGATCATGGGATTGTTTTAACCTGGGGCCTAAAAAACAGTAATCAAAGGATACCAGGTAAAGATGCCTGGGTAGGGGTATTCCATAAACTGGGTACCGCCACAGGAAATGGAACTTTCCCTACTTGCTATCTACCTAACACATGGAGGGGGCACCTGGAGAAAGGAATCAGATGAAGATCTTAAAACATGGATATGTTAAATGGGCTAAAGATTTTGGGTATAATATACAATTGGAGGATTGGGAAAGGTTATGGGAAAATGGTTTAAAGTTTACAGCTTGTACTGCGTTAAAGGAAAATGATGTATAGATGGTATTTGATGCCAACTAAATTAGCAAAGATGTACAGGACATCTGATAATCTATGCTGGAAATGTAAAGAAAAGGGGAATTTATATCATATGTGGTGGACCTGCCCCCAGGTGAAAGCATTCTGGGATTTGATTTATAATGAACTTAAGAAAGTGCTTAAGAACACTTTTCATAAGAAACCAGAAGCTTTCCTGTTCTAGGAGAAGAGATTCCCAAGAAAAACTATACTTTATTTTTATATGCTACAACAGCGGCAAGGATTCTTTTGGCCCAGAAATGGAAGCAGCAATAAATTCCGACAGTAGAAGAATGGCAAAATAAGATGATTGAATGTGTAGAACTGGCAAAACTGTCTGGGAAAATCCAAAACCAGTGAGACTAACAGCTTGAAAAAGACTGGAGTAAATTTATTACGTATTTGAAAGAATATTGTAAACATTTAATAACACTAACAGGATTGATTTAAAGGTTTGCTAGTCAAAAGCAGAAGCTTATTTACAATTATAAGGAACATGAAAGTAAAAAGAAAGGTAGATAGGGGGAATGAGAAATGTGGATGAACTTATGACTGGAAGTTAGAAAGTCAGTTTGGAGGGATGGAGGGAACCCGACGACTCGGGAGAGTCAAAATATAGGTGATGATAAGAAATGTAAAAACTATATGGTGGTTTTTTTTGAAAATGAACAATAAATATTATAAAAACAAAACAAAACATGGATATGTTTATGCAATATTAAAACCTTGAGAAGAACCTTCAGAACACAGGTGAGTCCCCCCCCCTTTCAACACCTATTGGCATTCCATCAGAATTACACTTACATTGGTCCTCCATGAGAATATAATAATAGCCCTGCTGGATCAGGCCACTGACCCATCTGGGGCAGGATCCTGTTCTCATCATGACCAACCAGATGCCTATGAGAAGCCCACAAGCAGGAGCTGAGCTCAACAGCGCTCTTCCCTCCTGAAGGTTCTAGCGACTGGTATTAGCCAGTGTGTTGTAGTGGTTAGAGTGTTGGACTAGGACTGGTGATATAGATATATATTCATATATCTATGAATATTCATCTAACTGACCTTGGACCAGTCCCTCTCAGCCTAGCCTATCCCACAGGGATGTCGTCAGGATAAAAGAGGGTGATCTTGTACTCCATCTTGAGTGTTTTGGTGGAAACATCAATAGAAATGTAATAATCAAATAAAAGAAATATGTGTGGATGATTCGTATCCAGGACTGGTCTTACCATTAGTAAAGCTGAATTGGTCACCCCAGGATTTTAAGGCTGGAGAGTGGTGGCAAGAGGTTTTAGAGCAGTGGTGTGCCACATGGCATGTCCTGAACAACCTAACCTAGCCTTCTGCCCCAAAGGATGGTAGAGGACCTGTCTCATTGCCAGTGTGAGAGTAAGATTCAACTACCAATCTAGTCAGCTTCTCTATGTGGAATGGGAGGGGGTATGTTGTTTGCCTCAGGCAGCAAAATGTGTTGGGCCAAACCCTGTTCCTTGTCCTACTGTACTGATTATGGCATGCTTGCTATCTCACATGTCATAAAAGAAGAAGACCTATATAAATAATATTTGCTCTATTAAGCTTGATTTAGATAAGAAGAAAGAGATTCACTGAAACACATCACACTTAAGTAGTCCTTAAAGAGCCAAGGCTTTCCTGTGAATTTCCAGAGGTACAGTGATCAATAACAGTAACAACAGACAATTTGAGAGCATTGTTAACGTGAGTGCCGTATGATGCTGGCAAACAAAGGCTGGCTTGTTCCATCAGGGAGAGGTGACATGGGTATTGTTTGCTACTAATCAATATTAGTAACTAGCATATAGGCTGCAATGTCAGATATACTGCTTGTTCCTCTTGGGGTAGCTGTCCAGAGAGCTGGAGCAGAGAGGGAGGGAGGCAGAGAGAGAAAGGAGAGGAGCAGGCAGCTGACAGGATTTGACTTCCTCTTCTAACAGGTGCTAAGTGTACCCCTCTGAAAGGATGAGCTTCATTCCACAGCTGACTTTGGGATAAATTAGCATAAATTCATAAGCCTTAAATCCCAGTGACAGCAGCACAGCATCCCTCCTGTTGTTATTTATTTTGAGATTTTCACTGGGGCAATAGCTCTGCGTTTGACATTTATATAGGTCACGGTGAGCTAATAGCCATCTGCCATCTGGGGACTTTTATAATGAACATTGCAGAAGACTATGAAACAATCTTTGGCATTTCCAAATTGAACACAAGCTGGAATGGGGTTGATCTTTGCAATATGTTCTGCCTTCGACACACAGGTTAGCATGAGTCATTTGTTTGGCCTTGCTCTACACACCCTCTCAAATACAAACACACACACACACACTTGGGTTTATGGGATCTGAGGGGCACCACAGAATGAGGTAATGTCACAATTCAATGGATTATTTTGCGACACCATAAATCATCAGTTACATTGGCACCACAAGTTCCAGGATATTTAAGAACTGTACCCACAACTATCCCTGATTATTTAGAACACAGTCACAGAAATAAACTACTTTGGGGATGATGTGGAATTTGAAATCTGGGCATCTTTGGCATTGACCCATTTTCACTCACGCTCATTCACACACGATGAAGGAAGCTTGAGGAATTCAATGTTTGTGAAATCTGATCGAGAATAAACTGTGGGTGACAATGTAGATTTATCCTCTCAATTTGTCACTTCAATATTGTGATGCAAAATGGCTTCCCAGAATGGATCTATTAGGAGAAATCCACTCTAAAATGCTGACAAGGTCTTGTTAGGAGTTTTAAGAAATCACAAAGTGATGCAAAATTGAGGCAAACTGAAATTAACAATGGAAAAATGAGAAATTGAAATTGATTTGTCCATCTGTATTTGTAATGGCACATCATTGTATATGTTGGAAAATAATGTGTGAAAGTCTAAAGTGGGTTTGAAGAGAGTAGAGCATCTTGGTTAGTCCCTGTTCTTTGAATCTGTCCAGAGTCTTAGACCATTTTTATTAGGGTCAGTTCTCCGTGAGTTCCCTGAACCTTAGGATAATAAGAATTGCCTATAATTTGTCAGGCTGCAGCTGGATCTTCCCCCTTTTCCAAGATACAGCTCATGTCAAAATGCTTCTTTCCAGGTGCTGAGATCTTTGAAAATTACTCTTTCCAGTCTTGCTCCCAAGTGATGTTTTTCAAGCAAAGCAGCTGGAGAAGCCTTTGATTGGAAATGCTTGCTCTCTTCCTGAGAGCAATGCCTCTTCAGTGGGTGCCATTTGTCCTCGTGAGCTTTTATCAAACTATGTGAGGGGAGCGCTTGAAATGCAATCCCCTCCTAGCAGCAGCACTGGCAAAGGTGAAGACATGATTGAACGCTGACCAGGTTTTGACCCAGTTCGACAGGAACTCAGGTTATAAAGGCCAGAGGCTTGCTGTGATAGGCATAAATCTTTCATATTGAGGCATTCAGGAAAGTTCAGAGGGTTCTAGTTTAAATAATTCAGCCTGCTGACATACTGGTTATAAGCACATAAGGGAGAGCTTGCTCCTTGGCACGCTGTCCAACTGTCCCTGCTCACCGACACCTGTGCCTACTCAATCAGCTCCCTGTTTTTCATTTCTGATTTTGTCTATTGGAGACTCCTGGGTATATTTTCAAAACATGAGTCCCCAGAGTTGTCATTCTGCATGGATTCACATCATCTAGTATTTAAAACTGATGGAGAATGGATGCAGTAGGTTAGCAATAGTAAAGGTAAAGGGACCCCTGACCAGTAGGGCCAGTTGTGACCGACTCTGGGGTTGCGGCACTCACCTGGCTTTAATGGCCGAGGGAGCCGGCGTACAGCTTCCAAGTCATGTGCCCAGCATGACTAAGCCACTTCTGCCGAACCAGAGCAGAGCACAAAAATGCCGTTTACCTTCCCGCCGGAGCGGTACCTATTTATCTACTTGGTAATCAGCTGATCGCTGAAGAATTGATGCTTTTGAATTATGGTGCTGGTGGACACTCTTGAGAGTCCCATGGACTGCAAGAAGATCAAACCTATCCATTCTGAAGGAAATCAGCCCTGAGTGCTCACTGGAAGGACAGATCATGAAGCTGAGGCTCCAATACTTTGGCTACCTCATGAGAAGAGAAGGCTCCCTGGAAAAGACCCTGATGTTGGGAAAGATGGAGGGCACAAGGAGAAGGGGAAGACAGAGGACGAGATGGTTGGATAGCATTCTTGAAGCTACCAGCATGAGTCTGACCAAACTGCAGGACGCAGTGGAAGACAGGAGTGCCTGGTGTGCTCTGGTCCATGGGGTCACGAAGAGTCGGACACAACTAAACGACTAAACAACAACAACAACAATCTATATTGGACTGTAGATGTATTATAGCTCCACCCACACATTCAAAATACACAGAGTAATATTGAGATGAACAATGAAATCCAGGAGGCATCCAAAGGAGGAAAGGTAGCAATGGGGGAACTTCAGTTGTCCCACGTAGCCTCTTGTTCCACACACATGCAGGTTCCAGTCATTACAAACAGACCCTTTAATAAACTCCGCTCTAGAATGGTTTTTCATGGAGCTGACCAGAGGGACAGTGACCCTGGACTTAATCTTTAGCAGCACCCAGGGCCATACATGAAAGCTGGTGAATCAATTGGGAGCATATGTGAAGCTGGATAGTTTTCACAATGACATTTGACTCCAAAAGAGAATGAAACTAACTAACTAACCAACTAACTAACTAACTAACTATGGGGTCTAGTAACAAGGAAGTTGAAAGTCAAGATCAGGGATCAGCAAACTTTTTCAGCAGGGGGCTGGTCCACTGTCCCTCAGACTTTGTGGGGGGCTGGACTATATATATATATTGGGGGGGCATGAACAAATTTCTATGCCCCACAAATCACCCAGAGATGCACTTTAAATAAAAGCACACATTCTACTCATGTAAAAACATGCTGATTCCCGGACCGTCTACAGGCCAGATTTAGAAGGCGATTGGGCCAGATCCAGCCCCTGGGCCTTAGTTTGCCTACCCATGGTCAAGATGATCAACTTTCCCCCCAGAATCCTCAGAAGTTTTTCAGCAACATAATAATAGAAGCTCAGCTGGAATGTATGCCACAGATCATGAAACATACCACCAAGAACAAGAAGATTCCAGTGTGGTTAATAAGCAGAGGCAAGGAAGTTATTAGAGGCAAGAAGGCTTCCTTCAGAAAACGGGAATAACATTTGCTGGGGAGCACAATGCGGGGAGTTCCCTTGTTCACATGCCCTCCTAACAGGCTTCCCATAAGCCCATGGCTGGCCTTTTGAAAACAGGATACTGGTTGAGATGGGTATTTTGTCTGATCCAGCAGAACATATGTTATGTTCTTATGAGGTGATGGAAGGTTTTACTTTATTTATTTTAATGGAGATTGTCCCTGGTGACCAGGGATGGTAGAGTCTGTTAAATAGAAAATGAGCGTCTGCATAAAGCAGGGATGTGGAAGTGGCACCCCTCCAGATGTAGTTGGACTGCAACTCCCATCAGTCCCAGCCAGCTTGACCAATGGTCAGGGATGAGGAGAATTGCAGTCCAAGAACATCTGGAGGGCTAGATGTTCTCTGCCCCTGGCCTAGGACATATAAGTCTTTTATTTAGGTATTGACTGCCACAATTTTATGACATGTTCGTGTGCATGTGTGTGTACTTAGCAATGCACTCCTTTGATCAGTGGAATACAAGCAAAACTAATGTTACCAAAACAAAGCCCCCTTCCTACACCAACCTGCCTAGGCCCCAGGCTTATACAACGAAAGCCGCAGCAATATATCATTTTATTTCCTTTATTTCAGCCTCTTAGGCTCTGGTTCTGATTAGTGGGTTTCTGAGAAGGAATGAACCAATTTTAAATGAGAACATTCTGTGTCAGGGGAAGAAAAAGAGCTAATGATTTAGAAGAAAAGGCATTGTTGATGCAAGCCTGCCAGCAGCTGGAAGTTTATGGGAAAGGCTATATTGATTGTACCTGGTGTTGGGGGCCCATCCTGCCTTTAGTATTTCTGAAAGCTGGCTGGTTGGAAGAAGTGTTTGCATGGACTTTAGGTGTTAGTTTTTTAAGAGAAAATTTAAGTTAGTCCTCCTAACCAAACTTACTAGGGACTGATCCATAGTGAAACTACTTTTCCATACCATAGACTGCAAACTTCTGAGGACCACATGTCAGTAGTGGGTGGGTCCAAAAGCAAAAAGTATTTGGGGTAAAGGATGTGACACACATATATTCCACTTATGCAAATGGCAGGTGTTTCTACATCCTGTTACTCACACACATTTCTCCATCCCTCATGTAGTCAAACAAGAACCGTTATCACAATTCAACTACACATTCCAGCCAGGCAAAATGACTCGAGGATGGCATAGAGCAGGAAGGAGGTATGGTCTGGAGAGAGCCAGAGGTCCATATAGAAATGTCCTGAGGGCTTGGCTTCAGGCCCCATGGCCTTAGCTTCCACACTACTGAGAAAGACAGTCCAGCAGCCTGATTCAGCATAAGGCATCTCTTTATAGGGAGGAGCCCACGTAATGGGACTGGATTTTGCGTTAGCATGGATCAGGTTCCACATGTCCTCAGGGCACATTATATAATGAAGTTCTTGAAATGCAGCTATTACATGCCACACTGCCGCCAACTGAAGGCCAAGGATGGATCTACACTGTCCTGTTTAACATTATTAGAACGATATTAGATAGATCGTTCTAAAACGACACAGGGCATACTCGAAAAATAAAGCGTTTCTTACCTCTGCCAAACAGGAAGCTTTCTCTTTTGCTTTCTCCCCACTGTCTCCCTGGTTTCTGGTTGCTCTGCAGCATCCTCTGCTGTCACATTTTAATAATGTTAAGAGCAGAACATCATGTGGCCACATGGTTATCAAAACCATTCCTTAACCTTCTCTTAACAGTAAAAACCATGAGTGTAGATCCACCTCAAGGTAAGAGGTAGAAGCAAAGGGACCCAAGGTAAGGGAAGTTCAAGGGATCAGTGGCAATGGAAAGCAAGGAAATGGAATGGAGTGGTAAACATTGTTCAGGCCAGGGGGTGTATTTGCTGATGGCCAGCCTTCTGAGGTCTACATCCCAGGGGTGGGTATCCCCAGTGAAAGTGGATGCTGCCACAATGGGCATTGACACAGCTACTGTACCATACTCTTTCCTGCACACAGTACACATGCATATGCACTCTGTCCCAGAGATACAAAAGCACACATGGCAGTGTGTTGTTCCAGAGCACATGAAGAAGAAGAAGAAGAAGAAGAGTTTGGATTTGATATCCCGCCTTTCACTCCCCTTCAGGAGTCTCAAAGCGGCTAACATTCTCCTTTCCCTTCCTCCCCCACAACAAACACTCTGTGAGGTGAGTGGGGCTGAGAGACTTCACAGAAGTGTGACTGGCCCAAGGTCACCCAGCAGCTGCATGTGGAGGAGCGGAGACGCGAACCCGGTTCCCCAGATTACGAGACTACCGCTCTTAACCACTACACCACACTGGCTCTCACACATGGTCGTGGGGACTGTGCTGGCCAACAGTGAGGGTGTGTGTGATCTGGTAGAGCCTATTTAAAGCAACAGAAGCCTTCTGCCAGGTTTGATTTCTTTCCCTAATGACACAAAGCACAGGTTAATGAAGTCAAAGTGGTCCTGGACCATCCTGGTTAAGGAGATTTGATGTGAGCCGTGCTTTTCAGTGTCCCAGCCAGTATTCTGCCTCTTTCCCCATCTTCTACATTGTGCTATGTGTGTTCTCTGGCATAGTCCTCTGCCACCGAGGCCCCTTGCCTGCATTTTGTCTACATAAATTAGACCTTGTGTAGCATATTGGCCTGTCAGGGGACTGGGAAGAAACTATATATTGTTTCTGGCATTCCCGGGCCCTTCTGCTCCTGACATCTGGTGTGTTTGTGACAGGGAATACATTCCTAACTCATTACCCGGGCAAGCGGAATCCCACCCTGACAGCACCATTAATCAGAATCAAGCAGCCTGGCAACTTCAGAAAGAAAGGAAAGGGAGGAGGAGAGAGAACAGAACCACAAAGCAAGAAAGAAATATTAAAAAAAGGAGGGGAAAGACACTTTCTAACTTTCACTTGTGTGTCATTTCAGTGTCTGGACAATGAGCAATCTATCTTTCCAAGTGACAGTTGTGATGGATGGCATTATTTATGCTTTTGTGTATTAAAAGACAGCTCAGGCCCTGGCTTGTCACTCCACTGATGATCTGCCAAAAAAAGTAAAAAAAAAGTTGAAATTTAATTTGGAAGAACAGAGGCCAGAGATCAAGGGAGACTGGACCAGGAAAACCTATCAAGCTGAAGTGGGGAAAGGAGCATGCCACCACAATGAAGGAATATGTCACAGTGTTCTTTTTTATCATTATTGCTGTGCAATTTTAACTGGGAGTGTCCTTTGAAGAAGGGAAAACAGGCATGGTTGTGTTAGGCCTAAAGCAAAAGTGAATGGTGTAAGGCCACATTTACACCATACATTTAAAGCACTATGATATCACTTTAAATACTCATGGCATTCCCCACAAAGAATTGTGGGAACTGTAGTTTGTTAAGGGTGCTGAGAGTTGTTAGGAGACCTCCTCTACTTCTCCCACAGACCTACGATTCCCAGAGTTCCCTGGGAACGGGGGTGGGGGGAGGTTGTTCAGTCACTCTGAGGACAGTAGCTCTGTGAGGGGAACAGCGGGGTCTCCTAACAAATCTCAGCACCTTTAGCAAACCACAGCTCCCATAATCTTTTGGAAGAAGCCATTTCTCGGGATAGCTCAGCTATTTAGAGTGTGATGCTGATAATGCCAAGGTTGTAGATTCAATCCCCATATGGCACAGGTGTATATGCCCTCATTGCCAAGCGCTGGACTAGATGACCCCCAGGATCCCCTTCAACACTACAATTCTATGATTCTATGACTGCTTAAATTGATATCATAGTTTTTATCATGGCATGAATGTGGCTAAAAATGTCCCAGACCGTAGCTAGGGATGGGCAAATCTAGGAATTTTGGCTTCTCTCTGATTCACCTTTTTCCACTCTTAATTTCAGTTCTCCAGATTTCCACATTAGTTTGCATTTTTTTAAAAAAGCATCCTCATGAAAATGCATTAGCATTTTGTTGCATTTGTTTCCTAATAGGCATTTTTTTCCAATGCCTATCTAACAGACATTTTCTTTCTTTTTTTTGCAAAGCATATTTTCTCCAGTATAATGCATTGTGTATGTCATTTTAATGCATACTTAATCCTAGTATATGCATTTTTGTACATTTTACTTGGCTGGAGAATTGCATTGCAAAATTCAGAGTAACGCAAATCTGCTGTATTTCAGTTCATAATTTGTTTTGGGAAATGTGGATTAGGCCTTTAAATGTGAGCAGAATTGAATTGTTTCCCCTAGTTGTTGCAGCATTGTTAAAGTTCTTTAATTAGATAGCAATTAAATTGATTTAAACCGATTCCAAATAGTTTTAAATACACAATGTAGCTGCATCACATGATTTCTCTTTTCTGGGACATGTTTGTGTAATAACCCCAGTCAACAACTTTGCTGGTGGATTTTGCAGCAGCTGGAGCTTCCAGTTTGAGCCAAAGGGAAGCCCCACATAGAACATGTCGCAGTAAACTAGTCTTGAGGCTGCCAATGCCAGGACCCCAGTGGCCAAGGAAAAAGGTTGAACTGGACAGCCCTTCAGACAGAGGAATGTTCTCTCTAAATAGGAAACATGGCCACCACAATCTTTAAATCCCAATTTGGTCCAGGCACCCCTGTAAACAGAGCGCTGTCCTCTGTAAAGTAATACACATGGCCACATTAAGAACTGACCTCAGGCGGCATGAAAGAAAAGCAATACATATTTTATTACCATCATTACAGATAGATTTCTGCTTTTGAATGAACCTAACCTTGGCTATTCCCCCCCCCCAAACATCTGCTTCATCTGACCCTAACAGCCAACAATTTGTTTTTCATTAATACAAGCTTGTTTCATCCTCCTCTCCCAGGTGCGCTCCCATGTTCCCTTCTGCAGGGTACGGTATTTCATCACTAGAACAGCTGCAAAATGCAATGCAACCACAGCAATTCTTGTCCATGAGGCTGAAGTGTAATTGCCAAGGAAAACTCCCAGTTGTTTCACTCTAATGCTATCAAAAGCTGAGGATTGTTCCAGCATGAGCAATGAGTGGGGCAGGATTATGCAACAGGTTCAGTATACTCCGATTGTGGGGGATCTCTGTTCCTCTCCCCACCCACCCAAGTATTGCAATTCTCTATGGTCGAGACTAGAGGGACGTGGGTGGTGCTGTGGGTTAAACCACAGAGCCTAAGGCTTGCCGATCAGAAGGTTGGCGGTTCGAATCCCCGCAACGGGGTGAGCTCCCGTTGCTCAGTTCCTGCTCCTGCCAACCTAGCAGTTCGAAAACACCTCAAAGTGCAAGTAGATAAATAGGTACTGCTCAAGCTGGAAGGTAAACGGCACTTCCGTGTGCTGCTCTGGTTCACCAGAAAGTGGCTTAGTCATGCTGGCCACATGACCCAGAAGCTGTACGCTGGCTCCCTCGGCCAGTAAAGTGAGATGAGCACTGCAACCCCAGAGTCATCCGTGACTGGACCTAACGGTCAGGGGTCCCTTTACCTTTACCCTTTATGGTCAAGACTTAGCTGGTTTCTGGTATGCCTTATTCTTCTGCTCTTATGAACATGTTGGGATGATAGTTGGAGGCTTACTACTGGAGCACATGGACCTTCGGTGCCAGATAACCCTGTGGAGGCCCTCAGACAGTCAAAATCTCGGGGGGGGGGGTTTCATGTGCGTGCTCTGGTAGGATAACATTGAACTAAGAAAGCTTGATTGCAATTTTCTTTCAAGATCAAATCATTATTATTTTTTATCCGTTGTTGGGGGACCCCTAAAAGTCATGGGGACCATAGGCTGGTGCCTATTTGGCAATCCAGTACTGTGGACCTTTGTTCTGAACTATCATGATAAAGAATTCATGCATCTGTGTGAGCTCTGTCAACTCAACTGCAATGGGTATGAGTTACTCGCGCGTAAACTGGTGCCTTTCTTGGTTAATTTGCCTTGTTAAACCTTTCTGACTGCACAGCCCCTTCTCATGGTGGCTGCCTCAGTCACTGGCAGAATCCGTCAGTGGGCGTTTCTTGAATCTCTTCCAACATAAAAGTTGTTTGACACCCAGTCTCCTCCTCCTCTCACTGCGCGGGAGTCTTCTGCGCAGGGAAGGCGTGGGTAGCGGAGGACCTGGGCTCTCCTCACTGATGTCCAGTGAAGAGTCCCTGAGCCCTCTCTCCACTTCCCCCGTCTGCCTCCCTTTATCCCCGGTGTTGCTCTGATTGGCTTCCCCCTCTCCTGAGCTGTTTCTCCCCCTGCTGCTGGGTCCTTCACCAGCATCATCTGGGAGCCTCCCCTTCGCCTCTCGCTCCGATGTCAGTTCCCTGACATCAACATACTGTATGGGCTGGAGGTTCCTCACCTCTGGCTTAGTACTTTCACCCTCTTGGTAGCTAACAAGGAAAGTTCCAGGAACTGTTTGTTCTGTTTGGGGCTGCCCCATCTGGTGTGCTATTAGAAATGTATCACAGAACATCTTCCTGGTAGTGAGGTATTCCCTAGCCCTGGCCTGGCTATACCTACCCAAAATAGCCATTAAGCGCTCTTGGACAGGAATTAGTGTTCTCTGTTTGGGCTGGGAGAAACTTCCCGGAGTAATAGTGTCTGCATAGCTCTGTTTTGTTTCTGAGCATCTCCCAGCATGAAATCCCTGGCTGCCTTTGTGCACAGATTTTGTATGTGAACGTCAGTGTATCAGGTGGTCAGAGAGAAAGGGGGGGGTTAATTTTCCAGAATGTACAATATTTCAAAATCATGTACAGACTGAATTGTGACACAGCTGTCATTGTTTTGTGACAAAACTGAATTTTTCCACATTTCGGAAGAAAAATATTTTGAGAATGTCAAACCTGAAGCACGTGTTTTGGGGGACTGTATGAATGAGCATGATTTTGAATGTCAAAACATTTCATTTAGGCATGCTTGAAATGCTTTGTTTGGACACCAACAAAATTATAACTAGCTCCAGGTCTACTTTGGGGCCTTTAAGGAAATGTGCTAACACACAGTCTGAGCCCCTAAGCTTAGAGACAAAACATGGAGGGTGCTCTTCTCAGGTGGGAGGTCACATAAGAACAAGGCCTTATATGTCTTTATTTTTTTTGGGGGGGGGGAATATTTCAGTCAAAGTCCTAAAGTGAAAAGAAAGGGGGGAATCATTTGGCGAAGGGGAATTCTTGGGTGTGTAAGGGATAATGAGTTTAAATATCATATGTATTTGTTACATTAGAACTTCAGCTTTCCAGAAAAGAAAAGAAAAGAAAAGAAAAGAAAAGAAAAGAAAAGAAAAGAAAAGAAGAGGTTTGAAAGCAGTAAAAGCCACATTTAACCCCCCCCCAAAAAAATCCACATAATCTTGCCTCTTAGCCTTACCCTTGGTTTACCGTGTGTGTGTGTGTGTGTGTGTGTGTGTGTGTGTACTCTGAGCTCAGTCTGATTGTCAAACTGCATGTTACATGCCATGCCTCACCACTAGTCTCTCTGGGACTGGTAAGTGTTGAATCACTTCAAAACACTGGATAATGGATCACTGTCCTTTACCTGCTTGTATGTGTCTTTATTTGAACACCTTACATTTTTGACAAAAGGGCATATGCATTCATTATATGTAGCTGGAAAATGCTCATACATTATTTCACACCTAGCCTCTGATTAAAGGTACCCCTGACCATTAGGTCCAGTTGCGGACGACTCTGGGGTTGCTTCCTCATCTTGCTCTATAGGCCGAGGGAGCCGGCGTTTGTCCGCAGACAGCTTCCGGGTCATGTGGCCAGCATGACTAAGCCACTTCTGGCGAACCAGAGCAGCACACGGAAACACCATTTACCTTCCCACCAGAGCGGTACCTATTTATCTACTTGCACTTTGATGTGCTCTCGAACTGCTAGGTGGGCAAGAGCTGGGACCGAATGACGGGAGCTCACCCCATTGTGGGGATTTGAACCGCCGACCTTCTGATCGGAAAGCCCTAGGCGCTGTGGTTTAGACCACAGCGCCACCCGTGTCCCTTAAACCCTCATTAAATTAATGCAGAGGTAGCAACATGGTCTCTCCAGGAGTTGTTGGACTGCAATGCCCATCTTTCCAGACCATGGTCTTGGGTTAATGAGGTGTTGGAGTTCAGAGTATCTGGTGTATTTGTGTATTAGGAGTGATAGCATCTTTCCTCTGAAAGTCAGTTGAATACCAAATTGAGCAGACTCTTGTGTGAACCCAGGACAAACTGGGGACCAGTCATAGTATGGGAGCCCCTACATGTGCTACTTGATTCTTGCACTTTTAAAATGATGTCTTTTCACATCAAAGGAGGGCAGTGGTGTACCTGATTATGGCTACCATCTCAATGGTGCATGCATAGGGCTTGCTTAAGCTCAGTGCCGCCAATGAATCATGCCAAAGGATAGAATTACTTGCTTGTCCCTGTGCCCATAGATGCCAGAAACCTTTTGTGGCAATTCTGGCTGAATCATGTACTCCTATTATGGCTCTTGATTGTGTGTGATTGTCGGGTCTCTAATGGGATGGCAACATCTGAATCTGGTTTCTGGGAGGCAGAGAGAAAGGAGAATATTAACATAGCCAGTCAGAGTACATCGTTCAAGATTAGGGTTTGGTTTTGTGAGTGGTTCTGACACCTAAAGCAAGAGCCAGATGGCTTTGTTCTTATCCCATATGAGTAAAAAGAAGAAGAAGAAATGAATTACTTGAGTTCATTTATGTGGAAATCACTGCAGTCCTGCTAGACATGAACTCGGGAAGGCACCAGCCAACACTGGCTGATTTGATTTCAATATTTATTAGAATAGACAAATCTCCTTCCTCCTTTTCTGGTTTGCTATTTTACAAGTTCACATGGATATTTCATGTAGAATACTGGTCATCTAGACTCACTGGGTTTTTTATGAGGGGAGGGCTGTAGTTTAGTATTAGATAACATGTCTTGTGTGCAGGAAGTTCCAAATTCAACCTTAGCATCTCCAGGTAGTGCTGGCAGAGAGTTCCTGGCTGAAACCCTGGAGAGCTGCTGCCAGCCAATAATAATAATAATAATAATAATAATAATAATAATAATAATAATAATAATTTATTATTTGTACCCTGACATCTGGCTGGGTTTCCCCAGCCACTCTGGGCGGCTTCCACAGAGACCAAAAATACACTAAAATATCACACATTAAAAACTTCCCTGAATAGGGCTGCCTTAAGATGTCTTCTGAATGTCAGGTAGTTGTTTAGTTGTCAGGCAGAATGATGGGGGTGGAGATGCTCCTTCAGGAATACTGGGCCGAGGCCATTTAGGGCTTTAAATGTCAACACCAACACCTTGAATTGTGCTCGGAAGCGTACTGGGAGCCAATGTAGGTCTTTCAAGACCGGTGTTATGTGGTCTCGGCTTCCGCCCCCAGTCACCAGTCTATCTGCCACATTCTGAATTAGTTGTATTTTCCGGGTCACCTTCAAAGGTAGCCCCACCTTCAAAGGTAGCCCCACGTAGAGCGCATTGCAGTAGTCTAAGTGGGAGATATGTAGATATGTAGATAATACTGAGCTGGAGGGACCAATGGTCTGATTCAGTAAAAGAAATGTAAAGGTAAAGGACCCCTGGATGGTTAAGTCCAGTTAAAGGCGGCTATGGGGTTGTGGCGCTCATCTCGCTTTCAGGCCGAGGGAGCCGGCATTTGTCCACAGACAGCTTTCCGGGTCATGGGGCCAGCATGACTAAACCACTTCTGGTGCAACTGGACACTGTGACGGAAGCCAGAGCACACAGAAACGCCATTTACCTTCCCACCACAGCGGTACCTATTTATTTACTTGCACTGGCATGCTTTCAAACTGCTAGGTAGGCAGGAGCTGATGCAGAGCAACGGGAGCTCACCCCGTCATGGGGATTCGAACCACTGACCTTCTGGTTGGCAAGCCCAAGAGGCTCAGTGGTTTGGAACACAGCGCCATCCTCTGATTCAGTATAAGTATACTGATTCAGTAAAAGGCTGCTTCTTATGTTTCTCTGGTGTAGTTGGATAATTAGACCAGCAAATTTGGAATTAAGGCAACTGTTGTGCTCCAGGTTTTTGCTCTTGTATCCTGTGACATTTTAACCACATGGCGTACTCAGAACCTGGAGTAGTACAGGACAGGGTGGTCTACTTATTTTTTGCTTTTTTGCCCCCCCCCCCCCGACTCCCCAGTGCATAGTTTTGAGTTAGTGGGGTTTATCATCTGCAGACTGATTACAGAAATGTTAATCAATTACTCAATGGAAGGTTTTTGGTTTTTGGTTGTTGTTGAACAATTGATCAATCGATTGATCAAGTTTGAATGTTGGTAAGGCAATGTATCTGAAGCAAGAAGTATGTCCGGCTACAGTTGCTCTTGTGTGCTTTTAACAAATATATCCTCTCACTTACAATAATTCCCCAGCCACTCTGGGCGGCTTCCAACAAAATATTAAAAATACAATCAATCAATCAATCAATCAATCAATCAATACACAATCAGACATAAAAACTTCCCTAAACAGGGCTGCCTTCAGATGTCTTCTAAAAGTCTGATAGTTGTTTATTTCCCTGACGTCTGATGGGAGAGTGTTCCACAGGGAGGGTGCCACTACCAAGAAGGCCTTCTGCCTGGTTCCCTGTAACCTCACTTCTCACAGGGAGGGAACCGCCAGAAGACCCTCAGTGCTGGACCTCGGTGGGGCCTAGCGAAGGGGGACCAGTGGGGTGGGAAGGAGTGGTTGAGGTTTGAGGTGACTGGAGTAGCTAGATCTTGGTTGTGCAGAAAAACCTGCCTGGTGGAGAAGAACAAGGCTCCTCTTTTCAGATTGGTGAAGGGGTTTTTTTACAATGCCCACCTCTAGTGTCTCACATCCAAAACACACACACACATTGAAAAGGAAAGGGGACCTTGGATCTGTGACTTTCTGCCTCTTCCCCTCCACCCTCTTCAGGGTGGACAGGGAGGCGGATAGTCTAGACTGCTACTGCATGGGAGGGATGGGACATAGTGGTGATTGCTTTGGAGTCACTTTGACTCCAATTCCATGTGCTCCGATTTCCCCCGAGATTTCAGGGATCGGATTCACGCACACCCCAATCCTAGGTTCCTGCATTTCTGTACTGGTCATCTTTCTATCTGCCAGAGACTCACTCTGAATTTGTGTATTAACCATAGCAGCCCACTGCTTCCAGTTCTTCTCCATTTGTGGTCTCACCCTGCCCATTTATCAGAACCTGCTGAAATAGGCCAGTTCAGGTAACTAACATTATCTGTCAACAGATGAGCTGCAGCCAGAGGAATTTTGAACACATCTCTTTTTGCAGGGAAGAGCTACCCTCCCTAATCTCAAGCCTTCCCCATAAATGTGCAAGTGTTTGTGCTTGAACTGGCACAGCCGTCTTGTGCTGAAACCTTCCTTTCATCACCCCATATTAAGCTGAAAGTGCTGCCTCTTTGGTTATGTACACAGCGCATTCCAGATCCTGTCACCAGGATGACTGATGTGTCAGCCTTCTCAGAGGCCCGGCAGCACCTGAGGGGCACAGCAAAGCCGGCTTTTCAGCTAAGAGCACACACAGCTATTTTTTAAAGCCATCGGGGAACTTTCCCGGCCTCCTTTGGCCCCATTCTTCTCCGCCCCAGAACCTGAATGAGTACTTCTTTCAGTAATGGGTTTTTTCCACCTGGTTGACTTGATGAAAGGTTTATGAGTTGACATTATGCGCAAGCAGAACAAAGCAAACGGAGAGAGGAGTGTGAGTGTGTTTGTGTGTTGGGTGGCAGAGGGCGCCGGATGCAGCTGCTGAGAACTTTATTGCAAACTGGGGGCAATAAATCCATTGGATGTTTGCTGCTGACCAAAGGGAGATGCTGTTTCATTTCCCAAGGAACTGGAGAGCTGACATATTTAAGATCTTCATATCAGCAATGTGCACCCAAAGGTCTCGCTAACTCCCAGCTGAGATGAGCCTGGGGAAGAAAGAAAAAAAAGTGGACTGCTCATTTGGAACTGCAATGAGATTTGGTACATTTTTTTTAAGAAACCCAATACCATTATTGTTCATTTGTGTGTGTGTGTGTTTCTACTGTGATACCCAAATCACTGGATAAGAATGGGAAAACCAAATAGTAATTCATCAAACACTAATACAAGCATTTAAAAAAATATTTCTGGTCCCCTGTAGTTACCGCTACCAAGCAGAGGAATACAACAGAGAGAAGTGGCCAAACAGTTCTCACTCTTCTCAGTGGTGAAATTAATAGAGGGAGAACAAAACACTGATAGCACCATCAGAAAGGTCCTGCCCCAGACCTACATTGATCTAATCTTCTAAAAGGATGGAGTCCAAAGCAGAGCCTTTGCAGTTGATCTCACTGACTGGGGAGGAACATGCTGAAGAAGGAATAATAATAATAATAATAATAATAATAATAATAATAATAATAATAATTTATTTATACCCCGCCAATCTGGCTGAGTTTCCCCAGCCACTCTGGGAGGCTTCCAATTGAGTGTTAAAAACAATACAGCATTAAATATTAAAAACTTCCCTAAACAGGGCTGCCTTCAGATGTCTTTTAAAGATAAGATAGCAGCTTATTTCCTTCACATCTGAAGGGAGGGTGTTCCACAGGGAGGGCGCCACTACTGAGAAGGCCCTCTGTCTGGTTCCCTGTAACCCCACTTTCAGGTATGTGGTTCCTTGACCAGTTAGGACTCTTAATTTAGGCTGAAACTAATTGAACACCAGTAGGGACCATAGAGAAGGCTGATCGCTGAAGAATTGATGCTTTTGAATTATGGTGCTGGAGGAGACTCTTGAGAGTCCCATGGACTGCAAGAAGATCAAACCTATCCATTCTGAAGGAAATCAGCCCTGAGTGCTCACTGCAAGGACAGATCCTGAAGCTGAGGCTCCAATACTTTGGCCACCTCATGAGAAGAGAAGACTCCCTGGAAAAGACCCTGATGTTGGGAAAGATGGAGGACACAAGGAGAAGGGGACAACAGAGGACGAGATGGTTGGACAGTGTTCTCGAAGCTACCAGCATGAGTTTGACCAAACTGCAGGAGGCAATGGAAGACAGGTGTGCCTGGCGTGCTCTGGTCCATGGGGTTATGAAGAGTCAGTCACGACTAAATGACTAAACAACAACAACAACAAAGGGATGAGCAAGAATATTTATTTATTTCATTAAATTTAGTTGATAGTAAAAGGGCCTAAATGCCCCTAGAAACCTGCACCACTTGGTGCTTCAAAACCAAACATTATTCTAGGGCAGCTTCATGCTGCAATACCCCAGCACCACCACTATATAGCTCGCCAAAATGTATATAAGACATAGGGTAGCCACATATACATCGCCAAATGAGCGGGGACAAAAGCAGTCACATATTTGCGTAACATTTGCATATGCTAAAGTAAAGTTACAGGTTTAAAAACAATTACTGTAATATAAATAGAAATGCAACATATTAGGGAAGAAGACAGTGACCAGGTGACATGCCTGCCAGCTCAGTTTGTTGCCCAGTTGCTAAACACAGATGGACCATGTCAAGGTTTTCCTTCTTATACAGGTAGTTCTTTTTATCTTTAAAGTGGACTAGGAATGGGTGAATCTGTTGATTTTGCTTTCTCTGTTTCTCATTTTTCCCAATCTTAAAACTCAGTTCTCCATGCTTCCGTATCAGTTTACATTTTTTTAACGCTCTCATGGAAATTCATCAGCATTTTAGTGTGACCCCCCCCAAAAAAAACCCCTAACAATTCTCCCCGTGTGTATTTCTTCTAGGGATGTGGGATAAATGCACTTCACTTCACATGTAAAGATGAACCTACCTAATTGTTTTGCAAGAAATGTTTTATGTTCAGCAAAATCACATACAACCATGTATGTATTAAGATAAATTCACACTAAAATGCTGGTGAGTTTTCATGAGGACTTTTTAAATAAAAAAGTGCACACATATGTGGAAATGTGGAGAACTGAACTTAAAGGTGGAAAAATGAGAAAATGAGGGCAATTGAAACTCACAGATTCACTCAGCCATAGCTGTCAGCTGTCATCCATACTGGGCAGCATTCCCACCTTCCTCTGCTTACGGGAAAGCAGAACTGACTATAACATGGGAGTTTCATAAAAGGTGGACACCCAGGAAGGCTGCAGAGTGCAGGTCACCAAAGAGATGATTTGTACAATGAAAGAAACGACACATGCCACACAGGCAGATTATTGTAATTTGTTCTACGCAAGGCTGCCCTTGAAGCTGACCCAGAAACTCCAGGGGGTGCAGAACGCCATGGTGAGGCTCCTTACGAGGTCCTCGCCGCGGGGCCACATTCATCCAGTGCTACACCAGCTGCACTGGCTCCTGGTGGAGTACAAGGTCAGGTTTAAAGTGCTGGTTTTAACCTTTAAAGCCCTATACAGCCTAGGAGCCTTGTACTTATGGGATCGCCTCTCCTGGTATGCCCCGTGGAGGACCTTATGGTCCACAAACAATAATACTTTTGAGGTCCCAGGCCTCAAGGAGGTTAGACTGGCCTCGACCAGGGCCAGAGCCTTTTCAGCCCTGGCCCCAGTCTGGTGGAATGCTCTGTCACAAGAGACCAGGGCCCTGTGGGATTTGACATCTTTCTGCAGGGCCTGCAAGACGGAGCTTTTCCGTCAGGTCTTTGGCCGGGGTCCAGTCTAACCCCCTTCTGTCTATGGGACACTGTATGTAAGTGGCCTCTTTGGCTATTTCTATCGGCCCATATGGACCAGCACAAGTGGCCAGGCCTGGAGAAATTTTCATTCCTTACCCCTACGGTTATGATTAGTGGGTTCCCACTTAATTTCATTTTTATTTTAAATGTGATTCGAATTGTATTTTAAACTAATCGTTTGATTTTGTGTTTTTAATGTATTTCATATATTTGGTGTTAGCCGCCCTGAGCCCAGTCTTGGTCGGGGAGGGCAGGGTATAAATAAATTTTATTATTATTATTAATTTAGGGCAGCACAACCAGTTCCCCTGCACAGTGTACTGTGCCAAGGGGACACCTTCCTGCCTCCTTCCCAAAGCCTAGAAATTGTTTGCTTTGGGAAGGAGATGGGAGGGCTCTGACAGGGTTCTAGCAGTCTCCCTCCTCCTTCCTAAAGCCTAGCTAGCAGTTACCCAGCTTTGAAAAGGAGTCAGGAGGGCTCTAGGACCCTACCAGAGCCCTCTTGCCTCCTTCCCAAAGCCTGGTGCCTGGCCTTAGGAAGATGGCGTAAGGGATTGGTGGGGCATCAATTTTTGGCCTTGTACAGGGCACCATATTACCAAAGTTTGCCCCAGCTTACAAACACCCACTGCCCACTGCAAAAGTGAAGCAAGCATGGCAAGACTCTGCACAATACCCACAAATATTTCACCAAAAATTCTCTCTCCTTTGAATGTTATTTTTCCTCATTAATTGATGGAGAGCACTTGAAATAAAACACAGTACAGATTTTTTATTGGCACAGCACTCATTTGTATGAGCATGCCACACTGCTTGTGTTTTCCATACGTGGGGAAAGACTATTGAGAATGTCCTGCGCGACAGTTATTTCTCCAAAACAATCACGACCGCAAGGATAAAATGCTTCTATTTTAAACTCTAATCCATTACTTCTGCATAACTCTTGCAAAGCAGATGTCCTCGAAATGTCAGAGTGGAGCAACATGCTCAAGGGATTAAGGGAGTTCCACTTTGTAAATGACACTGCTGAGTTGCAACTGATGCCCCGGATGGTTGAAAGCAACAAGGAATGGCGGCAATGTCTCAGGGTGGTTGGACGGTTAATTTAGAGAAAGAAGTACTCAGAGGTCCTGGATGCCCTCAACCTCTTCCGTTGATTCTGTGCTCTGGGAACTGAGCCTACAAATAATGTTCCCAAAATGAAATGAACTTTTGTTTGTTTTTACACTGATTCCACTGTCAACACCACTCTATTTCTCGGGAGCTGTCCTCATTTGCGATTTGGGTATATGATTCTAACAAAGGCTGTACTTGTTCATTAGGGGAAAGGTGCATAATTCCCACTACATCCGCATGTAACTGTGGGTATCCTATATTTGAATGCATCCCTTTGAGCAAAGCTGCCTCTGCTCACAGGAAACTGGGGTATCAAGGAGGAAGGCTCCAAACTGATGTTCTAAGTTTCCTGAAATAAGGGCCTGACAATTTATGTATTTGTTACAAAAATGTGATCGTCTGTTGTTCACCCTGAAGTTTCACAGAGTCTAAGCAATAATAATAGTAATAATAATAATAGTAATAGTAATAATAATAATAATAATAATAATAATAATAATAATAACAACAACAACTCATAATTACTTGCTAACAGTCCTTATGGCAGCAACATTGTAAGAAAAAGTAATGGGTTAACCAAAGGCTGGAGCAAAGGAAAAGATATTAACTGCTGGAAAGCCATCATATTTCATGGAAAGTTACCCTCCTTGGGGAGGGCATTTCAAAACTGCAGAGGTACAATGGAAAAGGCCCAGCCATTGATGACTATCCACCTCACTTTTGATGGTGGAGGGACATTGGCAAATGTTGTTAAGGGTTTATGTTAATCCCAACAAAAGAACAATGGCAAGAGAAACTGACGAACTATGCAGAAATGGCAAAACTGACAGACAGAATACGAGAAAAAGAAAACAGGGACTTTGAAAAAGACTGGGAACCTTTTACATTATACTTGCAGAAACAAAAAAAGAGCATTGACTTTATGGGAGGATAGATACAGAACATTTAAAACAATAAAGAAATGACATAGTGGACTGGTTGAAACAGCAGTATATGATAAAGGGATAACAAACCAGAAATGGGAGCTGGGAGAAGCCCAGGAGGGATGGGGATGAAGAATTGAAACATGTATGTTACTGATATATTTGTTAAAATAGAAAATAAAGGTTTTTTTAAGGGTTTATTCTGATAGGTTCCTGTGTCAATTGATAATCCTTAATTTAGGGGTGGGTATGAGTAAATCTGTCAATTTCAGTTTATCTCACTTTCTTGGTTTTGCAATCTTAAATTCAGTTTTCCACCTTTTCACAATATTGTGCTATGCTTTTTAAAGGCCTAATGAAAAGTCATCAACGACTTTTTCCTAATATAATGCATTTGTGTGTTATTTTCACCACTATATGCATTTTTATGAACACTTTAGCCTAGTAAATGTATGTTTGCACACATTACGAGGGTGTGGAACTGCATTACAAAAATCAGGAAAGTGCAAATTTTGTTTTGTTTTGTTTTGCATACACTTTCAGAAGGTCAAACCAGGTAGGATCACCTTAAAATGCAAAGTGAATTGAATTTCTTGCCCTTCCCTAGTTACAGGGGAGTGAATATTTGTGCTCCGTGCATATTTGTTGTCAATAAAGAAATGTGCATGCCCTTTCGGGTTACATGTATAAAACTCCACAATACCTTTATTAGGCCCAACCAATAGGTCAACAGAATTATGTGGAAGCTGCCACATTCCCTAGTATTCTTTATCTAGCTAGATTTATTTTTTCTATTTAACAAGGTTATTAAACCACTGAATCAACAAAAAAACTTCAAGCAGTTTTCAAAAAAAAGACAAAATATTTATTTTTAAAATACATATAAACAGAAAAGTTAAAAACAAGTTGACATAAAATGTATCAAAATATAATAAAACCAGCCATTTTAGAACAAATATGCATAATAAAATGACATTTTTAAATTGCATGTCTGGATGTGTTGTCGAAACAGAAACAGGAGACGCCAAAAACAATACAGTGAAGGAGCTTGCCTGATATTGATGGGTACAACATTAATAGATGATAAGTAAATCAAGATAGGTCATTTTCATCTGAGACAATTGTCTTGGGCCTCACATAGGGAGGACACCAAATCAACTTCAGCAAAGGTGCTTTGTTGTCAACTCTCCCCACCCCAATCAATTAACTTGAGCTCCATAAAACTAGTGGCTAGAAAAACTCCCACTTTATTGTGAGTGGCCCTGTCCTTTTTCTCCAATAGCAAACTGATGGCTGCAGCTGCGGGAAGTGCTAATGGCTGCCTCCCAGCTGAACCATAGTCAGACCTGCCCACATGCTTTCCAGGCTCTCTGTTCCCCAAGCCGCCAAATTCTGGTTGGCCAACAGACTCAGAAAAGAGGAAGGAAGGTAGGGAATAGTCCAAAATAGATGCTATGAGCAGAAAGAAGAGACGGACCCCTTAGAACTGTTCTCTCTATTTTATCTGCTGCTTGTGTCCAATTGTGAAGGAGAAAGAGCATTTTCCAGAATTATCCATTGCTAAAAATAAATTAAGGTCAATAATGCTGCAGCCCAGACTGTCATCTGTTCTCCACATAATGGGAACTTCGGAAATAAATGTCTTTGTATAATCTCATATTTGCCTCCAATTTGCTGCCAAGAAAAGTGGGGGAAAGAACATGGTGTGCCTTTTGCAATAATCTGAGTGTGGTTTTTTGTCATTGTGTGCAAACATTATCTTCAACTTCATTGCTGTTTAGCTGACTTGATGAAACATGGAAAGAGGATCTGATCTGCAGAAAGGCTGTGTTCTGACTAGGGCCAGAAGGAGCCTGCACCAGAATGGAAGTTTCCCGGTCTCAGCCAACATTGATCTATCTAGCTCAGTATTACCCATACTGATTTGGTAGTGGCTTACCAGAATTTATGGCGTATGTCTCTTCCAGCCCTGTTGGGACTGAGCCTGGAACCTTCTGCATGCTACACCACTGAGCTGCAGTCCTTCTAGTAGTTACCACCTGGTGCAAATTACAGCTTTTGTCTAACATGGCCCTTAATTTCTCCATATTTCATTTAGGATGCCTAAGTTTGGTTCTCATTGCAAGAAGACTGAATCACCGTTCACTCAACTCCAGAATTCACTCGGAACCCATGGACAGAATTGGTGTTCCCCATCTTTGATTTTCCCAAACTCTGACCCACCTTCCTTTTGGTAAGCAGTCTGAATAGCTCACCTGTTGAATGGCAGAAACAAATTAGACCAGTTGCTGCTTCCTGACATCACCTTTCAATGGTGAGTTGATGGTGCAAACAAAGCATTTGTTTGCTGTCTGCAAACACTCTGGGGAGCATCTGCCTTTGCTGGAGCTGTCAATCAAAATTGTGTGCATGTTTCTTGGAATGGTTTTCAAAGGAAAGGGATGAGTTCAACCTGCAGCTCTATCACTGATGTGTCTATAATGTGATTTCCCCCTCTTTCCTCTCCCTCTCCCTCCACCATGGGGGCCAACTTACAGAACTTAACTTTAGACCTACTTAAAACAAATAAAGTTACATTCACTTAGTTGCATAATTTCTTATACTTGTCCCAACATAAGTATCTTAGATTACAAATATTTTGCATCTTGAGCTAAAAATCCAAGCTCCAACTCATCTCTGTTCCAGCCTCCATTAGACTGAGGTCGTTTACTGGAGAGGAGAGATTCACACATTCATTCTCTTCAATAACTTGAAACATAGACAGTACTCCATCTAAGATGGATGCCTGTAGATTGCACAATCCTTTGCATGTGATTTAAACATCTTGTGACTTAGCCACAGATATACAACACCACTTAAGATTAAACCTGTTAGGCTCTCTTCAACTTCAACGGAGATTTCCTGCCATGCTTCACAGTGCAATACAGGTATATTATATATATATTTTCCACTTCAATGTACATTAAACAATTATAATTAACACAAACAGCTCAGTTGACAAAGCCGGCATGCAGGTGGTCCCAGTTTCAGTCTCTGCCATTTCCAATGAAAAAGCTCAGGTAGCAGGTGGTATGAAAATATCTTCCTGTAACCAGCAGAGTGTATTATGCCATGCTAGGTGGATAAATTGTCTGACCCATTCAAAACTTCCTGTGTTCATGTGATGTATAGAGGAGCAGTCTGGGCAAGGATATCTGAGCCAAACCCTTTTGTGAGCTGGAGTATACTCTATAAATGTACGACATCTTCACTACCTTGGCTGACATCTTCTTCCCAGTGACTTTGAGGACAAACCTTTTACCAGGGCAGCCATGCATATGAGTAGTTCTCTCATCATTTTTTTTTTTAAGATTAAAAATAAAAAGGGAGAGGAAAGCTGGATGACAGCACAGAAATAGAATGTGCAGCAGCGGGAAAAGAAGACAAATCTATCCCCTTTCCATCTCGTTGGCATTGTCATAGGTCCATCCTGTTGTAGAACATTTCTGTCTTGTTTTGCTCTGCCGCATCATTTTGCATGAATTCTGTGTGCACCTTTTGCTGGTAACATGAGCATACTATTCAATGTAAAGGTAAAGGGACCCCTGACCATTAGGTCCAGTCTCGGACGACTCTGGGGTTGTGGCACTCATTTCGCTTTACTGGCTGAGGGAGCTGGTGTACAGCTTCTGGGTCATGTGGCCAGCATGACTAAGCCACTTCTGGCGAACCAGAGCAGCACACGGAAACACCCTTTACCTTCCCGCATGAGTGGTACCTATTTATCTACTTGCACTTTGATGTGCTTTCGAACTGCTAGGTTGGCAGGAGCAGGGACCGAACAACGGGAGCTCACCCCATTGCAGGGATTTGAACCGCCGACCTTCTGATCGGCAAGCCCTAGGCTCTGTGGTTTAGACCACAGAGCCACCTGCGTTCAATGTATGCATCCATAAAATGAATGTATCTTTTATGCAAAATGCATATCTTTTATGCACACAGTTTATGCAATGTCAAATCTTGCTGCATAATCTGGCAAGTTTGGGAACAAGGCTGGGTTAGTTCACTGTGGAATCAGACCAAACAAACCCTTCTCCCACTCAATGGCAGGAGAAAAATGAAAATCTGAGCATTTTCTAAATCATTTCCCTAGGTGCCAGGACTCAACCAAGAGCTAATTGACCCTGTACATGGAACATGTAGCTTGCTGCGTTCCACTGGCAGGGGGTATCGCTTCATTAGCAGGCAACAGAGTGTCTTTGATTCCTCTTTATCTTGTGCTACAGTTAAGTCCCCAGAACTGACCGATTCAAATTATAATTGCTGTTATTAAAACTATAAACTCTGAGGCCATTAAAATCAAGAGAAGGGGAAGCTGTAGAAGGAGACTGATTAACCCTTTGCTCTTCTAATTGCTCCTGTAGATCACTTGCTATTCCCAAATGCAACCTAGTCAGAAAATCACCACCACCAGTGGCAGACAGGCTGAACAACTGCAACACAGGAAGGGTGCTTCACAGGAAGAGTCATAGACCATCTAGGGTAGGTATCGGGAAGCAGTGGACAGCACCGAATATAGGGTAGTGCAGGCAGTCCCCCCAAAAAACATTTATTAAAGTACTCTAAAAGGTAAAGGACCCCTGACAGTTAAGTCCAGCCACTAACGACTCTGGGGTTGCAATGCTCATCTAGCTTTACTCACCGAGGAAGCTGGCGTTTGTCTACAGACAGCTTCCGGGTCATGTGGCCAGCATGACTAAGCTGTTTCTGGCGAAACCAGAGCAGCGCACGGAAACGCTGTTTACCTTCTCACCAGAGCGGTACCTATTTATCTACTTGCACTTTTTGCTGTGCTTTCAAACTACTAGGTTGGCAGCCAGTGTTGTGTAGTGGCTAAGAGCGGTAGACTCGTAATCTGGTAAACCGGGTTCGATTCACTGCTCCTCCACATGCAGCTTGCTGGGTGACCTTGGGCTAGTCCCACTTCTCTGAAGTCTCTCAGCCTCACTCACCTCACAGAGTGTTTGTTGTGGGGGCAGAAGGGAAAAGAGATTGTTAGCCGCTTTGAGACTCCTTAAAGGGAGTGAAAAGCGGGATATCAAATCCAAACTCCTCCTCCTCCTCCTCCTCTTCTTCTTCTGGTATAGGGTAGTATAGAAATGAAATGAAAGAATAAATAAATAAATAATATTTTTTTGGGGGGGCCCGCATTTTGTCCTTGTTCAGGCCACCATATTATCAAATGCACAATGCTTCTGTGCATTTCCAAATGTGGCTACTCTACCTCATATAAATGTAGTAGCAGTAGTAGTACCAGTAACAAAAACAACAATTATTACTACTATACAGTGCTTTTAAGAGGTGGGACAACTGAGCACTCCAGGCCCAAGCAATACCGGGAGCAAAAGTAAGATCTCTTGCCCAAATATCCCACAGTCTAGAACAGTGGTTGCATGCTGAGGTCCCCCAAAACACCCCTACCCCAATAACTCACACATCACTCATAAATTTTTGTTTAAGGTTTTTGGCATAATTTTGGCCACAACTTTATTAAACATACAAATTGTGAGTGGTTGCTTAGGCATTGGTTATGACTATCTGTCCCCCCCCCCCCCCGCCTTGGGGACAGCACTGACTCCCGGATTCCAGCGAAAGCCAGTGTGGAGGAACAAGATCAGGGATAACTGGAGCTGCGGCACAGACCCTCAGCTTCTCCCCGCATGCTCCCAGGGGCTTACGCGACCCAAACCCAATTCCAGGGGTTTGGATGAAAGGATGGTAAGCCCCTGAATTCCTTTAACAGAATTCCCGTGCAGCAGCAGCATTGCAGGGGCAGGCCCAGCCAATCCATACCCCTCCACCAACCAATTTAAACCAATGCCTAACCGCCAACCTTACAAGTTGTGACGATTTGCTACGCAGTAGGCAAAAACCAAATGGCACACACTAATCAGCCAAATGGAAAAATTCCTACCAGGCCCCCGCACCAAGGCGGACGACCCCATGACAGGCATAACAAGGTCAAAGCGCAAGCCCAAACAAGGGAGGGCGGGCGGGTGATCTGGTGCCCACAGCGAAAGAGAAAGGAATATGCTGTGAACCTTGTTTAAATAACCTCTGTTCCCACCCCTAAATTGGCAACATCAAATTTGCCCCAGCAACACCACCACCAATCCAAGCCAAGTCCCTTCAGTCTATCCTGCCTGGCAACTACGGGGTGCTTTGCCTGGCCCCATCCGCAACACATGCTCTCCTTTAATGAGAACACGCTTTCCCAACCTTTTTTGGGGGCAGGGGGACCTTGCCCCACCTAAGCATCTCTAAAATCCTAATGCCCCCCACCCCCGGTAACATATAATTCTCATTATTCCAAAAGGGAACTTTTATTCATGTGGAGGAAGCCTAAAAGGCCATTAGACGGCCCAGGGCAGTGGGCCACTCCAGAGCATTGGTGCTTCAAAGAAGATTGGCCTCTCATTTTGTGGATGTTGCTTCTGAAAGATGGATCAAAAGACACTAATTTAGCAGCAGCAGAAGCAGCAGCAGTATTGAGATCCTCTGCATTTAAGACTCCAGCTTGCAGCTCCTCTATGCTGCAATTGCCCATTCCTGCACAATTCAAACTGCTGGTCAAACTTTTGCAGGAGATCAGCAGCTGGTTTGCAGGAGAATATTTGACGGGCGATGAGATTTCTGAGTAAAATGTAATAATCAGTAAACAGTTCCTTAGCATTGTTAACTGTGCAGAGCTCCCTATAAAGAAGATGGGGTTGTGGGATGGGGTTGCTGTGCTGCTGTGAGCTCTTCACATGCCTCTGACCAGGGTCGGATTTAGGTTTGATGTACCTAAGCTACTGAAGGTAATGGGGCCCTTTATATGTCCAGCTGTCCTTTGTCAACAACAAATTGTCGCTTTATTTTGGTGTTGAATATATGCAATATGGTAATTTATGGACCTAATAGGTATCTAAAGCCATTTGCACATAACAAAATATGTATTTTATCAAAGTAATTGTTGAACTGAAATACAATTAAGAAGAAGTATATTAATAGTGATGGGGGGGGCAAGAGAGTGGGACCCTAAGCTATAGCTTGTTTAGCTTATACGTAAATCTGGCACTGCCTCTGACACCCATATGTTCAAAGATTGGATAGAATTCTATCTGCATACCAACATGTGCGTGGAGAACGCCTCTTGGGCCAGGTTGTCGCATTGCACGGATGAGCCTTTGTGCATCCATTGCTATGCATGGAAAACTCTTTCCAATGTACTTTCAATGCACAGATTTGTGCTAGTTGATGTGGCCTGACAACCCCCTCCATACCTTTAACAAAATGAGTTGTCCCCAGCAAAATCACTGTGCAAGCTGAACAGCTTCTGCTCACACAGAGGAACCTTCTCTCCCTCTCCTCACCCTGAGAACCCTCCATCTTCTCTGGGTTTTCTCCAACCTCTGGAGGGGGTTGTGTGAGCCCCCATTGTGTAAGCTCAGCAAAGAGTAAAATTTTAAAGCCTGGAGAGAACAGCTTTCTCAGTGAGAGTAAACTGCAGCAAAATGCTATTTGGCAAAATGTGAATGTTAGTTTTTCCCTCCCAGTGGTGGTGCTTTTCAAGTAACTTGATGGTCTTTTTAAATAAATAAATAAATAATAATAATGGACAAACTATTTGGTAGCAATTTCTCTGGAGAGCCACTGTGTTGCAGTGTAGAGAGGGGGTCCTGCTCAGCCATGAATCTCTTTTTTTGTTGTTGTAAGATATTTATTAAAGTTTCACAAATTATATAGACAAACACAATAATATAAACAAACACAACCAAAAAAACAAATATAATTTCAAACCCTTATTTTCATATAACTTACTTCTCCGACCTCCTCGTACCTCCCCTTTCTGCATTCCAATTTCAAATTTTAATTCAGCATATCCTCACCCTTAATTTTCTCTAATTTTTAACTTTTCTTTTGACTTAATCCTTACAGCTGTAATCAGCTTAATTTCTAAAGCCACATCATTCTAACATTCATTAATTTTACAATGTTTCTTAAGATAATTCTTGAATTTCTTCCAATCTTCTTCCGCCATCTCTTTCCCCTGGTTTCGGATTCTGCCAGTCATTTCTGCCAGTCCCATATAGTCTATCACCTTCATCTACCATTCTTCCAAGGTGGGTAGCTCAGCCATGAATCTCCCTGGGAGTAATAGGAGCAGATAAGCATGTCTAAACCCTTGAGCTCCTAAGGATTGGGGTTGGAATGATAACAATGAAAAAGTAAAATAAAGAAAAAAGATACATAAAATAAAAATAAAATATCTCAATAGTTTGTCATCTGAAAGGCCACCAGCCCCTGTGTAGACCTGCAAGCAAACTTAGAACTTATGTATCACCACTATCGTAAGTTCACTACGCCACTCTTCAACAGTGTGATGTGATGAGAGCCATCATAGTATAATGGTTATGCTTTGGAGATCAGAGTTCGAATCCCCACTCAGGCATGAAGCTCGCTGGGTCACCTTGGTTCAGTTACTGTCTCTTAACCTAAAGAATTAAATGGGAAGGGGGGAGGGAACCATGTACATCACGCTGAAGGTGGGGTATAGTTGTAACAAATGAATACTACAGGGGAAATCTACCCATGATACTGAACTCTACACAATATCATGGGGCAGTAACCTGAAAATAGGCATTTTCTGCTATTGCCCCTGTACAGTGGTACCTTGGGTTAAGAACTTAATTCATTCTGGAGGTCTGTTCTTAACCTGAAACTGTTCTTAACCTGAAGCACCACTTTAGCTAATGGGGCCTTCTGCTGCCGCTGCTGCATGATTTCTGTTCTCATCCTGAAGCAAAGTTCTTAACCTCAGGTAATATTTCTGGGTTAGTGGAGTCTGTAACCTGAAGTGTATGTAACCTGAAGCGTATGTAACCCGAGGTACCACTGTATTATGGAATGGTCTTCCCATTGCTGTACATGAAGCAGCAACCACCAGTTGTTTCAGATGTCTTGTAGAAGAATCATCTTTGAGTAGGCTTTCTCTGACCCATAAGATTGGAGCACAGATTTAATTTGTTTGAATTCTCCAAATTCTTGTTTTTATATGCTTTAATACTATTGTTTTACTGATTTTGAGTAGTAGTTTAGTATTAATGTTATTTACTGGTTTTTGTGTTTTACACTCTTAAAACATTTTTAAAATAAAGAAAGATCCAAGCTTGCACAAAAAGCTTCAGAATTTGAAACTGGTTCTTAATATTTTGAATGATTTCAAACCCCTCTTCTGAAATTTGACAAATGTCCATATTTCTGTGTTTTATGCTTAAATCTTGTGACATCCCACAGTGTGGAACGTTCAGCCCCTTGGGCGTTCTCTCGGGAAACTTCATAGCAATTTCCCACTTCATCTGGGATAATATTTTGGGTTTTCCAATGGTTGTGAGTATCAAATTTGGCACAGATATCGATGCTAAAACACCTTTCTGCATTTCTTATAATGAAAAGAGGAATGTGAAACAGAATCAAGACATAACCCTAAAAAGAAAGGAAAAAGCTGATTTCACTTTCCCTGCAAGCAGGTGGGTTGTTTGCTGTTGAAAGAAAATTCTAGCACCTTTGAAGAGTTCCCATCACAGGGCGGTTGTAGCTCATGGTATTTCCACAGGAGAGAGACTTCCGTGTAAACAGGGAGACACAACCCCTCCCTAATTACATAATAGCTGTGCCAGATGCAAGCACCCAGGTGGAGTCTTGCTTGAGACAGGTGAGAAGAGAGTGATGACAGAAATGAGATGTAAAGGTATTTTTGAAGAGGTGCCCAACCATAGCAGATCTCATCTCTCATCAGAGGAAAAGAACCCAAAATCATCTGTCACTCAGGGATTAGAACTTGTTCTGGGGGATTTCCAATCTTTCATTCTGACAGTGTGGGTGGCTTTGACTGTTCGCTTGTCAAGGTAGCTTTCTCCCCCTCCCATTTCTTCCCTGGGGTGTGTTTGGCTTGTTATATACAGCAGTTCCAAGGCCTGGAGAGACGTCCTCTTCTGGGCTTGTCATTTCCAATCATAGAGCAAAGAGATGCTGCTGATCCACGGAGGCAGTGTCAGAAAACACATTGCTAATCATCATGAGGTTGCTGTGTACTACAAACCTAATTGGAGACAATGAAGCTTAATGTTAAGAACAGACCCAAGAGCTCCAGACTATGGGGAGCCCAGAAAAATTAATAATTATAATTTGGTCTTTTTATTTTTTATTTTTGTTTTTAATTATGATGTGGACATGTTGATTGGCTGTTTTTATTGGAAAATCAATAAAAATGATGTATTTATTTATTTATTTTAAAAAGAGAACAGCCCCCAGAGTTTTACATCGCAGGGATGTTTGAGTGAGACTTTGGTTGGGGTTTCAAGTGTGTAACATTCCATGCTCAATGAGGACAAGATCCCTCCCACTGCACTGGTGATCACCACTACCACCCAGACTTTGCTTTTCCACTGAACCTTTGAGATATTTGATGTAAAGTGGTACCTTGGTTGTCGAACAGCTTGGCTCCTGAATAAATTGGCTCCCCAACACCACAAACCCAGAAGTGGGTGTTCCAGTTTGCGAATGCTTTTCGGAAGCCGAACGTGACTTCTGCAGCTTCTGATTGCGTGCAGGAAGCTCCTGCAGCCAATCGGAAGCTGCACCTTAGTTCTCAAATTGTTCCAGGAGTCAAACAGGCTCCCGGAATGAATTAAGTTCGACAATCAAGCTACCACTGTATAGTGTTGTTCATTGTATGTGGGTTTTTAACTTCTTTGGGGGTATATTACCCCAACTGTTTTACTGTTGCTTGTTGCATTTTTAATGCTTGTTTTATTTGATGTTGTTTATCATATGGTTTATTTTTTCAAAAAATAAATGTGTCTATATTGTTAACTACTGTGGACACCTTCATTTTAGGAGGGGTGATTGAGTGACTGTGTGTATTATTAACCCTTTCTCAGCTTGCCAATCTCTACTTCATTGCACCCAGCAGCTTTTCTTCAGACGTACAGTGGTACCTCTGGTTACGAACTTAATTCGTTCCGGAGGTCCGTTCTTAACCTGAAACTGTTCTTAACCTGAAGCACCACTTTAGCTAATGGGGCCTCATGCCACCAGAGCACGATTTTTGTTCCCATCCTGAAGCAAAGTTCTTAACCCAAGGTACTATTTCTGGGTTAGTGGAGTCTGTAACCTGAAGCGTATGTAACCTGAAGCGTATGTAACCCGAGGTACCACTGTACTTGTTCTCACTAACATGTGCATAATTAATTGGGAGAGGAGGCTCATTTGCAGAGCACATGGTTTGCATGCAGAAGGTACAATTCCTATAATTTTCATTTAAGAAGATCAGTGCAATGAATACAGGGTGTAATGGAAAAGGATACCATCTTGCATCCCTAAAACCAGAGAATATGGTCACTGCTTCACTCCCCTGCATGGCCTAATTCCTGCTGGTCTTGACATGCTGTCCTTCACTCTTTGCTAGCATTTGAAGTTAATAAAAAGTCATATACCACTTATTCTTCTCTGAGTCTCCTTTATGTGCAAAGGTGTTTCTGCTTTGCAAGAGATAGAAAATGTGGAAACACAGCTTAAGAAAGGTAAAAGCATTATTTGGTCAAGGGCTTTTTTGCATAATACTATTATCACCCTGAGGACTCGGAAATAATCGCGTTATGTGTGTGTGGTGGAGCATCGAAGTGAATGGTCTCATCTTACTTTTTGATGTTGGAAGGATTTAGGTTCTTCGCAGGAACAAGGTAGTTCAGACAGCTGATGGAGTCAGAATGTGCTTGATGGAGCAAAGCATAGGCTGAATAAATGGGATAATTAAAAGTTGTGTGTGATCAAAAACATGGAAAAGATGAGAAAGCTGTTTTTGCAGGACCAAAAAAATAAAAATGGTCTGTGCAGTGAAGGAGAGTTGAAGTGTGGTAGTGCACAGTTTGTTAGTCTTTGTTAGTCCAGCATAATTAAAAGATTAAGGAGCTACACATACATGAACTGCAATGCACTTTTATTCATTACAAAGCTAGTACTCCTTTCTTCCTTGGAATTCAGAGTAGCCTCCATGGGTTCTCCAAGTGATCTCCCATCTTAAACCCGTTGGTTGCATCGTTTGTCTTCACATCATGCCATGTTGACAGTGGAACTGCCCCCAAAGGGCTTGTAAGAGCCACGGCAACCACTGTCTAAACAAAATTCACAATAGCAACCAAAGTACAGGCTAGGCTAACATGGTGAGGTCTGAGGAATTGTACTTTATCAGCACCTACATAACAAATTTCTGTTTGAACACTGGGGGAAAGGTGGTTTCCTTGCAAAATAAGTGCCGATTTGAGGAAAGAGCTCCGAATCACCTGTAAATGGCGAATGACAGCTGTAAAGTAGCAGTGAGGTGCCTTTGGCCTTCCACTTGTTGGACTGCCATAATCCCTCACCACTGGTCATGGTGGTTGGGACTGATGGGAGTTGTAGTCCATCAACATCTGGGGGGGGGGGCAAAGGTTTTTCCAGTCCCGATTTAAAGGATCCCATTGACCAAAAGAATAATGATTGTACATTGTTAATGCTAAAAATATTTGGTGAGGCTCTCTATCTACCTTGTTGCCATTTTCAAATGCTTGTGCATACACCATTAAAAAGAAAAAAAGACTGCAGCATGCAACAGCCGACTAATCCATCAATCATAATCCTGGAGCTGCCAGAAGTCATGTAACTGCTTAAAGAATTTAGCAGCCCTCTGGCACTTATAGGGGGAGGAGGAAAGCCCCATCTAATTAATCACAGGTGAAACAGCTTGGCCTTACTCCAAAAAGCCTTGGAATATCTGCCAAGCTTTGATGGTAATTTTCTTTCTAAATAACCCCCTCAAGAAATTTACGATTAAGTAATTAAAGTGATGAATAAAGAGATACTTAGTAAATGGAAGGAGGTTTTGGGGGGAGAGAATAAAGTTCCAATCCATCTTCTCCCCTCCAGAATGAAATCCATTCCTTCTTTTTACATCTTCATTATGTATAGTATAGTATAGTATAGTATAGTATAGTATAGTATAGTATAGTAATCAGATCCTAATTCCCATAAATGTGTACACTCTAACACTCCCTGTTTACCTTACCTTACCTTAATTTTTTGTTTTCTGGTGATGCCAAAATTGGTGCTTGAACAAACATTATTGTCAGGATGCTGTCAGCGGCTCCCAGCTGGTTGCCCAGGAAAGTATAAAAACAAGGAAATGTTCTTACCGTCCTCTGTTTATTCAGTATTTACAGAGAGAGGCTGCAGAACCCAGCCTCTTGGGTAATGACATTGTCCCAAGTGAATCTCCACCCTCCGTCTCTCTCCGGGTGCTGCTACATACCCTCTGAGCTCTTTGCTCTCCTACTTTTAAGGCTCGCTGGGTTCTGGGAGATGGCGGGTCTGGAATGCTTTCTAAAAACAACATGTCAGCCAGCTGCCAGTCCAGTCCTTCCTCCTCCTTTCCCATTATTTCCCAACTTTCCCCCTCATCTGCTTCTGAGCTGTGACCTCCTGCAAACCCCTGTTGTAAATCTATAATGTCTTCCTCTTCCTCCTCCGTGGAAGGCTCAGGATGGGGAGGCGGTCTCCACCATTCCTCCTCTGCCCAGTCCGACAATTATCTGTCTTGGAAACAAATGCCTTGGAATGTAATGTGAAAATAGCCCTCTTCGTGCATATATGCTAAATGCATATATGCTAAATGCATGGAAAAGAGGGGCTGCTCCCTTTGGGCCCCATGCCAGCTCTGCCCCTGACACCCACATAGGCTGAGCTAAAGTTTGTGGATAGAGTATCTGCATGTGTTGCAAATGCGCAGGCATTCCATGTGACCAGAAACCCTGCATGATCTATGATCTCAACTCGGGATGGAGGAGAAATTCAGTTTGCACTTAAATGTGAATCTATCTGATTTGCACTTTGCAAGTTGTCTTCTTGGAGGTATGCAAAGTCCAAGGAGTCCAGACTTACTGTACATACGTGTCTTACTAAGGCACCCTCCATACTGCCCCATGGGCTCCTTTACATTGTCAGGCCAGGGTACTGAGACCATTTCCTAAAGAGGAGAATTTGTGCTTCGAGCCCCAAAACCCATCCCCCATGGAAATAAAGACACAGTGGAGACAGAATTTAGTTTAAATATTAATAGGCAAATTTTAGACACAACTTTATTGAAATACACACATGTGACTGATTTTGGCTTAGGCATTGGTATCAAACTATATCTGGCTCCTGCCCCACCCTGCAGGAAACCTGCAAGAGTAAACAACCAGCAGGGGGATCTCCGTCAGTGTATATTGACTGGTGCTCACCCCTGGGGTTCCCCTGGGGTCCTGGCATGGCCCTAGCCCCTCTCTGGGCTTCGGATGAGATCCAGAACCCCGGATTCCTTTAACGGAATACCCTACTCATTGGAGGTGCAGGTGATGGCCACACCTCCCCTCCCCACATTCCTCTAAACCAATGCGTAACCGCCAAACCTTACAAAGTTGTGATGATTGCTAAGAGGTAGGCAAAAACCAAGTGGCCACAGCCAATCTGCCACATTGGAAAAAATTTCTACCTGGCCCCCATTCCAAAACAGGCGACCAACCAAAGTCCAAAGCAAGGCCAAACACAACCTAATTAATGGGTGGGTGGGTGAGTGTTTCACGCTGCCAAATAGATACCCCCAACCCCCAACCTTGCCACGCTACTGATTGGCTAAAGGCCATTGGCATAACTGTGGCACCACTGGCTTGGAGTGGGGGCAAGCCTGACCCACAAGCCGGTTAGGGAAGAGTTTCAGGACCGAGCACAACATGGACCCTCTGTTAGGAGGATCTAACTTGCCAATCACTGCTGAGCTTTTTTAAACAACAACAGCACAAACTATGTCAGTTGCACTAAGTTGCCAATGAAATGAATGGGATAAATTCCAGGAAGGGATTACTTCCTCCCATCAAGGGTTGAGTAAGTTCCAGCTCCTCAGTCCCCTCCCTTGACTTGGAGGACAACATCAAGGAAGACCAAGATTGAGGGCAGGAAATCCATCTGAATAATCCAGTCACCATCCAGACAATTTTGTTCCTGATACCAGACTTGTATATCATTTTTGCAGCGTGATTTTTTTTTTTTTAAAAAAAGAAGAAACTTGCTTTGATAGCTTTTCAGGACTGTAATGTGGAATAAAAATATTATTTTAAAAGAAGTCATGACTTAAATCTCATTCATTTCACTGGGCACTCAGCATAACTAATTGATGATGGCATGAGGTTTTTATTTTGTCAAGAAGATATGAAGGAGATCTGGTGCATGTGTGTATATTTCTGGCAACAGCAAAATAACCACTCACATCAACTTCACACAAGGCAGTGCACATTTTATTTGTAGGGTTGTTTTTTGTTTTTGTTTTTGCTTTTGCAACATGGAAATGATTTTCATGGGGAGAAAAAATGTTGCATGTGAAGCAGTGAAAAGGTTGAAAGAGGGAGCGACTCTGAGACCCAATGGGATATTTTTTGAATGACATGGTACAAAGCTGAAATAACTTTGGGGATCATCTAGCCATCGCTTCCCTTCCAAATGAAATGAAGCCTGAGGATAGTTTGCTCACCTTGCCTACCCCAACGGAATCCCTGAGGTGAAAAGCTCTCAAAGACATTACGATGACTGTCACTAGTGCTTAATTAGAGATGAGTGATGATCGGAGATGTTTTCCCTTCACATATTCAGAATGGCTGTGGAAAAGATATGGATGATTAGGATCATGGACAAAGGGCATAGCAAAGGGGTGACCTTGATCTCTTGGGCCTGAATTAAACAGGAATCCAGGTAACAAAAATCCAACGGCTGTGTTGGAAAATTTAAAGGATTAATTATCTTACATGGGAATTATTTGGAAATGGAAGTTAACAGTAACAGACTTTACCAATCAGGTGTCTTCCAGATGTTTTGGACTAGGGTGCCCTGAGGTCCTTGGAGGAAAACCAGGGGGAGATGCCATTAATAAAGGGGGAATGCTGTCACAGGAAGGGTTGTGTCCCCTACTCTTGAGATTTTGTTGGCATCCATCTGTCTCGGAAGACTATGGAAAAGTGCACCCATGGAGCTGAAGTCAAACCACTGGAGAGTTACAGGGCCTGCTGTGGCTGGAGAAACTGATATGGGAGAGACATGTTTTGTTGCAGCTGAGGCAGATGAAGTCACCCAGTTTTGCTGCTACAGGTGCACCAGGGCACTTCCACTCTTTGCATTCCTCCTCTGGTCACCACTGTGGATTCACAACCTGTCTGTCTTGAGATTTAGTCTCAATATTTTCTTTGAAAAGGGGTCCATTTGCAAAGCAGGGGGAGACCTTGGCCTGAACCCTTGGAAAGATGAGGTTATGACCTATTGCTTGTCCATTAGATGTGTGAGTTGGGATGGGGGAGAATTTTGATTCAATCTGCATTTACATGTGAACCTATGTAATTCACTGTAATTTTCAAAACCATACAAGAACCGAAACACAATTGTGCTTCAAAATTGGCACATTCCTGAATTCTGCAACACAGTTCTCCAGTCAACTGATGTGCAAAAAAATCTGTATACTGGTAGAAAAATGTGCATAAAATGCGTAAATAAATGAAAATAACATAAAAAATGCATTTTTGGATAAATTGCATTGCAAAGCATGTATATTGGACTAAATTGCGTCAGACAGGTGTATCTGGAGAAATTCTCACTAAAATGCTGGTGAATTTATAATGACTTACCCCCATAATTCTCAAACTGATGTGAAAGTGTGGAGAACTAAACTGAAGATTGGAAAAATGAGAAACGGAGAGAAATAGAAATTGACATGTTTAGCCATCCCTGAAAAATAAGGCCTCTTCTTACACTCTCCAGCTTAGTCTCTGCTACGTCCAATATCTCTGTGAAATTCCACGGTGAAAGTCATGCTATTTATTTGAAACAAAGTCTAGTGCTTCCCCTTTTAAAGAGAAAGCAGCGCAGACCTTTGTCTCCAGCCTCAGGGATCACTTAATTGGCTCCCCCGTAAAAATGCAGTGAGCTCAGTTGCCTGATAATGATTATAAATGACAGAGACTATCAGATTTACCTTGGGACATCTCCAGGGAGTTTGCAGTTAGTTTAGTCTGAACTCTGCGTCAGCTGTTCAAGCTTCTTTCTTCTCAGTATGTGGTGGCTGGACTCAAGCTGCAGTCTTTCAAACCTAATTAGTGTTAAGGGAAGGAGGGGAACCCACAAACCCTCCTTTTCCTCCCCCCCCCCCAATCGGTTTTGCAGAACAAGGCCAGAGATTTATTCAAGGTACAAGCAACTTACATATTTGGAGGGATCTTGATATTACATAACAAAGGACTTCATCTGTGCTTGCAGATTTGAGACTTTAGAAGGGCAGCTAACATTCTTGGGCCTGAAGACTAAAAACACTCTGCTGGCAACAGGATAAGCAGGGACTGGGAGATGGCATCACTCTTCAGCTTATGGGGATGCAAATCGCCCCTTCCTGACTCGTGAGATGATCAACAGGAGGAACAGTGAGGAGGTGATGTGCTTCCAGGCCAGGGGTTAACCAACCCTTCACAGACCTTGTGAAATGCACTGGTGCACCAGAAAACACACACAAACTCCTAATGTCCTTGTTGTTCCATTCTGGCCTTGCAGAGAAGGGAGCATCTGGAGCAAGCAATTTGACCCAACAAAGGCTAGAGGCAGACTGAGGCCCTTTGAACCTCAGTGTCCAGTCCAACTCTCTGGCCTGTAGAGGGGCCTCCTGCCTGGTTCACCAGCAGGACCAGCAAGGTAGAGTGGGGGGTATTTGGTTCCTTGGGTCCATGGAAAGCGTCCCAGCTGTGGCTCTATGGGCTCAGGTGCAGTGATTGACAGAGAGCTCATTGTTCTCTTCAGGAGAAGTGCCTGGGAGCAGCAGAATGCAAGGAGAATGCAAGCGGACTCCAATCACACTCCCTTCATGAAATGTGAGGTCTCCCCAGAAGCCCCTGGAACAATCACATGGGTTTGTAGTAAAGCTCCGCTCGCCCCCTACTGCCCCTCCATCACCTGTCTTTGCTCTCCGGCCAGACCAGGTTTCTTGAGCAGGTTGGCGAGGGTTTTACTTTTCAAAAACACAGGCCGAAATAACACCGGTAGGGCTGCCACCACTCCCTTTTGTTCAGGGGAACCCAGAGACACAATCCAGGGAGAAGTGTGTGTCCCATTAACCTGGCAATTCCCCCCTCTACAAGCTGAATCCACAGACTTGCAGACAGAAATTCTCACGGTAGAGCGTAACTAAGCGGAAGGCTTGGATTTAGCTATTCCCTCGGAAAAGGCACAAATATCAAATAGGTTCTACTATAAAAGTTTATTTTAAAAGAATAACAGAATTTTGGATTTGGATCCTGGTATGCTTAACCTTAAATCATACCCCAGGGTAAAGGATGGAAGTGGGGAGAAATGGTTGCAGACACTTCATAAAGAACAAAGTATTTATTTGAAGGGAGATGCTGGCATATTTCATGATAAAAACACTTGGTCTGGCAGCAAAGCATCCTTTCGTCTGACTGTTCGAATGGACTTTACCACAGCTGTCAGGTCATTTACTAAAGTGTTGAATGGGACAAGGCAAAAGAACTGATCAGAGGCGTAGATCTCAAAATTGGTAGGTGGCCGAGCAATCACAAATCTGTTTTTAGAAAAAAAGAGTCAGCAATATCACAATTTGAAAAACTACACACTCAAAGGAGCAATTGTTTTTTGGACATATATATTAAGGGGTTTTGAATGTGTTTTTAAAAACTTGCATAATGGTGCAAAAGATCTGCATAAAATGGGAAGGGCTTAATGGGAAAGAGAAAATTTAATTCTTACTTGTGTAATAATACCCTAAAATGTATCATACATACATGATACAATCTTTTAATGCAGTAGTACAGTATTCCCATTTTGCATTTTTATGTTGTGAACCGCCCTGTGATCTTTCGATGAAGGGAGGTATACAATTAATAATAATAATAATAATAATAATAATAATAATAATAATAGGACCAATACTGATCCATGAAAATGTGAACTATTTTCTTATTTGTTTTGAAACTGACACACTCAAACGGAGCTGCATCTGTACATTTCAATTTGCAATATACTTTCCTATTTTCAACCAGACTGGTCTCATCTTTCTGACGGTAGAGGCCAAAGCAAAGGATTCCAAGCAACTCAAGTGCTAGATTGTAGATATCCCCAAAGAAGAGCTGTGAAGAGGGAGAAAGTGACAATATTGTCTTAATGCCGTATCAACATTCCTTGATAAGATTAATTTAATTGATAAGTCTGTTTGTACCTTCTTGGGTTGGTGGCTTTGTGGGCGGGCCCTGGGCTTCCCCTGTGAACTGGCCTATTGCAGTCCACATTGTCTTTCTGCCACCAAATTGGCCGATGGCAGCAGGAATGTAGAGGGCGTTTCCCCTGGGCATAGTGCCAACTGACCAGTAGTGGCGCTTGGCACTGCGCCCATGGCAAGGATAAATGCCTGGCCTGCAGGGCCTTTCAGCCTCTCCCTTGCTGTGTATGTCCCATAAACTGCTGGTTGAAGGCCCTGGTTTAAAATAGTAGTTTCCAAACTTATTACTCTCCTTGGCAGGGGAGGAAGCTAGAGCTAACTCTGAAACTCTCCTCATCCACTCTCCTTCCTCATTTATAAAGCATCCATCTCCCTCACCCAAAAAATGTGGAACACATAGATTAAGAATCATTTGTTATTCTGGTTTAAAATAAAATAAAATAAAATTCAGAGGCCTTTCTCCTGGGCATTGTCGGCCAATTGGTGACAAAGAAGGATAGAACTTTTTTCATGTATGCTACAACAGCAGCAAGAATACTCATCGCAAAGTATTGGAAGACGCAAGATTTACCCACTCTGGAAGAATGGCAGATGAAAGTGATGGACTATATGACATTGGCCGAGATGACAGGCAGAATCCGTGACCAACGAAAAGAGACGGTGGAAGAAGAATGGAGAAAATTTAAAAGCTATCTTAAGGACTACTATAAACTTAATGAATGTTAAAATGTTGTGGTTTCCAGAAACAAAGGGGTACAGGGATACAAGGTTAGAATATAAAAGAGGACTAACATGATAGAGATTGGAAAGTAACAATTGGGAGTTGCTAGTTGAATTATGGACATTGGGATGCAGAGAGGGGGGGTATGGGGAAGTCCAAGAAAAGAGGTTTATGAAAATAGGTTTGAAACTATACGTGTATGTTTGTCATTTTAAGTGTTTGTTTGTCTTTCTTAAAAAATTTGTAAAACCAATAAAAATTTTATAGAAAAAAATAAATAAAATAAAATAAAATAAAATTCTTAATTTTGTATGAATTCATATGCATGTGCATTTTTACCACAGGTTCCAGTCAGGATTGTGGTGGCCTCACATATAATGCATTGGTCAATGGGGTCAGGTAGCTGTCGAGTTCACCGGTGCCTCCACTGGCAAAGTTGGATCCAGACGCACACCTGAAGTATGCAGCCTTTCTCAACCTGTGGGTCCCCAGATGTTGTTGAACTACAACTCCCATCACCCCTAGCTAGGAAGGCCAGAGCTCAGGGATGATGAGAGTTGTAGTCCAACAACATCTGGGGACCCACAGGTTGAGAACTGCTGCTTTAGAGGGAGTGAACCTTGTAGAGAACAGGTGACCTGCCAAAGTCCTGAATCCAGGAACCACCCACTCTTAGGCTGTCAGGATTCAATCCCAGTATATTGGCCCTCATCCATGCCACAACTGCTTCCAAGCCCTGGCCTAGGTCCTACACCCCTGCTTAAATGATGCACAGAAATAGAGCTGAGTACAGTAGCAGAAAGAGGGACGCGGGTGGCGCTGTGGGTTAAGCCACAGAGCCTAGGGCTTGCTGATCAGAAGGTTGGTGGTTCAAATCCCCGCGATGGGGTGAGCTCCCGTTGCTCGGTCCCTGCTCCTGCCAATCTAGCAGTTCGAAAGCATGAAGTTCAAGTAGATAAATAGGTACCGCTCCGGCAGGAAGGTAAACAGCGTTTCCGTGCTCTGCTCTGGTTCTCCAGAAGAAGCTTAATCATGCTGGCCACATGACCCGGAAGCGATACGCTGGCTCCCTCGGCCAATAAAGCGAGATGAGCGTCGCAACCCCAGAGTCGTCCGCGAATGGACCGAATGGTCAGGTGTCCCTTTACCTTTACAGTAGCAGAGTTGGCAGCATGGGCACACAGAGCGGCAGCCATGCCATGCACTCTGGGGGGAGGGGCTCTGCCATGTGGGGGAGGGGCAATCCGCTGTGCGGGGGCAGGGTGATTCTCCATGCTTGGCAGCGGGGCGATGCTCTGTGCGCAGCGGCAGCACAATCCTTCTCGCATGGCTGCAGAGGTGAGATCCCTCGGGGGCGATGGGGCAAGTCGGGGGGTGCCTTTCTGTCACCCCATTCAGAGATGGCACCCCCCGCATCCCCCTTCCTACGCCCCTGGCTGAGTGTCACATTGTCTACAAACTGGTAATATCTAGCACCAGATCCCCTGATGACCACTTCCCCAGGGCTTCATACAGATCACGCCTTTCCAAACTGAGCTTCATTTGGATGAAACAAAATAATAAAAATTCCTTCCAGTAGCACCTTAGAGACCAACTAAGTTTGTCACTGGCATGAGCTTTTGTGTGCATGCACACTTCTTCAGATACCTTCATTTGGATGGTACACAGCATGTTTTTGAAGAATGGCAGATGTAGTGGCTGCACTTGAAAAGTGAGTCCGGTGGGCACAACAGAAACATCCACTGCATTAAAAATTCATATTGATTTGTAATTGTGCTTTTAATGCTTTTATTTCTTATATAGTACAATAAAATTTGATACTTAAGAAATAAAAGAAGCAATAAAAATACAACTAAGAATCACACAACAACTAGCAGTGCATTACAATTGCTACCACTAGCAGAAAAATCATTAGGGGGTCCACCAGGATCATCAGCATATTTTTTTTTTTTTAAAAAGGAACCAAAGATATAGATGTTAAAAGGCATTGGCACCAACATGGTAAGGATGGATGGATCAGACCAATTCTTATTCCATCCAATTTCACACCTTCTCAGCATGTTCTAAGCTGAGGTTCATCTGCCTTTGTCCCATTGTCTTCACTGACTTAAGCACTTCTTGTTGCTTCAAATGGACCTTTTTAAATGAGGTTATTGATATGAATGCTGATACAAAGCTCATGCATGTGATTCAAAACAGTCTATGGATTGCAAATCCAAGAAAACAGTAAACACAGCTGCCTATCTTCCTAATTTACTTGCTCATGATGTTTTGAAGCACATCAATGAGACTTAAAAGAGGTAGCTTGAAGGAAATGAGCTAAATACAACTCACCAGTCGTCCGTCTGCTACACTTGGAGAATCTGTCAGTGCTAAAAGTGCCAGTTTACACCTGTTCCTCGATCCAAAGTGCACCACATTGCTAGTACTGCCACTCAGTGAAGCCTCCTCTGCCAAATATTCTTCCAGTTCTGGACTGGTCCCCCCAGTCACCAGTGACTGCAGTAAAGCCAACACATGGTGATTATGGTAGGTCTGCAATGAAAATGTACAGAAGACAAACATTCATTTCTACCAGATGATACAAAAGACAGCAAATCCAATTGGACTTGATAGGGCACAACACAATTTGAGTGCACTTGCAATGCATTTTCCAGCAGGAATGAATAGCAGGGAAGGTTGTGGTGGACAGCCTCTCTGCCAGGTAATATATATGGCAGGATTAGGACTGCAGGATTAGGACCTCTGAACAATTTTGAGGGAATCTTGGGAAATTTCATCAAGCAAAGTTTGATTGCTACTCTAACTGATATCTCTTGAGTGTGCAAGGCATGCTGTATTGGCCATCAGCTTAATGTATGTGAGGATTCTGAATCCTCACTGGTCTGACACTGGAAATCTCCATATTATTGTGGAGATGTATGAGCAAGAAAATAGAGGATCAGCATGGAGACCAGTATAGGGCCACAAACTATTACATTCAGATGACTGGGTGACTATGATTATTTCCGAAAAATAAGGGGACACCAAATCTCTCATGACAGCCTTAAGCAGGGCCTTAAGCAGGCTTCCTCAACCTCAGCCCTCCAGATGTTTTGACACTACAATTCCCATTATCCCTGACCACTGGACCTGCTAGCTAGGGATCATGGGAATTGTAGGCCAAAAACATCTGGAGGACTGAGGTTGAGGAAGCCTGGCCTTAAGATTAGAAAATCAAGAACCAGCAAAGTACCCCAACCTCTTAAAGGTATTTAGGGAATCTGAAGGGATGATTCATATGACATGCAGATGGTAGCATTATTTATGAGTGTTATTTATTCATTTCAGAGAGGATGTACATGTTGGTGAAGTCCTTTCCTTTCAACCTGGCTTAGGTAAAGGTAAAAATAGAGGACCCCTGGATGGTAAAGTCCAGTCAAAGGCGACTATGGGGTTGCAGTGCTCATCTCGCTTTCAGGCTGAGGGAGCTGGCATTTGTCCACAGACAGCTTTCTGGATCATGTGGGCAGCATGACGAAACCGCTTCTGGTGCAACGGAACACCGTGACGGAAACCAGAGTGCACAGAAATGCCGTTTGCCTTCCCGCCACAGCGGTACCTATTCATCTACTTGTGCTGATATGCTTTCGAACTGCTAGGTTGGCAGGAGCTGGGACCTGACATATTGTTATTAGGATAGTAAAGTAAATACCATAAAACCTGCCAAGCATTTAAATAACTGAATGGTCCTTGCAAACTTACAGGCCATGCTGGTGAATTGCACTTCAATTTTACTTGAGCCTTTTCTGCCTTTTTGAGGAGGGATTTTTTCAGAATTATCATGTTCTCTTGGCCAAGCTTATCTAGCTCAGAGGGAATCAACATTTTACATACTTTGCTGAGCTCTTTAACATATCAGGGCTAAACTTTTTTGACATCAAAAGGATTTCATTTACATACTTGGCTTAATTAATCGGATTTATGTGTCACCTGCATTTTATTTGCTGAGTTATACACTGTTTGAGTTTGCAGAGTGAAAAGAAAGACAACTAAAGAGAACTGAGAGAACATCCCTGCAGTAAATGTGAGTACATTCAAGAGAACTTTCAGTCTCATTGAAAAGGATCGCACTCCTGCAAAAATCCTAATTCACCTAGACATTACTGATATGCTTAGGCACTGTACATTGATTAAACAGGGTAACAACAACAAAATCAGTATTGATGTAATTGAATGCATGATTACATCAATATTATTTTGGTGGTGTTTTACCCATGCTCAAGAAGTGCATATGCACAACTGTAAAAAACTGTGCGCACACCAGTGTTCAAGATTAGTTTTGGGCAGTCTTTGGGCCCTGAAAATGTTAAGAAATTGCACATGCTCTAATTCCAGAATGAACTTTAGAAATTCCTCCACCTAACACCACAATTCAGGAGTAGAATGCAAGACAGAGGCAAGTTATGAAACAGTTAAGCAATGAAATGGGTGAAATCTACTCAAACCTGGCTTTAAGATTTTTAATAATATGGATAATTAGTTACATATTCACACAACTTTGTTATCTAGTGCTAACTATCATTAGTACAACATTAGGTAAAGGTAAAGGTACCCCTGCCCGTACGGGCCAGTCGTGTCTGACTCTAAGGTTGTGCGCCCATCTCACTTAAGAGGCCGGGGGCCAGTGCTCTCCGGAGACACTTCCGGGTCACGTGGCTAGCGTGACGAAGCTGCTCTGGCAAGCCAGCACCAGCGCAGCACACGGAAATGCTGTTTACCTTCCCGCTATAAAGCGGTACCTATTTATCTACTTGCACCTAGGGGTGCTTTCGAACTGCTAGGTGGGCAGGAGCTGGGACTGAAAGACGGGAGCTCACCCCGCCGCGGGGATTCGAACCGCCGACCATGCGATCGGCAAGCCCTAGGCACTGAGGTTTTACCCACAGCACCACCTGCGTCCCTAGTACAACATTAGTCTATCTCTAAAGTCAAATTAGGATGGATTTGTATGGTATTCTGAGTGAGTGAATTTGCATTTCTTATTGTGTCCAACTCCATTCCAAAGTTCATTCCAGGATTCTAGAGATGTCACCAGGTTGTCCTTGCATCCTCTAGGACCTTTCAGGAACCAAAGAAAACTATCCTACACCATGTGAAAATCTTATAGCCACACAAGTAAAGACCTAACATTATACAGAGGCTCTCTGAGCTGCTCTAGACTTCGATGTACACATCCAGAGGTTTTGACTATTGCAGAAGAAGCTGTCCATTGCTGAACATGGTAGAGGTCTGGCCTTATATACTTACAGGAATACACTGCACCCTGGGCCCATTCTAGAAATAGTTCTGCCAAAATAAACCCTGCTCCTATAAACCCTAGTGATACATTCCACCAAATTTCAGAAAAGTAATTCCTGGCTTTAATCCGAAATAAATGCATGTTTTAGGTTAGAAGTGCATAATACATTTTGTAAACAAAGCAAACATGGACAGCAAGTCAAACTAGTTTCTGCCCATAGTAGAACTTTGCTGGAAGAGGTTAACAATTCAGTGGAGAATCATGCTGTTGAATAGTGGGTAGACATGGCTGAGGACACAGCGATTTCTCCAAAGCAGCTCTTTATTTTGTAAGCTGGAACAGAACTGAACAGCAAACAGCTCAGCCGGCCTGCTTTTATAGGCGGCCGGCTGTCAACATTGTAGCAACAACAACCCAGGGTTTCCCGCCTAAAATAACTGACGTGGACCTGAGTGAAAACTATCTATAGTATCCCCCTGCTGGCCCAGGGTGAGAACTTTAGTACATAACACATGCTTAACCATTTCTACCCAGCAGTCTTCTAGAGATGGGCGATTTAATATGAGACTCAAGTTGGAAGGTCTTGAAGGGACTTACAGTGCACATTACAGCATCCAAAAAGCTGTCAGAAAATACTGTTCCTCTGGATATCTGTTGCATTCCATAAACAGATTCACTTGTGTTGCTCTGTTCAAAGAATTGTGCATTGGAGGCGATCTCTGAAAGAGGACAAAGCAATAGCAGAAGCTCAGCCGCTTGCAAACATCAAGGTTGTATATAATCAATAGAAATTATCATAATTAAACTCAACAATTTCCTGTGCTGTAAAATAATGGAAATAATGTGAGAGAAAGGAAGGAGTGGTTGCTTTAATGGACTTGTATGACCAAATTATTTACTGAGGCCAGGAGTAGAGATCAGTCAAGAAATGAGCTCTTTTCACAATAAATAATGGTGATGGTTATCAGTAAGCAAGCAAGCTAGATGCATTTATAACTTGGTGGCACTTGATTAATTATATTATGATAGATCAGAAGTCTTTTGGGCTTTGTGACAAGGCTGAGTACTAAGACTCACCTGGTTTGCGAAAACAAACAAGTCAACATTTAATTACATTTCCCCTACCACACATGCCCATATTTATATTAATACAGTGGAAGACGCAGGCCAACAATATTTGGGAAGCAATATTTGGAAAGTAAGTAAAGTTACTTAAGTAAAAATAGTTAAAATAAGAAAGATGTTCTCAGTTGAGATAATCATTACTGGGGCAGAAAAGCCACCATAAAGTGACTTTTTAAATCTGCATTTTTCATATAAGAACATTGTGAATGTTTCTGATATCTCAGGAGACCTTGACTATTCCAAATCCCTCACTGCTGGGCCTCCACTGCCCCCAGCCTTCCCAGAAACCAAATCCCTCAATTATTGCATTTCATCCCTTTCTTTTCCCCAAAGGCGATCTTCCTTGAGCAGCAACTGAATGTGGAGAGTGAAGGGCTGCTCCTCAGGTCTTGAATGGACCCCTACACCTGCACAGCCCAAAAGTATCTTGAGGACCCAGTTGTTGCTGGGGAAAGTAACTATTTGGGGAAAGGATGGAGGAATATTTCAACAGACTGAGCTTCTGTATAAGCCTAACCCAAATGCAAAGTGGTTTTGGCTTGGAACATAAAAAGTTTGTTATTTCCAAAGTGGAGGTGCTGTTTTCAACCACCTCCAATTCTGAAATCCAGCCACATCAGTAGTTTTAATCATTACAAACTGTCAAAAGATCCAAGAACGGTGACTGAAAGGAATAGATGCTCACCAAAACTTAAAAGCACTTCCAAATCCTCCAGAAACATCCATGTGGATGTTGCAGGGATGAAAAAAAAAGTTTTGCTTTAGTTTCATGCTGAGTCTTTGTAACACTTTGTTACATATATTCTCCTTATAAGCTATTGAGACTTCTTCAAAGCCTGTGAATTAACATTTAAGTCAAATCTTTTTTATGTTCCTTGGACACGGCATGCTGTCATTTTCTGTCTTTGAATTCTAAAGAGGTTTCAGGAGTAAATAAATAATGCATCAGGCATAACACTGGTGAAATTTGTTCCCAAAGAAGAACTTACTCAGCTCAGTGATGATGGGAGTCCGCTTGGAAAGGATGGGCGCTGATGTACTATCAATTGTTCCCTGACTGATTTCCATTCGAGTAACTTTCAGTAACAATGCAGGCAAAAGAAAGAAGAGAAAGTCAGCGATCAAAGAGCTAAATTTTGAGACTGCCCAAAAGTGCTTATTGTATATTACTGTAACTATAAAATACACTTCTGTTTTTTGCATGCTGTTCTTCCAAGCTTCATTATCTTGAAAGATTTGAGATATCTACTTGAAAGCTCTTCCTGAAGCTGTTTATTGTCATCAGATATCAGTCAGTCAAACCAGTGGTCCTGAAGCTGTAAATGAAGTCAATCCTAAATTCTGTAATTCCTCTTCTCTACTAGCCTTCCAGAGAGGGTACAAAGTAATAAGATCCCTGATGGATCAGACCAAAGCCCATCTAGTCCCACATTGGTTGTATCCAACCATGTTCTACTCACAGTACATCTAGTGAAATTAATGAACCAAAGTTTGTCATATCAATTAGCTTCAATGGAGTAGGACTAATGTTGGATACAACCAAGAGTGGACAACTGGATTCCTATAGGAAGCCCCCAAGCAAGACCTGGGTGCAACAACAGTTTTCCCATGCATAATTTCCTAGTGACTGCTATGTAGAGGTATAATGCCTCCAATAGTGGCGGCATCTTTTTTATATGGGTTCAGCTGATGTGTTGCTTCAGTGCTGCTTAGATCCTGTGTGCTTTGCAATTTTTCTCCTAACTGTTTTAGTTATCCCTCCGTGTTGCCTTGAGCATATGGGAAAGCTGCTCAACAAATAGATTTAGCAAGACATCAGTTGAATTTATCTTAGTTATATTAATTGTTCAATGAAGACCAAAGCCAGTCTGCAAGAGACATCTTTCAGCAGTGTGTGTACGTACGCCAGTATGCTTGTGTGTATTGTCAGCACCCATCTATCTCAAGAGACAATGGAGTGTGCCTCAGTCCAAAGCTGTAGCCATTTAAGGGTTGTGAGTCATCCCAGAGCCATCCCCACCACCCTGCCTGTAAAAAAGTGACTTTTTCTCATGTAGGCCAGCAGTATTCTTCCCAATTGCTCACTTAGACCTCGATCTGCACTTTACATTTTAGGGTGCTAAAAGTTTTAAGAGGAAACCCTTATTCCCCTCACAAAGCTATGATACAAAAAGGGATTTAATATCAATCTCTTTTCCCAGGGAACTCTGGGAATTGTGGCTCTCTGAGCATAACAGGGGTCTCTTAACAACTCTCAGCACTATTAACAAACTACACTTCCCATGATTTTTTGGCACAATATTTATTTATATGCAGTGTGAACACAAGACTTTAGACATAAACTTGCTGGCTCCCATTTCCTATGTTTCTGGTCAGTGACTACAAAGGCAATAGAATAACCTGTGGGAACTAGGAGTGTTGGTCTTCATTTCAAATTACATACACACACCTGAAAAAAGACTCAATTTATGATATAAGAACAGTTTCAGTTTAAAGGATTGGTACAATCTGTTTGTAGATTGTGACATAAAAAATACACAGTCCTGTTTATTTGCTTGCAGACAAAGTAAAATAAAGCAAGAATTAACCCCCACCATTTCTCGATTTAAACCCAGGAAAGCATTTCGTGTATTTTCTTCTCCCACCCATATGCTAATGAAGAAAACAAGGTCACACTACCAAGGTGGAAATAAATTGGATTAAAAATGGAATTGGCTGTATAAGCAGGAATTTGGGTGGTATTAAACTTGTTGGTGGGATATTTTTGTCACGAGATAAAGGAATTATAAAATAGATTTCGGAGTGCACATAGACGAATACAATCCTACAGGATTCAAGGGGGGCACACCTTTGTGCAGCAGTTAATCCAATTTCAAAGTCAATGAGGCCTATAGTAGTCACTCAGCAAGTTGTTTAAAAAAAAAAACAGACCGGGAAGATGAAAATGTTTTCAAAGTGCTATAAGAGGCACCTATCTAAGACAATGAAATCTTCAATGTCTTAGAGAGCAGATCCACCCTGTTGAATATTATCAATTAAGTATCATATACCTTATCTGTAGGTACTTTACTGTAGGTATTTTACTGACTTCATTTCAGTTATTTGAGAATATCTAGGTAATAGACCAATGTCACACTCTGGTGCAATGATAGGACAAAACATCACTGCTAATACAAATAGGCCGAACGACTGAAACTGGAAAGTTATGGGGGCAGTATAATTAATTTGCCATATTGCTAAAGGAAGGTTTGTGCAACTGAGTTGTTCGATATCTTTTTTGAGGTTTTACTCAAAATGGCCACTGCCCTGTATTCCAGCCACAGCCTCCAAACCATCTTCAATGCTAGGTAGCAGCCAGGTTCTGCTGCCTATGAAGGTATGTGAGCTTGGCAGGACCCTCACAGCGTCCTGTAGGCGGATTTGCAAGACCTGGCAGAAGCCAGATGCTGCCTTTGCCAACTAAGGGCATGGCGCAAGCTGGACAAGGCAGTCCCACAACAGAGGGCCAGGCGGCAAAATGTGATAATAGAGTGCATTACATTCATATAACATGAAGGGGACCAGAGCATGGATTACTATGTCCAAGCTATCTTTAATCAGGGAATGGCTAACCAAAACTGGAAACAGTCACTCTAGACCAGTATTGGTAGCAGCTCTCCAGGGTCTTGCACTTTCTCTGCCACTGGATTATTTTAACCTGCTGTGCCAGAAATTGAACTTGGGACATTCCGCATGTGAAGCATATGCTAAACCACAGTTCCTCCCATAGGAGGGGGCAGATAGAAAAGGCCTGAAAAAAGGGGCAAAATGCAGCAAGTGAAAGAAGGATAGAGAAAGAAGTTGTTACACGAGGAGGACAACGTTCCTGCCACTCTCCACCTGGCCTAGGGTGGGGCCTGACAATGCCATATAAGAACTGCTGCTGTGGCTGCTGTTCAGCAAGGACCTGGGTATTCTGAGGGAAGTTTTGTTGGGAGTTTTTGCTGATGTTACTGATATTAACTTTTTGTATTTTTATTTCTACAGTCGTACCTCCGCTTACGTATCCCTCTGGATTTGTAAACTTTGGGATGCGAACGTAGCAAACCCGGAAGTATTTTTCTGGGTTTCATCACGTGCGAATGCGCAGAAGTGCTAAACCATGCCATGCACATGTGCAGAAGCGGCTTGCAAATTCCTTGGGATGCAGCCGGACCCCTGGAATGGATCCCCTTCTCAACCAAAGATACCACTGTATGTGGAAATTGTTCAGTTTGGTTATGTAGTTTTTAATGCATTTTATTTATTTTTATGAATACTTTGCTATGTTTGTAATTATGTAAATCTTTTCATATTGTGAGCCGCCTTGAGCATTATTTTAACTGTGGAAAGGTGGCACACAAATAAAAAATGATGACGACGATGATGAACGTAGTAGGGGCCAAGATGCGGCAAAGTCACCTGGAATCGGGGAAGAGAATCTGAGGCTATTGCCCACTTTGTCACCTACAATCTATCTTTTTGGCTGCTACCATCTCCATCTCCACTATTTGATGGACACTTCTCTGATTTCTAGATTAATGGTCCTTTCTTCTCACACAGCATAAGATTTAATGGAGGGAGAGAGAAAATCGCAAGGCATTATTTTGACTGAATGTGGCTATGATGATAAGGAAAACTGTGTATTAAGATTTCAGTGACATGGTTAAAGTGGTTATGGTGGGGGAGGGCATTTGACTGTGTTTGTGTGTCTGTGTGTGTGACACTCCATTGCTCATGCTTTTATGGAAGGTAATTCTAAAAAAATATATGTTTTAAAGGGGGGGAGGAGGAGGAGTGCCCTATTGAGGTTATTGGAGGCCATCGGTGGAGCTGGATCTTGACTTCTGTCCTTGGCCCCTTTTACCCCAAACTTGGGAGAGTGTTTGCACAAAAGCCAGATGAAGAAGAAGAAGAAGAAGAAGAAGAAGAAGAAGAAGAAGAAGAAGAAGACGACGACAACGATGGAGACAGAATGGTGATGCATCACATTTCAGAAACAAGGCCAGGTAAGTGAGACAGGTAACTATCCATGGTGGAAAACATGCCTTGGATGCAAAAGGCCTCAGGATTGATCCTTGTCATCCCCAGCTGAGTCTCAGGGGATGGAAAAGACCCTTCTCTGCCTGAGACCCTGGAGAGCTTCTGCCAGGTTGACGAGACAATCCTTGGCTACATACACAAATCATCTGACCAGATATTAGGAAGCTCCTTTAATAAGGAAGCTCCATACAACTCCAAAAACTGGTGGAGAAAATCAAATGAGAATTCCAGCAGTGCACCTATTCAGATGAGACAGTTTTTGATTTTAATATGAAGGTAGCCATGCCCTGGCTACAGTTTCCTTATGTCAATATTTTTGCTCCCCAGGAGTACACAGCCCTATACCTGAAATCTCTCATCTTGGCAGGCTGCTATTACAAAAGATTACCTAATTGCACATTTCTACTGTATGTTTGGATTGTAGCAGCATATTAAGCTGTCAGGCTTAATTATTGTTGTATGTTTAGATTATGCCACAGATTATTTAGTTCAGTACCTAGGTTTGCCAACCTGTTTGTGATGGAACATGACAGGATACTAATTACAGCAATGCTGAGAAATCTATCCCCCCCCCCCCATGGGAAACAATGTCATGTTTCCACCCCTATTAGGAGAGTTTCATATCCCTGTATTTAGATAACAGAAGGTTATCAGCTAACTGAGCCATATAAGATCTCCAATGAATGAAGTGTGTCTGCCTGAGCTCATTGTGAGTTCTGAAAGGTTTTTACACTGATGAAAAATCTTTAAAGAAAAAGATTTTATAAAGAACTTCAAAACATCAAACAATATTTGCACAACAAAAAAAAGATGGTATGAAAGCACAGAACATTTAACAAAAATCTCAGTGTAGCAGCTGAAATAAGTACAAGCACATTTTGAAAGCTTACTATGAATTCCTAAGGAAGTGGAGTTAGTCTTTCATTAGACATCCTAGTCATATGATCCCTCTGAGCTTTCCCAGTGAGGAAGAGAAGAAGCCTCATTGATGTGAGGGACTGAGTCAGGTGTGGGGAAGCTGTGGCTCTTCAGAACTACAACTCCCATCATCCCTGGCCATTGGAGTTGTAGATCGGTAACCTCTGGAGGTTCCCCACCCCCCACCCCAAAGGTTCCCCACAGCTGGGCTAGAATGTCATTGAGTTTCTCTGAACTGGGATCTAATATTTATACCCTTAAAACCATGAGCTTTGCTAATGATACCTAAGTTGAAAAATACCTTTGACACGCATTTTTTAACAACTGAGTTATTTGCATTACAAGCTATGACAAGAAGATGAATATAAGCTTCATTTGTATAGGTAAAGGACCCCTGGATGGTTAAGTCCAGTCAAAGGCAACTATGGGGTTGCAGCACTTATCTTACTTTCAGGCTGAGGTAGCTGACTTTTGTCCACAGACAGCTTTCTGGGTCATGTGGGCAGCATGATTAAACTGCTTCTGGCACAACAGAACACCGTGACAGAAACCAGAGCACACGGAAACACCGTTTATCTTCCTGCTGCAGCGATACCTATTTATCTACTGGTGTGCTTTTGAACTGCTAGGTTGGCAGGGGCTGGGACAGAGCAACGGGAGCTCACTCTGTCGGTGGGATTCGAACCGCTGACCTTCTGACTGGCAAGCCCAAGAGGCTCAGTGGTTTAGACCACACGTCCCTGATTCTATTACCCTGTTTGTTTGAACTTTCAAAATATCCTTATTCCAATTTTTGTCTTTTGAAGTTACCACTGAACAACAAACTGTGTGAAGCTCAGCTTATCACTAAACAATTTCTTGGCTTTAGGTAAGGTCTGTGCCCTACCTGTGATTCTCTCAATATATCTTTTTAAGCTCCAAAGTTATTTCCACTGTACCTTCATTGTATCCTGTAAGCAAGCGACATTAATAATACTAGCTGAGACCTAACTAGTTCAGGACCAGGTTATCTCCAAGACCAAATTTCCCTGAATACTCTTCCCAGTCCATTCCTTTCTGTTGGAGGAGAAAACTGTTAAAGATAAAAGTTTAATGTGCATAAAATGTACATAAAATGTTATGATTGTATGCACTAAAGAGGGTAGAGTTTTCAGTTTGAGTATTTAGGCTAACTGATGACTCATCCCTGGAAACCCAATCAGCAATCTCTCTCAGCAGAAGATAAAACCAGAGACAACCAACCACTCAGCTGAGCGTTCTTGAACAAGCAAGTTCCATGCATAGGATATCTTTCTGGGGCCAGAGAGAGGAAAGTTTTTGAACTGTATGAAGAACTTAAAGAAAGCTGGATCATGTTACCAAATAGTTTGTTTAAGAGCAATGTGTTACTTTGTATTTGCAACATTTATGTGACTAGTTTATAACAGTTGGCAGCAAAACATTTTCTTGCGGTGGAGAGCTCATTCATTTCTACCCTGCACAAGGTCCAGATCAGGGATTCCACTTGCAACAACCCTGACAAAAACTGTGTGTGCCACACAACCTGCCCTGCACCTCATAAGCTAGCCTACTGACCCTACTCCAATGCAGAAGAGTCGACTTCCAGTCAGGTTGGCCTCTGCATTGTGAAATGGAGGGAAATAGCATTTTGTCCTTCATCTTAGGCAACAATATGCCTTTGGCCAGCCCTGGAGACAGAATGCTGGGACAGGTGGATGGACTTTTGATTTGGACCTATTCCTCTTATTCTCTGTACCGTACTCCCTTTCTGTTCCATTTTCCTCCCAGCCAGTATGGAGCCTAGCAGGTGGGAAAAGATCTTTGACATTTTTTTTAAAATCACATCTTCTGCTAATGTAGAAATGGTTAAGGCATGCCCTCATTTGAAGGCACAAGTCTAGCACCACCACTGGTTGTTTTTGGCCCCAGAGACATCCAGATTGTAAGTGTGAAGATGTTTCTTGAACAACTGAGCTTCCTCTTCGATGCAACACACTCTGAACCCCTTAAAATCCCCATTCCTGCTTAGTTATTACCATCTTTTTTTTTAAAAAAAATGCAGACCCATCATTTCCTGATTACACACACACACACACACACACACACACACACACACACACGACTTATTCAAGGGAGTTACATTATGAGTCTACATCACATTCATGACAAAAAAAATGCATTTTTGGCAAAGTTTTTGATGTGAAACAAAGAGACTTTATCTACTGTTGCAAAGTTTAAAATAACAACTGAATGGGAACAGCAGGGTGGCAGTATGTCAAAACAACTCAGAAACTGGTCTGTCAGCAGCTGAGAAGAATTGTGTTTAAAAGGCAAGTTTTTAATTGTCTTTATTTTTTTATTTTATTTTTTAAAAAACAGATGAGAAACTTCTCAGCCTTACTAAAAAGCACATTAACAGTACAATCCTATGCATATTTACTCTGTTGAATGGGAAAATATCCACTGAAGGCTGCAATACCATACCCATTTTTCTTGGAGTAAGCCCCATTTAACTAAATAGGATTTACTTCAGAGTAGCCATGCATAGGAGTGCACCACTGATCTAATTTCCAGCTCCTAGAACTTTGCTGGATTCAACACTCAAGAATTGAGTCTGCTGCATTTATTCCCCATCATCTATCACAGTTAACCTTCTCTGTGGGAGACTTTATGGAATATTTTTTTGACAGGAAAATGTCACCTCATGACAATTTTTCTCTGTCATTGCACAGTTAAAGCTTTCTTATGAAGGTGCCCGCACACACTGTCAGTCTTATCGCCTGACTTACAGTACAAAGTGACTTCAAAACTGTGGTAAATTATCCACATGATCATGTGACGATGCCTTCAGAAACAAGTTTCTTCCTTTACCTAGGAAAATAACTACTACTTCCAAGTTATTGGGCTCCCTATTAGATAATATTCCTCCAGAAGTGGAGCTGATTTCTGCTAGCGCAATAGAGTGTTCAGTTCTTTGCCTTCACCCATGCACACCCTAAATATATTCAGTGCCGAATATATGTAAAGCTAAACAAGCTATAGGGACGCGGGTGGCGCTGTGGGTTAAACCACAGAGCCTAGGGCTTGCAGATCAGAAGGTTGGCGGTTCGAATCCTCGCGATGGGGTGAGCTCCCGTTGCTCGGTCCCTGCTCCTGCCAACCTAGCAGTTCGAAAGCACATCAAAGTGCAAGTAGATAAATAGGTACCGCTCTGGCGGGATGGTAAGCGGCGTTTCCTTGCGCTGCTCTGGTTCGCCAGAAGCGGCTTAGTCATGCTGGCCACATGACCCGGAAGCTGTACGCCGGCTCCCTCGGCCAATAAAGTGAGATGAGCGCCGCAACCCCAGAGTCGGTCATGACTAGATCTAATGGTCAGGGGTCCCTTTACCTTTAAACAAGCTATAGCTTAGGGCTCCACTCTCTTGGAGGCCCCACAAAAAATTAAAGGGAAAAACACCTGGATGTACATTTCCAAAATATAAGATAAAAACAAATAAAACAAAACCTACATACAGCAACAGTGTTTTGTGTTGTATAGGCTCCTATGATGTAAGTAATGGGCCTCACCTGCTAGCCTGCTCCCTAAAATATCACTGGTTTGCTCATTTCTATATATAGGGTGCCTACATTCTGCATGTGCAAATGGCTTTAGATATCTATTAGGTCCATAAATTACCATACAGCATATATCCAACACAAAAAACAGCGACAATTTGTTGTTGACAAAGCACAGCTGGATATATAAAGGGCCCCATTACCTTCAGTAGCTTAGGACCTCATCAAACCTAAATCTGGCCCTGAATATATTCTAGGGGGTCCCCTAACCCTCTGGAGCTGATGCGGGGAGAAGTCCATGCATCCTCTTTCCCTTTCTTACCTAATGATGAATTTGCTTTAAAATGTAAGGAACGGATGTTCAGAGTAGCCAGGATAGATTTTGTATCCACCAGGATTTGATCACCAGGACCTCTCGCATGGGCTGAGAGAATGGCACACATGCTACAAAACTGGATGTTGGCTGCTTTGAGATCAGCACAGGAAAGTGCACTGCCCTGGTAAAGAAAAAAGAAAAGGAGTGGAAGTCATGAGGGTCAAAGGACTGGCAAGACTTAAAAATCCAAGCTTCAGCTGAAACATCATCATCATTTGAATTTATATACCACCCTATACCAGAGGGTCTCAGGGCAGTTCACATAATAAAATCAAAATATAAAACCACAACATACCTAATAAAAATAAAAACAACAGCCCAATACCCTCCCCAAAGAAACACATTTTAAAAGGGCATAGGGTATAAACTGGATCAACCAAAGGCCTGGTTAAAAAGGAACGTTTTTGCCTGGCACCTAAAGGTGTATAACGAAGGCGCCAGGCAAACATGTATTCAGAAGCTTCGGTGTTTGTTCAAGAGAAACTTGAATCCCATAAAGGCAGGTAAGTCCCATTTCAGGGACACTGACTAAAACACATCTCTTATTTTCTGTTGAATATATGAAGAAAAAGGTGATGCTTCAGAACAAGGGGCAGATTTCAGATTAAGAAGGCTCTATCAGGAGGCCATCAGAACCTGAACAGGAAAGCCAAAAAGTAGAGAGCTTCTGCACAGAAGCAGGGCATTAATTGTAAAAAGAATTTCCTAAGGTGTGCTCCACTGATACTCTCAAGAGGAAGTCAAATGATGTTTCTCTTGGAATGAAAACCCAGGTTCCAAAGGAGAACCCAGCAGCTGTTGTACAAGGTGGTTGGGAATAACATGTTCCAAGGTTTTCTTTCTTCAGAGGCAAATCTTCTCAGACGTGATGAACAATCATAGCCAGGCCAGTGTGTGATCAGTTTTGTAATACAGTGGTGCCTTGCAAGACAAAATTAATCCGTTCCGCGAGTCTCTTCGCCTTGCGGTTTTTTTGTCTTGCGAAGCACGGCTATTAGCGGCTTAGCGGCTATTAATGGCTTAGCGGCTATTAGCGGCTTAGCAGCTTAGCGGCTATTAACGGCTTAGCAGCTTAGCGGCTTTAAGAAAAAGGAAACAAACTCGCAAGAACTCGCAAGATGTTTCGTCTTGCAAAGCAAGCCCATAGGGAAATTCGTCTTGGGGAACGACTCAAAAAAAAGGAAAACTCTTTTGTCTTGCACGTTTTTCGTCTTGCGAGGCATTCGTCCTGCGAGGTACCACTGTACTGACTTTTGTTCATCTCATCCAAAGGGGATCTTGGATAGGAAAGCTGTTCAGGTTGCAGCTGCTGGCTACATCTTTCCTATGCAAGATCTTCCTTCAAATTACACCAACCAGTGCTGTCAGTTAAATGAGAAAGTGACCATGCATTAGATTGGCTGAAATCGCTCATCACATCCAAAGAAAAGTAGCTGCCTAAATGGAATAATCCCATAAACCAGGAGTGGGGATCAAATTAGGCCTGACGGGTGTCCACACTCACTCATCTCACACTTGATGTGATATCAGGTGTGGAGCAGGTAGAGTTAAGTCTCCAAGGGAAAAATAATTTCTTGGCAAGTGGAGCTTACTGAAAACACTGATTGGCTCACTGGTGCTGACAGCAAGCTCCTCTGAAGTCAGGTGCAGGCTAGATTCAACCCACTCCTGAAAATGAATGTTTCCTTTTTGCAGACAGCTCTGATGATCTGCAGAGGAAATATATCTATTCGCAGGAATGTTCTGAATCCAAACTGTGCCTGCAAAATAACAAAGCTGGGCTCACTGTCAGAGCAAATCAGTGCTGACCGTGAGTCCTTTTTCCATTGTCATGTGACAGCATAATGACATAAAATGATTGGCAGGTGACCAGACACACCCATTTGTCAAAAATAACTCACAGACAGTAGGCCAGTTTTCTTTCTGACCCTTGGGTTAAAAAGGCTTACCCACCCTTACAATAAAGTAGATGTTGGGAAACATTAAGGCAATAAATAGAGAAGGTTTGTTTCATCTATTCATGCTGACCATGATGGGAAAGCACTCTGTTTATGTATTGCTAACTTGTTTGTTTCTTCATTTTTGACAAGGCTTTTACTCCCAAAGGCATAGCCTCCTTAAATTACGCCATGTGAACATGTTAACTCCTTTTGATCACTTTTTTCAACTCAATCCTAAATGCCCACAAAGAGAAGATATTATATGATTAATAATGTCAGGGATGTTTATATTTTGATGATCCAGTATCATTAGAGTTGCTCTGAGGAAGTTTTGAGTTCCATGATTTTAACATACGTAAATGCATTTTTAAGATGAGAATATTGGGGAGGGGTACGATATGTAAAGAATATGTATACCCTCAGTAAGAATAGTTTGGGGAAATTTTGGATGAATTCCCATTCTCTGTGGAGATAGTCAAGTGATCCAAGAAAGACAATATCCTTCAGCTCACTGAGTGTGAAGTTACTGGCTCGCAGAGGCATCACAAAGTTCCGCAGTCCGATCAGCGCAGAGGTAGCATCTCCAAAAACACAGACTACAATGTGATCACGCATATCATTGGATTGCCCCTTGCGTCGCTTCTAAACAGGACAAAACAGAACTATATGAAGAAATGAAACATTATTTTAGAAAAATAGTTAAAGGGAAAGGGGGCAATTCTCATGTTGGGAAAGGGATCCTTGACATAATGTCATATGTGCTGCTTTCAGATTTTGGTGGGCCCTTCAATATGATGCTTGCTCATTGCTGTCACAGCGACAACTACCCATTCATTATGACTGCAATTAATCCAAAATGCGGCAGCTAGACTGGTGACTGGGAGTGGCCGCCAAGACCATATAACACCGGTCCTGAAAGATCTTCATTGGCTCCCAGTACATTTCCGAGCACAATTCAAAGTGTTGGTGCTGACCTTTAAAGCCCTAAACACCCTCGGACCTGTATACCTGAAGGAGCGTCTCCACCCCCATCATTCTGCCTGGACACTGAGATCCAGCGCCGAGGGCCTTCTGGCGGTTCCCTCACTGCGAGAAGTGAGGTTACAAGGAACCAGGCAGAGGGCCTTCTCCGTAGTGGCGTCTGCCCTGTGGAATGCCCCCCCACCAGATGTCAAGGCAATAAACAACAACTTTACTTTTAAAAGACAACCGAAGGCGGCCCTGTTTAATGAAGTTTTTAATGTCTGATGCTGTATTGTTTTTAATATTCGGTTGGAAGCTGCCCAGAGTGGCTGGGGAAACCCATCCAGATGGACAGGGTATAAATAATAAATAATTATATATTATATTATTATATTATTTACCTTCTCCCCTTGGACTCAGTTCATACCATTATCGAGAGGGAGGGGAGCAAAGGGAGTGACTATCAAGAGTCTTTGGTTCCTTCTCCTTCCACCTAGTCCTACCAGTTTTCTTGGAAAGGGTAGGCGAAAGGATAGTGACAGCAAGGGAAAGCAAGAGAGGTCATGCCTGATGATACAGAGACATGATTTTAGCCAAGTTCACCACAAAGACTGGTGGTTGAAACAAACTGAGAAGGGGGGATACCAATTTAATTTCCCTGTCCAAATCTGAAGTTCAGAATGTATCACACTATCTCAAAATGTCTTTTTTCGCTTATGGGGGGGAAACCTCCTCCCCCTCCCCCTCCCTCTCCCCCCTCCCCTCCCCCTCCCAAGATCAGAATTACAAGTGTGATATTCTAGGATTTCAACTTCTGTAGTTTGAAAGGTGGATTTCAGTTTAAATTACACAGAAATTTTGGCACTTCTCTTCTTTAAAATACCAGTGATTCATAGGAAATCAAATTCATTCAGCTGATCAGCCACCCATAAGCAATTATCTGGGCAATGTACATTTAAAAAACCAGCAACGAAGAAACAAAAACCTATTCAAAATCAGTGTTATGATAAAACAAGTTAAGAAGCAGCAAATAAGGCAATTTTGAAATCAAAATAAATCACTTTAATGCAGAGATCAAGAAATTAAAACACTGCAGTACCAATTTGAACAGAAAGCTGAAATAATTAAAATATCACAGAGCTAAATAGCCATATGTTGCCTTTTTAAAAATAAATGTTAACATTTTAAAAGTCCTGCGGGCAGGGTGTGTGTCTTTCCCTGGTACTGAAAAGCCATTAAAGTAGGCAACAGTTAAGCCTCTCTGGGAAGGACATTTCACAACTGAGGAGCCACTGCTGGAAAGGCCCTTTCTGTTGTTGCCTAGAAGAAAGACATCATTTGATGATCTGAAGGCTTGGATAGGCAGTCTTTCAGATACAGGCAGAGCAATCCTATCAAAAGCTGACCAAATTTATGTCAGGTGAAATTAAACTGGAGTAATTTACACCTATTCCAGACATTTTTCAGGGGCTGGGCAACTGCCATGTGAACTCGCCTGAGTCTGGCACCCTGTTTGCCAGCATGGCATCCACCAGATTGCCAGGTCATGTGACTGAACTGAAAGAGGCTGTGAACAGGTGTCAGTCTTTCCTTGTCCCATCACACCCTTTCATACCACTTTTGGGGGACTTACATGAGCATATGTTCTGCCAGCTGAGCCCTGGCTAAACTGGGATGAGAGTTACACTGGCTCAACTGGGACAGTTGGATATCTGCCTATTCTAAATTCACTCATTGTGGTGGATCTTGGGTTTGTGTTGGACTTTTAGGCCCCATACCAAGAAGAACTTCAACGATGGGGGTGGACACTTTGTGTCTGGTACAGAAATATATGTTGTGCCTAGCACTGGTCTAGCATACACACACACTTTCACAATTCCTCCCCCTTTTCAGTGATGGCTCAGACCGGGTGGAATGCTCTGGCCCATGAGACTAGGGCCCTGCAGGACTTGATCTCCTTCCACAGGGCCTATAAAACAGAGCTATTCCACCTGGCCTTCAATTTGTATTAGCCTGATGCTCTATTCCCTTTTCCCCTTTCCTCTTCTATGAAGAAACCCTTTCTGGAACCCCACATTTAAATTATTCCCTGATCTCCTTGCTGACCCCAGTAGGACCAACTTGGCTAGTTAGCCCTGGTGATCATTTGATGTCTATGACTGGGTTGTTGTTTTTTTCTTTCCCCAAAATGACCCTGAATTTTTGAATTTTATTGATATTGATGCTGCATTTTATGTTGTATTTTATGCTGTTTTATGCTGTTTTTAAGTCACATTTTAATCAATGTTTTATATTTGCTGTTAGCCGCCCTGAGCCCGGTTTTTAAACTGGAAAGGGCGGGGTATAAATATATTATTATTATTATTATTATTATTATTATTATTATTATTATTATTGGAATTTTTCAATGAGAGATGTCCAGCAACATTTCTCAACAGCCCACTAAGCATGCCAATGAGAATAATGTTATGTCATGCAACTCAGCAGTATTCCTGGGGTAGATGCTACAATAGGAAGGATGCTATGACATGAGACAGTGTCATTCCTATGGGGCATTCATTCCACGAACAACAACAAACTACTTAGGGAAGCCAAACTGCCACCTCTTATGGTAACAAGGCTTTTTTGGGTGGGTGGGATGCATAGGTCTGATTCAACCTGTGGAATCAGTGCAACTGGAAATCAGCACAGGACGCCTTGTGGTTGGCAGCTGCCACTGGGCAAAACTCTTAGGTGAATGAGCATTCAGCCATGGCCATGTTCTTCACTGGTCATGAATGTATTCTGCAGATTAAGGACTTCACTGACACTAAGATCAATGAGTTTCACACTTAACTGAACACCACCAACATCCCAGTGGCAATGCCCTTTGAAAAGCACAAGGTACCCTGAGGCCTGCTAGCATAATTAAGCAATTCATAGGCTAACCAACAAAAATTGGTGTCCCTTCTTTGAGATCTGCTGTACTTCTCGATTTCAATACCATACTGCATCATACAACACAGCTCATTTTGGGATGTTTCCATCAATTAATGGAATATTTCCATGATTGGTACATAGTATATGCTAGGGACGTGCATCAGGTCTGTGGAAATCTAGCTAGGGAGCGTCTTTCCTTTCTTTTAAAAAAAACCCCTCCCCCCCAAAAAACCCCAGCAACGGAGGTTCTTTTTTAAAAAGGTAAAATGCTCTGCTTTGACAAAAGGGAACTGGAACTCTTCCAAATTCTACTGCTACCTCTTGGAGGTCTACAAGGCCTATATTGAAGGCCATAAGCAACACCAGAAGGGAAAGGTAAGTGCGAAGTAGCAAAGTTTTTATTTTTAAAAAACAAAATATGCTGTACATGCAAGGCTACACACCACTTGGCTATCTCTTGGTTATATTATGGTAGAAAGTGAATCACTTTTGCTTCTTGCACACACACACACACACACACACACACACACACAAACAAACAAAATGTTAGTCTGCAATTTGGCAGGCTTCATTCACTCTGGAGGGGTTCCTGTCCCTGTAAATTTCATCCACTTTGGCCAAAGGGTAAAAGGTTATAGCTTTTTTTATATTCTCTGTCATAGTGAATGGGGGAACATTCATTTTATATGGAGCAGCTCAGAACCCAAAATACAGATCTCAGTGGAGAGAGCACAGGGTGACTCAGAAACAGATTAGGTTTTTTTAAAAATAAAAATGCACAGATACAGATACAAGCCAAATCATGGAGACTATACAAACCCCAAGTATATGTCCACATTCCCAATCAAGAGCTGCCGAACTATTACATTCATAAAACACTCTCTTCACAATGGTTTTTTTCTTTTCTTCAGAGGGCAATAAAAGACTCGTGTCATGGGAACTTTGCTGATGAGTGATTAGAATCATAGCCAAATTAAATGATCATCTTAACTAATTGGATTAGTCTAAATTGAATAATGAAACCTCAAGCTGTATTTAGTGGAACGTGCCTTAAATCCAATTATTAGTCTGTCAAGTGGTGCTAAACAATGGAAATGATCCATTCTATAGACCTTTTAATAGGAACTATTGAACAACAACCTAGCCAGACTAGGATATGAGATGGTGAGGGGAAAGGCAGTTGGCGTCTGGGGGGGGGGAGGGGGAGAGAAGCACACATTGTAAGTGTGGTAGAAATCATTTGAACAGACATTTGCTGACCTGAACTAAAGGTCCCTCTTCTTTTTTAATTTATTTTTTATTAAAAGATTTTCATGAATAACAAAGGTACATATAACGTCTCTGTTTTCAATTCATAGACTCCTTTCTACATGTCAGCTACATTTGGTGTGAGACATTGTTATCATAGGCATTGTGAGGTTGGGGGGGGGAGACGTGGGGAGAGAGGAGGGAGACAGAAGAGGCGCTAAGGATGCTTCTTAAAAATAAAATTAAAAAAATTCCACTTTAGTTCATTTCCATATTGACTAGTTTTGTTTCTGAAATGAAACCAATGATTTAGGAATTCTCAAATGTTTTTCTTTAAATTTCAAAATTTGAACAGAGTACTGTGCATGGGTAGTTTGATGGTGCTTCCACTTCCTTCCTGATCCCCCCCCCCTTTATTGGATGTCCTCTGGGTTATCAACAGGCATTTGTGCCTTGAGAAAACTGGTTGTACTCAAGATTACCTTTTGTGTTGTATTTCATTAATCTGGAGAAGACTGAAGTATTACCCAAAGCAGCACATAAAACAAATCTTCATATACCGTACCTCCCATCTCCAGTGGGCCTTCGCCCTCCCATGAATGTGTTAGGATCTGATGCTATCTTTGTAGACATTGCAACATGCTTGGGAAGATGTGCAAATCAGTAAAGATGTGCAACTTAGTTTACAACCATAATCCATTCAGGAGGTCCGGTTGTAAACCTAAGGCACGCTTTCGTCAATGAGGCCTCCCCCCCAAAATTGGTTGTAATATATTAAAAAATGGGTTGTAATCCCAAAAAAGGGACACGCACTTCCGGGTTTGACGTGGTTGTAATCCAAAACAGTTGTAATCCAAAGTGGTTGCAAACCAAGGTACCACTGTACTTGATGATATGACTGTGTGGTCTTTCCAATTTCCCTGAGTTTTTTAAATGATAACTATTGTCATGCTCCTGGATTCTGACTGTCAGTTGGTTAAAAAAATCTCTTGTTTTTAAAATCATGGAGAAGAAATGAATAGGCAGGCACCTTCGCTATGTTGTTTCCGGTACCTGCTAAGCCAGGCATGTAATTTTAACATGGGATCTTATTTTTATTGTGCTTTTAAAAAAAAACACCTGACCATACTTACATTTTGCTAAATTTTAGGTCAGCTTATTGAAGATTTGATTTTCTCAGTATGCTTTGATGAATATTTTATATTGTTTTATGTAAACCTCTTAGATGTTTTTGGTGATTACGCAGAATAGAAATCCTGATAGTTAATAAATAAATAAATAGATCCAGCCCAAGTGTGCTGAATGATTCCTGACAGCTAAGTGTAAGTGCCATTTTAATTTCCAACAATACCCAAGATGTAAAGTCATTTAGGAGCATTGTTGGAAATTTAAATGATGGCTCAATCTAGCTCAGTGGTTCTCAACCTTCGGGTCCCCAGATGTTGTTGGACTACAACTCCCATCATCCCTGAGCTCTGGCCTTGCTAGCTAGGGGTGATGGGAGTTGTAGTTCAACAACATCCGGGGTCCCACAGGTTGAGAAAGGCTGATCTAGCTCCCCAGCTAGATATTGGAGAAGGGGCCTGGCTCAGTGGTAGAACACCTGCTTTGCATCCAAAAGGTTCAATCCTTTGCATTTCCAGATAGGGCTGGAAGAGAGCATTTTTTTAAAAAATGCTGCAGAGCGACTGCAAATCAGTGTAGACAATACTGAGCTACGTGGACCAATGATCTGATGTGGTAATAAGGTAGCTTCCCCTGTTCCTATGCACTCAGAGTATGGCTGAGGGTGCTACCAATGCTTATTGCTGCCTGCCCGCCAGAGTCCAACAAGTCCAACAATGACGGGGCACTTTCCCCACGCAACCCCTTCACACTTGGGGCTGGACATGGTGCCTTAGGAACTGCATTAATAACTCTTATTTGGCAGGCAAAGCTTTTCCCCAACATGAGGCTGCCTCCAGCTTCCCTTTCCAAATCTGTGCATGCCATGCAGGTGTTAGTGGCACAGGCAGCTGGCTAGAAACAAGTTAATAAGCTAACAGCCACCCTACATATAGTGCACCTACCAAGAGGGCCTTGTCAAAAGGAACAGCTTTACACCAATGGAACATTCCTGAAGAGTCTAGAGTGGTTTCTTCGTGTTCATCATCCAAGATTTCTGAAGGTCTGGATGAACAAAAAGGGACAAAATAACAGGTGATGTAATAATACTAGCAATAGCAACATCAGCAACATGGCACCATCTACTGTATGTGCATGACACTGTGCAAAGAATGTGAAGGCTCCGTTCTTTCCACCCAAAGGGCTTACTATCTGGAAATGGGCAAAAGGGGAGAAAGAGGGAGGAGAAGGTAATGGAGGAAGGGCTCAACAGGATCCTACTGGCACAATGGGGCTTTCCCCTTTCTCCCCTTGTGTTGCCCTGGGCGTGCCTCCCCCAAATCTGCTGGAGAACCCCAGAACAGCATCCAGAGAGAGGAAAGCAGGATAATTTCATCTAGAAATGCTTGCTGCAAGAACAATCAGAAGAGCATGTTGTTGCATCCCTCCAACAATTATGGTTAAAGTGTTGACATGCTGTCTGACAGACACGGTGTTGCTTGTCTGTGGTCACTGATTTATTTTTGAGCCTTCCACTCATCCAAGAAAGCAGCTGCAGGTTTCAAAATGACCAAAAACATGTACACATTATGTGCATATCGGTGTTTACTTTTGCAAGTAGGCAGCAGGGTGCAAGGCAATGGGTCCAGCAAATCATATTGATGCCACTAAGGGTGATGCTGTAGGAAAGAAATGTGATCTGGCTAGCATCACATTGACCTCATCCATAAGGACTTCTCCAGAAAAGCAGCTTCACTGATAAATGGGATAATCACAACTCAGAGCTGTTCTAGGGAAATAACATGTTGGATTGTATCTTGTATTTTCCTCCATCTTACTCGCTTCCTCGGAAAACAGATGTAGTGGCAGAACTGGTAAAAAAGGTAAAAGGGTAAAGGACCCCTGGACGGATTAAGTCCAGTCAAAGGTGACTATGGGGTGCAACGCTCATATCGCTTTCAGGCTGAGGGAGCCGGTGTTTGTCCACAGACAGCTTTCTGGGTCATGTGGGCAGCAGGACTAAACCGCTTCTGGCAGAACAGGACACCTGACAAGTGCCAGAAAGCATGGAAACATTCCCACCACAGTGGTACCTATTTAAAAACTTGCACTGGTGTGCTTTCAAACTGCTAGGTTGGCAGAAGCTGGAACAAAGCAATGGGAGCTCACCCCATCATGCAAATTCGAACTGCTGACCCAAAGATCAGCAAGCCCAAGAGGCTCAGTGGTTTAGACCACAGAGCAACCCATATCCTGACTGAAGTGGTATTCAGACTTGAAATGTTGCATCATACCTTGAACATAGGTATCGGATCCCATTCCAGTATCTCAGTGTTTGACCAAGCTATTGCATCACAAACCAGCATAAGTACAGACTGGTCCATCTATCTTAGTAGCAGCAGCTCTCCAGGGTCTGAGTCCCCCCCCCCCAAGTTCTGCTATCTGAGAACCTTCAGAAATAAACCAATGGGATGCCAACCACTTGGGTGAAACAAAAGGCTTCTCTTTGCTTAGTCAATGAAGTGGCAAACAGGGTGTTGTGCAAAACAAGGGAAATTTTCCTATGCTTCAAATGTCATGCAGGAGAGGGACTGAACATGTGGCAAGAACCACATGGGTGGAATGGCTGAAGCAAATATGAGGCAGAAGTAGGAGAAATAATGCCCCTCCAGTAATATTTAGTAATGGACCACTGCCCAGTGGTAAAGCATGAGCTTGGTTTCCAAAAGTGCACTGTTTCAATCCTCATCACCTCCAGTTTAAAAGGATCAGGTAGCAGTAGGGATACAGGAGGCATTTAGTTCAGTTCACACTGCAAGGCAAACCTATCTACTTTGCACTTTCTGATGAAATATGGGAACCAAAATGTAGCTTATCTGTTGAAATTTGCAGCTCTCCATATTTCATGATGGAATTTTCTAATCAATTAATGTGTACTGAAATACAGTTGTACCTTGGATCCCTAACACCTTGTGAGTCGAACATTTTGGCTCCTGAACACCGCAAACCCGGAAGTGAGTGTTCTGGTTTGCGAACGTTCTTTGGAACCCAAATGTCCAACACGGCTTCCAATTGGCTGCAGGAAACTCCACTGTACATATATTTGGAAATCAGAAGCTGCACTTTGGTTTCTGGACGTTTTGGAAGTCGAACTGATTTCCAGAACAGATTCTGTTCAACTTCCGAGATACCACTGTACACATATTATGGGAAAGTGAGCATCAAAATAAATATATCTGTGAAAATAAGTTGCAAAAAAATGCATTATGATGGGGGAAACTGAGCGCAAAAATTGTGTATTGGACAAAACTGCATACCAAAATTTGCACATTATGGGGAATGCACTCTGAAATGTTGATGAATTTTCATCAGGGCTCTTAAAAAAAATAAATGGGTTGCAAACGGATGTGGATATGTCGATAACAGAATTTACAATGGGAAATACAAGAAACTGGGAGAAACTGTAATTGATGGATTTGTCCATCCTTTGGTAGCAGGTTCCTTGAAACCCCTCTGCCAAAGAACTTGAGAACTGCTTTCAGTCCAAGAAGAAAGTGCTGGGCTAGACGGACAAATATCATGACCTATGTTCCTAAGAGCTATAATTCAAGCATTCAAAAGAATAAACAAAGGGCTTAAACCTGGAAGAAGAAGTGGGCCCATGCATGCCAGCCACGCCCCAAATATTCCTGAGCGTGTCTGCTGCACCTTTCCCAGAAGGTCTGATGGGAGTGTGTAAACACATTTGGCTAAACACACTTACAAGTTTCCTTGTGGTCAAGAACCCTGGTTTCCTGACCACAGGAAGGAGTGTAAGCACTTACAAGACCCATTCAGACCTTTCTACTCAAAGTACAAATATTGGAGGGGGGAGGTTAAACCAGTACGCTCAGCACATGTGACCCTCTCCCCAGTTTCAGTCCAAATGTGTTTATTTGAAAGCCTGAATGGGGTTATGGTTGCAACCTTATCCATGTTTAGCTGAAAGTAAACATTTCAGGTAATCATTTCATTTATCATTGTGAAGCTCAGTTCCAAATAAATATACATAGGGCTGAGGCTGCGTGTTTCATTTCTAGAAGAGGGCATGCAGATACACAGAGTGCCTTGTTGCCTTAAATGATTTCCAGGGTTTACAAATGCCCTTTCATCGTGAAACCAGCTCAGAGTTATACAAGCTGAGCCCTTAACGGCACCAGAAATTAATGACAGCTCTTTGCCAAATACCCTTCCAGCCATTAATGAATAGCTGGTGCTAGAATGTGTGTCTGGGTTCAAGTTTACAAAGCAAAAAGCAAAACACAGTAGAGGGGCATGTTCTTTGTCATTTCAAATAAGCTTCTTTAAAGGGAAACACATACAAAGCTGCCTTATGTTGAGTCAGACCATTGTTTACACTGATGGGCAGCAGGTTTCCAGGGTTTGAGGCAAGGGACATCCTAGACCTTCCTGGCGGTGCGGAGGATTGAAACTGGGAATTTCTACACGCAAAGCAGGTGCCCTACAACTGAATGATGGCCCTTGTCCATAGCTCAGTCGTAGATTGTATCGTACCCATAGCTGACAGGATGCTCAGATGGCCACTCCAAATTTCCCAACCCATTTTCAGCTTGAGAAACTTGAGGGCTGCTGCCAACCAGAACAGGAAATGTGAGGCTAGGTGAACAGTCTGCATGTAGAGCAGAGACTCTACAACGGAGCTACAGCCCTTCCCCAAATATCAGATACTAGTGGATAATATGGGAGAATATGTTAGCAGTGTATCTCAGTCCTTCCATGCCAAGAATAGACATTTCTGTCCATTAGTCATATGGCACCTCCCCAGCATTTGAAACCTCCTCCCTCCTGCCTGGATGATGGATCGGTCAGGTGGTGATTAAATTGTGTTTTGGCAAGAGGGAAGATATCTTGTTGCAAGCTCTTTTAACTCAGCCCAGCTCAGCAAATCAATCAGTGCACACTTTTCCATCATCATAAAACCATGATCTATGTACACAAGCTGTCACAGATGATATCTCCCTTCACTCAAAATGTTATAGGAAGCATCTATGCCCCGAAGGAAACACCTGTCAGAGCCCTGGGTAGGGAAATAAAAAGGCAAGACTGCTTGAAACGCACTTCATCAAAAAGGCACCCTTCTCCAGATATCATTGCGGGGGTGGGGGGGTGGGGAGGGGGCGAATGCTCATCTATCTCTCTGTGTCTTAACTAATGTTCCCTTCTGCCATATTCTCAGCAAATGATGTGAGATTTTCAGGAATCTACTTTTCTTGGGAGAGCAGTGAATCATTCTGGTGATTCCCCAGTATCTGCACTGAGGATCTCCAGGAAAACGAAGCAGGAAGAAGGTAGGCTTAGCAGAAGTACACACACAGATACAGGGCACAAGGGGATAACTGATGGCCTGGTCTTCCAAGGAAATTTCACAAGCCTGGATCTGGTTTTGTTAAAGCCTAAGATTGTCTTTGAAATCTAGCTCTTAAAATAGGAAGCTAGGAAACTGCCTTCTACCAAGCAGTGCCAGCTCTAGGTCCTTGGGCAAGGCGTGACCATTCACTTTCTTCCTTTCTTGGGACAAAATCCACACAGTTGCCCACAAAGTTATGGCAAAGCTAGTGCAGGAGACTGCTCCATTTTCCTGACTCTTGACTAGGGATTGGCAAATCTGTTGATTTCAGTTTCTCTTATTTTCTCATTATTCTGCTCCTAAGATCAGTTTTTTTCAGTTTCCCTTAAAAAACAACCCATCAGAATTTTAACATGCATTTCTCTTCAAACTGACAGTTTTTCCAGACATTTTCACTAATTTACTCTCTTTCTGCCTGTTATTTTCAAGAATGGATCCATTTTTAGGTGCCTCCTCTGGATTTTTATTTACATTAGTTACTTGGAGAACCACATTGCAAAATTCAGAGAAGTGCGAATTTCAAAAGATGGTTATGTTTCAGTTCACATACTGTTTCACTGTGTGAAACATTAGCTTTACATTAAAATTTATGTATTCTGAATTTATTCCTCATCCCTGCTCCTAACACTGCTCAGAAGGAGCAAGTGAAAAGGCAGAAACTTCAAGGAGCAGCAGCACCGGCAAGCCCAGCTGACCCTTATCTGGACAGGAATAGCCAAATTTTCGTTGTGTATGTTCTGATAAACTCTAGGTAATACTACTGTCTTATATGTGGGGCTGCCTCTGAAGATGGTTCAGAAACTTCAGCTGGTGCAGAATTCAGCAGCCTGCTTGCTCACCAGGGCAAGATGATTTGAGCATATAATGCCAATGGTGTCCCAACTTCACAGGCTGCCAAATAGTTTCTGAGCCAAATTCAAAGTGCTGGGTTTGACCAGCTCAGGACAGGACCACAATACCTCAAGGACATCAAGCAAAAACTTTCAAGCCTTTGACCTTTAACAATCCTTTCCTTTTAGAAGTGGATGAGATGTTTTTAATGTACAGTGGTGCCTCGCAAGATGAAAAGAATCCGTTCTGTGATTCTCTTCGTCTAGTGGTTTTTTCGTCTTGCGAAGCAAGCCCACTGACGGATTTAGCGGCTTTTAGCAGCTTATCTGCTGATCGGATCAGCTGATAAGCAGCTCAGCGGGTTAGAAAAGGGGGGGAGGAGGGAAAAAAACCAGCAGGAACTCGCAAGACATTGTCGTCTTGCGAAGCAAGCCCATAGGAGATTCGTTTTGCGAAGCACCTCCAAAACGGAAAACTCTTTCGTCTAGCGAGTTTTCTGTCTTGCAAGGCATTCGTCTTGCGAGGCACCACTGTATTTCTCTTTCCTCTTGGTTTTAATGTATCTATGTGGGGATTCTTGTATGTTTCTTTGGTTGTTACTTGCTTTGGGAAAGATAAAGTGACTGGTAAATTGAATAAATAGTGATGAGGTGGGATTGAGAGCCCATATATGTTCGACAGAACTGGGATACCCATGTTCAAACTCCTGTTTTGTTGTGAAGTTTATTGAGTGATGGTGGAACAGTTAGTCTTCCTCAGCCTAACCTGCCCTACAGTATCCTTGAATAGATAGAATAAGGAGAGATGGTAATATTCGACCCTGACCTCCTGTAAGCAAAAGTATATGATAAATAACAGGGCATCAGAGAGCCACCAGATGCAAACAAGGAGTGGGCCTCTGAACCATTCATAGTTGTAGAAGAGAGGGTTTTGTGATGGTTTTTCACCCTACCACTCCTCACAAAAGTTCACCATCCTCTGTACAACATGCAGTAATGTTTAAAGATCTTTTTCAGAAGAGCATATAGGGGAAGTGAATGTGTAGAAATACTCTTCACTTAAGCCTAAAGAAGTTTCCCTTGTCACTTCAGTGCTAGGGGTTTTTTTGTTTTTGTTTTTTTGAATCCATTGCCTTTTCTGCCACCTCTCACCATTGCCACAAATTAATGCCACTTGATTTAGAACAACTCAGCAAAGTGTTTTGCTACCCACTGTGCGAAACTTAATAAATTAGCACATATATAAAGGCGCTGTTTGTAATTGAAAAAGGATAATTATTTAGAGCATTCCAACCCCTAATCAGCAAAAAGCCTCTGTGGGCAGGTAAAATCAATCACAAAACCAGCTGCAATAATCTACTAGTGATTATAACCACCAAATCAACACTGCCTCTTTGTAGGAAGACTGAAACCTAGTGAAGACCATATGCTTCTATCTGCCTTGGGTGAGCTACAGCAAGCTTAAGCTTATCATGACTTCCTTTCTCTTTCACACTAAAGACAACCAAGACATTCCCTCTTACAGTGTTCGTGATGAAATGGGAGTTCAAAGGAAGGGATTGATATCAGTAGTCTTGGGGCTATTCTCTACCATTTATTGGTGAGTTGCCTACCTTCCTTCCTTCCAGATGTTGCAGAATTTCAACCCCATCAGCCCCAACAACTGGAGGCAGGAGCAGCTCACCAGTGCCATGGAGCCACAACAAAGCTCTCTTGCCAGCAGTGTCGCTACCACATACTGGGAGAGGTAAGGCAAAACAAGTTTGGGGCTGCAAGGCTGCACTTACAGAACCAATCTAATGCTCCTACCAGAATCACTACAGGGCTCCATTACCTTGTGTCTCTCCCTCCTGTTATGTGGCAGCGATGCCACAGATGGGAAGCTCTTGCTGCCCCTCTGACCCACCAGGGAAGCCACTCCTATCTGGATGGCTATAGGTTCCCCATCCCTGGTTTGCAAAAACTAGGTGCAGGTTGTGTATTCTTTTCATAGGGGCAAAGACTGTGACACTGTGATGTAGCACAGAAACTAGGCAAGCTAATTGGGATTAATACTGAAAAGAAGGAAAAGAAAGAGAGAGAGAGGGTGGAGTTGGTAGAAAATTACTGTTGCTCTAATAGGAGATGAGAAGGGTGCAAGGGATGTGGCAGGCTGTGCAATAAACACTATGGGCCTGAATCTATCCTGGCTGTGAGTCTTGCAAGACCTGCTCCCTGCCTTACTGCTCTTTCTCCACCCGGCCTTGACTGACTCCAGCTACAAAAGCTGAGGCTGCTGAAAAGACTCTTGGGCCAAAGCCTTGTTTAGGGGTGTTTCTTGTGTGGGGAAGAGTGTTGCTGTTTTTGACATTATTTCTGTAATTATATTAGATCCTATAATGTATGTGGAAATTGTTTGATTTGGTTGTGTACTTTCTATGTTTTATTTATTGTTGATGAATAGTTTTGTTATGAGCGTAATTATGTATTTTATTCATGCTGTAAGCTGTTTTGAGCATGATTTTAACTATGGGAAGGTGGAATACAAATAAAATTATGTATGTATTATGTATGTAATAGGAATACAAATGATAGCCAGGGACAATGTGGGTGGGTGGGGAGTCTGGGCACAAGAAGAAAAGGCAGACAATGAAGAGGGAAGCAGCAATGTTGCAGTGTGGATATTTATAGGGCTGGCATACATCTGGAATTTCCTGGACATATCCAGAATACAGCAGTTGGAAACAGTGTCTGGGCAAAAAAATCACTGAAATGTCCAGATTTTCACTTTTTAAAATATGGCAACACTAATAGGGCTACCGTAGATCCAGATTTTCCCAGACATCACCAGGATTTCAAAGGCGGAATTGAGGTCCAAGAGGAATTATCGAAAGGTGGCGCTTTGTCCTGGATTTTAGGGAAGTCAAATTGTGGGGTTTTTGGCGGGTTTGTAAAGAAAAGCTCAACAACTTTGGCGGCTTCCTTAAAAAAGCTTGACGACTTCTGGGGTTGTCTTGGTTTTTACTTTTTGAAATATGGCAACCCTAAACCCTAGATATTTACCTATTTCAGAAAGGAGAGAGGGTGACATCAAGTCATCTCTACTGACAGCATGTCATTTATGAGACATTTCTGACAGCTTCTCTATGTATTTGCACGGCTAGTTAGTAGGTTAATTTAATTAAAATTTTGCTTGTCAACAGGGTGGTGGATAGTGCTCATTACAGGGGTTGGGGGGTTGGGTGGGGGCAGCTTGGAGAAGCTGTTCTCAGTGGGACCTCCCCCTCCCCCTGTCCTCTCCCTCCTCAGTTTGTTGCAGTTCCCTATTCACTGGCCTCTTCCTCTGGGCCCAGATGGCTCCAATTCAGAGAGAGGGGGAGAGAGAGATCCATGTCCACACTTTGCTTCCCAGGCATTGGACAAGCAGACGTGTGGTTGAGCCCAGAGATTGAGAGATAAATAGAGAGGGTGGGGGGAACAAGGGGAACTCATTCATCTTACTGATTTTGCCCCTGGAGAGGTCAAATGACAAGGGAGGGAGGAATGGGGCTCCCGGCACTTGTGGTAGAGCCCCTATTGAAAGGTGCCCAGCTATGTCAGTCACATATGTGAGCACCTGAATGCGACAGCAGCCTTTTACCTTTTACCACTTTTCATTGAGCTATTAATGTAATAAGGAGGCTAAAGCCCCTTTATACATGTGGGAGGATAAGACTCTGCTTTAAAGGAGGAATAAAATTGAGAGTTGTGCAATTGTCCAGACTAAACTGCTAATCTTGAACTAAAGGGTTCAAGATTTGGTCCTACCGAAAGGCTTTATGTTTTGTTCTCCCAATCTAAATCGAGAATGCAGCCAGCTGCAATCCTTGGAGCCTGGGTCTCCTTATTAATCCCCTTCATACCTGTTTAACTCGAGTTCCCAGTCCAGCAATTAAATAAGGATCATTATGATGTGATTTATGGTATATGTGTAAATGTTAGAAATTAGTGTGGGTAATTAAAATATAAAGTGTGCACTGCCAGGAGGTTGAACCATTCTCCATGTCCTTAGCACAGAATAAGGAGCTGGCCAGATTATAAATAGACAAGTTTGCACAAGTTCACAGGGCAAAACCAATTAGCCAACTCATCTTTATGCACTTGGAGGAGGCAGGGTGGGTTCAGATAACCAGTTTATCCACAGCACGTGATTATTTGTTGGAGAGATCCTACCTAGATATTTAGCTGTTGAGATCCCCTATATTGCTATATATGGGCTTTGAAGTTACATGGGAGGCTCTTGCATGCCCTACATCACATCACATTCCTTTTTCCACCCCATTGCTTTGTTTTCTAAACTTCTCATTGTATGCTAAGGCAGGACATAGAAATACAAGGTGTTCCCATGTACATATATAACCCTACAGGCTGGAAGTCATGGAAATCCATACAATTGTCGGAATCAACATGCAATGGATTCTGTGGTCTTAATTTGGGGGGACGGGGCAGGGGTGTTAAACCACGTTTGCCAAATCCATGGTATAATCCAGAGGCCATCAGTGCAACTTGCAACATAATTTGACCAGGCTTTGGGTTGTATCAAATGCTAGTCTTACCCAAGGTATACCCAGCGAAGTTAAGGGACATGACTATTTAAGGTCCATAAATTCCAGTGTGTCTGCTCTAAGCAGAACTTACCGTATTTTTCGTCCCATAGGACGCTCCGTCCCATAGGATGCACCTAGTTTTTTGGGTTTCCTTTATTTCCCCCCAAAAAGCAGGTTGGGGAAACCGAACCAGGTCGAGGAACAGCGGGATGGCGGCGCTGTGCCTCCCTGCTGTCCCCCGAGCTTGTGGGGCTGGCCCATGTCTGCCCGGCGCGAGGGGCGCTCTGCATCAGGGTGCCCCGCCCGCCGGACGGCAGGCTGCTATCCGCAGCGTGGGGATACTCCTGCAAGGCTCCCCACGCAACCATCATTTGAAACCAGCACTTCTCTGAATTTTGCAGTGCCGTACGCTAGCCATATAATGTGTACAAAAATGCATTTACCAGGGTGAAGTGTGCAGGTATCATCCAGGATAACATTAAAAAGGCATTACAAATGCATTAAACATTAAAATGCATTATAAGATTGCTTTGTAAAAATGTGTTCATTAGGCAAAAGTGCACATAAAACCATGTGCCTATTAGGAGAAATGTTGATAAACGCGGGGACTTAAAAAAATAAATCCAAACTGATGTTGAAATGTGGATGACTGAATTTAAGATTGGGAGGGGGGGGGACAAGAACCTGAGAGAAACCAAAATTGACAGATTTTGCCCATTCCTAGCGGCTGCAGAGAGACATATAAATGGCAGAAGAAGCAGAGGCTAAGAGGAAGGAGTCCTGCGGCTCTATCTGACTGAAGCAAAGCAAGGCAAGGCAAACAACAGCAATGGAAAAAGGCTAAGCAAAAAAGCACAGCTAACTGAGCCAAGGCTGAGTCTACTGTATGGCTGAAATAGCCTGAGGCTTGTACTACCCCTCTCCTTACACAAAACAAATTATGGAGGAAGGGGCACCATTAGCGCCCTTCCTACATGCATCAGAGAAAAGAGCCAATGGCACATTTGATCATATCGGCTGCACTACAAATGGCAGTCATGATTTGGCAGACAGATTCCGTCCCAGAAAGAAAGAGGGGTGGGGAAGTGGCAAACCCCAGTTTCTGATGTGCCAGGTGTTGCCTTCTGGCCTGTTTTGCTCGCAATGAAGATTTTCCTCCAGCAAAAAAAGCAGGCAACTTGGATTTCCCAAGAAGCTCTGCTGTGGAGGAAAAGCCAGGTGAGGTCAGAAGTTAAAACCACCCTGTCCCAGCTGACAGGGGGGGGGGGGAGAGGCGGAGGGGAAGCTTTCTTTAATGTAACAACACATTCACCCACCCCTGCCTGTCTCCCTTTCCTGGAGAACAGAGTTTTACACTTGTCCTTCACACAAATAACCCGAGGGTGGGAATTATTCAGAAAGCTCATGTTTGACACCCCATCTGTTCATTTCTGACAGCGATATATAATGTAAAGCTATAAAAACTTGAAAAATAATGCAACATAAAAAGGGATTGACTCGGCTCCAAGAGGCCATAAACGGTAACAAATACCACTGTGTGATTTATTTTGTGCTGTAATCTTTACAGTAAGTCATCTTTCAGACATTTCCTTGTGACAGGTTTTAATAATATTAATGCCCAGAGCAATCCAAATCATCGCCAATAGACATATTTATCAAGCTGCCAATCCAAGTAAATGAAATTCTATAAGCAATAATGTAACATGTTAAAAGGGAGCTAATAAAACAAGTCAGCGGAGAAATATTACTTCAAAGAATTCTCCCTTCTCTCTCTCTAATCCGTCCCTGAATGTTATACAGCCAAAATGCAAATCTTTCCCCCCCTTTCGTGATTTATCGCTCCAAAAATATCAGTGACCTTTCTGCAGACTCCTGCACAGCCTCTCCTACGCATTCATAAAGAGTGCAATGCATTCTCCCAGATTAAGTGAATGCAGGAGTGCTTAGTATTATTACTTTTTCTCTCTCTCCCCACCCTTCCACCGGCACCCCCTGCCTTGCCTTTGGACCAGGATTTCATGGGTATCATCAAAGGGTGAGATCTGAGGTCCTGGAAATTTATTAAAGACTGACATGCTATAACTGTACCTTGGCAACTCAACAGGTATTTATGAGCAATTATCCAGGTGTTAGATAAGTTTCAATTAAGATGGAACACAAGTGTACTTTTTCTAACCTAGGTGTGGTTTCCCCCCCCCCCCATTTAAAAACAAAACAGTTTGGTTTGGTTAAAAGTTTTTGGGTTTTTAAAAACTCAAGATAGAAATCAGTGTGTGCTGCTGTAGCCAACTTTGTATGATTACTATCTTATGCAGCCTTGCCCAATCTGGTGGCTTCTAGAAGTTCTGGGCTATGGCTCTCATCAGCCTTACCAGCACGGTCATAGTCCAAGATATCTGTAGGGCACCAGGTTGGCAAAAGCTGGTCTTAATTAGCAAATGACCCCTCCTCTGCCCAGATTGTAAATGTAATCAAAATGAAATTTGAGACTTGATGGCTTCACCAAAAGGAGAGTAACCAAACATCTGGGGGGGGGGGAAGGTGCCAGCACAGCGGACCCTGGAGTACCCCCCCGGGGGGCAGTGGTTAAAAGTGTGGCACTTACTGGAACAACTTCATGGCAAGTATTGGCACCTTTTTCCTAGAAGAAAAACTTCCTATAACCAAATAAGATTTTCTCCTAGCAGTGCAAGAAACAGCTTGAAGATACACAAGGGGTAATAGTCAACTAAGTTTTATTCAATGTAGACCTGTTGAAATTAATGGACCCAACTTTGTCGTGCTGGTGCATATACCCTGAATAAGGCTTAGTTAAATGCCACCTGTGGAATTTGAGTGGAGGAATTCATCCCAGGGTTAAGTTTCCTGAAAGCCATTAAAAGATTATCCCACAACATTATAATTATCCCTGGAACAAAGAGAAAGTGTTTAATGGTTCAGAGATCAAAAACATATTAGCATTTAATGAATGCTTGTGGTGGGGGATAATTAGAGGTAGTTTGGTAGGCACTCGTGGGGGGGGGATGTCACATGACATGACATGATTTTGTCCATTGTATTTTCGGAAAAGATTTGTAATTATTAATTGGTGGTAATCCTTTGGGTTGTTTTTGTTTTATTGCTTTCTGATATTTTCTAGATATTACCTGTATATAAAAGAATTCCTGAATTTTATTAATTCTTTAGGGTGTTTTAAAAATTGTTATAGAACGGCAATGTGATTTTTGTTGTATGTTTAGGCACTTCTATGGGCTGTAACTTCTTGGGGGGAAAGCAATGACAAACCTAGACAGCATCTTAAAAAGTAGAGACATCACCTTGCCAACAAAGGTCCGTATAGTAAAAGCTATGGTTTTTCCAGTAGTGATGTATGGAAGTGAAAGCTGGACCATAAAGAAGGCTGATCGCCGAAGAATTGATGCCTTTGAATTATGGTGCTGGAGGAGACTCTTGAGAGTCCCATGGACTGCAAGAAGATCAAACCGATCCATTCTGAAGGAAATCAGCCCTGAGTGCTCACTGGAAGGACAGATCCTGAAGCTGAGGCTCCAATACTTTGGCCACCTCATGAGAAGAGAAGACTCCCTGGAGAAGACCCTGATGTTGGGAAAGATGGAGGGCACAAGGAGAAGGGGATGACAGAGGACGAGATGGTTGGACAGTGTTCTTGAAGCTACAAACATGAGTCTGACCAAACTGCGGGAGGCAGTGGAAGACAGAAGTGCCTGGCGTGCTCTGGTCCATGGGGTCACGAAGAGTCGGACACGACTAAACGACTAAACAACAACAACAACAACAACAACAATGGGCTGTAAGCTGCCTTGAGTATAGTACTGTAGAAAATGAGGTATGGGAAATGAAATCACCCTATTACTATTTCCGCTCCTTTTTCCAAGTAGCAGCCAACGAATGGAGGTGATGGCAGAGGGTGGTGTAGAGATACACTTACACAAAGGCGTTGTTTTTTATTACATGTTATGGGTTGGAGTGGGGAAGAGAGACTCTGGCTGCAGTGCTGAAACATCTCCCAATAGCATGTCCAAAATGTAATCTCATGTGCAGGGCAATTCTATATAAATTAACTCTGAATCAAATCCTAGTGAGGTCAGTAGAGCAGGGATGGAGGAAGCTGAGAATGTGCAGTTGTTGCGGAACTACAACTCCCATTATCCCTGATCATTGGTCATGCTGGTTGAGGCTAATGGGAGTCAGAAACCAAAAGAACCAGGTGGGTCACAGGTTCCCCAGCCCTACAGCCGAGCTTATGACAGCACAGGCAGAGTTTATGGTAGAAGTTTCTCTTCCAATTCATAGGAGAAGCAGAGAAAGTTGTGCAGAAACAAGAAAAAAAATCTTTAGAATTGCTGAAGATCTCAACAAGAAAGAGATGTTGTTAGTAAGCAACAATGATGCTCACAAGATGTTAATGGAAACAAACTATAAATCATGAGATACGAAACAACTCAGGTGTTGGACATCAACTCCCATCATCTTGGACCATTGACCATGTTGGCTGGGCTGATGGGCACTGAACTCCAAGAACATCTTGCATGTGCTTGGCTGGCTACCCTTGAACAAAGATTTCTCTCATTCTATTTACATTCCTATTTCCCAACTGACTCTGTCCAGTAGACTCCCTAACTCTCCCTAACTCTTTTGGAATACCGTCAAATGCAGTAACACGCAGTTTCTCACTAACATTCCAGTGGGTGAAGGCATTACACCTAGGGAAGTAATTGTGTATAGAATTGCAGCCTAAGGGAGGTTTCAAAAAGGAGAAGCTGGAAGTTGACCATATCTGGATTTAATGGAAGAGAGGTGTAGCCTTTGATGATTGCTACGGGATCATAATCAGATTGAAATTATAACTTTTAATATTGATGACACTGACCTAAGAGAGAAAGGCTTCTCCTGTATGCACACACCTGTACCTCACAAGTGGGGGACCTCAGGCCTGGGGGGCCAAATGCACCCCTCTAGTCCCAACTATTGGGCTCTCTGGACGTGCAACAAGACATGGTTCCTTCTCAGGCAACACTCCTCACAGCTCTTGGTCAGCACCTTCCTCAAGTGCTTCTGCAATGTGTTCTTGAACCAGGATCATGCCTGTTGCTTGCCTAGATGAAGGCTAGAGCCATGTGTGCATTTCAGAAACACTTGATTTTTGTATCTTGTTGTTTTCATCCATCTATCTTGGGAGACAACGGAAGAGTTCGTTTTCGGAGGTAAAGTCACAGCGCCTGCTGTGTCTGTAGAGACAGATATGGCAGAGACCTGTTTTGTTGCAGCTGGGGACAGGTGAAGGTGTCCAGTTGTGCTGGGGCAGATGCTCTGCATCCCTCCCTGCGTTCCTCCTTCCTCTGTTCGCTGCTGTGGATAGAAGACCTGTCTGTCTGCAAGCATTGCAATCGTTTGCAAGGGTTAATGTCAATATGGCTGGGTTAATGTCAGCCTTCATTTCACATTTGCAGACATCTTCGTAACACAGAATTGGTCTGCCAATAGTCCTAGAGCCTGAAACCTGCTTCCCATTGAGCAAGTCCTTGGGGATCTTGCCATCTTCCATTCTGTGTACATGACCAAGCCAGCATGGACGTTGCTGAGACAGAAGTGTGAACATGCTGGGAATGTGGCTTGGGAGAGCACATATTTGCTTGAGACTCTGTCCTGACATGTGATGCCCAAAATCTTCCTGATGGCATATGGAAGGCATTGAGGCGTTACTCCTGGAGTCTGTAAGTTGCCCACGACTGACTTCCAATAAAGCAGCTTGCTCAACATGCAAGCCTGGTAGACCTTCATCTTGGTATTGGTCATTAGCATCACATCCTCCCGTACCCTTTTGGAGAGGTCAGCCATTGCTGTAACTGTCTTGCCGATGTGCTTGTCCAGCTCAGTGTCGATGAAAAGCTTGCTGGATATGGTGGAGCCCAGGTAGACAAAAGTGTCTACCTTCTGGATAAAAATAAGAGTAACATCTTTTGCACTTGTATGACTCTGATCCCCAGCAATCCCTGATATGTTGTCCTCTGTGGAACAGGGCCTTGGGGCTGAAAAGGCTCCCCATCCTCTCTGTTCCTTGTGGTTATCTGCTGACGTCTTTTTCTCAGAACCCCCGATTCTGAAATTCAGAGACTAGCTATGAAAGAGGGTTCCTGTTCGGTGCCCAAACAAGCCATGGAATTATCTCTCCAGTGAAGTTCACGAGGGATCCACACTGTTGTCCTTTCAGTGCCACGCTAAGACTTCCTTGTTTTCCCCAGGCATTTTAGAATCTCATTATTTCAGTTCTTCTGCTATGGCATGTAGATTCAGCTCCTATATTTCCTGTTTGTCTTTTAGCTGCTGTGATTCAAGTTGTTTTATTGCATCAGTCTTTCCGTATTTCAGTTTTAAGTGAGGTTACATCGCTTAGAGTAATGGGTTTTCTGTTGTATTATTTTGATTGATTTTGGACAACGCCTTGTTTTATGAGCAGGTTTCACATATATTAAATAGTAAACAAATACCTTTGCATAGCTACTGGGTCATTGAGTTTTGCTCCAGGAATTTAGCAAACGAAATAATAATAATAATAATAATAATAATAATAATAATAATAATAATAGTGACATTTCAGCTGAAACCCTGAAGCAAAATGAAAGGCCAAACAATTTGGGGGGAAATCTGAGGACATACAGTTTTGACCTGGAGGGACCTTTATGGGAGTTGTAGTTCAACAACCTCTCGGGAGCCAAATGTTCACCACACCAGCTCTAACTGATTTCGTCTTTACACAATAACAGTTGCGAACGACTCTAGGGTTGCAGCACTCATCTCGCTTTACAGGCCGAGGGAGCCGACATTTGTCCGCAGACAGTTTTTCCGGGTCATGTGGCCAGCATGACTAAGCCGCTTCTGGCGAAACCAAAGCAGCGCACGGAAATGCCGTTTACCTTCCTCCTAGAGCGGTACCTATTTATCTACTTGCACTTTGATGTGATTTTGAACTGCTAGGTTGGCAGGAGCTGGAACTGAACAATGGGAGCTCACCCCTTCGCAGGGATATCGAACTGTCGACCTTCCGATTGGCAAGCCCAGAGGCTCAGTGGTTTACACCACAGTGCCACCCACGTCCTCAATTATAACATAGGAAGCTGCTTTTTATTCACTCCTGTCACCATGAAGTGGCAGAGGCTTCCCAGGGTTTCAGGCAGGAATTGTTGTCCTAGTCCACCATCTACAAAATATTGATTTTCAGTGCACATAAGCACATTATGTAAAGCTGGATGTTATCCAGTGTCCAAAAATGAGCCAGCTTAGATGATACCTGTCCCTTAATTTCAGTGCTGCTGCAATGCTTCTGGAACATCTTATTAGGTTCCTTCTTTGATTTCTTTTAGACAGAGGCTGAAACTCCCCCCCCCCCCCCGGCCGGGAGGGTTTGATATATACTTTTGGTGCTGTTTTAGTCCATCTTTCCACTGCTGCTTTTAAACTGGTGCTGTGCTTTTCATTGATTAGTTTAATGTTCAAATCTTCTTGTGTATTTTTGTGCTGTAAAAATACAGCACTCTGGGTACTGTATGAGCAAAAGAGCAGGCACAACAGCAGTACTGCAAATACTAATACTACTGCAATTAATAGTACTGCAATTAATACCACTGCAATTTTTAGTGGTAATAGGGAAAGGAAATTCTCTTCATCACTAGTCAATCCTAGATTTAGGCTGTAATCTAAACCCATTTTGCACTGAGCTGTAATCAGGGTTTGGATAGGGCGGGTGTGTCCCTCTTCCTAGCCCTAGTCACCTCTGACAGCTTCCACCCATGGAGTGATGCTTGCACCACTCCTCCAGTATGGCACACTGGCTTCTTCACTCCAGATTCACAGGTGGAAGTACCACTAGTGGAATCTCTGCTGATAGCAGCCCACAAAAATTCTTTGGAAGAAGCCACATGCTTTCAATGTATGGTCTAGATGTGACCACATCCTCTGAATGAACAGTGCCAGTGTGCAAATGCACCCACTGCATTCTGTCCAAAATGAAATAGCTAGCTATATATAAATATTTATTGAACTCTAGTACTGAACTGTAAGGAAACCAGTTCCCTATGTTTGGGACAGGCACTCACTGTACAGAACTCTGGCTATGGGGTATGTGATATCACAAGCCTCTTCTTCTTCAGATAAACTTGCAAGTGCTGTTTTCAGATATTTTAAAAGAGCAAGTTGCATGCCTGAACCATGGTGAGAGGGAGAGGTTCACATATAAAGAAGACAAGTCAGTCAACAAACACTATCTTAATTAATGAATAAAGCTACCAAGGGCATTGCAATGGTGCTGGTGGGGAGAAAACACCAGACTCATTCTGCAAAATAAAATAAAAAATCCAGTGAATTACCTTCTAAAGCGATTGAGAGGCATTGCAGTGTACAGGCTACAGTGGTGAACTTGGACTGAAAGGACTCCATTTGAGCCACAAAGCTCACCGAGGGACTTTCAACTGCTCACCATCTCTTAACTGATCCTACTTCACAAGGTTATTGTAAAGATAAAATGTGGGGGAGGAACCATATACACAGCTTGCCACCTTAAATAAGGCTTACAGCCAGCTAAACACCCCACAGAACTTTACCCTAAATATAGTAAATGAATATTGGCATGTTCTGTAATATATGATGCATAAAATATGGTTGCTTAGTGCTGATCTTTTGATGTTAATTGCAATGCTGTCCATATATTTCCAAGCGTCTCTGCCTATGATCACGAGGACTACCAACTTGATGTTTTTCAAAAACTGAAATTATGGAGATTCTCTGGGTTGTGGGGGAAATCAGAATTTAGTTAGGCTTCCTTGCCCTCCACTACTATTCCCCCATTTTTCTGTTCTTTTAAAATTGCTTATTTCTATAGCAGCCTACTGACACAGATCGAAATAACGGAAGGAAATCAGATCTTGTTACGTGTTGCAATCAGTCTATGTTTTATTGTTGATATATTTTTCTGTACTTGATTTGATTTTCTTTCATGCATATAGTATACATTGTGCAATTTGTGGGTTGTTGTTTTTCTTCTTAAGATAACCAAGATCAGAGCTAGGATGAAACATAACCAGCTGAGTGGAGCACTTTATAGAATCACTGGAATGCACCCAAATGGTCATCTAGCTAAAGAATCCTTGGCACATGGTCTTCCAACCTCTGTTTAGCAAAGAATTGAAAGAAACAAGATTTACCAACTATCGAAGAATGGCTGATGAAGATGTTGGACTATATGGAACTTGCCGAACTGACTGGGAGACACTGAGACCAGAGAGAAGAGACAGTGGAAGAAGACTGGAAGAAGTTTAAACAATATTTGGGGAAAAAATATTAATATTTAAATCTTAGAATAGCTTTGGAAGTGGATATAGGCTGTAGGGTTTTTTTTGTTGTTGTTGTTGTTTAGTTTTTAGTCGTGTCCGACTCTTCGTGACCCCATGGACCAGAGCATGCCAGGCACTCCTGTCTTCCACTGCCTCCCGCAGCTTGGTCAAACTTACGTTCGTAGCTTTGAGAACACTGTCCAACCATCTCGTCCTTTGTCATTCCCTTCTCCTTGTGCCCTCAATCTTTCCCAACATCAGGATCTTTTACAGGGAGTCTTCTCTTCTCATGAAGTGGCCAAAGTATTGGAGCCTCAGCTTCATGATCTGTCCTTCCAGTGAGCACTCAGGGCTGATTTCCTTAAGAATGGATAGGTTTGATCTTCTTGCAGTCCATGGGACTCTCAAGAGTCTCCTCCAGCACCATAATTCAAAAGCATCAATTCTTCGGTGATCAGCCTTCTTTATGGTCCAGCTCTCACTTCCATACATCACTACTGGGAAAACCATAGTTTTAACTATACGGACCTTTGTTGGCAAGGTGATGTCTCTGCTTTTTAAGATGCTGTGTAGGGTAGGGTTAGAAGTAGAATATAGTGTATTTTAAAATATTATTTGTAAGGGATAAAATGTGAAGATTTTTAAGGTAAAAGTAAGTGTGATAAAAAATGGTTCAAAATTAAGATATATGTAAACTGCTAAAGATGAGCTAAAATGAAAATCAGATAGGGGGTGACTTGGGGAAGCTCACCTAACAATGTATAGAAAAAATAAGGATAAGTCAAGAATTTGTTTGTATTGTTTGGTTTTCTGTTTATGTTGTTCAATTGTGTTATAAAATTAATTTTTTTGGAAAAAATAAAACAAAAACCTTCAGTGAAGGAGAATCCACCACCTTCCATGGGAGTCCATTCCACTGTTGAACAGCTCTGTCAGAAAGTTGTTCCTGGTGAATCTCCTTGCTTGTAACTTGAAGCCATTGGTTTGGGTCCTACCCTCTGGAGCAGCAGAAAACAAGCTCACTCCATCTTCCATTTGACAGCCCTTCAGATATTTGAAGATGGCTATCATATCACCTCTCAGTCTCCTCTTTAGTAATGTTTGTATTTTGAGTTGCATACCGGTGGGGGCAGGGGAGAACTGTGATCTTTTTGGTGTATAGGGCTTCTAAAGGTCTTAATCTGGCCCTGTACGGGGCAAACCTTTGCTGCGGTAATCTCCTCCTCTGCTGTTTGATGGCAGGAGTTAGTTTCAAGGGCCACGGGAACAATGGCTTTCCTTCAGTGCTTGCCCTCCTCTTGCGAGGGCTATAGAGAACATCTGACAGTGAAAATCCTCTCCTCTTTTAAGTTAAACAGCTGCAAAGATTTCAGCAATCTCTGTAATCCCCAAGGTGTAATCCCACAGTAAGGAAACTCGCTTCTCTTAAATACCTCCCTCTGGCATAATTGACTTTTCATGCACATTTTAATAATGATATTTCAGCAGGTTGAGAGAGTCTCTCTCTCCCCACCTTCTTCAAATTATGCTGCGGACACAGGGGGCGGGGAGAAACTGTATTGTAAACTTAATGACAAATTCCTCTCCTCCTGAACAAATTGGTAGAATGCCCTTGTGCATGTCTGTCTGTGTACACACATACATATAGGAGGGGGCATTTAAGGTGCTCCCCTCCCAATATTTTACCACTTAACTCATTAAAGGAAGATACTAAAACAGTGTCTAAATCAATAAATGAAAATGTCTATTTTACCATTCACTGGGGGAAACGAAACCCTCCTGTGAAATCTGGGGGACAGTGTGGTGTAGTGGTTAGAGTGTTGGACTAGAAGCTGGGAAAACAGGATTCAAAGCCCCACTCAGTCATTAAACTCACTGGGGGACCCTAGGCCAGTGACTGCCTCTCAGCCCAACCTACCTTACAGCTGTGAGGATTAAATGAGGGGGCTAACATTGAGCTCCTTGCAGTATAAATGAAAGCAACCACTTGGTCATGAAGGTAGGGAAGAATAGTCTCCAATTTTTTGCGGCTTGCTACTTGCTTTACTTACCTTTTGAGGTGGCCAAGGGTTTTTCTTCTTCTTTATATGGCTTTATAATAACTATTTTAAAAAGTAACATCTACATCATAGTGATAAAGTTTCTCCAGTAGCTCTCCACTGTTTTCACTTCTGGAAATGCCTTTAGATAGATATCCTGCTATAGTCCATTGTGTCCTATCCAAGGCATTTGAGGAACTGTTGCTTGTGGAAAGGGACACAAGGTTCTTCCCACAGGAACTTAAGTGGGACCTAGTGAGGCAGGTGTTTGGGAATACTGAACTACAGCTCCCATTAACCCAAGAAAGAACGGGCAATGGCCACCAGGGGTGGAGGGTGACGTTCAGCAGCATTTGAAATATCAAAGGTTCCTCACACCTACAGGATGTGCCAAATCCCTTCTGGAATTTTTGGGAGAATTCTCCCCCTAAAAAGCAGTAAGAAAATATCGCCATGGGGGGGGGGTCAGCCTATCATTAGTGAGCCTGACCTTTGCTTCAGAAAGAGGTAGACCTGGCAGAGAGATGTAACCAATGGCAGTTGGGTGAGAACCCCACTTCAAACCAGAATTCAGATTGATCTGGGCTCAGCTCATAATGCGGCACAGAATCCCCAAATTTCAAAATGCCCACCATAAATAGTGACAAACTTCAGCCAGTCAGATCCAGCTGCCCCCTGCATTAGATGTAAAGTGCAAAGAAGGCTTAGACATCATAACTTTAAAAGAAGCATAACCTCCTTTCTCCCATCTCATGCTCACACAAATTCACAAGGAATTCAGACCAGGAAATGGTGCACACATGGTGCACACATAGATCTCCCCAATGTCTTACCTGTTCTCTTCACTGTCAGTCTGCAAGGGGAAATTGAAGAAAGGGAAAAATCCAAGGGAGCGTGAAACTACTAGACTGCTCGAATCCTGCGCTGCTTTCATCTTATCTGAAATAAAAAGCATTAAGAGGCCATTTCTTCTCTGGCTAGTCTTAATTGTTTTTCAATAGCCTAGGGTCAATCAAAGTCATTTTGATAGTGGCAAATAAGTGCATGTAGAAGCATCTCATTACCAGTTTCAGGTTCATGGTAGCCCCTAAGCCAGGCTTACTCAACCTCAGCCCTCCAGATGTTTTTGGCCTACAACCCGCATGATCCCTAGCTAGCAGGACCAGTGGTCAGGGATGATGGGAATTGTAATCTCAAAACATCTGGAGGGCCGAGGTTGAGGAAGCCTGCCGTATGCCAAGTGAAATGGTAATGTTCAACCAATTAGATCATCCCAAGTTGATGTCAACATCAACATGGTTGGGCACTTGCTAAGACCCATGTTCCAGGAAGTGGGCGTACTGGCAAGAGCTCCCTGTACCTTCTCACAATTCCCCCCACCTGCTTGTTCACCTTGTCCTTTCTGGACCAGAGCTGGTGAGCATGCCATTTATGGTACTATGAAGACAAGGAACAGTAGCTACCAATGTCCAGCGGCAAAGGAAGCAGCTCGGGGGCCTGGGGCGGTGCGCCCAGGGGCGGGACGAGCTACCCATAGGGGCAGGGTGAGGGTGGGGTGAGCTGACCACAGGGGCAGGGTGCATCGGGGGCCCTCCAGACTCTGCCTGCCTCCTCCCACTCAGCCGCCCTACAGCTGGGGGGAGGCAGCAGATGGACCGTTTGGGCAGCGCAGAGCCTGCGCGCACCCCAGCCACCACGTCTCTCCCAGGAGGGACATGTGGCTCGGGCGCACTGCAGGCCCTGTGGCGAGTGCCGCCCGGCATTTTGGCACCCCCTCAGTGGTGAGACCCGGGGCAGCCCACCCCCACCCACCCTGGTTCCTCCGCCCCTTTCAATGTCTGGTGCCTTGATGGTTCTCTGTCTGGTAAGCAGGGGCACCAGCTATAGAGGGCAGAAGGGGCTTCAGCCCCCTCAATATTTCTAGGCAGGGGGCTGAACCCCCCCCCCCAGTATTGAGGGGGCTGCCATCTTCTGCCGCCTCCAACAAGCACTGGGCGGGGGCAGGAGGCATGGAGGGTGGTTTTCATCCTCCCTGCTCCCCGCCATGATCTCCAAGCATCTTCTGGGAAGACCCCCCCCCCCATGTTGGCTCCCAATTGGTAAGCCTGCTGGCAGGCAAGGAGGTGATAGCAGTGCTGAGCTTTAGCAGGAGCAGCTAGTGATTCTGGCCTTTAGAAAGAGGTAGACACACTTTGGGAGGGGGCTTCATGGAGATATTCACACTGTTATGACACACCAGATAACAGTGTTGGGTAAAACTTCAGTGATTATAAAGCAGGTAAGAGGGGTTGGCATGGTAGTAGGGCAAGGATCTATTACAGTGGTGCCCCGCAAGACGAATGCCTCGCAAGACGGAAAACTCGCTAGGCGAAAGAGTTTTCCGTTTTGCAGGTGCTTCGCAAAATGAATCTCCTATGGGCTTGCTTCGCAAGACGACCATGTCTTGCGAGTTCCTGCTGGTTTTTTTTCCCTCCCCCCCTTTTTCTAAGCAGCTAAGCGGCTTATCGGCTGATCCGATCAGCAGATAAGCCGCTAAAACCCTCTAAAAGCCGCTAATAGCACTAATCCGCTGATCCTTCAATGGGCTTGCTTCGCAAGACGAAAAAAACCACTAGACGAAGAGAATCACAGAACGGATTCTTTTCGTCTTGCGAGGCACCACTGTATTATTATTATTATTATTATTTTATTTATTAATCTTCATTCATTTCAACTAAAAAAAGAGAAGTTTATATATACAATATTCAATACCAAAGCTGGAACAAAGAAAAAAGAAGGAAGAAGAAGAAGAGAAAGAAAAACAAGTACATAATTTTATACAATTCTTCTGTACAAATATAACAAATTGTCCTTTATGTTCATACAAATAAAATTTCATAAAAAGAACGGAAAAAGGGGGGAAAGAAAAAAGATTTCTATAAATAAACTTTTAAAAGACTTCCAAAAAATTTAATTTACTGTGTCTATTCTTTCCTTTATAACGCACAGCCTCATATTACATTCAGTTATCTTCATATAGCCTAACATAATATTATTTACAGTTTTTGTTTTGCAAGAATCAGTCTAGTTCTGCTAAGAGAATTTCATTCTTATAATGATTTTTTAAGTATTCTTTAAATATAAAAGTTATCAGGAAGAGTAAGAAACGACATGAAACAGAGAGTCAATAAGGAATGGAGAATATTTAAAGGATCAATTATTGATTCCCATCAGCACTTGCTGTTGGAATGGCATCCTGTTCAGTGGTTGGGATTGCACAGTCCAGTCCTGCCTTCACTGGAAGTTGACTAGTGTTAGACCCTGGCTACCATACAGGACAGGCCAGCATCCAGGATCCCACTAGACAATCAGGAGAGACATTCTGGCCTGGCAGGACTCCACCTCAGCTAGGAGCATACTTTGAACCTATCTTTCCAGGCCCCTTATCCCCCCCCCCCTTTACTATTATGATCCTACCCAATACCATAACCACACAGAGTTATTACAGAATAATGAGAACGCTTAACATGATGAAGCACTCATTAAGAGCCAACTGACGTTGAGAGAAAAATCCCTTTCTGCTCCTGTTAATCACTGACCCAAGGAGCTCAGTGAGGCCACTAACATCACAGGTGGGCAGGTGCGATAGCTCACCGGGCAAAAAGTGCCCTATCTACTTGTGGGTGAAGCTTTTAAGCACTTGGCCTTTCCCACGCCATGTGAGCTCCCATGGGATAATACAACTTCTTGTAGACTCTTGCAAGGGCACTGTGGGAAACTTATGCCCCAACTGTCCCAAAGCCACTGAGTCATTGGCCAAAAATGCTCCATTTGCTTGGTGTGTGGAAGAGAACTTACTAGACCTTCAGCGGAAATTGAATGCTGTGGAATTACACGAAACCACACTGGGCTGAGCAGTAGCTTTTTTATTTTATGTAGCCATGGAACTGACACCAAACGTGAACACTATAGAGAAATCACATTCGTCTGAAGATAGGCAAATGTTTACGTTGGGTTTTCTACATTTCCATGTCAGTTTGCTAGACCTCAAGAGACTTCATCAGCATTTTAGTGCAGATTTCTCCTTAAAAACATGCACATTTATTTTGTAAGTTGTTTATCCAACCCTAAATATTATTACAATCAATTTCCTCTAATGTAATGTGTGCTATTTTCACTAATATATGAATTTTTAAATGCACACTTTCTTCTAATATATACATTTGCATAGACATTATGTGGTTGGGGAAATACAGCACAAAATTCAGAGAAAGTGAGAATTTCAAAGGATAGCTGTCTTTCGTTTCACAGATTGGTTTGGGGAAGTGTGAATTCAGTAGGTTCATGTTAAAAGTGAACTGAACTGAATTCCCCCTCCCACCCCTATCTCTCATGAATGTAATGTGTGAACAAGCCCACAGGTGTGCACTTCTGAGATCTCACTGAGGATGTGTGTTCCTGCGAAATCTACCAAGGCAACAAAACAGTCGGGTTAGCAATGGGGCTTGCCTGCCATCTGCTGTTCAAATAAAAGATAGAATGTTTAAGAATAAATCCTTGAACAGACCATGGCCAGTTCAAACACTCTGTGGGAGTAACAGTTCTCAAAGCAGTAAAGCTGGCATTAACTACAGCTTCACATACTCTGGGAGATAAATGTTCCTGTTTGACGAGCCTCTGTGCTCATCTTCATTAACCTAGTAGCCTCCGGATGTTTTGGACTACAACTTCCATCAGCCCCAGCCAGCAAGGATGGGCTTGATGGGAGCTGTGGTTGAAACACAGCTTCAAAAAAGCTGCGTAGAGCACCAGGTTGCTGAGGGCTGTCCTGTGCTGTTTTAGCAACTTAGCACAAGCATGGCTCCCAGTAACAAAGACCCAAGTGGCTACAATTGTGCTCAGCAGTAGCTGGTAAAGCAGCCCAAACAATGAAGCAGCCATCTCCCTTTGCAGTAACCATCAGGAGGAATTCCCATCACTAAACACCAGAAGGTAGTGATTATGGAAGCAGAGGGTGCTTCAGTCAGGGCCATGCAAGCATGTGGTCCTAAAATTGGCTAGCCAATTGGCTCGCTGACAGCAGCCTGGTAAAGGATGGCTAGCCAATTGGCAATCTCATGCCCCTACAACTACTTTCTGATGCCCCTGCACACACTGGACTACAGTGGCAGCTCATGCTTGCCACTAAACAAAAACCCTACTTCAGCGAGGGCACCAAATAGATCTTAGACTTGGAGCCAGGTTCACCTCCCTAGGAAAAGCATTCAAAAAATGGAGAGCCGCTGCTGAAAAGGCCTTTTCTTGTGCTGTCTCCCTCTGTACCTTCCCCCAAATGGAGTCCTCTGAGAAGGGCTTCTGAAGATGGCAAGAGGGTCCAGGCAGCTTCACAGGGGAAAGGGTAGTGGGGTCCTGAGCTATATAAGACTTGACAGGTTAAAATCAGCCCTTTGAATTTGGTATGGAAACCAAGCACAAGCTAGTGTAGATGGACCAGTGTTGTAAGCTTGGTCCTCCTTGTCATAGTTATAAGTCTGGCCACCAAATTAAGCTCCAGCTTCTGAACTATCTTCAAAGTCAGCCCCACAGAGAATGCATTGCAGTAGTCTAGTACTGCTATAAACTGCCTTTTCCCATGCATGTGGTGTTACTAAGCCACACAGCTACGCGCACAAGAGTCTCCTTTCCCCCGTATCTTTGGAGATATACATTTTATATCAAAATAAAATTGATAGATGACGGATTTGAAGGCTAGCTATGCAATCCACCTCTGACTTATACATGGTTAGTCCAGTTTGAAATGTAGGGAGAATTTACCAGAAAGGGAGATTGAGGATTTTCTCGGGACTTTCATTTTGCAACGACACTTTACAATTAGCTCTGGATTCAGAATGTCACTGTGGCATTGTCTACAGTAATACCGCGCCCTAGACAACAAAGGAAAAGAAAAATCATGAATGTAATAGTCAGAACAGTTATTTGTATGTATGCATTTCCTTGTTTATTTGTGCATTGCATTTATATCCTACCCTTTTCTCCAAGGAGCTCAAAGTGGTGTACATGGTCCACCCACCCCACCCCACCCCACCCCACATTTAGTCTCCAAAGCAACCCTGTGGTTAGGCTTACAGGCAGTGACTGGTCCAAGGTCACCCAGTGAGCTCCCAGCCAAGTGGAGATTTCAACTGGTAATTTGAACCACTCTAACCCCACACCTGGGACGCGGGTGGCGCTGTGGGTTAAACCACAAAGCCTAGGACTTGCCAAAGGTTGGCAGTTCGAATCCCTGTGACGGGGTGAGCTCCCATTGTTCGGTCCCTGCTCCTGCCAACCTAGCAGTTCAAAAGCACGTCAAAGTGCAAGTACATAAATAGGTACCACTCCCGCGGGAAGGTAAACGGCATTTCCGTGTGCTGCTCTGGTTTGCCAGAAGCGGCTTAGTCATGCCGGCCACATGACCCGGCCAATAAAGCAAGATGAGTGCCGCAACCCCAGAGTCGGCCATGACTGGAACTAATGGTTAGGGGTCCCTTTACCTTTAACACTGGCTGTCTTTTCTTTTGTTGTTTTGTTTTTGCCTGCTTTTCAACATAGGTTCACAATGCATGATAACATTTTTTAAAAGCAACCATAAAACTCATTGAAAATAGAAAAAGTAAGAATTCTTGAATGCTTCCAGAATATGTGTACCTCAACCTATTTTAATTTTCTTTTTTTTATAATATTTTTATTACTTTTTTTCCAGGTACAGATGTAAAGTCAGATATAAAACAAAATAACAGAAAAAGAAAAAAGAAGAAAAGAAGAATAAAGAAATCCATCTTTCCAATACATTTTTTCATAACCAATCGGACTTCCTCACATCTCCCTCACCCTGCTTTCTTTACAATAAAAATATCAGCAAATTAATTCCTTGTTTCATGTGTTATTAGTACTTTCAAATGGTTATCTTTTGAGTTCAAAATACTTATTATCAATTTGCTTTTGCCCTGAAATAAATACAATGTTATTTAAAACTTTAGTCCTTTCATAGTTATATCTTAGTTTCCAATATCCCAAATCTTATTGCTGGAGCTAGATTTTCCAAATCGTGCAAATTCTTAACATTCATATAACTTATAATGTTTTTGTAAATAATCCTTAAATTTTTTCCAGTCCTCCTCCATTGTCTCTTCTCCCAAGTCTCGGATTCTGCCAGTCATTTCGGCCAGTTCCATATAGTCCATCAATTGCGTATGCCATTCTTCCAGTGTGGGCAAATCTTGTGTCTTCCAGTACTTTGCGATAAGTATTCTTGCTGCTGTTGCTGCATATATAAAAAACGTTCTATCCTTCTTTAACACTTTCTGGTCGACAATGCCCAGGAGGAAGGCCTCTGGTTTCTTGGGAAAGGTATACTTAAATACCTTTTTTAACTCATTGTAGATCATTTTCCAGAAGGCCTTCACTTTTGGACAGGTCCACCAGAGGTGAAAGAATGTCCCTTCAGCCTCCTTACATTTCCAACATTTATTATCAGACAGATGATATATCTTAGCAAGCTTGACTGGGGTCATGTACCACCTGTATATCATTTTCATAATATTTTCTTTCAAGGCATTACATGCCGTGAATTTCATACCAGTGGTCCATAACCTTTCCCAGTCTTCAAACATAATGTTGTACCCAATGTCTTGAGCCCATTTTATCATGGCTGATTTGACTGTCTCATCCTGAGTGTTCCATTTAAGCAGCAAGTTATACATTCTCGAAAGTACCTTAGTCTTTGGTTCTAACAGTTCTGTCTCTAGTTTCGATTTTTCCACCTGGAATCCTGTTTTTTTATCCGACTTAAAGACCTCTTGAATTTGAGCATAATGAAACCAATCTTGCACCTTATTCTTTAGTTTTTCATAGCTCTGTAACCTCCAATTGTCTCCAATTTTTTCTATTATTTCCCCATATTTCAGCCAGCCGGCCTCCATATTGGGTTTTTTTCGGGCCTTGGCCTCCACTGGTGATAACCACCTCGGGGTCTTACCTTCTAATAAGTCTTTGTATTTTGTCCAGACCATAAATATTGCTTTTCTGACAATATGGTTTTTGAACATTTTATGAGTCTTTACCTTGTCGTACCACAAATATGCATGCCCATCCTAAAGAGTTATTAAACCCTTCCAGATCTAGGACATCAGTGTTCTCTAAAAGTAACCAATCTTTCATCCAGCAGAAGGCTGCAGCTTCATAGTATAACCTTAAGTCTGGCAGGGCAAACCCCCCTCTTTCTTTTGCATCAGTTAGTATTTTAAATTTTATTCGGGGCTTTTTGCCCTGCCAAACAAACTTTGAGATATCCTTCTGCCATTTACCAAAACATTCCACTCTGTCCACAATCTGTAGGGTTTGAAACAAAAACAACATCTTTGGCAATACATTCATTTTTACAGCTGCAATTCTACCCAACAAGGAAAGTTTCAGTCTTGACCAAGCTTCTAAATCCTTTTTAACTTCTAACCAACATTTTTCATAATTATCCTTAAATAAATTCAAGTTTTTGGAGGACAAATTGACCCCCAGGTATTTCACTTTTTTAACCACATTTAATTCTGTTTCCTTCTGAAACTCATCTGTTTCTAAAGGTGTCAAGTTTTTTCCCAGAACTTTGGTTTTTTGCTTGTTCAACTTAAATCCCGCCACCCGACCAAACTCATGAATCAGTTCTAAAACTCTTTTTGTACTAGATTCTGGCTCCTGTAGTGTTAAAACCAAATCATCTGCAAAAGCTTTCAATTTATATTGTTTCACTCCGACCTGTATTCCTTGTACCAACCGGTCCTCCCTAATCATACTCAAAAGCACCTCCAGGACTGAAATGAATAAAAGAGGGGATAAAGGGCACCCCTGTCGTGTTCCTTTTTCGATTTTAAACTCTTCTGTCACCACATTGTTCACTATCAATTTAGCTTTTTGTTCTGAATAGATTGCTTCTATACCATTTTCAAACCCCCGTCCCACTCCCATCCCTTCCAAATTTTTCTTCATAAACTTCCAAGAGATGTTGTCAAAGGCCTTCTCCGCATCAATGAAAATTAACACTGCTTTAGTATTGTTAGTTTGCAAAAGTTCCAAAATGTCAATAATGTTCCTAGTGTTGTCAAACAAATGTCTGCCTGGGAGAAAGCCTGCCTGGTCCTTGTGAATTACTTCATTTAACACTTTTTTAAGCCTACTTGCCAAAATATCTGCAAAAATTTTGTAATCCACATTTAGGAGTGAGATGGGACGGTAGTTCTTTAGTTGAGTCTTTTCAGTTTCCGGTTAAGGAATCAATGTGATGAAAGCTTCTTTCCACGTTTCCGGTGCCTTCCTCCCCTCCATGATCAGGTTACAAACCTCCATTAATGGTTGTATCAAGTAGTCTTTTAAAGTCTTATAGTACTTGGAGGTAAGTCCATCTGGGCCTGGAGATTTGCCGAGTTGCATATTCTGGATGGCACTCTCAATTTCCTGTTGTGTTATTCTGTAATTCAAGATTGTTCTCTTTTCTTGAGATAGTTTTGGTAATCCGTTAACTTTTAAAAATTGGTCTATCTCAGTCACTTCCTGAGGCCCTTGCGTATAAAGTTTTTTGAAATATTTCTGGAAGCACTTTCTAATTTCTTCTGGTTTCTGTATATTTCTCCCTTCAACCTCCAGATTGGTAACAAAATTCAATTTTTGTCTCTTTTTCAACTGCCATGCTAGCAGTTTTCCACATTTGTTCGGCGATTCAAATGATCTTTGTTTCATTTGTTTAATTTTCCATTCCACTTCTTGATTTATTAATTTCGCATATTGTGCTTGATGGAACTTAATTTCTCTCAGAATCTCTTTTGATTTTGGTTTTAGTCTCAATTTTTTCTCTCCATCTCTTATCTTCTCTAGTATCTTATCCTTTTTTCCATTCCAGAGTTTTTTCTTGATCGTATTCTGTTGTATCAGAAACCCTCTCATTACTGCTTTACTTGCGTCCCAGATTGTTCTCTTTTCCACCGAAGTGTTCAAATTTATTTCAAAATAGTCTTTTAAGGTTTTTTGGGCCTTCTTCACAATCTCCTGATCTCTTAGTAGAGTGTCATTCATTCTCCATCTGAAGGAGTAAGTCTCAATTCCACTTTCAGAGCGTTATGGTCGGAGCAGGTTTTTGGGCAGATTTCCACTTTTTTAGTCTTAGGTGCCAGCCCTCTAGATGTCCATATTTGGTCGATTCTTGTCCATGACAAGTGAGCCTCAGAAAAGAATTTTCCTTCTTTACCTAAGGGGTTCTTTGTCCTCCAAATGTCAATCAGATCCATACTGTCAGTCAGTTCAAAAAAAGTTTTAGGTAGTCTGCCATCTTTAGTTAAATTTTGGTTTTGTGACTTGTCCATGTAAGTAGAGACCACCCCATTCATATCTCCCATCATAATGATGTTGGTATAGTCCAGATAGTCCAGCATTATCTCATGCAGCTTCTTATAGAATTCCGACTTCCCTTCATTTGGTGCATAGATTCCTACTATCAAAAACTTTTCTCCTTGTGTTTGTATCTCAATTGCCAAAATTCTTCCTTGCTCATCTTTAAACAGAAATTTCGGTGACAGGTTCTCCTTTGCATAAATCACAACGCCTCTTTTCTTTTTTTCTTTTTTTTATATAAATTTTATTTCCAATATACACTCTTTTAAAATCACAGACTTGCCAAAAGAAAAAAGAAAAAAAAGACACAAACACAGAAAAATAAACAAAAATAGACAATAAAACATCAAGACGTAAATACGTTTCTCCAAAAGTACTAATTATCATAACATCATTCTGACTTCCCTCCACCACGATTTAAGCTATATCACATTGATAACCTTCTTGCAATTCTTTCTTTCTATCTTTATCTTTACTTCGCAGATTCTATAGTTCACCTACTGTTATTTTAATGTTACCTAAGTTTTTTTCCATATATGATATAAATTTATTCCAATCATTAATAAAGTTTTTATTGCTCTGATGCCTAATCTTCTGTGTCATTTTTGCTAGCTCAGAGTACTCAAATAGCTTGTTTTGCCATTCACTAATAGTTGGGATTTTAGATGATTTCCAGTTCTGTGCCAACAATAATCTGCCTGCTGCCGTTGCATACTGGAACATGGTTTGGTCTTCTTTCCTAATCTCCTCACCAACCATTCCCAGAAGAAATGCTTCTGGTTTTTTAGGAAATGTGTATTTCAGTATCTTTTTCAATTCATCATAAATAGAGCCCCAGAACCTCTTCACTTCTTCACATGACCACCACATATGATGGAAATCGCCCTCTTTTTTTTTTTACATTTCCAACATCTCTTGTCTCCAATCTTGTACATTTTTCCAAGCTTAACAGGAGTAATATGCCAACGATACATCATTTTTTCCATATTTTCTTGGAGGCTAACGCATGCTGTAAATTTCATATCTTTAGTCCAAAGATTTTCTCATTCATCCCTATTTTTTTGTGTTCATTCCATAGGGCATTAATTTGGTGAACCTGTAGCCACCCTATTGACTTATCCTTTAGTTCTTCATATGATTTAATTCTCCACCCTTTATCCGATTTGGTTAGGAGACCTTCGTAAGTCCATCTTTGGGTTCTCGTGTTTAAATTTTTAAGAGATGAGATATTAACTGGTGATAACCACCAAGGTATGCCCTTTTCCAACAGTCTTTTAGTTCTATTCCATACCTCTAACAACGCTCTTCTAACAATATGGTGGGAGAATCCCTTATGCACCCTTTCTTTATCTTGCCATAAATAGGCGTGCCAGCCAAATCTAACATCAAATCCTTCCAGGTCTAACACATCTCAATTTTCCAAAACTATCCAGTCCTTAACCCAACATAGGCATGCAGCCTCATAATATAATTGCAAATTCGGGACAGCAAACCCCCCTCTTTCTCTCCTGTCTGTGAGCAGTTTAAACTTAATTCTTGCTCTCTTCCCCTGCCAGATAAACCTGGACAGGGTCCTCTGCCATTCCTTAAACATTGTTGTTCCTCTAATTACTGGAATATTCTGAAATAAAAATAGTATTTTTGGAAGGATGTTCATTTTTATGGCCGCCATTCGTCCCTCCCAGGAGAGTTTTAATCTACTCCAGATGTCTAAATCTTTTTTAATCTCGCTCCAGGTTCTATTGTAATTATTTTCCACTAAGTTTATATTTTTTGTAGTTACCCAAATGCCCAAGTACTTCACCTTTTTCACTACCTTAATCCCTGTTTGTTGTTCTAATTGATTTCTTAAGTCTTCAGCCAAATTCTTTGTCAGTATTTTTGTCTTAGATTTATTTAACTTAAACCCAGATAACTTCCCAAACTCCTCAAGCAGTTCTAGGACTTTTTCCACGCTTTTTAATGGTTCTTCTAATGATATTACTAAATCATCGGCGTATGCCTTTAATTTATATTCTTTCACTCCAAGTTTAATTCCTTTTATTTCCGGTGTTTCCCTTATTTTATTCGCAATTATCTCCAGTACCATAATAAACAGGAGGGGGGACAGAGGGCACCCCTGTCTTGTACCTTTTGATATCATAAATGAATCTGTTAAGTTATTATTAATAATTAATTTCGCTCTTTGGCTCGAATAAATTGCTTTGATACCCTCCAAGAAGGGCCCCTCTATCCCTACCCTTTCCATACACTTTACAAGGAAACACCAGGATACATTGTCGAAAGCTTTTTCGGCGTCGACAAATACCAGAGCTGCGGGGATTTCATTTTTAAACTCTAAATATTCAATGATGTTTATTATATTTCTTATATTGTCCTTCAGCTGTCTGCCTGGCAGGAATCCGGCTTGGTCTTTATGAATTGATTTTATCAAATATTTTTTCAGTCTTTTTGCCATAATCTCAGCAAAAATTTTATAGTCGTTATTGAGTAGTGATATCGGCCTATAGTTTTTTACGTCAAGTTTATCCGCCTCCGGTTTTGGTATTAGGGTAATATGGGCCTCTCTCCACGAGTCCGGAATCCTCCCTCCCTGTAAGATGTTATTAAATACGTCACATAAGACAGGTGTTACGTATTCCTCCAGGACTTTATAATATTTTTGTGACAGACCGTCTGGACCTGGGGCTTTTCCTTGTTTCATTTTTTTGATAGCCTCCTTAACCTCATCCGTCATTACTAGTTTATTTAGATGGGATTTTTCATCTTCTGTCAGCCGCTCACCACCATTTTTCTCCAGATATCTTTCTACTTCTATTGTATCTTCCTCCTCCTTTCTTTTGTACAAGGTTTCGTAAAACTGAAGAAACTTTTCCTTTATTTCATTTGGGTCTTCTATTATATGTTCTTCTATTTTAATCTTATTAATCACCATTTGTTTTTTCCTTTTCCTTAGTTGCCATGCTAACAATCTCCCCGTCTTGTTTGCAGATTCAAAGTATTTTTGTTTCATTGATTTTATCCTCCATTCTACCTCTTGCCCTAATAATGTTGAGTATTGAGTTTGCAGCACTTTAAATATTTGTTTCATCTTTTCATCCTCTGGGTTTATTATTAATTTTTCCTCACAATCTTTCAGTTGTTTCACTATTTCTTCCTTTTTTGATTCTCTCAACTTCCTTCTATAACTATTCTGCTGAATCAAAAATCCCCTAAGGACCGCTTTACTTGCTTCCCAGACTATATCAATTTTGGTTCCTTTGTTTAAATTCCATTCAAAATACTCTTTCAGGGTGTTTTTTGCTTTCTCAATAATCTCTTCGTTTTCTAATAGATATTCGTTCATTCTCCACCTTTACTGTCCCAATGATCTACATTTTATTTCCAAAATTATTGGGTTATGATCGGAGAGTGTTCTAGGTTCTATCTCACACTTCCTTGTTCTTAATGATAACTCTCTTGAGATCCAAATCTGATTGATTCTGCCCCAACTTTGATGTGTGTCTGAAAAGTGTGTAAATTGTTTTGTTATTGGGTTTTTATACCTCCAGATATCAATCAAATCTAAATTTTCCTGTAAATCTTTAAAAGATTTTGGAAGTTTCCCTTGGTTCGTCTTTCTCTTTTTTTCACTTCTATCCATTTCGGGGTCAGGGACTCCATTTAGGTCCCCTAAAAGAATTAATTTATGGCTCTCTAATTCTAATAGCATTTGTTCCAATTTTTTAAAGAATTCTACTTTTTTTGTATTGGGGGCATAAACCGTTATTACATTAAATTTTTCTCCTTGATGATTAATTTGAACTCCCAGAATTCTTCCCTCTTCATCCTTACATATTAGTGTCGGTTCCCATTTCTCTTTAACATAGACCACCAGCCCTCTTTTTTTGCTGACATCTGAGTTAATAAATTCCACCCCCAACTTTTTATTAATCAGTACATGTTTGTGTTTTTTGGCTATATGAGTCTCTTGGTAGCATATCACATCATAATTTTTGTTCCTCAAAACTTTCATTATTTTATTCCTTTTGGATTTTTCATTTACACCATTTACATTCCAGGACAAAAACTTCAAAGACATTACTAAAACTAAATTCTAGTCGCTCCTTGTTCTCTTCCTAACCTTCTTCCTCCGCTTCTTTGCCGCTCTCTAATCCCTCTTCATTCCCCTCCCCCTCGCCCTCCCCCCTCCCCTCCCCCAACCTCCCCTCCCCCCTCCCCCTCCCACCCCCACCTCCCTCTCTGTCTCTGGTATTGTCTTCAGCCTTGCCAAGTTCTTTCTCATATCTCCTCATAAATTTTTCCACTTCCTGTTGGTCTGTCAGCTTGAATTTCTTATCCTTGAAGAAAAAAGCAATTCCTTCAGGAAATTCCCATCTATATCGTATCCTGTTTCTTTTCAGGACCGCCACTATTTGTCTATATCCTTCCCTTTTGCGTAGAATTCTAACTGGGATTTCCTTCAGAACAATTATTGGCCTGCCACCAGTTATTAATTTTTTATGATAACTCGTTTTTAATATTAAGTTCTTCATCTCAATTGAGTTAAATATTACTAAACAGTCTCCAAGAGGTCTTTTTGTCCTATTTTGGGATATTCTCATTTTTATTCTGAAGGAATTTTCAATTGTGTATGCGACATCTTCTTCTTTCAGATCTAACCATTTTGCTAACTCTTTAATTATCTTTTCCTTTATATTCTCATTTGTCTCTTCCTCTATCCCTCTAAATTTTAAGTGTAGTTGTTTCTGTCGCATTTCTGTCATAGCAATATTATCCCAGATTTGTTCCTGCGTTTTATTCACCTCTCTCATCTCTTCCTTTATTTTTTCAGTCTCTTTTTTCTGTTCTCTCATATCTTTTTGCAGTTTTTTATTGGTTTCCTCAAATGCTTTTGATTTGACAGATAGTTCCTGAATTTTTATGGAAAGTTCTCCTACCGCTCCTTCTATCCTCCTATCTATCATCTCCTGCATTTCTTCTAGTTTACTTTCTAGATGGCTTTCATTTTGTTTAAACTCCTCTTTGATTTTAAGCCATAAAATATCAAGATCTTTAATTTCCTCTTGTCTAGATGTCTTCCTATCCGTTGGAGTTCCTCCCCCCTTTCTCCCATTTTCCCCCGACATTTTAAATCTTATTTCCACTATATGTGTTGTCACTTGGTCTCTCCCCCTTCGGGGCTCACAATCTCCTTCTCTTCAGATAATCAGACTAAGCCTTCTTAAACATATATGAGGGTTTTTAACACTAGGGGGGGCAATTAAACATTGGGATAGGAACAGCAAGTTATCGTATCTTCCACTTAGTCTTAACGATTTTTAATCAGATGGTCCAGTTCTCTCTTTTTAAAATAGGTAGCTAAGAGGCTTAAAATGCCTTCTCAAGTTTGTTTATGCTTTTTATCTCCTTCTGATCAGTCCGATTTGCTTTCTCTGAGCTTCAGCCACTTGCTGGCCTAATCCGTGTAAAGGAAAATGTTGTAGGTCTTAGTGATAGCTCTCGAACAGGAGAACTTTGTCCATTATTAGGATAGTCCACTTAAACCAATAATAAACAAATGAAACTATTAGGCTTACTATAATAAGTGAAAGCTCACCGGAATCTATTAAGTTGAGAGTCAGTACACCTATTAGGTTGTGAGACCGTTTTAAATTAGCAGTTTAGCCAGTGTTATCATGCTAAGAGTCTGTTTTCCTTCCAGTCTAAGAGGCAGAACCACTTTTAGGCTTTATAATCCAGTTCTGTTTCCTCAGCAAATAAAGAAAAATCCACCAATCTGTCCGTTGCCTTAATTAAATGTAGGAGGAGGAGTATAGAAGTGAGGAGCGAGGGGGGGCAGAGTAGAGGAGGAGAAAGGTCCAGCAGGGGGGGGCGAGGACGCCAGGGAGCAGCAAACAATAAATCCAACTAAGGAGGAAATGGGCGGGGGAAGCGGAGCCCACATAGGCAAGTCTCCTTAGCGTTTAGCACTCTTCGCTTTGTTTTAATTCCTCCACGATTTCTCCCTCGGAGCTCCTATTAAAGTGTCCTTATTTGTCCCTTTATCTCTATGCCGCTGGTCCCCTTCTCCCAACTTTAAGTCCCAAATTTCTTTGCGGCTTTGTCCTCCGTAAAATGAAACAATGTACTTTCAAAACGTTAAAAAGGAAAAACCCATCCAACAAGCTTCTCATCCAACTGGCACCCTCTTTTGTAACTTTATATCTTCTTTTTGGGCCAACTTTATGGCCAATAGTTATTTCAAGTTGTCAAGAATTGCCACAGCATTCAATACTCACTCAGTCCGGCCGTTTGTAGATATTACCCTTTTAAACTGTCTGCGATATAATTGCCTGCGCCATTTTCCGCTCACCGTCGGGTGTATTCCTTTTATAAATCCTTAACCATCCCGGATTCTCTCAGTTTAATTTCCAATTACTCTAAATATCTCAGCACACACTGGAGAATCCTTTCTTATCTGACGAAGGTTTGTTGCACTTCTTGGCAGAAGCTGGAGGCATTGCAGCACGGAGTCGGTACTCTCCCGTTCTTGCGCTCGCGGCTCCACCCTGGGCGTCTTTCCGCTGTAGCGAAAAAACTCCAAGCTGTGCAAAAGCCGCTCCCACGCTGCCGGGAAGCCTATCCCCCAGGGTTCCCCCCTGGGATTTTTGGGGGGCGCAGTGCCCTTGCGACTCCCCCAAGCCTCCGAACTGCTCAGAAAGCCCCTTACGAGGCTTTCCGCGCTTCCTCGCCGTCCGCGATTCAAACCGGGAGTCGGAACTCACAACGCCTCTTTTCTTGACTTTGTCTGATGAAATAAATTCTTGGCCTAGTCTTTTGTTGATTAACACTTTCCTATGGAGCCTAGTCACATGCATTTCCTGCAAGCAAATAATGTCCAATTGTTCTTTTTTCAATATGTGAAAGATCCTTCTTCTTTTTTCCGGGGAATTTCCACCATGCATATTCCAACTAAAAAGCTGCAGAGACATCCTGGATCAATCTATAAGTCCTATAGAGATGTGACTTCCTTTTCGTCCAGACCCGGAGGTGGGACAGGTGTTAATTCAGACAAAGGTGATGGCCAGGCTCCTGCTACTCCTTTCCGAAGGTCCTCTCCATGGTCGTTCAGAAATTTTAGTTGGTCTTCTGCTGTTCTGATTTTAACATTTTTTCCTTTGAAATTAAAAGACAATCCTTGGGGAAACTCCCACCTATAGGGAATTGTGTTGTTTCTCAGTAGTCCTGCTAAATCTTTATATGTAGTTCTTAAGTCCAAAAGTTGTTTCAGAATGTCTCTGTAGATTTCTGCTTTTTTACCTTGAATCACCAATGCTTTTTTGAAATGTAGGCCTAAAATTTTTTCACTTTCTTGCCTAGATCTCAAAATGATCAGGCAATCTCTAGCTCTGTCCTTCCTCACCACTCTTCCCAGTCTAAAAGCGGTGACAATTTTAAAGTCCTTATCTTCTTCTATGCCCCAGAACTTTGATAATTCTGATGTCAAAAAACCAATCAAGTCTTCTTGTTCAAGTTCTGGTACTGCTCGTAATCTAAGATTATTTTCCCGATTTTTCAATTCCACCATAGACAGATAGGCCTGCTGTTCACTGATTTGCCTGCACAATGGCCTTACTTCCCTTCTTACTTCCTCGGCCTTCTTATTAGCTTCTTCTGCTTTTTGATTTGCTTCTACAGCCAATTTCCGATTTTCTGTAGTTGTTTGAAGATTCCCAATTACTTGTGTATTTTGGGAGACTTGTTCAGTCAGCTTGTTGATGGTAGTTGTAACTTGATCAAACTTTGTGTTTAAAGCTGCCAGCTGATCCAAAATTTGTTTAGAAACTGGATCAATCCCTCCTGAAGCCATATCTTTTGGAGCTGGCTCTTGGGCTGGCTGAACAACTTCTCCTTCTTGCAATGTTAATACAGTAGGAACAGATGATCTGCGTGGCTGTACAGTCAATGTTGTTTGTAGCAGTTGCTGAGCAGATTGTTCTGCTTTCGTTTTGGCTGCCCTAGTTTTCCTTGTGCCACTCATTCCACAGCTGTCTATGCGTCAAGGTCAAATTGTAAGTCCCATGGGAAAAATAATCCAGAATGTAAACAACCACCCAGAAGATAGTCCAAATAATATGCAGTTCCCAGAGACTTGTTAGTCCTAAATCCACTAGAGGGAGCTCCCCTGTAATTCAGAGGAAAAAGAAACTTTTTCCACCATTAAACAGCAGCCCAAAAAGAAAAAAGATTAAAGAGGTACCTTCAATGCCCCTTTAAACTTGCAGAGCTTTCCCAAAGTAAAACAAAGTTTCAGTAATGGTGCAAGTAGTAGTCTCTTATTTGTATCCAACAGCGCTCAACAATAGCACTTCCACATTTAGTTACAGTTTCCGCAATTTGACAGCTCTTATTGTCCTGGCAGCCCAACGATTTGGTTATTCAACTTTTGTAATCCACTTAATAGAGGAGAGGTTTCAGTTTAAATCAAATCACTCACCAACGACTTAGTCCTTTCCCCTTCCAAATAAACAAATTCAAACTTGCGTGATTATGACAGCTTCCTTTTATAGTCCTTTTCAAAGCGCTCCCCGCTTGCAAAAGTCTTTGCTTTGATCTTAAGCAGAATCGGAAGGCGGACTTCCTGTTTTCACCTCCCGTTTTCAGCCGAATTTAAAGATTTTTGTCTCAAATAAATTCTTATAATCCTTACTCACGAGTGTAGAGTTTTAGAGCCTGATGTTCCAGGAAGAAAGGACAGCGCTCATCAGCAGCAGCCGCGCGGCTTTGCTTCCGCAGAAAGAGCGATGAACCCACAGCACCGCTCCCCCTTCCACGTTCCGGAGCCCCTTACGAGGCTCCTTCACCGTTTCTGGGGTCGCTCCTGGTGCCCGCCGAGTCCCACGGCCACGGGCTCACTCTGCCCGTGGTTTTTCTTGATGGGTCGTCGCTGTGCCGCAGCGCACGACCCTTTTCCGCGGAGCCCCTCTTCAGAGACCGAAGAGGACCGCCATTGCTGTTTCGCGCCGCCTCCGGAAGTCAACCTATTTTAATTTTCTAAATGCTTCCAGAATAAAGTTTCTGTTTTGGTTTTTAATATATTTCATAAGGCTAGTTGTATGTGGAAAACAGGTGATAATGAAAAAAATGTATCTAGTTGTGTGTGGCAAGGGAGGGGAAAGAGATAGTTCTGAACAGTCTGGACAAAAGTGTCAAGGGAATTTGACTTTTGGGAAAGCGACAGTTAGGGAAATTAGGCCAGGGGGTGGAGAGGAGGGAGAAGGAACGGTGGGTCTTGTGAGGATGAAGAGAATGTTATTATAAATTTGTGAAGTGCATCGGATGAGGGGAGATTGGAATCAAAGTCCTGGGGGTGACTATGGTGGACAAAGATGGAAAGCGAGGGGGACAGAATGCTTTGTAAGGTACAGAGAGATCTGGTAGAAAGGACTGCAATGTTGATTCATTTTATGGGAAAAGATACAGGCCTGTAAGAATGTTATATGGTGGAGAAAATTACTTCATTTCACCTCTCCCAATTCTGGGAATAGTAGTGAAATGTGTGTTGGGGGGGGGGGAGAGAAATGGCGGTCAGGCATGTCATTCAGGAATGTATATCCTTATATGTCTGGTGTGGGAAATCTTTGACCCTCAATATATTGCTGAATTCCTATTCCCATCATCTCTGGCCATTGACCATGCATGCTGGGCTCATAAGAGTTATAGTTCAGCAACATCTGGAAGACCAAAAGTTTCCCACACCTATTATACGTGTTGTGCATGAGTCAAGGCTGTCTTTGTGTTGGGGGAGGATATGTGCATTTTGTTGCATGCTTTCCCTGACAATATGCCTTTTGTAGCATTTTTTTTTTTAAATAATGCAATCACAAAATTTGTGCAAATTTCAAAGGGCAGAATTGTGTGGGTTTGAATATTGTTTGGAAACTGCAAATTAGGTAGGTTCACATTTAAATGTGAGATTCAAACGCATCTGTATTCACCTGTATATATAAACGATGAGAGTTTCCCTTCTTTGGTTGTGAAACACAGCACAAAATAATACTGTTACAAAAAAACACCTGCCCAATGTTTGACATCCACTCCAATGTTTAACAACTTAGAATACAGTTCAAATATGGATGCAAGTAATTAAAGAAATTACCTTCTGAGTTGCGCTGCAGATTTGGCGATGAAAAAGCCCATTGTGTCGAAATGGAGTTTAATAATGGAAGGTGGATTGATCAGGATGCTATTGTAAAACAGTTTGAGAACAACAAGAAATGTCATTTAAGCCTCCCTTAGTTTACTGTTTAAACATTTGTATTAAATCTGTACAGCTGCTACATGCAGAATCAGAGACTAGGAGGTGATGGGGAAAGATGGTCTTTAGGGCAAACGGAGGGTGCAAATGCAGATTTGTCCAGGATAACTTGGAAGAGCTTCCCCAATTTACTGAATTCAGTGTCTCCAACAAAATAACTCCAATATTCTATCCTGGTGACCTACTTCTTCTATGGAAGGCAAATATTTACATGAGCAAAAAAAGAGAAAAAAGTAGAGAAGCCTTGGATGTAGTGCCAAGACCTTAGCAACTAATCTGATTGTTCCATCTGCCGAGTGGGGTGACTACTCAATGAGCCAAACAAAGCAGGCAGAGACTGAATTGGGTTTAAATCAGGGGCAGAAAACCTGTTTCCTCCAAATGTAGTTGGACTCCAACTCTCACCAGGCCCCTGCCAACACCAGGGAAAGATAGGATCTGTAGTCCAGCAAGGGGCGTAAGTACCCCATCTCTACTCTAAGTGAATCTGCTATCACATCCAGAGTTTCACCACTTGAATTCCTTACATAGGCATTAAACATAGAATCATAGAATTATAGACTTGGAAGATACCCTAAGAATCACCTAATCCAACCCCTAAAATGCAGGAACATGCAGCCATCCCATACAGGGATTGAACCTGAAACCTTGGTGCTATCAGCACCATGCTCTAACCAACTGAGCTATCCAGGCTGACATAATGGAGTGGTGTTTTGCCTTTTCAAAAGCTCGCCCACACTTCCGTTTGTGTCACCCCTGAAAAGACCCACTCTTTAGCGATAGATCAGAACAAACGGCAATCCAGGGCAAGTCCCAATTGCAATTTGCTCCAATTAAACTCTAAAAAGCAGTTTTCCCTGGAGGAAAGCAGTGGGACAAGTATGGATAAGCCCCATGGGCTTCTGCTGGAGATAAGAAGAAAAAAGTGTTTGGGAGGGGTTATGTTGGAAGAACAAAGATGCTTTAGATCTGATGCTAGCAGAGTTGGGGCAATTTTGTAATGTACAGCCTCCCCTTGGCATGGCTACTCTGAGGCCCAATGTGGCTCTCTTGTCCCAGTTTATCTATACAGAAGAAGAAGAAGAAGAAGAAGAAGAAGAAGAAGAAGAAGAAGAAGAGGAGGAGGAGGAGGAAGAGGAGGAGGAGGAGGAGGAGGAGGAGGAGGAGGAGGTGGTAGAGGAGTTTGGATTTAATATCCCGCTTTATCACTACCCGAAGGAGTCTCAAAGCGGCTAACATTCTCCTTTCCCTTCCTCCCCTACAACAAACACTCTGTGAGGTGAGTGGGGCTGAGAGACTTCAGAGAAGTGTGACTAGCCCAAGGTCACCCAGCAGCTGCATGTGGAGGAGCGGAGACGCGAACCCGGTTCACCAGATTACGAGACTACCGCTCTTAACCACTACACCACACTGGCTCTCATATTTCTTCCTCTGCTTTTCTGTAGTCTCACAGCAATCTGTCCTGCTCAGGTCCTAGGCAGGTTGCTCTGGCCATGGTGACATTCCAACCCAAAGATTTTACGATATCATAGTTAATCCTTCTAAATGCAAGAAGTTCAGAAGGATAGGTGCCCACCTATTTCCTTGCGTGCCAGATCGAAACTCGATAGCAAGCAGCATGAGATCCAGCTTCAAAAAGCACAATCTAAGAAAGAGATTAGTTTGTGTTATTGACAAAGGAACAAGCAAGTGAAGAAAGGAGGGGAATCTGGGGGATTCAGAGTAGCAACCATTGCTGAAAACTTTATCAGTTCTTAAAACCTGCTGGAGACATTTGCGCAACAGGTAAAACACAATGTGAGTGAGCTGTCCCATGAGCTCTACTTGAGAAAAATGATTATGCATGAGTGAAGAGCGAGACCATGTCATCACACACTAGACCCATCCATTGGCTTCCTTTGCTTACAACACAAACCCCTGGATGGAATGAGGCCCAGAAGCAACAAGACTTCTGAATGCCAGTGGCTGTGAAGCATGAGCAGGGAAGTTGTTGTGCTCATGTCATGTTTGTGGGCTTCCCATAGATATCTGATTTGTCACTGTGGGAACAGAATGCTGGACAAGATGAGTCTGGTGTGACCCAGTAAAGATTTCATGTTCTTACTAATCAACTAAGGCAGTGATGGTGGGAAATCCTGGACTTACTTGGCCACGTCTTTGAAGGACATGTCAATAAAATCGTTGGATAGAAGCTGAGTCATCACTTTATAATCCTGGCCTTCTATTTCATGTAGGTGCTTATTCAAATTGAGCAGTTTCTGTAACAAATATCATCATTGTCATCATCATCTGGCCAACTAACAACATCTAACAACTAAGTTAGATGAAATGCACTCTGCTTTTATAAGTTTGTTGATTGCTTGCTGTTTTAACACTTTGATTTCACTGTCAATTTTTGTTGTTGTTTAACTGCTTCAAGAACATTACTGTACCATTGATATAAATAGATATAACAAACATTTATCTTACTAAACCTTGTTCTAGCCTTGCTGCATTCAAATATATATGACCATACACCCACACACACACACACACTGTATTTTTCAGTGTATAAGGCTATTTTTTCCTAAATTTTTGAAGTTTAAAATAAGGGGTCGTCTTATATACAGATAGTGCATAGTGTATTTTCTTAATTTTTGGATTAAAAAAATAGGGGTCGTCTTATACATGAGGGCATCTTATACACAGAAAAATATGGTGTATATGTGTGTGTATATCTATCTATCTATCTATCTATACACACACACACACACACACACACACACAGTGGTACCTCGGGTTAAGAACTTAATTCGTTCTAGAGGTCCGTTCTTAACCTGAGGTAACACTTTAGCTAATGGGGTCTCCCACTGCCGCTGCGCTGCTGGCACACAATTTGTGTTCTCATCCTGAAGCAAAGTTCTTAACCCGAGGTACTATTTCTGGGTTAGCGGCGTCTGTAACCTGAAGCGTCTGTAACCTGAAGCATACGTAACCCGAGGTACCACTGTATAGTAATATATATTTGACCATATCTAACTATTGCCATATATATTTGATGGTATCTATCACCATCTGTTTTGCCATTTGAAGTACTGAGGGGAAGATTGGCTGGTGTCTCATACCAAGATAGGCTGTGCCCATGTTCCCAGGATATTGAATGTATGAAGCATATTTTATTATAATGTAGTCTGTATAAACAGGTCAGACAGCACCTAATCAATCCAATATTAACAGAACAACCTGGAATTGCTGGCTCTTTTCATGTCAATGTTCTTCTCGAGAATAAGATTGATGCTATTACACTGGCTGTAGCAAAATTCCTCTCAGAGGCAGTAAAAATCAGAAATCAGTATGTATAGGCTAAAGCTCCTCTGTTGCCTAGCAAGGCCAAACTTACACCTTATTAACTGTTGATATATACTATTGTTGCACTGTGTACGTTGAGTCTACGGACAGCAAAAAAGCTGTGTGTGTCTATAGTGATACAGAGATAAAAGGGGGAAAGTGAGGGAGGACAGCAAAGATGTGAGGTGTGTGTGTGTGTGTGTGTGTGTGTGTGTGTGTGTGTGCAATGTAATATACTGTCATATATTATTATATAATCTGGGAGTTGCATTCTGATCTACAGTGGTACCTCGGGTTACATACACTTTAGGTTACAGACGCTTCAGGTTACAGACTCCGCTAACCCAAAAATAGTACCTCGGGTTAAGAACTTTGCTTCAGGATGAGAACAGAAATCATGCTCCAGCGGCGTGCCGGCAGCAGGAGGCCCCATTGGCTAAAGTGGAGCTTCAGGTTAAGAACAGTTTTAGGTTAAGAACGGACCTCCGGAATGAATTAAGTACTTAACCCGAGGTACCACTGTACAAGTAAGTTTGGGAGTGTCAGGTATGGAGAGTCCACTGCAAAAAGCAGACCAAAGAAATTCCTTCTGCATCCCTAGCTGCTATCCAGTTATCTAGAGGGCTGCAGGTTCTATGGAGAATCACCCTAGCCCATAGTGATATCCAAACCTGTAAAATATATATCTGTTATTTATTTGACTGTAAACAGTGGAACAGCTGTACTGATAAATCTGCAGTAAGGAAGGCTCTGGTTAACTCAACACCCATTAAAGAATTGGAAAATGAATTACCTTGGAGTCTTCCCTAATGAACAGACTGGTCAACAGTGTAGTCAAGCCGGGCACCACACAACTCTGTGCTATTAATGCAAGTTTGAGCTCAGCAAAGCAGATTATACTATCCCCTCTCCTCCAGTCCCAGTTGGGGATCTTTGGAAGGTAGACCTGTTTCAGGTGAAAAAGGGGGGAAATGTGGAAGGATGAGAAACAGCAGAATATTAAGTTTCCAATTAAAACAGACAATCAGGAGGACTATGTGGCCACTAAGGAAGTGACACCCACCCTGGAAGGATGTCAAGAAAGGAATGTGGCCCTCAGGCTGGAAACATTTTCCCACCACTGGTTTCTAAGCACATAGTTTTACATTCATTTGCAGCATTTTGTTGGTGTCTGAGTCACTAAGGCATCACATGACACTTTGGAACAACCTCACTTCAACTTGGGGTGGTGCCTGAGACATTCCAAGAATATCTCTGAGTTACCACACTTTGGTTTAGGATTTGGGATTCGTCTGCAGCTGATATACACCACAGATAAATAGACAGCCCCACCTTGTTAGACGACTGGATGATCTGTATTATGACTTTGGTGTTTGGGAAGTGATTCTTGATGGACAGTACCCTGAATGAAAAAGAAAATAGTTGTAGTTCCAGAACCATGAATCCCACCCACAGAATCAGAAGAAATGAATCATGTTCACTAACACATTCTATTTCAAATGTTCTGCTTCTGAGATCCATGCTGAGGGTATTTTAATTTTAAAAAAAATAAAATCATAAGCCAATGTGAAAACTAAACTTATCATTGGAAAAATTAAAAATTGAGAGAAACTAGGATTGACAGACTTCTCCATACTTAATCTTGATACAGTATGTATTATACAGATGACTGAGACCCAGTTTTCACTAATGTATTAAGCCTAAATCTCATTTCAGCCACTCCAGATTGCAGGTAGTGACTTACATAAAGGAATAGCCCTCCATTAAAAATATTCTTCTCAGAGAGTAAGGTTTTAGCAAACAAAATTGGTAGATCAAGAAGATGGCTATGTTCAGAGTTTTCCTTACAAATAAATAGATAGATGCATTCACAACTGTGTAATTCTCCACAAGCAATCTAATGTGATTCACTCCACACACAGGTGTACTAGAACTACAGTGGTACCTCGCAAGACGAATGCCTCGCAAGACAAAAAACTCGCTAGACGAAAGGTTTTTCCGTTTTCGAGTTGCCTCGCAAGACGAATTTCCCTATGGGCTTGCTTCGCAAGACGAAAACGTCTCGCGACTTTGTTTCCTTTTTCTTAAAACCGTTAAAACAAAGGGTGCTTAGCTTGAACAGCTGCAGTTGCGACTTGACTTCGAGGAGCAACTGTTAGCACGTGGTTTTGCAGCCTTTTCTCAGACTTTTGCTCACTTTTGAAGCTTTTCCAAAACTTTTCCAGAACTTCTCTTGCATCCATTTGGTAAGTTAAACTTTTAAAACTTTTTTTGGGGGGGTTGGATTTTGGGTTGGGGTGTTTGGGATTCAAGGACTTGGTGTTGTGGGGGGGTTTGCGATAATCTGGGAGCTTGTGGGGCTTTTTTGGGAATTTTTATGATTTTCTGTGACCATTGGGCCAGTTTGTTTTTTTTTCAATTTTTTTTCCTGAGTTTGAATTTCTGAGTGCTGGCTGGCTGGGGGAACAGCTGGAGAGGTTTCTGCAGGAATCTGGGAGCTTGTGGGGCTGTTTTTGGAATTTTTATGATTTTCTCTGACCATTGGGCCACTCTGCTGTTTTTTTAAAAAAATCTGGATTTGAATTTCTGTGTGGTGGGTGGCTGGGGGAACAGTTGAGGAGGGGGTTCTTCAGCAAGAAGCAAAGAGTGGAAGAGGAGCCTTCTTCGAGTGGTCCCCCAGAGTCTTAGAAAATGTACTGTACACTTTGTTGATTTTTAAATGTTTTTCTGTCATGTTTATAAAGTTGATTTATTTTCCCTTCAATTTTTGAACTGCTCTTTACAGTATGTGTGACTTTAAAGAGCAGTTAATAAACTCTTGTTGTACCAAATTTGGCTTTGTTTGGACTTTTTTTGACCATAGGAACGCATTAATTGATTTTCAATGCATTCCTATGGGATTTCGTGATTCGCAAGACGAAAAATTCGCTAGACGACAAAACTTGCGGAACGAATTAATTTTGTCTTGCGGGGCACCACTGTAGGCCTGTATCTGCTCTACATAACAACATGAAAAATGAATCTGAAAAGCAGAGTTTAGCTCTAGAAAACCTACATATCACCTGGTCTTTCCTGGCTTATTCCTATTCAAAAAATGAAAGAATAAGCAACCTACAAGACAATTTTTTAAGATGGTTTGGGTTTATGGTTTCAAAGCTTTACTAACAGAACTTGTTCCAAAACAGACACAAAACAATCAATGTTACATCCAGAAAGTTGTATAAAATCACATGTTTGTCTAAGTATAGGTTCAGCTTCTTACAAATATAAAATAACTATGATCAGAGTTAAAAACAAAGCTCTGTCCTTCTCATAGCCTGCATTCCAGCCTAAGGCGATGTTCTCCTGAAGAGAAATCATTATCCCATCTTTTGTCCTCTGTGGCTTTCAGAAAAAGAACAACTCTCCTCAAAATGGCTGTTTGCAACTGAATAAGTTTTTCATGTGATCTAAAGTTAAACACCACATGAGAGAGCAGAGCAGAGATACTTTAACAGTTAAACACTAACCCATCAGAGAGCTTTTCTTTAACTCCTATGGCAATTCCCATACCTCTTTAGCAATACGTAGAGAATCATTTTCTATTTCAATGTACAATTAAACTATTATACTTAACACTACCCCCCCAGCAAAAAACCCCCCCTGTCTTACCTCATGATGTTAGTAGTATCCTCGATGTAGGGGTTGGCAGAACATGTGTCAGCCAAGACGAGACATGCTTCAGCTTTCCCCATCTATTTCCCAACAAGAGAAGAGAGGGGAGGCTAGAAGTAAGCTGGCAGCCTAATCTTATTCATATTTACTTTAAAGTAAATCTGTGTTCAGCTGGGCTTAGTCCACCCTTACATCTGAACAGGACTGAAGCCTCACCTTTGTACAAGCACTGCTGTTAATAAAAGTCTGGCTCTAATTTGAGCTGAGCCTGACTCGCAAATAGGAGTTGCTCTCTGCCCTTATCAACCCTCCCACCATCAACTAAGAAAAGGGATTGGGGAAAATGTAATCCTCTCCAATTTGATACTCCATTCACAGGCAGCAGCAAATTGGAAAAGCACATTTTGGTGGTTTTCTTTTCTTTTTCAGGGGAGGACAAAAATATTGAAATTATTTCTCAGGAGTGAAGCCTGAGGTCTTCTCTGCTTTTCTAAATTTCCTCCTTGATTTTAAGCTTCACTGCTGCATCAGAGCTCCTCTCAGTAGCCTCAGGCTGACAACCCCTACAACCTAATGGGAGGGTGTGGTAGCACTTGGGTGTGTGTGTGTGTGTGTGTGTGTGTGTGTGTGTGTGTGTGTGAATGTCTGCTTCCAGACCCTCCCTCCATCAGTTCACATGATCCAAATTCAGCTCAATTGTGCAATACATTAAAGAAACAAACGCTCATATAAAGAGAATGGTAAGTTGCAAGGGCAAATATCTGTAGTGGGCAATTGTGAATGTTTCCCAACAGAATAGGGTAGGAATGGAGAATGTGTGGCATTCTGGAGGTTGCTGGAATCCAACTTCCATTCTTGTTGGATGGGGCTGATGGGAGTTTGAGTGTAACAACATCTGGTGGGCCAAAGATTCCTCATCCTTGGACTAGAAGAAGCTGCCAAATAATGGATGAAACCATTGACCCACCTAGCTAAGCATCTACACTGAATCAGCAGCCACTGCTGCTACAATATAGCTATAATAACTATATACTGTACTGTAAATATTGCCCCTTAGGAACAAATCACATGCTTTGGTTTAGTTTCAGTTTCCACTCTGGCTGTTGACAGTGGTGTGTTTTTTATGCCTAGGCAGGAATCAGAACAAAAGTTATTCCGTGGTTCTGATAAAGTTTTCAACTCTTAGTTACTGGCTGTTCATATAGTTACTACTCAAGCTTTGCAGGATAAATATTGGGGGAAAGTTCTGCTCATTCTGCATTCCTTTTCAACTCTGCCCCAGACTCACAGGGACTTGGGATCAACTCAAAATGGAGTGTTACTTTCCTAGTGCAGGAAGATTATTTCCAACTCAAACTCAGTAAACACCTGCAAATTACAAGCAGGGCTGTCGCTCAGTAGTATAAAATCTGCTTGGCACACAGAAAGTACCACACTCATCTCTGGCATTTCAAAGTTAAGATTGGGAACCTCAACTGCTGCAGTATGGACAACGCTGAACTAGATGAGCAATTGTCTGACTTGGTATAATGCAGCTTCCCATATTTCTATCATTCCTTTGGTTCTGCAAAAGAGAATTCACAGCTAAGGCACTCTCCCATTAGACTCTGTTTGTGAATAAGAGGAGGAAGTCCTACCTGAACTCTCTGCAGATCTTCAGTCTTCATCACAGAACCTTGGAAGAAAGTGGAATATGCAGCATAACATCTGAATATAGTTTCCAGTTCCAGACCTGGATCACTTCTAGATAGGAGAAATGTATGCAGAGAGAATGAAGGTGTCCATCAATTCCTGAGAATGAATATATATATTCATATATATATATATATATATATATATATATATATATATATATGTGTGTGTGTGTGTGTGTGTGTGTGTGTGTGTGTGCCTGTGATTCTGTGTCGATGCTTAGAATTTACTAGTGAACTGGTTAAACCAATTCATTTGTGAAGGTGATAGTCTTGGCTGGCCTCATCAGCATCTTAAAGAGATGTCTTGCCAAAGTGACAACTGATTATGCTTTCAGGAGGGAAGCCTGCCCCGCCACCCCCACTTGGCTGGATGCCAGGTCATCTGATGAAGGAAGACAATAGGACAGAGGAATTTGTTTTTGGTGTTTGAGTTTTGACTGGGTTGGAAGCTAGTGAGAAAGGCTTGACTTTCTAGGCTGTGCTGAATCCAAGTGTATGCCTGGGGGGCTAGGAACCAAATGGGGAGGCAAGGTCTGTTGGAATGTTAATGCTGTGAGACCTTCTATCCTATGCTCAGGTTGTACACGTGTATAAATAAAACCATAAATGCTACAAACATCATGGTCTCAGGTGACCTCCATCCCAAGGAAACTGAACCTTGAGTAAGTACTGGGGCACCCCGGAGTCTCTCACCACTCAGATACTGGGGTATGTGCAACAATATATGCTTGCTTTTTCAGTACCGTTCTAAACATCTGCAGTAGCACCCTTGGAAGAAAGTGTGTGTGTGTGTAGCTGGAGCAACAAGAGTGAAACAAGTACTAAATCAAGTAATAATTTTGCCCATCCTGAAAAGTTCAAACCCATCATTCCCTTTCAGCAAGGCAAGGTCCCATTGAAAATTAACCAAGAGTATTTTGTTTGCATTTCTCAAGTACTTCCAACCCTACCTCTTTCTGTCAGTCACCCAGAAAAGAGATCCTTGCTAAAATAAGTGGAGGGAGTGTCCCCCTATGGTTGGGCCTTTGACCTGTGGCAAAACAGCTAAGGATGTCTCAGGAATTGTGCAGTTGTGTCTTCTTATGAAATGTTACTCAGGTACCAGCTCAGATACTTTATGCATCCATAGGTAAGAGAGTGGTTTTGGCTGTTTCTGTGTTGCTTGCTCAATAAAGTAGTAAGAGATAGGTTTTCCCCCCCGCAATTTCATAGTGACTGTCAGCCCCACTTGCTGAGTGCTTTGCTTTGCTTGCACCTGAAACATTTGGTGCAGCACTAAAGAAGGTTAGCATTATATGTTCATACAATGCAAGGTACTTAAGAATGGTGGTTGTGTTGCTAGTAGATGCAAGAATTAATGCAATTTCCACTCCAGGAATCTGGATGGTATGTATTTTTCCCCCATTGAAATCAATGTGATATACTTACTCTCCCAAAAAGACAATCTCAGTGGCAACCTGCCCTGAGCCTGGGGCTAAAAAGTCCCTTAGGAAAGTAGTCACGCTGTGCAGAGTGATATAACCACAGACCACAATATATCTGCAGGAAGAAGAAATGTCCACAGATCATTTTCTTGTCTGGAAAATGTAGCACAACACTACAAATCAGGAAACTGCAGACCAACGTAGCTGCCACCAAGACAATCCAAATCTATATTGAAGTCTGCTTAGAAGCTTTTGTTAATTAAGCAGTAGATAATTCTTAAGAAAATAATAATACAATAAATATTGCAAATTGAGATGTATGCATGTTCACACACAAATATACCCCACTGAATAAATGAGTCTTACTCCCAAGTAGGCATATAGAAGCTCCTTGTCTAAAATTGATTGATTTTGCTATTTATCTATTTTAAAAGTAATTGTGTTTTATCAACCAATATCTAAGGTACTTTTTTATTTAATGAAGGGACAAAGTAGGTTGAAATCTAAAGTTCTGTACTTCACATTGCTCCACCCTCAAACATCTGCATGTAGTGCTGTCAGGCTGGGACTCAACTATGCTTCAGTGCTTTGCGATTTATATGCTGCACCAGAGCATAGAAAACATTATTTGAAAGCAAGATTCTACTGCCCTAATCTACATTCATTTAGAGAAAACAGCATTTCTTGTTCAAATAGCAGGGGTAAAAAGATTTCCCTTGCTCCATTCCTTTAGCGTTCTGTTGGTTTGATCCACCCTGTTTTGCATTCCCCATGAATCCCACTCTATTTCTGCTTGCTGTGATATTTACTCAGATTTTGATTTTTCAAAAAGTGCACCTGCAGATTGGTAAAACACTACACAAAAATAATCTTGATGAAATTATATGTTTTCATTCATATAATGTATGGCTTTTTATTCATATGATGTTGCGTCTAATGATATAATCATTATATCACATATTTAGAGAGCAATCCTATAGTCCTTGGAAAGATGTCACAGAACCCAAGAGATACTGCAGATCTGTCAATGTGCCCTGCATAGAAGGAGGTCTATCCTTGCAGACTACTCCATCGTGGGGGTGAAAACCTCCTCCACATTTGTCAATCCATGCAGGGGCAGAGGAAGGCGGGTGGTGGGGGTGGGTTGCCCCGGGTGTCACCACTGAGGGAGGTGACAAAATGCCGGGTGGCACTCACCGCGGGGCCTGCAGCACGCCCGAGCCACGCGTCTCTCCTGGGAGTGACGTGGTGGCTTGGGCACCTGCAGGCTCCATGCTGCCCAAACAGTCTGCCCACCACCTCCCCCTCAGCTGTAGGGAGGCAGGCAGACTCCTCAGAGGCCCCGCGGAGTCTCCTGCCCCAGCTCGCTCCACCCCGCAGGTGGCTGCCCCTGCCCCTGGGTGCAGGGCATGTACGTCACTCCAGACGCCCGATCGGCTTGCTTTGCCGCTGAATCCACTGTCAGTTCCAAGGATGATAAGAACAAAAACGGATCATTTCATTCCAGGGTGGATTGGGAAAGGCTTTAGAGCCACTGGATCCACAGCTCTCTCACTCTCCTTACGTGATTCCATCACAAGTTGGAAATGCAGCAGCCCTGGAATTGGCATACTGATTTCCTTTCTGTTTGGGAGCAATGGGAGGAAAAATTGGTGGGGAGAGGCACTAAAAGATAAAAATATGGAAAAATGCACACACACACCCTTTTGCTTCTGCCCCATTGGTCTGAGCTCAGCATGGCTTTGGATTTCACCATTCATGTCCCTAGGATTGTATCCCAGTAGTGCAGCTCTATCCTAGCAACATTTTGTTTATACATCTCTATTTTGCCTCAGTTTGACTTTATTTATTTATTTATAAAATCTCTTTAGAATTCAAGAAAAAACACCCACGTGTGGTTAGGAAAGGGCATTGGGAAGGCAAAACGATGCTCACGGGAAACCTAAAATTCTCTAAGGAAGAGATGGATGGGCTGGAGGGAGAGAACAACTAAACTTAAATGTGGACTAAGTGCTTTTGGAATGCAAGTTGTTTTATTGCACTCTTACATTTCAGATAAAAAATGTATAATAAAACCGTATACAAAGAAAAAGATTATGGTTTTCCCTCCTCTCCATTTACAACAGACACCTATGCTGTATGGAAGAAGAGTAGAGCGGGATGCTTAAGAAGACACAAGTGTGCAAAGACACCCCACTATGTGCCCTAAATTGCTATTCTTTTGACATCTACCCTTCACCAGCAGGTTCCAGAGTGAATTATAACCATTTAACATTCAATATTAAAACATCTAGAGCAGGTTACAGTCACAGGAAGAGGGTAGGTCCTGAAGACACCTATGTCATGTGTGAAAGTCCAGGGAAAGGAGATGTGCCTTCAGCAGATGTACAGTATAAAGAGGGCACCAGACACAACCTCTGTGGGGAGGGAATTCCACAACCTAGGAGCTGCCGCAGAAAATGCCCAATCCCTGGCCACAACTCCCCAAACTTATGAGGGTGGTGGAACAACCTAGAAGCACCCACAGAGAAGGAGGAGTTCTTTCAGATATTTGGGGTCTGAGTCATTTAGGGCTTTATAATTAAGGGGAGTGCCAGGAACTGGGCTCAGAAATGAACCGGCAACCAATACTCACAATCTCTTACTCAACAGCAGCCAGTATGATCAGGCAATACCAATCACATTAAACTTTCTCATTCTGAGCTGTTGTTGTTTTAGCAATTAAAATAAAGGAGAACTTGAATCTACTCACTTTCTGCCTTTCACAGCCACGTAGGAACCCTTGTGTAGTTTAGTGCTTCCAACAATGTCTACCATTTCAGGCACCAAATTTGCAAAAAGCATCTAGGACAATGGAAATATACAAGCTCAGTTAAATGAAATGCCGGGATGAAAATTCTTAAGTAAATAAATAGGAAACCCAAGGACGTTTGAGGAAGAAAAAATAAATGTCAGCACTGAGGCTATTATTCACCATACATTTAGAAGTCTTGGGAAGAGCTGCAGCTCGGTGGTATAACATCTGCTTTGTATGCAGGAAGCTCTGGGTTCAACCTTCAGGTATCACAGACTGGCTGGATGCTGAGAAGTGGTGGGAGGCACCAGTTGGGGGACCCCCAAGGGAACCCCATGGGGAAGAAGGCTCAGAGCCAGGGGATTGGTGGTGGGACGATGATGCGTGCTCAGAGGGAGAAGAAGGAGCAGATTGGGAGGTGGAAGTGTCAGAAGTAGAAGTGGTAACAGGATTTAGTGAGGAGGAAGAGACTTTGGCAGAGAGCAGTTCAAACTCCAAGGCTGCAGCAGAGACTGGAGAGAAGGTTGGCCGAGAGGCAGCGTTGAGATAGGCTGTGGAAGAAACCAGGGAATTTCCCCTCTTCCTGCAACCAGCTCTCCTCCCCCTTGGTCTCCTAGGACATGCAGAGAAATGAAAAGAGCAGAGCAGAGATTGGTTGTGTATAGATGGAGTTTGCAGCTGCTTGGGAAAGACCCTGGAGAGGAGGAGCCTTAGGGCAGGCTTCCTCAACCTCAGCCCTCCAGATGTTTTGAGACTACAATTCCCATCATCCCTGACCATTGGCCCTGCTAGCTAGGGATCATGGGAGTTGTAGGCCAAAAACATCTGGAGGGCTGAGGTTGAGGAAGCCTGCCTTAGAGAGTGGTGGGAAGGTGGGGAGCTTCAGTCCTCACAGCTACCTCGTTGGAGTAAGGCCTATTGGGAAGAGTTGCTGGGATCACAAGGTCTGTACTGTTTTGGTTTCTTTGAAATTAAAGGGACAGACACTGTTTCAACCTATGCTTGACTCTGACTCCTGGCATCAGGTAGGGTGGGAAGAGACTCCTGCCTGAAACTCTGGTGGGTCACTGCCAGTCAGTGAAGACAATGCTGAGTTGGTCTGATTCAAAAGAAGACTGTTTCCTGCTCTTCCTAGTACACATAAGATGTCATTGACCTGACACACTTAATGGACTGAAATTTCTCAGACAGAAATTCTGACTAAGGTTTTGAGGAAATGGGGGGAGGGAACTTTCCTCTTGAACTCTTTGAGAATCTCAGTCCTCCCCTTGAGATTATTCAGCAATGTGGCCTCCTCCATCATGTCATCTGTCAGTTTGGCAAATGAGTTACTATAGTGGTTTATGCACTTGGGAATTGCTACTTAAAGGTGCCAATGAAAAAAGGCTGTTCTGTAATGCATCAAATTAGGTAGAACTAAAGATCTCAGATACAGGATTCTGAAGAAGACCGTAGAGCAGATTTGAAAGGGCTAAGAAATTTCTTACCAAGCCAGCAATGATGAAAATAATGATGAATGAACGCCCTAAGGAGGTTTTTACCACCACATCGCCATATCCAACTGTAGACATGGTTACCATGATCATGTATAAGCAATCAAAGTAAGTCAGGCTTTGGGAATTTTTAGTATGTGCCCAGGGATCACCAGAATTTTCGATCTGTGCAAGAAACAAAAATAATAATGAATAAATTAATTAAAATAGAAGAAAAAAAAATGTTGTGTAAAAAAATAATTTCACCTAAAAGCCTGAGCCATTGCAGCCATTGCTTTACGTACCCAATGAAGAAATCCTGCAGCTGTGAGACAAGTGCTGACAGATACAGCTAGGAGTTTGGACAGCTTGACTGCAGTGCTAAAGCGGCAAGGGAAGACATGACCTGAGTGCCAAAGTGCCAAAGTCATCTCTACTTATTCCTCCTAACATTACTCAGATGGGTAGAATCCCACTTGGGCACTGTACCACTATCATAAGTAATTCAACTGGAGATAAATATAGATCCATTCATGAATTATGCTTTACATTCTGACATTTGGCCTGTGGTTCACACAAAGTGACTAACCACCAATAATCACAACATACTGTATGTATGAATTTCCCAACAAAATACCACTTTCCTCTTTATCTTAATTTCTCTCCAGATTTCAGAGTTCCAGGTTTTCTGCTATTGCATCCGAAATGGCACTAACGCATTAGATTTTTTTTTTTTTACTGCTCTGTTTCAATTTTCATATGTTGTACACAGCACATTTTGCCATAGCTTTCAGTTCCTGCAGTTCATTTTTTATCTCCCCATCCATTGCATTTTAAGTAACCTGCAGTTGTGTTTTGATGAAAAACTACAAAAAAGCAATGAATACAACTGCATGTGCTCTTGAATAAAGACACTTTTTGTGTGTGGTGTTTTACCAATGCACAGTAGGACTCCCAAAGGACATGCAGGACATGTAACAAAATGTTGCAGTGCAGCGTATGCAGGGTTCTAGCAAGCCAGCCATACCCACTTCCAGGATATACCATTCCATCCTTACCCCCAGGTTATGCATCCATTCCCCAGTCAGCTAGGATTCTGTGATCACTGAGCATGTTTAGTCCTCAATGGACCGTTTAGGGTTCCCCCCTAAAGTTGTTGTTGTTTCCCAAATCATAAAGCTTTCCCTGACCCTCTGATGCATGGATGATGCCCTTTTGACTACATAAGAAACCACACTCAGTTAGAAAGCCAGTGTAGTGATTAGAGTGTTGGGATAAAGCCTGAGAGACCGGGGATCAAATCCCCACTGAAAATTTGTTGGCTGATCTTGGACCAGTCTCAGGCTTGTGCCAGTCCCAGGAGCCATCCATGCTCATCTTCAACATGCTGCTTTTAATCTAATTTGATTCTAGATTCTTGCTATCCAGGTGAACCAAGAAGGAAATGGGGATTGTGATATTGGCATAGACCTATGTGCAATGCCATTGGGCACATGTGTGTTTAAACACACACCTGTAGCCAGGACAAACTGCAGTGTAATGCAGAAGTCACCTGCAATGAGCTTTGAGCTTTTATTTTTGGAATGAGACCAGTTTCCCAAGAAGCACTTTTGAGGGGCAAAATATACATCAGATCTGGACTGTGTGCGGACTACATAGAAGGTAGTCTCCATTGATACTGAGAATTAAATGTTGTGTGTATACAACATGTTGTGTGTATACAGCCTCAGCTAACGAGTTCTCTATACAGCTAACGAGTTCTCTATACAGGATTCATGGTGATGTCAGGAGGACATTCCACAAGCACAGTGTGGAATTTAATTGGATCCACAGAACTCCAAGGATGAAACACTCTAACTGGCCCCTGACTGCTAGAGAAATTAGAATCATAGAATTGTAGAATTGTAGAGTTGGAAGGGACATCAAGGGTCATCTAGCCCAACCCCCTACAATCTGCAGGAGACTCAGCTAAAGCATCCATGACAGATGGCCATCCAACCCCTGCTTACAAACTTCCAAGGAGGGAGGGAGGGAGGGAGGAGGAAGTAGGAGTCCTTAGTCTAACCTCCACTGATTTATCTTTGGTTTTGTGCTGTCTCTCCAGTGCCGGATTTACGTATAAGCTAAACAAGCTATAGCTTAGGGGCCCACTCCCTTGGGGCCCCCAAAAAATTTAAAGGAAGAAAACCCTGGATGTACATTTCCAAAATATAAGATAAAAATAAAATAAAATAAAACCTACATACAGGAACAGTGTTTTGTGTTGTGTAGGCTCCTCTTTGTTATGTGCAAATCGTTTTAGATACCTCTTAAGTCCTTAAATTAAAATTAATTAAATTAAATTAAATTAAGTCCTTAAATTAAGTCCTGACCTAATGGTCAGGGGTCCCTTTACCTTTTAAGTCCTTAAATTACCATATGGCATATATTCAACAACAACAAAAAACCCAGCGACAATTTGTTATTGACAAAGGACAGCTGGACATATAAAGGGCCCCATTACCTTCAGTAACTCCAGCCCTGTGTCTCTCCCAACCAAAAGCTGTCTGAATCACAATCCTGTGTGCAAAACTCCACACTAAGCAATTGACTTGCTGCCCAGGCTATCAAAATCCCAAGGTGGGGAAGGAGGGACAGAAGGGAAATCTATTGCTTATGAGAAAGGTGGTACGATGCGAGTCTGACTTACGCAGTCGTCGTAATCTGGAGAAACTGTAAAATTTTGGGAAGTTCCATCAGTCTGAGTGCTCGCAAGAAACGTAAACCTATAGGAAAGGATGCAGAGTGAGGCTTTGTGAGCGGGGGAAAATGTCCTTGTATTGGTGAGCATTTGTACATAACCCCTGTTATTATCTGGTCTGCTACGCTTAGGTTGAAAGCCTAAGCTTCCTTACCTAGGTGTAAGTCCCACTGAACTCAGTGAGGTGGACAACTAGAGTATAGTAATGGTTCCTGATGGAAACAGGGTTTTGAGGAGAAGAGTTGGTAGTATTTGATGGTCAGCATGCATGTACTGAGTATTTGGTAGTATTTCATAGCTAATTACATTGTCATTTAGCAGTATGTGCATCAGTTCCTTTCGTATCCTGAAATACAAGGTCAATTGGGCTGATTTTCAGAAAGTTCACATATTTCTGTGTTGCGCTGCACTATTAAAAAGGCATCCAAAGTTGGAGCAGGGAAAGCCTAAGCTTTTGAGTAACCCGGGGCTTCAGTTGTCCCTCACACAGGGGTGTTCCAAGGTGGGGGCGGGGTGTGTCTGCTCCAGGTGCCATTCCAAAGGGGGGGTGTCACCCTGGGGTGACAAAATGGCACGCACCCCTCTGAATGTGCACCACACACCCCAGGACGTGTGCCACGCCCCCACAGATGACATGCCACACCCACTGGGATGCATGCCACACCCCCTGGGACGTGCAATGCTCTGGGTACCGGAGCAGGTTGCTTCGCCTCCTCCCTCAAATCCTGTGGTTTTTCCCTACTGAAAAACAAAACCAAACAGATTGAGGAAATGCTCAGAGCTTGACAGGGAAGGGGGAATATTTAGGTTTGATGGGCAGATCTAACTTTTAACCACAACAATTATGTTCTCAGAGCACTCCAGTTACAGCAATTTGTGGAAAGGAGAACTCTACTATATCCCTCATGGGGACAGAAGCTTGCTCCAGTCAATCGTCCTTGGGGTAAGAGGGTCCTTGGTGTGTGAGTGAGAGAGACTGAGTGGTATTTTCCCTACCTCAGTCTTTCTTGGGAATTTATGCTGTTTTCTATGCAAGTTAATGGAAATATTGGTGTACTCACCAAGCCAGTTTCTTCCTAAATAGAAAGAGATACAGACCGGAGTAATGGTGAAGAAGTCCACAATGGAATTGAGTTCAACCCAGAAGGTCAACTTGTCACTTGCTGCAAAGAACTAGAAAAACTGCACAAAATCAGATGACACAAGGACCATATCTGTCTAGCTGTCTTTCCGCCCACCCACTCATCCAATATCCATCCTCCCAAACTAGCTATGTACACCATTTCAGGGAGGGTGACTGGGTGAAGTTGCTGTTCAAAGCCTTTCTTCTTGCCTGCTTGCCAGCTGATGATCACCCACCATTTCGCTTCAGATATTAGCCCTTCATATGAAAAGCTAGTACAGAGAAGGTTATTATACTGAATCCTGCATCCTTGACCTATCCTCTACTTTTTATACAGTGGTACCTCAGGTTAAGAACTTAATTCATTCTCAAGGTCCGTTCTTAACCTGAAACTGTTCTTAACCTGAAACTGTTCTTAACCTGAAGCACCACTTTAGCTAATGGGGCCTCCTGCTGCCACTGTGCAATTTCTGTTCTCATTCTGAAGCAAAGTTCTTAACCCGAGGTACTATTTCTGGGTTAGTGGTGTAACCTGAAGCTTCTGTAACCTGAAGTGTATGTAACCCAAGGTACCACTGTATATGCTGGAAGCTGCCCAGAGTGGCAGGGACAACCTAGTCAGATGGGCAGTGTCAGAGAGCAGACTGAGGATTACAACTCTGAAGAGGAATGGTGAGAACCTCCCCCTCTTCCTGCTCTTTACCAGGATCCTGAAGCTGCTCAGGAACAGTGGAACAGTATAGATTTAGAGAATTGGTTTGCAGAGGGACACGGTTCGGAAAACAGCAGCTGGGCAGAGCTGAGTGTGAAACAGTTAGAAGAAGCAGAATAGGAAGAGAGAGAGAGATAACTGACTCCCCTTCTCTAGAGAGTGCCCAGCCTATCTCTCCAAAGGCAAGGAGAGCTGATAAGGTTGCTATGCAGAAGGCTCAATGGTTGCGAGATCAGGTTGCAAGAAGGGGAAGTGACGGTGACTTGCGGGGGGGGGGGGGAGGAGGAGGAAAACTTAATTGGGAGCACCTTAGCTCCGAGAATGGCTGCTGTGTTCTTTTGCTGTGATCATTAAACACTCTTAAACTGGTAAGGGTCTCTAAATGCTTTGTTCTGCTGCTGCTCGTCTAAAGGGGGGAGGAAGCCATTCTCCAAAGCCTGACAGGTGGGGTACAAATAATAAAATTCTTATGATGATCATTATTTCCAGCTTGGAATGGGGGAGAAATTGAATGCATTTTCATTTTTCCACCATTTATTTATTTATTTATTTATTTATTTATTTCCATAAAGCTTTTTCCTGATTCAACAAGATAAAGGGGAAAGGGAGAGAGGGAGAAGAAAGAAAAAAAGAAAGAAAGAAAGAGAAAGAGAAAGAGAAAGAGAAAGAGAAAGAAAAGAAAAGAAAAGAAAAGAAAAGAAAAGAAAAGAAAAGAAAAGAAAAGAAAAGAAAAGAAAAGAAAAGAAAAAGGGTTTCCAATTCTCCCCTTGTTATTTATATAAAAAGAATTATTCCAATGGATTTTTATTGTTTATGGTTAATGGCCATCACAATACAATATAAGCACAAATCACACAGCTTCAGAATGAAAGACGTTGCATGCACTGGAACAAGACAAATCTACAATTTCCAGATTTTTTTTTATTATTATTAAAAAAAAACATTCCTTCTGGTCAGCATCCTTAGGGTTTGACAGTTGCACTATCCATAAAGGTTGCCCTTTTTTGCTGCTTGAGCAAAAAGTGCCACCATATAACTGATGCATTTATCAACATCTGCCACCAGCCATTTAATCTAAAAAACATCTGGTTGACCTAAGGTGGTCTGAAAATGGGGAGATAAATTTTGGGAAAGAAAAGAAAAGGCGTTTCCGATTCTCCCCCTGTAAGTTATATAAAAAGAATTATTCAAAGCATTTGCCCCACAATAACATCAAACTATTCTACTTTCTACAAACCAGTATTATCTCAATCTCCCAGCCCAAATATTGCTCATTCATTTTCTTTTTCACACAAAAAGTCCAGAAGTGGTTCCTCATCTATGGAAAGCTAATTGGAAATTTACGGCATGTTTTACATTAAGGGAGAACCTCTAAAAGATGCTATATTGATTGTATTTAACCCCCTGTAAGCTTTCCAAAATGTACAAAATGTTCCAAATACATGTTGGAGATGTGGAGAACCGGGTGGAACTCTCCTCCACATGTGGTGGGTGTGTAAAAAGATTAAGACCTTTTGGAATGATATATATATAGAGAGAGAGCTCAAAACAATGTTAAATGCATCTTTTCTGAAGAAACCAGAATCATTTTTATTGGACATTCCAGGTCCAGACATTGTTAGGAAGATAAGAAAAGTCTTTCTGTGTGTCACCACTGCCACAAGGATACTTATAGCAAAACATTGGAAGAATGACAAAATTCCCACTAAATCTGAAAGCTAGTAGATCTAAATCTAGTAGCTTTCTAAATTAGTAGCTTTCGTAAATCTAAAGCGAGTAGACTATGCTGAATTAGACAGTCTCTCAGAAAAGATCAAAGATAAGTCAAAACAGGAGTTCATTTCAAACTGGGAACCTCTAAGGAGATATTTAAAGGATAATTGTTGCAATCTGAAATTGGTAGCAGCCTTTGAGTAACCTCTGCAAGTAATATAGGTTAAAAGGGAGAAAACAGATTTATATATGTATGAAAATTATTATTTCATGTCTAATATATTGAGGCAATAGGTTTATTAGAGTGGAAAAATTGGGAAAGGATGAGAAGTCAAAATATGTACTAAATATAGTGTAAAGGTAAAGGGACCCCTGACAGTTAGGTCCAGTCGTAGAAGACTCTGGGGTTGCGGCGCTCATCTCACTTTACTGGCAGAGAGAGCTGGCGTACAACTTCTGGGTCATGTAGCCAGCATGACTAAGCTGCTTCTGGCAAACCAGAGCAGTGCATGGAAACGCAGTTTACCTTCCTGCTAGAGTGGTACCTATTTATCTACTTGCACTGCATGCTTTCAAACTGTCCATTCTTTTGTTGGATTTTCATTTTGACAAAACTGACATATGCAAAATAAGGAAGATATGTCTTTGATAGGGGACGCGGGTTGCGCTGTGGGTTAAACCACAGAGCCTAGGACTTGCCGATCTGAAGGTCAGTGGTTCAAATCCCCGTGATGGGGTGAGCTCCCGTTGCTCGGTCCCTGTTCTTCCAACCTAGCAGTACCCTAGGTATGGCACTCCAAACTGTAACTTTATGTTGCAGGTTCAGTTTGTTATTTCAGTTAGTGATGTGTGAGGTTCATTGTGGCTTACATTGGGGATTGGCTCAGATATAAGCTGGACTACTTTCCCACCAGGGATGCGGGTGGCACTGTGGGTTAAACCACTGATCCTAGGGCTTGCTGATCAGAAGGTCGGCGGTTTGAATCCCTGCGACGGGGTGAGCTCCCGTTGCTTGGTCCCTGTTCTTCCAACCTAGCAGTTCTAAAGCACGTCAAAGTGCAAGTAGATAAATAGGTACCACTCTGGCGGGAAGGTAAACGGCATTTCCGTGCGCTGCTCTGGTTCGCCAGAAGTGGCTTAGTCATGCTGGCCACATGACCTGGAAGCTGTAAGCCGGCTTCCTCGGCCAATAAAGCGAGATGAGCGCCGCAACCCCAGAGTCGGTCACGACTGGACCTAATGGTCAGGGGTCCCTTTACCTTTACCTTTATGTCTTTGGTGTACAGATGCAAGTTTGAACAATAAAGCATATATATATATGTGTGTGTGTGTGTGTGTGTGTGTGTGTGTGTGTGTGTGTGTGTATATATATATATATATATATATATATATATATATATATAGCCAAAGGGGGTTCCCAATTATACAGAGGCTGGCTTCATTTGCACAGGTTCTTTCACATGAGCTGTGGATGAACTGGGCTCCTGATCACATTGATGAGGTTCTAGGTCAGCTGTCCCTTTGCAGGGCAGCCTCTGTTATTTCTTTCCTCTGGGTGGGATGAGACCAGCAGCACCTCCTGGTCACTGAGAGGCCGCAGCAGAGGCAGCTTGGGTGGGCAACTGCTGGGGAGGCAGAATACCTGGCCTCCAAGGAGCAGGCTGCAGATGTCACTGCCACCAGAGTGGCAGAAGCAGAATCTATTGCCCCTGTGGATCTGACCACCTGAGGCAGTCACTTCACCCTGCTTCATGGGTGGGCCAGCCCTGCTGACAGATGTCTCCCATCATGCATTTCATGACGTGACTTTTCACCAGCCACCTGGGGGGGGGGAGTTTAGTACTTCACCTGCTACTGAGAGTGTTGGGGCAGTGTTGGGGGAGATATATCTCCTCAGTTTAGCCATATGTTGTTCTAACAACTGCACATTCCTTTATTCATGGCCATGACTTTCCCTATTAATTTATAAAAGAAAAATATTTCTTACCCTCAATCCAAAGTAAAAGAGGAAGAATAAATTGAAGAAGAGGTCAACAAAAACTGTCTGGTCTTCAAATGAGAGACAGAACTGTTTAACACTGGAGAAGAGAGGGAAAGGGGTTCATTATTGTTTACAGGCCGATATGGATTCCCGTGTCAGTGTGGTTTAATGGTTAGATTCTTGGACTGAGACCAGGGAGACCAGAGTTCGATGTAAATAATAATAATAATAATAATAATAATAATAATAATAATAATTTATTATACCCCGCCCATCTGGCTGGGCTTCCCCAGCCACTCTGGGCAGCTTCCAACAAAATATTAAAAGGTTAAAATACATAACCGTGAGCTCATTGGATGAAATTTGGGATAGAAATAAATATTGTGGGACATGTTTGTTTGTTTGTCTGTTTGTTCCTCTGCTCTCTTTGGATTTGGATGCCACTTCATATACTATCGCCAAACTCAGCATGAGGGTTCCTGAGGTGAAGAGGTGGTAGTATTTGCCAATGTTTGGATTTAGGGCACCATTTTGAAACAAGATGATGGACTGAAACCTGATTTTAGCATGACTTCACCAGCCTTCTGGCATAGATTCGACCACATCTCAATATACTGTCACCACAACCAATTCAAGCATTCCAGAGGTGGGGGTGGCAATCTTTGTCAATGATAGGATGCCAGGCACCATTTTGATTCAAGTTGGCAGAACAAAATATGACTTTAGCATGATTTCACCCATTTTTTTGGTCATAGGTTCGTCACCATCTGGAGCCAGAACCAGCACTAACACTTATTCTAGGAGTGAAGCTAGCAAAAAAACATGGAAGACTCCTTTTTCTGGGCAAAGGACATTCAGCGGGAAGCCAGAAACTGAGAAGGGGCACCTCAGAAAGTGCTGTACTCTCCTTCATTGGGAGTTTTTAAACAGAGGCTAGATGGCCACCTAGCAGGGATCCCTTAGCTCTGATTTCTACATTGCAGGGGTTGAAATAGATGACCCTTGATATCACTTCCAACTATAATTCCATGATTCTATGATATATATTGTAGGGCAATGGAGGGGGAGTGCTGTTTTGCTTTAAGTCAATCCATCTGAAACAGTTAAGTTACTAGGAGACAGGGCAGGTGCCTGAGATAAGCTGAAGTTCCTGGCTCTGTATAAAGAGTAAGAAGCTTTCTGTAATTTAGATTAGGTAAAGAGAGAGGTGGATTTTGGGGGTTCATCACAGGAGGAATCATAGAATCATAGAGTTGGAAGAGACCACAAGGGCCATCGAGTCCAACCCCCTGCAAAGCAGGAAACACCATCAGAGCACTCCTGACATATGGTTGTCAAGCCTCTGCTTAAAGACCTCCAAAGTAGGAGACTCCACCACACTCCTTGGCAGCAAATTCCACTGTCGAACAGCTCTTACTGTCAGGAAGTTCTTCCTAATGTTTAGGTGGAATCTTCTTTCTTGTAGTTTGGATCCATTGCTCCGTGTCCGCTTCTCTGGAGCAGCAGAAAACAACCTTTCTCCCTCCTCTATGTGACATCCTTTTATATATTTGAACATGGCTATCATATCACCCCTTAACCTCCTCTTCTCCAGGCTAAACTTGCCCAGCGCCCTTAGCCGTTCCTCATAAGGCATCGTTTCCAGGCCTTTGACCATTTTGGTTGCCCTCCTCTGGACACGTTCCAGTTTGTCAGTGTCCTTCTTGAACTGTGGTGCCCAGAACTGGACACAGTACTCCAGGTGAGGTCTGACCAGAGCAGAATACAGTGGCAAGAATACAGTGGCAGAATACAGAGGAGCTGGAGTTGTTGTTGTTGTTGCTGCTGCTGCTGCTACTGCACTAATTTTAACCAAAGATGAGGCCAACATGCCCTAGTTCCTTTTCAAATTAATATAAGCCAGGCTATTGAATAGGGCACCACACAGCAGCCAGTGTAGAGTCATGAGCGATTGGAGACATGGGCAATGAATGGTCCTTGTTTTGATAATGGAAGTCTGAGTGGAATGCTATGCTGTGGTTAATCTGGCCCATTTCATGACACTCATCACAACATTGACCTTTTTTCATGGGAACAATGGAACTATAATATGCTGTATCTAGTCTCTAGGATTTGAGGAAGGGTTGGGGAAATACTCATCTGGAGATGACAGAGATCAAACCAGGGACCTTTTGTTTGCAAAGCATATGTGACATATGCCTGACTCTCTTCCTTCAACCAGTATAGACTGGTGCAAGATTTGTCATTAAAAGCAAATTTGGGTTTAATGAGATATTCAGAACTGGCAGCAACTGAGCAAAACCACCCTCATGCTGCATCACCATGCTATGTCCCCTCCCAAATATCAACAAGTTGAATTTCACATTCCATTTGGCACCTTTGACAGTTTCCACATTTTGTGTTTTTGACAAGTGCAGAATGACAGAATGAAATTGCCAAAGCCATTTTGATTTGTGCTTTTCAATATGATGTTGCTGTTTCCAACCCAGAAAAAAAATAAATCCCACTTTTCAATATGTAGCCTGTACCCTATATCTTTTAGTGGGACCATATGCTTTAGTTGCAAGTATCTAACAGATACAGTAGCTGTTTTCTCACCATTTATTGCCCAGCTGCTCATGTGGGTCCTCAATTTGGAGCATTAGCGACTTTGATAGAATACCTTGTATTTTAAATTTCTGAATAAAGTGTGGAATATAGTACTTTAATCTGAATGTGAAAGCCGAAACATACACACTGTGCAAACACACCACATAGTGCCGCTACTGTCTCCTCTGTGTTTGTTACCAGTAAGTTCCAAAGATCAATTCAAAGTACTGAGGTTGTTGCTTTAATTAAAACCCTACATGGCCTAGAACAAGAGTATCACTGTCTACTCACATATGAGCCTGTCTGAGCAAGAGTAACCACCAGCTCAGTGGTTAAACACATGTAAGGAGGCTGCTGTTGCAATTAGGTTCTGATTGCAGGTTCCTCATGGGCACCTCGTTGGCCATGTGAGAACAGTGTCCTAGACTGGATGAGACTGAGTCAGAAGAGCTCTTCTTCTGTTGTTATGCTTCGCATGCAAAAGGCCCAATTCCCGGGCATCGGGAAGGGCCGTTACTTTGTGGCAGAGCATTTGCTTTTAATAATAATAATGATGATGATAATAATAATAATAATAATAATAATAATAATAATAATAATAATAATAATTTTTATTATTTATACCCTGCCCTCCCCAGCCAAGACCGGGCTCAGGGCGGCTAACAACCAATAAAAAACAAGTTGATTGAAATGCAACTTAAAAAAACAAGATTAAAATACAACATTAAAATGCAGCCTCATCACAGGAGGAGAAAGGAAAAAGAAAGAGGAGGTGGGAATCAAATTAGCTCCAAGCCAAAGGCCAGGCAGAACAACTCTTTCTTATAGGCCCTGCAGAAAGAAATCAGATCCTGCAGGGCCCTGGTCTCATGAGACAGAGCGTTCCACCAGGTCGGAGCCAGAGTTGAAAAGGCCCTGGCTCTGGTTGAAGCCAATCTAACTTCCTTAGGGCCTGGGACCACTAGGGTGTTGCTATTCATGGACCTTGAGGCTCTCCGTGGGGCATACCGGGAGAGGCAGTCCCGTAGGTACGAGGGTCCTAGGCCGTGAAGGGCTTTAAAGGTCAAAACCATGCATGCAGCAGACCCTTGGTTCAGTCCCTGGCATCTCCAGGTAGGACCAGGAGAGATCCAGCCATTGTGGACAAGACTTAGCTAGATGGTCTAATGGTCTGGCTCAGAAACATAGGGAGCTGCCTTGTACCATTTCTGGACAGGGCTGGGAAAGACTCTTGTCTGAAACACTGGAAAACTGGCTGCCAACCATTGTCTGAACTATGGCAATCCAGGTGTGTCAATGGTTCTGACTGGTATAAGGAGCTTCCTATGAGGGCTGAGATCAGCCTGAATCCTGCTGCAGGTTCCTCTAATATCAGAAATATGACAAATAGTTGGGGGGAGAAGGCATTTTCTGTGTCCCCAAGGGAAGACCACCTGGCTCCATGTTTTGCTCACCTTTCAACCTCTGCTCACCGCAAAGATAGATATTTGGGGGCATTTTGCCTCCAAATATAATTCTAGTGAGCATTTCTTGGAGTGCGCCTTCCCAATATAATTTGTGCATTTGATTTTTAATGTGATTGATGGATTACTGAGAGTTTCAATATGAATTTTAACATTGTCTTATTATTATTATTTTATTTTTATTATGTTATATTTTATATTTTACTATTATTATCCTTCCCTGTTGCTTGTGTTTTTGCCATATTGGTGATTTCAAGAGAAAAGAGGATACAAATATTTTCAATAGCTATATCACTTGGTGTTTTTTTTAAAAAAACAACAAATTAAAAATACACTTTAGGATAGATTTCTGAATTATAATTACCTTTGACAATTGATGAAGTAAATGATGAGTGATCCAATGCTAAACAGGAACACCAGTATGACCTAAAACAGTGATAACTGATATGAAAATCCAGCTGATTCTAAATCATGCCATTCAAATATCAAGATGCGAAACCATTTTACTATCTTCTTGAAACAAGGATGGGGACTCTGTAGCCCTTCAGATTCACTTGGACTCTAACTCCCATTATCCCTGGGTGTTGCCTATGCTAGCTGTGGCTGGTGAAAAATAAGTCCAACAATAACTGGAGTGCACAAGTTCCCCATCCTTCCCTTTAAACTTCACTAAAATGTTGGGTGGATGTACAATTTATGGCTTTCATGTACAGATTACTGGACACTTTATTTTGTGACGATACACCGTCTCTTTCCAAGCATATGTTCCTCACACAGTTCGTACTATGCAGGAACAGGACAAATGGATTAATCTGTATCAAGCACTGTTTGTTTATATATATATATATATATATATATATATATATGCAGGTTTTGGTGTCTTCGGGTGTCTTCCCGTGTAAGAGTTGGGGTGTCTAGGCGACGTTTCGACGAGGTCTCACTCGTCATCTTCAGGCTGGTGCTTTCGGCTTCTTGTTACTGGAACAGAGCAGGATCTCAGTGTTTGAGTTCCTATAAATACTGTTGAGGGGGTGTGGTGTATAGCCTCCGACGTTCTGGGCAGAGAGGAAGTTCCCAGGTTAGTGTGACTTTTCTTCTTTTGTTCCTTAATTATTGTTCCTGCCCAGAACGTCGGAGGCTATACACCACACCCCCTCAACAGTATTTATAGGAACTCAAACACTGAGATCCTGCTCTGTTCCAGTAACAAGAAGCCGAAAGCACCAGCCTGAAGATGACGAGTGAGACCTCGTCGAAACGTCGCCTAGACACCCCAACTCTTACACGGGAAGACACCCGAAGACACCAAAACCTGCATTCCTGTACCCGTGAAAATCTACGAAAGCATATATATATATATATATATATATATATATATATATATATATATTTCAGCACATGGAATTAAACATGTCCAGGAATGTACACAGATGTCACAACATAAATTATTATTATTTGCAACCATCATCAGATAAAATCTTAGGGTAACATAAAGCAACCCTCAATTTTACACAGTGCATTCAATTTTTACACAGCGCACATAGAATAATAGAATTGTAGAATTGGAAGGGACACCAACGGCCATCTAGTCCAACCCCCATAAATGCAGGAATCTCAACACATGGTCCCCCATCCAGTTTGAAACCATAGCAGACCCTGCTTAGCTTGGCAAATGTGCTAGCAGTTTCATTGCCACACTTTATATGAATTTGGGATTTGCAACTTCCCCTGGTTCCATTTTTTTTTAAAAAAACTGTTTCTCTGTTTCACTTTGCCCTGCTCTCCACTCCTCCTGAATCTTGATTTTAAAACTATAATTTCTAAAACTAATTCAGGAATTGTAGCATGTCCAGGTTGCACATGTTTGCATTCATAAAACTCTGGGGAGGGGAAGGTTGATGTGATTGACAGCATGACTGCAATTGAAGTTGGAAGTGGTGCACTAATCACTGACTCTGTCCAGAATATGAGGCATCTACTAGGAGGGAAAAACTGGTGTGAATGCTCTGGTACACTACTCTGATCTTAAAATGCTATTACTCAGAATACAAGCCAATTCCACTGAAATCAATGGAGCTTACCTCCAAGCAAATGCTATTTAAGACCAGAAGTGGTCGGCTTCAATCCAAAGAACATTTAGTTGGAAGTAAAATCTATGAGGCTTAGGACTGGAATGTAAGTTTGTGATCTTTTGGGAGGGCGCAATCTGTCCATATATTGCAGTACATTGTCGTTATAGGCCTTGAACTCTTGACAACAGAGATTTTGGTGGCGCATGCTGGGCTTAGGGTCTGCATTTGAGTTTCCATATCATGTAATGCTGATCTCAAAGCAGAGGAAGTCAAATATTGCTTGGCTTGGAAATAAGCTGAGCTATTTTTTAGGGTTTGGTGCGAAAGTAAAGGTAAAGGTAAAGGGACCCCTGACTATTAGGTCCAGTCGCAGATGACTCTGGGGTTGCGGCGCTCATCTCACTTTACTGGCCAAGGGAGCCAGCGTACAGCTTCTGGGTCATGTGGCCAGCATGACTAAGCCACTTCTGGCAAACCACAGCAGTGCATGGAAACGCCATTCACCTTCCCGCTAAAGCGGTACCTATTTATCTACTTGCATTTTGATGTGCTTTCAAACAGCTAGGTTGGCAGGAACAGGACCGAGCAACGGGAGCTCACCCCGTCGTGGGGATTCAAACCACCGACCTTCTGATCAGCAAGCCCTAGGCTCAGTGGTTTAACCCACAGTGCCACCCACATCCCCGGTGGGAAAGTAGTCCAGCTTATATCTGAGCCAATCCCCAATGTAAGCCACAATGAACCTCACGCATCACTAACTGCCTGCAACATAAAGTTACTGTGTGGAGTGCCATACCCAGGGTTGATGTTTTTGAGCTATTTTTATGGAAAATCGGCAAAAACAACACAGCCGACATGGGTTGCCATATGTCTGGATTTTCCCAGACATTTTGACGAATTCCGCCCGGACACGGCTTCCAACTGCAGTATTCTGGGTAGGGTTTTTGTTAGGATATTTCTGTTCCACCTTAAAAGGGAGCAGGCTGTGAATCACAGAGTCTGCGTATTTCCTGTTCACAGGATGTTTATGTTTCCTATTGCTTTCGTTTGTCTCTCTCTGCTGGAGACACTGACACAGGCAGTCATGTCTTTCTTTGTTCTACGTCCATTGAATAAAACTTGTAAATAATGCTCTCCTGAGTGCAACTTTTGGCTGTGCATTATCTGCTGATAAAGAGTGTGCATCGGCTCTAGAATGTTCTGGAGCTCATGTCGCTATTTTTTTCTCCTAACGTTCTTTTTTTTTGTACTTTGGAAAACCTTGAGATTTTATTGAATCTGCCAGTACCTTCTGATTTTGCATGAGTGGTGTTGTTTTGTGGTGCCTGAACGCAAGGAATGTGTATGGGGGCGGTTATCATCTTGCAGCCCTGCCTCCTCTCCTCCTGCAGTATCATGTGTGATTATTTGTAGTACTTCTTCATGTCCCTCCTCCTCAAGAGGTCTGGAATGTGGCAGCATGAGAACAGGCCTTCTCTGCAGTGGCTCCCCATCTGTGGAATGCTCTTCAGAGGGAAGCTCACCTGGTGCCTTCATTATACACCTTTAGGCGCCAGGCAAAAACATTCCTTTTTAACCAGGCCTTTGGTTGATTTGATTGACATCCTATGCCCTTTTAAAATGTGTTTTTTTGTGGGGGCAGCTATTGGGTTGTTGTTCTTATTTTTATTATGTAGTTTGTGGTTTTATAGCTTGATTTTATTATGTGAACCGCCTTGAGACCCCCGGGTATAGGGTGGTATATAAATTCAATTAATAATAATAATAATACAGTGGTACCTCGCAAGACGAATGCCTCGCAAGACGAAAAACGCGCAAGACGAAAGAGTTTTCCGTTTTTTGAGTCGTTCCGCAAGACGAATTTCCCTATGGGCTTGCTTCGCAAGACGAAACGTCTTGCGAGTTCTTGTGAGTTTGTTTCCTTTTTCTTAAAGCCGCTAAGCCGTTAATAGCCGCTAAGCTGCTAAGCCGCTAAGTCGTTAATAGCCGCTAAGCCGCTAATAGGGTTGCTTCGCAAGACGAAAAAACTGCAAGACGAAGAGACTTGCGGAACGGATTAATTTCGTCTTGCGAGGCACCACTGTAATAATAATAATACTTCCCTTCCCAATGCATACATATTAATTAAACAACTCACCAGTATACGTCCCACAACAGTCTGAGCAGAGATCATCCTGACCACCCAAACCTGAAAGTGTCTCTTCCATAGATTTAACCTAGGCATCCTTTGAGTCTGTTAAGGGGAAAAGAAAGGAGCTGAGTCCTTGAAATGGGCCACAATCCACATTGCTGTGCTACAGGCAAGCAGGGTGCTCTCATCTCTCAGATTATTGCTGTATGCCCCCTGCTACTTCTCCACATCCCCACTTCTCCACACAAGTGAGATCTGCACAGCGGTCTCTGTAAAAGCATGAGAACACTGCCTGGGTGTTTAAATAGGGACAGAATCTTTTGAAGAAACTGGGAGGGGGAAAAAAACTAAGCACACACCTGCTCATTTTAATCCTGCTGGTGAGCAAGGCAGATCTCTTATTGGAGCGCCAAGCCCGAATATTAAATAACAGACACAGGTGTAAAAGAGGGTGAGAGAAGTGTGGTTTCTGGAAATATTGGAAACCCCTCAGCGTGTTGGTGTGTTAACAATAAAAACAAATAGAGAAAAATTACGCAAATCCCACTAACACCCCCCAATTCGCCATTATTATTTATTGTGGTTCTAGAAGTTCTATTAAATGCAATTAGGCAAAATAAGCAAATCAAAGGGGTTATGTTGGGGGTAAACGAATACAAAATTAAGGCCTTCGCAGATGACGTGGTGTTGACTGTGGAAGAACCGACAGATAGCATAAAAGAAATCCTAAATGAGATGGAACAATTTGGAGATTTGGCAGGATTCAGATTGAATAAGAGAAAGACTAAAATGATAGTAAAAAATATGGACCGAGATAAAACTGAATTACTACAACAAAGAACGGAGATTGAAGTAGTAAAGAGGATCAAGTATTTAGGAATTTGGCTTTCCGATAAGAACATAGATTTATATCAATATAATTATATCCCGGTTTGGAAAGGCGTAAAAAGAGACTTAGAGATCTGGGCCAGAATGAAATTATCACTCTGGGGAAGAATATCGATGGTAAAAATGATGATACTTCCCAAACTGCTATTCTTATTCCAAACTATACCCATAATTAAAGGTACAAAATTTTTTAAAGAGTGGCAAAAGGCAATTTCGAGATATGTCTGGGAAGGGAAGAAGCCTAGAATTAAATTTAAGTTATTAACGGACTTAAAAGAAAGAGGCGGCTTCGCCCTTCCAGACATGAGACTTTACTACGAAGCAGCATGCCTGTGCTGGATAAAAGAATGGGTAAAGTTGGAAGACAGGGAATTATTAGATCTCGAAGGTTTTAACAACAAAGCTGGGTGGCATGCGTATCTATGGAGCGATAAGAAGAGGGTAGAAAAAGGCTTTACAAATCATATTTTCAGAGGTGCTTTATTAGAGGTCTGGGAGAGATACAAAAATATATTAGAACCAAAAATTCCCCATTGGTTATCCCCGTTAGAGATGATGTGTATAAAGAAAGTAAATATGAGAGAGAAGTGGGGAAATTATGGAGAAATGGTTTGTAATGAAGGAGGGAAGTGGAAACTTAAACCCTATGACCAAATTAAGGCCTTAACCTATGATTGGTTACACTATTTCCAGATAAACGAAATGTTTAAAAAGGAGTTGAAGGAAAGGAATTATGTAGTGAAAGAATCAATCTTTCAAAAAGAGATAATAAATAATGAGCATAAAAATCTGTCAAAAATGTATAAAATATTGCTGGAGTGGTACATGAAGGATGAGGAGGTGAAGGCGGTGATGGTTCAATGGGAAAGAGATTTTGGTTATAATGTTCATTCAGAGGATTGGGAAAGGCTCTGGAAAGAGAATATAAAATTCACAGCTTGCACGTTACTGAGGGAAAACATGATGAAAATGCTTTACAGATGGTATCTGTCACCTATGAAACTAGCAAAGATGTACAAGGTGGACAACAAATGCTGGAAATGTAAAGATAAAGAAGGGACCTTCTTCCACCAGTGGTGGGAGTGTAAAAAAGTTAAATGCTTCTGGGAAGAGATTTATAACGAGCTGAAAAAGATGTTGAAGTACACCTTTGTGAAAAAACCAGAAGCATTCTTATTAGGTATTGTTGGGAAGGATGTGAGAAGAAGGGACTGTAAACTTTTTCAATATGCGGTGACAGCTGCCAGAATCGTGCTAGCTCAGATGTGGAAACAGGAGGAAGTCCCAACAGTAGAGGAGTGGAGAGCAAAATTGATAGAATACGCCGAACTGGATAAATTAACAGGGAAAATTAGATATACTAAAGATCAAAAATTTATAAAGGATTGGGAGAAATTTGTGTGTTATCTGGAAATTAACTATGGTGTTAAAACAACGCTAGCGGGATTTAAAGAGGCTTTGTAAAGCACTAATAAATATTGCAAAGCAGAGAGGATAAAGAAGGGAGGGATAAGTGGCAATATGGAAGATAGATGAAATGTGTATTAAAAGGATAACCACGATCGATCGTCAGCGACGCTGAAGGAAGTCAAAAAACGGATATGATGGTTGTATAATGAATGTATTTCCTCTTCTTGGAAATGTTTTATATATGTTCTTTTTTCTTTTTCTTTTTTGTTAACTTTTCTTTTTTCTTTTGAAAACCTTAATAAACATTTAAAAAAAAAAAAAAACATACAACGAACAACTGGATAGCAATCATGAGCAGCAGAACTAGATAATTCACAGCCAGTCCCAGCTTTCAGTTTCTTCAATTTGTTTACATTTTTCTTAGCCTTTTAGGTTATATTTCCCAAAGCCATGCTCATGAGCTGTTTACTGTTGCACACGTATGTTGTTATATGTTGTCAGAACATCACACAAGATAAATTGAAAGGTATATTTGAGTACAATCGCACCAATATTTTATCCCTGATGTGTGGTTGGGGGGCGAGAAAGCAGCCCCCACCCCAAAGAACCAAGATACCTCCCCAAGGATGGCTCTTAGTAACCAGCTGTAACTAGTTCCATCTGCTGTATATTGTCCAGGCATGGAAACCCTCCTTACTCAGCATCCAATTGTGTGTTTACCTTCAATCCAGTAAATTTAAACAAGGACTTCAATGTGTATTCAACTACTCTGAACATCAAGATGAGGAGGATGCCTCCCACAAAAATGGACAGACAGGCGGACATAAAGGCCAGTTGAACATATTCGGTGCAGTGGCTCCCAATTTCCTCATCCCAGCTTCCACCCACTTCATGATAATGCATATCTCATTCCTCTGCTGTCTCTTCTGCTTTTTTCCTATTGTTCGCTTGGGATGTTCTAAGAAATACCCTTCCTTTCTAGAATCTTTGTGATGTCACTGCCAACATATGATGTCATTCATAGAGCGAGCTGTAGACATCAGCTATGTTTATGGAATACCAGCTGAACAAGGAACAATGTGGATTACACAAAGAAAGTTGCCTCAGCTGCTGCTTCCTACTTAGCCCCGAAAGGGTGACTGGGTAAACCCACACTGTCCCAGGGTGGATGGATGAGACACCACAGCAATCAAGGTGTGGTGGTCTCACTTGGCTGGAATGAGCCTTTTTGGGCCAGACCCATCCCCTTTCTGATTGAGCCACTAAGGTATAAACATCTTCTCTTCTCCTCCTTCAGGAGGAAGTCTGTCAAGGCTTCCTCCTCCATTAGAGTGAGCCCAACGTATCTCCATGTGAGACTCAGGGGAGTGGAATGTTCTCCTCAAGAGGGACCCATAGTAACTTTGGTAAACAACACCAACTGACAAATGGAATATGGGAAGAATTAACCCCAGCACTCCTTTCACAATCCTTCAGCAACTCTCAGATCCGTTAGAAGTAAATAAAAAGAGTTGACAGATCTCCTATGTCACCAGGGGCATAGTGTGGGTTGCCTGTGCCCAGCATGGGGAAGTGTTGTGCCCCCCTAGTGGACTGGGAAACTGGGGTAGAGGTGCATACCAGGCAATCACATTGGTGTTGACAGTTGTGCTGCTCCTTCCTCCCTTGTCCCACCCCAACCCAGAGGCTCCTCGCAGCCAATGAATAATGCTGCCACCTGGACAATGAGGCAGCTGGAACCCCTCACAGGAGAGGCGAAGAAGCGAGCAGGGAAGTGTGACTTACGGGGTCCCTCAACCCTGCATTAAGTCTCTATTTGGGTATGTCTACACAGGTAAGGGACGCGGGTGGCACTGTGGGTTAAACCACAGAGCCTAGGACTTGCAGATCAGAAGGTCAGTGGTTCGAATCCCCGCAATGGGGTGAGTTCCCGTTGCTCGGTCCCTGCTCCTGCCAACCTAGCAGTTCGAAAGCACGTCAAAGTGCAAGTAGATAAATAGCTACTGCCCCGGTGGGAAGGTAAACGGCGGTTCCGTGCACTGCTCTGGTTCGCCAGAAGTGGCTTAGGCATGCTGGCCACATGACCCGGAAGCTGTACGCCGGCTCCCTTGGCCAATAAAGCGAGATGAGCACCGCAACCCCAGAGTCGGTCACGGCTGGACCTAATGGTCAGGGGTCCCTTTACCTTTACCTTTACACAGGTAGGACTTAGATGCACTCATTCAATGGATTCAGTCTCTGTAAGAGTGTAAGAGAGAAGCTCAGGTAAGGTTAAGGGAACAGGTGGTGAGTGGGCTGCACAGATTGCAAAAGCTCCTTCTCAATGCTTCCTCCCTGCCACTCCCCCTGACCACCACCTGCCTCCCCCCTGCTCCCACAACTGGCTCCTTCACAAGAGCAGGGAAGCTACAGCAGCCTCCACAGCAGCAGCTGATTTTTCTCCTCCTTCCTCTGTGCTTCTTTCTCGCTGCTAGCTCCCTCCCCACCCACCACCCTTCCATGGCCCTCCTCTGGACCAGGCAGCCCCTCCACTGTCCTCCACCCCCACTTGCAGTTGCCTTGAGACCCCTGCACTGCACTGGGCAAACTCACCAGCAGCAAAACAAAACACAGCTGCTCTTGCAAAGTGGCACATGGCTAGGGTGCAGGGCCAGCATGAGGAGGCAACAGGCATTCCTCCCAAAACTGTGCCCCCCCAAATGTGCCCGGGCCCACCACCCCGGTAGCTCCCACCATGCCACAACAAGCCCCCTGTGTGTCACAACAAGTTTGAGTCTCAGGCTAGGCCTTGGGCAGAGGGGACAGACAATGGAGACATAAAGGATGATGCACTATATTCTACATTTCGCTTGATACAGCGGAACATCCCTCTTTCCTTCTTCCCCTGCTTCAAGCCTCACTTCTGCAGCTGCTGGAATCAGATGGAGCTAGTTATCTCAGCCGTTCACTCCCCATTGGAATATAATTTCATCAAAATCTCTAGGGTTCATAGAGAGGTTTTTAAAAAATCTTTTATGAAACCAATGGATGAATAATAACGCAATCAGGTTTCTCTTCATGCAATCAGAACAGTTGAGTGGGGAAATGGTGATTTTTGTCTGAAAAGGGGACACATGCCCAGGAAAACCAAGTAGCAAAACAGTTCCCTAGCATGAGGGCTGATGGGCAAAGAATGCAATATTTTGTGGCCTTTAAATATAGCTATTACTGAATGCACCTCCTCCCCACTGCGAAAGCCAAAGGGGGCCAGTTCAAGTCAGTGTTACCGTGTGAATAAAGCAATGTGCCAACAGTAGCCATTTTGTAACTTTGGCAATGTGACTCTTCTTCTTTATATTTCCACATGTGAGTCCTTTCCAGCTGACCCAGCACAATTATCATCAACTCTCCATTGTGGAATACCCTCATGCTCAAGCCAACATCTGCTGAAAAGCAAGTTTCTAGAATTAGATTGTATGCATGCAAATACACGGGTGGTCCCCACCCCTAGAAGCAAGACGTGACTGGGATTCAACGTCACAACTTTATTAACTATCAAGGCACTGAGAGAAAATGAATCTAGGGAACTGTAGGAAGCCTAACATGATGAAGGTGCTTTGAGAACTCCCCAGCCCATCATCTGGGCAACCCAATCCTGGCTCAGGGTCCCAGATTTAGATGGTTAATGGATTAGTACCCCTCTATGTCTGCTTGGGACGAGGGTGGTGCTGTGGGTAAAACCTCAGTGCCTAGGACTTGCTGATCGCAAGGTCGGCAGTTCGAATCCCCGTGGCGGGGTGAGCTTCCGTTATTCGGTCCCAGCTCCTGCCCACCTAGCAGTTTGAAAGCACATAAAAGTGCAAGTAGATAAATAGGTACCGTTTTATAGTGGGAAGGTAAACGGCGTTCCGTGTGCGGCGCTGGTGCTGGCTCACCAGCTGCAGCTTCGTCATGCTGGCCATGTGGCCCGGAAGTGTCTTCGGACGGCGCCGGCTCCCGGCCTCTTGAGTGAGATGAGCGCGCAACCCTAGAGTCGGTCACGGGCAGGGGTACCTTTACCTTTACCTTTATGTCTGCTCACTTAAAATCAAGCTGAGGTGGGCATCCAAGAGTTGTATCCCAGCATTTCGAAGGAAGCCTGTTCTAGTGCTCAAGGTCTTTTTCTTCTGTTCCTGGTGAGGAGTCGGGGTAGATTGAATGAACATCCCTTCACTGAGATGTTGCCCTTGGGTGCTCATCAGGGGTGCTAAGCTAAACTCCTTCCCTGCTCATACTATGTGCCACAAGAGCTTAAGCTGGGCTAACCTCTGCCCACCTGCAGAGCACAAGGTCGGACAGGCCCCTATGTGGATCCTTGATAAATAAATCACATCCTTCAGTAGAAAGGTGGACACCACCATCTCTATAAAGATGAGTCAGTGAGTGGTGGATCTGCTCATATGCAATGTATGCACGCCCGTCTAACCTTCTGATTCTCCATGGGGCACTGCAGTAAAAACTGTCATCCTAGGGTTCTAGATTCAGGTAGATAGCCGTGTTGGTCTGACGCAGTCAATACACACACACACACACACACACACACACACCCCTCTGGTTACATACTTAATTCATTCCAGAGGACCGTTCTTAACCTGAAACTGTTCTTAACCTGAAGCACCGCTTTATCTAATGGGGCATCCTGCTGCTGCCGCGCCACTGCCGTGCGATTTCTGTTCTCATCCTGAAGCAAAGTTCTGAACCAGACGTACTATTTCTGGGTTAGCGGAGTCCATAACCTGAAGCATAAGTAACCTGAAGCTTATGTAACCCGAGGTACCACTGTATATATAATCCAGTAGCACCTTAGAGACCAACTAAGTTTGTTCTTGGGACGCAGGTGGCGCCGTGGTCTAAACCCCTGAGCCTCTCGGGCTTGCTGATCAGGAGGTCAGCGGTTCACATTCCTGTGACGGGGTGAGCTCCCATTGCTCGGTCCCAGCTCCTGCCAACCCAGCAGTTTGAAAGCATGCCAGTGCAAGTAGATAAATAGGTATCACTCTGGCGGGAAGGTAAACAGCATTTCCGTGCTCTGATCGGGTTTTGGTGTTCTGTTGCACCAGAAGCAGCTTAGTTATGTTGGCCACATGACCCGGAAAAACTGTCTGCAGAGCAGACAAACGCTGGCTCCCTCAGCCTGTAAAGCGAGATGAGTGCCGCAACCCCAGAGTCGTTTGCGACTGGACTTAACTGTCAGGGGTCCTTTACCTTTTTAAGTTTGTTCTTGGTATAAGCTTTTGTGTGCATGCACACGAAAGCTTATACCAAGAACAAACTTAGTTGGTCTCTAAGGTGCTATTGGACAATTGTTATATTTTTTAAAAATATTTTGTCATCCTTGGGGACTGAAAGGTCTGGTTATTGATAACATGGACAGTAAACTGATTATTGTTGTTGTTTGATTTCTATACCACCCTTTATCAAAAGATCCCAAGGAGGTGTACTGTCAGGGAACTGACATCGGAGCAGAGGGGAGAGGCGGTACTTCTCGATTCTGCAGAAGAGGGAACGAGTAAGGGTAGAGAGAGAGAGTCATCTGGGGAAGAATGTCCAGGTGACACCAGGAAGAAGGAAGAGGGGGAAAGCATCTTGGAGGAGAGGCTCTGAGACTCTGGCACTGAAGGCAGTGAAGAGAGTGGAGGGCCACCCCTAGGCACGCCCACTCTGCGCAGAAGGGTTTCGCGCAGAGAGAGGAGGCGGAGATTATCCGTCAAGGAGCTTCTATGCTGGAGGAAGTTTAGAAGCCGCCCACTCACGGATTCGTCCAGCGATTGAGCAGCAGCAGCACCTAGGCTGCTCAGTCAGGGGAAGACACCACTAACTTCTAAGCAGTTTGGAACAGCTGGAGGTTTACACACAAGCAACCCCATTTCCCGTGACATGTACAATATTAAGAACATACTTTATGGAATATTAAAAAGCATAATACAGAGCATAATGATAAATAGCATACTAATAATAACAGCAATGGCCTCCCTCACACGAATATAACAGGCCATGGATTATTTAATAGCCAAAGGCCTGGTGGATCATGGCACCAGTTGATCATGATCACAGCAGAACCTCACCACCGAATCCTAGAAGGCAGTAGATCAGATGTTAAGCGACTGCAACAACTGGGAGGGGGCGAAGAATCATGGAATGTTAAACTCCTCATTACCTTAGACAAGGTGTAGTAAAATATTGCGCAAATCTTTATCCTCCTTTTAGACAGCATAGAAGTGGCCAAATGTACCCAAATGACGAGACACAGAGCATGGCCTCAGAAAGCAATCCTAAGGCTCGGGCAACTTCACGCAGTTGATAGCGTTTCTTACAGAAAGAGGTGAGGCACGGAAATATTGCCCAGGATGAAAGGAGGGATATTCCCCGACCTTGTTTCAGACAGATTCCACCTGCCTGCACTTTTTAAGTTTGGATTGTTGACTGTAGATCCTAATGTTATATTAATAAATATAACCTTAAACCAAATGTCCTGTCTCTCAAGTCACCTTGAGAGTGGGCAGGTAATAAGACATTAATTCTGAAGAAAGAAAGAAAGAAAGAAAGAAAGAAAGAAAGAAAGAAAGAAAGAAAGAAAGAATTTTATTATTTCGGTCACAGACCAGTTCCAGCCCACATACAATATCAAGGAAGTCAAAGGGATACATTTGAATTTGCAATTAGGTACAACAGGGACAATACAGATATAGCAACAGTTAAAAAATGTAGTCTTTGTTATACAGTGGTGCCCCGCAAGACGAAATTAATTCGTTCCGCAATTTTTCTCGTCTAGCGAATTTTTCGTCTTGCGAAGCACGAAATCCCATAGGAATGCATTGAAAATCAATTAATGCGTTCCTATGGTCAAAAAAAGTCCAAACAAAGCCAAATTTGGTACAACAACAGTTTATTAACTGCTCTTTAAAGTCACACATACTGTAAAGAGCAGTTCAAAAATTGAAGGGAAAATAAATTAACTTTATAAACAAAACATGTCTTTGTTTTTAGACAAAGAAAACAAAGTCGCGAGACGTTTTCGTGTTGCGAAGCAAGCCCATAGGGAAATTCGTCTTGCGAGGCAAATCGAAAACGGAAAAACCTTTCGTCTAGCGAGTTTTTTGTCTTGCGAGGCATTCGTCTTGCAAGGTACCACTGTATTTGCATAGTCTCTGTTTTCAGATAACACTCATCACAGCAAGCGTAATCCTCCAAATCTTTCAGCTGTATCTCCCCCACAATCAGGTCACACTTCCTCCTATCTCTTAATGTTGTAGTGGTCTGCTTATTCAACCACCAGTATCCGTAGCTTTCCCGATAACGTGCCTTTTAATGCCAATGCAAGCACATAAATGGGCACCATTCTTGGTTTATAGTCACAGCCATCATCGGCAGCTTGTTTTGGTGAAGGCAGGCTGATATATAGGGCTCACCATTGGATGGCAGCATTCTCCTGCCTTTAAAAGGAAGTGCCACCAGCATTCACTTCTTAGTGCAAACAAGTCAGTCACAAATCACAAATTTGTACAGCAAAAACACAAACAGGAAGGGTGTAGAGGGAAATGTGCGTGATTTATTAGAGACACTGCTACTCCTACTCTGATTTCAAGCTGCAAGGTTGTATTTACTGCAGAGTTGGTGATGCGCGGAGGGATGTGTCGCAGTTGACTTTGCATTTACTTCAGTATATAAAAGACAATCAGTAGTTAGCAATCTTTCCAGAAATGAACTGCTGCTTGTATAATCATTGATTTCAGTACATGCAAATGGAAATTGTCCATTAAGTAACAAGGACAGTTTGTTGTTGTTGTTTTTTAAAAAAGTTAACTCACAGATAAACTGTATTTGGCAGCCACACATTTAAAGCACCCCACCTCTGCCCCAAGGAAATCCTGGTAACTGTAGTTTAACCCTCCCAGAGCTGCAATTCACTGCACCCTTAAAAAATATTGTATCCAGGATTCTGGGAAGGGGGATGAGTGATTCAATTGCAGTTTAAATCTATGGTGTGTGTTTACAGTGGTGCCTCGCAAGACGAAATTAATCCATTCCGCGAGTCTCTTCGTCTTGCGGTTTTTTTGTCTTGCGAAGCACGGCTATTAGCGGCTTAGCGGCTATTAACGGCTTAGCGGCTTAGCGGCTTTAAGAAAAAGGAAACAAACTCGCAAGAACTCGCAAGACGTTTCGTCTTGCGAAGCAAGCCCATAGGGAAATTCGTCTTGCGGAACGACTCAAAAAACGGAAAACTCTTTCGTCTAGCAAGTTTTTCGTCTTGCGAGGCATTTGTCTTGCGAGGTACCACTGTAGCCTTTGTTTTGTTCCTATTAGACTCAAACTCTATCTCACAAATGTGATTGAAGGTACGTAGGTTGTAAGAAATACGGAACTAAGGCTGGAAAGGGCTTTTTCGTGTTTTCATTATTCTTAAGCTGAATCCAGGAAGCGTTTTATTCCATTTTCCTGGCATTCCCTTACCTGATATTTTCCATTTTTTGTGTGAACTTCCACACAAGGAAAATGCCACTTCTGGAAACCTAGTGGAATCTGCTGGAGGTTTAGCACTCATTTCCATGTTAATTGTTTACAGAGGTGAGGGATCTATTTGCAACCCAGTTCACTTTGAGTTTTGTGTTGCAATTTCATGTGTTGAAATTTGGGGCAGTATCCTGGCATACAATTCCCCCTCCTACCCCCACCCCTGCTACTTATCGTTTAGTGTGACTTGGTGGTATATCAATGAAAAAGTCGCAGATCCATAAGGTAACAGTTACTGCAGTGTAAGGGGAACATTATAAAACGGTGCTAGCATTATAACATGGAAAACTAAACCAATAAACCCCACATCCACTAGTGCCAACCATATGGGGGGGTGCCCCGGACATGATTTCTGAGCTCCCCAGGTGCCACTGAGGCATGCACAACCTGACATCATGTCATTGTGTGGTGTGACATCATAATGTCATGTTGCGCATCACTGGGCATCCATAATCTGGGGCCCAAGTTGGAGCCCCTGCCCAGGCGAGGACAAATATTGTCCTCCAGGCCTCCCTAGTCTTTGGGACTTTCCCCAGGCATCTCCTTTCCCCTGCCATTATTCCCAGGCCTGTGGCAGAATGTGTGTTTGTGTACCTGGTGGCTAAATGGAGGTGAAGCCAAGGAGGTTGCAGTGATGGAAACAAGGAGTTCTTCAACTTCATAATGATGATGATTAATGTTGATAACACTGCAGAAATGGGACGTGGGTGGGGCTGTGGTCTAACCACAGAGCCTAGGGCTTGCCAATCAGAAGGTCAGCAGTTCGAATCCCCGTGACAGGGTGAGCTCCCATTGCTCAGTCCCAGCTCCTGCCAACCTAGCAGTTTGAAAGCACGTCAAGTGCAAGTAGATAAATAGGTACTGCTCCGGTGGGAAGGTAAACGGCGTTTCCGTGCGCTGCTCTGGTTCACCAGAAGAGGCTTAGTGATGCTGGCCACATGACCCGGAAGTTGTCTGTAGACCAACACTGGCTCCTCGGCCTATAGAGCAAGATAAGTGCCGCAACCCCAGAGTTGTCCGTGACTGGACCTAATGGTCAGGGGTCCCTTTACCTTTACTTTAACATTGCAGAAATAGTGTTACAAACATGTTGTGATGTGTTTGAATGGTATGGGTGTAGCTAGCCCTAGGTTGTATGCGCACAGCAGTTTATTTTGTTTCCCCCCATGTCTCCCTAATTGTTACTTTCTACATTATCTCAGAGCTTTCACACGTAAGAGCCACTTCTGAAAATCTAGCAGAATATGGTGGAAGTTTAGTGCTCATTTCCATGTTAATTGGTTCCAGAAATAATCCGTTTTCCAACCACATTAACCCACAAAATTGGAGAAGTAAAGTGACGAAATTTGGGGCAGTACGTCGGCACACAGTTCTTTTCTGCCATTTTCATGGGGGCAGAGAAGCATGCATGTGCGAAAAGGGTGGGGGAGTAGTGACGTTGTCCAATCCCGCTGTGGCGCACTGCATCTACTGGTGTGAATGAAGTTTACCATGACATGCTGGTATACTGGTCAAAAAGCCACAGGTCCACAAAGCAATAGGTACTGCAGTGTGAAAGGATTGTTAGAAAAGGGGACCAAAAGTTACCATCACAACCAGGAAAACCAACACAATATTTCCCATGTTTGAATGCACCCCTGTTGAGACATTCTTAAGTTCTGTTTGCGGAAGCAGGTGTGCACACTCATTCTCACCCCTCCTCCCCCTTGTTGTCCCCAATTGCAGTGGTGTTCCATCCTTTGTTAGCATCTGGAGTGTCCGCATGCATGCGTACAGAAGGCAAGACTGCAGTAGTCCTGTGCTGCCAGCCGTGGCAGAGCTCAGTGGAGGGAGAAGCCAGCCAGCCGAGTCTCAGAGGGTACCTGCCTGGAGGCAGAGGCCAGATACAAGGTCCAGTCCAGTCCTAAGGTCAGGAGTATCTCAGTTCACGTAGTCAGACAATCCAGGGGTCAAGAAAGACAAGGGTCCTAGACAGGCCCAGACGGGGGTGGGTGGTGAACCATATGGGCCACTTGGCCTGGGCCTCCGATTCCAAAGGGGCCCTCGGTCAGCATATTCACAATCACAGGGGATGCACTGTCTTTATATGCAGATACGGTTCAAGCCTTGAAATAAAATAATTTGTCAGCATAACTTTTGTGAAAATTATTTATATACTCACTTATTTATAAGACTTCAGTTATCCCCAGGGTAAAGAAAAGGGGGGCACATTATCTACCTGGCCCGGGCCTCTGCCTGGCTCTGGTCCTAGACACTGGCAGAGGAAGGCAGGTGCGGGGGGTGCGGTGCGCACCGGGTGTCAGCCGTGAAGGTGGGTGACATCACCGCATCACACCCACACCCACACTTGCTGCACGGGCAGTGGGCCACTAGGGACGATGCTGCCGCGGGCAACTAGTGGTGCCCACCGACACTCGCCGCATGAGCAGCAGGCGGCTAGGGACACTCACCTCGCGGGCGGCGCGGCACTCCCCCACACTTGCTGTGCAGGCGGCTAGGGACTCTTGCCGTGAGGGCTGGCTAGCCCCCCCCCCCCCGCTCCTGGTGCCAGAGCAGGCATCTCCGCCCCGGTCCTAGATCACAAGAAGCAAGAAGCAGCAAGGTCTGGTCAGGAACAACAAATGTTGTTTCCAGCAACTGACTGAGGCTGGAAATCCTGCTTAAGAAAGCTGGAGCCAACAGGGTCTCCTCAGGAGCAAGAAGGCAGATCAGCAGCAGGTGGAGTCACTTCCCCCTCTGCTCCTTTAGGCTGCTGCTCAGCAGGTGAAGCTGACTCCTGTCCCATGACAAAGACCAGGAGCTGGGTGTGGAGGGTGAACAAAACCCACCAGGCCAGCCCAAGCCTTGCTGCCGCCGGGCAGATATGGGGCACAGAGGCTCCATAGGGCCGCACTGTGCTGCCTGCCCACCCACACAGGGAGGAGCCCAGCCGGCTAGCATGGCTCTTGGCAGACACATCCCCCCCCCCCAACACTGGCTGGGTGGCCAGTCAGTGAGGGGGGCAGAGACACGATGGCCAGACCAGGCTTTGTGGCCCATAGACCCCGAGAGGAAGGTGGGGATCTCTGCACTGGGACACCTGGCTTGTGCCCCCTCAAAATAATGTACTTGGGGCTATGGCCCCACTTGCCTTCCCCATACTATGCCCCTGCCCAATTGTGGGCAGGAGTCTAGAGTCAAATGTGCTGGCAACCCTCCCTTCAAATTCTTTCTGCTCCAGGGTTAGGATGGAAGGCCCTGTGTCTCTACTACAGTTAGAATGCCTAGGTAGGGCTACAGGGAAGACAACAGATAAGTAAAAGCTATCTCACTCAAACGCATACACAATTCCACAAAGATGTTCTTCAGTTTTTAGGCACAGTATTTATTTTAGCCATTACCTGGATTCATAGGGAAAGCAGTGTCAGCTGTTATATAATGTGGTATAGCCAATGTGGTGCCTTCCAGTTGTCGTTGGACAACCATTCCCACTATCCCTGGCCGGCCATGGGCCATGCTGATTTGGGCAGATGGGAGTGGTAGTCCAACAGGAGCTAGAGGATACCACATTGGCCACCCCAGTGTAGCCCAATGCTCTGTGTTATCTCCTCTGCCACTGAATTATTTCTGATCCAGTCTTTCAAAGGCTGGTCTTCCTCTGCTAAATAGAGATTTGGGGTAATCTTTGTGTAGGCATAAATGCTATTTGAGTATCCTAGTCTGGTGTGCATGCTCTTCATCCTTCCTTGGCTGTATTTAACCTACATTTCTGCAGCTTACAGCAAAGCAGGGAATTTTCCTTTCCAGATACACGTTATAAGAAAATGAAAGACCCCAAGGCCCGAGTTTCCCCTGTATAGTAAGCAAAAGGCTCACAGCACAAACCCAGAGAAACTTATTACTAGTTAAAAGTGAATTGGGTTTAACAGCAGTTGATGGAAAGGTAGCTCTATAATTTTAGTTACCATGCTTCACAATGCCCCAGGCTGTCAGCGACAGTGGCAAGGGTTGCACCAGAAGATGGAAGGGTGAGGTGAGACAGGAGAGCTCCTTTTCCATCCATTCCCAGATCTCCGATTCACCCATAGGCACCGACTCCTGGGGAGCCAAGGCAGTTTTGGGCACCCCAATTGTTTTCCAGGGGGCTGGAACCCCTCAGTGTTCAGAGGGCATCTGGCTCCTCCCCCTGACTCCTCGTGACATGACATCGGGCCCAGGGGCGAACGAAGGCGTCGTGACACCCGGGGTGGGGCGTTGCTACGTAGGGCGCATGTGTGGCATCTCTACGTACAATGCATGTGCTGTATGTAGCGATGCTGCACATGAGTTGTACATAGTGGTTTGCTGGCGGCGCAGCTCCAGCACCGTACGGACAGTGCTGGGATCCTCTGCTTGTGGCTGCAGCAGCGCAACGGCTCCTTGTGCTGCTGCCGTGGGGCGAGCCCCCATGGGGTGCCTTCTTGTCACCCCCCCCAGGCATGGCACCCAGGGAGACCCACCCGACCCAGCACCCCCGTTGCAATGCCACTGGGAACATGGTTCTACAGGTATCAGTAGAGGAGGACACATGTACAGATACTGCTGCCATAAGAGCTGTGTGCGCTATCCAAACCTTCAGAGCCCTTAACCCAAGGTACAGAACAAGAAAAATGATGTCTTGAGAGAATGCTGTGGTTTAAAGTAGAATAAGGGCAATCCTGACTGAAAATGTTAGTTAATTATTTTTTCTTCCCCCTCTCATGTTTTGGAGGTGCCAGTTTGCCCCCTCTTGCCCACTCATCCATCAAATGGCAAAAAAATAATAAAAATGACTGAAATTTTCAGCTCAGCTCAGCTGAAAATTTTACTACTACTACTACTACTACACAATAATAACATCATTCCCAGTTTCTGTTAGAACCTTCTTATTATTCTCCATCCTCTTTGGCACTCAGATTAAAATAAACACCTACCCTTAGCATCCTTCCATATATTCATAAAAGTCATGTGGCTAAGCACTTTCCTTTCAAGTCACTTAAGAAAGAAAAAAGACACCTGAACTTTCTAGATTAGAAAATAAAGAGGTTAGCCCGAAGTTTGGAAGCAAATAACCCAGTCGGCTCTGTTCCTTCCCAGTTTCCAGTTTAATAAACATGCATCTATATCTAATGGGCAGTCTGTCAGTTCTCTTTAATAGAAATCACCTACTTCTCTAATAATCATTAAACAAATTGACAGCGTAATAGCCAGGGCATCTCATCTTAATGCCACCAGCTCCAAGAGGAAAATTTCTTGTTAATATCTTTTCCGAGAGGCCATTACTCCGGTTAATGCAGGCAAGGCTCCTGATATGACACAACATCAAAGGCATTGGTGTGGGGAATTTATAGTGTTATATATATATATATTCTCATTCATGTTTCATATTCTCCTTGTGAAGATGATGATATTTCCTGCCAAAGAAGGACAAACAGGCGCTCTTATAACTCTCCACCAGGCTGTAACAATGATACCAATCAAAGAATGCCATCCCAGAAATCTCATTACATTAACAGTTGTCACGTATTATGTTCGGTGAGTGTACAAACCATTTTCCTGTGTACACAAATAGTCAAGTTGTGCAGTCATTGTACACATGAATTGCTATATGGGTATACACTGTAGTTGCCGTGTAGAAATCAACCAGTGTACGCATTTTCACACAAACACTTGGTAGAAACAAAACAAAAAAGGACTCAGTTGACACAGCCTGAATTTGGGACAAAAACTGCCATTATTGAACTCACTGAATGCAGACAAATACATCTTGTCTTTAGTGAATGCATAAGTAAGCACATGCGCATGAATGCAAAGTCACATATTATTGGGCAATCCGTTCTCCCCTCTGTATATGTTTAACCAAGGAGCAAAACCACATTTTAAAAATAATAATCAACCAATGGAAGCCAGTCTATTGCAGAGTAGAAATATACAACAGAAACTAAAGACATTGGTATTGATCTCAGACAAAAGCACGGACATTTATCTTAACATGTGCATGAGGAGCAGAGGCATGTTCACCAGCTATGTCCTCTGATACTGAAACTTTCCCTTCAGAGGTAGCCTGTCCCATTTATCCACCTGAGGCTAAACCCTTGCTTACCAGGGTGATGTGGGTTTGTGGTGGCAGCTTCTGGGTTCCACAACCACTTCTCCTCACTTCTGTGCCTTATGGACAGGACAGCCCCGAGCCCCTTGGTCATACTTCAACATCCACACATTCAATGGAATGCCTAAAAGAGGTCCCTTTGCATGTTCAGCTTTCATGCAATCAAGAACCTCCATCGTATACAACAGTACACATGTATCAAAGTTGATAGATACGCCACCACTTTTTACATGTTCAACTGTACACATGAATGGCTGGGAGAACCCAGCCAGATGGGTGGGGTATAAATGATGATGATGATGATGATGATGATGATGATGATGATGAATGTTGGCTAAAGGGGGATGTTATACCATGACCCAAGATATCACCATTTCTTGTTGCTTCGGCAGTGGCTGTTTTGGTTTAACATAGCCATTATATTGCAGAAGCGTTGACTATTAGAATGAAAGGATTTTTTTAAGGTTTTCCTGTTGATGTTTTGATTCCCCCCCCCCCCAACAATTTTAATGGACTAATAGGGCTGCAAACATTTATAAATAAACCAGTGGACATCAAAGCTTTGTTTTTCTGGATTTTTTCATTGCAAAATCATGAATTATTTCCCAAAGTCAATTTCACTTGCAAGGTCACACTCAGTAAAGAAAACAGCTAGGTGGCTCTGCTGTCCTTAGCCCCATTGAAGAACGCCTGCAGTTTTTGTTGAGTGCTAGCAAACTAAAACTTTCTTTCTACCATCACTGGTGGCATGCAGAAAATCTGCGCATCTCTACACTGAGTAGTAGGTGTTTTTCATTTCTTTGAAGAACTCATTTAATAAAGTAGGTCTGTGTATTTCACATTTCCCCCCCAAAGTAGGCTTGAATATTTGTTTGAGCCTTGTTATATGGAAACACCCAACAGTCTTTCTGTTATTTATTTCTAGCTGATAACTTGATAATATTTGTTTCTGATTCTCACTGTCCATGTCCACTCAGCAGTGATTTTATGTACAATGCTCTTGTACAATGCTCTTATGCACAATGCTCTTATGTACAATGCTCTTTTAATATTCAAGAGGTTTAGTACCACGAAACATGGATTCAATATGCTATTTTTTTTTTGTAATAGTTGGGGTGGAGGAGAGAAGACCCACTTTTATCACAATGGGTGAACCCCTTGTTCACAACAGGTGAACAAACAACAAAAAACTCAACCAAATATAGAATTATAGTGTCAGGCTTCGGGGAATCGGCTTCCTCCCCTGTGGCCATGAATGATAAGATCAAATGAAAGGAATGTCTTACCAGTTAGATTATTTAATAATCACAGTGAGAGAGAAAAGAACATTTCTCCTAGAAATGGCGGTGCTCCAAATTAAGGTTTACTCCCCCGCATACCTATTAATCTACGTAACTCCTTCGTCTTGTAATCTGAGTTTGTACCCTCTCTGCTTTCTATTCTAACACTATCTGAGCTCTCCGTGTCTTTGGGGATGGGGGCTGAATGCTGTCCAGAGACTGTGAATCAGTTAACTCTCTTTCTTCTAGTGTTTCTTCTGCTAGCTGCTCCCCATCCAGTATCTCCCAACTTCTGCCTTCTGAACTATGCCCCTCTGCAAACCACTGTTCGAAATCTATACTGTCCTCCTGCTCCTGGGAAGATTCAGGATCAGGATCAGGATCAGGGGAGAGGGTGGCTCCCACCATTCTTCCTCAGTACAGCCCTCCTCAGCACGGTCCCTGACACAAACATTAGAACAGCTGGGTGGATCAGGCCGATGGCCCATCTACTCCAGCATCTTGTTCTCACAGTGGCAAGCCTGTTGCCTATGGGAAGACTGAAAGGAGAAGCTGAGCGCAACACTACCCTCCTCACTTGTGAATCCCAGCACCTGGCAATCAGTTTCAAAGGTATACTGCACCCAGCAGTGGAGGAAGAACATAGGCATTCATTTATTTTCCATCAGGATACTACCTTGCTTAAACCTGTCTTCAGGAAGAAGTTGATATGGAAAACAGTACAGCATTTATTTGGTAGTATTGCAGATATTAATATTGCACAGCTTGAAGCAACTGGATGCATAAAAAACTGGCTCTGTTTGGAATAAACTACCGTATTTTTCGCTCTATAACACGCACCTGACCATAACATGCACATCGTTTTTAGAGGAGGAAAACAAGGGGGAAAACATTCTGAATGAAACAGTGGATGTATCATTTTTGTGCTTCATGCTGTGGCCACAGACATGTGATCTGATGGTGAATTTGGGGTGACCCAATGCAAAAATCCTGAGAATCCCTGTGGATCCATGCTTTGTAACCATGTTTTTGCACCATTGCAGCCCCAGGCAACAGTGGGTGCGTGATTTGGGGGGGGGCAGGCTGTAGCCATGGACATGCTATGTGCTCTGATGGTGAATTTGGGGTGACCCAATGCAAAGATCCTGAGGATCCATGTGGACCCATGCTTTGTAACCACATTTTTGCACCATTGCAGCCCCAGGCAACAGTGGGTGCATGATTTTTTGGGGGGCAGGCTGTAGCCATGGACATGCTATGTGCTCTGATGGTGAATTTGGGGTGACCCAATGCAAAGATCCTGAGGAGCCATGTGGATCCATGCTTTGTAACCACATTTTAAGTGGGGAGGGAAGGAAAAACACAGAAGGCTAAGAATGCAGGAGAGGGCTATAACGTGAGGAAAGGAAGGCAAAAGTTTCCACCCACCCACCCACCCAAGCCAGCCAGCACTCTCTCTCTCTCTCTCCCTCCCACCTGCATGTTTTCCGGCTGCCTGATATATATATTTTTTAATTGCCTTGACAGAAGAAAGCATTTTAACTGCATTAAGAACTATTTAGCAGCGAAACCTAAGCTTTGCCATCCCTTAAGAGGTACAGACACTGTAATCTTCCAGATCGCATGAATTTACAGGCAAAACACTGTTTAAGGATTTCATCCTTTTAAATGGAAGAAAGCATATTTGAATGCTGTGTGTCCCCAAAAACAAAAAGCAGGAAGTCAAATCAGAATTTTAAGCTGAACCTGTAATCTCTCTTCCCTTCACAAACATTGTTCCCTCCGGAGCATGGAGAGGAATTAGAAAGACGCTCTGCTTTCCCCTCTTCTTGCCTGGAGGGGAGGGGCTTTCCCTGCTCTTTGTTCTGTTTGAGCAAACACAGCAAGGAAACAGAGAAGGGTGGGCAGTAAGACCCTGAGGCAGAATGCAGGAAAGCAGCCGCTTCCTCTTTTCAGGTTTCCCTTCTCTGTGAAGCGCGGTTTGATTTTTGCCTGATTTTTCGGCTCCAGGGACCACACATTCGCTCAATAACACGCACAGACATTTCCCCTTCCTTTTTAGGAGAAAAAAATCTGCGTGTTATAGAGAGAAAAATACGGTATGTCCAGACCCATAAATGTTATTCAAAACTTTACTTGCAGAACTTTTTTTTCAAAACAAAACAATAACAGCAGTGATACATCCAAAATAGTTGCACACAATAGCTTGTGCATGTCCAGCACAGGCTCAGTGCCTTATAAGAAATAACTGTACCTCTTCCAGAAATCAAAACTGTGTCACTCTCCCATTCCTGCCTGCATTGGTCTGTATTCAGCCTAAGGAGCTCCTAGAGAGCCATTATCACATCCTTTGTTGTCTTTGTGGCATCCAGAGAAAGACTAATTGGCAACTCCCTTCGAGATGGAGAATTTGCAATTGTCATCCTTATGTGATCCAAAGCTAAATACTCAGGTGTTTAATATTCTCAGTTAATCGTTGACTTGGTTAGATCTCAGAAAAATCTCAGTATGCTGCCACAGGAAATCCCCATCATTAGAAATACACAGGCACTCTCCATTTCAGTGTGAATTAAACAATTATACTTAAAAGGTAGTGCCCCTAAAATGCCAGTCTCTTGGTAACTTTTCTTTCCTCTTATATGCAAAATTTGGAAATAATGTCTACTAATGCCCCTTTTAGGATGCGGGTGGTGCTGTGGGTTAAACCACAGAGCCTAGGACTTGTTGATCAGAAGGTCGGCAGTTCGAATCCCCGCGATGGGGTGAACTCCCGTTGCTCGGTCTCTGCTCCTGCCAACCTAGCAGTTCGAAAGCACGTCAAGTGCAAGTAGACAAATAGGTACGGCTCTGACGGGAAGGTAAACGGCGTTTCCGTGCACTGTTCTGGTTCGCCAGAAGCGGCTTAGTCATGCTGGCCACATGACCCGGAAGCTGTACGCCGGCTCCCTCAGCCAATAAAGCGAGATGAGCGCCGCAACCCCAGAGTCGGTCACGACTGGACCTAATGGTCAGGGGTCCCTTTACCTTTAATGCCCCTTTTGGCATTGATTTTTGCAGCATCTGCATAGCCTTGTTAGACCCAGGGTTAGACCCAGGGTTAGACCCAGGGTTAACAATTTGATTGTTTTTCTGCTAATGGTTCTGTGCTCACCTGGAAATTACCCATCACTGGACATATATGTCTCCGTTCAACATTCACATTATTAGATTGTCACATTGAGAAAGTCAACTGTGTGGTGCATAGTCTTAGCTGAGAAGGCAACACAGCAAAACTGAGTTCTCAGGCGATAAATCAGAGGGTCCTTTTATAGAGCCATGGGAGCCCTTCATTAGGCAGGAAGGGGCTTCTAGTACCATCAAGTCCTCAGAACTCCTTCTGGAAAGACATATTGCCAAGACATCTGTGGTCTTGCATTTCAGCGCTGACAGTGTCCCCACCCCCACCCTCCGATCTTTATGTAATCAGACTCTCTTCAGATATCTGACTCTATGCACAATTGAATTTTGCCACGTTAGATTGTTTTTGTTGTCTGTGCATCTGGTCTATGCATGCCATATTGAATTTGAAAAAAACAAGTAAACAAATAAAAAATCTGTTTTGAAGTATGCATCTATTCTAAGTTACATTACAGTTCGTAAGCAGGGAGGTTTGAGCCTGCATAGTGTCACTTGCTGTGTGCCCCCACCCCCAGGATAAAATCTTCTTGCTCTTGGTTGGAGGGGTGGAGAAGGAGATGGCTATGTCTCCTTTTTCCTATCCCTGCCTTATACCATGTGTTGAAAATGGAGTTTAAAAAACCCTTAGCCTTGCCCCTGAATTGCTTTGGGGATGGATCCTTCATCATCATCAAACCTTTATTGGCATCACATACAAACATTCAGAATAAATAGGCCAGTGTGATCTTGTCACCATTTCAACAGTACAGTCATTTGCCAAAGGGAAGAAGAGGTGAACAATCTATTTCATCTCTGTGGGTCTCCAGCAAGGGCAGGATCTTGTAGCGTCCTTTGGCGACAAAACATCAAATAGAGGAACTTAGCTACTGTCTTGGTGAGCTCCTGGTCTCTCCCCTGTAATAAGAAGTTTATAACCTCTGTCTCTGGTTTCCATGTTGGAATATATAGATGGTCTAGAAATTGTTGGTGGAGATCATCATACGTTTTACATTTAAGGGTCATGTGAGCTAGAGTTTCCACCAGGTGGGCATCACATGGGCAGATCCTATCTCCTTCTGCCATACCCGCAAACCTACCCCAAAGGAGGTTAGAAGGGTTAGAATTGAACCTAGCCAGCGAAAAAGCCCTTCTTTCTTGTGGGTTAAACAAAAACTGTAAATAATTCAGGTTAAATTCTTGCGCCCAAGAGAGTCAAAAATAAAGAGGGGGGCATGTTTTTTCTGCAGCTGAGATTAGTTCCTGGCAATCTCTGTCCCACAGCCTAGTTTTTAACATGGTCTTGGCGATTGGGAAAGCCACAGCACCCAGGAGATCCTCTGAAAGCCCGAGTTGCTGTGAATGGATCCATCATGGGTCAGGTAATCTCTGGGTTGGCCCTGGGTGGGCTGACTTTATTGAAGGGCCTGGGCCTGGGCACAGTCTCAGTGATGACTACTCCTCATCACCCTGGTACTTAAGCAATGGGATTTCTCTACCCTTTTCCTGCCCCCTACTGCTAGCTGATGCAACCCCAGCCATGTTCTGGAATATCAATAAGCTGTAACATCTTAAGAGCATTGCAAATACACCCCTATTTTCATCTGTGAAATGTTGGAGGCTATGTAAACCCAGCAGTTTTAGATCAAGTTATGGATATGCAGATCTAAAGGAAGTGTATTCTGATGAACACATTCAAAACAATTCCAGTGGTTTGACTGGCATAGTTTCCAGTCTGCATAACCATCTCTGAACCCTTTCAGCCCATCATTTTGGCTCTTTAGGGTCGATGTGAGTTGGTCAATGAGTTTCCTTGGCTGCAGCATTCATATAAAAAGGGATCCTTGAGGCTAATGAAGGATTTTAAAAAGCCTTGTGCAAGCAGCTTGATTGCCTCAATCAGGCTGATTTGGAAATCATATTTTTATCTGATGGGGCCTCTTAAGCCTAATGAGGGTACAAAAAAAATATATATATGCCAGGAATAATAAGGGGCCAAATGCCTAAGGCATCGCAGGCACCACAGAGAAGGGTTCACAGTGGCTCAGAAGTGGTGCTTCAAACGCTGATGCCCAGCAGCTTTGCAAGTAGAAAGCAAAACCGCCACCCACACAGCAAATCCCGTGAGAGTCTTGCCCACTGCACAAAATCCAAGCTTCTATGACCTTATGGCATCCAATGCAGCTTTCTCATCATCAGCTTCTAGTCTTCTTGATGGGTGAAGAAGTCATAACAGGCAATAGTTCTAGCCTTAATAAACACCTGATGGGTTTTATGTTTGTCTGTCTATATGTTAATAAAGCATGGGGATATGGTTTGAGTATTCAAAAATTAAGGATAGTTTAAATCAGAAAATAATCTCCCACTCCTTCTGTTTCCCCTTAATGCTACCTAAACATTCAATATACCCTGGAAAATCACAGGCACCTGTCAAGCTGCTTGTTTGCTGATCTTGTTTTCCTTTTGATTTGCAAACTTATATACTGCATACTTAGAGGGTTCCCCATGTAGGCTATGTAGAAAGAAACCCCTGCTTTATTTTTGAGTGGCACCATTTTGCTCCCATTGGCAGGGGCTCCACTGCATGCAGGTAGGTTTGCAATTAGGGAAAATGGCTTTGCCTTGTGGTTTTAATGCTAGGAGATTTCTTCTTACATACAGACTTAGCATCAGGCCCCATCCCTGCTTGCCTCATTACTGTATTAATGTGGCATTCATTGTGAAGGGCCGGTGTACTCTAAGAATGGTGGTTATATTCCAAACATCCACAGAGACAAACTTTTGAGATGTTGAAGCCCACAAATTGCAGCCTATGAGTCCTCGGGACTCTCTCTCTCTCTCTCTCTCTCTCTCTCTCTGCCCCACTCATTGCTTGCCTACCCCTCATTGCAACCCTGCCATATTTTCAGGCCTCTGCAAAGATCTTGTGCATGGATAAGGCCAGGAGTTACGAGGAAAAATAATAGTGGGAAGGATGCATTTATCATGATTACTCTTTTTCTTGCAAGGAAATCTCACATTTAAATGGTCCCTTTAGAATAAAGACCTCAAAACATGCAATTAAAAAAGTTTGGCTGGAGCAAATGGTATGGTTTCTTATTTCTTTTTGCAGATGGAGAAAGAGAATTGGGACTATTATCTCCTTGCCCTGCCCTACATCCTGCACTCTGTGAACCTTCCATTCTCCCCAAATTATTGGGAGATGCTGCTTTTAATGGTATTCACAGCCACAAAACCGGTGGGATCTTTTCTGTATGTGCCCCAAACAGCCACTTTCTTGCTCTAACAGTGGCTATACAATCTTATTTTTGCATGACTTGTTTTGCACCTGATAATTCCAAAGTGAGATTAAGTGTTTCCTCTACATGTTTGTTTAATCAATGTGTATAGTGTCCTCCATCACGGGATTCCAAGGCGGCTTGAAATAATGTAAAACAAATAGCATAAAATCTAGTAAAAACAATATTAAGTCTGGAGTTATTAAAAGTAACAGAAAATTGAAACAGCTAATCAGAATGATTAAACTCCTGAAGGAAACATGACAATTGAGCTGAAAAAGGTTCCTGCCCCAGTTTAAGTCCTTATTGGTAAGCCTCAGAAACACAGAACTCAGAACTAGACTAAAAGACAGTCAAATCAATCTGATATGTTCCCAGTGACCAGTCTGAGCAGAGTGAGCCCATCTGAGGTGGACATGGTAGTGCCTCATATCTATCCATTTCATGAAGAGAAACTATCAGGCAGGCAATGGAATATTATTTCAGTGTTACGGACAGGTCACAGTCTTTCACTGCATGCACAGTGTGTCAGTTTGTCTGGCTGTTAACCAGAAAGTTGGTGGTTCAAGCCCAACCAGGGATGGCTGTGGACAGGATTCATGTGATGCAAACAGTTGGACTAGACGACCCGTGGGGTCCTTTCTGTGGGAATGTTCAGAGGGGCAGGAGAGGGTATATTGTTTAATGATATCCTTCCTAACTTGCATTAGCAAGTTCTACATCTAAACATTCCCTTTTTAAACACACAGCGGTTTGCTTGTTGCAGGCTAGTTTTTGTCTTTAAATAAGGATTTCTGGTAAGATCCCTTCTTGTCCCTCTTAAAAAGGATTAAACACAACAATCTTATTAAAGTCAATATAAAAGTAGTTTACTCACATTCATTCAGTTCACAGTTAGATCCCTGAAGGCAGACTTATGTTACAAAAGTATATACACATGTGGAACTATCCCATAAGAAAAACATAGAAAAATAAAATGGAGAAGAACTGAAAGAGAAAGAGGTGTGCTCCCTGCCTTGCTCTTGTTCCCAGGCAGAGAGAGTCAGATTAGACCACACCCGCCTCTAGTCACATGCAGAGAGAAGTCTGTCTCAGTTCAGGAGGAAACAGGAAGTTTTCTCCTGGCTGGTACAGAGCATCTCCTAGCATATCCATTCTACGAATTTGTACTTGACTGCTATGTGTTTCACATCCCACACTTTCCAACTCTGCAATTCTATGTAGCAGGCCAGCTTAGAGGATGCTGGGCAGACACACCACTCTGTCCTCAAAAACTTTGCCACGTTTCCTGCCAACCAGTGCCTGCCACCTGGGGAAACCACTTCATTCTGTCTCATGGTAGAGACAGCCCTGAATCCCAGTTAGAAAGTTCTCAGGTATTAATTAGTGGGCAGATCCATTGGCAGTGAGAGAGAAGTTGGCAGCAGCCGTATGTCCTGTAAATGGAGGAAGCCAAACTCTTCCATGAGCAAATTCAGATCCTGAAGAATGCTACATTCAGACATAGGGTTTATTTCATTAGGTGTTGTTGTTGTTGTTTTACTGGTTATAATGCTAGCATTTCTGCCCTGATCTTTAACTTGCTTTTTCCACTGCAGTACCTGCTGAGCTTTGGAACTGTGGCTTTTTGATCAATATACCATCAAACTGTGCTGAATTTCATTCACATCAGTGGGAGTTGCCCAACACAGCAACAAATGTCATCAGATGTCTCGCCACTCCCCCACCGTTTCCACACACATTCACTTCCACCCCCCCCCCTTTGATTCACCAGGAAATATTTAAAAAATACCATCCACATACCATATACGAGTGGTGGGGGCTTGATTCATGAAAATTGTGGGAAACTTACAGCACACAAATCATGTGATATTCCAGGCTTCCAGGGGTGCAAATGGATTTTTTTTTCTGGAAACAACACAGAAATGAGTGTTACACTTCCACTAGATTCTGCTAAATTTCCAGAAGTGGCATTTACATCATGTGAAAGATCCTATAAAACACAAAAATTAACAGGTAACAAAATGTCAGGAAGATAGAATGAAGCCTTAGAGAAACACTCCAATTTTCTGTGCTATTTTAAGCAGAAGTTGGAATTGCAATGCAGCACTCAGTTATGTTTCTCTCTCTCACTTTCCCCTCTATCTATAATGACAAAAATCCCTTCAGTGCATGAAGATCAGCCCTTGGAACCAACAGGTGGGGGCACCGATTGCAGAGGCCTCAAGAGATCTTGTATCCTGGTGTTGCAAAGTAGCCATGCAGTTCAAAGCATTTGAGGGTTTGAAAGTGAGCCAAACAGTCCATCAGATTCTACTTAAACAGCTATAAAAGGAAACGAACAAGGCTAGTGAGGATAAGTGAGGAAGTGAACAGTACTGAATCAGTGCTGTTCTGCATCACATGCATTCTGCTGGTGTTCCCAAAGAGTGTCATGGAGTCTTTGACATGCAGTAAATGTTGTTAGCATGATCTCCCTTACTCTTTCCTGAGCTGATCTCTGATCTCACCAGACCCACCAAGGTGAGCTGTTTGTAAAGAGCACAGCTTTGCAGCAATGGGGATTATGAAAACAATCAAGCGCTGGGCTTTTTCTGATGAAGTGGTTCAGCACAAGGCTTGACCAATGCATTACCTAATTCCATAATGCCAGCAGCTGCTCAGAGTGGGAGGAAAATGTGTCAGCATGTTTTTTTACGCACTTGAAGTTGTGATATTAAATCTCTCGAGTTCAAAGGGATCACACTTCCAGGGCACCTCTTAAAACATTCTTGGCATATGTGTCTTATTGTGCTGCAGTGCTGGGGGGGGCATGTGGCCCCAGGGGTGGAGGAAGGGGGTGCAGTAGGGGTAGTCCGCCCCTCGTGTCATCACTGAGGGGGGGTCACAAAATGCCGGGCAGCACTCCCTGCGAGGGCTGCAGCGCGCCCAAACCACGCATCTCTCCTGGGAGTGATGCGGTGGGGTTTGGGCACATGCCCCGAATGGTCTGCCCGCTGCTTCCCCCTTAGCTGGGGGGGGGGCTGAGTGGGAGGAGGCAGGCAGACTCCTTGGAGGCCCTGCAGAGCGTCCTGTCCCAGCTGGCCCCACCCCCATGGGCAGCTGGCCCCACCCCTTGGCACAGGGCACGCATGCCTCCCCAGGCACCTGATCAGCTTACTCCGCTGCTGTGGCCATCCCACCTCTGCTGAAAAACCTCCAAGGAAAGAAAGTCTACCGCCTTCCGAGAGATTTCTTCCCACTGTCAAGCAGCTCTTAGTATCAGAAAGTTCTTGTAACTTGAAGCCATGGCTTCAGGTCCTGAGGGGCTCTGGAGCAGGAGAAAACAAACTCCCTTACGCGTCCGTCTGATGGCCCTTGAGATATTGACAGGGCTGCATGGTGTGGCTCTCGGATCAATGTCCCGAGACAGAGAGAGCAAACTGTTTCTCTCTCCCCTATCTCCACTCCATGCAGAACTGCAAGGGGTCTGTGCATCTGGCTGGTAAGAAGATGGTCAGAGTTTGGAGCCCAGCCAGGGCTGGCTGTGGGCAGGATCCTGGCATTGCTGGGGGTTTGACTAGATGACCCTTTTGATCCCTTCCAACTCTGCCATGCTATCATTCTATCAAACAGCTAAAGGAACAGGCGGAGGAGCAAGATGCAGAACAAGGGTGTCAGCGGCACTTAAAACGCACAAGTGTGGCTAATTAAAAAGGATGATTTATTGCAAAGAACAAAGAGAAAGTCTGTCAGCTCGCTCCTGATCAGCCTCCATAACAGCCTAAGATGGCTCAACTGGGCTCTGGTTTCCCTTTCTCTTACTACGGAAGAAGCAACGGAAGTATGTCTTCTTCTTGTGCTGCTTCTCTCTCTGTCTCTCTTGTGGGCCTCCCCTCCAGCGAAGTCTGTGCCTGATTGGTTCAGATTCCCTTTCTGACAAGCTGTCACTTTCTGCAGGTTCCCTCGCTCTATCACCCGACCCTACTACACCTAGTTCCTGTCTCCTTGTTTCCCTGGCAACCTGCATTCCATTCTCTCCCTCCTCCCTCTCTTCAGCCTCTGCTAGAATGTGCTCTTCAGACAGGGGCAGGTTCTTATATGAAGGTTCTTCAATCCTGACATCAGGGAGGCAAACTACACACCCCAACAGCACACCCTGGCCTGACCCACCTTGGCTTCATCCCAGCACCCTTTGACCCTGTTGGTTTAATTTTTTCTTAATTCAGCTCCCTGACAACCCAGCAGCCACCCACCAGCTGTTTGCCAGATGATGTCACAAAGTGCCACTTTGCAAGCAAGCCTTATAGTGCCCTGCAAGAGTGATGCCTGTCAGATGATGGTGAGATTCTTGCCAGGATACTTGCCCATCACTCAGCATGAATAGGAACTGTGAAGGTAGGAGGATCCTGAGGCCCAGAGGAGAGGAGTGGCATAGAAATATTATTATTATTATTATTATTATTATTATTATTATTATTATTATTAGCATCATCCTTCACTGGTGCATGCGACTTGGCTAACTGGCTTGACTTGTCCACAGCTGTTGAAAGCTTGGCAGGTCCTCAGCTGCGGTCCCCAGATTATATTTACTGTTGTGAGTATCTGGTTGGTTACTAGGTTGAACAATATGGCCTTTCCATGCCTCTCTTCTCTTAACTCTAAGGCTGTGTACACATCACACCTTGAAGTCACGGGGTCATTCCATTAAATGTCAACCTACAGCCTCATTGTTCCTAAACATGTTATTTTCAAGAGAATTTCCCAAAGTTTCAAGATCTTGCCACTGTGTGAATTGGTTTTAACAGGTAGAAGAGTATACGTTAATGGAAATTTATCCCTCCAGATACCCACAAATGTGAGATTAACAGAGGTTTAAAATCCCCTCCTTGACAGCAAAACTGAAAGCTTAGGAATTTGGCTGCAAAACCTTGTTTGGAGGAAGTCCAGCTATGAGGTCTTCAGAAAGAATCAGACCACAAGCTGAGAAGTTTAAAAATAAGCATTCCTTACTTTATTATCATACACTGGTTCATAGCAACAGTAGCAGTAAAAGCTATGTAGGCAAAATACTGTTATGGATTTGCAGAGGACACCCCTAAACCCCAGAGATTAATAAATGGTAGGATTTTGATGATCTGGAGTATTGAAGGAAAGATTGGAAGTCAGTGGGAAAGTACAGGCTCAGATTTATTTCCAAGTCAGGGGCTCACCTGATATAGAGACAGGAACATGCCAAAAGGGGTTGATGGCCCATCGGATAGCCTGGGAGAGATGCCTGGGACTCCAGGGCTTCCCTGCTGTGGGGGACAAGCCCCCTCCTGACAGGACCATGCTGTCAGATGCGGGCTCCCTCCATGCAGATGGAAAGTGCAAATGGGTGAACAAACCGTCTTTCTTAGAGCTATGACATTCTCTGCCGTGTCTCCGCTCTCCAAAGGAACACGGATCTTGGGTGACTGCCTGGCCCCCCCTGCCATCTTGCAGAGTGTAGGGGTGGCACCCAACTTTTGTAACAATTCTGATATTTACGTGATAACCAACCCCAGGCACCTGTGGAAGAGGCATGTCTGCATCCTAAAAGGGACCTACCAGGGTCCAAGGAAATGAGAGGGGAACACAATATGCTTCTTTCTCTCAAGGAGAGCAGGGGAAACGACCTCACACAGAGGCCTCTCTGCCAATTGCATTTCTAAGGTCCAAGTCCCTGTCTATCAGTAATGCAGCCCTGCAGACTTAGCCCCTTTTCATGCTGCAGAAGCCCTAAATCAGGGGTCAGCAACCTTTTTCAGCTGTGGGTTGGTCCACTGTCCCTCAGACCATGTGTTGGACTAGACTATATTTTGAGGGGGGAAATGAACGAATTCCTATGCCCCACAAATAACCCAGAGATGCATTTTAAATAAAAGGACACATTCTACTCATGTAAAAACACACTGATTCCCGGGCTGTCCGTGGGCTGGATTGAGAAGGCAGTTGGGCCACATCCGGCCCACGGGCCTTAGGTTGCCTACCCCTGCCCTAAATGGATGGTGTGTACACAGCCTTTGTTTTTAAGGTAAAGGCATCTAGCGGGCTTCAGTTTGCACAGGGCAAGAGCCTAGTGAGATTTATTTTGTATTCTTTGCACCATCGCTGCATGTGACCCTTGAGAAACAGGTCCCTGCCCCAAGGGGCTTACAATCTTTAATCTGACACAGGGAGGGAACCAGGAAAGGTTGAGGTCCAGGGTGGATCCTGAGTCCTGCTGTGAGGCATAAACCAGGGTCTCTGCCTTTAGACTTTGGGATTCCCAGACATTTCTCATCTGTAACCTCTTCCTCTGTTTTTTTCAATATGGCAATTGAGGTGATGCTATTAGAATTCCTAAGGGAATGTCAAACAGGGAGGGAGGGGGGAAGGGAGAGAGAGAGAGGGGAATTCTGGTGGAGACGGAAGATTGGAGGAGGCTTGGAAAGGGAAGTGTGAATGTTGGGGGGGGAGGCAGGTGAGAGTCGGTTAAGAGCGGTGGGTTCTAGAAGGGGGCACTTGGTGGGGGACCAGAAGCTGGGCTGGGCTTAGGCTCAGTAGTCCAGTTGACATCGCCAGGGGCATGTGGCCAAGAGGGGTTCTGTCAGCTACCCAGGAACAGAATTCCCTCCATTTAGGTGAGCCACAGAGCCAGGGCTTGGCTTCTACTGCGAATACCCAGATGCCTCGCAACACGCCCTCCAAGCACCTGGGATACAGCTTAACAAACGGTTTCCCCAGACATTGCCCACCTGTAACCTCTTCCTCTGTTTTTATTTTCCTTTCTGTCTGCCAGGTCCTAGGTCAAGTGGGCCACATAGGCAGCTGTGGATATCAAAAGAAGGCGAGGCCACAGTCAAAGTCATGGTATGTTAATTCCATGGGGAATCCATTCCCCACATGTGCCAGGAGGTTGTGGCACCAACCTGAGTGAAACGGGGGGGCAGGCCCGCCTCGCCTCACCCCAGCCCCTCACCCCCTCCTTCCGAGCCAGAGATCGGGCCATTGTGTCGGCAGCCAGTGGTGACATGGGCATGGACATGTGCTTGTTCTGCCTCCCTCCTTCCCTGGGTCAGCTGGCCAGGCACTCACCCTTGCTCAGGCTGTCCCCACAGTAATAATAATAATAATAATAATAATAATAATAATAATAATAATAATTTATTTGTACCCTGCCCATCTGGCTGGGTTTCCCCAGCCACTCTGGGCGGCTTCCACAAATACCAAAAATACACTAATATGTCATACATTAAAAATTTCCCTGAAGATGTCTTCTGAATGTCAGGTACTTGTTTATCTCTTTGGCATCTGATGGGAGGGCATTCCACAGGGCGGGCGCCACTACCGAGAAGGCCCTCTGCCTGGTTCCCTGTAGCTTTGCTTCTCGCAATGAGGGAACCGCCAGAAGGGCCTCGGCGCTGGACCTCAGCGTCTGCGCAGAATGATGGGGGTGGAGATGCTCCTTCAGGTATACTGGGCTGGGCCAAGTAATTTTGGGACTGGCCCCACAAGGGCCCTATGTCCCCACCCCAGTAGGGCCCTGCCTCCACTGTCTCGCCTTCCCCTGCTCTGCTGCTGAGCTGCTCTGTGCCATGCAGGAGAAGGAGGGATGTGGCTGGGGGGAGGCAGCAGAGTGAGGTAGGAAGGCAGCTGGAAAGGCAGACAGGAGCGGCAGCGGTGGGAGAAAATATTGAGGGGGCTGTGCCCCAGAAGAAAATCATTGGGAAGGGCCCATGGGACCCTGCTGCCCTAGAGTGGATGCTTATGCCAGGAGAATACAATGTCCTTCTTCCATTGCAGTGCCATGGTTTGGGAAAGGCTCTGGCCAAGCAGCAGCCTACCCATGTCCTTCCTTCAGACAGAAACGGACATGGTGTGTGGAACTGGACCAGGGGAAGAAGTGGCCCTCCCATTGCTGGAGATGGGGACAGAGGCGTAGGAAGGGGGGTGCAGGGTGCAGAACGCCCTGGGTGTCATCAGTGAGGGAGGTGACATTTGGCGTGCTGCCTGCCCGCAATTCCCAGGCCTACCCCCAGCCATCGATGGGCGGGGGGAGGGAGTGACAAAAAAATTCTGCACCGGGTACCACCTGACCTTGCTACGCCTCTGTGTGGCCCCCCATATATTGCTGGACTAAGAACATAAGAACAGCCTGCTGGATCATGCCAATGGACTATCTAGTCTAGCATCCTGTTCTCAGATGCTTGTGAGAAACCAGCACACAGGATTCGAGCACAATAGCACTGTCCTCTTCTGAAGCTTCTGGCGACTGGTTTTCAGAGGCATTACCGCCTCCATCTTTGAAGGCAGAGCATAGCAGTTATGTAATAGCTGTCAATGGCCTTTGCCTTCATGAAGTTGCCTCGCCCTCTTTTAAAGCCAACTATGGTCATCACTACCTCCTGTAATGTAGGAGCGACTTCCATAGCTTAACTGTGCATTTCAAGAAAAAGTACTTTCTTTTGTCTTGAAGATTTCCTGAATCTTCCAGCTTTCAGCTTCACTGCATGTCCATGAGTTCTATTGTTATGAGACAGGGAGAAAACAACTCCCCAAATTCCTGACCATTGGCCATACTAGCTGGAAAGAGGGCTTGACCGTTAAACCACTCTGCAAATTACAGCTCTGGAATGTTGTTGTTGTTTAGTCGTTTAATTGTGTCCGACTCTTCGTGACCCCATGGACCAGGGCACGCCAGGCACTCATGTCTTCCACTGCCTCCCGCAGTTTGGTCAAACTCATGCTGGTAGCTTTGAGAACACTGTCCAACCATCTAGTCCTCTGTCGTCCCCTTCTCCTTGTGCCCTCCATCTTTCCCAGCATCAGGGTCTTTTCCAGGGAGTCTTCTCTTCTCATGAGGTGGCCATGAGAAGTATTGGAGCCTCAGCTTCAGGATCTGTCCTTCCAGTGAGCACTCAGGGCTTATTTCCTTCAGAATGGATAGGTTTGATCATCTTGCAGTCCATGGGACTCTCAAGAGTCTCCTCCAGCACCATAATTCAAAAGCATCAATTTTTTGGCGACCAGCCTTCTTTATGGTCCAGTTCCATACATCACTACTGGGAAAACCATAGCTTTAACTATACGGACCTTTGTTGGCAAGGTGATGTCTCTACTTTTTAAGATGCTGTCTAGGTTTGTCATTGCTTTTCTCCCAAGAAGCAGGCATCTTTTAATTTCGCAGCTGCTGTCATCATCTGCAGTGATCATGGAGCCCAAGAAAGTAAAATTTCTCACTGCTCTGGAATAGGGGTCTTCAAACAACTCTGAACCAAACCACAGCTCCAAGAATTCTTTTGGGGAAGCCATGACCATTTAAAGTTGTATCATAGTGTAGCGTGAATGAAGTCCCACAGGGCTGCATTTGGACCCTGGACATGAAGTTTCACACTTCATGTTTAGAGATGTGGTTGGTGCTGTTCATTTCCTTTTCTTTTTGGGAGTTGACTCTGCCTTCTGCCTATGAGCTTTACTATTTAAAAAACTGCAAGAGCTTCTACTAGTTGAGGACGACCCAAATGACGTCAAAGGCAGAACAAGATTACCACGCCTAAATGGGACATGTGTTCTTCTAATTAGAAAATGTAATCACCTCAGGCATACTCATTATTGCAGTCTTTATGTTTGTCATTTTGGCAGCCTTAAGGTCCATGCTAATTCCTTTATCTGACTTGTACTCAAGGACATCAAGTTTTTAATCATTAAATACCTTAAACTCCCTCTTTCAAGGAACTTTGAAGAATAATTACTTTTTTGTCGTGTAAAGGCTTTTGTGTCTCCCAAAAAATCTCTGCGGAAGGTCTTTCATCTGTGACTGCTTGCATCAAGAGATTTCTCCTGCAATCAGGATTTCATCAAATTGGCCAAAAAATATAGAGTGGGGTAGAACCGCATGTAGCGTCCAGAATCTGTGCCCCAGTTTCTTGAAAGTTTTCTTCTTCAGCTAACAAAGCTTCTATTTTTCTGCCAAATTCTCCAGCCTCTTTAGATTGTCATTAGAATTTCGGTGGGTTGTTTGGGATGTCAGGTCTACCAATAGGAAAATGTGGGGTGGTCGACTTGGGCATCCAAAGGCAAAGGGGCCAGGTCTCCCCCTTTAAGTTTCAGTTTTGAGCTTGCCTTTCTCATTATGTGTTTCGCTTTCCAGTAAACATTTCAGCAGCCTCCCCAGCTGCCTGAACTTTGTGATATACAAAAAATGTTTTATCTCATGATATATTCCCCTGGGATTTAATTGATGTGCAAGCACCTGGGAAGGCTGCAGGTGCAGCCAGCCAAAGAGATGTTTTGTGGAAGGAAAGAAAATACACTTGTAAATACCTGTTGGCCACCTTCAAAATAAGATAAGCACAAGAAAAACCCTGTACCCATCCGTAAAAATTCACCAAAATTTTCTTTCTGCTCCGATATTTTTTGTATGCAGTTTCCTTTCACATTAATTAGTGGCAGATGCTAGGGGGAAATACAGGAAATCGAATAACGCAATAATGCACTAGTGCAACAGTTTTGGCACACATCAGAGATAGGATCAAGCTGCATTCTAAGTTCTACAGTCAGGGGCATAGGAAGGGGAGGGCGAGGGGTGGTCCGCCCTGGGTCTCACCCTGATGGGGGTGACAAAATGGCAGGCAGCACTCAATGCGGGGCCTGTTGCAGCGCACCTGAGCCACGGGTCTCGAGCTCCTGCAGGCTCCATGCTGTCCGCCTGCTGCCTCACCCCAGCTGTAGGGCAGCTGAGGCCCCGTGGCATGCCCCATCCGTATGGGCACCACGCGTCTTGCCCGGCCCTCCCTATGGGTGCCCCACACCCTGCCCCATCCCTATGGGCATTCCACGCCTTGCCCCAGCCCTCCCTATGGGCACTGTGTGTCCTGCCCCTGTGGGTGGTTCTCCCCACCCCTGGGCGTGCCACCCCAGGTGCCCAAGATGCTTCCTCCGCCGCTGGCTACAGTAGCTATGGAGCTGTGATTTTAAGGGAATTGATGTTTTTAAAAATGAATTACAAGCAAATAGGGTGCTCCCATCAGGACTGGAAGGGAATTCTGATAGGGAGCTTAAACCCTTTGCCCCATGCTGTGGTCCCAATCTGAATCATAGCCCACATGCTTGCAAATTGAACTAGGAAACTTCCCATCTGCTTAAGTGGTTGGGTTGAGGGTCTTACCCATACTGGGAGCAGCCCAGGGACCAAATGATGGAATTCCCTATTCTCCATGTTAGGTAATTTGTTTGTTTTTGCTTGTTTTAAAAACTCTTCAGTTGAAGACACAGCTATGCCATGAACATAATGTGTACTTAAGCCCTTATGTGACTCTTTCGTCAACTGATATAGATCAGAGCTTCTCAAAATGGGAAAAGCTGTTCGGAGTGCCTCCGGTAAGCTCATGGAAGTACAGGATGGCAGCTGCCCCTCTATGGCCTGGTGGAAAACAATCTTGGGCCCATCCACAGCTGCCACCTTGTTATGGTGCTAGCCAAGATCAGGGGAAAAACTACAATGATTTGTTCATTTATTCCCCCCTCCCTTCAAATAAACAACCCTAGTATGGCTTTAGAATAAGGATAAAAATGAAAAAGTAATTCAAATATAGAACAAAATCAATCTCTTCCTCTGTTCCTCTCTCTCATACACACATATCCCAAAATGTCAGTACTATCTAACATAGACACCTGCTGACAGAACAGATTATACTGAGATAGATGGCCAGATAGTCTCACCTGGCATGAGGCAGCCTATGACTTCACCCAGCCTTTGGCAAGCTCAGCTGCTCCTGGAGCTTCAAACCCATCTCCCTCCATTCCCCCTGCAGATGAAGGCTTGGGACTCTTTAATGCATAACTCCGGCCCCTCTCATTCTACACTAATTTCAGTTGTGGTGGGGCAGGGGTAGGCGAGAATTGGCCTGGAACAAGAAATGTGTCATAAGCAATATGTTACAAGTTGGACTTGAGACCTATTTCCTGTTTGGGAGAGAGACTTCTTAAACTCTTGATTTCCCTTGGAATTTGCCTGGTCCTTGCAAACTGTAGATTAAATCTTGCACATTAATCCAAGTTTCATATACATGGCTCAGGATCCTCTATTATTCAGAATTGCCAGACAAAGCGGAAGGCTTTGAAGCAAACAAAGTGTGTGTAGAACAGCGACTGCCTTATGCCGTCTGTATTCTTGCGGAGGGCTGGAGGTATTAAGAGTGATTTATATTCTGTCAGTTTTATTCAAGAGAAATGATATTCTATATTTCAGCCTTTTCTGATTAACACTGTTGGGAGAAAGGGAAACTTTTCTTTTTCTACATTGTTGAGCTTAATTTATTCTTTTCCCTACCCCCACTTTGCTGCCTTTGGAACTAATGCCATACACAGAAAACTGACAGTATTTTAACACGCTTGTGAAAAGGACACCATTTGTTAAATTCAGATACCCTGCCAAATAATGTGTGCTTTGTGGACAAAGACCTAAAAGTTGGCCATAAAATTTCATTTAAAAAACAAACAAACACAAAACCTAGAAAGTGGATTGTTCTCACCGTTGATTTCACATAGAAGCAGAACTGAATATTTTATGCATCTCCAAATGAACCATTAAATAAATAACATCCAGCACGTCTTCCAGAGAAAACCTAGTTGCGCTTTCAGAATAAATCATGCAGATTATATACAAACTTGAAAATTGCTGTTGTCTGGGGACACCTGGCAAGCAGATGAGCTGTGTCAAGGCACTTACTGTTAGGGATCCTGGTGAACTTCTCCAAATTACAGGATGAAGAAGACCTATCAGGATTTGTAAAGTCCACCTCAAAGGAGAAGCAGGCTTTTCAAACCCTGAAATTCTTCTCTGGCTCATACTGAATTATGAGCCAGAGAAGAATTGTTTCCCCTGTGCCCTTCTTTGACTTTGGCAACAAGTATGAGACAATTTATCAGGGAGTATCCTTATTTTCTGCTACCTGTCCTGCTAAATCACCATCCCTGTATTGCTTATTAAAATGCTAGAACGTTGTGCTCCCTTCCCAAGGTCTCAAAGGGAAATTGGGTGAATGGGTTCATTTTATCACTAGTACATATGTAGGCAGATCCACACATGAACATTAAGTCACCATGCAATATTTTTTTATGGAATTGTATGTATCAAGGCCTCAGGGCAGGCTTAACTATCAGAAGTTGGCTGTTCGGAGGCTATCTGGGTGGCTGTAGCATAGCCTTTGTGAGCAGCGAAAAAGGTGCAAGACGTGCTTGTTAAAGGCAGGGACGATAAAAATAAAAATTCCACAAGCAGAAGGGATGTTAAAATATGGGAAACATGGCGACCAGAGAGAAGTTTTAGCACTTCACTTTGTTGTGTGCATCTGTGTCTTTTAGTATTCATTCCTTCAGGTAGGGGGAAATAACTGCAGAAGGAAGATAGGAGGCCAATCAGTGGGGTGCTTATGCTGCTTTCCCCACAGGGCAGCTGGATAATTCCCTCCCAAGGCTTTGCAGGTCCAGCAAAGCCTGAATAGATCCTTGTCCTTTGTCTTTGTAATTGTAACTAAGTCAGCAAAATCAGTGGCAGGGAACATTCCCTTGTGGGTAACCTTCTGGGTGCCAGAGGCAAAAAGAGGCAGGGCTCTGAATATAAATGTTACCTTTGTACAGCAGGTTGGTTTCTACATCCATGGGAACAAAAGACATTGGCACATGCCAATAAAAGTTTGAGTATCTGAATCTGAGTTCAAGGACCCATTCCAGCCAGATCAGCTTCTCAGTAACAATGACCCCATTCCAGAATTAATAGGAGAAGAAGGAAGGGGGAGATCTTTATCACACCATGACTATTTTTTTTATAAACCTCCATCTTCTCCACTTTTCATAGAGGTTTGCAAAAGTATGTGTAATGGGTAGAAAGCAGAGAGAGAGAATTCACTCCAATGCCACCGTGCTAGACCACAGGGCCGTCCAGTGAAATTGATTGACTGCTTTTCAGAACTGCTAATCAGAGACTAGTTGGAGAGGAAAGGCTCATGGGGCTTTTCTGCAATACCCAACTGAGAATCTTGGGAAATTGACTCATGAATATGCCAGCGCATCTTTCTTGCAAGGAAAGCTCTTCTCCCTTCCTCCCTTCACTTTCAGCAGCATGTCTGTTCCAAAAAGTGGACAACGTTAATCGTCTCTACAGATATTCTGCTCTTGTTAGCCTTGTCTCTGTGACAGCTGCCTCTCATGTTAAACCTTAATTCCAATACTATTGATTTACGTTAAGACATGTGAATAGTTTCCAGCCTTTCTGCTCTAACTCTCATATCACGGTTGCTCATTTCCATTTTACTTAAAGGAAAACAGTCCCTTGGCAACTTCCTGTCTGTTTCTCAGAAGGAATATTTTGACTTCAGGCACAGAGTTCTGAATGCAACCGAGCCAGCAAAATTATATCCTTTCATCCAATCCAATATTTCAGAGGTGAAAACAGGTCTGCTTGTCATACACCAACTCTAACATGAAGAACCAGTGCCTGAACCAGCCCCTCAATATTACACATCTCAGAAAGCTTCTATGTGCTGTTTTCATTTGCTCTATAATAAACCTCACCCACACAGGTTTTAAAAGAGGGTGTCTGGAGCTCTTTGCTTTGTTTTTGAAGATACTCTAGTCCAATCTCCTGGGTCACCAAGAGATGGCTGTCCAGCCTCTCTGCTTGAAGACCTCCAGATAATTGGTTCAGTTATGAAACTGATCTTACCATTAAAAAGTTCCTCTTATCAGAAAAGTTAACCCCAAACATACTTTTCTATAAAGGTACAGCATAAAAATATAAATTTAATAAAAACACATCATGTCAAATAATGAAACTCCAGTAACCCCAGCAAGGTATGCAGGGTAGATGGAATTTTTATAGCCATTATAGACCTTCCACACCCTAATTATTTCCAGCTGCATTTCCTGAACTCTCAAAAAAAGTGAAACTGTTAAGAAGGACTTGATGTGTGTGTGCAAATACAGTGGTACCTCGGGTTACAGACGCTTCAGGTTACAGACTCCGCTAATCCAGAAATAGTCCCTTGGGTTAAGAACTTTGCTTCAGGATGAGAACAGAAATCGTGCTCCAGCAGTGCAGCAGCAGCAGCAGGCCCCATTAGCTAAAGTGGTGCTTCAGCTTAAGAACAGTTTCAGGTTAAGAACGGACCTCCAGAACAAATTAAGTTCTTAACCCGAGGTACCACTGTACAGGCAACTCCATTTACGTGCATTCAGTATGTGCAAACCCAGAAGTGACCTGAAAATGTCACCTGGATGGACGATACAGAGGGATGCCTGTGTCTGTGTGTGTAGAAGCTAGCCTCACATTCAGAGGCTACATTTACATACGTTGTTCCACCCACTTTTGCCTCTGACTCCACCCACCGCTAGCATATAGAATCATAGAATCATAGAGTTGGAATAGACCACAAGGGCCATCGAGTCCAACCCCCCGCCAATATAACCCTCATAACTTTTTCCAGAAGGGAATGTGGCGCTCAGGCTGAAAAATGGCCTGTACTACCCAAGTTACAGGTAGGCTGTCCCTGAATCATGACAGTACTGGGAATGTAGTGCCAGCCCTCCCAAGTCCTCTTGTCTATCAGATTGCAAGGACTCACAGTGAGGGGGTCTGTGAAGAAGACCAAAACAATGTCCTGCCTAATAGCGGCTGAGATTTTTCACCACCCTCACTAGCCTCCTTGTCAACAACCAGTGGAATTTGCAAGGCAGAGAGGATAGAACCAATAAGTCCTTCTGTCTCACCACTGCAAGCTCCTCACAGGTACCCTAGTGCCAAATATTTTGCACTTCATATTTCCATGGTGTTGGGTGTGTGGGTCTTGGGCTATTAAATTACCTTAGTGGCTTGGAGACCCTTTATGTTTCATATCCTTCCAGATTCCAGCAACAAATAAGCCTACAAACCATTTGCCATAAAGCACTTGAATGGCTCTATATAGTGTGGATTACAGAACCCAGACATGGTCTAAAGCTGCAATATTATGCTTCCAAAGGAGAATTCTCTCTATTATTAGAAAATCAATTACACCTTCCATTTGTTGCAGGAAATATTGGAGACAAGAAAGTGCCTTGTACTCCTGTTCACTCATAAACTTCCTCTCTCTGCACTAGGATCACCACAGAGATGCTAATAATAATAAAAAAAAATGTCTGGTGATTCACACACATTTCAGTATTATTCTCCTGCAATCCAGCCTGGTGAATGAAAAACAAATTTAAATCATGATAAAAGCTTGGGCAGATGCTATCCATAATGTTAACTGCTTGTCATTGGAAGAGATGTATTCAGGGTCCCTTGGGAATGGCAGTTCTCATTTCTCTTCACTGTAAACCTATAACATTTATTGTCTGTAAGCAGCAGCTACAAGGTATTCGGCCAGATTTTTGTGTGTGCATGTGTACAAATGTATGTAAATGGTTTATCATTCACTTTTCCTAGTCTCTTCTCATATTCTCTTTCTGCATTTCTCCTAAATATTGCAATAATTACCTACTCTTAAAAAAACCCAAACCCCTGGCTTAATAGCAAAAATGCTAAGCCATTCATGCTTGTCTTTGTCTTGATTAAACAACCTACTGAAATCAAAGATTTTTTCTATCCTTGATCTTGCTTCTTTATCCCTTCAAACTTCATTTTCTTAAAAAAATAGAGGAAAAGATATGAAAACATTTGAGCAAAAGGTCATGATGGACTTAATGCTTGAACCTGATTGCAATAATAGGCTCAACCTCTGAACCCTGGAATACCTAAACTTTCCTTTGGAAAGGAATTCCTTTGGAAAGGAGTACAGTGTCATTCATTTCTGAGTAATGACAAACAGCTCCTGTTCATTATATTTATGGGAGTGGGAGGCCACAGCATATAAGCCTTAAATAGGCAAACAGCCATAATGGAAAAGCTGTAGCAAAAACTGAAGGCGGCAAGGGGAGGGGGGAGGAACAAGTTAATTTTTCCACCGTATGGTGTGATTTTATTAAATACACAAATGAAACAACACACGGACAAGAAATACCTACAACATATATTTCAATATGACACAGATAGGCAGGCACAACTCTGTACTTACTCCAATTACTCTGTGTTTTCCAAGTACATTCACCAAAGAACTCATTTTTCTGTAATCATCTCATTATTACGTACTGTAAAATAATGTTTAGTATTCCCCCCAAGTGACCTATTTTTGTTTGTCATGTTGTGTTTTATGATTTATGTGTGTACAAATTTGTATCAAGAAAATAAAAAAATAAAAAATAAGCCCTTAAACAGCTTAGAAACAATTTACCTCAAACAATGTCTTCCTCAGTATCTACTATCTCAGGCCCTATGCTTAGCAGAGGAGGCCTTGTTGGTGCTGCCATTGAATTTTTTGACAGGGCCTTCTCTGTGGTGATTCCTGACCCCTTTTTAATGTCCTCCCTGGTGAGGTGCACCCAACTCCATTGTGTTTTCTTTTTTAAGATAATTTTTTCTGCTTTGCTCTTTGCTGCCCTGAGTTCCTTTGGGTGGAAAGGCAGGACAGAAATACAAACAAGAACTGCCTTTTACCAGCCCAGAACACTGGTTCATTTAACCAGACTTGACACCAGCACCTGGCACCCTTAGGTGGCTGCTAGGACCTCAGGGCTCTGTTGCTGACACTTGCGCTCCATCTGCACTATGTATTTAAAGCAGTATCCCGCCTCTTCAAACAGTCGTGGCTTCCACCACAGAACCCTGGGAATAGTCATTTGTTAAGGGTGCTGAGAGTTCTTTGTAGGTACCCCACAGGGAGCTACCCTGGGAATAAGGATCGATTGTGAAACGACTCTTGGAATTGTAGCTTTGTGAGCAGAAGGGGCAATTCTGCTGGGGTCTGCATTGCGTGTGAAGACCCCCAAGACCTCCCAAGAAAGACACAGTTGACACCAATATTAGTTTAAGGTTATTGGCATACCCCAAAATGCTCCCAGGTGCTCTGGTGTGGCCCTAACCCCTGGAAGGGGATCGGACAAAAGCATGGTGAGCCCCTGGATTCCTTTAACAGAATACCCTATCGCACATTGGGAGGGGCAGGTGTGACAACCTCCCCTCACCACACCTTGATTCTATGAACCAATGCCTAACCGCCTAACCTTACAAAGTTGTGAAGATTTGCTACACGGCAGGCAAAACCCAAGTGGCACCCGCCAATCAGCCAAATGGGAAAATTCCTACCGGGCCCCTGTCCCAAAAACAGACGACCCACGATGGCATAGCAAGGTCATAGCAAGACCCTAAATATAGGGGGGTGGGCGGGTGATCCAATGAACGAGGTGCTAAGAAGAAGCTTGACACAACGTGAAGCTCTTTAAATAGGTCCCCCGGGTGCAAATTCTCTCAACCCCTTTGGCCAGAATTTCCCCAGCAACTGAGTGACCCAATCAGGTTGTTGTGGCTATCCAAACGATCCCACCTACACAGACAGTGAGCTCAGCCTTGGGGATCTCACCACAACACATGCCCTCCATGAAGAGGACACGATTTGCCAGAATGTTATCTCCAGAGATTGCACTGGGCAAGCAGTCCCTAGCAGGACTGAAAAGGGAGTGGCTGAGACCACAGAGGGCCCAACGGAGGAAGAGGAAACCTAAGTACAAGGGTGAGGAATGGGGTAGTGGAGGAGGCATGAAGAATAGGACTGCCCCAATGCCAGGGGTCTGTCTTTCACTGTTGGTTATGGTCTCCACGGTGATGCTGATGCAGGGGTCAGTCTGGGTGGGAGTGAGGTGGGTCCAGCTCAGGCAGCCGCGTCTCACAATTTAGCAGTGGTGGCGGCGGCAGCAACAGTAGCTGGATGGGTGGTGTCGCTGGAATGAGAAGCAATGGAGTCATTGGTGGTGCTGGGAACAGTTGGGCCATGAACTGCTCCAAGCTGGGACACATGGGGGTAAGTGACTTGGAATCAGGGGGTGGCAAGAAGGCAGGCACATCAGACAAGCACATGAAGCAGCAGTGCGGGAGCTATCCACTTAAGGTGAAGTTCCTGGAGGGAACTTGCTAGTGAAACAGCACCTAGCAGGACTGAAGCCTTCTGCTCTCTGTAGGTGGTTGGGAGGGTGAGAAAGGAGACAAAACATTCCCTGGATTATTATTTTTTTTGGGGGGATGCACAAACCCAGGAATGAACAAATTACATTATCCATTTATAAATCTTGGTATCCTTTGATTTCTAAGAATTCCTGAAGGGCGCTGGGTACTTTCTACTAGTTTGTCGTAATAAGCACTCAAATTCGGTAGTCATTTTTGGTGTATGCTCAGCAGTTGATTACTTTAACCCTTTGCTTTAGATGAAATGGTGGGTGATCAATTAGAGCCCTTCAAGACAGGAATAATAATACTTTGGCTCCGGTTCTGAGCAAACAACTGGCATGGGCATTTCCAAGTTTGAAAGAATCATTAACTCACCTTATCATTTGTCTAATTCAAAACCCTTGGCACCCTAAGGAACTCTTTCAACTGACTTTTACTTTCCAGATGAGCTCTTTTACAATATATGACTGCATGGAATGAGAATAGAATTTTCCTCCCATTATATTTCTTGATCGCTTTTCGTTTACAAAGTGCCACGAACAGGAGCCATTAACGTGCCGCCAACGCAATTAAGATCATGCAATTAATTTCACTAATGAAAGAATCTCCAAATGTGCATTTTTAAAGATAATTATTTTTTCGTATGGTTGTCTAATTTTCTAAGGTAAATACCAAGCTATTGACATTTTGCAAAGCTCGCTTTTATAAATAGCACATTTCCATTGCGCTTAGTGTAATAGAATCCTCTTATAAAACCTATTAGATCCTTTAATGTAATGTAAAGTTTTATTACTTTTAGTAATTACTGTGTTTGTTTTGTTGAATTAATTACCAACTGTCTCTAGTTTGAATGACTCATCCTACCAATCTATTCTTTCTCTTTCCCACCCCACGCTAAATCCCTTGTGTCTGGACCATTGCAATAATTCTTTATTTTAAAAAGGGATAGGTAAGTTGGTTCCTAGAATGTGCTGAATGCTTGGCAAACAGTGTATTGCCTTATTTGTCTTGGATTTGATCCTTGAACAAGAAGATTAATTCAGTGTGATTTGAGAATAGGGATGGAGGGGAAATTCAATTCAGTTCACATTGAAAGCCAAATAATCTATCAATTTTGCAGATTCTTGAAACAATATGAGAATGGAAACAGCTGTTCTTCAAAATTCACACTTCACCAAATTTTGCAATGCAATCAGTGTTTACAAAAATGAGCGCATATATGCACACACACACATATACAGTGGAACCTTGGTTCTTGAACGCCTTGGTACTTGAACATTTCAGCTCCTAAATGCCAAAACCCCAGAAGTAAGTGTTCCAGTTTTTGAATGTTTTTTGGAATCCAAATGTCCGACGCGGTTGTTGGCTATTGTTTCTGGGGCGCCTGAGCCAATTGGAAGGCGCGCCTTGGTTTTTGAATGTTTCGGAAGTCAAACGGACTTCCAGAGCAGATTACATTCAAGAACCAAGGTGCCACTGTATGTTGTTTTCTGCCCTTTAGCAGGGGGAACACTACGTCAGTTGCTTGTGCACCAATGAAGCTATAATCCCCAATACCAGGTGTTCCCTTGTCATCTGTAATATGGTCTCCCTCCCCTCAGAATATTTTTAAAGCTGTCCTGATCAGGTTTGCTTGACTCTTCCTTGTTCAGCCTTATGCTGCTTTCAACCTGTTGTAACACTATGAGCATTTGTCCATTGATGTCTGGATTTGCTCTTCTGGAGCCAGAGCGGGAACGTTAATCCTGCCTGTCACTGGAAAGGAGGTCAGGGCAGATTTTTATATAAGGGACTTTCCCACATAAAGGCAAGTTGATCAACCTGGTTCTGCAGTGCCATGAACTCTCATCTACTCGCCAGCAGGTTCTCATGCTGGCTCTCTGCATCTGCAAATTTGATAGATTTAACTTCAAACGTGAACTGAATTAAAACAGCCTCCCACCCCAGCTATAAAACACAGGTACATAACAACGGAAGATACAGACACCAGAACAACAGTCGTAGTGCAATGGCTGTCTGAAAATAAAAGAGTTTCAACATCTTCAATTTAGCTGGGATTGATGCCTGACTGATTTCTAATAGGAGTCAGCTCCGTAGAATTGGACCTACTACATTGAAGGTCTGACTCCTCATTGACATGAGTTGTGCTTCTGGCCTATGGGGCGGGGAGGGGGACTAATGGTGCTTCTCCAGTTTACCACAAAGGCAAGTTTGGGGCATACGGGATAAAGTGGTCCTTAATGTATACTGAACCTACGTCGTTCTGGGCTTTGTATACCAACACAAGAACCTTGAACCTCGCCCTAAAAGGGCTGGGTCTGTGCTTATTCTTGCCAATTAATCCATGCTTGCAGAGCAAGGAATTGCTTTTGGTCTCCAAGGAAGGAGGTGAGCTGTCTGGCAGTACCTCTGAACCGGGTTTCAACTTCTCTGCTCCTGCTGAGATCCAAGATCATTAGCATTGCTAATGTTCTCAAAAAAAATCTGTTTGGAGAATGTGACAAGTCTAATTTGTTACTGACAAGCCAGTTGGGAGTGCATTTAAAATGCACCACTCTTCTTATTGTATGCTTTTGAATGGATGTGTGCTTCCTGTCATTTTTAGGCTTGCTAATCTCTTTAAAGACTGCTTGTTATTTCAATAAGCTTTTCAGCTGCAATCTAGACTGCTGAGTAGGGTGGGAACCCCTAGACCTATTGGGTGAAGCTCTCCCTGTTCTTTGTAATGCCATTTCTTTATGATAATAAAAAAGAGTGCAAACCAGAGGGAGGAGGAAGAGAGAAAGGTAACTCAAGGATAACTTTAGAAAGCAAGGAGAGCTTGCATGATTTCAAGCACAGCTATTTTTTAATTAAGTTGCACCACTAATTACCATAAAGATACTTAGATACCATATCTGCTTTCCCACCTTAATTTTATAGAAAGATGTTATGATGCACACATGATAAAGGGTTGAGCCTCTTGAGCTGTGCAGAATACAGATTCATGCAGGCAGCAGGATAAACAGAGCCATGAATATAAAGTTTAGCTTTGCACAGTAGGCTAGTTTCTATAACACCCTCATGCCCTTCTCTATCCTCTATCCAGAGAAACAAGAGGCATTGTCAGAATTCAAGGACACATTTCAGCTAGGCAATAATATTTGGGATGTGAAGCAGGACCACTAAGGGGTGTGTGGCCTGGGGAGAGTGTGGCCTGGGGAGAGGGCCAAATAGGGAGGTCTGGAGGACCACATTTGGTCCCTGGGCCTGAGGTTCTCCACTGATGAAATAAGACCTTCAAGAGGTCATAAGCTACCCAGATATACTGTAGCAGGAGGAAGACATGTGTTATACTACATGCAATGGCTCAGGTAATAGAGGCAAATGGTTTGAAATAGTGCAGGAACAATTGGGAGGCAGCTCAGAAGAAGCTCCAGTCCTTCTATAAATGGTGTTCTATCTGATCGTACCAAGTGCTGAATTCCTCCTGATCCCCATGCTTCTTTGATCTTCAGTTCCATTAGAAGCAGAATTGGAACTTCCCTCTTCATTTGTAGGGTAAATGCAAAATCCACCCACTACCTCTTTGTGCTTCTCTTTTGTCTTCAGAGCTCCCAGGAATGTGCTTTGCTCATGCTGTGAGTTGACAGTGAAGATAAAATACCAGGATGCGTTCCACCTGTAATTTGCATGGAGCAGAGGGAGCCATGCATAGACATTTTTCTTCCCAGCAAAATTACAATGGCCCCTTAAATGCAAATTCAGAAACAGTTGTCACTTTTGAGCAATAAAGCTAACTCTTCTAGCATGAGCAGTATTTAAAAGAGATGCTAAATCAACCTGCTTCAACAGTTTAGGGCTTCCTGAATTTGAAATCTCTCCAGCATGTTAAAGATATTAGTTGTTTCATCAGGAGAGGGCAACATCGTCTCTGTACCATGATATCATTGCTCTAATAATTACTGGGCCACAGATCCTGGTTGACTGAAATGACTAGCATCTTTCACAGGAGGTGAAGAAAGAATACAAAGCACAGAGTCCTCCACTCTCTGTGTGTCTCATGATCCCTAGACAATGTGTTTTCTTGCAAATACTAAGCACTCTTTCTCAGCTTTCCAAGATTGCATCCAGCAGACGTCACTCAAGTAGACCCAGGTCCAGATTACTGCCTGGAAGTTGCACTTCTCATTTCATGTAGCTGTGAAAGGCGGCAGCCCCATCAGAGATTTAAGGTGGGCTCAAAGCTCATTTGGAATGAAAAGCCTTGTGAGAAATCTATAATGAGAAAGATCTGATGGTTTAATGTGCTTCTGCAAAGCACTGTAATTTGCTGGAAAATTGATGGGATAATATCATTCTTGAAATCAGCTAGAGGGCAGGGTGTTGCATTCCAATCTTAATGGATACTACAGAGGGGTACAATTAGAAATGGTTGAAGCTGGAAAGTGATGATCAAATTCAATGAGGAGCTTCTGGAAGACAGCTGTGCAGGTCGGAATCCAAATTTATCATAGTCACCCCCCCAAAAGGAACAAAAGAACCACCACAATATTTACTGCCCCTTTGTTTCTTTTAGTTGTTGTTGTTTAGTCGTTTAGTCATGTCCGACTCTTCGTGACCGCATGGACCAGAGCACGCCAGGCACTTCTGTCTTCCACTGCCTCCCGCAGTTTGGTCAAACTCATGCTGGTAGCTTCAAGAACACTGTCCAACCATCTCGTCCTCTGTCGTCCCCTTCTCCTTGTGCCCTCCATCTTTCCCAACATCAGGGTCCTTTCCAGGGAGTCTTCTCTTCTCATGAGGTGGCCAAAGTATTGGAGCCTCAGCTTCCCGATCCGTCCTTCCAGTGAGCACTCAGGGCTGATTTCCTTACGAATGGATAGGTGTGATCATCTTGCAGTCCATGGGACTCTCAAGAGTCTCCTCCAGCACCATAATTCAAAAGCATCAATTCTTTGGCGATCAGCCTTCTTTATGGTCCAGCTCTCACTTCCATACATCGCTACTGGGAAATCCATAGCTTTTACTATATGGACCTTTGTTGGGAAGGTGATGTCTCTACTTTTTAAGATGTTTCTTTTAGTAAAATTGGCTTTATTGAAAGGCATCTGATTTTCTGACTTATGTGTGCCATGCAGCTCCAAATGAATTATGGCACATTGCTGAGATACATCATATTGTTACACACAGGGACCTTCACCAGCCAGGCAACACCTTCATGTGCATAAAATCTCCACATTGACCCAGAGTAGAGGGCATAAACAGAAACAAGAGCAAGGTAGGGGAAAGAAATAGGAAGATGGAAATGGAAAAAGAAGAAAATAAAAAGAGCTTCTGATTCTCTGTCTGTCAGTTATATCTATAAAGATTCAAAATATTCAATATTCAAAATATTCACTCCAGGATGGTATCCATACGTTTTCCCCTCCTAGGCAATATTTTCCCAGTCTTCAGATCTAGACATCTCAAGGTCATCAATTTTTCCTTCCACACAAGAAGTCCAAAAGAGGTTCTCCAAATATTATTATCAATAAATGTCAACAATAATCTTCCTCCAGTCCAGCATAACAACTTTACCTCCTGTGCTGAGAAGCAATAATTCCTTGATCTTTATTCACACATGCGTCTCTTCGCTGTGGTAATATATTAAAACATCAATCCATAGTTCATGTATTTGTTGTATATTCATTAATCCACACCCAGTTCCATATCTTCCATTCCCATTTCCTATTGGCTATGATTTTCCATCCTAATTTGAAAAAAAAATTAAACAAAACAGGTCCTTCCTTCTTTGTCCAGGAGTGTTGCCAGAGGCTTGGTAGCTTTCCCCTCTATATTCACTCCAAATTGTAAACAGAATCCTTATTTTCTCTGCTCTATCTTTGCCAGCTCAGAATATTTCTTAATCTCTCCATCCACGGCTTTATCCCACTCCTCCAACATCGTAGCTCCACCATTTGACTGTTTCACTCCTCCAGGCACTTAGGGGGAGGTCCTTTCTATTTCACCATCTACTGTCTCCAGCTGTATCATTCCACTCTCCTGTTCTGGCAGTCCTCCATCAATATTATTCTCCAAATGTTCTGTGTCTTCTTTAGCCTTATTTTTCTCTGTTCCATTTTCATTCATTTCAAGAGTCTTGCGTCTCCCATAGCTACAGCCTTGGAGTCAAGTAGATATCCAGAATGGCATGCTCTCTCTCTGCTTTCTGGCCTGACACTTTTGCATCCAGCTTCTAGCTCACATAACCGCTAACTCCCCACTCTAAACTCTGGCTTTATTCCTTCTCAGTATCTGTGAGTTGAGGGTGGGCCACACCCATTTACATCTCCCACAAAGCCCCTTCCTTTTGTCTCCTTACACATCACCATGGGACTATCCTGGCTTGGTTAGCTTTTAAGACTTGCTGGATCCAAAGATTAGAAGTCTGGCACTCAGTTTAACACTTGATTAAATTCTAACACTTACTGGATCCAGGGATTTAGTGGTCTGGCACCCACAAACACATAACAATATTTATTACACACATGTCCCTACAAGATTCCAGCCTTGTCATTGCATTCCCCTTCTTCCATCCCATGACTGATGAGCAGTCTCAACCCACGTCAGTCTGCATCTTTCTTTCTCTTTAGGTTTTCTCTTCTGAGAGGCCCCACCACCACCAACAAACAGCTTGCTCCTGCAAAGCTTGCAATTCCTGAAAGCCTGCGGATGCCTCCCTCTTGTGGGGTGTTGGTGTTTTTCTGGCTATATAAGCAGCACTCACAACCTGAACACCAAAAATAGATGGAAGGAATGAAAACTATATAACAAAGGTTTTTGTTTTTGTTTAGCAATGGATGCCACCTAGAACTTCCTAAAGCCTCCTGAAGAACCAGCCAATATAAGCATTAAAGGGAGATTAATTGAGGATTGTTATTTTCCAAGAATGGTTACAACAAGATGCATGACAAAGCAAACACGAACAAGAGAAAACTAAAACTGGGTATAATATAAGGTGATAATCTTGGAACTAATAGGAAGATATGAAGCAGAAGACACCAAACAGCAGGGGGAGAGGAGGGAGAGAGGGAAACTAGCACCTGGGGGGGGGGCAGGAAAGCCAGAGGTGAGGTTAATGCATCTTTACAATTAATGTGACCGTAATGTGATGCTATGAAGCAAGAGCTGGCCATAAATTGCCTCAGGGGAGAGGGATGACAATGGGGAGTCTGGATGAAGCTCCTGAATTAATAGTATTGGAGCATCTGCCGTGCAATATGGTTTGAACTTTAAAGAGCTCTGCTGTATAATTCACTTGTCAGGCAGGTTGAGGAAGAGATGACACATCTGTAGAGTAACGGGAGGGCAGGGGAAGACTTTTTAAATTTATCATGTTTTTTTTTTTTGTTTTTTAAAGGAAAAGATAGGAGTTAAACCAGCTGTTCTTGCTGTGATGTTTTGTTCATCACTTAGCAAACGCAGCAATTTGAATATGCTAAGCCAAGCCTGACACAGATGTATTCTTACCTTCTGCAAGGGAAAATCACAAAATATGTAAAGGGAATAGACAGGGGTGGAGAAATATGTCAGCTTCGGTTTCTCATTTTTTTCAACCTTCATTTGTGGGGTTTGCTTTTTAAACAATCTGCATCAAAACTAATGTGCATCTCCCTTTTTTTGGCTCAAATTTCTATCTGTTTGGGGTTTTTTTGCTCAAATTTCTCCAAATATATGTAGTTTTGTACGCAATTCAGTACGGTACATTTTTTGCAAGTAACTTCCCCCAACATAATGCCATTTTTTAATGTTATTTTCAACATTATATGTTTTTTGGGGGCACACTTCTTATTGGTTCCTAAAGTGTGAATTACATGGGTTAAAATGCAGGCTGAATGAATTTGACCCCAATCTCCATAAGGGAGGGATGTTCCACATGTGATGTTGTGAGTCTGGGGAACAGGATATCTTCAGAAGAACGTAAGAAGAGCCTGCTGGACCAGGCCAATGGCCCATCTAGGCCAGCATCCTGTTATTGCAGTGATAAATCAGATGACAGTAGGAAACCCCCAGTAGGAACTTGAGCTCAAGAGCACTCCTGCCCTTGTGGTTTCTGCCAAGGGTGACATTTGGCTTTGAGGTTCCCCATACCTGTGATGGTGGAAGAGGCACCTCACTGATCTGCTAGCTTTCTGTATTTTAACCTATGCATGCTTATTCAGAAGCTCCACAGAATATGTAATGCTTTCTACTTATTGTCTTTAAGATTGCAGCTTAAGGGAATTATCAGCACATATATGACAAAGTGTATTTTACCAGCTCCAGAGTTCCCTGGGAAGAAGATTGACTGTTAAACCACTGCAAAATTTCTTAGTGACAGAAGGAATATGATTCTGCAGCAACGTTGCTGAAGCTAAGTTGCTTTGGGTCTGGTCAACAGCTGGATTGGGGACCACCTGAGAGCCCTTTGTATGTTGCGCTAAGATGCATCGTGAAATGAGATAAGTGAGTATCCCCACTAATTTTCATTCTGAAATTTTAGGAGTTAAACTTGAGGTGTCATTAAATGCTTCGAGAACACTGTTCAGCCATCTGGTCCTCTGTCGTCCCCTTCTCCTTGTGCCCTCCAACTTTTTCAAGATCAGAGTCTTTTCCAGGGAGTCCTCTCTTCTCATGAGGGCGCCAAAGTATTGGAGCTTCAGCTTCAGGATCTGTCCTTCCAGTGAGCACTCAGGGCTGATTTCCTTCAGAATGGATAGGTTTGATCATCTTGCAGTCCATGGGACTCTCAAGTCTCCTCCAGCATACATATTAAGTACAAAAGAACATTTACCATCAGATCTGGTTTAGGCCTTCAACTCCAAGGCAGTGAAAGCAGCCAACAACTATTGAGGCTTGCTCCGCACATGCCTCCATACAGGATGACTTTGCCTAGCAGTGTAGGAGCATGGAGAACAGTAGAGAGGTGAGGCTTCGTCTTCCTGCATTGTCCTTGTGAGGGATCACAGGACTGGGATCTCACAAGAGTAGGCGGAGACCAGGGCCTTTAAAATGCCCTGGCCACACAAGCTCCCCCCCCCTCAAACTCAGTTGGACCTTGGTGGGGCTTTCCCCCTCATTGTTTCCTCAGTGAAATGCTTCGGTGTGTTAGGCAACTGCAATTTTTTGCCACAATATTGGGCAGAAATGTCATTGGGCCGGATCAACATTGTAATGGGCGGAGGACATAAAGGGGCCTTCGGGTTCAAGACACACCCTAAGCTTGAATAGGGTCACTGCCTGGCTAGAATCTCTGCCCCTGGTTCTCTCATGGGATTCCTGGATGTTTGGCTTGTACATGCCAGGATTCAACACTGGCCAACTCCCGTGGTGGAGATTAGGATGCTTTGCAACATGGAACAGAACCCCATTCCATCAGCAAAGAGCTGAGTGGAATAAGAAATTGATCCTTGCCCTACTGCCACGCCAACCCTGCCCACCTGCTCTTTAAACAATAAAGTTGTGGCCTGATTTCACCAAGCACTGGTGTCCAGACTGTTATTTCCACTGCAAGCACAAGCCCAAAATGTGTGACTTTCTAGTTGCCAAAACCTGCTATATGTCTAACTTTTTCTTCCCAATGTATTGAAAAATACTGCCTCCCTCTTTCTCCCTTCCTCCACCCTTCACTACTAGTTAAAACTTTCACAGACTCCTTTCTGATCCTCATTACTTGTGTTGGACAGAGAAATGGAAAACGTTATCCGTGGATAAGATACCTTCCCTCTAATCAAATATGCTGTCAGAAAATTAAACACTGGCACACTGTTTGCAGTTCCATTTAGTGTCATTCAGGGTGTGCATATTCAAAATTGCAAGGACTTTCCGCTGAGCTAGCTTTTCGTCTTTGTGCATGGGGGTCAAGTCCGGATCACAGAAGCAGCTACATGACTCCAATGCACAAAAGATATCCCAGACTCTAACAGGGGCTTTGCTTGACACAGTGGCAGAATATGGAAAAAATGTATGTAGCACAGATAGTAGTTAAGATCAGAGCCAAGGAGGACCAACATATTTGTGTTGTCCAACATATCTGTGAACTGCATGGGAGCAATAGCACAAGGACTTCAATTATCTCCCCCCACCTTCACTCATTAGTGAACTTCTAGCATGGATATCTATGCTGCTTTGGGACCCAGGAATTAGGAAGTGAATGTATGCTGACTCCAATGGCCCATCTACTCCTATGTTGTCTACAACAGGAGTGAGGAACCTTTCATTGCCCAAGGGCTGCATTCCCTTCTGGATAATGTTCTGAGGGCCACATGCCAGTGCTAGTCAGGGCCAGAAGCAAAAGTGGGAAGAGCAATAAATATAACAAAAATATATTCTGAACAAAATGCTTGTTTAACCTGGAGGTAGGCTGTATGAATTGTGCATTGCTTTGTAATGAGTTGTTGGGTCTCTGGACCGTAATAAAGATTGATGTTGATAAATATAACTTTGACCTTTGTATAGGAGGCTAGTGTCTACCAATACCTCTCTCTTCACTCCATTCTGATTATTAGCATTCAAATATAGATTCCAACCAGGCAAAATCACTTGAGGGGTGAAGCAAAGTCAGTGAAGGTTATGACCTGGGGAAAGTTCCAAGAACTATAGTCATCTTCTAGCTAATAGCCATCTATAGACCTATCACACATGAGCAACAGTTCCATACCCTCCAACATTTCTGCACTGAAAATAGGGACATCCTATTTCATAATCATCATCATCCTATTTTATTATTTGTACCCCACTCATCTGACTGGGTTGCCCCAGCCACTCTGGATGTCTTTCAACATACATAAAAACACAGTATAACATTGAACATTAAAAAAAACCCCTTCCCTTTACAGGGCTTTCTTCAGATGTCTTCTAAAGGTTGTATCTTATCTCCTTGGCTCAAGGGTCACATAACTCCATATCCTCCAACATTTCTCAGATGAAAATAGAGACATCCTAAGGAAAAGTGGGACATTCTGGGATCAAATCAGAAACCAGGACAGCTTCTGTAAATCTGGGACTGTCCCTGGAAAATATGAACATTTGGAGTGTCTGCAGTTCTTTCTGGGCAAAGAACTTGCTGTTCCTCCCTGCTCTAGCTGCCCACCGTGAAACAGTGCAGAACTACACAAACACAGAGGCTAAGGCAGCAAATGGCCACTAGCCACAATATTCCACCTCGAATGTTGGAGGCAGTGTGCCTCTGAAAACCAGTGTTGCAGGAATCACAAGCAAGGAGACCAATTTCGTACTCAGGTCTTTCTTGCAGGCTTTCCATATTCATCTGGTTGACCAGTTACAACAGGATGTTGGACTAGATGGGCCCTTGGCCTGATGCAGGCAAACATGTAGACTTAGAAAACTGCAAGTGTGGCTTTCAACACTTACCAATGCAAAATAGTTTAATTGGGCTTGGGCCCCTTCTTGGTCTCCTTCTCAAAGTCATAATAACTAGCTACTTTCTGTTTACCAGGCATTTCTAGAGCACCGCTACTTTAAAGCATCACAGGTTTTATAGCTTTTGTAGCACCTGTCTATTTTTCAGTGCATCCTTTTCTCCTCCTTCTGCTGCTGGGCTATTGCTGTGCAGATCGATACAGTACAGTCAACAGAGATGCTAATTTGGGCACTTTGAGCTGTCTCCTATGGCCTACATTATATATTTTTTTAAAATAAACTCAGCTCAAGTTCCAGCCTGAATGGCCTATTTAGAAGACATGCAGGGCAAATACGGTATATTCTGGTCTAGCTCTTCAGTACAATCTAGCTACTCCTAAAGTGACCTGAAATGCAAAGGGATGAGGATGCTCAATTGATTTGCTCAGCCTGCAGAGCTTTTCATGCATCTCCACAACTTTGTAACCTCCAGAGCTCCTGCTGTTGCTGGTGCTGGTGCTGTTACTAAGCAGCCACCCTCACCCTCACAGATAAGTGGCTTAAAATGTACCGTATTTTTCGCTCCATAAGACGCACCTTTTCCCTCCTAAAAAGTAAGGGGGAAATGTGAGTGCGTCTAATGGGGTGAATGGCGCTGCGCAGAGAGGGAGAGCTGTGCAGTGCCCCTTCAGCGAAGCGGGAGGAGGAACGGAGCCCCTTCTGTTCCTCCCCCCACTTCGCTGAAGGGGCGCTGCGCAGCTCTCCCTCTCTGCGCAGCGCCCCTTCAGCGGAGCGCCTCTCCTGGCTTCTGCCTTAGCCTCTTCCGGGCAGGGGGAGCCTTCATCCTGCTGCCCTGAAGAGGCTTCGCATGGCTATCCCAGAAGCCAGAACAGCCAGAGGCTATCCTAGAAGCCAGATCCCTCTTGCTGTTCTGGCTTCGGGGATTCAGAATATTTTTTTTCCTGTTTTCCTCCTCCAAAAACTAGGTGCGCCTTATGGTCTGGTACGTCTTATAGAGTGAAAAATGCGGTAGTTAGGCCCTTCCCCCTTAAAATGCAGTGAGGTCATTAACCCCTGCTGTGTTCCAAGGTGCTTTTCTGTTGCTGTACACGCCAGCAGAGAGGGTGGGGATGCTTTCACCTGAAGCACATTCCCCAATTTGTTTCCCCATGCTGAACTGTTATTCAGTGAAGCCGTCACGATCTGTGAATGTGCATATAGAAGTTGGTTTGAGAGAAAAATACACCAAACAGCAATAAGGATAGATATGTATCAAGGCTAATGTCATCTGTATGTGGCTTCAGTCACCAGTGGTGGGAGAGCACTGGAGGCAGAGTAAATGTTTTAAAAGAGCTGCACTGGTTTCCAGTTCATTTCCAGGACCAATTAAAGGTGCTGACAATAGTGTTTAAAGCCTTAATATCAGAAAGACTGCCTCCTGCCCTATAGACCCTCTTAGGTGCTTAGATTGGCAGGGTGGGGCCAGAGGCATAGCAATGTCAGGTGGCACACGGTGCGGAATTTTATTGTCACTCCTGCCCTGCCCATGACTCCCAAGCCTACATTGAGCTGGGGAAAGGGGGGTAGCTTCGCTGCTTTACTGGCAGCCCCGACATTTGTCGGAGCCGCTGCTTGCTGTAGGCTTGGGAGTTGTGGGCCGGTTCCCCCCCCGAATGTCACCCCCCTTCAGGGAAGACACCCGTCCTCTCCCCTGCCTGCCTGCCTCACCCACCAAGTTGATGGGCCTTGCCATTCCAAGGGTGTGGGCAGGACGGTTCTTATGCAGATTTTGGTACCTTTCTTGAGCCAAGAACTAAAGAAGTGTGAAATCTGAAGAATAGTTACGATCCATGTGTCAGTTTGGGAGGTGGAAGTTTGATTGGTTCACTTCAAAAAGCTAATACTCCTCATTCCCCAATGAATCTCTCTCTCTTTCTCTCTCTTTCTCATACACACACACAAATACATTTTACCAATAAATACGTTGTGCTGCTTTAAGGTTGTTGTTTTTAAAATTTATTTCATGGTGTATTTCATTTGGGACCTCCCCTGATCTTATTGTGTCTTTTATATATTTTGCATTCTTGTATACTGATATTTGTAAGAGAAAGAGAAAGAACCTGGAGACTTCATGTCAGACTTGGAGGTCTGCAAACCCAACATGCTAGCCATGAAGAAGGAGAGTTCATTTCACGGAATTTCTCCAAGGGAAAGAGAAATTATCCAACAGCTTCCCTGGGGTGATGCTCATCAGTAGCAGTGGCAGCAGCACAGATTATTTCTTTCCCCTCTCTTAGTTTTTTATCTTCCTTCCTGGCTCTGCCAGGTGCAGGAACAGCAGCCATTGTGCTGGCAGTCCACAGTGATCCAAATCTAGTATTGTTTGTATGAGGGGCATGGGAGAAATGACCACCAGAAATGGTGGATAATATTTGGAGAAAATCTGCAAAGTGCCCTTATGTGTGGGTTTTTTAGGGGACTGTGAATAATGGTGATAATCATGGGGAATCACAGAAGACCATATTCTCAGAATTTTCAGCTTGGTTCCAGCTGAAAATGAAAAAATTACTGGTAGCAATTTCTCTGAAATTGTGTATGCAATTCATCTCCGATGAGTACTAGTCATTTATTCTCTATTATCTATTCTCCCCACCCCCCAATTATTTGAGAAGTTACATTAAACCACGATTCAGACTAAAGCGGAAATAATTAAACTGGTTAATAGTTTCTAGCTATTTCACTTGTATTGGTAGTAATTAATCATCATCACTTTCCATGGTTTTTAATAATTCTAATGTTCTTTTTCCCTGTTACCACAGTCCCTTTTCTGTCCTTCATTTGACCTTGTTCAAGCAATAGAAATTCTTCAGTCAACAGCAGAAGGTCAGATACATCAAGGCACAAATTAACCATCATTTGCACAATGTAAGCAAACTGTAATAAAATGCCATTGTCTTTCTGCATAATTATCTATAATCACTCACTGATAGGCTGTGCATTCAAACTTGTCTCCTGGAGGCCCTTGCAAGAAGAGTTTCATAGTGTGGGAGTATCACTATCCTGATAAATGACCTTTAGATATTGGATTTCATTTTTCTCTGCGTTTCCTTTCTACAAATCATTGGAGAGTATGGCATTCCAAAGTTTGTAATTATCTTGCTTGGAATGTGAATGTACCCAGCTTGGACAGCTCGATTGTAATACAATTTGAGTGTCCTCAATCTAGAAAGTTAGTTTGGGGGTTGACATGTAAAATTTGATTTTGCATATGGTTTTCAACTAACACTCATTTTTTTCCATTCTCCTTTTTCTTTTTTGTCCAAACCAAAAACTTTGTTATATATATTTTTATTTCATAAAATTGATATACTACTTGATAGTAAAAATGACAACCCCAAAACTCAAAGTGGGGCTGTGCAACCAATCTGTCTGAATCACAAACTGAATTGGGCTGATCAGTCTGGATCAGGCTGATGCAGCTACAAATCTCTACAGAGTGGGTTGCATTGATCCGACTCAATTTGTAACAATTTTTGCTGACCTGTTGCTCAAAGGGCCTCTTAGAAAACAAGGCAGGTCTCTAAAGTATTGCAATTACTAATTAAGAGAGCACCAGAATGGGGAGAGGAGGAGGAGGAGGAGAGCAGATATTTTCTTATTGGGGGCTGCATGGTTAGAATTTCACCAAAGCATCTTCAATCACAGCGCGTGAGGGGAGGAATGTTGATGTCTTAAAAGGCAGCAAGCTCACACTGCCTTCACTCTTGTAAGTTTTGTCTCCTAAAATGAGTTTGATGGTGTATAGTCAGCTTGTTTTTTTTGCTTCCTTCACAGTACCCTACCCAACATTATACTTGTTTGTCTACCACCCTTTCCCAATTAATTCCCGTCCAAGCTTTGTTTTTAAACTTAGTTGCCTGTGTCTTCATCAAATAGTTACTTAAGCAGTTGCAGAATTTCCTTATCCTGTCCGGCTCGTTTTGTTTCTAGTTTCTCAGGTAAGGTTTATTTACAGCTGTCTTCTGTCTTCTGCGTTTTGCCTTTATTAGTAATTTGTCTTTTGTGTGTGCCAGTAAGTCTTGCAAGTCCACAGTCCAGTCCATGGTACATGCAGTTCACAAGGGCCATACATGCAGTGTAATGCAGTTCCTAATGCAACTGAATGGGATTTCCAAAAAAATGTGGATTGGGTCTGGATTGATCTGAAATGTAGTGGGCTGGATTCAGATACACTAACTCAATCAGGTGCTGAATTGGATTGTGGGGGTGGACAATCCCTACTAATTACAGTTCAAATAGAACTGAACAAGGCTTTTTTTAAGGGTCTAGAGTACATGTGGTGAATCTTTGGCCCTGCAGATCTTGCTGACCTATAACTCTCATGCTTGCCAAGTGTTATTCAGTAACATTGGAGAGTTTAAGGTTCCTTACACTTGGTCTAGGGGCTCTGCAACCTCAACTGAAAAACTTGGCTTATATGGAGGCCAGTGAGAGTTGCTTTTCGCCTCCAAGATGCACCTTGGAATTCCAGTTGCATTATATAGATTTAAACATGGCTGGAGCAAGGAGTTAAGGTAGCACAACTGTTTTGTTCTATCCCCAAGAAAATTGCACCTAAAACTGTAAAATGGAGAGATACCGGTAATTTAATCTCTCCCCTCACCACATTCCCTCCCCCTCCTATACACACACACACAAAATTCCAACTCAATTTTCACTATTCTGAAACATCAGCCTAGCACACTTTTCTAAATATCTTAAATTTCACCTCCACATTTCCTGGCTCTTGTGATTGTTCTTCCCACCCACTCCAAGTGTAAAATTACAAGCTGTAGAATACTTATATTTGTTCATTTCCTTCCCCTTTCAAGACTTTTGTTTCCCTAATCAATTTCGTGTTGCTCAGGTTTGTTCCTGAGAACACGACAATCCTAGGGCTGATTCATCCTTGCAGCCAAAATGACGTGCCGCAGATATATACAAGGAATTTGGGGTAAGGTGAGAGGAAGGATATATAATTCATTGCAGTTTGACAGAACTGTCTGCTCTTTCAAATTCACTTTAGAACTGGGAGGGAATAATCAAGGAGCCAGGAAACTATTAAAAGAGGTGATGCTGACAGCTGGAGACTAATTTAATTTGTGGGACTGATGGATCCCTTATGTAATAAAATCATTAAAAATAAATAGCCAGTCTGTATTTTACATTACATTAAATGTGACTAGCTCTTTTTCCTGCTCCTGGTATTTTAATTAAGGCATTTTTGCGCTGCTTTATAGGTGGGCCTCACAAAGCTTTCACTATATCCTGAAAATGCACCTCTTTGCCAGCTGACTTTTGACACCTGGCATTTGTTTGTTTGTTTGTTTGTTTGTTGTGGGACCTGCTCTATTCTTTTGATTTTAACCAGTTTTGGTCTGACTTTTCGTTTCATTTTACATTGTTGTAACCTGCCCAAGGACCTCCCAAAAGAGAAAGATGACTAAGGTAATATTCAGCTCAAGCTCCACAACAGACATTAACAGGTCAATCCTATGGCCTCTGGGAGAGCATCCTGGGGACCGTTAGATCAGCAGAGGTGAGGGAGGTCTCACGTTGGAGAGGGTGACTAAAATCAGCAATCATTTTTTAAAGAAAAAGAAATAAAACATGTGAAATTCCTACGTGCCTGGGTATGCTCACCTAAACAAGACTGTTTTAAGCAGGTACTGGAAGAGTGAAGCGAAGGCACCTCCCTGATGTCAAGAAGCACAAGATGCAGAGGGTTCCAAAATGTAGGCAGTGGCATAGCAAGGTCAGGTGGTACCCGGTGTGGAAAACTTCTTGTCACACACCCCCACCTTGATTATCATTATTATTATTATTGCCTGCAAAAATGGTTTGAATTTATTTCATATTTTCTTACAAAGGAATGTGGATTCTGGGCCGCTGATAAAAAGGAGGCAACTCTGGACAGATACTTAAATCTACAGGATGGATTGTGTTTTGGCTTGTGTTATTTTATTTATAGCAGGCATGTCCAGCTCCCAAGAGACTGCAATCTACTCCATACACACACACACACACACACACACACACACACACACCTGGCAGTGATCTACCCATTGGATCGACCAAAGTTGCTGAACTTTTTTGGGGGGAGCCAGAGTTGTTGAGCCACCCTACAGCTGAGGGGACCATTTTGGTAGGGGGAAGCCTGCGTGCGCCAAAGCCACAGCATCTCTCCCAGACAGTGAGTGCTGCACAACATTTGCCAACCCCTCAGAGGTGGCACCCAGGGTGAACCACTCCCACCACCTTTCTCCGTCCCTGATTGTAGGTGCTGCCACACTACAAGGAACAATGATTTACAAATGTAGAATGGGTATTATGGGGTACCTGTAGTAGTTACAGTTAAGTCCAGTCAAAGGCAACTATGGGGTTATGGAGCTCATCTCATTTTAGGCCAAGGGAGCCAGCATTTGTCCACAGGAAGCTTTCTGGGTCATGTGGCCAGCATAACTAAACCACGTCTGGAGTAACAGGACACCGTGACAGAAGTCAGAGTGCAGAAAAACACCATTTACCTTCCCACCACAGTGGTACCTATTTATCTACTTGCACTGACATGCTTTCGAATTGCTAGATTGGCAGAAGCTGGGACAAAGCAATGGGAGCTCACTCCGTCACGGGGATTCAAACTGCTGACCATCCAAATGGCAAACCCAAGAGGCTCAGTGGTTTAGGCCACAGCACCACCCGCATCCCTTTTCTACAGATCAATTCAGTCAAATGGGCATATGTGACATAAGCAAATGGGTCTCAAGCTGTTAAAGGCTTTATATACTAATAGTAACACCTTTAATTTGGCCCGGTATTACTTTCTGATCTCCACCTCATGGTGGGGGTCATGGTGATATTTAGAGATAATGGACAGCCAGTGTCCTCCATCTTTTGCATGATAACCTTTCATCTCTGATCACCATTATCATGCTCTCCCCAGGCAAAGCTTAGTTAGGTCTTTCAATCATTCCTCACAGGACCCGGACATTGCTACAAGCAGCTACACCTGTGAGCACTTTCCTACAACTATCATATTGCAAAGAGCAAATGGTAGCATAGAACATATCACTAGGGGAGTGATGTTATGTGACAAGATAGAGTGCCAGCATGATTTAAATTACTCACCCCTCGTAAACAGCGTCTGGGTGGAAATTGCTGTTATGTCCAGGAAAATCTCGACATATGGCAGCCCATGTCAGTAATGTAGATTTTGATGAATTACATTAAAAATAGCTCAAAAACTCCCCCCCCAAGCTCTGGGGATTTTCACTTTTTTGAAATATGGCAACCCTAGTTAAGTGGGGTATGCATGACATTAAAGCAGTCGTATTACAATTAGTGATGGGCAAGCTCCCTTCAGCTCAACTGAGAAATGGTTTGGTAATCATGAGTTTTTTTCAGGAAATGGTGAAAGAGTCTCTTCTCTCCCAGCCCATAATGTTGGCACATGTCTGCTGGCAGTGCTGTGTGCATATCCCTTAGCATATATATCCCAGGGGATTGTTCTGGGTGAAATCCCTACTTTAGCATATGATTGACACAAAGGGAACACACCAAAGTCTGAAAAACACAGGGATTCAGATGCAATGAAAACTCACTTCTTTGTTAAATCTCTGTGTTGTGCTTAATGCAAAAGTTAGAAAAACAAACACCTGGAAGCCAGTAGAAATATATTGGCAGAGAAGTTTATGCAGGTATGTTCCCACCATTCCATTCATTTCCTTTCTCTTTTTTTCTGCATAGCATTGGGCTTATTTTTCAAAGCACCTGAAACAAAAGAGGCCCTCCATAATATTTGAGTTGGCTTTTTGCATGACCCCAAGGGACCGTGTGTTACTTCACAAATAATATATGTCAGGCAGGAATGGCACATTTTCTGCAAATAATAAAAATATCATTCTCAGTCCCCTTGAGGCTTTGCAAGAAGAAAATATCTTCTGCAACAAAATCATATAATTTGCACCTGCCCCTAAAAACCAATGCTCTCTATCCATTGTTAATACTGAGGCTCATGCTGGAATCAGTGCTGGTTGAGCTCAGCTAAACAATGGCCTTTGAATCTAATGGACATATCAGAAAATCTCTCACATGGAGTATATCTTTGGGGAGAACTAGAAATGGTGTCTTTTGTTTATTTCATTTACTGGTTCCAAGCAGAGATGAAGTGAACATAGGCTGAGCTTGCATCTTTTGTGACATGCCAGTTCCGTCTCTGCCTCCAGTCCTGGGAACCCTCAGGACCCCATGTGGTCTCAGAAAGCCACCAGTGGGGAGCTTCCTCAAAGAGTTTGGTTGCCTTCTTTTATTACAGGACTCCTCTCTGAGTTTGCTCACTTTTTATATACAATGTTTGCTCCTCTCTTTCTCGGGCCCCATCCGCGCTCTGCATTTGAAGCAGGGCCATTTGGCTTCAAACAGTAATGATGCCTCCCAAAGCATGATGGGAGCTGTCCTTTGTTAGGGTGCTGAAAGTTGTCAGGGGGCCCCTATTCCCCTCACAGAGCTACGATTCCCAGGGTTCCCTGGGAAGAGAGATTGACTGTTAACCCACTCTGAGAATTGTAGCTTTGTGAGGGGTATTGTTGTTGTTTAGTCATTTAGTCATGTCCGACTCTTCATGACCCCATGGACCAGAGCACGCCAGGCATTCTGTCTTCCACTGCCTCCCGCAGTTTGGTCAAACTCATGCTAGTAGCTTCGAGAACACTGCCCAACCATCTTGTCCTCTGTCGTCCCCTTCTCCTTGTGCCCTCCATCTTTCCCAACATCAGGGTCTTTTCCAGTGAGTCTTCTCTTCTAATGAGGTGGCCAAAATATTGGAGTCTCAGCTTCAGGATCTGTCCTTGCAGTGAGCACGCAGGGCTGATTTCCTTCAGAATGGATAGGTTTGATCTTCTTGCAGTCCATGGGACTCTCAAGAGTCTCCTCCAGCACCATAATTCAAAAGCATCAATTCTTCGGCGATCAGCCTTCTTTATGGTCCAGCTCTTACTTCCATACATCACTACTGGGAAAACCATAGCTTTAAAAATATGGACTTTTGTTGGCAAGGTGATGTATAGAGGGCTCCTAACAACTGTCAGCACCCTAACAAAGGACAGCTCCCATCATGCTTCATTACTGTTTGAAGTGAAATGGCATTACTTTAAACGTATTCTATAGATGGAGCCTCAGTAGCTTTCAGCAGGGATTGGTGGCAGGATTCAGTTGCCCACAGTGGCACAGTCAATCTAGCTGTGACTCTGCTTGCTCCTCACTTGATGTCGCATGTTGTTGATATGTTGTCTGTGTACGCTGACATCATGGGCTCCATGTGGGGGCTGTATGAATTCTTTTAAACATGGAGGTCCAGTGTCAGTAATCTGGCATCCTTGAGCAATTGCTAGCAACCCAACAGGCACGGGTAATTGCCCCGGGTTCCCCCATGCTGGGCAGCAGAGCCTTAGAAGCTAGCATTTTTAATTTCTACCAGTGTGCTGGAGTGATGCCATACAAGCGTTCTGGGTATTGTGAGAAAATTAAAGCCATAGCTTCCAAGTTGCTGCCAAGTAAGCCCACAGCTGGGGGTTGTATCAGTGGAAGCTTCACCAGGCATCGCTTTAGCCAAAGGCTCGCTCAGCCCTGAAGCTGGCTCTGTGATCGTGAGAGCATGAGGAGGGAGGACATCTTTGCCCGTTCATTTATCACACAAGATATGCAGCTCTGTTAATAACAAAAATAAACATAACCCAAAGCAAACAAAACTTTGTCGTTTGGAAAAGCTGATTATTGCAGGGGCCCGGGAAAGACTTGCCCCTTTGTGAAGCTCCGCACAGTTGGCTAGGTTTTGCTGTGAAGGAGGTTCAGGTTGTCCTCTGGCTTAAAAAGGGTGGCTGGATTCAAGATCACTGGGCTTGTTTGCTGAGCCAAGCTTCTGATCAAACCTGGCAAATCCTGTGATTTTGCCATATAATTCCTCCCATTTTGCCCTCTAGGAATGATGTCTGTGATGTCAAAATGCTGGTTGCTGCTCAGCACGAGAAACAAATGCAAAGCGAAAAGCCATCAAAACACTGCAAGGCAAAGCAAACAGTGATGAAACTTGCTGTGTGTAACATTTGCTTTCTTCTACAGCTTTATGAAATCCCAGCAGTGTGACCTTCCTTTCATCATGTCACAGCTGAAGCGGGCAGCGCCATGCACAGAGATGTGCAGGGGAATGCCCTTAAAACAAATAGCCAATAACGGAAAACATGGCAACATACTAGCATCCAAAGAAACAGGTGAGTCAAGTGAAAGCTTTGCTCTTCAAGGTGCCTTCTGCAGTAGCACCCCCAACTCTGAGCAGCAATATAAAAATGGAAGGGCTGTAGGTCAGTGGCAGAGGTTTTGTTCTGCAAGCAGGTTCAGTCCCCACCATTTATGGATTCAATCCCCAACATCTCCAGGTCGGACTGGGAATGTCTCCTGCCACTGCCAGTCAGTGTAGACAATACTGAGCTAGATACAACTTTGGTCTGACTTGGCAGCTTCCTATTCAAAAATCACAATAATCACAAAAGTAAAATAAAATAAGGCCTTATACTACGGTTTGTCTCTTAACGAAGACTCTAATTACTCTTGTCAAGACATCCATTCATTTCTTTTTCTCACTACACAGCTGAAAACAACATGAATCTCTCCCATCATTATGAGTATTATTATTAGTTGTTGTTGTTGTTGTTGTTGTTGTACTGAAAAGCTTTTAGTGGATCTACCATAAGAGTTTTAATTGGTTTCATTTTAAATTACGTTTCTGTTTCTATATGTCAATCTTACAAGCTTCATATTGAGATATTTGGCTGCACAGTGTGAGAATAATGCTGGGCTAGGCAGGCCATTGGCTTCATCCAGCAGGGCTATTTTCTTTTCTTTTTTTAAAGAGCATTGTCTTAGATTATAGATATATGTGCCGCAATATATACTACCATGAAAAGGAACTTCCTTCTGTGTTAAAGCAGAGGGTGCTTCCTCTTCTGTAATAGCACCTGCGGCTTCATTTTGCATATTTTTTGTAATTCATTTTTTTAAATGATGTTTTGCCTGGTTTATCAGGATTTGGGAATTACTAATGTTTTCCTTTCCTTTCAAGTGAGCATTAATGACCCCCAGAAAGCAGAGGCAGAGAATCCCACCCCAACCCCAACCCCAGCTGGCCTCCCTTCCTTCATGAGCAACCTTATGTTGGCAAAAGTGGACAGAGCCACAGCTGCCCACATTCCATTCACAGAAAAGACAGCGGATACTCCAAGCTTGAGCTTTGTGTTCCAATACAAATAATTTAGAAACATTTGCTGTCTTGAAACTGCCTGTCTTTTCTTATTGCTGTATGGAAAAACACATGAATATAACCTTTGAAGGATTTGTAAGAAAACAATTTTTTACTTACCAGATGTGTAGGCTCTTTCTGTGCTAAGGGAATTGGGAACCTGGAAGAACTTAGAAGGGGTATTTTAAAGGTCTATCAGCCTAGATTTCCATGCTTTAGTTTGCTGTATGTTTTGTGATTTTAAATCTCTGGCTGGGGCTTTCTTACTAGAGAATACTTGCCTCAAATCTGGATCTTTGCATCCAGGATAATTCTCCTTTTATTTTACCATATCTAGTATTTATTCTTTTAAACCAAAATACAAAAAAAGGAGGAAAAGGAAGAAACAGGAGGGGCCTGAATGGTGGGAACTTGGGTTGGAGGAGCTGAGGATCTCCCTTTTCCACACCAACATAGTCACTTTAGTAGGGGCGGCAGAGATACCGCCTCTCACCTCCTACCTCCAGTAGGGAGCTTCAGTGGAGGCTGCTGAGGGGTTTGATCAGTTGAGGAGAGGAGGTTGAGCAGGAGGCAACAGTGACTAACCAGGACGCTGACCAGGAGGGTGAAGCCTTATTATCTAGAACCAGTTGCCACCTTCACAGATGGGAGCAGACCCACTTGCTCTGGTGGAGCATAAACTTGCAATCTCAACACACGGCCAGAGAGAATTGCAAGTGAGCATGCCATGCCTCAAAAGTCAGAGGGAGGGGTGGGGAAACTTGTTGGGACATCTTTGTTGCTTCTATCCAGGTTAGAACTCCTTGCCCTGCTCCTGAACTCCTGGAACATGACTCCTGAGCACTGTGTGTTTACTGCTGAGCCTGTACTGTTCCTTACAAGGGCTTCCCAGTGGCAGTGCTTGCTTGGTAATGTATATAATGTTTGCTGTTTAGAATAAAATCTTTAATCTTCTCACTTAACATGTGTTTGCATTGCTTCTGAATCTTCCACCTAGACAAGGAAGAGACATCACAATTCAAGGATGCATTCCAGCAATCCAAAAGCACTCAAGGGGAACATGGAGCAGACCAATAATGGAGAGAAGCAGGGAGAGTCTTGTGGGCTGCATGCAGAGTCTTTGAGGGCTTCCTTGAGCCCATAGGCTGGAGGGTCCCCATTCATGCCCTAAAGCTTGATTTGCAGGAATTCAGGTGGTTGGGAATGCCTCATGTCAGGAAGACACAGACAGCAGACAGCACCTACAGAAATGTTCTGTGGGAATGTCTGAGCTGGGTCCTAGCAGGGAGAAGCTGTTGGGGGAGCAACAGAGAAGAAACACAAAAGAAACAAAGAAGCCAGGATGGTTTGGAGGGAAGGGAGAGATTTATAAGGAACAGACAAGGAGGTGGTAGAGAGGAAAAGGTGAGCTGCAAAAGGAATTTGTGGTGCCTCAGTAAGGAAGAGAAGAGGAAAAGAGCCACAGATGCCCAACAGCGGAGGAAGGGGCAGGGCAGGGTGGGGCCAGGGCAAGCCACCCATAGGAGTGGGGCGCACTGCGGGGCCTCTGAAGTCTGCCTGCCTCCTCCCACTCAGCCACCCTACAGCTGGGGGGGGGGGAGGCAGCCGATGGACTGTTTGGGCAGCGTGGAGCCTGCGTGCGCCCAAGCCACCGCGTCTCTCCCAGGAGAGGTGCGTGTCTCGGGCTTACTGCAGGCCCCGTGGTGAGTGCCACCCGGCATTTTGTCAACCCCCTCAGTGGTGACCATCAGGTGGACTGTCCCCACTGCACCCCCTTCCTCCGCCCCTGCAGGTGCCTGTTATCCCTGATAGCAAGCCAGAAAGAGGAAGAGGGGTGGACAGGCAGGCAGTACAAGAAAAAGAAAGTTTGCCAGAATACAGTCGTACCTCGGGTTGAATATTCTTCAGGTTGAGTGTTTTTAGGTTAAGCTCCATGGCGACCCAGAAGTAATGGAACGCATTTCTTCCGGGTTTTGCCGCTCGCGCATGCACAGACGCTCAAAATGACATCACGTGCATGCGCGGAAGAGGTGAAACGCGACCCGCGCATGCACAGATGCGCAGTTGCGTGTTACGTTCTACTCAGGATGCGAACGGGGCTCCGGAATGGATCCCGTTTGCATCCAGAGGTACCACTGTACAGGCATGGAAATATATACAGTGATACCTTGGGTTACAAACACCTAGGGTTACAAACACTTTGGGTTACAGATTCCGCTAACCCAGAAGTAGTACCTCGGGTCCCCAGGATGGGAACAGAAATTGCGCGCCGGTGGCGCTTCAGCAGTGCGAGGCCCCATTAGCTAAAGTTAAGGTTAAGAATTGTTTCAGGTTAAGAACGAATCTCCGGAATGAATTAAGTTCATAACCAGAGGTATCACTGTACCATTCAAGAGAATGAGAGAGAGAGAGGATAAAATGTTTGTGTATGTGTGTGTGTGTAAAACCTGCCAAAACAAACCTCCGGCAAAATGCAGTGATTAAAGGAGGCCACCGACCTTTTCCAGCAAGTTTCCCACCTGGAGCTGTCTGAGAACAAAAGACCCCCTGGGGTTCTGAAGACACCTGGGACTGGAGGCAGGGATGAAACTGACACTTTATTCTAGGCACAAGCTCAGCACATTTTGACTTCATCTCCACTTGGAACAAATAAAGAAAATAAACAAAAGGCTCTGTTTCCGATGCTCCCCAAAGAAATGCCCAATGTGCGTGAGAGATTTTATATGTCCACTGGATTCAAAGGCCACAGTTTGGAATCTTAATTCAAGGGACACAATTCAACCGCAGCAAAACACTCACACACAAATGTTCAAGTGTTCCAATACAAATAATTTAGAAACATTTGCTGTCTTGAAACTGCCTGTCTTTTCTTATTGCTGTATGGAAAAACACATGAATATAACCTTTGAAGGATTTGTAAGAAAACAATTTTTTACTTACCAGATGTGTAGGCTCTTTCTGTGCTAAGGGAATTGGGAACCTGGAAGAACTTAGAAGGGGTATTTTAAAGGTCTATCAGCCTAGATTTCCATGCTTTAGTTTGCTGTATGTTTTGTGATTTTAAATCTCTGGCTGGGGCTTTCTTACTAGAGAATACTTGCCTCAAATCTGGATCTTTGCATCCAGGATAATTCTCCTTTTATTTTACCATATCTAGTATTTATTCTTTTAAACCAAAATACAAAAAAAGGAGGAAAAGGAAGAAACAGGAGGGGCCTGAATGGTGGGAACTTGGGTTGGAGGAGCTGAGGATCTCCCTTTTCCACACCAACATAGTCACTTTAGTAGGGGCGGCAGAGATACCGCCTCTCACCTCCTACCTCCAGTAGGGAGCTTCAGTGGAGGCTGCTGAGGGGTTTGATCAGTTGAGGAGAGGAGGTTGAGCAGGAGGCAACAGTGACTAACCAGGACGCTGACCAGGAGGGTGAAGCCTTATTATCTAGAACCAGTTGCCACCTTCACAGATGGGAGCAGACCCACTTGCTCTGGTGGAGCATAAACTTGCAATCTCAACACACGGCCAGAGAGAATTGCAAGTGAGCATGCCATGCCTCAAAAGTCAGAGGGAGGGGTGGGGAAACTTGTTGGGACATCTTTGTTGCTTCTATCCAGGTTAGAACTCCTTGCCCTGCTCCTGAACTCCTGGAACATGACTCCTGAGCACTGTGTGTTTACTGCTGAGCCTGTACTGTTCCTTACAAGGGCTTCCCAGTGGCAGTGCTTGCTTGGTAATGTATATAATGTTTGCTGTTTAGAATAAAATCTTTAATCTTCTCACTTAACATGTGTTTGCATTGCTTCTGAATCTTCCACCTAGACAAGGAAGAGACATCACAATTCAAGGATGCATTCCAGCAATCCAAAAGCACTCAAGGGGAACATGGAGCAGACCAATAATGGAGAGAAGCAGGGAGAGTCTTGTGGGCTGCATGCAGAGTCTTTGAGGGCTTCCTTGAGCCCATAGGCTGGAGGGTCCCCATTCATGCCCTAAAGCTTGATTTGCAGGAATTCAGGTGGTTGGGAATGCCTCATGTCAGGAAGACACAGACAGCAGACAGCACCTACAGAAATGTTCTGTGGGAATGTCTGAGCTGGGTCCTAGCAGGGAGAAGCTGTTGGGGGAGCAACAGAGAAGAAACACAAAAGAAACAAAGAAGCCAGGATGGTTTGGAGGGAAGGGAGAGATTTATAAGGAACAGACAAGGAGGTGGTAGAGAGGAAAAGGTGAGCTGCAAAAGGAATTTGTGGTGCCTCAGTAAGGAAGAGAAGAGGAAAAGAGCCACAGATGCCCAACAGCGGAGGAAGGGGCAGGGCAGGGTGGGGCCAGGGCAAGCCACCCATAGGAGTGGGGCGCACTGCGGGGCCTCTGAAGTCTGCCTGCCTCCTCCCACTCAGCCACCCTACAGCTGGGGGGGGGGGGGAGGCAGCCGATGGACTGTTTGGGCAGCGTGGAGCCTGCGTGCGCCCAAGCCACCGCGTCTCTCCCAGGAGAGGTGCGTGTCTCGGGCTTACTGCAGGCCCCGTGGTGAGTGCCACCCGGCATTTTGTCAACCCCCTCAGTGGTGACCATCAGGTGGACTGTCCCCACTGCACCCCCTTCCTCCGCCCCTGCAGGTGCCTGTTATCCCTGATAGCAAGCCAGAAAGAGGAAGAGGGGTGGACAGGCAGGCAGTACAAGAAAAAGAAAGTTTGCCAGAATACAGTCGTACCTCGGGTTGAATATTCTTCAGGTTGAGTGTTTTTAGGTTAAGCTCCATGGCGACCCAGAAGTAATGGAACGCATTTCTTCCGGGTTTTGCCGCTCGCGCATGCACAGACGCTCAAAATGACATCACGTGCATGCGCGGAAGAGGTGAAACGCGACCCGCGCATGCACAGATGCGCAGTTGCGTGTTACGTTCTACTCAGGATGCGAACGGGGCTCCGGAATGGATCCCGTTTGCATCCAGAGGTACCACTGTACAGGCATGGAAATATATACAGTGATACCTTGGGTTACAAACACCTAGGGTTACAAACACTTTGGGTTACAGATTCCGCTAACCCAGAAGTAGTACCTCGGGTCCCCAGGATGGGAACAGAAATTGCGCGCCGGTGGCGCTTCAGCAGTGCGAGGCCCCATTAGCTAAAGTTAAGGTTAAGAATTGTTTCAGGTTAAGAACGAATCTCCGGAATGAATTAAGTTCATAACCAGAGGTATCACTGTACCATTCAAGAGAATGAGAGAGAGAGAGGATAAAATGTTTGTGTATGTGTGTGTGTGTAAAACCTGCCAAAACAAACCTCCGGCAAAATGCAGTGATTAAAGGAGGCCACCGACCTTTTCCAGCAAGTTTCCCACCTGGAGCTGTCTGAGAACAAAAGACCCCCTGGGGTTCTGAAGACACCTGGGACTGGAGGCAGGGATGAAACTGACACTTTATTCTAGGCACAAGCTCAGCACATTTTGACTTCATCTCCACTTGGAACAAATAAAGAAAATAAACAAAAGGCTCTGTTTCCGATGCTCCCCAAAGAAATGCCCAATGTGCGTGAGAGATTTTATATGTCCACTGGATTCAAAGGCCACAGTTTGGAATCTTAATTCAAGGGACACAATTCAACCGCAGCAAAACACTCACACACAAATGTTCAAGTACTTGATAAATTCTGTGAACCTGTTTTGTGTTTTGTTTTTTTAAACTGAAAAGGAAAATAACTATAGCCACAATTAGGTTAATGCCATCCACCCCCCCACCCCCAGTTTTGAGGTCTTTTTTTTAAGAAATGAAAATGTGCTTTATCCTCCCGTCTACCCCCATTACTAAGTAAAAGATGTCTCTGCAGCTTTCTATTTCTGTCATCTTGAGACAGTTGCTTCCAACCTTTTCTAAAGAACATACAGAGAAAATTTGACAGAACCAGGCTGATATTTTAAGATATTTTAAGAATAATGATAATGTATCAAAAAATATGCTCCAAGAAAGTGGTCCACAACAGATGACTGTAATTGACATATAACAGCTAAGATGTTTTTTTCCAATGTAGCTAAACATGAAATTAAATTAGGGAAATGCAGCAAACACTCTTCTTCAGAAAAAGGCCTTATGGCTGGGGTCTCTAATACGGTACCCATGACCTCGTGATGCTCCTGGTCCTCTGACACCACCATTGGTGCCTGCTATATCTCCATAGCTGTCAACGTTTCTCCTTTTTTAAGGGGAATTCCCTTATTCTGAATAGGATTCCTTGCAAGAAAAGGGAAAAGTTGACAGCTATGTATATCTCCCTGCCTTTCCAAATTATGACTTCTTTTCTTTTTACCACAGGTAGTACTGAGGTAGCTGAAAACTGAAAAATGGTCAAAGGCCTGGAAACGATGCCTTATGAGGAACGGCTAAGGGAGCTGGGCATGTTTAGCCTGGAGAAGAGGAGGTTAAGGGGTGATATGATAGCCATGTTCAAATATATAAAAGGATGTCACATAGAGGAGGGAGAAAGGTTGTTTTCTGCTGCTCCAGAGAAGCGGACACGGAGCAATGGATCCAAACTACAAGAAAGAAGATTCCACCTAAACATTAGGAAGAACTTCCTGACAGTAAGAGCTGTTTGACAGTGGAATTTGCTGCCAAGGAGTGTGGTGGAGTCTCCTGCTTTGGAGGTCTTTAAGCAGAGGCTTGACAACCATATGTCAGGAGTGCTCTGATGGTGTTTCCTGCTTGGCAGGGGGTTGGACTCGATGGCCCTTGTGGTCTCTTCCAACTCTATGATTCTATGATTCTGTGAAAAGCAGGCATCCTATCCCCAACATGTCTCCGGTCCCAAATAAGAGTGCTTTGTGTGTGTGATTTCATTTGTTGTTTGTTTTGGGAGGGGTTGCTTTTTTGTTTGTTTGTTTCTTCATTTGGAAGTTTATCGGGGGGGGGGGCATGTGCTGTCTGGTTTTCTCCCTTTTTTTTCTTTGTGGAGTGTCAAGGGAATGGAGCAACTTCCCCATGAGAAAAGGTTGCAACGTGAGAGTCTTTTCATGTAAGAGGCAACATGACAGAATCGTATACAGCTATGTGTGGGCATGGCATTGAGAAAGTGGTTAATGAAAACTTTCTCTCCCTCTCTCATAATGCTGGAATCTGAGGATATCCAAATGAAACTAAAGGTTGTGGTTCGAGGACCCGACCCCCGCGATGCGAAATGAATACACAAGGATACATGATATAAGATTAATGGGCATGGAAAGGCCACAACTTTATTGATTACAGCAGTGAAAAGGGTATTGGCTTAGGCATTGGATCTCTAAAACAAGTGGGTTTATTCACCAGTAGGTGGAGCCTGTTGATGCTAATCCAACTATAGGCTCTCCCCTGATGTCACCGAGGGTCGTGCTATGGCCTCCCACCAAGCAGGCATCGGACAGAATACACGACCGCCAGATTCCTTTAACGGAATACCCAAAAATTGAAGGCATAGGCGATGGCCACACCTAGCCCTTCGACACACCACAACACATTATTCCAATGCCTAACCTACCCACCAATACCACAAAAGTTGTGACAATTGCTACGAGGTAGGCGAAAAAACCAAAAAGCCTAATGCCAAATGGAAAAACTCCTACCAGGCCCCCTAGACAACCAGGACGACCAACCTAAGGTCCATAGCAAGGCCAATGACCTAAGCCCTAACTCTAAGGGAGTGGAGGGTGGGTGACTCGCGACAACGACGGCAAAGAATGAGGCCGGGGAGAGGCTGGTGCCGCAGCAAAAGGCTGCTGAACACGCCCCCCGAAGCACCTGGTTGGATGCCTCCAGGGGGGCGTGGGCACCAGCCAGGTGAGGTGGAGGCAGGGGGCTACGCCCCCTGCTAGAGGCAGTGCTCGGGCTCCCGCCCACAACCACTCCCCTCTCTTCAGGAAGGAGAGTCTTTGGAATATTCAGGATGGAGAAATGAAAATATTTCTTCACACACACAGCACAGGGTTAAACTATGGAATTGGTTCCCGCAAGAGGTTGTGATGGCTCTTTAAAAGAGGATTGGACAAATTCATGGAGGATAGGGCTGTCAGGGTCTACTAACCCTGATGAGTATGTTCTGTTCTTATGAAATTAATAATAATAATAATAATAATAATAATAATAATAATAATAATAATAATACAGTCATACCTCTTCTTGTGAACACTTCATGTTGCCTTTTTTGGGTTAAGAACGTGGCAAACCACAGAAGCGTTCTGTGCAGTTCGTGCATGCGCATAAGTGCTCTATCGTGCTTCACACATGCGCAGAAGCACCACTCTGGTTATGGAATTTTTGCACATACCAGTAGCTAGAAACTGCAGGATGCATAGGTGTTGTTGCACGTAAAAGGATTAGGTGTTTTATTACAATCAAGCAGTATATAATTGTTAAATAAATAAAATAATTCAGCTGCTGTTCACATGCTTCCCATATACATACCACCTGTCACTTTGAGAACAGGATGCTGGGTTAAATGGCCTCTTCTTATGTTCTTGTGTCTGTTTTTCAGGATGTTGCCTTTTTAAAAAATCTGTAATTATTATTTTTTAAATGGGGTGTAGGTGTCTTGTCTTTTGCGGGTGGAGTTTTGCCTTTAGCATTACCAGGTTTTCTTTCCCTTCTGTGAGATGGTTATAATGCTCACAACAGTTGCACAGATTTCCAAATGTGTGCCTGGGCCCAAAAAAGGATAGCACCCCTTGGCTTATGGCTCAGCGTACACAGACACTTTGCATTAAGTATTAATTCTGCTTCCCCATATATGAACAAACAGAAGGTGGAAGCTCATAATTCATCACAGGTGAGGGAAATTGCAGTCTCTTGTCACTTCAGGTGATCTAAATTAATATGCATCTTTCATAGGCACAGCAGAAAAAAATTCCTAGCAACATGTAAGTATGTAAAGTGCTGGCGGTATTCTTCTCATGTTAGAGGTACATCTAAATGTGAAGCCCTTTGCACTCAGTTTAGGAAGAAGTGCCTGAAATAGAAAGAATCCAGCTGTCGGATTGTTCTTTTGCATCCTGCTCAGCCTTAACTATTCTGTTCCTTCTGGCCCATCACAATTGCATATGCCATCTTATAGTATATCTAGTGACACGAGATCCTGCCGGTTCTAAATCTGAGCAGGTCATAGAGGGAGCACTGTGTTATTCTGTTACTGCAAAAGCAGCTAAGAGCCTTATGGCACCTTAAAGACTAACAAATATATGGCAGCATAAACTTTTATAGATTACAGCCCACTCCATTGGATGCCAGAAGTGTTATACTGAATTGCAGGGGTGGAGACTGTGAACTGTGAGGAAGGAAAGAATGAAATACAGAAAAGTAGAAACAGTGATAATTACATTATTATCAGCGGCCACTTACACACACAAAGTTATTACCATAGACCGCCTGGCATTGGGAAGCAAATTAACACTAATAATAATAATAATAATAATAATAATAATAATAATAATAATAATAATAATAATAATAATAAATAACAGCCCTGAATCAGTTTACAAGTGATAGGATTAAAATGTTGAAGAATTGTAAATTCTGTGGTTTCACATTCCTTTCTTTCACTATGGAATAGCAGAAAATGTGTGGGGAAATTCATATGTATGGCAACCCATGTTGTCAGTGTAGTTTTAGACGATTTCCCTTTTTTGTGTGATTTTGCCAAAAAAGCTCAACAACTTGGGGCAATACTAAAAGAAGATTTTCACTTCTTGAAATATGGCAACCCTAAGTGTGGATCTTGGCAAGGTTTGACAATGCTGACCTTTGATGCTGATCTGATGAGCAGGCTTCAAAACTCACTTGAAAGTCATTTCCCCGCACTCAGAATGCTGGAGCAGTAATAAGGAATAGGCAGGAATGGGAAAATCTGTGAATTTTGGTTTCCCCCAGTTTCTCAATCTTAAATTCAGTTCTTCACATTCCCACATCAGTATGCAAATTACTTTTTTTTAAAAAAATCCGCATGAAAATTCATCACCATTTTATTTCAGTTCCTAAGTTTATTGTTCTAGCCAAAGGCTTAATACAACTTGTATTAAGCAATAGTAATAATATAATAATACAAAACATACATCCAAGTTCCTGAGCCTTAAAACACAGTTTCCCTTGTGCATCTCTGACAGCTCCAATTCTAATATTATGTTGCGTTTTTTAAATCCAGTTTGCCATGATGTAAGAGCAGAAAGTTACTAGAGACACCAGCAAACCTACCTCCAAATCACCACAACCATTTATAGTGCTTTTATCTAACCCCTTTCCCCTGATTTCTTTTGCAGCCAGTACAGAGAGGGGCCCTCTGTGTGTTACAAAGCTTTCATTGTCACTCAATAGAAACCAGAGCATTTCTGCTTGCTTGTGTGAACAAAGATTTCAGAAGGCGACCTCTTGGGTCTCTATATAACAGATAATGAGTGATGTCTTCCACCTGAGGTTGACCACAAATACAAAGTCTGTATGTGTATGGGACCTTGTTGTAGCACTGTAGCCATCCAATACTGAATATCACTTGGAAATGCAGCTCAATAAAAGCATTTCCTAAGGAAACTGATGAGAGTTTGGTCTAATAACTAGGTCTAAAATGATCTGTTCTTAAGAGTGGATACCAAGGGGGAAACCAGGTATTTCTAATTAGCTGCGGGTCACTTACGGATTCCATCCAGAAGAGCCAATCTCTCAGTTGACACTTATTCAAGGTCAACGCAAAGCTCAGTTCTGGATGATAATAATCTAAAATATATTGACAAGCTGCTTTCCAGAGATGGTTATTGCTCAATAGCACAGAGCAGGAAAGCACTCAATAGGCATAGTAGCAATTTCCAAGATATACTTTAACTGAGCCCGGTCCACTCTTGCCTTATTTGTTGGCCACACAGATTCTGTATGAAGAATTTCTGCTGAAATTCCTGGTGGTAGAGAGTATAGCTTCCAGGGTGGAAATATTCTGCAAAACTTTGATGGGGTTCAAATCAGAGCCCCAGATTTCAATGCCATAAAGTAAGCACTTGGCTACCAAGTATCTTTGGGGCAGGTTCAATCAGCTGTCCTCTTTTATTAACTTCACCAATGCCTTTTACTTTGATGGAAGAAGAAATAGGTAGAATCACAGTCCCACCACGAGAAGGGTGAGATGACATGTTATGCTCACCACATCAGAGCCAACCCACTCAGAAAGGAAGAATAAAAATAGATCATCTCTGGAAGAGAGTATTCAAACACTTTGGCATGTTACGCTTAAGTGCAAAAATGTGGTGTTATTACATATGTGCACAGGGAAACAGAAGGCTGTGCTGATATTTGTGGAAGGATGGTCGATATTTATAGCTTATTTGAAAATGAAAAGTACATCTGATTGAGTATGTATGCAAATATTATCAATGTTATGATTCATTTGCGCTCCACAAAAGTTTTGTATTGAAGGGAGGAAATTTTGTAATGTAAGTGCTCATTGGATTTATTGATTGTATTTTTCTGTAGATTTCAAATGAACTTTATAAACAGCAACTGTTTGGAATGTTAAAAGACAGCAGGGAAGGAGATGTTTCTTGCCACCTTTCTCAACGTGGAACAATGGGAGAATCCATAATGCATCAGCTAGAGAGATAATGGGTTGTATCCAACCAAATTGCATTCAGAGTAGACCCACTGAAATTAATGAACCCAAGTTAGTGATGTCCATTAACCTCATTATGTTTACTCTGAGCTGAACTAACATTGTATAGAAACAGAGGATCCGATCAGTTTTCTACCCCTTTAGCCCATCCCTAATATATTTTGCTCCAGTATTGAGTAAATCTTGTAGGGCCTTGATTTCTGATTATTGTGCCCTTTATTGCTTGCTCCTCTCATGGTTTATAAGCCCCGAGTTAATAAACTGCTCTTTCCAGTTCCTTGAACAGCAAAAGTATAAAAATAGTTTTGACACAATGGGTCTTCAAATACATATTCACTTGGGCTTGTTCAATACTAACCTAGTTTTCCGAAAGTATACTGCTCTCGATAACTTGTGCTTATTAAGTAAAGAGAACACAACAGAATTTTGCAAACTTAGCTCCTTTGCAAACACATGTTGGCTCTCTCTCTCTCTCTCTCTCTCTCTCTCTCTCTCTCTCACACACACACACACACACATACACACACACACACACACACCCCCTCATGAATCTCCTCTTCAATTTCAAGGGTAATTTAGCATAGTACATCTTGCTGCTAATTTGAAATTAGAAATGAATCTCCAATGTGAGGTGATGGCAGGCAGCAGATGGGAGGCTTTCCAAGTCTAGACAGTGGAGGGTTCTGCTAACTTCCTGTCACCTTATCAAATCTCAAGGCCTTCAGAAGCACCCAAGCTATTTCCTTCCTTCTTTTGCAACCAGGAGAAAAGGAGTGGACCAATGGAAAGATGAGTTGCAAGAGCCAAAAGTGTTGCTTCAAATAAAGTTCACCGCTTCGCTGAATATAATAACAACAACAATAACAATAATAGTAAAATAATAGAGGATTTGCAGCAAGTTAATCAACTGTCTGGGATGCGGGTGGTGCTGTGGGTTAAACCACAGAGCCTAGGACTTGCTGATCAGAAGGTCGGCAGTTCGAATCCCCGCGATGGGGTGAGCTCCCATTGCTCGGTCCTGCCAACCTAGCAGTTTGAAAGCACCTCAAAGTGCAAGTAGATAAATACCGGTAGGTATCGCTCCAGCGGGAAGGTAAATGCTGTTTCCATGCACTGCTCTGGTTCACCAGAAGCGGCTTAGTCATGCTGGCCACATGACCTGGAAGCTGTATGCAGGCTCCCTCAGCCAATAAAGTGAGATGAGCGCCGCAACCCCAGAGTCGGTCACAACTGGACCTAATGGTCAGGGGTCCCTTTACCTTTACCTTTACCTTTAATCCACTGTTTAATAACCACAGGAGTGGGGATACCTAAACTAGAACTAGGAAATCTTGTCCATGGGCCAAATCCAGCCCGCCAGGCTTCTCAGTCCTGTCCACGGTGCTTTTAACAATCAACCCCTCCTCCCAAGAAACTCTGGGAATTGTTTAAAGTGGTATGATGCTGTTTTAAATGTACAGTGCAGTTGGAGCCTGTGTGAGAGTTTGGGGTGGGAGGAATGTGTAGGGCAATGTCTGGAAAGAAAGCCTTTTGGAAGTTGGCTTGGAAGTGGAGACTGTGGTTGACAAAGTTAAGAAACACATGAATTGTTCCACCCAGATTTGGGTCTGGCCCTGCTCACTTTTGGTCTGTTGATCACACTCTACTGAGGCAACACAGCCCCCAGGCTGAGAATGTTTGCATCAGCTCTAATGGGAAGGAGAAGTTATGGTAGTTACCACCCTCTTCTTCCCACCTCAGGTGTCCCCATCCTAGACTCAGCACCATGTAACACTCTCTAGGTCTAGGTTCAATGATCCTTGATTGGGTAAGACTTCAAGGAATGCCTCAGGGCTCTTTCCATCCCTGACCTGTTAGAAGATGGAGAGGCCCAATGCTAATCCAGTTGCAGGTTGTTCCCAGGGTGGAATGGGTGATACAGGGGTACACTGTGTGCATGACATCTGTATGGTTGTCACAGTTATACTGATGACTGCAACAAAGATCAAGAATTGGGGGAGGATGTTAGAATTCCTGCTCCATGATTGCAGTCATGGGATTGTTGTCTATCACATGACAGTGTATGTTTTGACTCCACAGAGTGGGAAGTGACTGAGATAGGATGTTTGTGTTACTGTGTTTTGTGAAGTGGGACTATTGTCCTTTGTTCCTTTTCTCTTTTTTGCTGTCTGATGCTAGAGAGAGAGGGAGCCATGTTGCAGTGCTCCATGTGTGTTTATATGTAAATAAAGTAGATTAGCCAAATGCTGAGTTGCTGAGGTCTGTTATGCAACTGTGAACACTCTGCGGATCCCTAAGTGTGTTGATGTCTGTTGGCATCGGTTGCTGTGATGTGTGGGCTGAAGAAGGTTTTGAAGCTCCCGAACGTTCAACCAGGAGGGAGAGAACATACCAGTCGAGCATGTGTCTCTACCAGGGTCCTACTCGAGTGTAGGAAGAGCTCCTGACAGACCCCAAGCTAGGGACAGAGGAAAAAATCCTTAAGACCATATTTTAAAACAAATCCCACTCTGAGTGCACCTTGTGGGAGGGGTGCAACTTTGTCCAGCAGCTCTGATGGTGGTAGGCTTAATAAAGTGGCCAGGGAGAAGAATTGACTTGATGCACATCCTAAGTTTGGGTAGGGCATCTAACTGGATGGAATCCAGGATGCTCAGAGGGATCCAGGATGTTTGACTTGCACCATGCCAGGTTTCAAAACTGGCCAGCTTCCATGGTGGGAGGATTAGATGCTTCCCACCCCCAAGCAAAATGCCGTCCCATCAGCAAGGGCTGAGTGGAGTAAAGAATTTACCCTTACCCTACTGCCGTTAATTAATAAAGTTGTGGCCTGATTTCACCCAACACTGGTGTCCTGCCTAAGTCATTTCCTTGAACCACAAAAATGTGCCTGCCTGTGCAAACTGATTTAATTCTCCAGTCCCAGATCTATATGTGGAATGCAATGCAGCTGTCAGTCAGACGACACACTTCTCCAAATTTGGTGATATATTTTCAATTTCTATTTTTTAAAAATGCAAACAGAAAACGCCTATGTTAGCCTAGGTGTGGGGAACCTTTGGCCCTCCTGATACTGCTGTGGTACAGTTCCCATTAGTCCTAGCAAATATGGTCAATGGCCAGGAATGATGGGAGTTCAACAACATCTGGAGGGGCAAAGGTTCCTCACACCGGTTTTAGTGGAAATATGTGCACAAAACATGTATGATGGTTGGGAAATGCATACAGTTAAAATGCCTTTTTTGAATGTTTATTTTTAAATCACAAAAAAGTGACAGAAAAGTGCAATGACTGAACACTTGGAAATGGTCCAAACCACACATCTGTACCACAAACACCTTAAATATTCTCTAAAGCAATTGTGATAGCCAATGAATCCTTTATAATCCCTTTTTTGGTTTTAGAATTCCTCTCTCTCTGAGAGATAAATTTGTCTTGCTTGCTAAATAAGTGTGTGTGTCTGTATCTGTACGTGGGGAGATTCTTGTCTAACAGGCCGCGATGACCCATTTTATAATTATATGATTGGCAATTGTGGGAGGGAATGTTCTTTAATTACTAGCATCTCTGGGGATGATTTTTCAAAAAAAAAGAATTGTTGAGAGGTTTCTAATGTGACAGCAGTTTAAAGTGCATAAAAAGAAAAGAGGTGGTGATAAAGGAGGGAAGAGAGTGGAAGATAACTTGCTACATTTACAGGTCCTTGAGGGACCATTTGGAACAGCTGCTTGAGGCTGCACTCAAACAAGCATCCCTCTGCGCACTTCACTTTGCAGCTGTTTAAGTAATGCGGAGAGTTTCATCTCTGGCTGAGGATCCTTCTCATTGTATTATTGGCGCTTTTTTAAAGCAATGTTTTGTCTTTCTCAATTAATAATGCATACTCCAGAGAGCTAAGATTCCAGGATATGACAACTTGCTATGTCCCCAATTCAAGTTAATTACACACACACAAAGAAAAGTTATAACCAAATCAGTGAAGCTCAGTGTTGCTGGATTTTATTTATTTATTTAGATAGGATAAACCCATCCTGAAGATGTCAAGGCTGTGGGTCTTGGTGTCCCCTTCGAAAGGTGACCTTAAGTCTGGCAAGCTTTATCTTCTGCATGAACTTTTACAGCATTTTGCACCTGAATGGATATACTGCAAGTTTTAGACGCGAGCATAACAGCTCTTGCACCTGCTATGACTTACACCAGGCTTAGCCAACACTTTATCCTCCCAATGTTTTGAATTATGCCTTCCATCAGCTCCAGCCAGCATGGCCAGTGGTTGGGGATGATGCAGTCCACCTCATATGGAGCACACTGTGTTAGTTACCCTTTACCTTACATAGTAGACATGGAGTCGGTAAGGCTTACCGGCCATGGGCCAGATCACTCCTGTGGAGATCATCTGTGGGCTGGACTGGTGCAGTGCAATGCTGGAAATTGCTTCTGTGCATGACCAGACACCAGAAATCGCACCTGCGCAGAAGTGATTTTCAGTGTCTGGGCATGCACAGAAGCAATTTCCGTATCTGCATGTGCGCAGACGCAATTTCCAGTTTAGCGCAGCATGCAGGGGACTCGCAGAGCGGACGGCTCAGTTCGGGGGCAGCTCGTGGGCCAGTAAAACGGTCTTCGTGGGCCTGATCCGCCCATGGGCCGCACGTTGCCGACCCCTGTAGTAGGCCATGGGATCAGGGCATCTTAAATTCTCATTTGTTCTCTTCACCTCTCAGAGTCTACATGAAAGCGTTAAATTCTGAAAAATGAGCCTTGGGGGCAAAGTTCTGCAGTCAGCAACCTATGATATATTAGGACAATTAATCACATTTGTAATCTTCCTCTTGTTCTCTTATGTTTTATGATTGTGTCATTATTTCATCAACAAAATAAAAGGGATTAATCTTCATTGTAGGGGAAATCGTTTCCAGGGCTCAAAGTAGTAACCTGAGATTCATCCTTAGATTCAGATTAACCTCCAGGATCCAAATGTATTGTTGCTATTATTTTAAGATGGGATGTCACCATTAAATCTTAGAAAGAGCATTCCCCTCCCCCCGTATAATCCAATTTTGCTCCATTATATATATAAAAAATCTTCCTATAGCTGTCATCAAAATTCTCCTAAACAAACATTTATTGTAGTAGGCCTTTGAATAGCAGTTGTTGCTAGTAATTAGAGCACAGGTGGGGAACATGTCACTCTCCAGATGTTCCTGGACTCCATCTCCCATCATCCCTGACTATTGGCCATGGCTGGGGCTGATTTGGGCTAAGGACAAACCCTCTATGAAATCCTGGAGAGCTGCTGCTGTACCATGTGGCAATTACTGAGCTAGATCATGAGTCGGCAAACTAAGTTCCGCAGGCTGGATCAGGCCCAATTGCCTTCTAGACGGTCCGGGAATCCAGGCAGCCAGCAGAGCGTGCACATGCAATGGTTTTTACGATTCAGCCAGGCTTGGGGGTCAAAAGTGAGGTGGGCAGCTGCTCGAGACAAGCCCCTTCTCCGACTGTCACACGCAAGCAGCAATCTTTTCTTGTGGGCTGGGGGGGGGGGGAGAGGGAAAAGGAGCCACAGTTCGGATTTCCACCATGGAGCTGCTGGCAACTGACCTCAGGAAGGGCAGTTGCAGTGGCAGGGGCTCGGAGGCGCCTCGGGAGTGATGCCCGCGTGTCTGTGGTGGTGGTGCTCCCACCCTGAAGAAACGGGAAGCGCCTGGGCAGCTGCTGGGGAGGCTGCTTGTTAGCTACATGGTACGAGCCATGGAAAGGTAAATAGCTGCCTCCGCCTCATCTTCCCTCACGTGGGGAAAAGAATGTTTTTGCTTGAGTGGCGCCGACCTGACTTAACATGGCCAATGGCTTTTCCCTTCACCCACGCATGTGCACATGCTCTCCCGGGCTGACAGGAATGGTGCGCTTACCTCAGCCCCCCACCCTGCATTACAAGAGAAATAATAACTGTCAACATGTAAAATGCAAAGGAAGCAGCGTGGGTGTGTGAGGGAACACCCCCCCCCCAAAAAAAAATCACATTTGGGCAATGTTGGGATTGGTTCCAATAAGGGTTTTTGCCAAAAATGCAGCTCATAATTATGGCGACATATAGTCTGGCCCCCCACAAGGTCTGAGGGACAGGGGACCGCCCCGCCCCGCTGAAAAAGTTTGCTGACCCCTGAGCTAGATGAACCGTAGGCAACTTCCAATGCTCGTACGATGACATTCACTATTACAGTACCAGGGACGCTCGCTTTCTCTTTTTAGCACACCAAAGCAGCTTAGTAGTCAAAGACACTCTCCAGGGATGCAAGAGGACAATCATTTTCAGGTTACGTTATAAATCACCGTATCACAGCTTTCTATTCCAGTAGAGAAATTGGGGGACATTGAGTTTTTTATTGCCTTTCCTCTCCTACTTTCAGAGTAAGTGCTAATCGCTGCCTTAGTACTGGCCAATTATCGATTAGCTACTAAAGCTTGGTTGGTCAGTTTGGGAAAAAGTGACGGTAGATTTACAACCCATACAGAATTTCCCACAGCGCCAATAACATCCTGAACACCTTGCGGGTTCTTTTTATTACCAAGCCGACTGAAAGCATCATTTCCCACGAAGTCTGTAAATAATTGCTTTCGGTTTAATGTTCTTGTAGTTAAAGGAGGCCCTAATGAGGGTGGTTCTCAATCAATGTCCCAGTTTCCATAGTACCAATTCATTCACAAAGGCTTCCAGCCCAAGGATCTGGGGCCTCGGGGGGGAAGTAAATCTAGAGATATTACCAAAATCGTCTAGGGTTGAGCAAAAATGGAACACAGGAAGCTGCTGTATCCTGAGTTAGTCCAATTAGTCCATCTAGCTCAGACTCTCAGGTGCTAAAATCGGCAGAGGATGCCTTCTAAGGGTGTTAGAAGTAGAAGCCAAAGCAAATGTTTCAAAAGAGCTGCACTGGTTGCCAGTTTGTTTCTGGCCCTTAAGGTCCACAAATGACAACATTTTGGAGGTCCCAAGTCACAAGGTTGGTTAGGTAGGTCTCAGCTAGGCAGTGGTTTAGCGTGGGTTGTCAGCACCCGGGGCAAGGCAAGTAATTTGCGCCCCCTAACCCGTGGATTTGCACCCCCTAACCCATGGATTTGTGCCCCCTAACCCTAACCCCCAGATGTTGCGCCCGGTGCGGCCGGCCCCCCCTGCACCCCCCACGCTGCGCCACTGCAGCTAGGGCCAGGGCCTTTTCAGTACTGGCTCCAACTTGGTGGAACGCTCTGTCACAAGAGACTAGGGCCCTGCGGGACTTGACATCTTTCTGCAGGGCCTGCAAGACAGAGCTGTTCTGCCTGGCCTTTGGTTTGGACTCAGCCTGACCCTTATGTTTCCCTCCCCTTATGGTCTTGACTTTTAAAATGAGGCTGCATTTTAAATTGCATTTTAACCTGTCTTTTAAATTGTTTTTTCCCTTTCTTTCTTATTATGCTTTTACTGAAATTTTATTGATGTTAGCCGCCCTGAGCCCAGCTCTGGCCGGGGAGGGAGGGTGGGGTATAAATAAAATTTATTATTATAATTATCATCATTATTATTAAAAAGTTCCTTCCAGTAGCACCTTAAAGACCAACTAAGTTAGTTCTTGGTATGAGCTTTCGTGTGCATGCACACTACACGAAAGCTCATACCAAGAATTAACTTAGTTGGTCTTTAAGGTGCTACTGGAAGGAACTTTTTTATTTTGACTATGGCAGACCAACGCGGCTACCTATCATTATTATTAGTGTTTAAAGCCGTAAATGACTTAGGCCCCAAACACCCAAAGGGCTGCTTCCCTCTTTTTCCACCTCTACTCTACACTGCTGGGCCACTCTGATCTGCTTCTTGGAAGTGGTGTGGTCTGTTTGGCACGGAGTATAGACAGGTGAGGAAGTACATTAATGTTAGGTAATCGTATGTATTTTTGGTTATAGTCACCATTTAAGCTAGCCGTTGCCTTCTGCTTGGTGGGTTTTGGAGTTCTGCCCTCTGGGTCTGACAGGTGCATCTTGGTTGAGTGTTGGACAGCAGAGGCTCAATGTGCAAGTTGCTCAGCCATGGCTCACCTGGCAAGAGGGGAGTAATTTCATCTCAAACCTTGGCTGGCAAGCTGCAGAATACAGCTGTATACAAGCCCAGGAGATTGCAAGGATCAATGCAAGGTTTTAGCCTTTTGCAGTGGGACTTTCCCCATCTTCATCTCACATGCATCCCTTAAATCTGTTTTAGGGGTTCCCCCATTTGAGGAAGACATGGGGCATGCCCAAGATTGGGGGAGGGGGTGGAGAGAGAGATGGGGAAAAGTCCCAATGCACAATGGCTAATGGAACAAAGGCATTGGATACCACCATTCTGACTTAGAATAATAAGGATTAGTAGCAATAGTATCTAAATGTACTCATTTCTAAATGTATTTTATTCTAAAATACACATTTAAATATGCATTTTGATATGTTTTTGTGAGCCAAGAACAGAATCACAAAATTCAGAGAAATGCAAAAGTTAGGTTAATTGCATTCTGACCCACTCATTAGTCTGGGGTGGAGGGTGAGGATCAGGTCAGTTCATATCAGAAATCAAAAAGAATCAATTTCCTTAAAATGTCCCTAGTGGAGTTCATTGTCTTTTGCTTCCATACACCCAGAAAAGAACTTTGCTTGCAAAGCTTGTTGTGTTTAGAGAGGATTTTTGACTCCAGATTTAGAAATCAGCTAAATGCAGTGCCATGGACACACATTTCATGAATAATTTGTGAATAATTCATTGCAGCTCAAATCACACAAAGTGAATTCATTCATTTACTGTCAATCTTTGCCTGCCTCCTTATGCTACAAACACGGTGCCAGCATCTTTTTAATAATTAGTTTTACCAACAAACATGGCATGCCTGATGGCCTTGCTTGTGAATAATAAAGAAATGTCAGCCTTTCTTAGGGCTGCTGTAAATTCTGAAAGGCGGCAACAAGCGGCGAATGTATGTGAGGTCGGCAGCAAGGTGGAGGGTTGAAATCAGCAAAGAACCTGGTCCATGGCAGACAAATGAAAGATGATGCCAAACGCTGCTTGCTGCAAGAGCAAGACATTTTTGCTCATCTTATTGGCATATCTTATTGACAGAACAATGACGCTTGTCGACATCTTACTAACGGATGCAGCCTGCCTAATTTTTGTGCTTCTCACTTATGAGAAATTGGCTTTCCTCCAGATTCCTTTTCGATGAGTGGAAAGGAATGCACTGTGAGTCTAGGTGTCTTGGGTCCTTGCTCACTAACAGCCCATCTCTCACTGTTTGCTGGCAATGAAGCCAGAACTGTGCAGATGCTCTGGTGGAGCCACTCTGCCACTCCTGATGCAACGTCCACACAACCTCCACCCAAATCCTCACCACCAACTCATCCTTTGCTGTAATGGCAGGGAATGAGCTGCTTCCTCTCATCTCCCTCGGTACTAGTTAAGACTTGTGCCTTGACATGAGTCAAAGCTCTCATCCTAAGGCGAGCAGTCGGGGTATGAAATGCTGCTGCAGGAAAAGATGATGGGAATCATGAGATGGAGCAGACTAACTAGCAGTACTCTAAGGGTCAAACTTGGCTCGTGGTCTCCAAGTGCCTCGAGGACAGTGTGCGAAGGGATATTTGGAGATCAGGGTTAGCTATGTTAAAACTGTGAAGAAATGTGAAGCTTGAAGGACCATTGTTGCCTCCCCAGATGAGAAATGGGGGAGTGACAGAGGAGAAACAGCTGAGAGATGGGAGGGGAGGGTGGCAGATTTGGCTGTCTTGCAATCCATGCGAACAAATTGTGGTGGAATGTCTTCTCTCAACCCCATGGAATCTCGCACTGTATTTCTGTTGGACTTTTCTCTCAACCTGTTTAGTTTTAAATTGCTAAATAAACTAGCTTATTTCTACAGTGGTACCTCGGGTTAGGGACGCGGGTGGCGCTGTGGTGGCCTAGGGCTTGCCGATCAGAAGGTCAGTGGTTTGAATCCCCGTGACGGGGTGAGCTCCTGTTGCTCGTTCCCTGCTCCTGTAACCTAGCAGATCGAAAGTATGTCAAAGTGCAAGTAGATAAATAGGTACCGCTCTGGCAGGAAGGTAAATGGCGTTTCTGTGTGCTGCTCTGGTTCTCCAGAAGTGGCTTAGTCATGCTGGCCACCTGACCCGGAAGCTTTCTGTGGACAAACACTGTCTCCCTCTGCCAGTAAACCGAGATTAGCGCCGCAACTCCAGAGTCATCCGTGACTGGACTTAACGGTCAGGGGTCCCTTTACCTTTACCTCGGGGTAAGAACTTAATTCATTCCAGAGGTCCGTTCTTAACCTGAAACTGTTCTTAACCTGAGATACCACTTTAGCTAATGGGGCCTCCCGCTGCTGCTGCACCGCCGCCGCACGGTTTCTGTTCTCATTCTGAAGTAAAGTTCTTAACCTGAAGCACTATTTCTGGGTTAGCAGAGTCTTTAACCTGAAGCGTCTGTAACCTGAAGCGTCTGTAACCCGAGGTAACTCTGTACTGCTTTATAGATTTATTTCCCACATTTCTGGAAATTCTGATTATTTTTTAATTGTTCTCAATACATACGTTTTCCATTGTTCTACTGGTTTTTGTTCATCCAAACAAAGTTTTGTGGAAAAGTGGCCTACCTAGAAACAGATGGTGATGGTGTTAGCAAACTTTGCTCCCCCTCTTCCTGGTAAGCAGCAGTGACACTGCTGCTGGAATACAATTCCCCACTTGATGAGCTGCTTCGGTACTTCTTGCTGCATAGAGCAAAGCTGTAATGCTAACTGTGCAATGGTCCCCTGCAAGGAAATAAATGTAATCAATCATAAGAAGGGCCCTGCTGGATCATGTGAATGACCAGTCTAGTCCAGCATTCTGTTTTCACAGTGGCTAATCAGACGCCTATCTATGGGAGCCTAAAAGCAGGACTTGCATATATCAATACTATTTCCACTTGTAATTCCAAGTAACTGATATTCAGAGGTATACTGCCTCTTTCAGTGGAGGTCGAAGATAGAGATTGTGGCTAGCAGTCTGTCTGGGCATTGTATTTCATATCAGGCTAAATTTGGGCAAGGCTGTAGGCTAGGCTTTGGTGAGACTGCAACTGGAGGGGCAGCCAGTTGAGAAATTTGCAAAATTTTGATGGATTCAAGATCTTAGCTATTTTAAAAGCTATGCATCAGTTTCACACCCTTCCTTTTGATGATTACTTCTGTTAGAGAGAAACAGATTATCGGTGAAAATCAAAGTCCTCGCAAAGCCTAAAGCTATATTTGAATTGTGTATAATTCAGGGCAAATTTGACAAAAGAGGATGGGGAAAGTGAACTGTAGCAGTACTTTTACATTAAATTGCATATCTGCAGCTCACGCAGCTCCATTAAACTTGACTCGTTTGTGGGGTTGGCAATTCACAACAAATATGATTGCATCCAGATAGCTTTGGTTGGATCCCAGCAAGAAATCCCTGTCATAACTAGTATAAGGATTTCCAAAGAAGCAACCGCATCAATAGGTTGCAGAAAGAAAATAATAATAATGGGGAAAATGAGAAACTAAGAGAAAGCAAAATCTACAGATTCACCCATCCCTATTGCGACCTCCTATCTTCCCAATATTGTAACATGTATAACAGGGGGAGGGAATATTTATTTCAACTGGAAGGTTGCTTTCCCTTCCAGGGACCAGCCCCCAAATGTAGCCATCCACTTTTTGATAGGAGGCTACAGTGAGAGTTTAATTTACACACTGATGCCTGCTAGTCTGCTTTCAATTCTATACCTCCCACTAGGGAGCAGCCCAAGTCTGCTTAGTTCAGTAGAGTCAGTGTGGCACAGTGATCAGATTGTCAGACTCCGAGGACTTGGGAGACCAGGGTTCAAATCCGACTTGGTCATGAAGCTCATTGGGTGACCTTGGACCAATTGCTGCTTTTCAGCCTAACCTACAACACAGGGGATAATCTTGTGGGGATTAAATGAGGAGGGGAAGAACTATTTACACCACCTTGAACACTTTGGAGGAAAAAGTGAAATGTAAATGCACTGAATCATCTTGTTTACTATCAGAATTTTATACCGAATCAAACTTTATCACATAAACAATATAATTTCTCTGCATTCCTTGACATCAAGCTAATGTCTTCCTCTTCTTCTTGGTATCTTCCTCCTCATTTTATATCCATAAACACAGCCAATAAACAAATACAGTGAAACAGCAAGAAACATTGCAGTGCATATACAATAAATGAGGTCTCTGCATAAATCATTCTATGGCCAAACACATAGCCCTTATATGAGCATATATAGGTTCAAGCAAAAATGTGAGCTTATGTGTATAACACATTGTCAGGTCTGCCATACATCCGGATTTTTCCTGACATGTACAGGAATCAGAAAGCATTTTGGCGTCTTGGCGGATTTTTGTACAATTGGTAGAATGTCTGGGGGAACCCGGACGTATGGCAAGGGGGGTTATTTTTTTAAATAAAATCAATAAAAATTCAAAAAGGTTAATTTTTGGGGTGATATATTTCTCAAAAAAAAAAAAGCTAAACTTTGAGCACAAATAAGTCAACTCTGTCCGGATTTTCACTTTGGGGAATATATCAACCCTAATAACACACCTGAAGTTAGACCAGAGAATCTCTCCAAAATTACCTCAGATTCTGTTTCTAAGCCCCACATTTCCAACCACATAGCCTGCTTTGCCCCATTATTGCCATTAGGAAGCACAGTTTAGCAGCACTTTGGCCCCTTGAAACGCTAAGTTGGTGAAACCCTTTTGGGGAGCGGTGCAGCAATTTTTAAATTATTGTCAACTGCAGCACTGTTTGGAAGCCAGTGTCTTGCTATTGGAACAATAAAACAGAGACAAAAGGGCTTTTACCAGCATGGAGGAATGCGGGTTTGTGAAAAGATGCAAGGCAGTCCTAATTACGTTCCCATTATAAGCTGCTGGCGTAATGTAGGGAAAGGGAAGGGGGCTCTTGCGTGATAATTGGAACAAGGTGTAAATGAGCACTCATTAAGCTGTAGACTACACAAGTGCTCCTTCCATGTGAGAGGGCTGTAAATACGACTTTTAATGAAGTTATGACATGCTTGCCAATAAAAGTCATTTACTTCACAGTATTACAGTTAATTATACACAGCTGGAGCCATTTACAGCTTGTTCCTTGTTCACAGCACCCGGCCTCGCAGGCCCTCTCAACGCCTGCCGTTGCTTGGAAGCTCCGTTGCAAAAGAAAAGGAGGACTATGAAGAATCTTGAGGGGAAATGCCATACTGAAATCAGGTCCAGGGATCTGCTGTATTTTTTCCTTATCAAGATCAGATCCTTCAGATTCAGATTTCTGCCTTCGCTGCCATTTATTTATGCAATGCATCTACTCAGAAGTAGGAAGTCCTATTGAATTCAATGGAGCTTATTCCCAGGTAAGTGGAATTATGATTATTGCCTTAATTGCTTGCCCAAATGAGACCCAAATGAGCGCAACAAGAAGGGTTTGTGTACCCAATAGTTTCCCAATATACATGCTTTCACACAGACATCTGTACACATGTACTGGCAGTGTTTATTGTAATATGCGAACAAGACTAGGGTTTGGCTCATAATTGGTGGCAGCTGCAGAATCTCTGTGAAGCTTCACCTTGAATCATAGGTGATAGCTTTTCAGTTTCATGGAAACAGTAACCTTTCAGTTCTTGCTGGATCATAACTCCCCTCATCCCTGATCACTGGTCATGCTAAATGGGGCTGATGAAATTTGGAGGGCTAGAAGTTTCTCATTCCTGTCATAGGTTAATTCTGCCCACCCAGGTTGACCCCGTTGGACTGGAAAAATGTATAAAAGGACTTGCTCTTGCAGTTAGCCTTCTCTTCAATGATGTATTTGGAGCAGTTTCCATTCCACCTCACACACAAACCCCCAAAGCTCTGACAACTGGCCCTGCAGATATCAAATGTTTACAAGTCATTCTTGAGCATCCATCTTCAGATCAAACAAGGGTGGCCTTGTATACAATAAAACTGGACTGAGGGACCTGTACTCTCCCCCTCAGAAGTTGCTGGATTACCCCTCTCATCAACCTTGACCATTGACCATACTGGCTGGGATTGATGGTGGCTGGAGCTCAACAACGTTTGGAGGACTGCAGGTTCCCCCAGCCCTGTTGCAAAAGGACTCTATACCCTTCTTCTCTGTCCACAATATTGTTTGACAAGTAGAAGTGTCTGTTAATAGAGGAGTGATTGTCTCTTGTCACATGGATTTGAAGTCCCTGTACTCCAAGGAGGCCGCAACTAGCTGCAACCTGGTTTACAATTACTCGGAGAGTTGTTTTCCTTTTTTCAGGGAGCATGCCAGCACAAGAACTTTTATAGTGGCAATAAAGAGCTTTAAACTATCCTATAAGCTTCAGAGGCTGGCAGAAGTCCCCTAGCACCGCTCCTAATTAACTTCTAACCTGCTGGCAGTTGAGTTCTCTTTCCTTTTTCTCTTTCCCTTTTAACTGCTAATGAAGTCTAGGAGTTAGGAAATCTCTCTTGGTTTCCTTATTTTGGGCTAGTTGTTAATTACATGCGTTATGCCCCCGTTGCGCACAAGGATTCTTTAGGTACAAGTCAGCATTATCTGCTTCTTTTAATCTTTCCCTGTTGTGGGGTCCCTTTTGCTGCTTGTAGCTTTCTTTCCATTGTGAGCTACACTGTTCCAAACAAAAGATGATGGGGACGAGCTGCGGATCCTCAGACGGAGAAAAGGAAAGGAACTAGTCATTTAATTCACAGGCAGAGTTGCCATTGTTTGCCATTGTAGGTGTTTCCTTGAAGTGTCAGTTGCCAGAAATAAAGAGCAAAAGTTTTCCCCTCCCCCAGAACGTTGCACACAAGTACAGAAAAAAGTTAGAAAAATGTGTGAATAGGGCTTATGTTCCAAAGCAGACATTTATCATGTGTAGGACATTGCCATGATGAATGTGTACCAGGCCCATACTTTTCATAGCAGCACACCCATTGCCAAGTTTTCTTCCTCCAAGTACCGTGTGTTGTGTGTGGTTGTTGGCAGAAAAATTCAGACAGGTGAGCACTTCTTTATGTGTAGCAGATCCACATGATTGGGGTTCCTGGCTGCAGGTGTGTCCTAATCTGGTGGACACCCTCCATACTGTTTAACATCTACATGAAAGCACTGAGTTGGGTCATCTGGAGCTTTGGAGTACATTGTCAGCAATATGCTGATGACACCCAGCTCTGCTTCTTTACACCTGTAGGTGAAAGTGAAGAAGAAGAAGAGAAGAAGAGTTTGGATTTGATATCCCGCTTTATCACTACCTGAAGGAGTCTCAAAGCGGCTAACATTCTCCTTTCCCTTCCTCCCCTACAACAAACACTCTGTGAGGTGAGTGGGGCTGAGAGACTTCAGAGAAATGTGATTGGCCCAAGGTCACCCAGCAGCTGCATGTGGAGGAGCGGAGACGTGAACCCGGTTCCCCAGATAACGAGTCCACCGTTCTTAACCACTACACCACACTGGCTCTTGCCACACTGCTGGACTTGCCTTGGGAATGGACTGGATGGGAATCAACAAACTGAAGCTCAATCCGGATAGGCAAAGGTAAAGGACCCCTGGACAGTTAAGTCCAGTCAAAGGTGACTACGGGGTGCGGCGCTCATCTTGCTTCGGGCTGAGGGAGCCTGCATTTGTCCACAGACAGCTTTCGGTTCACTAGTCTGAATGGATGGGAGATCACTTGCTCCTGATGGGGTTACACTCCCTCTGAAGGAGCAGGTATGTAGCTTCTGGATCCTTTGCTATTGCTTGAGGCTCAGTAGGCCTCTGTGGTGTGGAATGCCTTTGGCTGATGGCCCAGCTACATCATCATCATCATCAATAATACCTTGCCCATCTGGCTGGGTTTCCCCAGCCACTCTGAGCGGCTTACGATACATTGAAAATTGTAAAACATTAGACATTAAAAATTTCCTGATACAGGATTGCTTTCAGATATCTTCTAAAAGTCAGAGAGTTGTTTATTTCCTTAACATTTGATGGGAGGGCATTCCACAGGGCAGGCGCCACTACCAAGAAGGCCCTCTGCCTGGTTCCCTGTAACCTCACTTCTCACAGTGAGGGAACTGCCAGAAGGCCTTCAGAGCTGGACCTCAATGTCTGGGCTGAATGATGGGGGTGGAGATGCTCCTTCAGGTCCTGGAGATCCTGGAGAGATGCTGAACAGGGATAGCCTAACTACTATTGTATGCTCTGGTAATCTCTAGGTTAGATTACAGCAACGTGTTATATGTATGGCTGCATCTGAAGATGGTTTGAAAACTTCAGCTGGTGCAGAATTCAGCGGCCAGGTTGCTCAAAGGGGCAAGATGGCTTGAGCATATCATGCCAACCCTGGCCCAATTGTACTGGCTGCTGATTAGTTTCCGGGCCCAATTCAAAGTGCTGTTTCTGCCCTATCATGCCTTAAATGGCTCCGGACGCCAATATCCCAAGGACTACCCCTTCCCATATGAACCAACCTGGACCCTGGGATCATAATCTGAGGCCCTTCTTAACGTGCCTTCTCCACAAGAAGTCCAGAAGGCAGCAACACGAGGCTGGGTCTTTTCTGTGGTGGCTCCCTGTTTGTGGAATTCTTTACCCAGAGAAGCTCACCTGGCACCTTCATTGCATATCTTTAGGCACCAGGCAGAAACGTTTCTCTATAACTAGGCCTTTGGCTGATAAAACATTCTGTGGTCTTTTAAATGTGCTTGTGGGGGGGAGGCTATTCATTTGTTTTTGTTATTTTTCTTTTATTATGTATTTTGGGTTTTTATGTTGTGAATTGTCCTGTGATCTTCAGATGAAGAGCGTTATCCAAATTTTGATAATGATGATAATACAGTGGTACCCCGACTTGCAAACGCTTCAGGTTAAAAATACTTCAGGTTACAAACTCCGCTAACCCGGAAGCAGTACCTTGGGTTGAGAACTTTGCCCCAGGATGAGAATGGAAATTGCGTGCCAGCAGTGTCAGCGGGAAGCCCCATTAGTGAAAGCATGCCTCAGGTTAAGAACAGTTTTGGGTTAAGAACGGACCTCTGGAGCGAATTAAATACATAACCTGAGATACCACTGTAATCATCATCATCATCATCATCATCATCATCATCATCATCAGTTGCCTAAGAGGTCTGTTGTCAGGGGGAAAGGCAGAACATATATATTGTAAATATGCTTTCCTGGGCTCCCTTGGGAGAAATTGTGGGATATAAATTTAATAAGTAATCAAATAAATGTGAATAACTTTTGAATAGAGCTTCAGTTATTGAGTAGGCTGGGGATGTTAGAGGTGTGAAGAAGTCCAAGTTAGGCACTGTGAGGAAGTGGGACTAAATGTATCACGTACGAATCATGAAGCATAGTTTCTTTCCCACTTCTTTTCATCACAGTTTTCAAAACAGCCTGTGGTGCTGCAAAGTGCCGTTTTTATTGAGGAGTAAGAAAAAGGAAAATAACGTATCGAGGTAATTTTCTTAGAAAAATATATTTAAGAAAGTTTGGCTCAGATCCCCTGGCACTTGAATCTGGGACCATCTGCATGGAAGGTATGTATCCTTTGACATAGCTATGGTTCTTCCCAAAGGGCTGTGTTATCATTTCAATGACTGTTAACTCCATTACATAGTGGCAAGCCAATAGTTCTAATCTAAGTGTCTGTGCTTCAGCTGCCCCTAATACTGAATTATCATCATTGGACTAAAGCAAGAGACACTTTTGTCATAATTAAGTTTTCAAATGAATCCCACTTGGAGGAATTTTTCTTCATTAAAGAATCATTTCAGTTTCCTTATCTGCATCATTTGGCTGAGGATTAAAGGGTTCCCACTGCTGCTGTGTGCCAGCAATTTCAGTGAGGAGACTTCTAAAGTCATGCAACCAAGAGTATTTTTGTTTCTCGTTTCCTTGACATCTGCGACAATGGCTGTCCTGTTGCCATAAATTTGCCGTTAACAGCAATAACAAGAAAAACACTTCTCTCAGGTGGAATGCTAAAAACCACATAAACAAAAGAGACTCTAGAATTCTCTTACTTACCAAAACCCTTCTGATGGACTGGACAAACAGTATACAGTTTCAGGTTAAGTACGGACCTCTGGAACGAATTAAGTACTTAACCCGAGGTACCACTGTATACATGTTGAAATGAGTCACCTCTACTTGCTGCAACATCTGTCTGTAAGCTGTAATTGTGGCTTAATGACAGAGATAGCCAATGGGTGCCTTCCAGATGTTATGGACTACAACAGCCCCAGCCAGCACAGCTAGCCATCAAGGTTCAGGATGATGGGAGTTGTAGTTCCCGAACATCTGTAGATGCAGGGTTGAAGAACACTGATCTTGGTAAGGCTCTGGGAGTGTGTTCTAGGCAAGTCTCTTTTCCCACCACAGGTTCTTAAAGCCCTGAAGGCATGCCTAAGGAGTCCCTTTTTGCCATCTGGGCATCTCTGGGTACTTATCAATGACTTTGGCTGTAATCTACATCCATGGGCACCCTACTATTTGACATTTCAGTGATGGGCAGCACCAGCTCTAAAAGCCCAGGGTGGAAAATGGACACAGTGACCATTCTAAGCCCTGCCCCTCCAACATCCTACCTCTATCTAACACAAGTAGCAGCCCCATCCACCTGGGGAAATGATTGCCTATTCACAAATCACAGGCCATTAATAATTATTACGATTATTATTTCATACACCGCTCATCTGACTAGCTTGCCCCAGCCACTCTGGCGGCTCCCAACAAATTTAAACACAGCAAGACATCAAATGTTAAAAACTTCCCTATACAGGGCTGCCTTCAGATGTTGGCATGGGGGTTGCATTCCAGGTCATGGCATGCATAAGAGGTTGCATGTAAGCCTGTTCTGCCCCTGCCCCGTTCCACCCCTTTCCCACCCCCTTCCAGGGCCAAAAACATGATGCTTCCTGGTGGTCACACGTAATTTGAGAAGTGCGGTACAGATCAGTTTGCATTGGATTTCACAAAGACTGCATTTCCCATGAATCTCTATTTCAGTATGACTGGGCTACCTATTTGTGTCCCACCTCCATCCAAGGATTGGCACCAGACAGCTGCTCTTTAGACTGGGCAAATGCGTGGAACAATGACGTGCCTATCAGCAGTTAGCTCAGGATTCGGGCAGGTTGTACTGAAATTCACAAAGATCAAATTCTTCACACGTTTCTCACTTCCATCGCTTTGGGTTCCCAACTTCAGTGGCCAAGTGAGTGGCTTGCCTCAATCGTATGATTATTTCCCACAATAGTATTACACCTCCCTTTGTTCAAAACACTGTCATACCCAGTTTCCTTCCCAACAAATAAACACATTAACTACTTACTCTCTCACTCTCTCTTTCTCTCACTTTGTTTATCAGTCAGCATGTTATACAACCTTGATGCAACATTATAATTTGTTTCAATTTGCTAAGGAGAATAATTATCCAAATAGTTCAGCATGACTCTTCGCTCCTGACCACAGCAAATCACCCTGCTGTGCCTCAAAGCTTGTTTGTTCCATTTCCCTTCTCTTATTTTAAATCCCTCACAGTTCTGAATTTTCTTTTATTTAAAGCAAAATTGGATACCAACTGTGCAAGCTTCTGCAGCAAGCTCTTTTGTGAAGACTGTTGCATTTTTTCCCTAGGAATATGCTAAGCGTTACACTGACTAGGGACTTGTGCTTTGTTACCTAAGGAAAGAGGGGGAAATACTCAACAAAATGGTAGAGGAAGGGAACTGTCCCTTAAAGTACATGTTAGAAAAAGGATATAAGCTTAGAGAAGGTGGGAACTTCCTCAGGCTACAAACAGATGAAAGGACTAAAACTCAGCAAGGAACAGAGAAAGCTGCCTTATGTAGAATCAAACCATTAGGTCCATCTGCCTCTGTAGTGTCTACATTAACCAGCAGTGGCTTTCCAGGATTTCAGACAGTGAGTCTCTCCTAGGCCTACTAGAACATGATGGGGATTGAACCTGGGATCTTCTGCATGCAAGGCAGACACTCTACCATTGAGCTACATCCATTTCCCAAAGGATTCTCCGAGGATTGGAGTGGAATGCTAACCAGCTCAGTGTGACTCTGGAAATGGAAGAACTGTCGGTCATGAGGCTGAATTTTTACCACTAACTATAAGCAACATAGGAATTCACCATATACCAGGTCAGACTGTTTCTCCATCTTGCCCAGCTTTACCCAGCATGGTGCCCATCTGGGTGTTTCGGATGGCAACTCCGATCAGCCTCAGCCAGCAAGGCCAATGGGCAGGGCTGATTCAAGTTATATTCTAGAATACCTGGACCAGGGTGCCGAGCTAGGAAAGGCTGTTTGGTTTTCTCAGTAAAGCGCTATCAGGGTTTCTTTCATCTTTGAACCCTGTTTGCATTATTTCAGCAGTCCTCCTTATTACCTTTAAAAAGCATGGGAGGAGGAAGATGCAGGAAGTGGTGTGCAAAGGGGACTGCCCAAAAGGAAGCAGGAGGTATGGATGTGGGCATGAGGGTGAAAAGGGGTACAAGGCTGGGCTGAGGAGCAGAAGAGAGAAGTGACCTCAGAAATGGGGTTGGGAAGGTGAGAAGTGAGATCAGTAGTTGAATGGGGTGGGAAGGGGAAGCTCGGGGTGTGTGTGTAACATGGAAGATATGGCAGAACATTTGGTAAGCAGAGTGAACAGTACTCGTCTAAGTACAGTAGTACCTCTGGATAAGTACTTAATTCGTTCTGGAGGTCTGTTCTTAACCCGAAACTGTTCTTAACCTGAAGCACCACTTTAGCTAATGAGGCCTCCCGCTGCTGCCGCACCACCAGAGCATGATTTCTGTACTCATCCTGAAGCAAAGTTCTTAACCCAAGGTACTATTTCTGGGTTAGCGGAGTCTGTAACCTGAAGCATCTGTAACCTGAAGCGTATGTAACCTGAGGTACCACTGTATAATTTTAAAAGGCCAAATGGTAATGTCTTGGGGAGTGACATACAACTGTGTGGAGGCTAGATATAGCCTACAAGCCGCTGAGTAAGCCACTCCTGATTTACATAAATAACAATGATGGCAGAAAGAAAAGGAATATAACAGTGTTTATAATGAGAAAGGGCAGTGCAGGCATCAATAGGACAAGCCAGGGCGTGCTGTTATTCACCCTTAGCTTAATGTATAAAGCTATACATCTTAATAAAATAACAATAATCATAGGATCTGGGCATCATCACAGGCAAGCCCATGCAAGTTAATCAACTGGCTATAACATTGATTAATTTCGAAGCATAAATTGGATTGTAAATAGATATCATGTAGAGGCAAGGGAAAGATTAAAATTGCAAAGCAGTCGGTTTTAAAATATATGAAATTAGTAGCAGAACTTTTAGGGGAAATATAAATTGCCTAGAATGAAAACGATCCCAGTGGCAATATTGGTAAATGGGTTACTGTCAAAGTATTTTAAAAGATACCTTGAAGAAATTGATTCACTGATGAGATTTGTGTATCAAATATGTAGCTATTATCTTAGAAACCAAAACAATTGCCCAACTTGTAATTTCTATCAGATGCTCTTAGATTTAAGTGCTAATTTAGGGAAGAAAGCATTTCCCACATTCTACTTCTTTATTGTTCCTCTGGTTCACTCTACCCCTACGTTTCATTCTTCTCAAATTATGATTAACTAGGAGAATTCCTAAAATTAGTTTCTGGAGGACACACACTTGATTGGCTTCTTCAGCATATTTGTGTCTTTCCTATTTGACCGATGCATCTGAGAGCTAGGGATATAATGCTGTTACCTTGCTGTAGCTAAAAGGGCCTTTGTGCTCAGTACTTGTGTGTGAGAATGTCGGGACTCAGGCCTGCTGAGACCTATAACCCAAGGTATCCTTGGAGGAGAAGCAAAGAAAACAGGTCCTTTACGCAGCACATCTTCAGGTGTGACTTAGGTGTTCTGCCAAAAGTTCCAGGTGCCTAGGGTAGGGATTCTACCTAGTGCCTTGTTTTTGCTTAATATAGTCAAGGAGAGCGCAAAATATGGTCTGAAGCTCAACATCAAAAAATCTAAGATCATGGCCACTGGTCCCATCACCTCCTGGAAAATAGAAGGGGAAGAAATGGAAGCAGTGAGAGATTTTACTTTCTTGGGTTCCATGATCACTGCAGATGGTGACAACAGTCACAAAATTAAAAGACGCCTGTTTCTTGGGAGAAAAGCAATGACAAACCTAGTCAGCATCTTAAAAAGTAGAGACATCACCTTGCCGACAAATGTCCGTATTGTTAAAACTATGGTTTTCCCAGTAGTGATGTATGGAAGTGAGAGCTGGACCATAAAGAAGGCTGATCGCTGAAGAATTGATGCTTTTGAATTATGGTGCTGGAGGAGACTCTTGAGAGTCCCATGGACTGCAAGAAGATCAAACCTATCCATTCTTAAGAAAATCAGCCCTGAGTGCTCACTGGAAGGACAGATCCTGAAGCTTAGGCTCCAATACTTTGGCCACCTCATGAGAAGAGAAGACCCTGGAAAAGACCCTGATGCTGGGAAAGATGGAGGGCACAAGGAGAAGGGAATGACAGAGGACTAGATGGTTGGATAGCTACCAACATGAGTTTGACCAAACTGCGGGAGGCAGTGGATGACAGGAGTGCCTGGTTTGCTCTGGTCCATGGGGTCACGAAGAGTCGGACATGACTAAACAACTAAACAACAAACCTTCCCCAACCTGGTGGCCTCCAGATCATCATGATGATCATTGGCAATGCTAGTTTGGGCTGATGGGAGTTGGAGTCCAAAACATCCAAAAGGCACCGTGATGGGGAAGGCTGATCAATAGTTTGCTAAGCAAAAAGCAAGAAGACTCTCTTCCATTGAGAACTAGGAGTTAATGTTCTAAAACAACCATACATTTTATTAATAGGCCAACTGGATTTGAACATGGAGTGCCTATAAGTCACGCAGATCCTCCCTGTATCTCTGCATTTGTTACACTGCTCGGTTTATTTTTTGGAGGTCATTGCAGCATCACAAGGGTGCAGATCCCCTGATCACTTCCCCAGTAGCCCCAGCAATATTCTCTCCCTGCAACATGCTCACTCCCTGAGGATAGCCATCCATCATGCCAGGCTGCAGCTCTCTCATAGATACTTCCCTGTTTTCTATTACTCTTAGTCAGCCTCAGAGGTTCCTTCCTATTTATCAAAATCACACAAGCCCTTCGGTGTTTTCTTAGGTGTGCATTCAGTGGAACGGCAAAGAAAGAGCCCTCGGGGAGGAAGCAGGAAAAGAGGGCAAGCTTTTGTTCACCATCTGGACAGTCTTTTCCAAACTGACATACACGTGGGCATATTGAACAAAGGCTCTCAGTTATTAGCCCTGGATGCAGCCTGTTCAAGGCCAATGCGAGACTCTGCTGCCAAATTCAAGATTAGGATTCAAGGTTACCCATAAGTAACAGATTCTCACCAGCAAAATGAAGCAAGGTGAGACGTTGTGCTAAGAGCCTGGCAGGAAACTCCTAGCTTCAGAGAAGTTGGTGACAAATAAATCAGCAGCAGCATCCTAATGAGGGATTGGGGGGGGGGAGGTGGTAGGTACACATTTCATTATGTAGGTGGCTTAATTGGCACTTCTTGAAACAATGCACAAACTGAAACATAGCCATCGTTAAAAATGTGCACTCTAACAATTGCTTTTCTTACCCAAAAAATGTGTGTATTAGCCGAGAGTGCGCATAAAAATGTACAGGTGAAACTCGGAAAATTAGAATATCGTGGAAAAGTTCATTTATTTCAGTAATTCAACATAAAAGATGAAACTAATATATGAGATAGACTCATGACTTGCAAAGTGAGATATGTCAAGCCTTTATTTGTTATAATTGTGATGATCATGGCGTACAGCTGATGAAAACCCCAAATTAACAATCTCAGAAAATTAGAATATTAAATGAAACCAGCAAAACAAGGATTGCAAATAGAGCAATTTTGGACCTCTGAGAAGTAGAAGCATGCATATGTACTCAGTACTTGGTTTGGTTGATGACATGGCTCCCCAAATCAACACAGACTGTGGAAACTTCACACTGGACTTCAAGCACCTGGCATTGTGTGCCTCCCCATTCTTCCTCCAGACTCTGGGTCCTTGGTTTCCAAATGAGATGCAAAAGCTGCTCTCATCAGAAAAGAGATTTGGGGAGCCATGTCATCAGCTGGTGTTGGGCCATTGTGCTTCATTAAGTCCAGGTTCAATGCAGCCATCTACCAGGAGATTTTGGAGAACTTCATGCTTCCTTCTGCAGATGAGCTTTATGGGGATGCTGAATTCATTTTCCAGCAGGATTTTGGCACTTGACCACACTGCCAAAAGTACCAAAAGCTGGTTCAGTGCCCATGGGATTACTGTGTTTGACTGGCCTGCAAACTTGCCTGACCTGAACCCCATAGAGAATCTATGGGGCATTACCAAGAGAAAGATGAGAGACATGAGACTGAGCAATGCAGAAGAGCTGCTATTGAAGCATCCTGGTCTTCCATAACACCTCAGCAGTGCCACAGGCTGATAGCATCCATGCCATGCCACATTGAGGCAGTAATTGATGCAAAAGGGGCCCAAACCAAGTATACATTGAAGTGAAAACAAAATATATTCCATTTGCGGAAATTCCATAGAAAACAAGTGTGTATTCTTAGAAATGTATCCAAAATGCTCACAAATATTTCTGAGGACTTTTTTTTTTTTAAAAAAAGCAAAATGATTCAAAAATGTTGTGAACTGAATTTAGGACTGGAAAAAATGTAGGAGAGAAACTGAAATTGATGGGTTCATCTATTCCTAATTGTAATGTGTTTCAGAAGCCCCCAGTCACTCTCAAAAAATTCTGCAGGTACCATATTCATATCTAACTCAAAGTCACCCAATGTACTGACATCTGTCTTACATAAATTAAGCACACTTCACTCTGACATATGTCATTGGTCTTTCTTCCTGGTAGTTTACCAAATTTACAGAGGAGAGATTAGACTTCCCTCTTCCCTTTAGCTCAGGCAAAGTCCATCTCGGGGGCCTAATCTCAAGCTCAACAATTTTGGTCGTCCCTCACACATGTTCACTTCATCAAATCTGGCCCTCTTTGGAAAAAGTTTGGGCACCCCTGCCTTAGCTGGAAAGCCACTGCTGTTCTCCCCCAGCTAATAAATGTTATTTAATGGCAAGGGGGGATCAAAGAAGCTGGGTAGGGAATGTCTGCCAGCTTGCTGGACAGGGAGTAAATCAGGAATTCTTCAGGGCCCTTTTAATATTCATATCCCCCCCCTTTCTTGAGGTGACCATTGCAAATTTCCAAAGCTGGTTTTCCAAGTCCAGTGACCTTTGCCAGAACCTCTAATTCCAGTTGTGTCTGCACTCTGGATAGTTCCAAAAATTCTCCATGACTCAGTTTCACCTCAGATTTCCCAATTATGAATTAAGTTTTTCTGGTTTCTGGATTGCAGGAGGGATTATCCAAAGTTTCTTTAAAAGAAAAGTGGCCTGGAGGGGGGTAGGAACAAGGGGTTATTATGGAGGGATTATATAAAGATGCCAGAGTATGGAGAGTATCACGAGTTACATTGTGAAATTATTGTGGTGGGTTTAAAACAGCCGCGAGGAACCTGCAATCCTAATTCTGCATGCCAGGCCTCCCCATTTGGTCATTAAGGCCACTTTGGCCAATAATAATAATAATAATAATAATAATAATAATAATAATAATAATAATAATAATAATTTATTTATACCCTGCCCATCTGGCTGGGCTTCCCCAGCCACTCTGGGCGGCTTCCAAAAGAATATTAAAATACTATAATACATCAAACATTAAAAGCTTCCCGAAACAGGGCTGCCTAAAGATGTCTTCTAAGAGCCTGGTAGTTGTTGTTCTCTTTGACATCTGGTGGGAGGGTGTTCCACAGGGAAGGCGCCACTACCGAGAAGGCCCTCTGCCTGGTTCCCTGTAACTTGGCTTCTCGCAGTGAGGGAACTGCCAGAAGGCCCTCGGTGCTGGACCTCAGTGTCCGGGTAGAATGATGGGGGTGGAGACGCTCCTTCAGATATACTGGACCAAGCCACGGCCACATGAGGTGTGGGGCAGGCATTTGAAGAAAGCTTCTTGTGCAGCATTTTGCAAGACCTACCCCCATCAGTGGATCATCAGGGCTTGAAAACATGAGTGGGGGCAGGGGAGAATAGTTGGATGGTTCAGAGATTGTGCTGTTTGGCTTCCTTTTTTATAAGAAGGAGGCTGGGCTGGCCTGAGACATATTGGCACCACAGAGTGGCACTGCCACCTCGGCCAGTGAAGAAAGAGTAGGTGAAGATGTACATCAGGAACAAGGAAGTGAGAGAAGGCCTATATTCATTGATATAGAGGCAGCAATGGACCAGGATGCCAAGGAGGTGGTAGTTTCAGCCTCCAAAAAGTGCATCACAGCTGTCACTGCCACCAAAGCAGCAGCAGTGAGTGGTTCATTCCTCCAAGGCCAGATCCCTGTGGATTCTGCTGCCTGAGATGGTTGCCACACCTTGCCTCATGGGTAGGCCGGCTTTGGGAGGTGGTAGAGTCCTGAGCAAAGAATGATTGCAGGGCAAGCTATCCTAGGAGACAAATTTAGGGAGACACTGAGGATTTTCAAAGTGGGTATGGATTAGGTAGAGGAACAACATTGCAAGGAAATGATGCCAGAGGAGGCGGGGAAGAGGATGGGCTTAAAATATACAAAATATACAAAGTCACTGCAATGCCCTTCAGCTTCCTCCAGAGATGATCAGGAGAATGGAACCTCTGAAGAAAGGATGAGGATTAGTGGGGGTGATATTAGGTAATTAACAGGATGATTCAATTAATTATAACTTCTTGACTTTTAACTATTATAAGAAAGCAATTTGGCTATCAACCCAGAAAGGTTTCGCAGGAAGCACTGAGTGTCAAAGATGCTGAGAGAAAGCTGTACTCTGTCTGTCGATGGGCGGAAAGAGAAATATGATTTTGAGATTACATACAATTTTCTTTTCCTTTCTAATCCATTGGCAGCCTGGGCTATTTTAGATACCGTCCCTTATCTGGCTTTCTCAACCTGCTTCTCCAGGGGATCTTTATGCAGGGAGCGTGGTTTACTTTTCAAATATATACTTTGAAATTTCATTTTATTTTTTAAAGAAACATAGGTCTCTGAGAAAGGGTTGATAAACTGTGTTCTAAACAGACAAACACAGAAACATAGACCAAAGGCAGACTCTGTCGGGAGATGGCAAAGTTTAATTTTCAGAAAGCTGGGATTTTAATTTGACACACAGTATGCCATCCAGTCATGCAGCAAAGTTCTGGGCAGGGGACCCACAAGAACAACATGGTATCGGCTTTTTCCTCAGCACTGGAAGCAAACCCATAATATTCCTTTAAAAGGGGAGAGAAAGAAGGGGACATCAATTCTGGATACCAAATCTGTTTCACTTCTCAGATCTCCCCATCTCTTATGAGACTCCTGAAGAGTTTGAAGTTTCTGCTTGTGGGGTTACTTCTAAATCCCCCCCCCCCCATATATATATCTCAAAAACTTACTTTAGAAAGACATCACTTTTTGGCAAGTTCATAGGAAAGGATGAGATGTACATCTTGGTGCAGCATCCATGCAAAATGATCAAATGTTATTTATTTTTTTACTTAAAGAGAAAAAAGAGGGGAATCAAAGTTATTTTGAGCTTCTGATCTGTAAATCAGTGTCCTATTTAAAGAAATGCATTACCAGTTTGCTGTTTTTAAATTGGTCCAACGTACAGCATTTTTTTTGCCATCTGGATTTTTAAAAAACATTACTATTAATAATTCCATCTACAGTGTTTTAAATGTAGCTTTGTTTAAGTACCGTACCTCTCTGACAGATGTACAGTACAATGTCCCTGAGAGATCACACATCCTTTGTTGATCTCATTTAGATAATCACATGTTTGAGATCAAATACATTTCCATACACTGTATATGTGAGCAGTGTGATCCTGAGCACATTTATTCAGAATAAATGCTACTGAGACCAGGGTAGACCAGTCTCAAGTAACTGTGCTTAGCACTGCAGACTTAATGTCACAAGCTCTTAATCATGCAATTAGTAGGGATGGGGGAGAAATTTAATTCTGTTTGTAAGTGAACCTACCAAATGTTCACTTTCTGAAGCAGCAAGAGAACTGAAACACAGTCACCATTCCAAGTTCACACTTTTCTGATTCTTGCAGTGCAAGAATTTCCAGCCAAGTAATGTGTTCAAAAAGCACATGATAAAGCAACATGTACTGCAGATATCCATGCATCTATTATTGAAAATAGGGACACGGGTGGCACTGTGGGTTAAACCACAGAACCTAGGACTTGCTGATCAGAAGGTCGGTGGTTCGAATCCCCGTGACGGGGTGAGCTCCTGTTGCTCGGTCCCTGCTCCTGCTAACTTAGCAGTTCGAAAGCATGTCAAAGTGCAAGTAGATAAATAGGTACCGTTCCGGCGGGAAGGTAAACGGCGTCTCCGTGTGCTGCTCTGGTTCACCAGAAGCGGCTTAGTCATGCTGGCCACATGACCCGGAAGCTGTACGCTGGCTCCCTCGGCCAATAAAGCGAGATGAGCACCGCAACCCCAGAGTCGGTCACGACTGGACCTAATGGTCAGGGGTCCCTTTACCTTTACCTTTTATTATTGAAAATAACATAGAGAAATACATCATCTTATGAGAAATTGTTGGGATTTTTTGGGGGGAGGGTGTTATATTGGATGAAATTCACACTAAAATCTGACATATTTTCATGATGAGTGTTTTGTACAAATAAAACCCAAACAGATGTGGCAATGCGTAGACCTGAATTCAAGATTGGAAAAACGAGAAACTGGGGAAAATTGAAATTGACAGATTTGCAGACCCCCCCCCCCCAGTCATGGTTCATGAATAAGGATTCACCCCTATGCACACTTGCTTGGGAGTGAATTATGATTGCTTGGAACTGAATTCCAGTGGGGCTTTGATATTGATACATGTGTATGCTTGAACGTACATGCATGTCCACACTGCCTGAGAAACTCAACATATCCTTCTGAGAGGAACAAAACCTTTTGTGCAGAGTCAAAATCATGCATTGTTTGACTGTGTGATTATTCCTAACCCTCATATCCATTAAGATCTTCACCACCAAGAACTAGGAAAATAATGGTTTATTACATGGGGAAAGGAAATACATATGCATAGCTTAAAACAGAGAGTTATGATGTCATCACATGTGGGCTGCAAATAACCCATAATACATACACATACAGTACCTTAATCTTAGGAAGAGTCCCAATATACCTAAAAGCCTGGAGAGTAAGCACAACTTTTGTCCCAGACTCACACTAAGAAGAGATGAAAAGTAGAATGAGATTTTAACCTGATTCTGTTATTCGCATAACACAAAGTCAGGAAACAGAAATCTGTGCCTTTTTGAGAACTAAGCTCTCCCCTTAGAATCTTGTGCTCATTCCCATTGTTGGAGCAGAGCGTGCCAATTTACCTTGACAAAATATATAATTTAAATATATTTTGCGTCTAAATCCTATACAAACGTCATGGGGTTAGCTTTGGTACACAAGTGATATGACATGATTTTAATTGTTGGAGGAAGGATGTCAATTGTTTTGTCATGTCACAGACAAGCTAGAAGCTGTATCAGAGTCAGGAAATTCACAAGGGGCCAATTTTAATACTGATTAATGCAAGTGAAGCCAATAGACTGATCTATCAAAATGGGCCAGGTAAAGTTTTATCCTTATAAGATAGAATTAGATAGCTAGATAGGTGATTAGATTTAGATTAGATTAGATTAGATTAGATTGGATTAACTAGAACAATTGGGTCCATAGAAAGTAATGGGACAAGTTAGTTGAAACAAATTAAAGTCCCATTGGTTTAAATGGTACTTATAGTCCAATTATATGGAAGTTCTTTTACTGTTTTATATAAAAATATAACAAAAATATATAGTCCATACCTCTAAAATAAATTACAACTAATGTCTACATCAGGCGTCCTCAAACTATGGTCTGCAGGCCAGATCCGTCCCGCCAAGTCCTGAACCCGGATGGCCCGGCAATTGCAGAACCCACAGTGCTCCTCCTTCCTGTTGCCTGGATGGCCACAGCCAACGCGAGCTTCTTTCCCTCTGAACTGCTACTACTGCAAGGGGCTGGGTCCAATCCCTTCCAGCTTCTCCTCAGACCACACTCTCCGGCCCCATCCACATGCCACTCAGCGTGCGTGTGCATGGGTGTGCCAGGGAGGGTGTGTGTGCATGTGTGTGAGAGAGTGAGACGCTGCTGACATTTGTGGCAGCTCCCTCAAACTGCTGGGAAGGGACCACCAGTAAAGTGGCGGCGACCACAATCCCCCCCCCTCCTTGTCCGGCTTTTCCTCCACACACACACCTCCTCCTTCTCCTCAATTGCCAGATGAGGTGGGTCTGAAGCGGGAGGGACTCGTCCATGGACCAGCCGGGCCTGGAGCCAAGCCCAGAAGAGCCACTGCCACCGCTGTGGAAGGCCTGTGGAGAAGCGAGCATAGCACGAAGGCACAGCGGCCAACACCAGTGCCGCAGCCGGCCCAGGGTGCTGGGTGTCTCATCAGAGGGCACTAAGGGAGGAGCAGCCAGATGCTACCGCCGCTGTTCCTCAGAGCCTGTGGCGAAGCCTCTTTCCTTTCCTCCCTCTTACTTGCTCATCCTCCTCTCTCTCTCATACCCCCCATTGAAATACTTATCTGTTTATGTTGATTAAAATTGTTCTTCGTTTTAAATATTGAATTGTTTTTCCTGTTTTTTGTGTGCAGTAAAATATGTGCAGTGTGCATAGGAATATTTTTTTCAAACTATAGTCCGGCCCCCAACAGTGTCTGTGGGACAGTGAACTGGCCCCCTGTTTAAAAAGTTTGAGGACCCCGGTCTACAATGAAAAGCAATATTATGGCCAAAGTAACAAGAAGCTGCAAGAGAGACTTGTAGCTCCTCACATTTATTTTGCTACCTACAGGATTGGTAGTCCCGAAAGCCAGCAACCAGCTGTGTTAGTTGGAACTTCAAGTTTCCCACCTTCGTATCCAAGCCAAGCCCACAGGTTTGTCAAATGTGCATTTGGGAGTCAAACTTAAAGTGTACAGGAGACCCAGATACTGAGAAATCCGCATAGATGTTTTTCTGCTTCTGATTTCCTTACCTGCCCCCCCCTTTGGCATTGCAGTAGGAGAAAGATCTCTGTTATCAAATCAAAATAACTAGGAATATATACCTGATGTGGAGAAGATTTAACAGCATGTTAAGTGCAGGTCTATCCTCATTCACTGTAATATATTATGATGGCAAATGTGAAAGCAAGGATTTATCCAGTGACACAAGATGCTATAGAAATGATAGGGCTCAGGACCATAATGAAGGAGGGATTCATAAAAACCTTTTACCAGCGAAAGGGGATATGGCTCAAGTACCGCTGCCATTTCTTCTATCTATATCTCTATTAGAAACATTACCTATAGATCATTAAAGTTTCATGGCTCTTTAAGGAACTAGACATGTTTAATCTCGACTGCCGGTCAATGGAGTGGAGTATTATAAGGGAACTATAAGCTAATTGTTAATTTAGAACCATCTGGAGATTATTATCTTGCAAGATCGGAGCTAGGCATGTCAATGCATAAAACTTGTGTCTCTCTCTGTGTGTGTGTTACTAACTAGGTGGTATTTAGCTAGATTGAACAAGTTTTATCCTAGGATTAGTGATCAGTGTTGGTAAGGCAAGGCTAATTTATTTCATGATGTATAGGCGTGCCCAATAATCAAGATATTATACAACAATAACAAGAAATAACTTTATGACAGTAAAAGCTGTTTGAAGGTGGAATGGACTCCCTCAGAAGGTGGTGGACTATCCTTCATTGTAAGTTTTTTTAGCAGAGGTTGGATGGTCATCTGTCATGGATGCTTTAGATGAGATTCCTGCATCGCAGGGGGTTAAACTAGATGACTCCCAACTCTACAATTCTATGATTCTATGAATAGCAATAACAACAACAGCAACCATACAATACAATTCAGGGTCAAGGTGTTCCTAAAGATCCTCTTGTAGTATTGTTCAGATAACTCAAAAGCATAGTAATGGACAAGGATTTTGAAATGATAGTTCGTTTGATGTCTGCAACTAAAATGACAATATGGCACAATAGGGGGAAATCAAGTCTACTTTTTATTGATTTGTTGGTTGGCTAACATTTGAAACTGAATAGGAAGGGAAGAATAAGACAATGGGCTGTAGCTACTCAACAGAAGGTCCAATGGCATTAATGAACCTAAGCTAGTCTTGTCCATTGACTTCAATGGGTCTACTCTGCATAAGACAAGCACTGCACACAACCATATGATTAAGGGTGCCCTTCTTTACTAGAGTAACAGAATTCAATATTTCATGCATCCACATTCTTTACTGGGGAAAATGTAGTGGGAAAGTATAAAGTATTGACTAATAGCAAATCTACCATGTAAATCTATCCAATTCTATGCCAAGTTCCTACTAGACGATAACATTCCCAGTGTGACTTTGGCTGTTGCCAAGTTTCTGTCTGAGGTGGTCAGGATCAGAGATCAATTGGTATTAAATGAAAGTCAGAAACAAGCATAGTTTATGATTCGTCCTCATAGTCTCTGTGTTTTCAATGTATTTTATATGCACTGAATTTAGTCTTGTGGGTCTTTACAATAAAGAATTGTTGTTGTATATGACTTGGTATTACATAGTTTTGTCCTCAATATCAGTATTACACAGTTACCCAATATTATAGTTATATAGCTACATCATACAACATTATGCAGTGGTTCAAAGTCTTTCAACCACAGTACAAAACATTGTTGCCATAAGAACAACAATCAAGATTCATAACCCTATACTGTAAATGGTAAGTCACGTGCATTAGATATGTATATACTGTACTGAGGGTGAGAAAAAGAAAAACACCTCACAAATTCACGGTTTGCTATGCATGTGGAGGAGAATAAGTGTACCATTGAGTTCAGTGGTACTTACTCCCAGGTAAATTGGTATATGATTGCAGTCTTCATCTGGATAAAACTCTTGACTGCTGTGAAAGTGTGAGAACTTTTAAATTGGGCATGTAAGTTACAATCTGTAGCCCACTGTGTACACAAATAAACCACATTCATATCTGACTACCTTTCCATATTGAAAAAGCTCACAAACAGGCAATTGAAACCAACCAACCAACCAATTTTGCAATACAGCTATAAATTAAATCACATTTCACAATCTAGTAATTTTAAGATCATTGCTATTGCCAAACTGCAATTTCCAGAGGGCAATAATATGCATGTCTAAGACACCATGGATATTTGAGAAAGAACGTTTCAGAATAATTTCCCCACCCCAAATGCTTGCAGAGAAAACTTAAATATACTGCACTAATTCTGAATTGATCCAGTTTAAAACACATTTGACTTCCCCTTAAATTCTCCAGACATCACATCTGCTTTTCCTGATATTTACCAGCAGGAACAGTAGCTGTGAGCTAGTCTTGCTTCTCAAACAAGGCAATTTCACTGCCTTTTGCATGTGATATGAGAAATCTGCTGGGAAACCTGATGGATTTAAGATTTGCCAGTAGAATAATTGGAGCAGAAATCAGCAATGGATAATATTTCTGTCTCCCAGGACAATTGGAGTTTTTGTGATAGTCTTTATAGAGCATAGGTTTTCACCATTTTTGAGTATGTGGCTCCCTTGACCAACTACCTTCTTTCTGTAGCTCCCCTGTAGGATTCCAGGTGGAAACCAGTGTTATTTCATCATGCCACGGCTTGGCCTCTCCTTTTTTAAGGCTTAAAATTTAAGTGATAGTGCTTTGAAAAGGCTTTTAAAAATTATGAGTCATTCATTGCCCTGCTAAATGCTGCCTTTGTATGTTGGGGGGGGGAATGAAAACAAATTTAAATAATAATAAATAAGATAATCTGAAAAAAGTATACTAACAAAAAGAAAATACAAACAAAGTGCACTTTGAAACATTTTGAGAGCTTTCCCCCCACTAGGTGGTCAACTCCTCACCCTCAGGGAAATACAACTGGCTAGGCAGTGGGGGGGGGGTATGTGAAGCAGAAGTAAATTGTTATTTATTTGGAGTGGGGGAAGCAGAAACCAGTAAAAGGCCAGGAGGACGCACGATTAAACCACAACTAGGGGAAAACTCCCCCCCTTCCAACCCCGCCATCTTCTCTCGCTCCACTTAAGGAAGCCCCAATGGCAACAGGTCTCCCCCCCCCCTTAGATTCCTATTTTTAAACAAATGTCTTGCCCTTCCATGGTGGATAGAATTTTTTTAACAGCCACATTCTAGCCAGTTGCCTAAAATAGGAGAGCAGTGCTGCAGAAAAAGCTCTGTGCCTGGTTGTTGCTAGCCAAGTGCTGTAGAGTTTAGTGTGTTAGGGTGATCAGAGCATACAGAGAGGGACACAGTTCTTGAGATAGCTGGGTCCTGAGCTATTTAGGGCTTTAAAGATGAACATGGCAACCTTCACTTGAGCTAAGACTCAGACTGGCAACCAGTGCAGATGACACAAAGCATGAGGAGCAGCCACTGGAGTGGGAGGGGCTGCCATGGAACTGTCCTCCTAGCACAGGGGTCTGCAACCTTTAAGACAAAAAGAGCCACTTGGACCCATTTCCGAAGAAAAAAAAACTGGGAGCCATAAAACTCGTCATTATAAAAATAACTTTTTGTCACTTTTTTATTATTTCTTTGTTTGACCCCTCAGAATTACTCCTCCTCATAGAAATAAATGTTAAATTAACAAGTTACCTTTTTGTGTGTGTGTGTTCTTCACTCCCCTTCAAAACAGTGACCAGCGTACATGCCCCCTTTCAATGCAGTGACCAGCGTACATGCCCCTTACAATGTAGCGGGCGGGCGGGCAGGAAGGTGACGTCGGGACGGTGCATGACTAACGCACGCACTGCCCCCATGCGACGTCACAGCCAGTACAGTGCCCGCCACAGTGGGGAGAGTCGGGGCGCACAATGCGCCTCCTCCCCTCGCTAGTATCTGCCCCGGAGCCGCGGCAAAGGTGTAAAAGAGCCACATGCGGCTCTGGAGCCGCGGGTTGCAGACCCCTGTCCTAGCAGCAGTGTTGCTCCCGTGAATTAGGATAGCACAGGGGGCAAGGCAGGAAAGCGGCGAGTTTGGGATGGTTTGGATAGCCCAGCGGAGCCTGCCCAGCACACACACCGGGGGTGTCCAAGCCACCCAAACCTCTTTGCTACCCTGCTGCACCCCCTCCCCACCCAGGGATGTAGTAGTGACACTGCTGCCAGAAGAATGCCCAGTTATTCATGTCTTTAACAGTCGGGCAAAGTTGCTATTCAAACTACAGGTATTGATCATCCTTATGCAGGAGTTGGGCTGAGAACATCTCGGATAGCCCGCTTTTGTTTTAATATTGCCTTTCCCCCATTTCCAATTGTGAACTTTGTCATAACAGGGCCCAATAAATTACGGCTATAGTTGCTTCTTACCAGCTACAATCTCTCAGTGGTGAGATATCATCCATAAATCTTCCTGACACCATCTTCTATGGCTGGTTTTTTTTATATGTATAAAAAACCCCCAATACACATAGTTTATTCTTGTCTTTCCTTGGCTGGTCACAGGGTTGCCTAGTGGAACTTGTAAATGGAACTTGATATAATTATGGGAAAACATGGCAGTGGAGGGAAGGAGGAAGTAGGAGTTTCTGTCTGTCCCCAGCCCAAGAGAATGATATAGAGGGCAAACATATTGATGACCACACTAACGGTCACAAAAAATTACTTTCTTCTGATTGTCTGCAGCTACATTCTTGTGCAAAAATTGATAATGGATAGACAACAAAAAAATCTTCAAGACCTGTTGTTGTTGTTGTTGTTGTTGTTGTTTAGTCGTTTAGTCATGTCCGACTCTTTGTGACCCCATGGACCAGAGCACGCCAGGCACTCCTGTCTTCCACTGCCTCCCTCAGTTTGGTCAAACTCATGCTGGTAGCTTCGAGAACACTATCCAACCATCTCGTCCTCTGTCATCCCCTTCTGCTTGTGCCCTCCATCTTTCCTATTAAGAGCTAAATGAATTACCTGGTGGGAAACAGGCTGATTGCAGTGGTGGGCTCGTGCCTCAACCCGTTTTAGAGCAAAGCTGGGATACCTTAGACTCAGGGATGCAGCACAGCACTCTGAACAAAGTTTGGAATTTCCAAAACAGGTGGGGGGAAACAGACCACCAATGCATTGATGCCATTATGAAAACAAGTTCATTTAATTGGAAACAGCAGAATTTGAATGGAGAGAACTCTGGAACCACCCCAGGCTCCAGCAGCATTTAGTCCTTATCACAAAATCTATATTTTCCTTACGCAATTAGTTCATTGTGTTGATTTCACAGCTGCAGTTTTGTTTGCGCGGCCTCTTGCTTGACTACTTTATTGTAATTCTTCTACAATTAATGGCATGTTGTTGTTGTTGTTTTTTAAAAAACCATGGAAATGGAAACCAAATTAATATTTTGCAGTTTATTATGACTTGGCTTGCAACGCCCACAGAAACACTTTCACAGCTGTCTAGCTGAAATGCATAGCATCAGTGAGCATATCAGAGGGTATTAAGATTACTCAGTTTGTAGATCAAAGCTATTTTTCATAGTCTTCATGTTTTCAATGATAATCACAGATGTTCCTTCAAAATCACTAATTTATTCCTTTTGGGAGAGATGGGCTTCTTCTCTGTTCACCTTGGTATAAATCCATGTAGGGGAAGAAATCTAAGCCCCCTAACCCAATAAAAGCAAGCTCTTCAAAAACCTTTGAATAAGTCTTGGTAAAATTCATCAGAGGATAATTCTGCTCCTGGGGCTTTAATCTCCAAGGAGCTAGCTCAATTCATGTTGATCATAGCTACTTGATTTGCGTTTCTGCACCAGCAAAAGACTCCTATTGTGCATTTTTTAAAAAAGGAAAGGAAAAGAAAGGCACTTTAGGAGCATGCTTGAAGGAGATGAAATCAATAGCTTCAAAAGGCAGCAAAATCATGGTGGAAAATGTGCAGTACATTAATTTAACCTTTTGATTCCTGCAGAAGCCAGCAGGTCTAAATTTCTTCAAATGTCAGCTAAAGATGCAATGTTATTCCAAATGATGATTATTATTATTATTATTACTGCATTATTATTATTATTATTATTATTATTATTATTATTATTATTATTATTATTACTGCTGCTCCTGCAAGTTCATGAATGGCAGTTTTACCCCAATAAAAATTATGGGGGGTGGGTTGGTCATGAATGTGATGTAGACCCAGAATGCAACTCATTTGAATAGGTTTGGGGGCAGAATCAAGAAATTCATGTCTGCATTTTTATTAAAGATGATAATAATTAAGCAGGAATTGAATTTTTAGGGGTTTAGACTGTGTTGCATCAAAGAGAAAGCTTAGGTGTTCAAGAAACACATGAGGCCTTCTAACAAAGAAAGTGAAGTTGGTGATGTTTCGGAATGCTGTATGCATGGTGTCTTCTGCAAACTAACAACATTATTCATTAGAAACAAGCTGTATTCAAAGGAAGATACAGTACCTTTGATCAATGTTTTACTCTGAACCATCTTATAATAAAACATATTAAGAACATTAAGAATAATCTTTATGTAGCCTTTGTGGATCTTTCTGTTGTATTCAGCTCTGTTTAATTATAGACTGTGGGAGAAATTTCAAATTGCCAACATCAACTGTGGACTTCTGACATTCATGCAAGAACAGTAACACAGAAATGAGGATCAGAGAAGGTTTAAATGGTGGTCTGACAGGTGCCTTTAAAATGTTGTGAAGAGTGAAACAATGTGTTCTGGTTCCCATCTTTTTAACTTTTATATTAATGTTTTGGTGCCATATTTAGCCAATGCAAACTCCCCCTCTCCAGTAATTAGGAACAGGAAGGCATCAGTATGGATATATGCAGATGATTTAGTGTGCTTCTCTCTTTCCTGATTGGTCCTTCAAAATCTCTTGGAGGTGTTCAGTACATACTGTAAACAGGAAAGTGTATCTAGAAATTACTCTAAGGCCAAGATTCAGATTTTTGGAAGACCCAGTCCTAGGTATAGATGGTTCTTGGATAAGTAGGCTATAGAACAAATTGCTTATTTAGGTACTCTTTAATTAAACCCTCTCCTGGAAGTGACATATGGAGTCAGTGAAAATAAAGGCATAGAAAACCATGGGGGTGTTGATGAAGTTCTATTAGATTAAGGGAGGACAGCTGGTTTATCCTGTCCTAGAGAAAGTTGGTAACAAAGTTCTTGCTTAGATGCCCTTTGACAGTGATGGCGAACCTTTTAGAGACCGAGTGCCCAAACCCAAAACCCACTTATTTATCACAAAGTGCCAACACGGCAATTTAACCCGAACACTGAGGTTTTAGTTTAGAAAAAACAACTCATACATTAACATCTTTTGTCTCAAAAGCTTGCGTTGTGTGGCACCCATGTATTCTGAGGACCATGACACTTATTAACTGAGGAGTGGTAATTCTAGCGTTGGAACTCCCCAGGCATTTCCAGCCTGTGACATTAGCCTGAGTTATAGAAATGACCCTAATAAAAGGTAAAGGGACCCCTGACCATTAGGTCCAGTTGTGACCAACTCTGGGGTTGCGGTGCTCATCTCGCTTTATTGGCCGAGGGAGCCGGCGTACAGCATCCGGGTCATGTGGCCAGCATGACTAAGCCGCTTCTGGCGAACCAGAGCAGCGCATGGAAGCGCCGTTTACCTTCCCACCAGAGCGGTACCTATTTATCTACTTGCACTTTGACGTGCTTTCGAACTGCTAGGTTGGCAGGAGCAGGGACTGAGGAATGGGAGCTCACCCCGTCACAGGGATTCGAACTGCCAACCTTCTGATCGGCAAGTCCTAGACTCTGTGGTTTAACCCACAGCGCCACCCATAAATGACCCTACAGGACTGTAAATAATAATAGGATGCCAAGAGTTTTAATTGTTTTTTGAGTAAATGCAGACATGGAAAAGGTGGATAACCTTGTGAAACGATCTGGTTATGGCTAGGTCTGAGATAGTTACTAAAGCCATTAAGTGGACTTCTTAGGATGGAGGAAAGCCAACAGCGGTGAAATCTGGAGGCCTTTGTAGGTATGTAGAATAAAGAAAATTGGACACAAGAATTAGTGGGAAAACATGCATCAGAGAGAGTATTGATCTATATGATAAAGATTCCCAATTAGAAAGGGAATCTGTAGAAGAAAGGCTTTAAGGCTTTGTGTTTTTGAATACTTTTAAGGTTCTCTGATACTTTACTTTTTTATACTAGAGCACAGAGATTTCTTAGGTAAATAAATGGAAATACAGCACTTGCCTATATAGATGGAACAAATACTATTTTTACTATCCTGCCTAATAAACCTGCCTTCTGATATGGTCAAGGATGACTTTAATGAGAGGGATCTAGCAGAGGTACCGAATTCCTATGGGCTGAGGCATTTCCCCCCCCAAAAGTATTTTTTGAGGGGACCAGGCCCCCTCATTTTTCAGAGGGCATTCAGCTCCACCCCCAAGCTCCTCACGACATCATGTGCACAATGTCAGGACATCACATGACATTGTGTTGCCCGCCCCCAATCCTCTGGAAAAGTCAGTGCCTCTGGTACCTAGTATGATGGGGAAAGCAGCTTCTTGTGTGCACAGAAGTGATATCAAACTTGGATTGAAGAAGGGTTTTCTTCCTGTAAGAGAGGCTTTTCTCTTAAGAGATTAGAGCAGTACATAACAATGCAGATATGCTATCTTCTGCCTGAGCATCGGATTCCTTTTTAAATAGTCCTTCCATCTGTCGAAGAGGATGTCACTGGGTCTGCCTGTGGGCACTAGGTGATGCAGAGAAAGATTCACCTGCCTGCCTCTCCATGGCAGTCTACACTTGGACTTGCAATTAGTCCACCCACTGTATTTTGTACATTTAAGATAAACTGAAGACATCTTACAGAAGGACACTCCTTGTTGCAAAGGACCTTTGAAAGTCTGACTCTTGGAGCACCTCTGGGTGGGGACGCAGATGATGTATATGTGAGCCTCCCTATAGAAACAATCCTTTCCCAGGGCATCAGCTTTCAAGTATGAAAAGGTGCTTTTGCTGTTGACAGGGGATGGACAAGTCCCATTGCCCAAGCAGAAACCCTTGGGCTGATGAGGATGCATTAGTTACCGTATTGGCCTGAATATAAGCCTCATTTTTTTCCAAAATACCGACTGTGGAAACTTAAGGTTGCGGCTTAAATTCGCAACCTAACAAAAATTGGCTTTTTCGATATCGCTGCTGAAATAGACATACGATAAAATGGAATGGGAATGGGTGTGAGTGCCTGCGGAATTTTAAGGGAGAGGCTTATATTCGGGTATTGTCTTTTTCTCTCCCCCCCCCCTTTGAATTTTAAAGGTGTGGCTTATATTTGGGTGTGGCTTATATTCAGGCCAATACGGTAGATGCCAACCTTTGGTGTTGAAATTCCTAATTTAAGCATATTTGCTCCTGAAGACCTATGTTCATCAATCCTATTCAAAACTGTTGCCCAAACATTCTCTCTGTCCCAATCTTCACATCTGCTTATGCTGTGAGTTCCCAACTGATTTTAGCTATGATTTCATTGTTAATCCCTATGCCTCATATCCAACATTAATCATACTCAGAATAGACCCATTGAAATCAATGAGCATGACTCCCTTAGGTCCATTAATTTCAATGGGTCTACCGTATTTTTTGCACCATAACACTCACTTTTTCCTCCTAGAAAGTAAGGGGAAATGTCTGTGCGTGTTATGGAGCGAATGCCTGCGGGTGGCGGGGGGGATCTGTCAGTATCTCAGCTCCAGGCAGAGGTACCTGGCCTCCCCCGAGGCAATTGAGCGAGATACTGAGCTTACTGTCCGTCTGCGACCTCCAGCAGGCTAGGTAAACAAACCCGGCGATTCTTCTCATTAGTTGTGAGAAGAACACACCCTCTGCTTCTCTCTCCTCTCCCCGCATTCTCCCAGGGAGGAGAAATGAGACAGACAGGAGTCCTTTCTACATGTTTTATTCCTGTCACTCAACAGTACATAGAAATGCAACTGCTCCCTTCAGACTCCATTAGAAGAGTCACAACTCCTCCCCTGTACTTCCAGCACAGGTCAGATGACACACTGAGCTAACATCCGGTGCTCAGTACAGAGAATAGGCTCCACCTTTTCTCCAACAGTACAGTGAGAAACCACAACATCCTGTTTTGCATTCCAGACATCTGGAGCTGGCTTTTGCCTTGGTGCTTTTTCCTGACAACCTCCCCCAAAAGCATCAATTGGCAAAACATGATCCAGAGAAGAGAACAAACAGTTGTTATACATATAACAGTCCCCTGTTGTTTCAGTTCCACCCTTGGAACTCCCCACCACTGGTTTCACCAGTGTACCTCTGTGGTTGTCTGGCTTCCAAGGAATGAGTGCTTCTGCATTACCTTGGCTAGCTACTCTCTGTTGTGTCTTTGTCTCTGACTTAGACACTGCTTGAACCTGCTTTGAGTTGTTAACAATAGCAACACATGCAACAGCTACGTTAGCAAACTCTTTTGAGTACCTCTTTGGTGGTACACCCTTTGTGACTCTCTCAGACCTGCGTATGAGGTGCTGATCCTCTGTGCTCACTGGTTCAACCTCTGAACTTTGTTGAGAACCAGTAGCAATCAGTGGTTCTTCCTTCACCTGTGAAGGTCTATCCATTGTGTGAGAATTTCTCTCAATGACTGTTACAACTGAACTCTCTGAGCTATCAGTGTCATCATCAGTACCATTGCAACCTGTGACATCAGAAAAATCATCATCATCATCATCATCTGAATTGCCACCTGTGGAAAATGTCTGTACTACTCGCTCTTGCTCTGGAGCACTCTCTAGGAACTTTGTGAGAATCACCTGACCAGATTCAGACAAAATTACTCTGTAGAGACCCTTTTCATATCCCACAAAAATGCCTCTGGCATTCTTCACTCCACCTGGAGCTTCTGTTCTCACATGAGACCCGAAAACCTTAAAATAGGCAACAGAAGGTTTTCTATTGAACAGCTTCTCAAAAGGAGAACATCCCAACTCTGTTGAGACTTTTCTCAACCACACATGAAGATAGGACGCTAGAGATTCGGCCCAATAGTCATGTGGCAAATGTGAACTCAGCAATTGCGCATGCATCCCCTTTTGCAATTCTTTGTTCACCCTAACACAGACCCCCCTGTTCCACGCTTCTTCCGAAACTGCAACTTTGTGGTCTATCCCTTTTCCATCCAGGAATTTCTGAAACTTCTGTAACAGAAAAACTTGTTTGTCATCTGTGAAAAGACAATCAATGTTAGCATCATGCATACTTTTAACCTTGTCACAAAACTCCTGAAACTTTTCTAAAGTTTCTTGCAGTTTCTCCATCATATAAACCCAAGAATAATTAGTGAAACAATCCACACACAAAAGGTAATACTTTGCACTGCCTCTAGATGGTTCTAGAGGACCAATCACATCAGCATACACCCGCTGAAACGCTCTGTTGACCTTCGGCACCTTCCGGGCGCTCTTGGTCACACCTGCAAGAGAGATTTCGTTAGAATCAGAAGAATTACATTTCATGTAATCACTTTGATCAAAAGCCAACAAATACAGTCCATCTTTCTCTTTAGCAGTAAGAAACAGTTCTCCATCTTTGAAGATCTTGCAGCTTTTAGCATCATAGGTCAGTTTCAGTCCTTTCTTTGCAATCTGCGACACGCTCAGCAGATTAAATTTCAGTTCTGGAACCAGGTAAAGATTACTTATAGTCAAGTTCAGACTCTCAAGATACACAGTTCCAATTCCAGTCGCTTCCAGCTCTTGACCGTTGGCCTGTTTCACAGTGAAGCTTTGCTTCTTCAACGTCGAAAATAGTCCTCTGTGCGGGCATAAATGTTTTGTACATCCAGTGTCGATTATAAAGGCGTTCCCAACATCTGGCGTGGTTCCTTTCGCCATCAAAGCCTTTACAGGTTTCACCTGGCACTTGGTACGGCTTTTGCCTGACGCCTCAGGCTTCGTAGAGCTGCTCTTTGCTCCTCTTGACTGTCGTGGCTTCCCACAGTTTCGCTGTAGATGCCCAGTCTGTCCACAATTGTAGCATCGGACAGCACTCAATGCTACTCCATGCTTCCCAGTAGATTCAGCAGCGGGGGAATTAGAACTCTGTTCTTTCCTCCCCCTGTCCTTCACTTCCAGTGCAGCAAGTCTGTCGTGTTCGTTCAGGACCACAGCAGACACTCTTTCCGCGGTTAGCTGCGTGGCCGGTAGGGAACCAAGCTGACTGGCTACAACCTTGTAGGTGCGATTAAGGCTGTTTATCATCATGAAGCAAAACACTTCCTCCTGAAGACGGAAATTGCGTTCCACCATCTGTTGACGCAGAAACTCCATTTCTGTCAGGTGCGCTTGAACATCTCCATCAGGCGCAAGTCTCAGATTGGTCAACTTCTCAAAATACAGCAACGCTGAAGAACCAGCATCTCTCTGATGCGTTGTACGCAGCGTGTCCCAAACCTCTTTCGCGTGTTCTAAATTCTGGATATGCACCAACTGCTCATCTGAGACACACAGAATTATAGCAGTCCTGGCCCTCACATTCCGTGATTCCCAACCTCCGGTTGGTGCTGCAGGGATGAGGTTTTCAATCACATCAAAAAGCCTCTGATTCTGTAGCAGGGCCTTCATCTTTACAGACCAAGATGAATAATTGTCATTATTTAAGGGAGGTGGGTAAGGCAAACCTCCTGCTTTCTTGGCATCCATCTTGAAGCCAAGCCTCCAGCTCACACTGTCAAGCAAGCTGTAAAATCCAACAGTTGTTTTTTTCTTTCTCAAGCAGGCAAACTGCAAGCTGTTTATGCTTTTAGCACCTGGCAGCTTGACGCTAACTGCTATGGAAAGTCCCTCCAAGAGCTCTTAAACGTGTAGCCAAAACAATCTATTTTTCTTTCGCTTTCCCAGGCTCACACTCATAGTCCAGCCCCTTTGCCAGTAAGTTTCCACGACCGTTACTTAGCAAGAGTGCATCCAGAACTTCTTATCTTAACCACAAGAATTTGTGGAATGCAGGCTTCAGCCTCGAAGCTGCAGGCCTTTTCTCCCGGAGCTTTTGTTTTTCAAATGCAGAGCTCCCGTGAAGTGAACCAGGGAATTAATCAACCTGCGTTCACACTTTTAGCCCGAAATGCAGCAGCATACCTTGAACTTTTGTTGCTCTGGAAAACACCTCTTCTTTCCACCAGCTGTCTGTTGAGCCTCTGGCTTCTTTCAGACGCTTGCCTTCTCCCTTGGAGCAGAGGAGGACAATCCACCAGCCTCTCATGCAGATGTCCGATGAATCGAAACCATCCGAAGGCTACCATATGTCAGTATCTCAGCTCCAGGCAGAGGTACCTGGCCTCCCCCGAGGCAATTGAGCGAGATACTGAGCTTACCGTCCGTCTGCGACCTCCGGCAGGCTAGGTAAACAAACCCGGCGATTCTTCTCATTAGTTGTGAGAAGAACACACCCTCTGCTTCTCTCTCCTTCCCTGCATTCTCCCAGGGAGGAGAAATGAGACAGACAGGAGTCCTTTCTACATGTTTTATTCCTGTCACTCAACAGTACATAGAAATGCAACTGCTCCCTTCAGACTCCATTAGAAGAGTCACAACTCCTCCCCTGTACTTCCAGCACAGGTCAGATGACACACTGAGCTAACATCCGGTGCTCAGTACAGAGAATAGGCTCCACCTTTTCTCCAACAGTACAGTGAGAAACCACAACATCCTGTTTTGCATTCCAGACATCTGGAGCTGGCTTTTGCCTTGGTGCTTTTTCCTGACAGGATCTGCTGCAGTCGTGAGCAGAGGATCCATGGTTCCCCTTCCTTCCCTCCTCCGTGGTTACAAAGCATGGATCCACATGGATCCTCAGGATTTTTGCATTGGGCTACTCCAAACTCATTGTCAGATCACATGTCTGTGGCCACAGCATGAACCACAAAAATCATATATCCACTATTTCGTTTAGAATATTTTTTTTTCTTGTTTTCCTGCTCTAAAAACTATGTGCATGTTATGGTCTGGAGCGTGTTATAGAGCGAAAAATACGGTAATTGGATACAACCCTATGATTTTGTGTAGCCATAATTTTTCCCCCTGTGATTTTTCCTGTTACCACCTATATAAGAATGTTTGTGTGTGTGTGTGTATGTGTGTGTGTGTGTGTGAGAGAGAGAGAGAGAGAGAGAGAGAGAGAGAGAGAGAGAGAGAGAGGAAGAGGAGGGAGGGAGGGAGGAGGGAGGAGGGAGAAAGGAGAGCTCAGTGGCAGATTTGGTGCCCAAGTTATTTCTTTCATCGATCAATGGGAGCAGCCATTGCCCCTCCCAAATGCTCCTGGGGATAATTTTGTATCTTTTTTTCCCAATGAGTCTACTCTGAGTTGATGTCAGTTGGAAACAACCCTCTGTGCCAAGAATGCCACTGGGTAAAAAAACTATGATTTCTGGGCAGAAAAAGAAGGAAAACATAGCTACTTCATCTTTAAAGGTAAGCCGTTCCACCATCGGAAGCTCAAAAGTTGTGGATTTCACTTTTTATCAGTTATTTTAGTATTAAATAATAAAACACCATGGGTGCCTTGGCAGGAAGGCATTGTATCAATGCAGTAAATAAACTGATTCCCCAAAAGTGTGAAGAATAAAAAAGGTTGTGGATTTCACCATCTCTCCACATCGACTAATCCAATATTTGTTGTGAATTTTCATCACTGAAACTTGCAAAAAATCATTGGGCCAAATACTTCCACCCAACACAAGATCTGTACTTGCAGAAAAGTGTGTCAAGCACTCGTTTTGCAAAAGAGCAGTATGCAGCAGTACACAACTGCAAATGAGCTCAGGCAGAGTTAGTAAAAGTGAAACAGTTCTTGACATCTTCCATGGCAATTTGAAAAATTAAGTGGATTTCAAGCAGAGCAATTAACTGGGTGAACATGACTGTGATAAATATAAAAAGTAGTCAATTCCTGTGAAATAAAAGGCCCATTGTTAAGAGCGGCGGGGGTGGGGAGGTTGAATGTAATGGAACGCTAGAAAAGCCCTTATGGGAAAATCAATTCAAGGGAATAATGCAGGGATAGATGTGAAGGGGAACAATTAAATTAACCACTACTTAATTTTCTAAATAATTCATGACCAAAGATGAGTTAGGGAGCCGGACAGTGAAAGGCAAGTTCACAATTCATTATTTAACCGCTGCAACAACAAGAAACAGATTCCTGATGCCTTAAATGACTATGTCAACTAGAATTCATGTCATCAGATGCATTTAAAAAGTGGGGACTTTTCAGCGAGTCAATCTTTTAGGTATGCAAGTATCAAGCCCTTGGTTCTAAATAACTAATGAACAATAATGGCTCCTGTGCTGATATGATAGCAGTGGTTTCTTGTTTGCTGATTAGTCTAAGGTGATGCTAGGTCTCCAACCTTTTCGGGCCGATGGGCACATTTGGAAATCATTGAGACTATTGTGAATACTGAACACACACCGTAAGCCATTTCTCTTGGCGCCTTTCTCACCTTGACCCCAGGTATCTTGTTGGCAACTGTAACTTAACGCTCTGAAATGTTCATGAAAACGTCCTAGATCTAGATGCAGAGAAATATGTTTGTATGAGACTTATGCCAAGTTCCAGTCCTAAAACATTGTCTACTATGCAGTCTTAATTTTCTCCTTCATGATAATGGGCTTGCAGCCTGGGGCAAAGACTTCTGGGACCCATAAAAGTGTGCTCATCTTTCCTACTCCATAGTCAGAGTCAAATGTAAAATACTTGCTTTCTTCCTCTAACTTTGAACCATTCTCTGCCTTCTCCTCATCTCCTCACACTCTAACGATTTTAAGGCTTACAGTTAATGCGCTGTGGAACTGGTTCAATATAAATCCTCTAGACCAATACATAAGGTGCAATAAAATATATTATAATTGTCATGGAAGACTTAAAGAATACACCCATAAGGAAACTAGGCAAGAACTTTATTGTGCCTCTCTAGCAAGAACAGAACAACAACAGGAAACTTCTGACTTCCTCCAGCTACAATTAAGTCCGTTGCCTCCTAGTGAGTCAACTATACCCCTCAGTGATTGATATCAGTATCCTCATTTTGGAATACATATCAATAACAAATTTTTGCAGGTAAGTTCCTATTTTAGTTTTTTTGGGAGCTGTTGTTTTAGTTGTTTGCAAACTACCACTAGTCCTTTGAATTTTCCACCCCACCCCCAAACTGTTGCTTTTCTGATCTCCATAGATAGCATTTGCTATACAAAGAGGATTTCATAAGCACTAGGTGTCAGGATTAATCCTGCTGTGGAGGTATTTTGGTTATTACCATGCCTGAAGCAGAGGGGGGAATGATTAAATTTCAGCTGTTTCTTTAAAAGCAAAAGAATTATATGGATGATGAATTTATTATGAGCTTGGTTTGCGAACTGAAGAGCATCAAGCAAAATGGGAAATGCACGGCAGAAGGCAAAAACACTTTGTCTATTTGAGTCTATATTTTGGCTGCATTTCATTAGTATTTCTAGAGTTCAGGTTATATTATTATTATTATTAGTAGTAGTAGTAGTAGTACAGTGGTGCCCCGCAAGACGAATGCCTCGCAAGACGGAAAACTCGCTAGACGAAAGAGTTTTCCGTTTTGGAGGTGCTTCACAAAACGAATTTCCTATGGGCTTGCTTCGCAAGACAACAATGTCTTGCGAGTTCCTGCTGGTTTTTTTTCCTTCCCCCCTTTTCTAAGCCGCTAAGCTGCTTATCAGCTGATCTGATCAGCAGATAAGCCGCTAAAAGCCGCTAATAGCGCTAATCCGCTAATCCTTCAATGGGCTTGCTTCGCAAGACGAAAAAACCGCTAGACGAAGAGAATCACGGAATGGATTCTTTTCGTCTTGCAAGGCACCACTGTAGTAGTTTAACAATCACCTTGTATGCAGTCAAGATGATGTACAATAAAAACAGCAAAAAAAGTTTAAAAAAAAAACACAAAAAAAACCTGGAAGTAAGTGTTCCGGTTTTCGAACGTTTTTGGGAAGCTGTACGTCCATTGTGGCTTCCGCTTGAGCTGCGCCTTGGTTTTTGAATGTTTCGGAAGCTGAACGGGCTTCCGGAATGGATTACATTCGACAACCGAGGTTTGACTGTAGTGAGTGATGTCATATCCCGACAGTAATGTATTCCACAGCAGCTACACTAAAAGTCCAGCTCCAAGTTACTGCAGAAGAGGCTTCTGAAAGTTTTGGAACTTGCAGGAGAAACAGACCTCATTGACCTACTGGACATGGACGATATGAGGTTATGCTTCAAGTAATCTAGTCCTAAGCCTGTATAGGACCATAAATTTTGAGTCATAAGGCAACAAAGGTATAAACATTCACTTTTATTTTGAAATGGGCCACTAAGGCCTAAGCTACAGATTTGGCTCAGTGAGGCAGTAGAATAGGGTGCCATGTGTCCTGCTATCCACTTGAAAGGTTGTCTGACCCAAGGCCAATTTAAAGAACCAGAAGAAGGGTGGAGAGTAGGAGGGGCCTAAATGTTCCCCAATCAGCAGCCAGCATTTGGAGTGCGAACTGGGCAGGCACACAGGTTACCTGGAGACAGCCTTGTTTCCTACTATGGCAGCAGGGGAGGGAAATGATTTTCAGCCAGAGGGCCACATTAACCTTTGGGCAACCTTCTGGGGGCCACATGCCACTGTTGGACAGAGCCAGATACAAAAGTGGGTGGAACAACAGGTTGTCTTTCTGCAGTAGATGGAATTCCAGCCACACAGAAGCCAGAACACACACACACACACACACATACACATATACACACACCATATTTGTCTCTATCCTTTATCCAGGCAAGAAAGATGCGCTATCACAATTCAAAGACACAAATCTAGACAGTGGGGAAAATACCCATGGAAGGCACAGAGAAGGTTCAGCACAATCAGTGGCTCGTGTGACTTACATGATTATATAGGGAACAAGGAAGGGAGGGGAGATCAACATCAGGAACAAAGGGGGGGGGAGGAAACCAGCCTTACCTGATGGTTTAAGTGGGAATCAAGGGCCATTGGTCCCCCACTCTGAATCAAGCTGGGAAGGTGTAGAGCCCAGAACTTCAGGGGGCAGCCCCTGCCATTTCCTCCCTAAGTGCAGGAGGAGACAAGTAACATCACCAAGAGACTGTCAGAGAGATGGCATGGGTGGGGGCTGTCGAGGAGGCGGCAGATCCAGTCTCCAAGGAGTTTGCAGCAGCAGCAGCAGCAGGTAATACATTCCTTGGAGGCTGGATAGAGTGCCCATGTGACTCCTCCCACCCAAGGCAGCCGCTTCACCTTGCCTCATGGGTGGGCTGGCCCTGATCTAGTCCAACATCTGTTCCCATCATAACCCGCCAAGTGTCTATGGAAAGCCACACAAGTGGGGAGTACATAATACTATTTTAAAATCCAACTAGGGAGATCTCACCTCTAGGAAAGCTGATGTAGAAAGGAGGGGGGAATCCCACCAATAGCCAGGATCAAGAGAAATTGGCTGAAAGTTTTCTTTTTTAAGTGTTCCATTTATAAAGGAGAAGGGAATGCTCTTTCATCATGTGTATCACTCATGTAACAGAAACACTGCAACTTTAATATCCGATATGAAGGGGAAAGAAGAGTAGTCATGTTTGATTGCCTTCCCCCTAAATAAGTGCAACCCAGCCAGACAACATAAACCCCAAATCCTGCTGCCTCATAGATTTTTATTCATGAGCATACAAGTAGCTGTCAGGACTAAAATCTTTGGCAGCTTATAAAAGAGATGCGAAGAGGAGCTAAGGGTGGTCAAGTTTGCCTATCAGGAAAAGCTGCATGAATCCCTGGGGTGGGGAGGCAAAGCTACCAGTCACAGTGCCTGGAGAAAACCTTTTCTGTTTGTCATTTTGCAGCTGGAATAGGACCTTTAATTGGATGGACATCCCACCTGTCAAGAAAACTCATTTTCCAAAGCCTACCAAGATGTTGCTAGAAATTGTTTATTTGCTCTGGGGTAGAATTAAATAGGCCTCCTCAAGCATTATGTTTCTGAATGCAGCTGTCATGGGCTCCATGACACCAATTGGGTCAGGTAAGGGAGGGCAGGATCCATCAGAGGAAGTGGAAGATCCAGAATCTGGAGGGGTGGGGGGCCTGAGCATTGAGCTGGGAATGTCCTCTGCCCCATTATTGTTGGACATCATGAAAGGAGATGCAGAATTGTGTGGGCCAGAGCCCATCCTGCTTTCAGAGAATGGTTGCACACTCAATCAGCCTGAGGTCAGATGAGTCCGAAGAGGACTCAGAAGGAATCACTCAGGGTCCATTGCTAAGGACACAATGCTCTTTGCACTGATGCAAACAGATCCAGATCACCTGCCAGAGCATGTGTTTGCAGCCTCAATCTTTTTACTCGGGATGCGAAATCGTGTTCTCCTTCATGGAGAGAACGTGTTGCAGTGGGGTCTAGCAGGAAACCCCCTCTTGGTTGCTGGGCAAGACCATTGCAGAACTTCCGGGTTAGCACGATCGGCTAATGGTGGATTCCCTCCGAGCTCCGGAGGGAATCGGCTCTATTGAAGACGGGTCCTGCTGCCGCGGCGACGCGGGGACCCTCAAAAACCACAGGTGCTGAAGCCTGTGGACCTGGTGACTCGGCGGGCACCATTTGCGCCCCCCCCGACCCGCAAAAAAGCCTTTTTAAAGGCTCCGGAGCGGGGGACGGAGAGTGGCGTGGTGCTGTGAGTAGACCGCTTCTTCAATGGAGTGAAGCCGCGAGCCATGGCCGGAGAGCGCTGACTTCTTTCTTTGAACATTTGGACTGTAAAAGAAACAACCCGTGAGTAGTACGGAATTTGGACTTTAAAATTTCCTTTTCTTTGAATTCGGTACGATCGGGGGAAGCGTTAAAAGGAAGTCCCCCCCCCCCCGTCCTGCAGACAATTTAAAGCAAGAATTGGATAACTAAGGTTGAGAGACCATTCCTCTCTTTGTGAGATAAAAGTTATTAATTTCACGATCTGGCATTAGAAGTTTTGTGCTGGAGGATAAGAACTGAACTTTAGGAGCTGACGAGCAACCCCCCGGGATCCGGGAGCGATCCGTGAGCGAGCCTGTTGAGGAGACATAAGGAGTTTGACAGCTGTCAAACGAGCTGTCAAACGAGCTGTCAAAGCTAGAAAAATTTGTCTTTTATTATCTCTGCTGGCTAGATTTGATACATTTGATTTTAAGTTGTTGGAAACAAAGAAGAAATAAATAATACAGTAACTGGATTGTTGGAGAAAGATTACTAAGTAACCAGAATCCCTCTAGAGGGGATTCTGAGACATTACAATGGCTGCAGATGGAAAAATACAGGCTGAACTGGAAAGAATGTTCTCTCTCGTGGGAAAGCTACAAGACCAGAGTACAGCTTTGGCTACAATGGTTACGACCTTGAATTCTAAAGTAAGCAAATTTGATGACTGTGTTAAGGACTTGACTCAAGAAAATTCTGCAGCCGAATCAGAAGAGATATGTGCAGACCTAGAGGAGTGGGAAGGAGGAGCTGAAATGTTGCAGGTGGAAAGGGACAACCAGAGGCTTACAAAAGTGGAATACAAGGAAAACAAGACTTCAATTATGAGAATTTGGATTGAAATTAAGAATGAAGAATGGAGTGATCCCTTCATGGGGAGATCGGAAGAACTATGGATTACAAATTTGTTTAAGATGAAAGTTGGAGCCTTTGGAACATTTGGGACATTTGGACTTAAAAGAAGCAAGAAATATGATTTGGGCTCCGCTTTTGAATATGGAGGACTGGTTGGAAGAAACATGGACTTTACTGGGACAGAGCTCCTTCGAGATTTGATGACCAACATAAAGGATTACCAACAAAACCGGCAGAGAGGGACTGAGAGAGATTTGAAGGCCTCGGACGTGAGGAATCCAGGCTAAGAACTGATATTGTGGATATCCTTTGGGGATCGAAACCGGGAAAGGGGGGGGTGAGAGTTTTTGAATCCAAAGGGTGTATAATTTTATGTTGTCTTTTGTTAGTATGTTCAGTAATTAATATAAAAATTGGGAAATCTGTGGAAGGGAATTTGGGTCGACCTTAGAAAAGTATTGTGATTTAATTGAGGTGTATAAGTTAAATTTGGTTAATTAAGAAGAATTAATTTTTTTTAAAAAAAAAAACAATCAGGTAAAGGTGAGAGATAAGAACTTGCTGAGTTAACTATTGGAATTAGGATGTAAGAAGGGGAGGTGTGGGCAAGTCAGGGAAAGTGGTTAAGAAAGTAAGGATTTGAAATTATACATGTGTGTTTTTGTGTTTGTGTCTGTGTTGTGTATTGTGTGTTTATATAAATTGTGAAAACCCAATAAAAATTTTATATATAAAAAAAGAGAACGTGTTGCAGTGGGGTCTAGCAGGAAACCCCCTCTTGGTTGCTGGGCAAGACCATTTGGATGACCATGACTGTGATTGGGCTAAATTGGGCTAAACAACCTAAATTGGGTTGTTGGGGAGATTTTGATGTTACCATGTAGAGGGTTGGCCCGAAGGTTATAGATTCTTGGCACGCAGCTTGGTGCAGTCTCTTTTGCTGGGTGCACCGGATCACCCACCAGCCTTCCCTAATTTTAGGGATGTTGCGTTTGACATTGCTATGCCTGTCATGGGGTTGTCTGCTTTTGGGTCAGGGGCCTGGTAGGAGTTTTGTCCATTTGGCAGATTGGCTGGTGCCATTTGGTTTTTGCCTACTGCGTAGCAAATCGTCACAACTTGTAAGGTTGCGGTTAGGCATTAGTTAAAATTTGGTTGGTGGAGGGGTAAAGGTTGGCTGTGCCTGCCCCTCCAATGCTGCTGCTGCAAGGGAATTCCATTAAAGGAATCCAGAGGTTTGCCATGCTTTTGTCCGAATCCCTGGCAAGGGGCTTGGGCCTGGCAAGGCACTTGGGAGCATGTGGGGAGGGGTGATGTTATGGTGCCCAGCCCCATTCTCTCCCCAATACAGTGGTGCCTCGCAAGACGAAATTAATCCGTTCCGCGAGTATCTTCGTCTAGCGGTTTTTTCGTCTTGCGAAGCAACCCTATTAGCGGCTTAGCGGATTAGTGCTATTAGCGGTTTAGCGACTATTAAAGACTTAGCGGCTTAGCTGCTAAAAGGCTATTAAAGGCTTAGCGGCTTAGAAAAAGGGGGGGAGCGAAAAAAATCTCAAGACTCACAAGACATTTTTGTCTTGCGAAGCAAGCCCATAGGGAAATTTGTACTGCGAAGCGCATTGAAAAACAGAAAACCCTTTCGTCTAGCGGGTTTTCCGTCTTGCAAGGCATTCGTCTTGCGGGGCACCACTGTATTGTTTTCCCTTACTGGCTTTCACTGGAATCCAGAAGTCAGTTCCGTCCCGGGGCGGGGACAGATAGTCATAACCAGTGCCTAAGCAACCACTCATATTATGTATTTTAATAAAGTTGTGGCCAAAATTATGCCAAAAGCCTTAAACAAAAATTCTGTGTGATTTATGATTTATTTAGGGGGTGGCTTGGGGACCTCAACTAGGCAAACAACTGGTCCCACTCTGCTCTTTAAAAGTAGGGCTTTTAAAAGGAGGGCTGTGCCAAGTGTTGGGACAACATCTTAGCTATCACCTGGTCATGAACCTTAGAACTAGGTTGTAGACCTATGAACCCTGCTGATGCTGAGACTGTGAATTGATTTCCTGAATAAAGCTTTAGGGCTTCCTCAAACCAAGAGCCCAAGTACTATGTCAGGGGAGGGGGAGCCAGACAGCAGAAAGGAGGGGCATGGAGACAAGGGTCTTCGCTCTGCAGTCCCTCCTCACATTGCCATTGCCATCAGTGTACACAAGTTGATGGGTGAACAGCCATAGCTCTGTGGTAGAGCATCAACTTTGCATGCAGAAGGTCCCAGTGCCAATCCCCATACTAACCAACTCATTTTTGAAGAGCAAAATGCAGCACACTTATGTATGCTGCTTTCCCTAATATATGCCCATATGCCCACGCTTAACCCTAGCGCAGGCATTGCAAGCAATGGCAAGAGTGAGGAGTAGTCCCCTCTTACCTTCTCTTTTTGAGAATGTTATGGATTGATCGCAGAGGACAAGCAGGACAAGGGTTGCAGTGCCTTGTAGAGGAGGATAAAGGAAACCAAAAATGGGGTGCACAGAAGACTACTTGTTCAAAGGCCCCCACATAACCCGTAGCTGGCATTGTGTTAGCAAAGTTGCTTAAATAACACAGAGGAAATAAGTCCAGAGAAAAAAGTAATCCTGTTACGCTGAGCTGGATAATCTTTCTGAAAAGATCTCAACGATAAGTCTAAACAAGAGTTTATTTCAAGCTGGGAACCTTTCAAGAAACATTTAAAAAACAGTTGCCATGACCTGAACATGGTTGTAGCCTTTGAGTAGCCTCTGTACGTAATTATGTTAAAAGAAAAGTACACAAACTTTAATACTTTTTTCAGTAATTAAGTAGTTATGTTTATGCAACAAGTATATTAAAATGAAAGAAATATGGAAAGGATGGGAAGTCACAGGTTGATGAAGAAAATTTATTGTTAGAGAGTTTGTAGCTTTGTTGTTGTTGTTGTTGTTGTTGTTGTTGTTGTTGTTGTTGTTGTTGTTGTGATGTTTGGCAATTTTGATTTATGGATAATAATGAATGAATGTTTACGTTGTGCCGATGTGATGATGAACAATAAAGCAGGAGAAAGGGGAAAAAACCAAAAGAAGAAGAAAAAAGAAAAAAGAAATCTTGAAAACACTTTGTTGAAGAAAAGCGGTATATAATTTGAGATGAAATAAGCAGAGAGGGGTTGGGGTTTTTTTTGGTCTTTCTTACTTCAGGCCTTGTACATAGCAGAGATAAATGCAACCAAGCATACAAAGGAAAAACTCCCACCCTCAGAACTACATAGGATATACTGGGGACCCCCCCTCCCGCTGCATCTGCTCTTAATTGAGTGACGCTTTTGCTGCCACTTTTGCTGTGTACAGTTCTTTATTTCTCTCTCTTTCTATGAACTTTCCCCCAAAATAATAACACCCTACTATAGATATAGAAAGAGCTACATAGCCAATCAGAGCACATGCTACCTCAGCAAATATTGTGCCACTCTGCCTGGTTGCTAAGCAACACCTCTGCGAGGTTGACTTTAGCACCAACAGAACAAACCCTCACATTGCTCATGGAATGATCTCTGCTGTTTTAGTTCCAGGTAAAGGTAAAGGACCCCTGGATGGACTATGGGGTTGGGGTGTTCATCTCGCTTTCAGGCTAAGGGAGCTGGCATTTGTCCACAGACAGCTTTCCGAGTCATGTGGCTAGCATGACTAAGCTGCTTCTGGTGCCACGGAACACCATGATGGAAACCAGAGTGCACGCAAATGCCGTTTACATTAAGGTTACCAGATGTCCCTGTTTCCCAGGGACAGTCCCCAGAATTTACAAGTCAGTCCACTGACAAAATCCATCTATCTAGTAGGAGGTTGAAAAGTGTCCCCGGATTCATTGAAAAAAATCTGGTAACCTTAGTTTACATTCCTGCCGCAGTGGTACCTATTTATCTACTCACACTGGCATGCTTTTGAACTGCTATATTGGCAGGAGCTGGGTTGGCAGAAGCTCACTCTATTGTGGGGATTCGAACCACCAACCTTCCAATTGGCAAGCCCAAGAGGCTCAGTGGTTGAGACCACAGCGCCACTTGCATCCCCTCGTTTTAGTTCCAACACAAAGCTAGGCAATCCCATCCAGGCCATTTCAGAAGGAGGCATTGATGTCTATGGTTACACACCAGATTAGCTCCAGCCACAGACCTAAATGGAACATCCATATCTCAGTGGCAAGGCATCTGTTCTGCATGCAGAAGGTCTCAGGTTCAGTCCCCAGCATCTCCAGGCAAGACTGTGTGTGTGTGTGTGTGTGTGTGTGTGTGTGTGAGAGAGAGAGAGAGAGAGAGAGAGAGAGAGAGAGCCCTGTCTGATTCCATATAAGGCAACCCCTTACATTCCTGATTCCTGGTTTAGGGTTTCTTAGTCTCTTCATTTTGATGCTGGTATATAGAAGGGAGCAGAGTCGATCTGGCTTCTCAGTGCATATGATGCTAACTGTTTGAGAATGTCCACAGTGGGCCTAAGTAGCTTAATTTCACAGAAATGACAAACTGAACAATTTTGTGGACTGTGACTCTTCTTTTAGCTCATGCAAAGAGAAAAAAAATGCCTCTTTTCAATATATATATAAAAGCATATCATTTCTCTAAGTAACAGCGGCTAACAGAGGTTCATTATCTACTCTAGCGAGTCCTGTCATTTACCTATCAAAGGCGTGCAATGAAAACACACATAGCAAGTTAATGTGCATTTCAAGAGGAAACAAATCACTATGAAAATTAGTGGCTGCCTCGTTTATCACTTACCTCTCCATATTCCTCTGGATTAAAAAATATATAATGTAATTCCAAGTGCAGTATCATTTCCATAGGAATAATATTCTGCATGAGAAAATCAAACATTCATGGCTGCATCTGAGGCTTTTTACACTCCATAAACCTGCTCTGAACTTGGGTAATAGTAATAGAATTATATAAAAAATAGAGGTGATGTTCTTCATGAATATTGTACAGTATATTCATGGGGGTCTAACAAAGCGGTGAAGTTTGCATCACAGACATATAATCTATTGGGTTATAACTGATTAACCGGAAAACCCATCTAATTCAGTTTTTGCCTCTTGAGTCTTTGACTAATGTGTTCATTATCCAATGAAATTTCTAACTTGGAATATCCTTTGATCTCTCCCCACCTTTTAGCATCTTCGTTAAACTTGGGGTTGACCAATTTCTCAACCTTTTCAAGAGCCTCCAACAATAATTCATTTTCCTCCCTCTTTGTAGCAAAAAGAAAGGGGGCGGGAGAGAGAAACAGAACTGTATATTTGCACTGTAATAATACGTTTTGTATATCATGTAGCTCTAAGCCCAGGTTTGCTATCAAGTATGTACATGGTTTTCTGATAATCCATTTCATTTCTTGCTTTTTTACACTGGATTCCATCTTTTATTTCCTCTGTTCTTTATCAATGGATCACCTGTCTACTGCTTAATAAGCTCCTTATAAAAGAAACATGCCCCCCTCCAAAAACGCTACATCAAAATCCCTTCAAAGCCAAAAAATAATTAAAATACCAAGTGTATTTTAAATCTAGGCTTGTACCCAGTGCTAGTCCTACACACAGCAAACACCTTAAAGTTGGTGAGCATGACGAACTTAGGTTTATCTGAGTATATATTCTATCTTTATCACCAAACTCCAAATATAATTGCACGTTGTTGTTGAATAGTGGGTAGACATGGCAGACGACACAGCGATTTCTCCAAAGCAGCTCTTTATTTTGTAAGCTGGAACAGAACTGAACAGCAAACAGCTCAGCTGACCTGCTTTTATAGGCAGCTGGCTGTCAACATTGTAGCAACAACCACCCAGGGTTTCCCGCCTAAAATAACTGATGTGGACCTGAGTGAAAACTATCTACACTATCCCCCTGCTGGCCCAGGGTGAGAACTTCAGTACATAACAGTTGTATTAATTAACATTATTTTTTAAATATATTAGTGGCCATGTGGTGATTTTAGCCTATAAATTTTATTGTTTAATGTCTTAACTTGTATATCAAGGTACTTTTATAGCTCTGTTTATAGTAGGTAATGTCTTGATAATATAAATGTTTTAAGTTTTTTGTATTAATCCAGCATATTTTCTTTTAATTGTTGAATGATCCTGTGTACGTTGCGGCAGCCTTGGCTATGTGCAATAAAACTGACTGACTGGTATTTTCAGCATTTGCATTTCCAAATGTGATGCGTCATGCACCTTTCTGAACTTTTGCAAAGGCAATAGAAGTGTGACCTTAAAAGTGAACATTAGAACAAATTTTACCCTAAAACAACCCTCTTTTTTGCATGTTTTCTGAGCTGGGAGCTATGCAGCGAAATTCATAGAAGTGCAAAATCAAAGAATAATTGTGTATCAATCAGCGCATTTGTTCAGGAAGTGAGGATCCTTTCGGTTGATGGCGCCTAAACAAATCATTAAGCATTTATTTATTTATTTATTAAACTTGGAAAAGGTAAAGGTAAAGGACCCCTGGATGCTTAAGTGCAATCAAAGGACACTATGGGATTGTGGCGCTTATTTCGCTTTCAGGCCGAGGGAACCGGCGTTTGCCCACAGACAGCTTTCCGGGTCATGTGACCAGCATCACTAAACCACTTCTGGTGCAACGGGATACTGTGACGGAAGCCAGAGCACACGGAAATGCCATTTACCTTCCCACCACAGCAGTACCTATTTATCTTCTTGCACTGGCGTGCTTTTGAACTGCTAGGTTGGCAGGAGCTGGGAGAGAGCAACAGAAGCTCACTCTGTCACGGGGATTCGAACTGCCGACCTTCCAATCAGCAAACCTAAGAGGCTCAGTGGTTTAAACCACAGTGCCACCTGCTGTATACTGCCGTAGACCCACAGGTCTCATAGTGGTTCAAGCATCCCTACTAGGAAGTGTATTGATACTTCTGGATTAAGAGCATAAAAATAAACAGCCTCCAACAGTGAGGATAGAACATAGTCATTAGAGATAGCAGCCACCAATAACTTTATCCAGCATGAATCTTGTGCTGGCCATCGCCTCATTGGTGGCCACCAATATATCTTGTGGGAGTGGATTCCATATTAGTAGCAGCAGTAGCAGGGTAGGTTACAACATTATGCACCAAGTGAAAAAGTCTTTTCTTTTGTCTGTCCCTGAGTCCTAGTATTGTGAGAGAAGGAGAGGAGAAAGTTCTACGTCTCCACTTTCTTCACAGTCTGCATAACGTTGTGTCCCCTGTACTCACCCTTTTTATAAACTATTAGGTATGGCCTATGGTTTTCTCCATGTGAGAACTCGCTTCCTACCAGCAAGTTGTTTTGTCAGCTCGTTGGATGACCTTGGACAACAATGATCAGTGAGATAGATCAAATTATAGCACGGGGCCATGTTTTGATGTGTGGGAATTCATGTCTGCACTACAAGCTGAGCAGTCAAAGGATTTTTGGAACCCCTGCTGGGAAACATCCTCTTAATTGCGCTTCCCATCTTCATAGCAAAAGATGAGAGAGTTTCTTAAAAGAGAATCAAATTCAAATACCTAGCAGTTCAGAAAGGTCCCTGCAAAATGCCAATGAAGAATCATCTGGAATCGCGATGGAACCTTATGTAGATATTTACTACAAATATTTTCATATCACCTCAAGGGCCGCTGAGCTTAAATGTTTTTGATACATACTTCAAAGTGAGGAAGAAAATATGTGCTTTACAGACTGAATGTGTGTGTGTGTGTGTGTGTGTGTGTGTGTGTAATATTCTCCTTCACCATCACTAACATTTCTCCATGCCACTATCTTAAAGGTTGACCGCCTTAAGAACAGGATATTGGACTAGATGGGCTGTGATCCAGCAGCTCGTATTATGTTTTAAATGGCTGCTTTCGTCTTTTAAATTGTTGTGCTGTTTTAATGGGCTTGTTTTGCTGCAATTTAAATTGTGGATGTTTATTTTAATGTGTTGATGAAATGGTTTAGTTGCATATTTTAATTATGGGTGTAATGAGGGTGTAATGAGTTTTATACTTGTAAACCACTTAGAAGCCACCTTTACAATTCAACGGTATCTAAAATATATTAATAATATAGAATGCTTTTTAAACACATACAAAGCAGAGCGTAAGAAGGAGATCACGGGGAAGAGAATTTGTCATATAAAGGTATGAACAAGATTATGAAGCCTTAACCACACAAAGAACGGTATGTACTGCATAGAAACAGGACAAAGAAGCCAATGGAGAGAGAATAATAGTAATAATACGAAGATTTGTGGCCACAGAGAGATAAAGTGAACAGCAGAGTTAAGTACCAAGATAAGAAGAAATGGACAACTGAGAAAAAGGAGTGGGAAATCTATTTCAGCTCCAGGGCTGCATTCCCTTGTTGGCAATCGTATGAGTGGGTGGGGCCTAGGTATAGGGGAGACAGTTGGCATTTAAATGTGGATTTATCAAATTCACAATAAAATGCTGATAAATTTTCACAGGCAGCATCGTTGTTTTCTCTTTCAAAGAGTTAAATTGCTGCAGAAATGTGGAGAACTGAATTTAAGCTTGGAGAATTGAGAAACTGAAACTGACTTCTCCTTCCACCCCTAGACTGGGGCCAGCTGCAAAAATGGGCAGAGTAATGCATACCACTCCTACCTTCATACAGAAGGGTACAACACATTTATGTTTATATTTTTTAATGTGTTCTAAGTCACATGTGTTCTAAATCAGCTCTCTTATTTCCCCCCCCCCTAACAGTTCTGTAAGATTGTAGAGCCCCTCAGTGGTGTCGAACTACAACTCCCATCATCCCTAGCTAACAGGACCAGTGGTCAGGGATGATGGGAGTTGGAGTTCCAAAACATCTGGAGTGCCAGGGTTCGCCACCACTGGCTATGTGCTTGAAAAATAATTTCCTGCCATTTTTTTCTGGTTGATATCCTTGGGATATATATATATATTTGGATAATCATGATCATAATAATTAACAAGATGTATCCAAAGCTAGTAATGCATTGATTGGAGCCATAAAAATGAACAGAGGTGGCTAACTTTGATCCAATAATTTCAATGGGTCTACTCTGAGGGGGAGTTAGTAGGATAAAACCCAAGAACAACAATTTTTCTTGATTGCTTTCTGCTCTTTATTGGAGTGAACACTGGAACAGATTGACTCATGACACTCCTTTGCTGGAGATATTTATATGACCATTTGTCAGGGAATGCTACAGTTGCAAGATCCTGTCTGGACTCGGTGACATCTACAAAAAAACTATGAATCTATTAATGGGCTTGGTCCTGCAGCAGCACACATCACTGGCAGCTATGCGCCTTTCAGCAATCCCAAAACTCAGCCTATCTGAACCAATGAAAACAGATTGCAGCAACATGGAGCCCGCTGTAATAACGAAACAAGAGATTCTATTGATCCGGGTGGCAAAGAGGCCAGAGTGGACTAGTTAATGTTGAACACACCTGACAGTGGCGAAGTGGCCCTGAGGTGCTGCTGCTGCTGCTTTATAATTGGCTTTTGATGGCCTTTACAAACTGCAAAAAGAAAACTATCTCCTGACTAAGGCTGGCGAAGCAAGGGAGGGGAGATTGAGCTGGCAAATGGTTTTTCATTGCTCGGGTTAGAGAAAAGAGCTAACAAAATACTTCGGCTGGGCTCACCTGACCTTCCTATTGAACCTCTGAACGAACAAACATAAATCAAAGCCTGCAAAGTTGACTCTTTTCTTTTGGAGCTTTGAAAATAATCATATATCATCCCCATAACAATGTGCCACCATTTCTGCATCTTTAGCACATTCCCCACATCCTTTCTCAGGTAAAGTCCTCACCAGCAAACAAATGAGTGCATAGATGCCGAATATGGAAAACAATGGGCTCACCCACACTTATCTTCCCTCTGCTCTTTCCAGGCACAGTCTGTGATTTAAAGCTTCATGTCCAAGCATCTGTTTTTTTGCTCGAAAGCTTTCCCCATGAAAACACACTCTTTGAAGCTCAGTCGGAGCAAACTTCAATCCATAGAAAGCCCAAATTAACATTGGCTCCCATTCAGCTTGAAAGAGCGAGTTTTCATGGGGAAAGCTTGGGGTAAAGAAACCATGCTCAGACACAGAGCATTGAAGTGCAGACATGTCTGGAAAGAGCAGGGCAACAGGCAAGTGTGGATAAGCCCAGTGTGGTGCAGTAATTAAGAGTGTTGGACTAGGATCTAGGAAACCTGAGTTCTAATCCCAACTCAGCCATTAAATTCACGAAGTGACCTTGTGCCAGATACTGCCTCTTAGCCTTACCTGCCTCACAAGTTGTGAGGATAATATGGGAAGATGGAGGACCATGGCTGTCACCTTGAACTCCCTGAAGGAAAAGTGGTGGGCTCATTATCATTATCATTATCATTATTCATAATTCCCCAAATTCCTGTTTTTATCTGCCTATATTTTACTGCTTCACTGGTTCTGTGTTGTATTTTTGTTTTAATCATTTTTATTTTATTTTTGTTACATACTGTACCACTTAAAAAGGTAAAGGACCCCTGATGGTTAAGTCCAGTCATGAACAACTCTAGGGTTACGGCACTCATCTCGCTTTACTGGCCGAGGGAGCCGACGTATGTATCTAAGTACATACCACTTAGATACTTTCAAATACTGAGCAGTTAGAAAGCTTTTAAACAAACTAACTAACAAAATAATCTGGGAAGCTACCATGGACTCTCAACCTGGACAGGGATACGAACTGTAGTGCTGACTCCAATTTTGTGGGTCCCTTAGGCAAAGAGTCATTGTGTAGGTTAGTGCATTGTGTTTTGAGTTTTAAAGGACTCTTCATGGCCCACATGATCATTGTTAGTGTGGGGGGGGGAGGTGGGGGGGGCAACAACTCCCTCTATAAATTCCATCTGAGCAGAGCTAATCTTCTTAGTCTTCTAAATGCACAGCTCCTTCTGCAGAACTCAAGGCTGATTCTAGACAATTGTCAAATAAAAGTACAGTGGTACCTCGGGTTACAGACGCTTCAGGTTACAGACGCTTCAGGTTACACACTCCGCTAACCCAGAAATAGTACCTCGGGTTAAGAACTTTGCTTCAGGATGAGAACAGAAATTGTGCGGCAGCGGCGCAGCAGCAGCGGGAGGCCCCATTAGCTAAAGTGGTACCCCAGGTTAAGAACAGTTTCAGGTTCAGAAAGGACTTCCCGATCAAATTAAGTTCTTAATCCGAGGTACCACTGTAATGAAGCAGGAAGCTGTTTGCATGTTACAGTTGCTTAAAGTGAGTCATCCTCCTTAATAGGGATAAACGTCTTATAAGTCATATTGCAGCACTGCTTTCAACGTTTTTTCATGGGAGTTAATTGATCAGAATCCATTTCTAGTTCTCCATTCTTCTTGAGTGCCTTCTTGCAGAAATGATTTGTTCCAAATCAAGCCTGTGTGAACCAGCTCATTTCCAGTCACTTCCAAACGTTTTCACACATGGTCCTGTTTTCTTTTGTTTCCTTGCAAAAATAAACCTTGCCGAAATACATAATTAAACAATATTGCAATATGTTTAGACTGTTGAATTGCCTCACATCTTCAAAATGCAGTAGACTGCTGGTGTGCATATTAATTTCACAGCTGCAGATCTAGTTGCTTCATGCTAGATTCCACAGCGATCCAATTCCTCAAGTACAGTGGTACCTCGGGTTAAGTACTTAATTCGTTCCGGAGGTCCGTACTTAACCTGAAACTGTTGTTAACCTGAAGCACCACTTTAGCTAACGGGGCCTCCCACTTCTGCCACACCTCCGGAGCACGATTTCTGTTCTCATCCTGAAGCAAAGTTCTTAACCTGAAGCACTATTTCTGGGGTAGCGGAGTCTGTAACCTGAAGCGTATGTAACCCAAGGTACCACTGTATCCCTGTTGGGAAGACAATGGAAATGTCTCCCAGTGAGAATACTTTTGACACTTAAGCATTGTAGTTCGTTGGAGAACTGGATCACAAAATATGGAGAAGCATGGGTTTAGAAGGATTGCTGGGTTCACATGTTATTTCAAAATGAGTTGGGTAGGTTCACATTAAAATCTGAATTCCTCCCCCCATCTCTAATCACCACCCAAACCTTTTTTTAAAACAACAGCAGCAGCAACCTGTGCTTCATAGCCATGTGGCAGTGATATTTAGGGGATCACAGCTGAGTAGCGACGGAATGGTCTCACCCCATGCCCTGCGATCCTGATTACATTAATTATAGCACAAGGTACAGGAAATGTTAAGCAAACAAAGAATGTAACTGCACTCTGTATTAAGCATCAGATTTGACCCTCATACATTGGGCTAATGCATTGCCCTTACAGACCAGGAGTGCAACAGAAAGGCTTGCGCTCTCATGATTGGTTTCTTAAAGGTAAAGGTACCCCTGCCCGTATGGGCCAGTCGTGTCCGACTCTAGGGTTGCGTGCTCATCTCGCTCTAGAGGCCGTGAGCCGGTGCCATCAGAAGACACTTCCGGGTCACGTGGCCAGCGTGACGAAGCTGCAGCTGGCGAGCCAGCACCAGCGCAGCACACGGAAACGCCGTTTACCTTCCCGCTATAAAGCGGTCCCTATTTATCTACTTGCACTTAAGAGTGCTTTCGAACTGCTAGGTGGGCAGGAGCTGGGACCAAACAATGGGAGCTCACCCCCCGGCGGGGATTCGAACCGCCGACCATACGATCGGCAAGTCCTAGGCACTGAGGTTTTACCCACAGCGCCACCCGCGTCCCATATTGGTTTCTTACTGAAGTACATTTATTTTTCCTTATTACCATGAGGGAATTTAATCATTCTTTCAACTAACTCAGTCCCCTCACTTTCAAAAGGATCTTGTGCCTGTCCTCATATTGCACTGTCGATAAAAGCCCCCTCCTCTATTCATTGGGGTGGTCTTTCTCCTAGTAAGATAGATTAAATAGAATTTTTTTTGCACTAGCTTCAAAGTGGGAAGTCAGAGCACCACCTGAAACTTGCAGCCTTTGAGCGAAAAGGAAAATAAAAGAAGAAAAAGGAGGGAAGCATTAAGCAAAGTTTCTCAGGCATGGGAGTCAAAACCAGGAAAGAAGATGAAAGATTTTTTAAGTAAGCACATTATTCTGCCTCTCTGTGTTATTTGCTTTTGTGGTTGTCCTGGGATCTGAGGGAGAGATGTACAGGTTTCACAACTGCTTGTGAGTAGCCAGGGCTGGCATGTGAGGGAAACCACAGAAATGTGACCTCCCAACAGGAAAGAAAGGGAGTTAATATCTACATCAGGAACAAGGGGTTGTGGTGAGGGATAAAAATCTATATCAGGAACAAGAAGTGAAGAATCAAATCAACCTTACCCAATGGTTGAAATTGTAATCAAAGGCAATCAGATGAAGGGCAGTATAGCAATCTAAATAATAATAATAATAATAATAATAATAATAATAATAATAATACCTCCATATGTTCATCTGAGGCTATAAATAAAGCCTACAGGTACAGTGGTGCCTCGCAAGACGAAAAGAATCCGTTCTGTGATTCTCTTCGTCTAGCGGTTTTTTCGTCTTGCAAAGCAAGCCCATTGACGGATTAGTGGATTAGCGCTATTAGCGGCTTTTAGCGGCTTATCTGCTGATCGGATCAGCTGATAAGCGGCTTAGCGGCTTAGAAAGGGGGGGGAGGGGAAAAAACCAGCAGGGACTCGCAAGACATTGTCGTCTTGCGAAGCAAGCCCATAGGAAATTCGTCTAGCGAAGCACCTCCAAAACGGGAAACTCTTTCGTCTAGCGAGTTTTCCGTCTTGCGAGGCATTCGTCTTGCGGGGCACCACTGTATATGAGTACATTTCAGCACTATCTGCTGAAATATGAGCAACCCCACCTGTATGCACATTCTGCCTGCTTTTGAGATGCACCTGTTTACACAGGCATTCCCTTGGTTTCATGGCCTGGATCTCTTGTTTTAATCACTGTATTGTTTTAATGGGATTGTTTTATTGTATATTTTAATTATGGAAATTCGTATTTTAATCTTTTTAATGGATTTATTTCATTGTGAATATTAATTGTGGCTTATTTTTAAAGTGTATTTTAGCAATGCTGCATACTTTTTTTTATAGTTTATAAATCACTTCTGAGTCTAGTTTGGCATATAAATTAATATATGATAATAAATGATGTGTGCAAGCTCTCACGTCTCACAACTGGGAAACCTCCAAAAGGCAGGTCCCTTCCAGTCGCTGAGTTGCAAATGTTAATCTGATCACTGTTTTCTTCTCTTTTATAGCTGTAAGTTTGACGATGCCTAGTTTTTAACCATTAGCAATCTCATCTGGCTTTGGATTTTTGTAACATGCTCTACATGGGGCCACCTTTTGAGAAGTCTCTGGAAACTTACATTGGCTCCAAACACAGCAGCGAGAAGACCTTGACTCTGCTGTTATAATAATAATAATAATAATAATAATAATAATAATAATAATAATAATAATTTATTATTTGTACCCCGCCCATCTGGCTGGGTTTCCCCAGCCACTCTGGGCGGCTTCCAACAAAGATGAAAAATACACTAAAATGTCACATATTAAAAACTTCCCTGAACAGGGCTGCCTTCAGATGTCTTCTGAATGTCAGGTAGTTGTTTATCGCTTTGACATCTGATGGGAGGGCGTTCCACAGGGCGAGCGCCACTACCGGATGTTACACCGGATGAAGCTCAAGAGGTGTTCAGAGCACTGTCTAGTCCTGTTGTGTTGGATGAGTTTCAGTTGGTTAGGCTTGAGGATGTGGACAAGCTGCCTGGATTGGTCAGGGTGAGCACTTGCACTCTAGACCCTTGTCGCTTGTGGCTGACAGAAGCTAGCAGGGAGGGGACAACTGGCTGGACCAGGGAGTTGATTAATGCCTCACTACAAGACAGGGTGCCTCCCTGCTTGAAGGAGGCAGTGGTAAAACCTCTCATTAAGAAACCCTCCCTGGATTTAGAAAATCTAAGTCATTACTGGCCAGTTGTGAATCAGCCCCTTTCTTGGGCAAGGTTCTTGAGCAGTTGGTTGTGGAACAGAGTCATGTGCCCTTGGAGGAAACTGATTTTCTAGATCTACAGTGGTACCTCTGGATGTGGACACGATCCGTTCTGGGATGCCGTTCACACCCTGAAAAGTCCGTAACCAGAGCGGCGCTTCTGTGCATGTGCGAAGCGCGATAGAGCTCTTCTGTGCATGTGCCAATTGCGCAGAACGCTTCTGTGCATGTGCATGTGGCGAAACCCGGAAGTAAACACTTCCAGATTTGCTGCATTCTTAACCCAAAAAAATATAAATTTAATTCAGGATAATTATTTGACAACATGGAAGGAAATTAAGAAAGATCTAGATACGTGGAACAGATTGAAACTGTCGTGGTCGGGAAGGATGGCGGCAATAAAAATGAACATACTCCCAAAAATGTTATTTTTTTGTTTCAAAACATTCCAGTGATTAGAGGTTCCACAATGTTTAAGGATTGGCTGGAAACTCTTTCGAAATTTATATGGCAAGGGAAAAGACCGAGAATTAGATTCAAATTACTCACAGATCGAAAAGAAAGAGGGGGATTCTCGGTGCCAAATCTGAAATTATATTTCGAGGCTTCCTGCCTTTGCTGGATCAAAGATTGGATCAATTTGGAAAATACTGACCTGTTGGACCTGGAAGGTTTCAACAACAGGTTCGGTTGGCACGCCTACTTGTGGCTAAATAAAGAAAAGGTACATAAAGCGTTTTCAAGCCATATTATCAGAGGGCCACTATATGAAGTTTGGGAGAAAAATAAAAAACTTTTAGAATGGAAAACACCCTGGTGGTTATCACCAATTGACATTTTAACAATTAAAAAAGCAAACATGGAAGGAGAAAGATTGACCTACGAAGATCTATTGATAAGATCAGAAAGCGGCTGGAAACTGAGAACATATGAGGAGTTGAAAGATAAACTAACAGGCTGGCTGCAATATCATCAAATAAATGCAATATGGATGGAAGATAAAAAAGCAGGGATAAGCGAGAAAAAAATCCAAATTTCTGATAGAAATAATTGAAGGCAAAACCAAGTTATTATCCAAAATGTATGATATATTATTGGAATGGGACACTAAAGACAAAGAAATAAAGGAGGTCATGACAAAATGGGCAATGGACTTGGGATACAATATAGAATATGAAAAGTGGTCGAAATAATGGTGTAGTGGAATGAAATTCACGGCATGCGTCACACTCAGAGAAAATTTGGATGTATAGGTGGTACATCACACCAGCAAAACTAGGAAAAATGTACAAAACAGGAAATAAGGCCTGCTGGAAGTGTAAAATTAAAGAAGGCAATTTCTACCATATGTGGTGGACGTGCGAAGAAATGAAGAAATTTTGGGATCTGATTTATAACGAGTTAAAAAAAATGTTTAAATACACTTTCCCTAAAAGACCAGAGGCCTTCTTATTAGGAATAATTGGGGACGAAATTAAAAAAGAAGACAAGACACTATTCCAATATTCGACAGTAGCGGCTAGAATATTAATTGCACAAAATTGGAAAAGTTCAAATACTCCAATGGTCAGAGATTGGCAAACAAAACTATTTGAATATGTTGAACTAGCAAAAATGACGCAAAAAATTAGAAACCAAAAAAATACAAAGTTTATTAGCGATTGGAATAAATTTATGGCATATATTGAAGGAAACTATAGAAACTTAAAAACTACAGTAGGTCTGATATAAACCTTACGATGCGCAAACCATTAACAATTATTAGCTGCAGAAAAAAGAAAGAATTTTTATCAAGAAGCCCGAAATCGGGAGGGAAGGAGGTCAATAGGTGTGTAGAGGAAAGATCTAAATATCTAAATATATAACGATTTAAGGAATAAGACAAAGAACTGTAACGGAAATTGATGTTATTTTCGTGTTATGCATGGATATTTTTTCCTTTTTTCCGAAACTGTTGTTTTGTTTTTTCTTTTGGTTATTTAAGTGAAACTCAATAAAAAGAAATTTAAAAAAAACAAAACCCCAAAAACCCAATATGAAGCGTTCGCAAGAAAAGGTATGACTATATTTCAATTGGGATTAACGCCCGGTTTTGGCACAGAAATGGCTTTGCTCACACTTTATGGGATGTTATGCTGTGAACTTCCCTGAGAACTTCGGGTGAAGGGCAGTGTACAAGTTTAATTAATAATAATATTAAAACAACATTAACTGACATACACCGTGCATGACCACTGATTTTCTCTGCCCCCTTGATTGGTTTCTTGTGCATTTCAAGATACAGTTCAGAATAAGCGTTAATGCCTGAAATGATTTGGGACCTGGCTAGCAGAAGAACTATCTCCACCCATGTGGACCTGCCTGTGTGCATAGATCAACAGCTGTATATAAGAGGCAGGACCTTTTCAGTCACTGCGCCTAGACAGTGGATTGCACCCAGAGCCCAAAATGAAAAGGACAGATGCAGATACGAATTAAATAAGGGTCACAACTTGCTTTAACTTGAAAAGTAATCATTCTTCTATGAGAATCTAATTGTGTGGCCCGAGGCAAAGGCGGTGGTGGCCTTGACACCTTCTCTTCTCCTTATGTTGTTGTTGTTTAAATTTGTATATGACTCTTCATTGGAAGGGGGGTTTCACAGCATGGAAATGCAAAATAAAAGCACAAAATACATAATAAAACAAAAACAAAGCAATAACCCCCCTCCCACAAGTGCATTTAAAGGGCCATAGAAAGTTCAATCAGCCAAAGGCCTGGTTATAGAAAAAAAATTCACCTGGTGCCAAAAAATATGTAATGAAGGTGCCAGGCAAGCCTCCCTGGGGAGAGTATTCCACAAATGGGGAGCCATCACAGGAAAGGCCTGTTCTTGTGTTGGTGCCCTCTGGACCTCTCATGGAATGGACACATGAAGAATAATCAGATAATGGCCACATGGTCCAGGTCAGTTTATATGTTATGGGTGAGCCAACCCTGTCCTGAGTGTAACCAGTATATGACCCCACTTTGCACCTGCCTGGTTACCGTTTGGTGCCTCAATGGTGCAAAAGTGCTCGTTCAGGTTCTACCAATGTGGTGTAGTGGTTAAGAGCAGTAGACTCATAATCTGGTGAACCGATTTTGCTTTCCCGCTCCTTCACGTGCAGCTACTTGGTGACCTTGGGCTAGTCACACTTCTCTGAAGTCTCTAAGCCTTACTCACCTCACAGAGTGTTGTGGGGGAAGAAGGGACTCCTTAGGGTAGTGATGAAGCGGGACATCAAATCCAAATTCCTCCTCCTCCTCCTCCTCCTCCTCCTCCTCCTCCTCTTCTTCTACAACCTTACAGGCAAAGTTGAGGTGTCCAACCTGTGAATGCAGTGTAGCCTTGAACTAGATGCTACATTCTGCAAGTCTCCTGCAGAGTCCAATGAACTAAGGAAGTCTACAAAGCTGGCCTACTCTGTTAATCACTATGGCCAAGGAAGTCAACCTGGGAAAGGACCTTCCTCAGTCATAAAGACCCCGAGTGATGTACAGTGGTGCCTCGCAAGACGAAACTAATTCGTTCCGCGAGTTTTGTCGTCTTGCGATTTTTTTCGTCTTGCAAAGCACGGTGTCGGGAAAGTTTTGGAAAAGCTTCAAAAATCACCAAAGTCTTAAAAAACCTCAAAAAAGGCTACCACACCGCGTTCTATGAGTTGCTCCTCGAAGTCAAGTCGCAACTGTATTAACGGTGTTAAGGAAAAGGAAACAAACTTGCAAGACGTTTCCGTCTTGTGAAGCAAGCCCATAGGGAAAATCGTCTTGCAAAGCAGCTCAAAAAACAAAAAACCCTTTCGTCTAGCGAGTTTTTTTGTCTTGCAAGGCATTCGTCTTGCGATGTACCACTGTACTAGCTGGAAGAACTCATCCATAAAGCATCGGCATGGAATCTGCATAAACTGGCAGACTTCTGAAGACTATTTTTTAAAATGTTGATAATAATCAAATAGTTCTTGTAGACAACAGAAGCAAAGCACAATGCTCCTAATCAGAGGACATAACATAAGGATTCATTCTTTAGCATGGATCTCATTTTCTACCATTCCCTTCACTTTCCAGCAGTGGATTTATCCAGTATCATTCCTGTTGCCCTTGGCAAATCCTCTACTTCCTTTTGTTCCCCCCTTCTTCTCCTTTCTAAGATGTTGTTGGGTTTGTGCCAAAGGCATTTCCTCCCAGGCAATCTGGCATGTTCTGCTTGATGGACCCTGAGGGGGAATGGAGCAAACATTTTGCAATAAATTAGGAGCTCTCAACCTTTCCCCCCAAAAAATCTCCTTCACACACCTGGCAGGAAAGAAAAAGATGGCGGTTAAGAGTCACAGACAAAGAGGCTTTACAGTTAAAGCGGGGACATTTGGAGAGTGTTTGCTTAGTTCTTCTTTCTTTTCATCAGGAAGATGCGATAAAATCAAATAAACCCTTAAATAACTAAGAATGGACCGTTTGGTCATTTTCTGGTCTGTGCCACTTTTGCATGAATTGGCCCATAGTTCTGTTCCATCCTGTTTACGCATTAATCTACATTTAAAAAATTACCCAGGGATAGAATTTAAAGGCTTTTTCCAACCTTTTTCAACAACAACAACAACATATATTGATACATATTTTGAGTGAGAGGCAGCCAAGAATGGCAAAAGCCAGTGAACAACAGAGTTTCACTCTGCATTTTATGATGGGAGGTGTGGGTCAAGGCAAAGTGTACCCCAGTTCACAGCAATCAACTTCCCCAAGCATAAATAGAAACAACTAATTTGTGTGAAATAGTTGCTAGGAGCATACTGGGGTTGTATCTATGTTGGAACAAGGTAGACAATTGTCCATGTCATTACACACCACAAAAAAAAAGACTCACTGCATTATTTAAAGTGACACGAATGTTGCAATCTGAACACTGGTAAGGGCATTAACCTAAACAAATGTAACCTGGTTAGTTTTGCTCCAACCTAATGATTATTGGCTTGCGATAACACAGAGGTGGGCTTTTTCACAATTGGTACCAGTGCTGTGGAGTGCTTTTCCTGCTGAAATACGAGGAGCATCATTGGTATTGGCATTCTGCTGGCTCCGTAAAGCACACATGTTTAGGAAAGCATTCCCCTGATCTCCTGTTCTTTACCTCCTGTTTTAATAGTTTTTAATTGTTGTGCCGTTTATATTTTTTTGTAATTGGGTTTGTTCTTGTAAACTACTTAGAAGCCCCTTTGGCAATTAAGTGATATGATAATATAAATAAATAAATAGACTAAGCCTCAGTCAAGCATTGTAAGTGTGCATAGGATCTCACTGTAAATCTACTACTGAATAATATGTATAGGCACAATACATAATTATATTCAGATTATTGTTTCAAGGCATGACAAGAGATCCATTTGCATGCTGAAAACATCGTCCAAACTGGCCCAGTTGTATATGCAATTGTTTTGGACTTTTTGAACCATGATATTTGACAATGTTCTGCCATTTCAACAAGGCAATGCCATCTCTTATATTTTGTCCTAAAAAATAAAATAAGCAGGGTATAAAAACCATTAAAAACAAAGGAAAAGGCAGACATAATCTCCAGAGTTGTGATGCCAAGTTGTACCAGTGGCACTGCTGCCATTTAGGATGTCTCATTTATGACATTTTAAAAGGCAAGAAGAAAAATGGGGGTGGGGGGTAATAGGAAGAAAAACAGGTGGAAATAGAGAAAGAGAACATTGAGAGAACAGAGAATGTCTGATACACATTTCATTCTAACAAGCTTGTGGGATAAAAGGCAGTAGTGGAGCACTTGCTTTGCATGCAGAAGGTTCCAGGTTCAATCCCTGGCAAACAGAGTTAGGACTGAGAAATACTCCTTGTCTGAAACCCTGGGGAGATGCTACCAAGTGAGCATCAACGGTACTGAGCTAGATCAGCCAGTGCTCTTCTACAGTAGAAGGCAATTTCCTAGGTTGTTTATGAAGCATCAGACAAGCAATAAAAGAAAGGACAACTAGGAATTCAAGATCAGCAAAACAGAGACACTTGCCTATTTTAAATCTGCCAATGTGGTGTGGCGTGTGGCGCACAAACCTAGCTGCTGCGTACTTAGCTGCTGCGGGGTGAGGGGGCGGTCAGATCCATAACAATAGACACCAGAAAGTGGTATCATAGGCAGGGGAGTCTGCACTACCTCTATGTAGAGGTGCTGTTGTTGACTGTCAGGGACTGGGCAGAGTAGGAATGGTGGATATCGCCTCCCCATCCTGACCCTTCCAGGGAGGAGGAAGAGGAAGACAGCATAGATTTACAACAGTGGTTTGCAGGAGGTCACAGCTCAGAGGCAGATGAGGGGGAAAGTTGTGAAATCATGGGAGAGGAGGAGGAGGAGGCAGAAGTGGAGCAGCACCTGGCTGACATGGTGTCATTGGAAAGCATTCCAGACCCTCCATCTCTCAGAATCCGGCGAGCCTTAAAAGTAGGAGAGCAAAGAGCTCAAAGACAGAGGGCACGTAGCATCACCCGTAGAAGTGATGAATGGGTTAGTGGGAGAGACTGGGGGTGGAGATTCACCTGGGACAATGCCATTATCCAAGAGGCTGGGTTCTATAGCCTCTCTCTGTAAAGACCGGAATAAAAAAGAACAGTAAGAAACTTTCCCTTGTCTTTATACTTTCCTGGGCAACTAGCCGGGAGCCGCTAACAGCACCTTGACACTGTCCAATAGTGTCCTGCATGCAGTCCATGGACATTAGTATTGCTTACCAGTCAACAGCTGTTCATAAACATTGTGCTGTCCTAGCTTTTCCATACCTCCTACAATGCTTCTCAATGCCTACTGATAAGGAAAACACCCCTCCGTCTGTCTTACTGTCCCTCCGCAGTCTATTGATTGCAGCAATATCTTTAAAGGGATAAAAGTCTTTCCAAGATGCTGATCTGGCAGGAGCAAGTGCGACTCAGTAAGAGAAATTACAAAATAATTAGCACAGATAAAAATCCACACCCCTTCTATTCTTTACCAGTGCATTGTTCTAGCCTTAGATCAATTATAGGAAATCTGTCTGACCAACAAATCTAAATCTATCTCTATTCCAGAGTCACCTAACTGAATTTTTACTTCTTTTGCTTTGGAAGTGCCTGTATACTCTTAAGATCACAGTTAATGTTTCTATGATGCTAGTGTCCACCACAGAGAAAAGTCTAAAAATAATAATAATCATAGTCTTCCATATGTTGCTGTACCATAACTCCTATCGCCCCTGGCCTGCTTGAATCTGATGAGCATTAGAGTCCAAGAACTTCTGGAGGAACCCATGTTCTCCATCCTTGGTCTAGAAGTATGCCTCTTTCAGAAAAGGAAGCCTTCAAACAAATTGGAGGACAGGTTTGGCACAGCACTAGTATGCATGTGTGTGTGAAGCAGGGGTAGCCACGGTAGGGCCCTCTAGGTGTTGTATGAACTCCAGCTCCCATCCGGAGTAGCCAACATTGCCAATGGTCAGGGAAGATGGAAACTGAAGTCCAATAACATCTGGAGAATACCACATTTGCTATGCTGGGTGTAGTTTTAGTGGTGCAATTGAGTTCCTCTCCCCCCCCCCCCAATCCTGCTCTCTCTATGCTTATTCAGGCTGCAATCCTAAGCATGCTTCCTTGGGAGTAGGCCCCAATGCATGTTGACTTCCAATTGATCATCCCACTCAATGCAGCCTTTGTTCTTCTAACTAGGCATGTGAAGATGAGAAGATGCAGCTCTGCATCTGAAGAGAATTCAAATAGGACAAGCACCATGCTGTTTAAATATTAGCTTTTGGAGTCTGGTTTGGTAGCAAAGTCCGAGCAAAATTGCTGTTTATCTGGGGAAACTGAATCAGTAAGGCATAATAACAGTTTCTAACCAGCAGAAACAACAGCACAGGACTTTTAGGAAGACACTAGCTGTTGGAGCTGTCAAACGCCTCCAGGTAAAAAATGTAGGGAATCTTTCAACTCAGCTGGCTCTGTTTCTCTGTCAGGTTGTGAGTGATCGATTGGCCAAGCACGGAGGAGTCTGTCAGCTGAAACAGGGCTTTAGGAACGGCAGGGCACCAAATCTCATACCGGCAATGTTCCAGCTACGAAGATCAGGGTGAGATTAAACTCTCCTCTTCCCCCGAGCTGTAATCACCACCCTGCCACCACCTGTTGGCTCAGCTAGATGCAGGAGGAAGACTAAAATAAAGCTTCTGCTCCTGTATTCCCTGGACAGGAGCACTTTCTCCAAGTTAAGTGGCTACTTTTGCCAAATGGAAGATTTGTTCAGGCTCCAAGGGTGCAAGCAATGGGGAACCCCTGGGAGAAAAACACGGCCTGCCAAATACTAGAAGAAAAACATGAATGTTGCTCAGGGAAACCTCAGTTTCCAAGGGAAGCAAAGCTACTAGGAAAATGCAGAGAACATCAAATCCAATGATCCACATTGTTAGAAAACCTTGTTGTTTATTCCAAGGTGTCAAGAACTGCTGACCACTGCCTCAAGTGGTAAGCCATGAAACTGCGCCTCACCATTTTCTTGAGGTTCCGAAAATGAGTTCAGACCTATATGTTACTGCGACATCAGGAGGGGATTTCATATGGATTTGTTTTTAAAGAATATTTATTTATTTATTTATTTATTTATTTATTTATTTATTTATTAGCTTTTATTTTGCTTCAAACAGGTACATATAAATATATAGGAAAGATAAAAGAAAAGGAAAAAAGGAAAGAAAAAAAACAAAAACAAAAAGGAAGATGAGCCAAAGCAGGAAAGCTCATCTATTGTACACTTCCGTCAAGCTCACAACAGATCATTATTCTTATCAATTCTCTCTATCTGCATTCCAAAGGAATCCCTCATCTTGGTATCAGGGAGCATTTCTCTATGCGGTATCTTTCTAAACAAGGCCAGATCTTTCTTGTTGAGCCCTTGTCCCCTAAATAATTATTTAAACATTCCCATTCTTCTTTCACCAATTTTTTAGGTTTATCTCTTATTGCATCTGTCAGCTTTGCGAGCTCCAAGTACTCGCACAATTTGACTACCCATTCCTCTTTAGTGGGTGTATTTTTATCTTTCCAGTGTTTTGCCACTATAACCCTTGCTGCTGACGTTGCATACATAAATAGCCTAGTTTTGTTTTTGGGAATATTATCTGAAACCATTCCTAGTCAAAATTCTTCCGGTTTCTTGCTAAATGTAATTTTTATCAATCTCTTTATCTCTTCATAAATCATGTTCCAAAATCTTTGTATCTCTAGACAGGACCACCACATATGGTAGTATGTTCCTATCTGTTCCTTACATCGCCAGCACTTGTTATTGTTTGATTTATTTATTATTGTTTTTTAAAAAATATTTATATTCTATCCCTCATGGAAATATTGGTGACCGAGTTTGGGATTCAGTCTCTAAGGTCATCATTTGACCTTTGGACAAAACAGCATTTTGACTAAAGACATTGTCTAGCTTTAGTAGAGCAGTGGGATGTGGCGTTCATGATGAATACTCTGTAGCAAGTGTACCTGGGCTAGGAAAACATCAGATATAATCTACACCCAAACACCATTGAATCTGCCATGATTGATTACCATATCATTTCACTTTAATTGTGAACTTTGTTGTTGTTTAGTCGTTTGGTCGTGCCCAACTCTTCGTGACCCCATGGACCAGAGCACGCCAGGCACTCCTGTCTTCCACTGCGTCCCGCAGTTTGGTCAAACTCATGTTAGTAGCAATTGTGAACTAGGATGCAACTAATCAGAGCAGCTTGTCTGGAGTGAAATTTTAGCTTCAGGTCCCATTGGAGCAGGTGCCATTGTGTTCTAAAACCTTAATTCTTCCCAAATCAAGATGTTGGGAGGGGGATTTACATTTAAAAAATAATAATATATTTTAAAAAATGTACTAATAGCTTTTTAAACAAAATACTAAAAAAGAATTTGAAAAGACCTCCATTGGGATACGTAATTCATATTTTTGTTTGTGTAAGAAGGTGACAAATACCTGTTAATTTTTTTAAAAAATTAAAGCTTGAATATCTAAACAGTTTGTGCAATATGTTTCTTTTGCTGATTAGCTTGTTCTATGAGTGTTTAGGGGAAAGGCAGCCCCAGTGCCTTCCTGAAGTTGCATTTCATCTGTAGTTTAAATTGACAGGCATGAATCCCAGCTAAATTGCCTGAGCACTTGCACCCTGCTGATAATCTTGCTTCAGATGATAAAGATGCATTGTTTCAGTTCGGCCGGCCTAATTGTTAGCCAGCATACAGATTCTTCTGGGCATTCAAAATCAAGCTTTGGTTCTGAGGCTTTTGGAGACTTACCAACTTTCCAGATAAATGCTCCAGAAATCTCTGAGTGGAAATATACCGTAAATAGACAATTTCTCCCTGTTCTCATATTAAATATTGCGACGTATGTGTGGGTATTAGGGCCAAATGGAATGTTTGGAGGTGAGAACATGTCCTTTGAAATGGTGACTGTGGTGGGCATTCGATGAAATTTTGATCATATTGTTTCAGTATGATGAAACATTTAAATGTATGGGAGGGGCTTAGCCTTCTCATGGTAGTTTTTTATTGAAAAAAATAAAAAATCATTAACTATAGCTGTAATAGGTATGAGTTACTTGTGCGTAAACTGGTGCCTTTTTCGATTAATTTGCCTTGTTAAACCTTTCTGACTGCACAGCCCCTTCTCATAGTGGCTGCCTCAGTCACTGGCAGAATCCGTCAGTGGGCGTTTCTTGAACCTCTTCCAACATAAAAGTTGTTTGGCACCCAGTCTCCTCCTCCTCTCACTGCGCGGGAGTCTTCTGTGCAGGGAAGGCATGGGTAGCGGAGGACCTGGGCTCTCCTCACTGATGTCCAGTGAAGAGTCCTGGAGCCCTCTCTCCAATTCCCCCGTCTGCCCCCCTTTATCCCTGGTGTTGCGCTGATTGGCTTCCCCCTCTACTGAGCTGTTTCTCCCCCTGCTGCTGGGTCCTTCGCCAGCATCATCTGGGAGCCTCCCCTTCGCCTCTCGCTCCGATGTCAGTTCCCTGACAATAGCATATCGTAGTCTAGGTTGAACTATATGACTTTCTTCAGCCCAGGGATGGGGAACCTTTGACCCTCCGAATATTACTTCCACCATCCCTGACCACTGGTCATGATGGTTGAGGTGATGAGAGTTGGAGTCCAGCAACATCTGAAGGGTCACAGGTACCCCATCCCTGATTTACTTTAGCCAGCTCTACATCATTTTTTTTAAAAAAATATATTTCGTTTATTTAATATATGTCTGTGTGGCTTTTGGGATGCAGGTGGCGCTGTGGGTTAAACCACAGAGCCTAGGTCTTGCCGATCAGAAGGTCAGCGATGGGGTGAGTTCCCGTTGCTCGGTCCCTGTTCCTGCCAACCTAGCAGTTCGAAAGCCCGTCAAAGTGCAAGTAGAAGTGGCGGGAAGGTAAATGGCGTTTCCGTGCACTGATCTGTTTTGCCAGAAGCGGCTTAGTCATGCTGGCTGTACGCCGGCTCTGTCGGCCAATAAAGCGAGATGAGCGCCGCAACTCCAGAGTCAGTCACAACTGGACCTAATGGTCAGGGGTCCCTTTACCTTTACCTTTAGGTGGCTTTTAACCTCCCCCCACCCCGCACCAGGCAAAGAACTTTACAAAATGAAAAGAACAACTAAGGTTGGTGAAGGGGCAATTCGAAGAACTGTACACCACTGAATTAGAAGCAACTTCACAGTTGATTTAGATAAAGGCATTAGGATACTGGCTGTTTTCTTTCCCGTTGTCAATCCCTTTGTGGCATGGATATTGTTGTCTACATATGGCTAGAGATCGGGATTTATGGAGTTTGCAGGTTTTCTGCTTGGGCCTGCAAGGCACTGCGTACACGAACACTGCCACATGCAAGGGCAGGGTGCCCTCCTTCTCTGCAACTGCTTTGCTTCTCTTTTCTCCTCTTTCTAACTACAAGAAGCTTTCATATTTCTTCCTAAGTCATACCATATTTCTTCACAGTCTGAATAGTGGTCAGCAGTTGGCCATAGTTCCAAGGTAGTCCACATCAGCTTGCGTCCAAAAGATCCCAAGTTCAATCCTAGACATCTCTAGGTATGTCCAGGGTGGAGGGATGACCCCTGGAGAGGCTTTGCATAGTGATACTGCTAAGCTAGATGGACCAATAGTCTAACTGTCTCCACCCCCATCGTTCAGCCCGGACACTGAGGTCCAGCTCCGAGGGCCTTCTGGCAGTTCCCTCACTGGGGAAGTGAAGTGAAGTTACAGGAAACCTGGCAGAGGGCCTTCTCGGTAGTGGTGCCCACCCTGTGGAACGCCCTCCCATCAAATGTTAAGGAGATAAGCAACTATTTGACTTTTAGAAAACATCTGAAGGCTGTTCAGGGAAGTTTTTTATGTTTGAAGTTTTGTTCTGTTTTTAATGTTTTTTAGAAAGCCGCCCAGTGTGGCTGGGGAAACCCAGCAAGATGGGTGGGGTAGGTCCAGTCATGACCGACTCTGGGGTTGCGGCGCTCATCTTGCTTTATTGGCCAAGGGAGCCGGCGTATAGCTTCCGGGTCATGTGGCCAGCATGATTAAGCTGCTTCTGGCGAACCAGAGCAGCGCACATAAATACCATTTATCTTCCCGCCGGAGTGGTACCTATTTATCTACTTGCACTTTGACGTGCTTTTGAACTGCTAGGTTAGCAGGAGCAGGGACCGAGCAACGGGAGCTCACCCCATTGTGGGGATTTGAACCGCCGACCTTCTGATAGGCAAGTCCTAGGCTCTGTGGTTTAACCCACACCGCCACCCGTGTCCAGTGGGCAAGGTAGAAATAAGTAAATAAATAAATAGCCACTAGCCACTAGTCACTTGTGTTGTCCAGGCCAGAGCAAGAGAGGAGTGGATGAACAATGGCAAAAAGGAGGAGATCCAAGGGGCTCTTGCCAGGGGAGCTCCTCTTGGGTTGTATGTGATCAGCAGATGCATGGCCTTGTCATCCCCATCTGTATTCCTCCGCTAGAGCACCAGTACGGGTTAAAGAGATAGCTCTAGTTACATCCTTTGCACAGCAAACTCATGTAGCAATTTGTGTCTTATGTCGCACAGTGGTGCTTGTGGCTTTCCTTATGTATCTCACCACATGTCTGGTTAAATATCTTAAGTGTTACAGATTCCAGGCTGTGCATTTCAATAATTTATGAAAGCAACTGTTGAGATGTTAATCCTTTCTTTTTTGGCATCTTCCTTCTCTCTCAGAGCATAACTCATGAATTAAAAGACCTATGATAAATCAGCTGTTTAGTTACAGTAGCCTTTTTCTTAGTGAGAAACCAAAGTAGATGTTACTCATGTAAATATGCAAAAAAGAGGAGGGGGGGAACCTTTGCTAGCAACAAACTGGAAAAAGGCTAATTAATGTAATTACTGTCATTATACTTTTAATTTAACCACAGAGACTCGCGCACCAGCAAAATCTGAGCTGTCACATTTGCAAACTGCATAATTAGATCTGGTAAGTTCTGTCTCCGTTGCTTTCAGTATAGCAAATAGGTCGTTACCTTAAATCGTCACCCAACATAAAAATAAAATTAAAAAAAATAAAATTGGAAATGTCATTAAAGGTCTCGCTTAATCAGACAAAATCAAGAAAATTATAAGCTGTGAATTAAGCAGAAAGCATTCCTAAAAAGATGCACGAAGTCTTAGGCAAGATCAAAAATACTGAGGAGAGAAGGCAGGCTATGAAAATGATGCTCTAATGAATGCCACAGTTTGTGAGCCTTCTTCCGGAGGCTTGAGAGGCCCTGGAGGATCATCTCAAGTTAGATACAGAAGTAGACATCACTTATATCTTGGGTAGGCAAACTAAGGCCCGGGGGCCAGATCAGGCCCAATCGCCTTCTAAATCTGGCCTGTCGACGGTCCGGGAATCAGCGTGTTTTTACATCAGTAGAATGTGTCCTTTTATTTTAAATTCATCTCTTGGTTATTTGTGGGGCATAGGAATTCGTTCATTTTTATTTTTATTTTTCAAAATATAGCCCATCCCCCCATAAGGTCTGAGGGACAGTGGACCAGCCCCCTGCTGATAAAGTTTGCTGACCCCTGACTTACAACAACCATTTTTCAAATGAGCTTTGGCCTCATCTACACATTTGGCAACAAAGGTCAGTATAGTTAAAGCTATGGTTTTCCCACTAGTGATGTATGGAAGTGAGAGCTGGACCATAAACAAGGCTGGTCGCCGAAGAATTGATGCTTTTGAATTATGGTGTTGGAGGAGACTCTTGAGAGTCCCATGGACTGCAAGAAGATCAAACCGATCCATTCTGAAGGAAATTAGCCCTGAGTGCTCACTGGAAGGACAGATCCTGAAGCTGAGGCTCCAATACTTTGGCCACCTCATGAGAAGAGAAGACTCCCTGGAAAAGACCCTGATGTTGGGAAAGATGGAGGGCACAAGTAGAAGAGGACGACAGAGCAGGAGATGGTTGGACAGTGTTCACAAAGCTACCAGCATGAGTTTGACCAAACTGCGGGAGGCAGTGGAGGACAGGAGTGCCTGGCATGCTCTGGTCCATGGGGTCACGAAGAGTCGGACACGACTAAACGACTAAACAACAACAACAATACACATTTGGCGAAATGAAGTGATAGCATCCTACAGGGATAGAACGAACTGTGCTACCATGTGTGTGTGTGTGTGTGTGTGTGTGTGTACATATGGGGCAGTGCCAAGGAGGCAGGGATTGTTTGTTTGTTTGTTTGTTGCATTATATGACACCTTTTTTCCCAGGCACCCAAGGTGGTTTACAATGTAAATATTAAAACGCTGCAAATGCTACCAAATACTCTCAGGCTTAGTTCAGGAGCTGGTGGTCCTGTGTCCCCTGGGCCAGGTGGCATTGCTTCTTGTCTTTCATGAGGGCACACAGGTATTAAGTAGCTCCAGGGAAAAAGAGTTGCCTGTCAGGAGGAGCTGTGGAGGCACCTGCACCCCTCCTAGTAGTGTAAGGTTACCAGATTTTTTTTCAATGAATCCGGGGACACTTTAAATACATACATACATACATACATACATACATACTTCATGTTCGGGATGTTGATGCTGCAGCGATGGCAGTGACAGAGGGGCAGCTGCCTCCTTGACTTCAACCGCCACGTTTTCCCTTCCTCCAAGTCTTCTATCTCATTTCTCCATGAGCCTGGGCAGCCCCTGAGTTGTTGGTTCTTTGGTGGTGGTGGTGGGGAAGCGGTGCACAGTGGGTTAGGCATGGAAGGCAGAGAAGGAGGGCTGAGAGCAGTGGCGGCTGTAAGCCTCCGTTCCCATTGGAGCAGCCCCAATCCCATTCCTACTTGCATGCAAGCAGAAGTGGGCAGGGATCCTTCAGCTGGGAAGGGAGGCTTCCCATTGCCTAATTGAGAGATCCCTGCCCCCTCCTGCTTGCACACAAGCTCTGATAGGCAGCGTGAAGCCTCTCTTCGCAGCTGAGAGATCCCCGCCCTGCTCCTGCTTGCACGCAAGTAGGAGTTGGGAGGCTGCTCCGATAGGCAGCATGAAGCCTCCCTTCACAGCTTAGTTGCTGGGGTCAGGGAAGGTGTAGGCAGCCCAGAAGCTGCATCTTTGAGCCCCTACACCACCATCATATGGGGACTTCCGAGCAGCTCCTGAAGCCAGCCAGAAGCAACTGTTGTGGGATGCTGAGACTGCCGCTGCTGCATTTCCCGGTGACATTAGATGAAATCCAGGGACATTCTGGGGATGGAATTTGTCTGGGGACTTATTCACAAATCCAGGGACTGTCCCCGGGAAACGGGGACGTCTGGTAACCCTATAGTAATGGCAGCAGTCCCATTTACTGGGAGAGAGACAAGATGGAGAGGATTATGTTGTGTTGCCACACCAGCAGAACCAACAGCACTTCTGCCAATCTGCCCACAGAGTGGCTTTTCCCTCCCTCTTTCTTTCCCAGTGAGTGGTAACAATGCCCCTGCCCAGGGTGTCAGGCATACATTGCTGCCACCCCCCCCCCCACTGACCAATCTTGCCAGGGAAGGGAAGGGTGAGACTGTCCCAATAGTCTTCTAAGGCTGGTTGATGCTTCTGTCAGAAACTGGCAATTACAGGTTTCCTAGTCAGGTCTTCCTTTGCGGGGGATGGAAGAATCTGTCAATTTCATTTCTCTCGGTTTCTAATTTTCCCAATACTAAATTCAGTTCTCTACATTTTTGCAACAATTTTTTTTTAAAAAAAAAATCCAATGAAATTTCTTCAACATTTTAGTGCAAATTTCTCCAATAAACACATTTTATATCACATTTGCACTGATGCACACATTTTTGCAAGAAATTTCAGTGTGTTATTTTCACTAATGTATTCACGTCGGTGCACATTTCTCACAATACAGTCATACCACATGTTACTTTTGCTTCATGTTACGTTCTTTCAGGTTACGTCCCGTGGCAACCCGGAAGTACCGGAAAGGGTTACTTCCAGGTTTCGCCGCTCGTGCATGTGCAGAAGCGCAAAATGACATCACACGCATGCGCAGAAGCGGAGAATCATAACCCACGTGTGTGCAGACGCGCCGCTGCAGGTTGCACTCTTTACATGTTGTGAGTGGGCCTCCGGAACTGCATCACAAAATTTGGAGAACTGTGAATTCTGAAGGATGGCTGTGTTTTCAGGTTTTAGAAAGGGCGAATTTAAATGGGAACTGAATTAAATTAAATTTATTCCCCATCTCTATCCTCCACTAGCTTAAAAATAGTTCAGAGATCTTACAGGAGATCTTCTCGCCAGGCTGCTGGCTCGCTGCTATCTCTCTCTACCCTCCTCCAAAGGAGGCTGACAGTATCAAGACAAAAATTCTGAGAAGTGTCAATATGGTATGTTATCTCCCTTAGCCTTCCAGGTGTTATAGCAGCTAATGTTGGTCTAACTGCACTCCAGTGGGGCAGCCCCATCAGCAGTTATGGCTTCAAACAGGATTTATTTACAGAGGGCATCATAGATATCCACAGATTATCCAAACAACCTGCGTTTTTCTGTTTCATTGCTGCTCTCTGCCGCCTTTGCACAAAATCCGCAACATTTAAGCAGTGGTGGGGAACCTCCAGCCCATGAACCTAATTATCATTTGACCCATGAGGCTGTTTTGGTGAAGACATGTTCACTTCTCCTACACCTCATGTCATATTTTACATCATGTGTGGGGCAAGGAAAGACAGGTCTGGACCAGGAAGGGATTTGTAGCTGATTGTTAGCACATGCAAGGAGTTGTTTGTGCTGCTACGAAGCCCCAACAATCAAATCAGCACATGGGAGGGTTGCCATATTTTAAAAAATGAAAATCTGGACACTTCAGAGCTTTCTGCCCTGAATCCCAGCTATATCTGGGAAATTCTGGGTGTATGGCAACCCTAGCACATGGAGCAAAAACAGGTGACCTTGTTGTCACTGTGATGCCCAGTGATTGATAGGTGGCCAGCCCCACCCACCTGTCAAACATGGCTCATGGGAGGGGAGAGGTAAAGATCTGTCTTCTCAGTCGGATCCAGTTTCCTACCTCTGCATTATCTAGTCCAGACTCCTCAAAATAAAGGCCAAAAAGAGCAGCAAAACTGGTAAGTCTAAGTCCAGAGGTCTCTTCGCCAGAGAAATTGACAACCTCTCCTCAACTTTTTGTAGACACTGATGGAATTTCTTTGAACTGCCTGCAGAAAGGGCATGGCTTATCAGTTTCATTGCTGCTTTTTTGTAGCTTGTTTGTACCCATATCTCTGAGCTTGGACAAGATGTTGTGCAACCAGCTACATCTATTTCCCCGCTCCAAGCAGCACGAACAAGTTTTTAAGTCTCGGGCTATCAACACTTTCTCCCTGATGGATGGAAATGAAATCAGATTGAATTGGACATAAGAAATGGGGATACTTGTCCTAACCAGCTGAACTACAGTATCTGTGTTACAAATTGATCCTGGCAGATTACTGCAGCATCCCTATTTGAGCCACATTTGAAGTGATTCATTCAAGATTTCAATATTACTCACTGCAGGCTCACTATATTAACAAAGACTGTCTTTCACTCTAGGAAATGTATTATTGATAATCAATGTACTAGAATTCTTTTTTGTTTAACAGGCAGCATTTATTACAAAAGTTTTGTACATTTTTATCTCTGGGTGTTTCGTGATGTTTTAGAATGAATTTATTGTATCTGTACAGTTGGGGAACTACCATTAACCCTTTGATTGTATTTTAATTTCTATGGCCTGTCAAATGCATCAGATGCCCTATTGGTGCTAAATAAATGCTGTAGAACCTGTGCAATCTTTGCAGGGAGGATATCAATTTTCTTAGTGAATATATCTCTATTGCATCTTCATGACATATTAACCTCATCTTGGATTGACTTTCAAGGGCCACTGACACGGACTTAATGCTCAGCTTCATAACACTTTGGCTTCCATAAAGATCATGACTTAGCACATGCAATTCATGCTCCTTGCCACTGTTTTGCAGAATGTGGGGATATGTTAAAACCCACTGAATTCTAGCAGAAGATCCCAATCCACCTTCTGCTCACTGCTGGTCAAATCCCATTTTAAAGCCATCTATGTTGGTGACTATCACTATATCTTCTGATAACAATACCATAATTTAATTAAGTACCTCATTTTGTTTGTCCCAGTATTCAGCTTCCTTGGATAGCCCCAGGTTCTAATATTTTGAGAGGAGATAAAACTTATCTTTATCTACTTCCTACCCAGTGTGTATATAGTATTCTGTTCATGGCTGTAAATTACTGGCAGGTGAAGCTGCCCTGAGTTGGGCTGATTGAGCTGAAATGTTTAGTAACAGAGGCATCTAATTTGCTCTCTGTTTTGTACATGGCATTAGCAAGGAGGAAAGCATTGCTGATCTGTTTAGCATCATGGTCGGGTCTTTTCCACAGATCCAGCTGCAAACATTGCAGATCAAACTGTATGCAGCTGAGGTGCCAAATACATTGCAAATGGAAATTCACAGTGGGCACAGCTGGTTTGGCATGCCTGGCCTGTGCAACGCTTAAGTACGACCATTTAGAAGATTTTAATCTGAGTGAACCTTGCGTGCAGAACTTGATTAGGGACTGGCTCAAAGATCTGCACTCCAAACATTGTCTTGCAATGTGAAGTATCTGCTCTGTATAAGAATCAGATCCCCACCCACACCCTATTGCAGCCACGTTCAGATTTCTTACAGAGCACATTTCTATTGTATCCTTATGGCATTCTAGAGGTATCATGGATTGATTTCCAGGACACACTGACATTCTGAGTGCCCAGCACAGCTGCTCCCCAATCCTCCTGTCAGCCCAATGGTCAGCAGCAAAGCCCTGACCCACACCATCTATCATGTGATAGGGCTCACCCATACCATTTGAATGGCAATGTCCATCAACTTGGGGTGGTGGCGGTGGCCCTCTCAAATATTTAAGGGGGGGTGAAGGGACCTCAGATCCTATTAGTTGGCTCCTATGACACTTGCGGGGACGCGGGTGGCACTGTGGGTTAAACCACGGAGCCTAGGACTTGCTGATCAGAAGGTTGGCGGTTCGAATCCCCACGACGGGGTGAGCTCCCGTTGCTCAGTCCCTGCTCCTGCCAACCTAGCAGTTCAAAAGCACGTCAAAGTGCAAGTAGATAAATAGGTACCGCTCCGGCAAGAAGGTAAACAGCATTTCCGTGCACTGCTCTGGTTCACCAGAAGCGGCTTAGTCATGCTGGACACTTGACCCGGAAGCTGTACGCCGGCTCCCTCGGCCAATAAAGCGAGATGAGCGTCGCAACCCCAGAGTCGGTCACGACTGGACCTAATGGTCCTAACTTTATGACAGTTGCATCCGTGAACAAAGCAGACCAGAAGGGACTGGGTGGAGTTGTCCCACGGGAGGAAAGACACTTGGTGAGCTGGAGGATAGAAGTGTGATAGCAGCACATTTTGAGGGGTTCCCAGCAGTGGCAAAGCAAGCTAATCAGGCACCTGGGGCGGCGTGCATGCCTTGTGCCTGGGGCGGGGCCAGCCGGGGCAGGACGCTCCGCGGGGCGTCCGAGGACTCTGCCTGCCTTCTCCCACTCAACCACCCTACAGCTAAGGGGGAGGCAGTGGGCAGACCATTTGGGGCTGCGCAGAGCCTGCTGGCGCCCAAGCCACCGCGTCACTCCTAGGAGAGTGCAGGCCCCGTGATGAGTGCCGCCTGGCATTTTATCACCCTCCTCAGTGGTGACACCCAGGGCAGCCTGCCCCCACCTCAACCCCCTTCTTCTGCCCCTGGTTCCCAGGGAGGGAGGAAGCAAGGGCAGAGAAGGAATAGCAGAAGTAGAGTAAAGAGCTCAGCTATGCACAAGCTTTGCCATAGTAACCCAGGACACAGCATGGGGGGAAAGGCAGCACTTCTGGTACTTCTGAGGATAGAGATATCTGAGTGAAGAGCTCACCAAGCTTTTTCTGGCCTGAGGTCCTGAAGACCCTAGGAATTCATAGTGGGAGTAGTATTTTTTAAAAAAGAAAAGAAAAAAAGATTCATTTTGTCCATAAATATTGGGATATTCTCACTTAAAGCTGAAAAGTTACTAAGAATCCCAAATAGCAGCCTATTTCACAGGAAGAATTTGTCTTCTCAAGGATTTATGAGTTGCTAACTCTACCTTGTTTTCAGGAAAATGGTTGCTCTGAATTTTAAGATTGTCGTTATACATTGTTTTATTTGTACTTTTTAATTAACATAATGATTGTTTTGAATGTGTTCTTGTACCTTTCCCCGAGAACAGTTTGAGACAAGGTTGATTATAAATATAGCAAATGAAGGAAAGATGATTATATCCAGTGCTTTTTTTCTTTAAAAAATGTTTAGGGTTACTCTCATTTTCCTACTCATGTTGAAATACTGCCCCTCAGTGAGGCCAAACTTAGATTCGCAAAATGTTTAGGGGTATGCGTACCCCAGAAAAAAGCACTATATATCTTTGTATTTGCCATGGATTCACAGGTGATACTTAGGATCTGTCTCAGCCTCAGTATTTCACATCTGTAAAAAGGATTATCTGTTTTCTATAATTTCTTTTATATATCCAATTCCCTGCAATTTAGACCATGTCATTGTACATGTCAGGCAGAAAACACAAAATGCATACAAAAAAGTTGAGAAAATATCTTCTCAGTGAGTCAGATTTTAATGTGGCAGAAAACTCTTCTTGTTGGATGAATGTCCATGTTCCATATTGAATTGTTTGTTTGCCTTGGTATCTATCACTCATGTGCTGAAAATGTTGCTGGTCTCTGTCCATTTGTGAGTCAGAAAGATCATCTGAATCCTGCGGGTTTGCCACATGTGAAATTGCGCTCTCTGCAGCAAAGTATTTCATTTATATCTTGGGATATTTTATTATTTATCAGCAAAGCCATAGTCTGTCTTATAAAGCTGTTGTTGTTGTTCTCTCTGTGTGCAGGTGTTTCTCTCTCACACACACATATATGCACAGGCTTTTACTGGACTACAATGTCCATTGTGTACACAATGACAGGGGTGTAAGAAGGAGGGTGGTCTGCCCCAGGTATCATCCTTGAGGGGGGTGACAAAAAGGCACACCATGGGGGGCTTACCCCACCCCACCCCCACACAGCTCACCCGGGGTGCATGACATGGCCACCATTCTGGGTGCCCATGCAACTAACTCTGCCACTGCACAATGGCTCACTGTTGGAAGCAGTGACATTGATCATCATCAATACTGTGAACATGATGATTTATTTGCCCCAGCCACCCTGGGTGGCTTCCAGTTTTTATATAAAAACACAGTAAAAACATAGTAAAACATTTACAGGGACGCAGGTGGCGCTGTGGGTAAAAGCCTCAGCGCCTAGGGCTTGCCGATCGAAAGGTCGGTGGTTCGAATCCCCACAGCGGGCTGCGCTCCCATTGCTTGGTCCCAGTGCCCGCCAACCTAGCAGTTCGAAAGCACCCCTGGGTGCAAGTAGATAAATAGGGACCGCTTACTGGCGGGAAGGTAAACAGTGTTTCCGTGTGCTGCGCTGGCTCGCCAGATGCAGCTTTGTCATGCTGGCCACGTGACCCGGAAGTGTCTCCGGACAGCGCTGGCCCCTGGCCTCTTAAGTGAGATGGGCGCACAACCCTAGAGTCTGTCAAGACTGGCCTGTACGGGCAGGGGTACCTTTACCTTTAAAACATTTACAAAGCTTCCCTACACAGGACTGCCTTCAGATGTTTCCTATATGTTATATAATTACTCATCTTCTTAACATCTGATGAGAGGGCATTCCACAGGGTGGTCACCACCACTGATAGAATGCTGTGTAAATACCCTGTTGTTAATAATCCATTATTGTGTCTGAATATGAGACATGGACCTGTTTCTCACAGCAAACCACATGGAACCCTAGGAACAGAGGTGGAGATAGTGGTGTGGTAGCAACACTGATCTCTCTCTCTCTCTCTCTCTCTCTCTCTCTCACACACACACCAAACTCAAAAGCACCTTCGCTGTTTTACACAGGAGCACAGGAGCTGTAGGTCATGCCCCAGTCCTGTGCTGAAGCTGGCAGCACTAGGAGTGAGGGCAGGCAGAAGTCCATAGTCTGGGATCTGATCCCCCTCTCTTTTCAACTGTTTCTGATCAACTGACCGCAGAACACTAAGGGAAATTAAGTGAGTCCTTTCTGATCCACCCCCCAAATTGTAAAGGCTATCCTCGAAGAAAAAACCACAACCAATTTGGAATTGGTTAGGAATGATACTCTCTGAAGGATTCACCGTGTTTGCAAAATTCATCCAAATCTGCCAAATTAAACAGCACATAACCATACCTCTGGAACTATTTTTCTGTACTTTGGAAGGCTTTAACAACTCTGGAGATCTACTATGTCAATGTTATAGCCATTGTTTTGATTTACTAATAGTAAATGGATGGAAATGAAGCTTTGTTTTTTCCAAAGCAGATTTGGACTCAAATCTTTAGCCAAATCAGACAGGCTCCAAAGTGCTTTAGAGTAATGCAAGCCATTTTCTGAGTTACTGATTTGGAGTCTGAACCAAATCTTGAGGTTGGGGCATACCTTTGCATCAGCCTTAATTGTCTGTTTCTTTCCCTTACATAAAGAAACAAATGATTTGATTTAGTGCTGTTTGGTTCAGTATCACGAAGATTGAAAGAGATTCATGATGTTAGTCTAAGTAAGCCTGTTAACGAGTCTCTTTTCCTAGTAGAAAGCAAATATTGTCACCAATTTTTAACCTTTATATTTTTAGACAGCAAGGAAAGCAGGTTCTTCCCGACCTTAAGATGCATTTTCACCAAGTGTTCACACCTTTTTTTCTTTTTCTTATTTTTTTACAGTTGTCTCCATCTTTGGAGATGATGAAGGTTAAGCAGGGACAAATAGCAGCCAATTCCCATCATATTTCCTGAGGAACAAACTCCTGGTGCAGGAATCATAACAGAAAATATGTGAAGGTCTAAATATGCTATGCAATTTGGAATAGTTCTGTGTCAGTTGTCAGTTTCAGTGGCTGCATCAGTACTATTGTTAGGAATTCTTAAGCAATTCAGAACTCCAATATGAATTGGCCAGATGTACACCCAAGGAATAATGTTTAGAATAGAACTTAAGTGTCCAATGGCATTTGTACTTCCTAACTGTTTCCTGAATGTTTGCCTGAAGGGGGAAGGCACACCACAGTGTTTCAGGTTGATACTTTAGTTCAGTTCTAAATCCATTTTCAAGGAGGATAGGAAGCTATTAACATAAATTATAATGCAATCCTTGGGAATCCCATTGAAATCCATTCAGTTTGCATTTTAATGTGAAACAATCTAATCTACACTTCCTGAACCAATATGAACTGAAAAATACCTATGCTTTGAAATTTGCAAGGCAATTCTCCAACCAAGCAATGCAGAGACAGACAGACAGACAGACACAAAAACTGCATATTAGTGAAAATACTATACAAAAATACATTAGGGGAATTTGCTAGCAAAAATGTGTATATTAAAGAAAATTGCATACAATATGTTTTCATTGCAGAAATGCACATTGCAATTTGTATGAATTTTCATGCAAACTTCTTTTTTAAGGTAATATCAATGCATTGGATTCTGCTGAAACCCTGACCAAATTGGACTGATCTGTGCTGTGTACAGATTGGCTTGAGGCATATACAAATTGCTACAGGGTGGTTGGGTTGAATTAACTTGTAGAGATTTGTGCCCATTTGAGTTCAAAACATTCTCCCAAGAATCCAGAGAGACTGACTACAAATTGTTGCAATTAAAAATGACAACATTAATGTATTAAGCACCAGGGTGGGGAAAGCGGGAGGAGGGGGAGCTGAACTTTTATTAATGAGCACTTGAGGGCTAGAATACCACCCCACCCAGCATTCTTCTCCAATCACATTGCTTTTAGGGGGTCGGTGAAATCTTAAAATGCAGAACTCTTTTGCAGGTCTTGTCTTTTAGAAATAATTCAATGGAATTTGGTGGCATTTGTTCAACTTGTTTTTGTTTTCTTCACAACATATACCCAATTGAATGTTTACCATCCTTTCACCGTCACTCACAGGTGGAATCTGCATGCATATAAAAAACCGTTCTGAAAATTCCTTTTTAAAAAGCATTTTAAAAAATACATTGAATTTTCCAAGAGGCTCACCATTACCATCTAGTGTCATGTTGTATATTGCACTTAAAACACAATTAAAACATTTTATTTGTAGCTGTATGGCTGAGTCCACAATCTCAACCGCAATTTTTTTTAGAAAGTTTGCTGTCTTAGTTGTACTGCCCCCCACTTTGGCTCTAGTTTTTAGGCAAGCTTTATTTACAGCTGACTTCTGTTTTCTTTGTCTGTTGTTATTAGTACTTTGGTGTCTGTGGGTATCAGTAAGTCTTGTGAGTACACTGTAACAAGTCCAGTATACTGTACAGTCTGCAAACAAGCAGCAGACATACAGTGTAATACCACATACATAAGAGCAGTAGGGTTTTTCTTTCTTTAAGTTTTTTTTTTAGTTTTAAAGGTAGGTGGCTCAAAAACCCCTGCAGCTACCCATCTGCAATATGTCAGGATTAATCCCCCCCTGTCTCAGCTAGCATGTCTACAGATTCCATGGTCCTATGTGAAAAAGCAAGAAAGTTATGGGCATTTTGGTTTCCTAATGCAAGTCAATGGGGCACCCAAAGTTTTGTATTTTCCAGTTTGCAATGTGGATCTTGGGCATGTTGAAACATGTGAAGATCAGTCCAGACCAAATCAGGCTCTGTCCAAATTAACAAATTGGGCTCACAAACTGGTTTGGGGAGAGGTCCATGCACACCCTTTAATATAATAAACTGATATGGCAGTGGCACAAACTGGACTTCTTCTTTGTTATTCTTTACAGCATCTCACGTCCATCTTTGGATATACACCTCTCTAAGTTATCACCATCACTCAACGGCGTAGCTAGTGGCTTGGGTGCCCGGTGCGGCACGCACATCCTGCAGCCAGTGGCAGGGTAAGCTGCCCTTGGAGGCAGGGCATGCTACGCGGAGCCTCTCCGCCGCCTCCCCCTCAGCTGTAAGGTGACTGCAGGAGAGGTGGTGGGTAGACGCAAGCCCCACGCTGCCATTTCAGGCAGCGCAGAGCCTGCAGGAGCCCAAGCCACCACGTCACTCCCAGGACGTGGCCGTAAGTGCCGGCCCTTGTGGTGTGGTGCCCAAAGCCAGCTGCGTTTCGTTACATTTGTTGACTGAACTAAAAAGTTTTGTGAGCCCATTTAAAACAACAACCACCTCATATTTTTGTCATTTTGTCACCCCCCTCAGCAGTGGCGTAGCGTGGGTTGTCAGCACCCGGGGCAAGGCAAGTAATTTGCGCCCCCTAACCCGTGGATTTGCGCCCCCTAACCCTAACCCCCAGATGTTGCACCCGGTGCGGCCGCCCCCTGCACCCCCCATGCTACGCCACTACCCCTCAGTGATGACACCTGGGGAAGCCACATCCCCACACACCCCTTCGTCCGCCACTGCCATCACTTCCTTTTGTTTGCTTCCTGCATCCACATAAGCCGTGCTGTTAGTTTTATACCATCCACCCATTGCATATGTGGTCACCCCCTTGGTGTTTTAAAATTGTAGGGTTTCCAAACTAGCACTGCTTTATTCCATCAGCCTGGGTCACCTCTTGCCATATGCCTTGCAGATGTCCATTTTAATTTTGCAGCCTTTTCCACTGCCTCCACGACTTTTGATCTTTGCCATACCCAATATTAGCTCCCCCCCCCCGTCTTTTAATGATATGCCTAACATTGCTCATGTTCTATTGTTCTTAAGATGCTCGTGTTTATTTGTGTCATGGTCCACACCGTCCTATCTTCAAACTGAACTTAAGATAGAAAAAAAAAAGAAAAGAAAATGAAGAAACAAAGATACCAAACGTTGACAGATTCATCCATCTATAACATTACTCTTCATTGGAAGTCTAAAAACTGCTTGACCCTCTTAAATCAGAGGGAGTAGTGATGCAAAATAGACTTAGGATTGTTCTCTTTCAAGTAGCCCCATTCAAATTAAGGAATCTAAGTTAGTCAGGTCCATTACCTTGAATGGAGAGAACTCTCCATGTGATATATGAAGTGAAACGTCTTCAAAACAGTCTGCTTTTCATTTTTTAGCATAAATTCTAATAGAGGATATTGTTCTCTGAGCCTTAGTCTTTGTTTTCGCAGCCAAGAGGCCAAATGAATGTGTTTTGCAACAACACAAAACTACAGACAGTTGCAATGAGAAGCAGGGGGTTGGCTTCGCTTCGAAAGAAATAAATTAGAACAACGTTAGGTTCCACCAGGAATTGTCACTTGGGCTTTGAAAAAGCTCCAGTTCTATGAAAGGTGCTTTGAAGGAATTCATTCAGTGTGGAATGAATTCACACAATTCATCCTGTCACTCATGGAACAAAACATAATAATAGAAGTCAGTCATGATTGTTGGCATCTATCAACACTTCGTAAAACACCACTTAAGGAGAGGGGGGAGAAATACAATTGTGTGAATTTTTGAAAAGCCAAAATAAAATCAGAGGGGGAGGACAATTTGAAGAGTTCTGGCTTGCACCCTACAAAAGCTGGGCCCCATTTGCTGTGGATGTTCACAAATTTGAGCTCTTCTGTGCAATAGCACCTTAGATTTCGAATTGGCAGTTGTCATCAAAGAAGCCTTAGATTTCCTCTCACACAGTCAATTATCTGGCATACTCTTTGGGGGACCTGCTAGGGTGTCCCCTAAGGTAAAGTCTGAAGTTCAGGAATAAGACAGCTACTGGTCTGCTGAGGCCAGAGGTGAGAATTTTTGAAAAGCGGAGAGACTGAGGGGAGAGACTGTTCCTGGAGGAAGAACTGTGAGGGGAGAGACCAGGCAAGGCCTCCTTCCACCTGCCTTGCTCTACCTCTGCTTCTCAATGTGTATTGTATTGTTATATGTACTGTGGCTTGCCATTGTTTTATTGATTATAGTTTAGATATTATTGTAACTGTTGAGTGGATTTCTGTTTAACTTTTATATGTTGATATTATTATTTTATACTATTCTAATGATTGTTGAATGTTACTTTTTTGATGGAGGTTGCCTATTTTATGTTTTATTATCACATTTTTTGTATTGCATTAGATTGTTATAAGATGTACATTTTTTGTTTCTTCAGCTAGTAAACCGCCTTGAGTATTGTAAGATAGAAAGGCGGTATACAAATTAAAAATGATGATGATGATGATGATGATGATGAGAATAGATATGGGTCATTCCATTCTCTTTTGCACATTTCCAAGTCATTTATCTGTTCCCACATCCACTCTCGTGTGTGTGTGTTTCTATCAGGTATGTTTCTATCTATGCTTTTAAAAAAAATCTGTTCTGTTTAGAGAGATTCTGTGCTCTCTCTCCATTGATCTCTGTTTCAGGTTCCGAGCTGCTCTGTATACAATAAAGCTCTGTGCTCTCCATTTGCTATAATGGGAAGTCTAAAAATCATTATAACTTTTGCCTCTTTTGATAAAAATGGATGAAAGTTACAGACACAGAAGACTCTTCATAGTGGATTGAGCCTGTCAAGTTGCAGATAAGTAGGTCCAATGGCTCTTTATGGGGGGAATAAAAGGGGGATTCACTTTCCTATGGAAGGGGTGAGAGGTTGTCTGTTGCTCGTTCTTATCTTAAAATAATTAAGAGGTGACCAAACGGTATGCATCATTGCTTGTGCATTTTTTAAAACTTTGCAGCTTCACGCCATACTTTCCTTTCCAGCACTTCATTGAGTTCTGCAGTATGTATTGCAGACCTCCGATAGGCCTTACAATGTGAGGCTGTCTAGAAAATTGCCTGCAGAGTTTTGAAGACCTTTTTCATTGGGTTTTTTTCTTTCTTGTATGTCAAAGCACAACAATGTAGGTTTGTTTTTCTTTTTAAAAAGCTTTTAAACTTTTGTTTAATGTTCTGCTGCTATGCTTTCATAAAAAATAATAATAAATAAGGAGCTTCTAGGTGTTCCACAGGCAATATTTCGAACAATCTTAATTCTTCTTACTTCTTGGACAGTCTTATTTCTTGGACCTAGAGAAGCATAAAGAAGTAGGAAAATGTAGGACCATACTTTAATAAAAAGAACAGGAACTGAAAAACAAAGTAGCATGGGCTTTGACCCAACTCAGAGAGAGACCCAGTTTGTCTTATCATTTGTCCCTCACAGAGAGCTGATGCACATTTCTCATGTGTGTGTCACATTAAATATTAAGACTCATTAAAGTATGTTTAAAAATGTGCATTTTATATAATTTTGCCATATTTTGCAAATATTTTATGCATGTTACTTTTATAACAAATGTTTGTCTATTTTAAAAAGCAGGTGGCCACATTGCACATTTCAGAGAAATGTGCTCTCTGACCCATCCTCCTGCTCCACTCTGTGCAGTGGCTCAAGGGATGTGAATCAGTTTAGCCAACATTGAAATCTCTGTCTCAGAAGCACAATCCAGGGTTGTCAAGTTCAGTAAGTGGCTACTATTGGTGAATATGGGTCACAGAAGCACAAGTTAGAAAGACTCGGAGGACATAACTTAGTCCAAGGCAGGCAGGGGGGTCTAGTTCCCCAAGCAGCAGCTGATGTTCAGAAGAACCAGGTGATCACTGAGTAATCCAAGGACTCTGAGGGCCAATAGCAGGGACTGAAGGAGCAAAAGATTAGTCAGGCAGAGCCTGTTCCTGTGAGATTAGTTGCTCTATCGGGGTGTCCAAACGTTTTTCAAAGTGGGTCAGGTTTGAAGAAGTGAACATGTATGAGGTCTGCCCAAATTTGTTTGTTGTGCTTTTTTTTAGGATTGAAGTTGTTGAGCTTTTAAAAAGATTTTACCCCAGGACATATACTGCCATGGGGGGCAGTTTAAATCAACCGGCGGGCCAGATTAGCCCCCCCGAAACGGACTTTGGACATGCCTGCTCTCGATCATGGGTAGGCAAACTAAGGCCCAGGGGCCAGATCCAGCCCAATCGCCTTCTCAATCGATCCCGCAGACGGTCCAGGAATCAGCGTGGTTTTACATGAGTAGAATGCGTCCTTTTATTTAAAATACATCTCTGGGTTATTTGTGGGGCATATGAATTCGTTCATATTTTTTTCCAAAATATAGTCCGGCCCCCCACAAGGCCTGAGGGACAGTGGACTGGCCCCCAACTGAATTCTTTTTGCTGACCCCTGCTCTAGATGAAAATGGCATCCTGCTGTTGCTTGCCTAGAGCTGAAAAGATGAGGAGATACCTACGAGGCCAGACTGGCAGATGAAATTATTGGATTATGCAGAGATGGCAAGATTAACTGGGAAAATCAGAAATCAGGAGGATCAAAACTTCAACAGAGAATGGGACAAATATAGATTGTATTTGAAAGACCACTGGAAACACTCGAACTCTTTGGCAGGCTTTAAATAACTCTTGCCATGATACATAGACTTTGGATACAATGGAGGACTGTAGACTAGATGGATTTATAATATGCAGTTGGAAAAGTTATTTAAAGAACCCACGGAGGGGAGGAGGGAAGTCCTAGGATTCGAAAGAATCTTGTGTAAAATTCTAATATTTGCAAGAAAATTATTTCTGTGAATGAACTTGTAAAACAAAAAGAAAATGGGGGAAAAAGAAAATGGCATCCTGAGGTTTGGGCTTTATGATGCTTGGTGGAGCAAGATTGGTCCTTCATGGCAGGGTGGCCACCAATAAAGTAAAAAAAGAAGGGGGCAGAGATTTGCATAAAATGTGCATGTATAGATGCAACCTGAACATCAGTTAAAAAGATAAAGGGAAAGGACCCATGATGGTTAAGTCCAGTTGCAGACAACTCTGGGGTTGCAGCGCTCATCTCGCTTTCAGGCTGAGGGAGCCGGCATGTGTCTGCAGATAGTTTTTCCGGGTCATGTGACCAGCATGACTAAGCCTCTTCTTCTTTTTTTTATCAAAAATTTTATTGGTTTTTACAATATTAACAACAAACAAAAACACAAAACAAGCAAAACATAACAAACATAACTAAGGGGAAACGAGGAAGTCGTTTTACAAAGTTAATAACTGTTATTTTCAATAAGGTTATGATTTATGACTAAGCCACTTCTGGCGCAACGGAACACCAAAACCAGAGCAGAGCACAGAAACACTGTTTACTTTCCTGCCACAGCAGTACCTATCTATCTACTTGCACTTTGGGGTGTGCTTTCAAACTGTTAAGTTGACAGGAGGAACAGGAGCTCATCCTGTCACGGGGATTCAAACCACCGACCTTCTGATCGGCAAGCCCAAGAGGCTCAGTGGTTTAGACCACAGCACCACCCATGTCCCTGAACATAAATTACTATCATTTAAATAGGAATGTAATGCACCTCACCATGGTGGGGGAAACTGTGACCCAGTGACCTTTGTGCCTGCTTAGTCTGCTGGCCAGGTATCTCCACAGGCCCCTTTGACAGCAACTGGGATGCATTATTTCAAAGTGCCCTTGAACCAGGGGACCCCATAATGTGGTGTTCCAACACCCCCTCCACTCTCCTAAACATTCTGTTTTGCTCAGCTTTCCCCCAAAGAGTCAAGTAGACACTGTGCATATGCATCAGCATCTCTGCATAGCTTTGACAAGTAAAGACAACGGCACATATGGAATGATAAAGTGCTTTCTCAACGAAGCTGGCGCTGGATTTTCACCTTGTCATGAGATAAGCAGGTGGAACATCAAAGCACCATGTTGGCATGACTGAAATGGCAAGTAGACTGAGCTAAAGCGTATCATTGTTTTGAAGCAGGTTGGGGAAAGATGTGGCAGATCTGGCAAGTGAAGAGAAGTAACGGGAGAAGCGTCACCTAACAGCGGCTTAGGATGGACTGAGGAGGGCCTGCTGTAAGTTGTGAAAGGCTAAGAAAAGCTAAGAACCTTGCTTTGTTGCTGCTGAATCACTGTTTCCCAGCAACTCATATTCAGAGGGATGCTGTCCAGGAGGAAATAGCAAAACCATCATGGCTGGTCACTGGTCTTATCCTTCATAAATCCATATGGTCTTATCCTTCAAAAATTTGTCTAATCCACTTTTAATACCATCCAAGTTGGTGGCCTTCACCATACCCGGTGGAACTGAATTCTGTAGTTTACTAAACTATATGTGAGGAAGTACTTCATTTTCTGACTGTCCTTCCACCATTCAGCTTCATTCAATGACCCTAGTTTTCCTAGTATGAGGGATATTGAAATATATTTATATTTTTATATACATATGTATGTCCCCCCCTCTTTTTTCCTCCTTCCACAACCTGAGACCTTCAGGATGCAAAGCATGTCCTCTGTGACTGAGCTATAGTCCCAATTAAGATCTGGTTACTTTTTTCCCCAATGCATCTTTCTGTTCTCATTTATGTAAATATGTTGTAATTAACACATACAGCCTAAAGGTGAGAGAGAAAGGGAGCTGCAACTCATTTTCTCCCCTCTCATTTTTTCTCACATCCAAATGAATTGAAATAGTCCTCTTTTGTAGGAATTACCTTTTTGATGAACTCTAATACATGCAGAGACCTTCAAAAAGTGTTTTCATCAGTTATTTTAATTACTGGGGCCAGCTTGGAGCAAAAGGAGTTGCAAAGATTGTCGGAGCAGAATATTGAAACCAAGTGTCAGTGCAATGATATGCACACTTACTCGTGAGTAAGTCCCCATGAACTCATTGAGGGTTAGTTCTGAGTAGACAATGCGCTGTGTGTGTATATATATCCCCAAAGAAATTGATTTTTTAAAACTTTATTTTTCACTGTTAAATTGAAAGCAGTATTGTGATTACTGCCTTTCATGTCAAAACTTTGAGCAACCAACTAAACAAGAACTAATCAACTTCATTGTGAAGCTTTGCTAGGGGAAAAAAATCAAAGCAGAAATGAAAGGCATGATAAAAAAGGAAACCTCAAGAGATTCTGACAAACTCCAAAAGATCAGTCCTTATCTCTGAAGTCCTGTCTGATTCAAAACAGGATGAAGCCCCACAATTAACCAAGGCAATTTCGACTTATAAATCATCTCTCCTCCTACCTCCCAACCACTAGTTGGGAACTGTATAAAACTAATTTAATTTGGTCATTATTTCCATCACTCTCAGATGAGAAACCCTTTTTAATTCTAACCAATTATTCTTTTTCTAATTATTTCCAGTGCATTACTGTGGCCATTAGTTGAACCTTTGGGGGTAGGCGTTCACACTGAGCTGTAAAGTGCCTTAAATTGTAGCACTTTAAGAGTATTTAGGATTTGTCTGCTTGCCAGCTGACCAAATTATTTAAAAAGTCAGTTGGCAGTTCTGAAGATATAAAGGCGGAGAGATAAAGAGCCGAGGGTTGGCTGAAGGTGCAGTTCTTCTGAGGGGATGAGCCTGTCTCTGGGAATCTGACACGGAACAGGGGATTTGCTGCCTTTTGAGAGTGTTCTTTGTCACTCCTTTTTCTTGCCTAGTATATTTGCAAATCAGTGTGTGGAGCGTGTATCCCTCCAGTTGTTGCAACCTGCAGCCTCCATCCAAGAGAACTGGCTCAAAAGAATAAAAGGGCTGCATTCACATACAGTGGCGTAGCGTGGGTTGTCAGCACCCGGGGCAAGGCAAGTAATTTGCGCCCCCTAACCCGTGGATTTGCGCCCCCTAACCCCCAGATGTTGTGCCCGGTGCGGCCGGCCCCCCTGCACCCCCCACGCTACGCCACTGTTCACATAGCAGTTTCTTCCATTTCCATGGATTTTGTCTATTAATTTTCACATTGAGGAGTGTGCCTCTGGGGGTGAGGTCAAGCTGTTGGAAGGTTCCCACACCTGCTGTGGCTGTAGAGACTGCTGTGGGAGAGACATATTTCTATGGAGGCGCAGTTTACAGGTATAACAAAGGCGGCATTTTTTCATCTAAGCTAAGCAGTTGGTCCCTTACCTCTCTCGCCCTGACCTTACCACTGTGATCCATGTGATGGTCACCTCCAGGCTTGATTATTGTAACTCACTCTACGTGGGGCTGCTCTTGAAGCTGACCCAGAAACTTCAGCAGGTGCAGAATGCAGCAGCGAGACTCCTTATGGGGACTTCGCTGCGGGGTCACATTCACCCAGTGCTATACCAGCTGTACTGGCTCCCGATGGAGTACAGGATCAGGTTCAAGGTGCTGGTTTTAACCTTTAAAGCCCTGTACGGCCTAGGACCCTCATACCTATGAGACCGCCTCTCCTGGTATGTCCCACAGAGGACCTTACGGTCTGCAAATAATAACACCCTGAAGATTCCAGACCCCAGGGAGATTAGACTGGCCTTGACTAGAGCCAGGGCCTTTTCGGCCATGGCCCCAGCCTGGTGGAACACTCTCTCACAAGAGACCAGGGCCCTGCAAGATTTGACATCCTTCTGCAGGGCCTGCAAGATGGAGCTGTTCCGCCAGGCTTTTGGTCAGGGTTCAGTCTGACTCATCTTCTCTTTGTATAAGAACAAGCACAAAGGAGGTTTCCCAGCCCGCTCACAGGTCCTTATAATATCAGTGGAAACAGTTGGTCCTGGCGAGTATTAACCGCTTTCCATATTAACCTGTCATTTGTGCTGTTTTAATTTTAATTTGTTTTAATTAATTTTGGGGTGCATTTTAATTGATTGATTGCTTGTTTTTGTATTATTTATATGATGTTAGCCACTCTGAGCCTGGCTCCGGCCAGGGAGGGTGGGGTACAAATAATTTATTATTATTATTATTATTATTATTATTATTATTATTATTATTATTACAGCTCAGGCAGATGAAGACATCCAGCTGTGCTTCAGATTCACCATGACAGTTCTCTCTGCACTCCTCCCATCGGTCACTTCTCCTCTGGTCATTGCTATGGATGCACAACTTGATTGCCTGTCTCCAGGCCTTGTGGTGATCTGCAAGGGATTCCCTTATGGCAGGGTTGATATTGGCAGCCTTCACGTCCTGTTTGCAGACATCTTTGTAGCACAGAGTTGGTTTGCCAATTGGCCTGGTGCCTGAAACCAGCTGCCCGGAAACCACATCCTTGGGGGTTTTCGCATTATAGTGTAAAAGCCACTTCTGGAACTATAGAGAAATATAGTACAGATTTAGTGTGTATTTCATGTTACCATCTTTTTAAAATACAAACATCTGTTTTGCCCAGTTGTAGCTCTTGAAAAAGATAACTTTGCATCTCAATTCTCCTTCAGCTCATACCATCTTAGTCACTAACCCACACATGCACACACACAAAAAGCACAAGCACAACATTTGGGTTGGTGTATAATATGAGAGCTTTTCTTCTTCTGGCATTTCAGTGTGTGCAAGTCGTTATGTATCTGAATCTGCTAAACCAAATCTGCAGTTACGTTTCACTTAGCACGAGGTTCGATTGAATCTAGTGTTCTGTCGGCACACTTATTATAGTGCGTTTGTTACTTAATGAAAACTCTTAGTTGTGAATCCTGCTGTGTGTGTGTGCTTTGACTTATTATTAGCAAACATTTCTTTCAGAGCAGAAGGAGAGGAAGCACCGCTTTTCAAAAAACGAAGCCGACATGAAATGGATTTGCATGCATTTTTCACATAAATCAAGGCATTTCAAGACAGGGAAGAAACATGGGGCTGCTTTTGTACATCCTTCTGGCAGCCCGTGTAAAGAATTTCACAGGCAGAATTCTGAAGTGACAGATTCTGGTGAGGCGTTCATATAGAAATTCTCTTAGTTATGGATGCTTTTTATAGTCCAGGGATAGGGAAACATTTTCAGTTCACAGGCCTTGTACCATTCTGGGTAACCTTCTGAGGCCCACTTGCCAGAAGTGCAAGGAGTCAGAGGCAAAAGTGAGCAGAGCAACAAATAGGAATGTTACCTTTGTGCAGGGGGCTAGTTTTTATGCCCAGGCGCCCCTCTCTCTTTTCTTTACCCAAGCAAGGAAGAGGCATTTCATGTCAAGGCCCCAAGCCACCCCCAGGGAAATAAATTCACACTGACACATAATTTAGCTTAACTGTTAAAGGGCAAATTTTGGCCACAACTTTATTGATTACAGCAATGTGAGTGGTATTGGCTTAGGCCTCAGAAACAGACTATATCTGACTCCTGCCCACCTTGCAGGAAATCTGTAAGTGTAAGTGTTATATACTGAAGTTCTCAACCTGGGCCAGCAGGGGGATACTGTAGACAGTTTTCACTCAGGTCCACATATGCAAATAAGGAATTGAAAGTGATGTTCAGTGATTGGATAGTTACAGAAAGTTGTTACTGTTGCCTTGTAGTGGAGCTCTATATAAGCAGGTTGGCTGAACCCTTCAGTTCTGTTCTGTTCTGGGCCTGTGAATAAACAAGAGCTGTTTGAAGAATCGCTGTGGGTGATATGTTCACCCACAACTTAACAGTAAACCTCCAAAAAAGGGAGCTCCATCGATGGCAATCAGCTGAAACTCATCCCGGGGTTCCCGCTTGGTCCTGGCATTATCAAAGTTAAAGAACACATTCCAGCCAGACAAAAATACTCATGGCATGCCCTCCAAGCAGTGGCCCTGATCCAGAAGAGCTCTTCTTATGTTCATAATAATAGGAAGAGCTCTTCTCATGTTCATAAGAGCCAGTGTAGTGTAGTGGTTAAGAGCGGTGGACTCGTAATCTGGTGAACCGGGTTCACTTCCCTGCTCCTCCACGTGAAGCTGCTGGGTGACCTTGGGCTAGTAACACTTCTCTGAAGTCTCTCAGCCTCACTCACCTCACAGAGTGTTTGTTGTGGGGGAGGAAGGGAAAAGGAGATTGTTAGCCACTTTGAGACTCCTTAGGGTAGTGATAAAGCGGGATATCAAATCCAAACTCTTCTTCTTCACAATTGTGTTGCAGTATCAACAGAGACATTAAATCTGGTGGACAACTGATTTCCAGTACCTGCACACATCAAATGTGGATCAAGTCCGTTTCAGTTGGCATTTGAAGCATCCTGAAACTTGCACTGGACGTCTTTGCCTCTTCTCTTCTTTTTTTATCCAAGAGCAGCTTCAGGAGACAGACAGCCGAACTGTCAGTCATTGTCAGGATGGCATAAGAGGCTGCTTAACCCTTTTACCTGCAGCAATTTTCCACAGAGCTGAGCAATTCAGATACATGTCAGAGTTGAAGTTTGGCTAAACCAAATGCCCTTTTGCATTCCCTCCTGACTCCTCCTCCCTGTTAGCCTATTGATCAAAGAACAAGCTCACATATAGAAACTGTAATGTCGTGTCGCATCTCTCCAACCCTCTGATCAATAAAAGCATCATCCTCTCCATCTATAAGGCCAGAGCTGATAGTCTACAATGCCTCTGTTCACCAGTAGGTGTCCCTTATAGCTCACCAAAAGCCTCTATTTTCCTTTCATTTAATTTTTTGAAAAGCGGCTAGTGCAGTCTATTATTAACTGCAACAAATTAGTTTGTATAACACTAGGTGAATGTGGTGATGGGACAGAGAATCTCACTGCAGAACAGGAGATAGGCTTATTCTCCATTTTAGAAACTGACCTGAGTCTGTGTGGTTTGGCATAACACATGCCACACAAAAAGAATATGAGTTTTGAGTTTAGGGGAGTGATTTTAATACTGTAGGCATCAGCCTGAATACCTTAAAGATCATCTCGCCCCCTTTATACACAACCAATTGCTGCACTCTGCATGTGAGGACCTCCTGCTGGTACCATCTGATCTGGAGATCAGTTTCACACAATGTTGGAGTCATTCCTTTCATATTGTGGCATGTGGAATGCCCTCCCCTTGAATGTTAGACAGGTGTCATTTCTGTAGTCTTCCCAGCAGCTACTGAAGACCTTCCTTTTACAACAAGCCTTTTGAGTTGAAGCCTTCCCAGTCTGCATATGCATTGGAATTGTTTTAAAGATTTAAAAAAATGATTTTATTGCTTGTTTTTTGCGGCTGAAGGGTGGGTTATAAATTTAATTAGGGATGTGGGTGGTGCTGTGCTCTAAACCACTGAGCTTCTTGGTTGGCAGTTTGAATCCCTGCGACAGGGTGAGCTCCCGTTGCTCTGTCCCAGCTCCTGTCAACATAGCAGTTTGAAAGCACATCAGTGCAAGTAGATAAATAGGTACCCCTGAGGCAGGAAGGTAAACTGTGTTTCTGGTTTCCCTCATGGTGTCCCATTGCACCAGAAGTGGTTTAGTCCTGCTGGCCACATGCCCCGGAAAGCTGTCTGTGGGCAAACGTCGACTCCCTCGGCCTAAAAGTGAGATGGGTGCCGCAACCCCATAGTCGCCTTTGAATGGACTTGACCGTCCAGGGGTCCTTTACCGTTACTATAAATTAATAAAGAAATAGTCATCAAGTTTTGATTTGGATCATTATTACACTGAGAGGACGAAGGACATAGGAAGGGAGATATGTCAGGTCCTCACAGCGGATGCCTGGGTTCAGAACTGGCCATCTCCCTGAGAACTACAGGAGCAGAGGAGAGAGTAACCCAAGCAGAAGTTTCACATCCAAAGGGCTTAGGTTCCCTATCCCTGCTCAATATGAAGGTGTTGGAAATGGGGATGGATAGCACATAAATGCTCCCCCCCCCCCGGGAATAAGCTACGAGTTGTGCAGCCCTGCTTTTTCCTGAATGCATTCATATAAATATGGAGACGTGCGTTTGAACATCCTTAAAGACAGGCAGAAGGACTTACAGACAGACAGAAATGAGATGAATCCAAAACCGGAGGTTCATTCTGATATAGGAGTGCTCAAATTGCAGTCTGGGAGGAATCATCTGCCCCTTACATGTGCCCCTTTGTACATGATTTGTTTGTTCATAAGAAAATAAATCAAATATTATAAACAACCATGCATTCTGTCATCCAGCATTTTCCCTGGAATTTCTTAATGATAAGGGCAGTGGAAGACATATAATAGCACCCCCCCTTTGGGGGGGGGGTCTGACACATCAATTGACATTTTTGGGAGCTCTATAGATATGTTGGAAGCAGGTGTTTCCATTAGTCCCACCCACCTTGCGTAGGTGTCTTTCTCTCTCCCGGAGTCTATTTGTAAATGTGCCAGGTTGCCAAGGTGACAGGTGTTTTCTAATAATCCTGCCACTAAATAAAATGTACCTGGTATTGCATTGAATTAAAAGCCTCAGTTGGCCAATTGCCTTGGATGTTTCCATTTCCCTTCAGCATTTCCCACGGGGCTGGGGAGGCGAATGTTCGATAGGCTTTCCTCCTTCACTTGCTGCTGTCCAGAAGACCCTAATATCTAGGTACATCCACTCAGGGTGAAGAGAGAGCTCTGTCACAGCCCAGTTGTGGCAGAGAGGCAGCAGCAGAGTGACTAATTTGTCTTCGACGTGAGGCTCTCAAGCCGGAGGCTTCCAAGCACGAGTGTGATTCACCATGTGAAACAAAACCAATAGTTTCAATGGCAGGATATTGATAGTATTTTTTTAAAAAAAATGCATACTTGTAAACCCCACTAGACCTTTTGTTCTCATTCTCGATGCACCAAGTAGAAGAGCGGAAGAAAAAAAGAAATCGATTCACTTACTGGTAGCCAGTATTCCACATCTGCATCACACATTTTAAAGCTCTACAATACCATTTTGAACAGCCTTCCTGCCTTCCCCTGAAGGAATCTTGTGAAATGTAGTTTGTTATGGGTGCTGAGAGTTGTTAAGGAGACTCCACGCTCTTCCAAGACCAGCAATCCTCAGACGGCTTCAATAAGGAATCCCTTTTCCTGGGGATTTCTACAGTGGCGTAGCGTGGGGGGTGCAGGGGGGCCGGCCGCACCGGGCGCAACATCTGGGGGGGCACACGCTTGCACTCGCAGCTCTCTGCCCCTACCTGGCTCACTCACTCTCTCTCACTGCAGTGCTGGCTGTGCGAATCCGATCCGAGCCGCTGGGTCGCCACCCACTGTGGAGGGGGTGGGTGCCAGGCGTGCAGTGCGGAGAGAGAGCGAGGGACTATCTGGGGGAGGGACAGTGCAGCGGCCGCCCAGCGCAGCGCTGAGCGTGGGAGAGAACCACACCAGACATGTTATGTAGTGTAGTTTCACCCTGGGCCAACAGGGGGATTCTGTATATAGTTTTCACTCAGGTCTGTAGATAGTTTTCACTCAGGTCCGCGGCAGTTATTTTAGGCGGGAACTCTGGGCTGTGGTGGTTACAATGTTGACAGCCGGCTGCCTATAAATACAGGCCGGCTGAGCTGTTCTCTGTCAGTTCTATTCCAGCTTACCACAATAAAGAGCTACTTGAAGAAATCACTGTGCCGGCTGCTATGTCAACCCACGACTTAACACTGGCGACGAGGATGGGATAGATGGACATCAGAGCACAGCCAGATGCGGCCAGCCTCTGAACTGAGCTGAATCACTGAGCTGAATCACAGAGCGAAATCACTGAGCGAAATCACTGGGCAGAACCAATTCAGAGCTGACTGTTCTGGCTAGAGCACTGTGTTCCATCCATCGCCCTTCACGCCGGCATCGGAATCATGGCTTCACTTGTGCCTCTACCGCCGTTTGCGCCAGCCTCTGAATCATGGGACTCCTACCTCGCTCAGTTCGACTGCTACCTCCAAGCCAACGAGCTGACAGCAGTATCAAAGGATCGGAAGCGGGGCCTATTCCTCAGCCTCTGTGGGCCTGAGGTGTTTAAGACGGCCCGAGCGTTGGTTGCGCCTGAAGCAGTCCAGGCAACAACATGGGACACGATCCAAGAGAAGCTCCGCAACCACTACGCACCAAAGCCGTCCAAGATTGCTGCCCGCCATGCGTTCTACCACCGGAACCAGGCAGAGGGGGAGTCAATCAACAACTACACCACCGCCCTGCGACAGGCTGCAATGCACTGTGAGTTCCGAGACTTAGACGATGCCCTGATGGATCGAATCGTCTGCGGGGTCCGGGACATCCATCTGCAACGGCGCCTCCTAGCCAAGCCAGACCTCACGCTACAGAAAGCCATTGAGGAGGCTGTGGCCTCAGAAGCTGCTGAACGCTCCGCCCAGGAGATCCGCAAGTCCAGCAGCCCGCGTCTTGCTAGGGAGCCAGTTCCGGTGCATCATGAAGAGGCCAGCAGTGAGGAGGCATCCTCCAGTGAAGACGATGACGTGCACCAGACAAAGCGGGAGCGCAGGAAGTTCCAACAGAAGTCCAAGGGCCAACCGGAATGTGCTGGCTGCGGAGGCAACCATTCCCGTGCCAAGTGTCGATTCAGAGACGCCATCTGTAGGAAGTGTTCCAGAAGGGGCCACATCGCTAAGGTCTGCCGATCGGCTCCGTCTGACACCCCCCCTTCATCGACTCGCAAGTCCAAGTCTTCACTCCAGTCTGCCAAGGAAAGTTGTTTCGCTCTCACCAACTGCCGCTGCCCGTCTGGAACCACGATTGGCCAAACCGACTCGCCTACGCGGCGCAAGCTGAACGTCACGGTGCTCATTGAAGGAGCTCCATGTGACATGGAGATCGACACCGGGTCTGCCCTGTCCATCGTGTCATGGAGCACCATCAAAAGACTGGTACCCAGAGTGTCCAAAAGGCAACTCGACTCTCACCGCGTACACCTGAGAGACTACCAGGGAAACGACATTCCCGTGGTAGGCGTTGGCCGGTTCCGGATCGCCTTCAAGGATTTTTCGGGCCTGCTCCGGTTGGTGGTGGTCGAAGGTCAGCGGCCAAGCCTCCTAGGGTTGGACTGGTTTGATGCCCTCGGCCTGGAAGTCACCGGCATCAACTGCATCTCTAACGCAGAGACTGAGGGTCTGGTCAAAGACTTTGCCGAGGTTTTTGACGGCACCTTGGGCCAATATACAGGTACGCCCATCTCCTTTAGCCTTGATCCACAAGTCGCCCCCATCAAGCTAAAGCCACGCCGGGTTCCCTTTGCTCTCAAGGCTAAGGTGGACGAACAACTGGACAAACTGATCGCCCAAGGAGTTTTGGAGCCGGTTGACCACGCAAAGTGGGAAACCCCCATCGTCACGCCTGTCAAGCCAGATGGGTCGGTGAGAATCTGCGCTGACTACAAGTGCACGATCAACAAGGCACTTCAGCAGCATGCTTATCCGGTTCCTGTTGTCCAACACCTGCTGCATTCCCTGGGTGAGGGTAAGGTCTTCGCTAAGCTGGACCTTGCCCAAGCCTATCAACAACTGCCAGTCGATGATGCCACTGCTGAAGCCCAGACGATCGTCACCCACCGGGGGGCATTCCGTTGCCGCCGGTTGCAGTTCGGGGTGAGTGTGGCTCCTGGCATCTTCCAAAGCCTTATGGAGCGTCTCCTGCAAGGGCTTCCGGGCGTGGTACCATATTTTGATGACGTCTTGGTGTCTGCAGACTCACACCAGCAGCTGTTCGAGCGCCTCCGTGCCGTGCTGACCAGGTTCCAGGAGGCCGGGCTCAAGGTAAAGAGGGAGAAGTGCCAGATCGCCGTTTCACAGGTAGAGTTCCTGGGCTATCTTATCGATGCCTCCGGTCTTCATCCAACCACATCCAAGATCCGCGCTATCCAGCAGGCCCCCACCCCAAAGAACAAAACGGAGTTGCAGGCATTCCTGGGGCTGCTGAACTTTTATAACATGTTCCTGCCCCACAAAGCCACAGTGGCTGAGCCTCTTCACCGACTCCTTAGCACTAAGACGCCTTGGGCCTGGGGTCATCGGGAGACGGCGGCCTTCAACGCGGTCAAGGCTCTCCTTTCTTCAGACAGTGTGCTGGTACAGTACAGTGAATCCAGGCCGCTGGTCCTTGCCTGCGACGCCTCACCTTTTGGCATCGGTGCTGTCCTTAGTCACCGTTTTCCAGATGGAAGAGAAGCACCGCTCGCCTACTTTTCCAGGACACTATCTCCGACGGAACGGAATTACAGCCAGCTCGACAAGGAGGCATTGGCACTTGTGGCTGGAGTGAAGAGGTTCCATGAATACCTCTATGGCAGGACTTTTGACCTCATCACTGACCACAAGCCACTCCTGGGCCTCCTCGCCGGTGATCGTCCAACTCCACCGGTCCTCTCACCACGCATGCTGCGATGGACTGTTTTCCTGGCTGCCTACCACTACCGGCTCATCCATCGCCCGGGAAAATCGATGGGCCATGCCGACGCCCTCAGCCGTTGCCCTCTTCCAGCATTTGTGGAAGACCCGGCTCCAGCTTCATCGCTCCTTCTGATTGAGGATCTTCCGGCAGCGCCTGTATCGGCTGCCACTGTGGCCTCCGCATCTGCCCAGGATCGCACCATCAGCCGGGTGCTCAACTGGGTGTGGAGGGGGTGGCCACAAGGGCCTTTTGCATCGGAGTTCCAGCCCTTCGCAACCAGACAACATGAACTCTCAGCTCATCGCGGCTGCCTGCTGTGGGGAGACTGCGTCGTGATTCCCCAGGGACTCCGTCAGCGCGTCCTGGAGGCTCTGCACGTTGGCCACCCGGGAATTGTCAAAATGAAGGCGTTGGCTCGGTGTTACGTCTGGTGGCCTAATATGGACGATGCCATCACTGCCTGGGTGTCCGCCTGTCAAGCGTGCCAGGAGTCGAGGCCTGCACCACCGGCAGCTAAGGGACACACCTGGGAGACACCAAAGACACCCTGGTCGAGGGTGCACATCGATCTGGCTGGTCCCTTTCACGGCCGGACCTTTATGGTAGTGGTGGACGCCTATTCCAAATGGCTGGAGGTCGCCCTGATGCCCTCCACCACTACCGAAGCTGTCATCCGGGTGCTGCGAGGCCTGTTTGCAACGCATGGGTGTCCTGATGTCCTTGTCTCTGACAACGGACCGCAGTTCACGTCAGGCACGTTTGAGCGGTATCTTTTGGGACTGGGCATCCGCCATGCCCTAACGGCACCCTTTCATCCATCCAGCAACGGGCAAGCGGAAAGAATGGTGCGCTCGACAAAAGAGGCACTGGCGCGCCTGGACCGGGGAGACTGGCATGAGCGGGTCGCCGAATACTTGTTCGTGCAACACATCACCCCTCATGCGGCCACAGGGAGGAGTCCTGCTGAACTGCTTATGGGCCGCCGCCTCAGGTCACCGCTCGACCGGCTACACCCAGACTTTGCCGTGGCTGAACCCCCAGGCTGTGCCAACGCACCACGGTCATTTGTCCCAGGAAACCAGGTCTTTGCCCGGAACTATGTGGGGGACATCCCTTGGGTGCCAGCCACAGTAGTGGGAGTCACTGGACCTCGCTCGTACCAGGTGGCACTCGAAGACGGACGCTTGTGGCGACGGCACATAGACCAGCTTAGGCGCAGGGTGGGGGACTTGGACACTACCGAGGTGCCCCCAACTGCGCTTGCGGCTCCAGAAGAGACACGTACAGATGGCGAGGCCCCACCTACACCTCCCTCGCAAACTGCCAGCGTGGAGCCGAACCAAGCCGTTTCAGAACAGACTCAGACCACTCCACTTGTGGAGGCTCCACCCACAGCAGCGGATCCAGGGGAGTTGGTTCCAACGCCACCTAGGGTCGCACCACAGCCTCAGCGAGAACTGTGTGGCCCTCCGGACTTGGCTACCAGTCCCCGGCGGTCTGGCAGAGTTTCCAAGCGCCCAACTTATTTAAAGGACTATGTTGTTGGACAGGTATCACTGTTGGTCTAAGTATGGGAAATGTAACCGATATGCTTTTGTGCTTATTTGAACCATTACGCGTAGTGCTGTATATAAGGAAACCATTACGATTGTAACTAACGCCTTATCTCGGTGGGGAGGGGTGTTATGTAGTGTAGTTTCACCCTGGGCCAACAGGGGGATTCTGTATATAGTTTTCACTCAGGTCTGTAGATAGTTTTCACTCAGGTCCGCGGCAGTTATTTTAGGCGGGAACTCTGGGCTGTGGTGGTTACAATGTTGACAGCCGGCTGCCTATAAATACAGGCCGGCTGAGCTGTTCTCTGTCAGTTCTATTCCAGCTTACCACAATAAAGAGCTACTTGAAGAAATCGCTGTGCCGGCTGCTATGTCAACCCACGACTTAACAAGACAAGACCAGGCAGCAGCAAGAAGAAGCTGGCAGCGGCGGCAGGTTAGGGGTTAGGGGGCGCAAATTACTTGCCTTGCCCCGGGTTAGGGGGCGCAAATTACTTGCCTTGCCCCGGGTGCTGACAACCCACGCTATGCCACTGGATTTCTAAGAATTGTAGCTCTCCTAAGTAGAGAGGCTTTTCATTCTCTCTGTTTCCACATACTGCTGATGTGGCCTGATTGCTGGTGGGCAGTGTTTTGGTTGGCAGGTGTCAGCCAACTTGTCAGGGATGCTGGTGCCTTTCGGGGTTGTCTCAGGTTTCTGCAGCTATTCTTGTACTTTGTATTTGGCCCACTGGGGAAGAATAGTTTGAGGGTCATGAGTTTATGGTAACAGCAACATCGGCACCGGAATATTACTACCTAAAAGACTACCTTCACTGCTATTGCTAAGTAAGGGCATTCAGATATACAGAAGGAACCAGGCAAGTCCTCCCACAGCTTAATGATTATTTGCTTGTGGTGATGTGGAAGTAGGACTTTCCACTACTGGCACTTGTTTTGTGAAATGCACTACCTATCTGGCATTCATTCAGCATTTGAAGATGCACCTGTTTCACACAGCCATTCCATTGATCACTCAGCCCAAGTCTCCTGTTTCAGTCACTGGGTTTTAGTGGCCTTGTTTCCCTGCCTATGCTAACTATGACCAATGGTTTGATGGGGTCGTTTTAGGGTGCATTTTGATAATGCTTTGTAGACTGTATTTTGTAAAATGTTTAGAAGCTTATTTTGGCATTTAGCAAAATGATGGTGATGGTGATGAAAGGTTTGCCCTTTCTTAAAAAAAAAAAAAGAGGAGAGAGATAGCTTAAATACAAAGTAAGGTAAAAGGTAAAGGAGCCCTGGATGGTTAAGTCCAGTCAAAGGCGACTATGGGGTTGTGCTGCTCATCTCGCTTCAGGCCAAGGGAGCCGGTGTTTGTCCACAGACAGCTTTCCAAGTCATGTGGCCAGCAGGACTAAACTGCTTCTGGCACAACGGGACACCATGATGGAAACCAGAGCACACGGAAACACCATTTATCTTTCCGCCACAGCGGTACCTATTTATCTAATTGTGCTGGTGTGCTTTTGAACTGCTAGGTTGGCAGGAGCTGGGAACAGAGCAACGGGAGCTCACACTGTTGTGGGGATTTGAACCGCCGACCTTCTGATCAGGAAGCCCAAGAGGCTCAGTGGTTTAGACCACAGCACCACCTGCATCCCTAAAAAAGTATAACAGTAACAGTTAACCTGTGGGATGCCTCTGGCACCAACCTGGAGCTCCCCTGACCTCACCATTGCTTTTCCCCACCCCATCCTGGGTACCACAATGCCACTGGGAAGATAGTGATGTGCCCTCTAGGCTCTCAGGCTGCTATTGCTGACCTCTGGGCTGTGTTAAGGATGAACATACAAACCTCCCATGAGCTCCTAGTTTTACCCAAATCATGCTTTCCCTTGCATTGGATCAAAAACCAAAACGAAATGCCAGAAAGTACAAACAGTGATAATTGCCCTGTTAATGGTGGTCATTTGCTGTCTTATGAATGCCCACCATTAACAGTGCAATTGCGGCTATTTCTACTTCTCTGCATTTAATTTCCATCTGATGGCAATACTCAGAAACCTCAACACACCAAAAAGGAAACCATATTCAACTATACCTGCAGCTAGGGAACGCCGATGGAAATGGAAATTGCTGGTGTCCACTTATTTGTGCCATGTCTGGGGCAGAAAGTCTTTGTTTCTTTCAGTCGGCTAACGATATGCAATTGATTACATTTCCCTCTTCCCGTTTGGATTGTGTTTCCTTTTGTGTTGAATTGAATGGGGTAGAATAAGTTAATGACAATGTAATTGATGTAATTAATTGCATCAGTTGAAATTATGATATAGTTTTGGGTGGAAGGAGAGATCCAGTGGAATCGAAACACTTTTGCATGTAGGGTGAAACAGAAAGCAATCCCTTCTTCAGCCCCACCTGAGTTTACTAGCCCAAAAAAGCTCCACTGTTTTTGCTGCATGAGACTAACAGGGCTACCCCTCTGGAAATGGCAATGGGGAACAAGTTCTCCTGTAAAATGGATGAGGATCAGCACTGGGAGCGCAATGATATTACTTTGGATTTAACACAGCCTGTCTATGTGATTTAGTGGGTAGAAGCTATGGATGGAAGACATGATGGTAGCAGAAATGAATAAGTCCAAGGGGAGACATTTCATAATAAAAGTGGAAAAATTTGTGTGTACAGAGCAGGAATTCCCTTTGCAATCCAGTCCTTTCGGAAGTGAAATATTTTTAATCGTTCCTTCCAATCATCCATTCCTAATAAAAAAATCATATTTTAACAGAATTATTCAATTCTCCTTTTTTAAACAAAACAAAACAAACCCAAATTATTCCACCCTCTGTAAATGTTAAAAACTGAGAGTTGTATAATGAGACATGTACTTGTGTTGCTCTCACAAATCCTGCCACTGGATATGAGATGGATTTGCAGAGGTTAGTGAGGTCCATAGATATATCTGTTACCCGTACAGTTAAAAATAGAAAGGGGGGAAACTTGAAAAATAAATGTTCATATGCTGGTTTTCTTCCTCTTGTCGTTACTTTATTTATCCAGAGAGCCAGGTGCAATGGGGCTTTCTAGAGAGCTGTAAATGTCACCCTCTCAACTAGGGTTTGGTGATATTTGAATATTAGTTATGGTGTGCATTGAGATTTTATTTTTATTTTTAGAGAGGGGAGGAAGAGAGAGAAAACACCTCATGAGGAATCTACAAGGTTGACAGGAGGAAAGTAGACCATTTTTAACATGGCTTCTATAGAAGGCTGTTTGCATTGGTTCAGTTCAGTCAAGACAATCAATTTTGCTTGCTTAAAGGAATTAAGAAGCAAGATGGGGCACCAATCTGCATATTGGAGCAGAGATTTATTCCTTGATTGGGGGTGAAGAGAATTCTCTTTTTTATTTGTGAAATAACTAGGAATTTCCCTTTAACGGGTTTTAAAAAGGATGGTGCTAAATAATGGGCCCTGCTTTAAATTTTGACAACCAAGGTACCTCACAAATTAAGAAACTGCCTCTCATTAAGAAATCAAACTTCTTGGGTGAATCTTCTTTCAGGGGACTAGGACATATCACAGACTAATGTTAATTAACAGTGCTCCAGCTGTTTTATAGTAAATTAGACCATCAGTCCACCTAGCTCAAGGCTGGGGTACTTGTGGCCTTCCATAAGTTGATGGACTCCAGCTCCCAGCATCTCTGACCATTAGCCATGGTGGCTGGTGCTGCTGGAAGCTGGAGTCCAGTGACATCAGCTGATTGGCACTGACAACTGCACTAGGGAGCTCCTATTGGGAAATCTCCTAGGAAATTCCTCTGGGCTCACTATCAGTGCTGATCAGTGAGCCCTTTGAGCTCCCAGCAGTTCCTCTGGAGCCCCACATCCTTACCTCCACCAGTGGACAGTTTGTTGGTTTTCCCACCTGGTGGAGGCCTCTCCTTCTTGCCTGATGCCCTGCCCCCGACCGTCTTGGGTTGCTCTAGGCCAGGTGTTGGCAACCTGCGGCCCATGGGCTACAAGCGGCCCAAGGGGGGGGTCATTTAAATGGCCCACAAGCCATCCCTGAACCGAGCTGCCCACTCGGCAAGTCCCCGCATGCTGCACTAAACCGGTGCAGCACAGAGCGGGGACTCACTTCTGTGGCACTGGAAATTGCATCTGCGCATGTGCAGACACCAGAAATCGCATCTGTGCAGATGCGATCTGGCCCGCGGAGTGATCTCCGTGGGAGTGAACCAGCCCAGGCGAGGAAAACCTTGCCGATTCCTGCTCTAGGCTGCCAAAGTGGACCTACGGTGATCCAGGTATGTCTCAGCCCAATCTGACTAATGCCTGGATCTCTGAATTCCCTTCAGGGAGGCCTTGGTGGGAGGTGGAGATTAAGATGGTGGAGAAAGCAATGTGAGCTATAGGTGTTGTAAAAGATTCTGCCAGGAGAAAGGGTCCATTCAGACTTAATCCTAATAAGTGAGGATGGGCTCTGAAGAAGCAGTTTGGCGTGTCCTCACCTTTTCAACTTGTGGCTTTGAGTTGCCCTGAGCCTGTCTCTGTGACCATGAGGCAAGCGCCCAAGAATATCCACATGGCCCTTGATTACTAAGGAGGTCTGGCAGAATTTACTGATGTTTATATCAACAAACGCATCTTCACTTTCCTTTCTTGGGGAAGAAAATCTGCCCCTTCTTCCATCTGGGGCTGGGAGTCAATCGAAAGTGTTGAATTATGTGTGTAAGAGACAAAGTAGGGGAAGCCCCACCAAGCCCACCACTCTAAGAGGACATGGTGTTCTAGAACTTTTTTTTTTTTGCATACATTTTTATTAGTTTTATATATAGTCATACAGTTTTATCCAAATTTTACCTAATTTTAACAAAATACAAATTTTGACTTCCTTCTACTTCTTTGGTAATCATCCATTTTTACCCTTTGATACGCATTCCTTTAGTTGCATTGCCATTTGTCTTCCCTCCCCTTCTATTTTCTTTCAGCAATACCTCTTAAAGTTTTACAGTGCTTCTTGAAACCCCACTAGTGTTGTTTGTACCTCACATATATTTTTCAGATAATCTACAAATTTTCCCCAATCTTCGATGAACTTTTGGTTTGGGGCATATCTTATTTTCCCGGTCAGTTTATCCAGTTCCGCATAATCAGTCAGTTTCATTCTCCAATCTTGAATCGTCAGTATTTCCTCTTGTTTCCATTTCTGGGCCAGTAGAATTCTTGCTGCCGTGACTGCATACTGGAAAAGCTTACAGTCTCTCCTTTGAATGTCTTTACCTGTAATCCCTAAAAGAAAAGCTTCTGGTTTCTTAACAAAAGTGTATTTTAACATCTTTTTCAATTCATTATATATTGCTTCCCAGAAACTCTTTACTTTCTTACATTCCCACCACATATGGTAGAATGTTCCCTCTTTTCCTTTACATTTCCAGCACTTATTACATGTCTTATACATAGCGTTCTAGAACTTTCTCTGTGGTTGTATAACAGCCAGAGAAAGGGGCTAGATAGCCTCAAATGGCATTCAGGCAGGACTTCCAGTTTTGAGCTGCAGGTTTTCGCACCCCCCACTGCCCCCCAAACAATTGTGGGGTTTGAGGATTCGTTTGGTGGTTCTACTTGGAAATAAATACAATATATTAAATATCTCAAGGGCTGTCACATGGAAGAAGGAGCAAGCTTGTTTTCTGCTGCTCTGGAGGTGAGGATCTGAACCAATGGGTTCAAGTTACAAGAAAGGAGATTCTAACCAAACATTAGGAAGAACTTTCTGACAGTAAAAGCTGTTTGAGAGTGGAACGGACTCTCACAGGAAGTAGTTGACTCTCCTTCATTAGCTGTGATTCCTGCATTGCAGGGGGTTGGACTGGATGACCCCCCAGGATCCCTTCCAACTCTGTGATTCTTTGATTGTATGAATAGGCCTGATTTGGTTTGAGCTAATCTGGTGCACAGTCATAACAAAAATGGGATGCAATCCCCATTGAGTATAGTGGGATTTACCGTACTTATCAGTAAACATGCCTAGGATTTTCCTTTAAAACTATTAACTGAGCAAGTCTGTACATGTCTAGCCAGAAGTCAATACCTCAGTGCGGTTTACTTGCTGATGAGTCTGAGTATAGGATTGCAACCTGAATCCAAGAAGGTGTCGTTACCATGGAAGGAAATATTCTACCAAGAGACCTTGCAGAATGGATGAATTGGTAATAAATAAAAGAATAATAATAAACACATCCTGCTATGTTTCTGGAAATAAAAACTGTTAGGGGGATAAAATATGAAGCTAAATTATGCACAAGGAACACCAGTTTTGACAGGAGACTTCTTTGCAAACAATACCTTGTGTTTGCAAATATCAGCCATACTTCTGGAATAAAGTGTGATTTCTTTTTGAAATAAAATAAAATAAGCATAATTAATTTGTGTATCAGCGGATGTGCAATTAACAGCTGACTGATCGTTGGAAGTGTTTCTAGAAGAACTAAGGGAGAACTGCTCCTCTGCACTTACTTAAATTGCAATGCCACTCAACACCCCCGCTACAACTTCAGGGAATCACAGCAGGCATAGTGGGGGCAACAGAATAGCTCAGTCGGTAGAGCATGAATCTCTTAATCTCAGGTTTTTGGGTTTGAGCACCAAGCTAGGCAAAAGGTTCCTGCACTGCAGAGGGTTGGACTAGATGACCCTCATGGTGCTTCTAACTGATTCAGTGATCAGCACGTCCCCTTTTAAGGATACATCTATACTCTCTGTGCTGACATATCTACCTCAAAAAGGACCATCTTCAAAAAAGTCATGGCATCTCCCAAACTGCCAGTCTTAGAAGCATTTAGGAAAGGAGACAATCAGGTTTACTGGGTGCTTTGAGACTCTCTTCCTAGAGAAAGATACCTGTCACTCCTTCCTTTTAGGGGAGCAAAGTTGGTTCATTTTCACTTTAATGCAAAACTACCTAATTCACACTTTCCAAAACAATGCACAGATCAAAATGTAGCTCTCCTTTAGAATTTGCACGCCTTTGGATTTTGCGATGCAGTTCTCCAAACAAGCAACATTCACAGAAATGCATATATAACAGGAAATTGTGCATAAACTCACAGATGTTAGTGAAAATAGTGCCTTATATTAAATTGCTCTGCAAGAAGGGTGTGTGTGTGTGTGTTTTGTGTGTGTGTGGAGAGAGAGAGAGAGTCCAGTAAATGCTGGTGATTTTCTGTGAGAAGTTTTTTTTTAATGCAAATTGATGTGGCAGTGTGAACTAAAGACTGCAAAAAATGAGAAACGAACACAGTTGTTTAACTAACTGTTCTAGTGGACTGTGGTATTGGCCTAACAACCTAAATCTGGCACAAATTGGAAACTTGGTTTCTCTTCCATTGTTTGCCTAATTTGATGTTGTTGTTTGATGTCATTTCCATTTTTTAAAATTTCATATTTGATGTTAATGCCATTAGCTGTATTCCCTTCATTGCAGTCCTCCCACCCAGCGCTGCCCCCCAAAGTGGAAAAATGTCACATTTCTTCCAAGGGGTTCTAAGTTCAACTACCTTAGTCTAGCTCCAGATAGATATGGTTATTAGATAAAGATAGAAGCTCTTTTCAAGCATTATATATTTGGGACATTGCCGCAGGAGGGAGAGCAACAGAAACAAGAGCACAAACTCCTCACCTTCATCCTTGTTTTTGTCATCTTCCAACATCTTGTAGCCATGGAGACTCTTGGAGATGGAAAATGGGATTGAGGGGGCAGAACTTGTGTGCTTGCACAAGCTGCCCACCCTCGTGTACTCAGCTGTGTAAGGCTTGAAGAGGGCTGCAGATATAAATATGCATCAGGAACTAACTATACATGTCTAGAAGTAAGTCTTATTCAGTGGGGAATAGGGTTTAATCCAGCAGTTGTGTGAGTGCAACAACTTCTGTTCATACCAGTGTCTGGAGGCGGTTGGAGGAGGGATGGCGACTAACAGCTTGAGGTTGAATCCTGACAAGACAGAAGTACTGTTTTGGGGAAACAGGGGGAGGGTGGGTGTGTGGGACTCCCTGGTCCTGAAGGACCAGGAGCGCAGCCTGGAAGTCATTTTGGACTCACAGCTGTCCATGGAGGCGCAGGTCAGTTCTGTGTCCAGGGCAGCTGTTTACCAGCTCCGTCTGGTATGCAGGCTGAGACCCTACCTGCCCGTGGACTGTCTTGCCAGAGTGGTGCATGCTCTAGTTATCTCCTGCTTGGAGTGCTGCAATGCGCTCCACAAGGGGCTAACTACCTTTGAAAGTGACCTGCAAAACTACAATTAATCCAGAATGTGGCAGCTAGGCTGGTGACTGGGAGTGGCCATCGAGACCATATAACACCGGTCCTGAAAGACCTACATTGGCTCCCAGTACGTTTCCAAGCACAATTCAAAGTGTTGGTGCTGACCTTTAAAGCCCTAAACGGCCTCTGCCCGGTATACCTGAAGGAGCGTCTCCACCCCCATCGTTCAGCCCAGACACTGAGATCCAGCACTGAGGGCCTTCTGGTGGTTCCCTCACTGTGAGAAGTGAGGTTATAGGGAAGCAGGCAGAGGGCCTTCTCAGTAGTGGTGCACACCTTGTAAAATGCCTTCCCATCGGATGTCAAGGAAATAAACAAGTATTTGACTTTTAGAAGACATCTCAAGGCAGCCCTGTTTCAGGAAGTTTTTAATGTTTGATGTTTTATTGTGTTTTTAATATTCTGTTGGAATCCGCCCAGAGTGACTGGGGCCCAGCCAGATGAGTGGGGTATAAGTAAATAATAATAATAATAATAATAATAATGGCACTTCACCCCCGTACACCCCATGAAACTCCCCCCGAAATAAATGTTCCAGGGGACTGTGGGTGTGTGGGGCACATGGGAGATGAAGTTTCATTCCATGAATGGAAGCCATTGCATGAGCAGATTGTTCTACTTGCACAGTGGGGTTTTTTTTGGGCTGCAACCCATAGGCACGGGTAAGTGGGTGTAAGACTGCAGCCTAAGGTAAGGATGGATGCCAGCACTGAAAGGTCATTCCAGCAAAGAAGCCTTATTCCAAGCAATGCATTGTTTGAAGGGAAAAGCAGCAGTTTCCTTTCTTATTACATACCCTAGAACGTAAATGCCAACAATCGTTCTGCACTGGAATCTTTTTTGGGGGAAAACCCAGAGTCTTTCTGTTCCCTTGAACAATGTGCAATGTGTCAAAGGCAAATACTAGAAGGGACACTTTATTGCAATTGCTGTGGTTCAGTGTTCCAGTGAAATTTCAGGTGTAGCTCATGTTGAAGAGAAAAGAGTGTTTCAAACAAAGGATAGAGGAGGTCAGGCAAGAGAGAAGCCACCGAGATCATTATTTTTGTCCATTAGTTTGGGTAATGGACTGAACTAACAAACCTTGGTGGCCTCTTTCAGAGCTATTATCAAAGGGACCCCATTGTAAAAAGGAGAGGAGGTCAATCAGTAATGACATATTATTGGTTGAATGAAGAGGCAGGAGTTGGTTGTAAAGAGACAAAGTGGAAGAAATGTAAAAAAGAAGATTGTTGGAGATAGAACAGGGAGTCCACCAATATACACACAACATGATGCGCCATCAGGGCTACAGATTGGAGCACCTCCCTGGTTCTCAGGCACCCATGACCCACTCATCTATTGATATCTGACAAGAACATGGGAACTAATATGTAGTAACAAGAGTACAGCCCTTGACTCCTCAAAATGTGTGAGGAATTCATGTATAGAGTTGGTCCGTGATATTCACACACTTTTCATCTGTGGTTTGGGGACTGTTCAGAAATGTCTGCTGACCTAAGACAGTCTTGTTCCTGGGTACTTGAGGGTAAACTAAGAGCTGAAACAAAGAAATGAAGAAAAAGTGAGAAGTGCAAATTCAAAAGCTCTGAGGTTACTTTTTTATTATTAAATGCTGCACTAATGTCAATATAAAGGTAAAGGTACCCCTGCCCGTATGGGCCAGTCGTGTCCAACTCTAGGGATGTGCGCCCATCTCACTTAAGAGGCCGGGGGCCAGCACTGTCCGGAGACACTTCCAGGTCACGTGGCCAGCGTGACGAAGCTGCTCTGGCGAGCCAGCACCAGCGCAGCACACAGAAATGCCGTTTACCTTCCCGCTATAAAGCGGTACCTATTTATCTACTTGCACTTAGGGGTGCTTTCGAACTGCTAGGTGGACAGGAGCTGGGACCGAAAGATGGGAGCTCACCCCGCCACGGGGATTCGAACCACCGACCATGTGATCGGCAAGCCCTAGGCACTGAGGTTTTACCCACAGCGCCACCCGCGTCCCTAATGTCAATATAAATGCAAACAAAGAGAGAACAGCTGGACTGAGGCTTCTGAGAAAGAATCCATTATTTGCCTTAAAGTCTTCAGAATTGTATTAATCCAGTGACTGGCAACAGATGCTTTTCTTCCACTCCTTGTTCATTTTAAATGATTTAACAGCTCTGGAAGTATTCATGAATTCAGGTTTCCACAGTCCCCTAATCATGTTGTCAGCTTAAAATTCACATTTAATTAACCTCTTCACCGAAGGCATAAATCAATACTAAAACTCCCAATGCTTGCCATACTGATAGTGATTTTCATTTGGAGAGGAAGTGACTTGAAAATTAGGCATCAGGATACCTGGACGAAAGTAGAAAGTCAGTTGTGTAAAGTGAAGCACGGCTACCAGATAAATGTCATCCTGAATGGCCTTGGAAAGGGATGAGAAATCTCTTCACTTAGGATTCCAGTGATGAGTACTCAGAGCAGCATGGAAACTGATGCTGTACCAGTACTAAAAAGAGTGGAATCCACTTGTTAGAAGAATTTAAGGTCTCCAATATATAAATTAAATGTTCATAAATTTACAAGGCAAATACATACATAAATATGTAAACCACATGTCTGAAATGGTTGTTGTTGTTTAGTCATTTAGTAATGTCCGATTCTTCATGACCCCATGGACCACAGCACGCCAGGCATTCCTGTCTTCCACTGCCTCCTGCAGTTTGGTCAGACTCATGCTAGTAGCTTCGCGAACACTGTCCAACCATCTCGTCCTCTGTCGTCCCCTTCTCCTTGTGCCCTCCATCTTTCCCAACATCAGGGTCTTTTCCAGGGAGTCTTCTCTTCTCATGAGGTGGCCAAAGTTTTGGAGCCTCAGCTTCACGATCTGTCCTTCCAGTGAGCACTCGGGGCTGATTTCCTTAAGAATGGATAGGTTTGATCTTCTTGCAGTCCATGGGACTCTCAAGAGTCTCCTCCAGCACCATAATTCAAAAGCATCAATTCTTCGGCGATCCGCCTTCTTTATGGTCCAGCTCTCACTTCCATACATCACTACTGGGAAAACCAGTCTGAAATGGTACTGGAGAACAATCCTGAAACCATTTTGACTCTCCCCAATTGACTTCAAAGGTTTCTCTGCAAGGAGGAAGGAAATGGGAAAGCCTCTCCATTGTCTTTTGCTTAACTGTCTTTAGGGCATCTTTGTGTATGAACAGGGTGAGCCTGTGACCTGGATTCAGGAATTAAAGTATTTACCATCCCAAAAGAATGGCCAGGCTGCCCAAGTAAGCAATCACTGGCCGTTGTCAGGTATCCAGGCAGACAGGATTTCTGCTGTAGACCGCCTCCTTCTGTGATGTATGTATGATGTTTTTTGGGGTGGTCTTGAGCTACAGGGTGGGCATTTTCAAAAGTCTTGCACACCATGGTTCCGCCTCCCTCCTGTATGTGGTGAGTGAGGACCCTGTTTCAAGAGTTCAATAAAGATCAGGCTTACTAGCTGCTTTGCCTCTCAATATTCTCTGGTTGGCCTCTGTTATTTTCTCCTACCTATAGGGAACCCACTTAAGGACTCTATACGGGCTCTTGGATACCCCGTAAGGGAAAAGGAGCAGATTTTGTTTACATCACACTCTTTGAAATGTGTGCAGCTCTACATTTTGCACATTAAGCAACTAAATAGCAGCACAAGCAGAAGCAAGCAGAACAAGGCCCATTTGTGCAATGGGGTTTCCCTTTTCTCTGCTCACTATGTGTGACCTTATCCTCTCCAAAACTGAATTGGGAGAACTCCGAAAACAATCCACAGAGGGAGGAGAGGGGAGGTCATTCTGTTGGGCAAGCAAAAATGCATGCACTGATGGAACAATCTCATTAGCACTATTATGAACACAATTCCTCTTCTTCTTCTTTAAAAAAAAAAAAACATTTCAAAAGTTGGCAGTATTGGTGGAGGCTTTTTCTTGTTTTTTTGCAAATGCAACTTTTTGAGTTCCAAAAGGAAGAGGCTTTGAAAGAGGCACGCATACCCATTTGGAACATATCCATTTCTCTTGCATTCATTTGATGACAAAAACAAATGAAATAAATGCCCCCCATTTGTTTTCATTTTATTTTACATTCGCCACGAAACAAATGCATACACCGTGCTTGTTGTAATTTTTAGAAATTATCCTAGCTAAACCTGAGTGGAGCGAGCATGGGGAACAATAAAGGAATGGAAGCAGGAAATAGCACCTGGAGAAGAAATAGCACCTGGAGAAGAAAGAACATTACTTCTCTTTTCAAAAATAAAAAAATCCAGGTTGGATGTGCATAGCTGGCGGATGGAGAACCAGGGATATCTCCTTTTAACTTGAAAGCTGAGAAAATGTTATCATTGGGAGACAATGTTCCTTTTACAGGTTTGCTCTTCAGAGGCCAAATGCACTTTAAGCCCATTAACTTTCTGCTCTGCCCTAGTTGTCCAATGATAGTAATTAGCCTCTGTGCACTTTATTGCCTCATTTTATTACCAGAAGGCTGCTAACCTGTCTGTTTTCTCTCTCCCAGATCAGTCAGAAGGTCACCAGAAGCTGTAAGGACACTAGTGATATGACTTTTAAAAATATTGGCTGTTTTCCCCGCTCCTTCTTTGAATGTAGTCATGCCATGGTATGGTGGTGATGATCGTTTTATCAGCATTCTTTATTAATTTTCCCAAATTTTATTTCAGTATTCAATAAGCTAAAATAAAAGTGTAAAAATAAGCTGCACAAGAAGAAATACTGAATATTTATTTTACATTACCAATATAGGGTTGAATTCAACTTAAGCATTATGCAAGTGGTACAACTTCCACAAGTGCAATGGAACCTCCTCTGCTTCTCTTCCCCTGCGTGCCCCTCCCCCACCACAAAATCTGCCCCAGAGGGTTGGGGGATCCCCTAAAACAGATTTAGTGGGTGCACAAGCGAAGGAGAGGGAAGTTCTGTTGTGCTCATAGAAGTCATTCCTCTTGCTCAATGGCAATTAAATATAACCCAGTATTCTTTTACTGAAGTTCATCAACAGGATACAAAGGTAAAATGGATTCAAAATAAAAGAATTAGATCCACATAAATTAACAAAGAAATCACACCCAGTTTTGAGATAAAACCTTAGGATCATAAGAAGATTGGGTAAAAAGCCTCTCTCACCCAAAACATGTCAGAAGACATACTGGACCAGAACAAAATCCCATCTAATCCAGCATTCTGTTCTTCCCAAGGCTGATCAGATGCCTTCAGGAACAAGCAGTGTCTGTTCAAAAAGAATGACAAGCTAGGAAGTGACTTGGGAAGCAATGGTCACAATTATTACATTGATGTAAAAGGATACCAAACTTCATAGAAGGTTTTAGGTTTGATGAAGCTTAATGCACCAATTTCTCATGAGTTTGGTATTAATCTACAAAACCCTACATGATTTGGAACTCAAGTGCTTGATGGAACTTTTCTCCTGGTAGCAGCCAGTTTGTATGAGGCTTTGCTTGTGGTGCCACCACCAGGAGTGGCTTGGGAAGTGGCTTGAGACATGGCCTTTTCAGGGGTCTCTCCCAAACGTCAGAGGAACCAGTGGCGAAGCTACATGCTTGGACATTGGGGGCAGAGAGCAGGTGGGGGCGTGGCTGGTGTACATCCCAGGGGAGTGGCATGCCGCCCATGGGGGCATGGTGCGCCATCCACAGGGCGTGCCTTTCGTCCTGGAGGCGTCCAGCGCAGTGGGGGCATGTGTGGCATGTGTCCGGGGGCGGCCACGATGGTACCCCCCTCCCCAATGGTGCCGAGAGCGGTGTGCTCCCCCCGTCCCCCCATTCCTCCACCAGTGGAACTCCCTTCTTTGGGAAATATGATGCTCCCCCCGCCAGGGTCTCACTGCTGTTTTTCAGGTGTCTGCTAAAGATATTCACCTGGGTTTGAGGAGATTAAGTATCCTAGGACTCAGCAGTAGTACAGATGGAGCTGCAGTATTGTAAAACAGCAATGATGTTATGAATTATAGAAATTCATTGGTGTTATAAACCTAATTTTATCTGGATTTTAATAATTTACATTATGTTGATGTGTTAATTATGCTGAACACTACATCTAGGGTAGAAACAACATTTCTGCTAGAGTCAGTGGCAACCTGCCTCTGTTACATGTACTGAAGGTGACTAGACCAACATCTGAATCTTATTTCAACATTGGTGATGGGACACTGTCCTTCATGGCTTCTGAGGGTAACAGTCAAGGTTAAGGAAACGTAGGACAGGTGGGAGACAGGCACATACAGCCCCATCTTCCAACAACCTTATTGTTGTCCCTCAGCATCTGCCACCTGAAGCAGCTGCCTCAGTTTGCTTAAAAGTCAGACTAATAGCCTTAATCTATTCTGAGAATAGAATGGGCACAGGTGCAGTTTACAAGCTATTGTACAAGCTATTGTACTCTTGCACTGATGCTGTTGTTTTTCTTTTCTGCAACTCTTTGCAGATTTGCTGGTTGCTTCTGTCACCATCTTCTCATTGCCTTCAAGTTACCTCTTTCCTCAAATTTAGTTCTATAGTAAAACATTTACCAGCAAAGATGGGGAACAAATTTGATTCAGTTTACTTTTAAAAGTGAAACTACTAAATCACACTTTCCAAAGCAATACACAAACCAAAACACAGCCATCCTTTGGAATTCATGCATCTTCAAATTTTGTAGTGCAGCTCTTCTGTGAAGCAAAAAAAGGGGTAAATACTAGGGCAAAGTTTGCATAAAAATGCATCAATGAGGGGAAAAAGCACAGAACAACACATTATGTTAAAGAAAATTGCTCTGCAAAAATGGGCAAAATTGAAGACCACAAGTGTATAAGAGAAATTCACACTGAAATACTTATGAATTATCATGAGGAAATTTTAAAAATAGTTTCACATACTAATGTGGGAATGTGGAGAACTGAAATTGAGATTGGAAAATGAGAAACTGAGAAAATACAAAACAGATCGTCTCCCTCATCCTTACCTACCAGAAATCTAGCAAAATGGCTTGCTCAAATCTCCCTTCCTCTTACGGTGATAGGAAACAGACATGGGTATAGATCCTGGAGTGCATATGCAATTATTCCTTAGACTCAGTTATCCTTTGCCTCTGAAGTCCATTGATGTTTGACTCATGACTTCCATGAACTCCAGATTCTGCAAGCTTAAAAGGCTTCCCCTTTAAACAGTGGCAAACCAGCATAAAATGAATAAAATGTCAACATATTAAAGAAAGCTTGAGATGTTTTCAGATTTACTTTCCTGTCTGGAAAATCCTCTAACATGGTTGATTAAGGTTGCCACTGCAATTTACTCAAAGCTGGAAGGCTTGAAATTTCTCATTGTGGCCAACATTGCATGATTTTTTAAAAAATGGGGGTGGGGAGGGAGGTGCTTATTTCATTTAAACTTCAGAGGCAGACCATGCTGAAGACATTGGGATGCAATGCATTTCTGCTTAAAATGGGAAGGATGGCAAGAAGATGGTAGCAAAGGCCCTGGAAAATTGTACGCACTTTGACTTACAGGTTATATGGCAAGGATGGGGAATTAAGCCCTGCAGATGTTGTTGAGCTACAACACACTTCATCCCTGGCTATTGATTAATGGATTGAGGTTGTATCTCAACAATACAGAACTACTGATTCTGGGGGACAGGAGGTGGGCAAATGTGGGAGACTCCCAGGTCCCAAATGGGGTAACTGTGCCATTAAAGGCCCAGGTGCGCAGCCTTGGGGTCATTTTGGATTCATAGCGCATGAAGCACAGGTTGATTCTGTGTCCAGTACTAAGATAATATACAGTGAATTGCTCTAGTTCATATGTACCAATGCCTTGGTCATCACTGAAAATGTATGCTTAGCTTTAGGCTTCATTCTTAAAGAGCAAACTTCTAATTTGTATTTGCAAAGCTTTCTTCTACAGCATGATTGTTTGCTTCCTGCTAGTGCATGTAAGTAATTTATTTCTCCTATGTAATCTGAAAAGCCGATTCATGTCTTTCTATGGATATTTCAAATCTTTTTGAAATGCTTCAGCCCATCTATTTGCTATCTGCAGGATGCACTTGCTCTGAAAAAAAGCTAAGGATAGGTTGGATTTATATTTCTGCTTTCATGAAACCATTGCTCTCCCCTCCAAAAATGTTTTTTTCAAACTCCTAAGATGTGTGTATATGTGGGTCAGTGGGGGGAAATGGGCTTAAGTTACATGGCTGACAGTTGTCCTCCCCTATTATTTAGCATGTATGGAAGTGAGAGCTGGACCATAAAGAAGGCTGATCGCCGAAGAATTGGTGCTTTTGAATTATGGTGCTGGAGGAGACTCTTGAGAGTCCCATGGACTGCAAGAAGATCAAACCTATCCATTCTTAAGGAAATCAGCCCTGAGTGCTCACTGGAAGGACAGATCCTGAAGCTGAGGTTCCAATACTTTGACCACCTCATGAGAAGAGAAGACTCCCTGGAAAAGACCCTGATGCTGGGAAAGATGGAGGGCACAAGGAGAAGGAGATGACAGAGGACGAGATGGTTGGACAGTGTTCTCGAAGCTACCAGCATGAGTTTGACCAAACTGCAGGAGGCAGTGGAAGACGGGAGTGCCTGGCGTGCTCTGGTCCATGGGGTCACGAAGAGTCGGACACGACTAAATGACTAAAAACAGCAACATTATTTAGCACTTTAAAAAGGGATGGGGAACCTTAGGTCTGGACATCAAATGTGGGTCCTAGACCTCTCTGTTTGGCTTTTGGGATTCTTTCTAGGCCGTAACACCTTCCCAGTCACACCCCCTCTCTTCCCCCCAAATGCCTTGTGCCCTCCTTGAGGTTGTTGTTCTTGCCTAGTTGGAATGTGCCCTTGGACTCTGATGATAGGCAAACCTACTGTACCTGCAACGAGTGTGGAGAGTGCATCTGAATGGAACACAGCCTGAGAAAGCCTGAGAAAGTACCATCTGTCTTGGGCCTGTCCATAAAAAGAAAGCCTAGAGTGAGAGACTAGGGTGATGTCCGCTGTTTCCAGGAACACTTCTCATTAAGAGACTTTTGTGGGGAAGCTGAGAGTGAGAACTGGAGGCTGAGAGGTGGAAAATGAATTGATATTGATTTGTACTGGGATGCGGGTGGTGCTGTAGGTTAAACCACAGAGCCTAGGACTTGCCAATCAGAAGGTTGGCGGTTCAAATCCCTGCAATGGGGTGAGCTCCCATTGCTCGGTCCCTGCTCCTGCCAACCTAGCAGTTCAAAAGCATGCCAAAAAGTGCAAGTAGATAAATAGGTACCGCTCCGGCGGGAAGGTAAACGGCATTTCTGTGTGCTGCTCTGGTTCGCCAGAAGCAGCTTAGTCATGTTGGCCACATGTATGCCGGCTCCCTCGCCCAATAAAGCAAGATGAGCTCCGCAACCCCAGAGTCGGCCACGACTGGACCTAATGGTCAGGGGTCCCTTTACCTTACAGTGGTACCTTGGTTTACAAACTTAATCCGTTCCTGAACAGTTCTTAAACCAAATCCGTTCTTAAACTGAGGCTCGCTTTTCCTGTCTCCCACCACCGCTGCCCTTCCAGCCATTCAGCTTCCGTTTGTAGACTGAGGTAAAGTTGACAAACTGGAACACTACTTCCGGTTTTGCATAGTTTGTAAACCAAATAGTTTGTAAACTGAAGTACCACTGTAACTTTGTGTTGGTGTAATGTTTGTTACATTTTTGCAATATTTTAAGTTGTCTGTTGTTGGTTCTTTTTCCCCACACTGCTTAGAGATATTTTAAATCTATTAAGTGGCATAGAAAATAAATAATCAATCAGATTGATTGGATAGAAGACACAGCAGGCAGTGTGAGTAAGCAGAAACTAACTTGCTGTAAAAAGGCAATATTCACATTTGGTGCTGTGCCCTTTTTGGCCTCTGCCCATGCCCACCACTGGCATGGAGTTTCTAGAAGTTTGTCTAGGTGGGTATGCAGCCCTTGAACTGAGAAAGGCTCCTCACCCCTGATTCGAGTGAAGCCTTGCCAGCTGTTATCAGAGACAGTAAGGCTCCCCATCTCTGCAGTCTACTTTCTGTGATCCTTTGGGTATCTTCTGGCTACATTGCTCTTCTTTTGCCAGAACACCATGGAAACAATGTAAGTCAGAAGGCTGTGAAGAGAAGGCTGCAGAGAGGCATTAAAATATTGATAAGAATAATAAGTGGGGGGTAACTTTGTCCACCTCATTGGTCAACTAAGTGAATCTAACTGCTGTACCAAAATTGCCAGAAGTTTCCCCCACTGCGTCTCCAACTTTACAAATTGCCCAACTGAGTTCAATGGAAAATATTGGGTTATAGTTCACATGAGGCCACAGGTGATCCAATGCTTGAGATTTGAAGAACTAGCCAAGGCCTGCTGAAGATGTACCCTGGAAACACATTGTGTGTCAAGACCCCGAGGCCACCCCCCATAGAAAAATAACGACACTAGGACACAGTATATTAGGTTAATGGTTATTGGGCAAATTTAGGCCACAACTTTATTGGTTACAAAATGTGAGTGGTATTGGTTTAGGCATTGGAATAGACCCGACTATATCTGACTCCTGCCCATTATGCAGGGAGTCCTGTAAGGGTCAACCACTGATGGGGGAGCTCCGTCGATGCAAACCAACTCAAGCTTACCCCAGGGTTCCCGATGGGGTCATGCCATGGCCCTAGCCCCTCCCCGAGCTTCCGACAAGATCCACACCCCTGGATTTCTTAAAGGGAATACCCTTAATATTGGGGGGCAGGTGATGGCCACACCTCCCCTCCCCCAAAACAAGTTCTACCAATGCCTAACTGCCAAACCTTACAAAGTTGTGGCGATTGCTATGAGGTAGGCAAAAACCAAATGGCCCAAGCCAATTTGCCAAGTGGAAAAATTCCTACCAGGCCCCTCAATGGCGGCCAACCGAGGTCCATAGCAAGGTCAGTATTGGAACCTGAAAACAGTGAGGATAAGGCGGGAGATGCAAAGAGTGAGCCAGAAGGAAGTTCCCTGGCCCGCGCAGCAGCTTAAATGGTCCCGGCCACGGCCCCCTGGCCAACCGGATTGGTCAGCTGAATCTATGGCGCAGCTATCCTGGTGATGTGGGACCCCGTCCTGTCCCCCTGAGCGGAGTGGGTGACCATGAGGTCTGCCCACAACTTCTCCCCACTCAGAAGTGGAGAGTATTTTTCATTTGTAGGATTTCAGGTGGGAAGTGAGCATGCCAAACATATTTGAGTGGGGGATTTTTCAGGATTAGAGACATACAGGGAGTCATTGTGGCAGCCTAATATTTTTTAACTCTCCTGTTGGTAGAAACCTGTTCATGGTTTGTCTTTGTCTTGGAAGGAGCCATAGCTCAATGGTAGAGCACATTTGTCAGCGAAGCTCAGATGCTGACCAGAGGAGAAGAAGCAGGCATAGGGAGAGGACAGTTAGTAGTGGAAGGCAGAGAGGATGGGGGCAGCAGCTGTAATCTGAGCTCTGAACAAAGGGGAGGAGAAAAACAGGGCCAGAGTGACAGGCAGCTGTGTGAGAGCGACAATAGTGAGTCAGACGTTGGAATGCAGGAAGCATTCTCTCCCAAATCTCGTAGGATCTCAAAATTGGCTGAGATGCGCGAAAGATACTGGAAGAGAAGGTGGGGGCTTCCGTGCTGGGGAAGGGGGAGGAGCTCAGTCCGGGCAACTCCATCTTATGGAGAAGATGATGAGTGGAGGAGCTCTGTCCTAGTTTGCTGTTTTAGCAATAAATCTGAAATAATTAACAGCCAGAGTCGTCTCTCATTTGTGAGAGAGACCAAGCCATAACAACATTCTTTACATGCTGAAGGCTGTAGGTTTAATTCCTAGTACATCTAGTTAAAAAGGTCAAACAGTTTATGACCTCTCTTTGACTAGGACATTGGAGATCTTTTACCAGTTAAAGTTGAACACCTTTCCTTAACCTAGTACTATCCAGATGTTTTGGATGCAAACTCCCATCAGCCCCAACTAATGATCAGTGATGAAGAGAGTTGTAGTATGCAACATCTGGATAGCATTAGGTTGAAGATGGTTGGGACAGGCAATATCACACACACACAAAAATAGGCATTTAATCTGACCTGGTGTAAACTAGCTTCCTATGATCTATAGGCCCATGTGAACATCCCGCTTAAAAGAAAATATAGGAAGTAATAAATCATCACTGTTTCTTTTGTAATGGATATTTCAGTATGTTTATTAAAAGGGCTTGTCACAATTTCAAGGCTTTGGTGTGTGACTTAATTGAAAGCCCTAACATTCAAACTATAAAAGAGAACGCTGCCTTTGATCTGATAACCACAAAACAGCCTGAATACTTTACTGCGGAGATGAGAGTAAGCTTGTCTTTGTTCAAAGAAACCTGGTCATTCTAGCTAATACCAGGGAGGTCTCAAATCAAAAGGGAAAAGACTCTTAATACCCTACCAGGATGAGAAGATTTTCAGCTCTTCAAACCTCTGAACATGTACATGTATCAAAGCCAGGGAACAGTTACATTTTTTTTTAATCAGTTCCCTGATAATCCTGCACTATAAAGCTGCTGCTTTAATCCTGCTCAAGTCCTCAAAACTCTCCTGTTCATAATCCTTAGGCCTTTGAGAATTAGTGGAAGACCCACTTGATGACAAAGATGCAGAAGAATTGCATTTCTATCCTGCCTTTCTTCCCAAAGGAGCCTAGGCCTGCAAACAATAAAGTAGTAGAACAGTACATTTATTTATTTTCAAAAAGGTAAAACCATAAACATTTGGGGTTTGTTTTTTTCTTTAAAAAAGAAGATCTAAAATTATTTGAAAACATGTTCTAAAAACATTTTAGAGAGAAGCAGGGAAAGTTCAAGTAATATATCATTCTCTTTAATTCCATCGATCAACCTTGCTTCCTGTATATGTGCTAACTCATACCTCAGTGCATGCACCTGGACTACAGGTGCATAGTTTGGGGTGATCCTGGATCCATTTTGTCACTTGAGGCTCAGGTAGCCTCAATAGCTAGGATGCTATTCATCATCTTCAGCTGGTGTGCAAACTGTAGGGGTAGCATGGCCACAGTGATTTATGCATTGGTACTGTATCTTCAAACCTATCCATTCTTAAGGAAATCAGCCCTGAGTGCTCACTGGAAGGACAGATCGTGAAGCTGAGGCTCCAATACTTTGGCCACCTCATGAGAAGAGAAGACTCCCTGGAAAAGACCCTGATGTTGGGAAAGATGGAGGGCACAAGGAGAAGGGGACGACAGAGGACGAGATGGTTGGACAGCGTTCTCAAAGCTACCAGCATGAGTTGGACCAAACTGCAGGAGGCAGTGGAAGACAGGAGTGCCTGGCGTGCTCTGGTCCATGGGGTCACGAAGAGTCTAAACAACAACAACAACAACAACAACAACAACAACAACAACAACAACAACTGTATCTTCCAAACCTGGTTAATGCACTGCTCTTTACTTGGAATTGTGTCCAGAAATGGATTGGAAGATAGTGAAACCAGTCAGTCCTGGTAAAAATCTAGTTGCCATGTCTTAGCCAAATGGAGTAATTTCCAAAGTCAGTCCCAGGCATTACACATTGCAGCAGTCTAACCTGGATGTTACCAAGGCATGAATAAAAGCTGTCCAGGTTTTGTCTGTCCAGAATCAACTGTCGTTACCAGGCCAAAAACCCATGGGTGAGATGGGTTAGAAATTTAGATTGAGGGTATTGAAGGTTTGGGTGAGGGTCAGTCTGTATAATGCCCCGAGTCTGTTCCAATTCTTGGATTCCTGTATTTGTGGGGCTGTTGTTGTTGTTGTTGTTACTATTCCCCACCCATCTGACTGGGTTGCCCCAGCCACTCAGGGTGGCTTCCAACATATATAAAAACATAATAAAACATTATATACTATAAAGCTAGGGACGCAGTGGCACTGTGGGTTAAACCACAGAGCCTAGGACTTGCCAATCAGAAGGTCGGCGGTTCGAATCCCCACAATGGGTTGCTCAGTCCCTGCTCCTGCCAACCTAGCAGTTCGAAAGCACGTCAAAGTGCAAGTAGATAAATAGGTACCGCTCCAGCGGGAAGGTAAACGGCGTTTCTGTGTGCTGCCCTGGTTCGCCACAAGTGGCTTAGTCATGCTGGCCACATGACCCGGAAGCTGTACGCCGGCTCCCTCAGCCAATAAAGCGAGATGAGCGCCACAACCCCAGAGTCAGTCACAACTGGACCTAATGGTCAGGGGTCCCTTTACCTTTGCTATAAAGCTACCCTATACAGGGCTGCCTTCAGATGTCTTCTAAAGCTTGTACTTACTCATCTCCTTGACCTCTGATGGGAGGGTAGAAGATATGAGAGAAAACTTCCCAAACCAGTCCCTTTGTCTAGGCAATGGTTGTGACTGGCTTGTTAAGTACCATAGCTGGCATAACCAAAGAAGTTGCATTATGCCATACAATGAATGGGTGGGTCTCCCCACAACCACACTTTGTTGTTGTTTAGTCGTTTAGTCATGTCCGACTCTTCGTGACCCCCTGGACCAGAGCACGCCAGGCACTCCTGTCTTCCACTGCCTCCCACAGTTTGGTCAAACTCTTGTTGGTAGCTTCAAGAACACTGTCCAACCATCTCATCCTTTTTCTCCCCCTTCTCCTTGTGCCCTCAGTCTTTCCCAACAGTGTGTGAGAGCTGAGCTGTGAGTCCCTCCATCTTATGCTCAAGTTGGATATATTTGTAAATAAAACCATATATTCAGAAGACACCACAGTCTCTGCTGAACTTCAGTCAAAGAAAATCAAACCCTGGGAAAGAGTCTCAATCCCTGGAGTCTCTCACCACTCAAAGAATGAGATGGTGTGTAATCCAATGGAGAAACCGATACCAACAGTGATTAATATACTTTTCAGCCTGAGATTCAGGTTGTCAAAACAATAAAGGCCACCTGGGAAGGGAGGGGACTGCTTTTCTCTCCTCTTAACTTTAGCAAAACACTTTAATTCACAGCATTATGGATTAGCCGAAAACGGCCTACTTAATGTTCAGTGTAACTCTGGTTATAAAATTTTAAATCAGATACAAATTTATGCCTTTTTTATTTCATGGGCTCTCATAAAAAGCATCCTGGGCTGTTAGTGAAACTTATAAGTGGGTTGAAATATGCAAGCCAAGTGTTATGCACATTTAAGTTTTACATTCCAAATACGAGTATATTAAAGGACATAAAAACTCTGTTATATTTGTGCTGCTAACTCAAGGGAGAAGGAGAACTGGAGACCATTCCAAGGGATTAAGACCTGACTATCACTTTCTCTGTCAGGACAGAGGATGGCTTCAAGTGGTCATTATGAAGTGGTAACTTGCAGGGAATGGAACCAAGCTACGTGCCAGGCATGAGATCTGTGATCATAAGGGATGGAGGAGGAATCTCTTACAGCCGAGTACAATGGGGCATGAGGGAGGTGTGTAAAATTATGCATTGTGTGGAGAAAGTAGTTAGAGAAAAGTTTTCTCCCCTCTCTCATAATACTAGTACTTGGGAAGATCAAATGAAGTGGAATTCAGGGCAGGTAAAGGAAGAAACTTCTTCACACAGTGCACAGCGGCCTTCTGGCGGTTCCCTCACTGCGAGAAGCAAGGTTGGAGGGAACCAGGCAGAGGGCCTTCTTGGTGGTGGTGCCCGCCCTGTGGAACGCCCTCCCATCAGATAGATGTCAAGGAAATAAACAACTGACTTTTAGAAGACATCTGAAGGCAGCCTGTTTCGGAAAGTTTTTAATGTCTGATGTTTTATTGTATTTTTAATATTTTATTGGAAGCCACCCAGAGTGGCTTGGGGAAACCTAGCCAGATGGACAGGGTATAAATATATTGTTGTTGTTGGTATTATTATTATTATTATTATTATTATTGAATTCATTCCCACAAGAGGCAATGATGCCATACTGGAGTAGCTCAGTTGGTAGAGCTTGAGACTCTTAATCTCAGGGTTGTAGGTTTGAGACCCTCCTTGGCCAAAAGATTCCTGCATTGCAGAGGGTTGGTCTAGATGACCCTCATGGTCCCTTCCAACTCTGTGATTCTGTGGCCATCAACTTGTATGGCTGTAAAAGATGATTAGGAAAATGTGTGGAGGATAAAGCTAGCAGTGGCTTGCAGTCACAATCTCTATGTTCTGTTCGAACTTTTGGAGGCAGCATGTTTCTGAACGTTGGTTGGTAGGAAGCACTAGTGGGGGGAGCATTGTTGCGCTCAGGGCTTCCTGCAGGCATTTGGTTGGTCGCTGTGAGAACAGAGTGCTGGACTATATGGGCCTTTGGTGTGATCCAGAAGGGCTCTTATTATATTCTAATATATGAAATTTGGGGATTCAAACCTGATTAACAAGCTCTTCCATCGAGTGCCCAATTGGGTTCAGACAACTTGTGCATCGTGGATTGTTGTTTTTAATGCCTGGCTATAAAATTATGCAGTAAAGATGTATAATATATATATATATATATATATATATATATATATATATATATATATATATATATATATATATAAAAGTGCCTAGTCCCCATGTGGTAATATATTTCTGCAGCGTCATTTTATAAGTATGAATACATAAATACTTGTATGTGTTGTATTCTATGTCTGTTTATGTGCTGGTTACTGGAAATCTGAAGGATTTTTTTTTAAAAAAAATGCCCCTTATCAATATTACGTAAGAAGACAGGCATTTTTAAACATCCATGCAGATAAGCTTGAGTTTTTCATAAAATTTCATCCCTAGTGATCATATGTCTGCATCCAAGTGAAGGGCTCTGCAGCCAGACTCTGAGTACGCCCATCGCCCTCAAAGGTGTCTAAGGGTAAAGGTAAAGGGACCCCTGACTGTTAGGTCCAGTCATGTCCGACTCTGGGGTTGCGGCGCTCATCTCGCTTTATTGGCTGAGGGAGCCGGCGTACAGCTTCCAGGTCATGTGGCCAGCATGACTAAGCCACTTCTGGCGAACCAGAGCAGCGCACAGAAATGCCGTTTACCTTCCCGCTAGAGCGGTACCTATTTATCTACTTGCACTTTGACGTGCTTTCGAACTGCTAGGTTGGCAGGAGCAGGGACCGAGCAATGGGAGCTCACCCTGTCGCGGGGATTCGAACCGCTGACCTTCTGATTGGCAAGTCCTAGGCTCTGTGGTTTAACCCACAGCACCACAGCTCTTTGTTAAATTCCACACACCTTTCTGCCCAGCATGCAAACAGATTGAACTACAGTGGTACCTCGGGTTACATATGCTTCAGGTTACAGACTCTGCTAACCCAGAAATAGTACCTCGGGTTAAGAACTTTGCTTCAGCTGGGAGGGGGCAGAAGGGAATGGGCAAGGCATGGCTTGGAGGGGGAGCTGGGATCTAATGAGGCATCAGGCATAAGCCTGCATTTTATTAATGTTTGATCAGGGCTTGTATATTAAAGAGAGGGCTTAGATTTTCAAATGTTTCATGCCAGGCAAGAAAACTAGCTGTTTAACACTGGCAATGTTTTCCTCTTAGACAAGGGGCCCCTTTGATTGATAGCAGAAAACAATTCTCAAAGTCGTAAAAGCTGGAATTACAGACTAAGCGAGGACACTGACCCTACATGTTACAGAAGATAACAAAGGCAGAGATAAATATAATTAGGAATGAGTAAATAGTAAAATAATGCCAATGTGCCTCCCAGTAAAATGAGCCAGATCTTCTTTCCAAGGTTAAAGGCCAAATGGAGAAGCATCTAGCTGGCAGAAATTTTGGGAAGTCTTTTAAAGCTGTTTCTTTCTTAAACTGAGAGAGTTTAAGGGCAATAAATGTTGGGAAGAGATAATGGGAAAAGCAGCTGGCTGAAGCAGCTAGGGGGGGATGTAAACTAAAGAGGTTTCTTCTGAAACTGTTTTAAACTGAGTTCCTTTTTTACAAAGGCCTTATTCCTTTTAAGAGGCTACTTGTGTTGTGTATTAAATATATTGGCTTAAATGTAATTATGCAAAGGATTTAACAAATGCTAGATTCTTATTTCATATAGTTGTAAAGAGTTGTATTTATCCTGGAATTAAGTCAGCCACCAGCCCAGCCCCCTGCCAGACAGGAAGACGCCATCCGGGCAGTCCTGATATATGGCTGTCAGACATTTGTTTGGAAACCTTCAAATGAAGGAGATCTTTCAATGTTGATGTGAAACTCAAGATCCTTGACATATGTTTAAGATAAAAATTTAAGATTAACCATTTGTTTTAGAAGGCAATAGGGCAAGGAGGGCAAGAGGTGAGCTGGTAATTAAGATTCCTTGTTGAGACACATGTAAGATATATTACTACTTATTTGTCATTTATAGATGTAACAATATATAGCTCTTTGTGTTCCATATAAGGACAGGAGGATATGGGTGTATCTTTTTGTGATTGGTTCTAGCAATCAGCCAATAGGAAATTCAACCAGGCTGATTGGACAGAGGCAGCCACAGGAGGAGCAAAGGGGGCTGGATTAAGGGAATATAAGTGCTGGCCATAATGGCAGGAGGCCAGGCCAGAGCTTGGTAACCATATACCACTGTGCCTCTCATTTATTTGTCTGACAAATAAATAATTATTTTAAATTCTCTATTGCTGCGTTGAATATTTCATTCCAGCTAAGCGTTAACCACAAGCAGGGTGCTACACTACCACGCAGCTCCAAAAAAAGTGCAAAGAAAAAATCACGAGGGTCAAATAATGAACGCTGTTACGCTCAATCAAAAACAGCCACTGCCACAGCCAATAGAAAAACAGGCCAAACACCGAACACAATCGCTGGCTACCAGCAAGAATAAAATAAAATAAGTTCCGGGTTTAAGGAGTGGATGCACACAGTAGTGTGGGGAGGAGCAGGAGCACAAATGGAAAAAAACAACAAAACAACAGTGCAGATGGGCCGATGACGTGAGTGCCAGCAGTGAGGGCTCCGCATGCCCATTCTGGAACATGTGGCATAGGTTTGCCACCGTTGCCATAGGCCCTTATTTAAAGCACCCAGGACACAGCAGACAAGAAAGAAAGAAAAGAATTTTTGGATAGGCCAAAAAGAAAGAAAGAAATACCACTCAATCTTGAAGTTACAGGAAAACAGGGTGGGCGGTTGGGTGCCTAGAAAGAGAGACATGCCAAGGGAGGCCTTAAATACCCTATTGCCATGCTGCTACCACTGCCATGCTTGTGACTGCGCATGTCCCAGCATCAGGCACCCTCATTCCCTGGCCAGAGTGATCAGAATTCTCTCATGCTGCATCTGATTGTATTGCACAGTTTGGACAAAGTGGCAGTCTAGAGGCAGCTCTGATGCCCAGCTCAGTGGCTGGTGATATGGACACCACTGATATTTATTACTCTTAAAAAGCAAGGGGGAAATCCTCTAAATAACAAAACAAAACACTAGTAAACAATTGCGGTGGTGCTGCATTTGACCCCTTTACCACTAAACCCAGGCATATAAGCCATTGTCAATTTTTCTTTCTTTCAAAGGTTGTCAAACTCTTGTATTACCAAGTCCCACTTCTTGAGCTGCACACTTTGGGAATCTGGAATCCCTATGCTGGTGATAGTTGCATTATCATGCAATTGCACAGATCAGTGATGATGATGATGATGATGATGATGAATGTTGATAGCTAGACCCAGCAAAGAATGATCAGCACCAATAGAGTCTTCCCATAAATGCTTTGTAGAAAAGCATGTTTTCCAGACCCTCCCAGTCTCCCTATTTTCCAGGAACAGTCCCAGATTTACAGAAGCCGTCCTGGTTTCTGATTTGATCTCAGAATGTTCCACTTTTCTTTAGGATGTCTCTATTTTCATAAGAGGAATATTGGAGGTCATGGTAGGGTGTCTCTATTTTCATCAGAAAAATGTTGCAGGATATGGAGTTTTGTGACACCCCCCCCCCAAGCCTAGGAGATACAACCTATAGAACCTTTAGAAGACACCTGAAGGCAGCCCTGTGTAGGGGAGTTTTTAAATGTGTAATGTTTTATTATGTTTTTATCTATGTTAGGAGCCACCCAGAGTGGCTGGGGCTGTTGTTGTTTAATAGGACGTCCCTATTTTATCAGAGAAATATTGGAAGGCATGTCCCTCCCCCCCCCAATAAACACTAATATGGCTCAGCTGAATGTTACCTCTCTTTGAGATAAATTCCCATCTCAGTGATTGATTCCCAAATCACCACACTGGCACTGGGCTGCACAAGTGATTGTGTGGAGGAGGTGGCAGTGTAGCATACTTAGCAGTCATCACGACACAGAAAGAGATATGGGAAGCCAAACTTTTTGCTAACGAGGCACTAAATGTTTAACTCAGCATTTTATTTTATTTTTGAGTCAATGAAGATGTGGTGTCTGGGAATGCATGATTCAGCACACCTGAAGGCAAGCGGGCTGCAGGGATTTTAACATCTCTCCACGGAACTGGAAACTATGCATCAGGCTGATAAGCAATACCATATGCTTGGTGACCGGGCACTCTTTGCCTAAGGTTGGTGAGTGGAGCAGGGGGAGATCCTGTGGTCATTAAGTGAAACAGTTCAAGGTCAGGCAGTAGCTACAGTATAAATCCTCAGAGTGCTTTGTGCTCCTGCTACACACTGTAGCTAAACATTTGGTCTTTAGGGGCTTCTCCCCTTGCCTTTGGAAGAAGGGGAAAGTGAGAGGGTGTGGATTTTCTACAACAGGCAGATGGTGGTGCTTTGGTTCCTTCAGTTTCAAGAGGCTAACAATATACAGGCTGATCAGAACCAGGTTTGAATTCTGCTGCTGACAGAATTTTTAAGGCACATCACTGCACCCCACCCCATGATAGACTTTTAACCGTACATCCTTTCACCAATACCTAGAAACATCAAGCTTGCAGCACCAAGCGCTGCACACAGGGTGACCACATGGAAAGGGAACAGAACTTAGAATCATAGAGTTGGAAGGGACCCTGGTGATCATCTAGTCCAACCCAAATATGCAGCCGTGCCCTATGGGAATCGAACCTGCAACCTTGGCGTTATCAGACCATGTTCTAGCCAACTGAGCTATTGAACTTATTTACCTTGAAAGCTGCACAGGCTTCATATGAATGAGAGAGAAATGCTTGTACTTACGAGAGAGAGAGAGAGAGAGAGAGAGAGAGAGAGAGAGAGAGAGAGAGAAGACCCTCTTCTATATACAGTGGTACCTCGGGTTAAGTACTTAATTCGTTCTGGAGGTCCGTACTTAACCTGAAGCACCACTTTAGCTAATGGGGCCTGCTGCTGCTGCCGTGCCGCCGGAGCACGATTTCTGTTCTCATCCTGAAGCAAAGTTCTTAACCTGAAGCACCATTTCTAGGTTAGCGGAGTGTGTAACCTGAAGCGTATGTAACCTGAAGCGTATGGAACCCGAGGTACCACTGTATGTGTCAAAGGTTCTGGAGCCCTATCTTCATTTACATTTCTTCATCTTGCTGAACTGCTTAACTGGGGGCCAAGGAAGCCTAGATGCATTTGGTGTGTGCAGTTTTTGTTATGTAAATAGCAGACGGGGGGGGGGGAGTCTGAGCAGACACGGGAATGGTCTAAGGTGGAAGCAAGGGTGCTACCAAGGCCCCGGCAAAAATTCTCTCTCCAAAGCCGCTACAGTGGTACCACGGGTTACATACGCTTCAGGTTACATATGCTTCAGGTTACAGACTCCGCTAACCCAGAAATATTACCTCGGGTGAAGAACTTTGCTTCAGGATGAGAACAGAAATCGTGCTCCATTCCTATGGGAAATGAACCCCAAGGTGCCCATCCTATCCATTAGTTTATTATGGAGCACATATAACAAAGGGGCTTCTATCCAAGACCGAAAGATCACATGCATGTGAAAATTATGCCAGAGGGTCACCAGTATGGTCCCTACAGATACCACTCCACCCACAGAGATCTTCCTTGGTACTTATTAGGGTTGCCATCTTTTGAAGAGCAAAAAAAAAGGGGGGGGACACATTTGCCGACTTCTACTTTAAACTATGGATCACTATGGCGACTCTACCCATGAAAAAGAGGACATGTCCTGGAAAAAGAGGACATAGGGCAACCCTACTACAGGTTCTACTCCTATTGAAATTTGGCTTGAAAGAAAGATTCTCTTGTTACAATAAAATAGGTTGTGGTGTGTGTTTGGCTGTGATATGTGTCACAACAATACCTTTGGTTTGAAAATGAGTCCACGGGCCCCAGAAGGTTTGTGACTCCTAAATTAAGTGCTGTTGAAGAAAACCGAACATACTTAAATATCGAAAGCTCTGCCTCCATAGGGGTTGAAAGAACCATTTGGTGACCTGTGTGAGTACAATTCATTTGTCAAAGCAAGGAAGTAGACACTGTTCAACAGGAAACACATTCCATATGGCTGGTGGTAAAGGTGAGTTTGAGTCACTTTGGTCATTGGCAGAACTCTCTGTTTTCCACTTGTGAAACCAAATGGAGTGGGTAGTCTACGACTCATGGCTAACGTACAACTCACCAAGATTTCCTTTCCAGTCTTCCATAGTGATAACTCTTGCTCAGCTGGTCAATCCATAAGTAAACCTAGATGAATCAGACACAAAATATCACTGCTAGGTTTCATCAGACTTCCATTGACATAAATAGTTCCCGAGCCAGGCATTGCATTCACGTAAGCGGCCATCGCTTCAGCTTTCGTTTCATCCTGTCACATCTCATTTATAAACCAGCTCTTTAGCAGAGAGTGGGAGCCAGTCAAGAGGGAAGGCCACAGATAATAAGCAAATACAATCAAGCTCGCGGAAGTAGGCAATCATTAAAGCTGACATCCCTTCACATATTTATTAATTATGGATCCATTTAGATAATGAGCATTGTTTAAGTTGCTGACAGAGGCATTATGCTGCATTTCTCAAAGCCATAGCCCAAACCACGATCATGAGTAGCGATAAGACTGAAAAGCAAATATGAAAAGCAAGTCAACTTTACGGTTCTGCAAAGGCAGACAGGGCATGCGAGTCCGACAATCATAGGAGGAATTATGCCAACTTGCTAAGGAAATGCAAAAGGGGAGCTTCCGTGCGTGATTTCTGCTCAAGGTATTTGCATTTTAGTGAGATGCTGCCATATCTGCCTAGGATCTCATACAGTAGTACTGGATGTGGTGAGGTGGAAAAATAGGGATGGGGAATAAATTCAATTCAGTTTGTATTTAAATCTGAATTTATCGAATTTGCATTTTCTGAAACAATATGAGAAGCAAAGTTGCCATTCAAAATTCACACTTGTCTGAATTTTGCAGTGCAGTTCTCCAACGAATGCATATATTGAAAAATGCATATATTAAAGGGAGATGTACACAAAAGCTAAGATATTAGTGAAAATAACGTACAAAAATGTATTATATTAGGGGGAAATCCTTGCAAAAATATATAAATTACTCAAAACTGCATATAAAAATGTGTTTGTTGGGATAAATTCACATTCAAACAACTGAAGGATTGTTCTTAAAAACAAAACAAAACCCAAACAATCACAAATTGCTGAAATGTGGAGAACTGAATTTAAAATCGGAAAAAATGTGAATGTGAGAGAGTTGAAATGCACCAGTCTGTCTATCCCTAGCAGAGCCACTCAGTCACCCTTCCAACACAAGTGTCACAGCTGCTTACTGGCCTGGGGCATGGTGGAGATGGCCTTGGGCCTCAAAGGTGTTCCAGAAAGAATGACAGGTTGGTCCTATGGTGGACACGTACAGTCCTTCCTTTTCTGCTGGGATGAAATTGGTCTGTGTTTTCTGTGATTCCCCCCTCTGTAATTCTATCCCTCTCCATTTTCTTTCTCACTCAAGTTTTAGTTCCACTATCCTTTCTGGACCTTAGAAAGAAACTGGCAAGCCACAGAACTGCTGGTCCAACAATATCCAGAACTTGATTGGAGCTTTTTATGGCTCAAAGCTCAGATCATACCTCCCAGACACTGCCCCTTTCTTGAGGAGTAGACGGCTTTAAAGGGGCAGACTTGTCAGTAGGCTCTTAGTACTTTCCCTCCTCCCCAAGAATTTCACCCACCCAGACTTATTTGTCTACATGAACAGGTTGACATGGGAATACAGATGACATGGAGTTGAGGCGGTTGGTTCTGGGTATGTGTGCAGGCTCTGGGGGGTTTGGGTGGTGTGTTTTATCAATGCACCCCTGTACATTGCTAACATACATTAGGGGGAAAGGTGCCTACAAACTTAAGGAACTGAAAGCAACCCATGTGTGCTCTAATTCAGATTTCCCCCAACCGCTTGGGACTTGCAGCATCTCTGACCATTTGCCATGTTGTCTGGGATTAATGGGGGTTCTAGTCCAACACACCTGGAGGTGTCAGGATGAGGAAGGCTGCTCTAATTCTAGGAATTCTCTTAGTTGAACTGGGGCAGAGCAAACCAGAGGAATGTTGAAGGAGTGAAATCCCCTCATCCCCAGAACATGCATTTGGGGTCCTCTGAACCTATCTCCCACATCACGTCTCGATTCTGCCCTGTATTGGTCAGTTCCATTCTTGTCCTGATTACCAGACTATGTAGGGAACACATATTATGGCTTTGCAATGTCATCCATTTGTTCTGTAGTACTGTGCTCAAGGATTTTAAACTGGTATATAGCAGTACTGCTATCACTGTGAAATGCTTCTATTAAATCCATAATATTATGCATATTATGCAGAAACATCTCTCCCTGCAGGAACCAAGTTGTTTGGTATGTTTTTGCTCCCAGAATGAGTAGCCTTTTCTTTTAAAAATGACAATTTTGTCCTAATGCTAATAGATTCACACTCTGGTGCCCTTGTGGGTAGGGAAAAGGGGGGGGGGTAAATTGGGTCCTTTTAATTGAGTTTATTCTCTTTTCTCTGCCATGATGGATTGGGGAAAATATAATGGCCAATTCATCATTTAGCTGCTGCAATTCTATATTTTTCACCTTTGCTTTCTAAGAGGATTTTTCATCATCAGAAATAATTTCTAGACTTCCTATGTCAAGATGCAGAGAGTAGTATGGTAAGTGTGCCTCCTCTCAAATCACTTAAGACCACCACCTCAGGATGGTTTATAGCCATGACATCACCAGAAGTAACCCTAATCCTATAAGTCCAACCTTAGAAGTCCTGGAAATCTTCCCATAGAAGAGAAGGACCAGAAATGAAGCACATTGCACTACCATGAACCAATAGAAGGAGGTTTTAGATCCCTGAGACAAAATGGGAGGCAGAAATGGCATTTCCAGGCCTTCTCTGGATTGGCCCCATATTTGAACCCTCTACAACCACCATGGACCAATAGGAAGAGGTCTTAGAGCTCCAGGAGAAAATGGGAGATCAGACATTGATCTCTTTAAAGATTGGCCTAAGGGGTCAAGCATGATAGGCTACTCAAGCCAATAGAAAAATGTTTTAGACCATAAAGATGAAATAAGGGTCAATCCTTCCTCAAATTTGTTGAAAGTGGTCACTGTGAACATGCCCTGTTGCCACAGACCAATAAGAAGCCTTTTTGAATCCAAGAAGCTCCCAGAGCCAATCAAAAGACTGAGCTTTGGGGTCGATATTGAATTCTCAGACAAGCAAGACCATAGAGGTAACCAGCACCCATTTGAGACCTGTGGGGTTTCCTGCTCTCCTAGCACTCAGAAGGAGAAAGATAATGCCTACAGGTTGATCATTTCCTCCAGCAGGTATGAAAAATAGCCTGATAAACGATGTAAGAAAGGAAAGGAAAGATTCTCCTGAAACAGAGACCTTACCTGTACTTCTGCTTACAGAGGAGTAGGTGGCCCTGAAACCACATTCCTTGGAGGATGGACTCCAGTGATTTTGGTTAATGTTGACCCAATGCAGAGTGTGACTATGGGGAAAATGGGCAAAAGGGGCACAGCACCGGCAAACTCAATCGGCTCTCAGTCAGGTTCACCCACCGGCCTTTTTACTTAGAAGCAGTCCAGCATTGGCTGAAAGTCTCCTATTCCTTAGTCTCAGTTTTGCCATTGTAGATCTCAGCAGGGAGGAGATTGAGAACAAAACTATAATTAATTGGTTGTGCTTGTCATTGGCTCCAGCGCCACCTGCTATTGATCTTCTGGTCTTCTGTCCTACCAGTCCCAAGGGGTACCAGCCACCTCTGAACTATGGAAATAGGGGAGGAGAAGCATCCTCAAGAGGGAACCCTGAAATTGTCCCTAGAAGGTTATAAAAGTCTTTGGCAGTGTGAAAACTTTTTTTTCAGAGATCGGGAAAAATCATGCTGGCAGCTATGGCTAGTAAAAGCAAGAAATTATCTCATTAAATCTCTTCATTTGCTGCCTGAAGAAGCTCTATTAAAGCCTCAGATAGGATTAAGAAAGGGCATCAAGATGAATGGAGTGTGGCCATGCCAAGTAGGGCTTTTGCAGATTACATCATTCTTTTTCAAGAAGAGAGTTTTTGACCTTAAAATAATGCTAAGCAGCTTAATAAAGTACGTAAGGAAGGACAGCGGGATGACTATGAAGGGCAAAATTATTATTAGATGAAGGAAGCCCGAAGATAAGGCAATGCTGTAGGCACAGCCCAATTCTTAACACTGAATAAATTCATGAATCCAAACCCCCAACATTCATCAATTTTAGCATATCATGGTCCACCTTGTCAATGCCCATACATCTCAGTGAAAGTGGGGGATGTCACAAAATGGCCAGGAGCAGGAGCCCACTCTCGTTTGTAAACTGGTGACCTATGCCAAAACCAAGGATGAAGGTAATGTTTAGACTGATGATGCCATGACCCCAGCGTGCAGCAGCAATCAAGACTCGGTGTTGGAAACTACAGAATCTCAAGCTAAGATTTCAGACCAGATTCAGGCCTCTGAGCCTGATCCTAGAGATCAGAAAGTCCACTGAGCCTGAGGCTGATAGACAGGAGCCCTCAGAAGAACCTCCCATATCACCAGGGCCTGTGGGGCCAGAGCTAGGATCCTAATGGGCACCTTCTTCTGAGAAATCAAGTCCAATGGCATAGGGTGTGTACCAAGCAGGGGGTGATAATCATAATCAGCACTGGCACACCAGAGTGATGTGTGCTAAGTCCCTACCTTGTATTCATTGTAAACATACAATTGTGTATCATCTGACTCGTATATTGCAATTATTAAGTTTGCAGATGACACCACCATAATGGGTTTAATAACAGGTGGAGACGAATCAGCGTATACATGGTGCCTAGGGAACAACTTGCACCTTAATATCAGCAAGACAAAGGAGATGGTGTTGGACTTTCGGAGGAAGAGAGGAGAACTAGCCCTGCTGTACATCGTGGAGGGCTGTGTGGATAAAGTCTCTTCCTTTAAATTCCTAGGAGTTTATCTCAGTGAAGACCTTACTTGGAAAATAAATACAACCCAGGTGGTTAAGAAAACGCAACAGAGACTCCATCTCCTCAGAGTCTTGTGGAAGAACAATGTCAATCAACATCTGGTGGTTTCCTTCTACCGGTCAACAACAGAAAGTGTCCTTTCATACTGCATCACGGTGTGGTATGCTGGTTTGACATCATCTGATAGGAAGTGCCTACAGAGGGTGGTGAATACAGCACAAGATATTATGGGCTGTCCCGTGAATCCACTGGATGAAATAGCGGAAGAACGTTGCCTCAAGAGAGTGAGAAAAATTATCAGGGATGATTCACACCCTGGCTGGCACTTTCTTGATCTCCTGCCCACAGGCAGAAGATATAGAGGCATGATTAGTCGTACCAACAGGGTAAAGAACAGCTTCTATCCATGGGCTGTTAGGCTGCTGAATGAAAAGATAACAACAGGGCAACTGACTTTCAGGTTTGGTGGGTGTGCGTCAGTAAACGAGGGGAATTAAGACTAAGAGAGCTGAGTGGGGGGTGCTCGTGTAATCTCACTGTATACAAGTTGTACAAGTGACAATGAAGTATTTCAATTTCAGTATCAAAGCCAAACTCTTCTTCTACTTACTTGGAGCTGTCCGTGGTCCTGCAGCTCCTGACTGACATCCCACCAGAACACGACAACAGAAGATTAGAGTAAAAATGGCAGTGGTCTTCAAATATCTGATATGCTGTCACACACATGATGCTTCTTTCAAGCTTCCTCCTGTTGATTCTAGCCCTGCTTCTGAAATAACTCTCAGTTATTGCAGATGCAGGGCTAGGATCAACAGGAAGAAAACTGAAAGAAGCAAATTTCAACAAAACATTAGGAGAAATTTTCAAATGGTAAGAACTTTTTGAAAGAGGAACATACTTCCTTGGGAAGTAGGCTCTACTGGTAGTATTTAAGTAGAGGATGCCAGATATATTGTTTTAGAATCCTGCACTAAGTTGGTGGTTGCAATAAATGACCTCATAGGTGTGCTTGCATGGTGTAGCCTAGAGAGAGCTCTGAGGTTTGAATATGTGTTTAGATGCACATGACCCGACTCTGAAGCTTAACTTCTTCACATCCTGGGAAGAGAGTGTTGTGATAGATAATACAACCCAGCTGTTTTAGTTCTTCTGGAATTGCTAAAAATAGCTCATGATAATAGTATCAGTTCATTTTTGAATAAGGAAAAGAATGCATTGTATTTTGAAAAAAAGTAAACTACATCCAAATGTGAATGTTTTGTGAAAAATAAGTAGGACTTTGTAGAGGTAGGTAAAAACAATAATTATATTAAAGAAGGAGTCAAAGCAAGCACATAATGAATTTTGGGTAATTGACATCAGCTGTATTCACAGGGGTAATTTAGAAGAATGTGGTTAAACGTTTCCAGGTTAAACGTTTATCTCAGGTTTGGTGAATTATAAATTTATGTCACAAAAATACTTGGTTTTGTTTATCTGTAAATAGTCAATACAGTTTGGGTTAAGTAATGTGTACTTAACATAATAAGCAGACTACATGGATGCCATGATCAAGATTGTATTAAAAGTTGTTGTGTTAATGTTAGGATCAAGACTTGTTAAAAGTAAATTTAGAGCATACTTTATCTAGAAAACAATATGTGTCCCCACATTTGTGTAGATGAGGAATGTTTAAGGAAAGTGATTTAGTAAGAGTGAGTAAACTCCCTTTTTATTTATTAAATTTTGGGGAATGTTTAGAAACAGTAGAACAGTTTGGACTGTGAGCCTAATTTATGGGACAGCGAGTTACTTTTTTCAGCTGATCAGAGTGCTAGAAGCTGTATAATTATGCTCTGAAGTTTGACTATACCATCTTCCTACTATCTGAAACTCACTTGTCTTATAATAGCTGGTAAGACCTGGAAAGTAAGAAAATTGCTCTCTGATCGGCTCATGGATAAGGGAGGGCGTACCTAGAGCCAAGGTGGCATTCAGCAACAAGCAGTCACAGATCCCAGGGTTGACTGGATAGGACAACTGCAATTCCATAGGTTGGAGAAAGGGCTGGCACATGGCACAATCACCAATTGTGTCTCGAGGCCCCAAGACCCACCCCCAAAATAAATACACACAGACACTTATATTAGTTTAGGTTTTTGGGCAAAATTTTTGGGCACAACTTTCTTGAAATACAATCACGTGAGCGGTATTGGCTTAGGCACTGACTCCCCACCATAACTGGCTCCACCTCTCAGATTGATCGTCAAATGGTGTAAACAAAACGAGGGAGCTAGGTCGATGAGGACCAACCTAAGCTCACCCTGGGGTTCCTGTGGTCCTGGCATGGCCCTAGCCCCTCAAGTGGACATCGGACGAGATCCAGGACCCCCAGATTCCCTTAACGGAATACCCAGTTCCTGGAGGGGCAGGTGATGGCCGCACCTCCCCTCCCCACAATCCAACTGAGCCAATGCCTACCGCCACCTTACAAGTTATGACGATTTGCTAAGGGGTAGGCGAAAACCAAATGGCTAAAGCCAATCTGCCAAAGGAAAAATTCCTACCCAGCCCCTGTTCCAAAACAGGCGACCCAAACCAAAGCAAGGCCAAGCGACTCTAACTAAACGAGGGATGCCCCTCCTTGCATCACACTGCTGTTTTTAAAGCCCCTGGGATCACACCACCCACTGGCTATTGGCTAAAATCGCCTGGTGTGATCTCACGGAATGGCCAGGACTTCTTGCTCCTCCCCCCCATTTTAACCCTATCAGGTGAGCTCTTGGGTCCCGCACGCAACCAGGACCCTCTGTTATGAGGATCCCATCTGTGCCCCTCACCTGGCCCGCCCCATCTCCCACACCATACTTCCTGCTATCCTAAATCACCTGATTGGAACCACCTGCTCTCCCCAGCTCCTCTCCTCCCAGACACATCTCCCCTCCCTCAATAAAAACAAATAAACAACAAAAATCCTACACAACTTAAAAGCAGTTAAAACAGAAAAGCAAATAATAATAATAATAATAATAATAATGATAATGATGATGATAATAATAATAATAATAATAATAATAATAATAATAATAATACAGTAATCATAATAATATGTATATGTTTGTCAATAAAAAAACAGAGAGCAAACTTTGATTTCTCCCATACTACAAATTATGGTTGAACTAAATCACTATAATTCTAGGCATAACCTTTTGTTGAAGTGTATTAATTGGCTAGAGATGGTAAATTAGCTTAAGAAAGACTGGCATTATAAATTGATAACACTTGCAAAGCTAAAATTCCAGATAGCTGAACCTTGAAAAATGACTGAAAAGAATGAACAATGAGTCCCTAAATTCCAAAATCTGGATATGATAGGGACAGTGATTTATGAGCAGAAGATACCAGACACTGCACCTGTTAAATATGGATAGATGGAGTCTACAGTGTGCAGCTATTGAGGTAAGGCACATCAAAAGGAGGGGGGAATGTATCTAGCCCCACCAATGCCACCGCCCCACCACCAAGTCTGCTGATACTTTCCTGTTGTGTGTGGGTGGTGTAATTTGGCTACTTGCTTAAAGAACTGATACCCTCTCACTCTTTTAGCTTTCTCAGATTCCATTCCTTACAAAGTTGACTGAACTTAATGTACACACTTGAAGTACATTAGAAGCTTAATAGCCTTATTCATGGGGTTGTTTGCAATGTACTTGTAAGCATGCTAGCACCATAGATGCCTTTGCACTGGAATTTACTGTCGTACTGCTGGAACGATTACTAGCATTCACACTGGACCAGCGACAGTTCAACTATAAATTAGTGTTAGAAGATCCAATAGCCAGTCAATGTTGTTTCCTGTGAGATGATTGAAAGAGAAAGGAGAGAACAGATCTAGAGTACAATGTGCTACTTCTATCTCCATGGGCACACACAAAAAAGAAAAAAGTTAGACAAACTGGCCTTTTCTACAGAAACAGCATCCAGATTTTGACTTCATAGGACAGGGCTGTGGATGGTTTGGTATGAGTAGAGATGGCTGTCTACTCTACTAGTGGTTCCAGCCTCCTACCAGTCATTGGATGGGCAGGTGGGGGGCTTGTTGGCAAAATCCCCTCCAGCAAAGCTGGGTGGAAAACCCCAAGATGGAGAATTCCACGGGTTGGTCTGAGCTGGCCCAGGATCTGCTAGCAGCTGTGACAGGTGGCAGAGAAGCAAAGTATTTTTTTGCTGGGATTAATGTTAAGAAAGCTATGGCCATTTCAGAAAAAAATGAATGCAGGGGAATGCATGAGGTAAGACGATTCCCTTTTGAAGGACATCTTGCTCTTAAGTATGATGTACAATCACATTCCTCGGGGCACTACTAAATCTTGGCATCTGAAGAGCAAATGTGTATTCTATCCAGCAGATGGAGGCTGAAATTCTATCTGCATTGAAGCCCTTTTGAACACAGTGAGACTCACCCCTCTGCTAATGGGTCAGAGTGAGAAACAACAGAGTATTGGAACTGAGCCTTGGCATGAACAAAACAACAAAACAAAACAAAACAAAACAAAACAAAACAAAACAAAACAAAACAAAACAAAACAAAACAAAACAAAACAAAAAACACCCTTCCTGTCTGTAAATTCAGCAAAGGGAGAAATTTTCTAGGCCAGGCTTAAAGGAATGTGTTGTCCCCCATCCTACTTGCTATACATACACAATTTTAAAAAGCCATCATTATAAATTATATCTGAAGGCAGCCCTGTTTAGGGAAGTTTTTAATGTTTGATGCTGTATTGTGTTTTTAATATTCGATTGGGAGCCACCCAGAGTGGCTGGAGAAACCCATCCAGATGGGTGGGGTATAAATTATTTTATTGGCCCTTTTTTCTGAAGAAAAGAAATTCAGGAAGGATTTTTTTGTTTTTTTGAGGGAGGGGGGTAAAATTCTCCAGTTGTGGTGAAGATGGTAGGGAGAGTTTTCCCTCTCAATATGTGACACAGTCTTAAACACAGTTTACTCCCTGACATTATTTCTGCTCCCTTTCAAAGCAGTACCTAATAACTGCTAATTAAGTCTTTTGTTGTCTTATTCTGAACTAATGAGGATTAATTAAGCCTGCTTGTGCTTTCCTATTTCAGTGCTTGCCTCAATAATCTGGGGAGCTGTAGATTCTCAAATCCTGTCACTGGTTAACGTAAAGATCCTTATTCACTTTCTTTTTAACACTCTCCAACAGCTCAGTTTAGTTTATTATTTTTATCTGGCTTTCTAGTTCAGGAAAAATCAAAACAGCTTACATGATATAATGAAAAATGAAGAAAGAAAATGGCTTTTCTCTCTATTCTCTCCCCATCTTGTCCAATATGAACGTGAAACCACTGAATAAAGCCATTTGGGGATTTAGGCTGCTGTGTCAGTACACTAATGACACACAGCTCTGCTCTTAATCTAATTCAGGTGGTGCAGTGCCAGTGTCTGGGACTGCTAATGATCCAGATGAGAGACAATAAACTGAAGGTCTATCCCAATAATATGGAGATAATGTTGGTAGGTCAACCATCTGACTTGGGAGATGGTGTGCAAAGTACGAACTCAATCGCATTTAATGCTTGCAGAAATTCCACATTAATCCCAAGTTAGCTCTGCAAAAGACCACTCAGACATGATACGGAGTTGTGTTCTTCCTTAAGGATCAGGTTCATAGCATGTGTGTGTGTGTACTGGATTCAGCTCTCACTCTCTCTTGTGCTTCAGGGATACAAAATACTTCCCACTGACTTAGGCTAGTGTACCTATGACAGTCTGGTCTAGGGTAAGGGCCATAACCCAGTGTCTGAGCATCAGCCTTACATATAGAAGGTCCCAGATTCAATCCCCAGCAGTTCCAGGTAGGGCTGGGAGAGAACCCTGCCTGAAACCCTGGAGAGCCACTGCCAGTCAGTGTAGACAGTACTGAGCTGGATGGACCAGTGATTCTGATTCAGTATGAGTCAACTTCCTATGTCCCTATGCAACCCATGTTGTGCTATTGTCCTGTTTGGACTATTACAAAGTGTTGTTTGTGGAAGATGTTTTAGACAGATGAGACAATGGCAGCTGGGGGGTCATTTTACCTTGGCACAGCTTCACTGACTCCTAGTCCATGTATGACTCCACTCCCATCGTTCTGCCTGGACGCTGAGGTCCAGCGCCAAGGGCCTTCTGGCGGTTCTCTCATTGTGAGAAGCAAAGCTACAGGGAACCAGGCAGAGGGCCTTCTCAGTAGTGGCGCCTGCCCTGTGGAACGCCCTCCCATCAGATGTCAAAGAGATAAACAACTACCTGACATTTAGAAGACATCTGAAGGCAGCCCTGTTCAGGGAAGTTTTAAATGTGTGACATTTTAATGTATTTTTAATCTTTGTTGGAAGCCGCCCAGAGTGGCTGGGGAAATCCAGCCAGATGGACGAGGTACAAATAAATTGTTGTTGTTGTTGTTGTTGTTGCTGCTGTTGTTGTTATGTACTAAAGTTCTCACGCTGGGCCAGCAGGGGGATAGTGTAGATAGTTTTCACTCAGGTCCACGTCAGTTATTTTAGGCGGGAAACTCTGGGTTGTTGTTGCTACAATGTTGATAGCCGGCTGCCTATAAAAGCAGGCCGGCTGAGCTGTTGCTGTTCAGTTCTGTTCCAGCTTACAATAAAGAGCTTCTCTGGAGAAATCACTGTGTCATCTGCTATGTTCGCCCACAACTTAACAATTATTATTAATGGGCCCAGTTGAAGAGGCTGGGATTTAATCGGAAGAAGCTAATTCAAACACTTCTTTTCACATGAACCTGTGTGGGCATTAAGATCTGTGTAAGATGCCCTTCTACAGTGGCAGAGGTAAGTTGACACTTCTGCAGCCATGCCTGCACCACATTGAGCCCCTAAGTCTTGCTCCTCTCCTTGTGCCTCTTGGCAAGTGGCTTTGATACACAACTTTGAGAAGTGCTGTGTGCCTGCACCAGCCTGCCAGCCACTGCTGAAGTGTGGGGTGGGTGGATCTTGTCCAAGCATCCATATTCTGAATAGCTGAAAGGGAAACATTAACCAAGGGCTCTTTGGAAATCCTGCGCCTTGCAACTTTTAAAGATGGGATTCAATTACATCTAACAGGATGATTTAAATAAAGTCATACATCCTTTGTAGTAGGGATGCAGAGTTCTGTTTTATGAAAAGTGCCCCCCCCAGACACCCTGGGTTCTCCCAGTGTGTTATTAGTAGCATCCCCAGGAGTCTCTCTTCATATCAATTTTCTATTACAGTATGTTAGTGTTAGTTATAAATACATTGCATTTCCAACATCAAGCCTCAGAAATATTGCACAGAGACCTGACTATAACTATTAAGCAGCAGGCAATATGTCTGAATATCCTTTTTTCTTTCTTTCTTCTTATATTTGATGTGGAACAAATCAAGCTTACAATCACTTTACATTTTTCTATTTGTTTTCACGCAGCTGGAGAATCACTGGCACATGTTACTATGCACTGCTTTACTCTTTCCTGGTGTGACTGATGACATTTCCTGCCTTCGCCCCCAGTGGTTTCTCTATTGCTAGATTTCTAGTGCATAGTGTTCTTTCTAAAATGCAAAACAAAATGGTGATCTTAAACGTTTGGAATGCTTGCAAATTCACCACCATGAATTCCAAAACCTATAGAAGGTATAGAGCATGAGTAGGCAAACTAAGGGATGCGGGTGGCGCTTTGGGTTAAACCACAGAGCCCAGGACTTGCCAATCAGAAGGTTGGCGGTTCAAATCCCCGCGATGGGGTGAGCTCCCGTTGCTTGGTCCCTGCTCCTGCCAACCTAGCAGTTTGAAAGCACATCAAAGTGCAAGTAGATAAATAGGTACTGCTCTGGTGGGAAGGTAAACGGCGTTTCCGTGTGCTGCTCTGGTTCGCCCGAAGCGGCTTAGTCATGCTGGCCACAATGCCCGGAAGCTGTCCGCTGGCTCCCTTGGCCAATAAAGCGAGATGAGCATTGCAACCCCAGAATCGGCCACGACTGGACCTAATGGTCGGGGGTCCCTTTACCTTTACCTTTAGGCAAACTAAGGCCCGGGGGCTGGATCCGGCCCAATCTCCTTCTAAAACCGGCCCATGGACGGTCCAGGAATCAGCGTGTTTTTACATGAGTAGACTGCATCCTTTTATTTAAAATGCATCTCTGGGTTATTTGTGGGTCATAGGAATTCGTTCATTCCCCCCCCCCCCAAAAAAAAGAAATATATAGTCTGGCCCCCCACAAGGTCTGAGGGAAAGTAGACCGGCCCCATACTGGAAAAGTTTGCTGACCCCTGGTATAGAGATTTAAGGAAGGAGTATTTGTTTGATCAGATACAATTGAGGAGGGTGCTGCAGGCAATGGGGCTTCCTTTTCACGTTTCAAGTGACCTGCAAAACTGACATAACCTAGATGTAGAATGATCTATCCTTTCTGAGGAGCAAGACCCTCAAAGTGTGGCATTCTTCTGAGTTAAAATGCTTATAGCATACTATGTCATGCCATCCTAAACAGAGCAATCCTAACTATAGAAAGCCAAAGTGACTTACCCCTATTTCAAGCCACACCTCCTGAATGTATCGTTTGAGGGAACAGGTTGGGTTCTGTTCCGCCAGCTGAACCAGGGTGAGGGACTTATGCTGGGATATCTCTGGCTCTGCTGGGGTGGATTTCATCCCAGCGTAGACTCAACTGCGAAAGCCCAGACACCTACCAAATCCAAATTATCTCATTCCAGTGGAACCTGGAATGGGCAGTTAGTCTAGATCTCATTTTTGCTATAAGCTTACTTAGGAAAACCCCTCTATCTCAGCCTCAGTGTCATCTATCTGTAAAATAAGGACAATAATGTTGTCTACCTTAGATACCTCACACAGTTGTGTTCAGGGTTGTCGTAAGGATTGCTTTGAACTTTTCCCAATTAATGGGAAAATTAAATTAAATTGCACTCTGCCACAATGTATTTGAATGGTTAGTGGTTTATACATCATTTAAATAAACAAATAAAAATAATAAAAAGTTGTTCTCTACAGTGGTACCTCAGGTTACAGACGCTCCAGGTTACACACTCCGCTAACCCAGAAATAGTACCCCGGGTTAAGAACTTTGCTTCAGGATGAGAACAGAAATCGCACGGCGGTGGTGTGGCAGCAGCGGGAGGCCCCATTAGCTAAAGTGGTACCTCAGGTTAAGAACAGTTTCAGGTTAAGAATGGATCTCCAGAACGAATTAAGTTATTAACCCGAGGTACCACTGTATTCCCTTTGTTGGGTCACCCATAACACTTGACAACCCTTAAATCACACACTTCGTTCTTTCCATAAAAGAATGAAAGTGTCAAATATTTATTTGAACAAACTGTATCTTATATGGGATACAAGTTTTGTTGTTTAAAGCTTTTTCTCTATTTTGAAAAGGAAGGAAAGGGAACCTAGAGTCAGAGAACTACTTACTTTATCAGATTTTAAAATATAAACGTTGCTTCCAAAATTCATGGTCATCATAACTAAACTAAGGCCAGGGCTTATTTTATAATGATCATTTTATGATTCCGAGGCAATGGCTGAGAAGGAAGTTAAACAAATGGATTTTCCTATTAAATATCCTTCCTGGGGAACGGTATTAGCATGTTCAGGCATACCTAGTGAATAATATCATTGCCTTTTGCCCTTGTTGTCTGGTTATTAGGGTTAATTTAATATTAATTGTTTGGCAAATCCTGGGTTGTGAACAAGTTGGCTATAGTGTTTTTTATTCTGTTTGGGGTGAAAAACATGCATGTGATGATTCACCCCAGTTGTTGCCTCACAATCTGAAGCGAGTCATGTCTCTTTCTAGCTTTCCTGCTGTGTCTGAAAATTGTATCAGAATGTCTCGGATTTTAATAAGCTATCAGGAAATCAGCTTCTTTCCTGCATTTACATAATTAAACGCTTTGTCGATTGAAATCCAGGCAAGGATCAGTCAGTGTTTCTTGCAAAATTTGCACTACCGGGCAAACTGAAAATTGGTTCTCAGCCATTTGGATTGGAAAGCTTTGCATCAGAGGCAGGGGCTCCAGCATCCCATAATTTCCACTGTTGAAATAGCTTCAGAATTTGCCCATGTTTCTCAAACTTTCTAGACTGCTAGGAGGGGAAGCCAATTAGATATGATAGCTGTAGTTCGGACTGTGCTGTGCTGGAGCTGTATACTGTTTTTTGGGGTGGAGGGGAGATGTTTGGCATATAGAAATGGGAAGAAATTTGATTCAGTTCACATTTAAAGGTGAATCTACTGAATTATCATCTTCCAAATCAATACAAAAACTGAAACACAGCCATATTTCAAAAGCCAAACTTCCCTGAATTTCTCATTGCAATCCTCCAGCCAAGTAATGCGGACACAATGCATATAGTAGGGTGAAGTGCGCATATAAATGCATATATTAGCGAAAATAACATTAAAAACCATTGTATTATGAAACATGCTTTGCAAAAAATGGTGTCTATTAGGCAAAATTGCATATGGAAATGTGTGTATTGTAGGCATTCAGGCTGGTGAATTTTCATGAGGGTGCTAAAAATAAATAAATAAATCACACACTGATGTAGAAATGTAGAGAACGGAACATAAGGCTGAGGGGAAGAAACTGTGATAAACCAAAACGGACATCTTCTCACACTGGTTTGCACCCTGGCGGGACTTCCTATATTTCCCCTGTGACCATGTGACATGTTGTGGTCCTCTGAGCATTCTGGGAAGCCCTTGTGCAAATGCCTTGCACTGCAGCAAGTGTACACAGAGTGTTTTAAAAAGGATTGAAGGGTAAAAACAATAAAAATTACAGCCCTTTCACCCCATGAAATTTAACCCCGCTCTCTACTAAAGAGGCATTAGAAGGCCCCCAAAATGAAAAGGAGGGAGAGGACATGGCGTTTTGAACAAGACTAGTTCTTGCCAGACTTTAGAGTGTGGCTCTTCATGTGCTGGTGAAAAACATGCCTAATGTCAGGGGGGGGGGTCAAAGAAAAATCCTACACTCCGGATGCATGAACAAGATTGGCTCTCTGTCTAGTTGCACATTTCACTACGCTACGCATAAAAGCTCTGAGTATACATACTGGAAATGACAACTTCTGGGCTGCAATCCTGGTTAGAAAGTCTTATTCCATTCTAGGCATTCATAAAAAGAACCAATCAAACTGACAATCAAGCTCTAGTAGAGCAGAAAGCCACTGCATTTTGTCACTGATAGATATTTTTAAAGGCTTTGCAAAACAACATAAAGGGAATATCTTATTAGTAGACAGCGGCTGGAACAGCGCGCTATGCAAATGATGCTTTCCAGAAGACATCTTTTATGGAAATTAATATCCTATATTCATTACCCAGCTGCAAGATTAGAATTAGAGCCGTGTCAGTTATGTAATAACACAAATAAAATCTCAGTGCAATCAAGCACCAATACTCGGGTGAAATAAAAACTATGCAGAGGGCAGGGTTGTGTACTCTGAGCTTCTTGCCTCTCTCTTCCATGCTGATTATTCTTTGTTATAGCCTAACATGCCCCAAGACAAAGACTAGAAAGTAAACAGCCAAGCTGCTTATGACACTTCCTATTTCAGTAAACATGCTATGAGGGGGGAAATGGAATCTGGGCTCCTGTCCTGCAAGCTAAACATCAAACCGTGAGATGCTTGTGGTGCAGAATGTGGCAATATTTCAAGTGCTTCAGCCAACCAGGCAGGAGACTGGGAGCAACGCAGAATTAATTAGTGTGTGCTGAACTTCCAATTCAGCCCCGTGTGTTCCCTCCCTTTTGCTGTCGGCGTTCATATTTATGCATCTAAAACCTTTTGGAGTGGCAATCCTAAACAACAGGAAGAAGACTGACACCCTCCACCCACCTGTCCCTGTGAAAGCACTGCAAATATTATAGCACATGGCTGAGAAAAGCAGGGTTCCAGTCAAGATTGAATTCCAGCTCCCATCAGTCCGCGCCACTATCAGATATGATGGGAGTTGTCGTCCAGGAAGGTCACATGGTTCCCATCTCTGACTTAGGATCTGGTCCAAAATAGTCTCTCCCGATTTTGCAGCCCTATACGCAGGGTTCCAAGCAAAAGGGGTGGACACAGCTATTTTCAGAAGCTGTCATTGTAAAAAGCAGAGACATCACCTTGCCAACAAAGGTCCATATAGTTAAAGCTATGGTTTTCCCAGTAGTGATGTATGGAAGTGAGAGCTGGACCATAAAGAAGGCTGATCGCCAAAGAATTGATGCTTTTGAATTATGGTGCTGGAGGAGACCCTTGAGAGTCCCATGGACTGCAAGAAGATCAAACCTATCCATTCTTAAGGAAAACAGCCCTGAGTGCTCACTGGAAGGACAGATCCTGAAGCTGAGACTCTAATACTTTGGCCACCTCATGAGAAGAGAAGACTCCCTGGAAAAGACCCTGATGTTGGGAAAGATGGAGGGCACAAGGAGAAGGGGAAGACAGAGGACGAGATGGTTGGACAGTGTTCTTGAAGCTACCAGCATGAGTTTGACCAAACTGCGGGAGGCAGTGGAAGACAGGAGTGCCTGGCATGCTCTGGTCCATGGGGTCACGAAGAGTCGGACACGACTAAATGACTAAACAACAACAACAAATTGTTAAGAGAGTCAAGTGTCATCTAGCACCAGCCATTCCGTCAGGTTGCATGAGTTTTGTGGGAGAGACCAGCAACTTTTAGTTCCTGCTTTCCTTTAACACTTTCTATTCCAGCTGATCATTTTAAGAACTCTGTCAGTAATAACTAGTACTTGAGTTTGCTTTTTTTGCTCCTTCTTCCCCAATCTCTTTCTATCCTTTTGTATCATATCGTTTAGGATTTAGGTTGCATTATTGATCTTTGTAAGCTTCTCTGGGAGCATATTGAAGGTGGTGAAATTAATAAGCAGCTCTGCACTATCTACTAAGAGTACGAATCTTGGTGACTCTGAGGGATACTTGGTTTGCTCAAGGCGAAGCAGAATCTCTACAACTTCTCCAAAGCTAAAGCAGAGACCTTCAAAGGCAGCTCACACACTCAGACATTAAGAAAATGCTGAAGACCTTATGTCCACAAGAAACAAAACATTTGTCTCCAAGCTTGTACCATTTAAGGAAAACATCATCATGAAAAGAGGGTGGTGGGGAGGGATTGCAATACGGGGATGTGCATCTGAATCTGGCAGTAGGGCTGCCGGATCTCACCCAATCTCTTGTGAGCTAAGTTTGACAGGTGGGCAGGGCAAACTATCTGTCAATCACATTACGTTGCAATGACATCAAGTGACCCATTTGTGCCTGTGCTGATTATTGAGTTTCCAACACACAACAGGGGCGTAGGAAGGGGGGCAGTGTGCCCCGGGTGTCATTCCAGAGGGGGGTGACAAAATCCCCCCTGGGCAGATCACTGCCATCCGATTGCCCCCCTGGGCAGATCACCTTACCCTCGTGGGAGGCGAGCCCCTGTGGGTGGCTTGCCCCGCCCCCAGGTGCACGGCATGTGTGGCACTGCAGGTGCCCGAGCAGCTAGCCCCTCCGCTGACACACAACAATTATTGGCCTTGCGTAGCATTGGGCATAGAGTTGGCAAACTTCCAAAATCAGTTGATCATTTTGACTTGCCCACTCAACCGTTTGATCTGTGGAATGGGGACTGTCACATAACACTTTCTCTGCACTCTGGATAGTTTGCAGCTGTACTATTTATCATCAAAAACATGGGGGAACAGGATAGTTTTAAAATGGTTCTTAAAGAATTCCAGTGCAAAACTATCAGGGGAGGGAGCTACAGAATTGGAGACCATTACAGAAACTGTCTCTCATAACCCCCTTCCTAACTTCTGAAAGCAAGAGTATCAAGAACAGGTCTTCAGCTGATGATTCCAGTGGATGGAAAGGTTCATACAGAGGAAAGTTGTAATTTTACATGTCCGTTCCATAGGTTAAGAAGAAAATAAAACCCATTTTCCACAGTATATGCCCTGAGTAGAACAGACTGGACTTTCAATCTAATACTCTTTTCTAGAAAGCAAGTTGCTGGTTCATCTCTCTCTCTCATGGTCCAGTTTGGGATGTGGAGGTGCCTTCACTAAGGTTTGTGCTCATGTCTTTGATTACTGCATGTGTTCAGACTTTTAAAAGTTGTCTTTAAGCTAAGGGTATCATGAGAATTCAAGCAGGGATGCTTACATATGCAAGCTCACCTCTTCAGTTCTGGTGAGGAACCTTCCATTGATTCAATCCCCACTTCACTCTGCCCAGAGGTACATAAATACACACCAGGTTATGCAAGAAGTGGCATCTTTTCCCTACAATGTAGGACCTACAAGAAAGTACAAAGTCACTTCTTCTTACTGAAAATAGCAAAGGGAACATCATTTTCCTACTAGAAATTCTGGAACTTGTAGCACCAATCTCAGTACCCAGTAAATCCACTGGAGGCTGGGAACATATAGAATTACAGAACTGTAGAGCTTGAAAGGGTCTCAGTGGTCATCTAGTCCAAGCCTCTGCAATTTTGGTGGTCACCATTGTCTCTATCAACTCTTGGCACAATCAGTTGGGAGTGGGAGAGCCTTTGAGGATGGGGGGAGGCGGCATCATCTTTGTCTAGTATTTGATAAGTGCCAAGTCTCTTCCAACATTGCAGAAAAGATGCAGTTTCCCCACAGAGCGGATATAGTGGGGAGTGGAACTTTATGCTTGCAAAGTGAGTGCACTTACCCCAAGCTATGGTCTCTTGCCATTTGTGAACTGTCCAGGGGAAGAACTGTGTGGCAGCAGCTTTGCGGTGGGGAGTCTGCTTCCAGGGAGGGGCTGCTCATTATCAAGGGAAAGACAGCCAGAGCCACCACCATAGGAGCCAACTCCTAGGGGTCTTTGCCCCCCCCCCCATAAAACATTTGAGGGGGCTGTGCCCCTTCAAAGTTGATGGTCATTGCCATTCAAATGGCGCGTGTGCACCACATCTTGTGATCAATTATGTGGGGCGGTGCTTATTTGGGCCCCCAATGTTTTATTCAAATTGGTACCCCTGGCCTTGTTGCTCTACTAGGGAGTCAGAATCTGCATAGGCAGAACTATTTGATTGCATTATAAAGACTGTAACTTTAAGAACTTGTGTTTCAGCTTGCTTTCCTCTCCTCTCCCCCCCGTTCTTTTTTCCTCATGTGCCATGCCTCTTTAGACTGTGAACTTGAGGGGAGGGACCATCTTAGTAATGAATTTTGTAAGCCATTCTAAGAGGCTTTTCCGTTAAAGGAAAGGGTGGAGTAGAGATGTCTTAAATCAGCTTTCACTAGCCCAGCATAGTTTTCCCACCATGTTCCCTTTGCTTAGACTAACTTGGTTCCATATTTCTTCCTAGTGGGAAGGGAGCTTAAAGAGGTCAGATGACAAAGTGTGTGCTGTTCCCAGCTGCCCATCCATCATGGGGCGTCCTTTATTGACTTTTTGGAGTTGATGTTGTTAATTTCTTGTGTGGGGTCCTTGAAGCAAAAATGAAATAAGTTTATTAAGGAGTGGCAAAGCAACACTTCTCTTGCTTTGTGTGTGTGTGTCTGTGTGCACTCAGCCGATCAATACCGTGGGAGACTTGGCAAAATATGCTGTAGCCTTGACAGCCCATCCAATTTATGTTTCTTTCTTTCTTCTTCTTTTTTAAGCTTTTAATATGTGCTAAAGGTCAGGAAGTATATTTATCACAACCAAATCTGCTCCAATGATTGGAAGCTATCTCCTTTTTGACAACACAGTTTGGAAAGGGGAACAAAAACTAATTACCACACACACACACACACCATCTCTCTATATGTGTTAAATCAGACACCCCCAAACTCATTCCTCCAGATATTTTGGGACTACAACTCCCATCACCCCTAGCTAACAGGACCAGTGGTCAAGGTTGATGGGAACTGTAGTCCCAAAACATCTGGAGGGCCGAGTTTGTGGACGCCTGTGTTAAATACTCCACAGTAGGGATGATGGCCTTTTTTTCCTCTTGAGGACAGCATTCCCATGCAGTAACCTGCCTAGGGATGTTGGAGAGTCCCAATGGAAATGGAAATGCAAGCTAACATTGCCAATATCTGCTTATTCATCCTATGTCCGGAACAGCCAATCCAGTGAAAACAATTCATATTTGCTGTTGGAGTTTTTTTGGAGGGTTGCTTTATGCAATTATGTAAATTGCGTAATTTTGCAGTGGCTGACAGCTAGATGAACAACAGCTTTCAGCAGAAGATGAACTGCAGAGGAATGGAACAGTGCTGTGTTCAACAAATACAGCTGGTAACGGAGAACAATGCTTTTTTTATCTCTCAAATTCTGCCCTGGGCCACATCCCAGGAGGGAGGGAGGAAACCAACTGAGTGGGGCAGTGCTGACATTTCCTTTGGAGCCAAATGGGCATAATTACCATTTTCTCAGGAATTTAGTTTAGTTTTTACTTCTTCATTTTTGTAAAAAGCCTCCAAAGATTTTTAAGGTTGGGTGAGCGTGGGATGGAATAAAATATTACCGAATATGAAAGAGTTGTTTACACCCCACCACAATGAATTCTTGGAGAGACACATCATGAGAGTTTGAACTTAGGGGCTCCAGAATATAGTTCACTCCAGGACTTCTGCTGTGGTATAGAACCAGCAGCCCTCCAGGTGTCATTAGACTCCAGTGGCCATCAACCCCAGCCAGCATGGCCAATGGCCATGAATGATGGGAGCTGGAATCTGATAACATCTGAAGGCCTGGATCTGAAGGCCATACACTTGGGCTTTTGCTTCATATTCTCTGAACCTTTTAAAGATCAGTCAGTAAGCAAATCTTATTACACATCCAAAAATGGTTAGACAATATATCAGAATACTGTGAACATTTATTAATACAGAGCACAGCTGTCTTGGAGTACTGAAGTCAGTGACTTGAAGGGAAGTCATGTACATAAATCCATATATCTGACCACATCAAGCTAACGAATTAAACTGTGAATTAATTAGGAGATTGTGAATTAGAAAACAAGTTTCTCTTCAGGACAAACAACAGGGCCACATTTATGCAAAGAGGATGAAACAACCTCTGGGCAGTGTATGGACTTCTCCCAAATGTTCCAGTGCTAATTGCTAAGAACTATTCTGCATTCCATCCTTTAAATGCCCTGCATAACATGCATCATTAATAGAGAATATTCGTTAATTACTGTAGATTAGATTTGTGCGTTCATGGCCGTGTGTTCATTATCAAGTTGTTTTCATGCAAAAATTTCCATGTGAAGGCGATCAAAAAATCTACCAAAGGGAGCATATCAGACCAGTGACTCTAGAACTCATCTTCCTCCCTGCTCCATTACTGCAGAAAGAAGACAAATGAGAGACCTTCCCCACTTCATTTCTCTGATAACTTAGTTCCATTCGTCTCTATTCCAAACAGCAGGTTATTTAAGTCTGTTGGAGGATTAAGCACTCTTAGGGGATTTAGATATTTGCAAATTCCAAAACAAACTTACTTGACCCCTAGTGCAGATTGGAACTAAGCCTGCAATACTATACACACTTACCCAGGACTATATGTAGGTCCCATATAACAAAGCAGAATTGTTTAAAAGGTGTATCAAACTATATCTGAAAATACAGATAGGTAGCCGTGTTGGTCTGCCATAGTCAAAATAAAAAAAATTCCTTCCAGTAGCACCTTAAAGACCAACTAAGTTAGTTCTTGGTATGAGCTTTCGTGTGCATGCACACTTCTTCAGATGTATCTGAAGAAGTGTGCATGCACACAAAAGCTCATACCAAGAACTAACTTAGTTGGTCTTTAAGGTGCTACTGGAAGGAATTTTTTTATTATATCTGAAAATGTTATTGTGAGATAAAACACAGTTTTGAAATATGTATTGAAAATATATTTAAGCACAATAAAGAAATAATCAAGAAACAGGAAAAGAGCATCTCAGGAATTATTGGCGGATAATTTGGCCTTAATTGAATTGAGGCAAAAAGAGATACTTTTGAGATTTAGATCTATTCCTCAGCAACCAGGTGAAGTAATAAGGGATAAAATAACCAAGGCACTTGCACCCTTGCTTGAGATGCAACAACAGGACATGGACAAGGCTATTGATTGTGCCCTTAGGGTTAAATCGCCATATGCTGAGAAGAAAACATTTCCAGGAGACTGACTCGTTCTTTTTAATGGAAAACTTAAGGAGCCAAGTTACGGATTGGTTACAACATCACCAGATATATGACATGTTTAAATTAGATAGAAAGAATGGGTTGCTGGACCAAAGCTCACAATTTGAAAAAGAACTCTTACAAAATAAGGATAAACTCCTGTCTAAAATGTATAATTTTTTATTAGAATAGGAAACAAAATATGAAAGCTAGTTAAAGCTTCAATGACACGCTGGGCAATAGATATAGGACACAAGATAGATCTTAACCTCAGGGGAAAACTTTGGAAAAGTGACCTGAAATTTACTGCATGCTACTCACTGAAAGTGAATTATTTTAAAATGATTCATAGATGGTACCTAACTCTGAGTAGGTTGGCTAAGATTTATAAAACAGAATCAGATATGTGTTGGAAGTGTAAAGAAATGAAGGGAACCTTTTTTCACATGTGGTGGATGTGTAAAAAGGTAAAAGTATATTGGGAAATGATTTATAATGAATTTGAAAAAAAATAAATTAAAACTACTTTCTCAAAAAAAAAAAAGAGTCCTTTTTGTTGGTAATAACCCAGACAGAAATTCCTAGGGATATTTATGTATGCAACAACTGCGGCCCAAGTTTTGTTAGCCCCAAAATGGAAAGTGAGCAAAGTCCCAACTAAAGAGGACCGGCAACTTATGTTGATAGAATATGCAAAACCTACAGATTTAACACAAAGAATAAGAGAGCAAGAAGAACATATATTTAAAGAAGAGTGGAAAACATTAACCGAATATATGGAAAATAACTGTATACAGTTGAAAACGCTGGCAGCACTAAGATAAATTCAACAGAGTAAATAATTTTTGATGGATGTAAAAGTGGAAAACTGATTTGAATGGTTTAGTAAAATATGCAGGAATGTATGATATGTAAAATGAACCATGGAAGGAGAAGAAGGGAAGTCACTGGATATTTTAAAGTTTGTAAAATGTTTATTTTGAAATGTTAAATTGAAAACTTAATAAAAAATATATTATTATATTTAAACACAAAGGGTTGGGTTGTTCTTGTTATTTAGATCTTGGAGGGCTAGGCCCATGAAGAATTTTAATTTGAAATGTGTTGTGCATTTTTGTACACCTTTTCAGATTTAATCTCATCATGTTTTGCTGCTTCTTGAAGAATATTGTGCTGCATGTTCTAATCACAGGACTCCAGAGTAGCATAGCTTTGGTCAGCTAAAGGAAAGATCAAAGGTTGTAACCAGAGGTGCCATCTCCTAGGAGCCGAGTACTTTGGGGCAACCCCAATATATTTAGGGAATAGGCCAGGGCCCCCCAATTTTCAAAGGGGGCAGAGGCCAAGCATGGAGCCAAGTGCAGTATGGTTTCAGTGGCTCCTCCTCCTGCTGCCGCCACTAATGGGAAACAGCAGAGAAGCAGCTCCTGGCTGGCAGCAGCAGCAGCAGCAGCAGAAGGAGGGGCTATGGCCATTGCAGCCACACTGCCTCCATGCTGCCACCATAGAATCATAGAATCATAGAGTTGGAAGAGACCACAAGGGCCATCGAGTCCAACCCCCTGCCAAGCAGGAAACACCATCAGAGCACTCCTGACATATGGTTGTCAAGTCTCTGCTTAAAGACCTACAAAGTAGGAGACTCCACCACACTCCTTGGCAGCAAATTCCACTGTCAAACAGCTCTTACTGTCAGGAAGTTCTTCCTAATGTTTAGGTGGAATCTTCTTTCTTGTAGTTTGGATCCATTGCTCCGTGTCCGCTACTCTGGAGCAGCAGAAAAAAACCTTTCTCCCTCCTCTATGTGACATCCTTTTATATATTTGAACATGGCTATCATATCACCCCTTAACCTCCTCTTCTCCAGGCTAAACATGCCCAGCTCCCTTAGCCGTTCCTCATAAGGCATCGTTTCCAGACCTTTGACCATTTTGGTTGCCCTCCTCTGGACACGTTCCAGTTTGTCAGTGTCCTTCTTGAACTGTGGTGCCCAGAACTGGACACAGTACTCCAGGTGAGGTCTGACCAGAGCAGAATACAGTGGCACTATTACTTCCCTTGATCTAGATGCTATACTCCTATTGATGCAGCCCAGAATTGCATTGGCTTTTTTAGCTGCCGCGTCACACTGTTGGCTCATGTCAAGTTTGTGGTCAACCAAGACTCCTAGATCCTTTTCACATGTACTGCTCTCAAGCCAGGTGTCACCCATCTTGTATTTGTGCCTCTCATTTTTTTTGCCCAAGTGCAATACTTTACATTTCTCCCTGTTAAAATTCATCTTGTTTGTTTTTGCCCAGTTCTCTAATCTGTCAAGGTCGTTTTGAAGTGTGATCCTGTCCTCTGGGGTGTTAGCCACCCTTCCCAGTTTGGTGTCATCTGCAAATTTGATCAGGATGCCCTTGAGTCCATCATCCAAGTCGTTGATAAAGATGTTGAATAAGACCGGGCCCAAGACAGAATCCTGTGGCACCCCACTAGTCACTCTTCTCCAGGATGAAGAGGAACCATTGATGAGCACCCTTTGGGTTCGGTCAGTCAGCCAGTTACAAATCCACTGAGTGGTAGCATAGTCAAGACCGCATTTTACCAGCTTCTTTACAAGAATATCATGGGGCACCTTGTCAAATGCCTTGCTGAAATCAAGGTAGGACATTTAGCTCTGTCAGTGGCTCCTCCTGATGTCCTCACACACCATGTAATGTCGGTTCCCCACCATTTTCTGGTTGTGAAAATTAGGTACATAAATTGCCACATACAGTCATATCTCGGGTTACAGACGCTTTAGGTTGTGAATTTTCGGGTTGCGCACTGTGCCAAACCCAGAACTACTGAAACGGGTTACTTCTGGGTTTAGGCACTCGTGCATGCGCAAAGACACGAAATTGCGCTTTGCACATGTGCAAAAGTGCCAAATCGTGACCCGCACATGCGCAGATGCAGCGCTGCAGGTTGCGAATGTGCCTCCCACATGGATCACATTCACAACCCAAGCATCTACTGTATTGCAAAATACACTCAAATTTTCACCTCCAGCAATAAACGTTGCAACTCTATCGAAACAAAACAACTGTGTCCAAACTGGACAATGAATGAACAATCTTGCGTCAGCCATCATATATAAAGCAAAACAGTGTTTTGTTTTGTTTTAATCTCCAGTGTATTTTTCCTTTGAGTCATTATTTATGGTCCACTGTCAAGGACTGGCTGGAGAATGAGAAGTTGTGGGAGGCACCAGCCAGGGAACTCCCAAGGAAAACCCCAGGGGAGGAAGGCTCAGAGCCCTGGGACTGGAGGTGGGACTCTGAGGAGAAGTCAGAGGGAGACGAGTGGAAGGAGTTGTTGGATGGTGAAGGGACAGTGGGATTTAGTGAACAGGGAGAGCATGTGCTAGGGAACAGTTCCAACTGAGAGGCTGAAGCGGAGGAGGAGGAGCAAGAGGCTGCAGAAGAATACCGGGAGCCTGCCTCTCCCGCTGGGACAAGCTCCCCTCTCCACTTGTTCTCCTAGGAGATACAGAATCATCATCACCATTTTATTTGTATGCCACCTTTCCCTAGTTAAAACAGTGCTCAAGGCGGCTTACAACATGACAAGATTTACATAATTACCAACATAACAAAAGTCATAAACAATAAATAAAGCACATCAAAAGGTACACAAACAAATGGAAAACAATTTCCTCATAAACCATAAAATCTAAAACTAAGAATTCCGTATTAATATCAGTTACAATTTTAAATGACACACACACATATATATATAGCAATATAAATACAGTGGTACCTCAGGTTAAGTACTTAATTCATTCTGGAGGTCCGTTCTTAACCTGAAACTGTTTTTAACGTGAAGCGCCACTTTAGCTAATGGGGCCTCCCGCTGCCGCTGCGCCGCCGGAGCACAATTTCTGTTCTCATCCTGAAGCAAAGTTCTTAACCCGAGGTAATATTTATGGGTTAGCAGTGTCTGTAACCTGAAGCGTATGTAACCTGAAGCGTATGTAACCTGAGGTACCACTGTACAATAACAGAGCCCTCTCTGCCCAGCAGCAGTGGCAGCAGTCCTTTATGGAGCCACTCAGGCCCTGCCCTAAGCCAGGTGGAGAGAGGCAGGGCAGGGCCCTTCAGAATGATGTGTAGAGCAGAACAGAGTTTAGAGATGCCCAGATGTAGTTTGAGACTGCTTGGGAAACATCCAGCACAGGAGCCTTAAAGTGGGTTGAAGGCAGGGGCTGTCAGTCCTGGCAGGACTTACTGGGAAGTGTTTTCTGAGTTGTACTCCATTTCTTTGAATAAAGAGTTAACTTCTCTGGCAAACTCTGCTTCTTACTTGCTCACCTGTGTCTGACTCCAGTCTTGACATCTAGTAAAGAATATAGAGATAACTGTTTTCAGATGGCCACGTATGACAGATAATAAGTGTTTGATGTAATGAAGGTTCTAATCATGTACCTCAAGTGTGAACTTCCTGTCAGTCAACAAATAAAGTCTTCTGAAAGGCAGTAACTTTAAAGTAACTTTCAAGAACATGATCAGAACTTCCATCAAACATTAAAACTGTCAAAGTCTTGATTCACTGGACCAACTGAATGTATTCCTATCAGGTTTAAATCAATATTCCCCAGTGTTTAAATGGAAACCTATAGTACTTGCATGCTGTATCTTTAAATATCTTTGTATTCCAAATCTGGTAAAGCTGTGGCATTGACTACAATTGTCATCATTCCTGACCTGGCTGGGCTTGGTGGAAGTCCAACAACATCTGGAGGGCCTCAGGTACCTCATCACTGCTGGACTCAAAACACAACATTAGCAATGATGATAACATGCCGTCTTCTGGCAACAACACGGCAAAAACCAGGATCATTAAGCAAATGTGCATGACAATCTTATTCCTCTCTGTCTTTAATTATGTAAATGATGTTATAGCTCAGCTTAAAGGTGATAATTGTTTTTTAGAGTCAATTGCAAAGAGACGGTGTTATGTTCTACTTCACACAAAAGTCACGGTCTTATTTTCTTCTGCATGCTCAGATTTGATTGAGAGGTATATTATGGCCCTAGGGGAATTTGCAAAGATGAGCAACTAAAAATAAAGTTGTAGAGTTTAGAAAACACAACAACAGCTTTATGCACATGGTAAATTGACAAGCAAAAGATAAGACAGGCAAAAGCTTTTGATACCTGGACAATATGATTCTCCACAGCTGGGGAATACAGAATCTACCAAGCTGAAAGCAGATATGTTGATGTGTCAAAATTTTGAAAACAATATGGTGTCAGGAAGTTTAAAATTCAGGGCATTAGTTGGGGGGGGCGGGGTTCAGTTGGAACCTCACTCTCCACAGTCTGTGATATCAGTCGTATTAGGGCCTCATTCCTTTGCCATGATTAATCCAAGTACATTTTAAAACCATGTCCATAAACTAGGTCTAGTTTGATGCTTATGGCCTTCAAAATAAACCCTGAATGAAACTGAAATATCAGTAGGGGTGATGTCCAAAATAATTAAAGCCTGATGTTTCTCAGTCCCATTTACTGGATGCAGGACGTTGCAGAGTTGCATGGATTGTTGTGAAAATGTCGATAAGTGTGAATGTGGGTCTTGTGGTGACTGGAACAGAATATAGATTCCAATTCCTGCTTGATGTATTCAGTTGGCCACCTGACATACCAAAGCCATCTGTTTGTTAGGTTATGTGTATAGTAATCCAGAATTCCAGTAATAAATGCAATGCAACCAAATGTTGATGGTAAAATATTTTCAACTTATTCTCATGAAACAGGGTTGGCTAACCTGTGGCTATCTATACGTTGCCAACTACAACCCCCGTAACCACTGACTATTGGCCATGCTGGCTGGGGCACATGGAATCTGACATCTTCTGGAAAGCCACAGGTTAGCCATCCAGATATAAAATATTCCTTACTGTAAGCTTTATCCCACCTTATGTTCATAATGGAAATCAGGTAAGGCTGCAAAGATTATTGTTGCCTTCAGACCCGCTGATCTACTGTTCAGATATGTAATTTTGCTCTCAACTGCAGAAAGCAATAAACTCCGCCATTGCCAGGATGCATCAGAAACCCAGGTCTACAACTCTAGTTCAGTTTCTTCCCCAAAAGTGGTAATGGAGAGTTGACTTAATTAACTGTTGTGCCCGGAGGGCTGGAGGCTGCCATTCTTTGTCAGAGGACATGGGCTTGTTCCAGATTCTCAGAAGCCACTGCCAGCTGCCTTTCCTACTGGAACAAGAAGTTTATGTGAATACAGATAATTAGTGTGAAACTTGGCCAAGCTGCCAAATCTTCTTCCATGAACCATTTTCACAGGTTTGAAAACTTACATTTATAATCAGCTTCCACAACAGTCAAAAGCAATTTGTGGCTCAGACAAATTAACTGGGGCTCGACAATGGTTCATCTCTTCTGCAATGTTTCAACAACTAACACCCACAGCCTCAAAATGAAACCATGTGCAATTGCTTCTGCTGAAAGCAGTGAAATATAGGAATGGACATATGTGCCTGCGCATAGGAATATAGTATATATGCATACTATATACTATAGCATATGGATAGGGAATATGCTTGAGGAAACCCTGAAAATTGCACTTTAATGTACATCAGTGCTGTTCAATGAACTAAAACACTTTGAATGAAGACCATCAAAGCTATGCAATTCAGAAAAGCTGTGCCCATATATTTTCACCTCTATAGCTAACAGAAACAAGAACAGGTGTGTATATTGGGGAATTGGCAGACAGTTAAACAATATCTCCCCATCCAAATTGTTCACCCCCTGCTCTTTCTTTTTAACAAAAATGCTGGGAGCTTGAATCAGAAAACTTCTAGCTTGGCCTTCAAGAAGTTTGTACAAAAAATAATAATTCATGTTACTGTATTTTTTGCTCTATAAGACTCACTTTTTCCCTCCTAAAAAGTAAGGGGAAATGTGTGTGCGTCTTATGGAGCGAATGCAGGCTGCGCAGCTATCCCAGAAGCCACAACAGCAAGAGGGATTGCTGCTTTCACTGCGCAGTGATCCCTCTTGCTGTTCTGGCTTCTGAGATTCAGAATATTTTTTTCTTGTTTTCCTCCTCCAAAAACTAGGTGCGCCTTGTGGTCTGGTGCATCTTATAGAGCGAAAAATACGGTACATTCTATAATACAAATTTCAGACTAACAACTTTGAAAAGTCAGATTCTGGGAAATATTGTAAATTTTGCATGACTGGGGCAAAATTGGATGCAGGCAGTTGGAAGGGCTGGTGATGGAGCCAGTTCTGGGAGATGGAGGAGCTACATGACCACTAGTCCTTGCTAGATCTCTTCAGGTAGACATTAAGCTTGTGTGAGAAGAGAACGGTCCCCTTGTGTGTGAACATGATCCATTCACCAAAGCATGTATTTTGTCAAAGACTCCTCTAAGGATACCATTCTGCCCTGATGTTGGTCAATTCCTAGCAATAAAGTTGCAGTTTAATTGTCCTCCTCCCTATGGCCATTAGCAACTGTTTTGCCACTGGGGTTCAGCTTTATGATAGTGGATTTGATTAACTGGTCTAGGGAGGGTCAGAAAGTTTTATTAAAGCTTTATTAAAAGACAAAAATTAAAAGGGGCACTAAAGGAAAGCATCACCATACAGTTGCAAACTCTGGGTTTTGGCTTTCGTTTGGGGGTGCCCAAATTCCTAGTGGGCCATCCATGAAAACATAGCAGGATTTAAAATAAACAAAGGAAAGGGAATTGAAAGTTCTTTCCACACAGTGAAACTACTGAGATAGGTGACCAGAAACTCATGATAAAATACAGGTGACTCCCAATTTACACTGTGGTTACATTTCAAGGCACTGAACATTTACGTGAAATCACATGTATTTGAAACACCATTGGAAAAGCCGGCAAACACCTTGGCCCACCCCTTTTTGTGACATTTTTGGGTCAGTTCTGGGTTCAGTGCAATGTGCACTTGAGCCATTGCACACATATCAGATTCATCTAAAATGTTTGCTGCCTGTAATTCACTCTTATTAAAACCTAGACCAGTCAGTGTAGATGCCAACAAAAAAATGGTTGTTTTTGGGGTATGTGGTTTTTTTGAGGGGGGCGGTTGCAAAAAATAAAATAAGATAAAAATTCTGCAGAAAAGTATCCACTTACTGCTGGATTAAGAATAACTAGGAAACTTATTTAGGTGTACAGTAATAAACTGTGGGATGTCATGTGATACAGAAATCGGATTGAGCCTGCTTCTGCACTGCTAAGTGGCATCTCATGCAATATGTCTTTATCTTTTCCACAGGAACGTAAAACCTCAGCTGATGGGGTGAAGCAAGAAAGGCATCTTTTGGCATAGGTGGTGGGGCTGCCCCCAAATTCCACTGTAATAGTCTCAAATATTTCACACGGCTTCTGATTTCACTCAGCAGCATATTAATCTCTATTCAGCTTTAGCCCTTTTGTCTGTCTTTAACAGCACAAATGGCAATCAAGGGATTATTGTCATGTTTACGTGCTGTAGTTTAACTGGAAATGGCCAAAAACGGGGGGGGGGGGGGGAGCCTCAAGCCTTTTGCTGTTCATATGGCTTGATTGGGTCTTAGCAGAAAAGCTCAGAAACAAATATGACTTTGCAAAGGTTTTGTTTATTTGTAGAAACTTGGTGTACATTCACACTTTTTGTGGTGAAGTCTACCAATCCATATATCCCGGCTGCTTTTGCAGATAAAGTTTTGGAGGCATGCTTTCTGATAATTTTCTGTTTGATATCTTCTACTGCCAACCCAAATAGTTGAAAGAAGGTATGTGGGCTTGTTTGTTTTTTTGTCTTGCTGTGACTCCTGGAATATTGCTCATGGCTATATGCTTTGTCCTGTAATTTTTCCTGTTGAAAGCAAATTGTAAAAGAAAAAATTAAAACAACAACTACCAGGGTTCAGAATGGGCTACCTTCTAGTAATGACTTTTATAGCTGTGATCAATGGCCTCCTTGTGGCTATAGGAAGAAGTCAACTGTCAGATGAGTGGAGAAAGCCTTCATGTCAGAAAGTCAATGAGCAGGCAATGTTTACTGAGGAGTCATCAGTCAGGGCCATGCTATACCATGACTGCAAAGAATCTGCATGAATAAGGAGGATAGTAAAGACTAAATAAATGAAAAAAAAAACAGAGTGCATGGGAAACAGCAAGCAGAAAGTGAGGTGGGCATGGGAGAGAGATCTGATCCAGTTCTTATTTGAAGGCAAACCTGCCTATTTCAAGTGAATTTACCTAATTTGAACTTTTAAAAAGAATATGGGAATTGAAACACAGCCAAGGTTCAAAATTCGCATTTCTCAGAATTTTGCAGTGTGATTCTCCAGCCAGATGATGCGTACTAAAATGCACATGTGAGTGTAAAGCATGGTTTAAAATGCACATATTAAGGGAAATCACATGCAAAAGTGCAGAATATTAGGGAAAACTGAATTGCCATAATTTGCATTAGAGAAAATCAGTACTAGAGTTGCAAATTTTGCAATAGGAGGCAAAAGTGTTTCTTGCCTTTGTGGGCCACCCCAGCCCACAAAGCAACAAGTGGCAAATGAGACACCTGGCTCCAAGTATTGCAGCTCATGGAAAGAAACAGGCCATGGTTGGAGCAGTGGTGGCTGTTCCATGAGATGCCAGTGAGCTTGGTTCATGTCAGGCAAGGTTCATGCTATACAACTGCTCGAAGGCATGCTTGTCACATGCTGCCAGGCTGAGCAGCAGGCAGCAGCTGTGCGCCTTCTCCCACCTTTGGCAGGTGGAGCAAGGAGTGAGAGTAGGATGGGCCTGAGTGACAATTCGCTCACTTGCCAGGAGTCACCAGGTTAGCATGGAACAGAAAGAGGCTGATACCCACCAGAGATTCAGATGGAGGGAGGCAGCCTGAGCCACAATCACTCGCTGGGAACATTTGGCTGGCATGTCTTAGTCTCTGCTTCTGACAGTGGCTCCTCCTCTTCCCTCGGTAGTGCAACTGTTTTCCCAAAGTTGCCTGAGTGTGGGAGGTAGTGGCAAAGGGTTAGAGACTGTGGAGCTATTAGAGCTGGAAAAAGCATGGGCACCAGAGGCCTGCAGAAGCCATCACAGTTGCCTCCTCCTTCTCCTCATTGCTGCAGTATTTCCTGGGCCATTAGCAGCAGCAGCAGCTGCCCCACACAGTGTCTCCTCTTCCTCACTCTCATACATTTCTCCTCTCTTCTTTTTCCTATGTCGCATAATCTAAGCTCAGGGCAGGATGCTGTTTGCTGCCTTTCTAACCTGTTCCCTGGAGCATGTATTCCTTTTCACCCCTCCGCTCCAGTTCCAGGGCTGTAGTCAACACCCATTTCTCATTTTTTCAATCTCCCATTCAATTCTCTACAATTCCACGTCAGTTTACAACTGCTACCATCAACCCCCCCAACCCTCATTGTGAAAATTCAGCAGCATTTAAGTGTGAATTCCTTCTAATTGCATGTTTTATTGTACTAGCCCTGGAATTTTATGAGTTGATGGTATATGAAAGTAAAATGGCAGGAGATGGGTCTCCAAGACTCAGAATTTCCCAGCTTTGCTATACGAGGTGGTTTCAACTGCTGATGCTTGGCCTTCCTTCCTGATGTTCACCACCACTGTTTTAAAAACAACTTTGCAGTCTTTTAAAAAACTTCTGTGTACACCATTGAGGAGGGACTGGGTAAACATGGACCTTGATAAATAATAAGAAGAGTTACCCAGCATGATATGATTATAATAAACACAGAGGTGGAGAGGAGCAGCAGTGGAGGCAAGGAGAAAAATAGGTGAAGCTTGCCAATCCAAGTAGAAGAGGGTCCGTGATGTGATCCTGGTAGGTGATGATCTGCGATGTGATCCGATGTGCAGAGAAAGAGAGGCTGAAAGGCCAAGCAGGCCTGAATAGATCCTGGCCCTGAGTGGGGGCCAAGCAATGCCATTGGGAGGTTGGTCCCAGGGAAACGTCCTCAAATTCCTGCCACCTTTGGCCAATTTGGCGGCAGGCAGGTGATCCAGCCTGCCATTTACCAGTTGTGCCTCTAGGCCCCCCAGACCCACCCCCCAAAAATAACTTCACTCAGACACATATTTTAGTTTTAAGTTTTTGGGCAAATTTTGGCCACAACTTTATTGAATTACAATCACATGAGCGGTATTGGCTTAGGCATTGACTCCCGACTATAACTGACTCCACCTCTCTGGGTAGTAATCCAATGGGGTAAACCAAACAAGGGAGCAACATTGATATGGACCAACCAAAGCGCACCCCGGGGTTCCTGTGGTCCTGGCGTGACCCTAGCCCCTCAGGTGGGCTTTAGACGAGATCCAGGACCCCCAGAATCCTTTAATGGAATACCCAGTTCCTGGAGGGGCAGTTGATGGCCGCACCTCCCCTCCCCACAATCCAACTGAGCCAAAGCCTAACCGCCACCTTACAAGTTGTGATGATAGCTAAGGGGTAGGCAAAAACCAAGTGGCTAGAGCAAATTTGCCAGATGGAAAAAAATTCCTACCCTGCCCCTGTTCCAAAACAGGCGACCCAAACCAAAGCAAGGCCAAGCGACACTACCTAATTCTAGGGAGGGATGACAGGCAGCACGACGCAAGTGCCCCTACTTGCGTCACGCTGCTGGATTTAAAGCCCCTGGGATCACGCCACCCTCTGGGGATTGGCTAAAACAACCTGGCGTGATCCCAGGGCTATGGCCAGGGCTTTTAGCTACTCCCCCACTAATTAACCCTATGGGTGAAAGTCCCAGGGCCCACACACAACCAGAACCCTCTAATAGGAGGATACCGTTTCACAGGGAAGCCCAGGGCCCGCCCGCAAAGCCGCCTGCCCGAGAAGGGCAAACAGACTTATAATAAACACAGGTGTTGCTAAACGTGTTAGTACATGGGAACAAGCAAGCTGCCTTCTACCAAATCTGACCATTGGTCCCTCTAGCATAATATACTCTATGCTGATTGGCAGTGGCTCTCTAGGGTTTCAATCCGGATGTCTTTTCCAAGCATATCTGGAGATGCTGGGATTGAATCCAAGACCTACCACATGCAAAACAGAGGCTCAGCCACTGAGCTACATCTCTTTCCTTTGTATATTCTGCTGTACAGACATATTTCTGTTCAATAGGAACTATGGGGATGTCTGCAGAAAATTAATTTGAATAAACAACTGTGTTGTGAGACTGTCCATTTTATCTCCTTTCGGTTTAGGGGCTTTGGGGATTCTTCTTCTTTCTTTTCAAGGCAGCCATGTATGAACTGGAGGTCCTTGCTGCTCCATCGCCTTGCCATCATTACCTGCCTTGCTAGTGGTCTTAAATTATAACAGCACTGCAGTTTTCACCTCCGCTAGCTCCACTCAGCAGATTGTGAGGACTCATCACGCACTGTTTCACACTTCAGCTGTTATCTCCATTGCAAATCCAGAACACAAGAGGCTCAAGTAAAGCTAAACCAAAAAACAATTCTTCTTGTTTGTTTGTTTTAAAGGCATTCTGTGCACCTAAAACAATTAATTGCAAGGGACAGAACCCATCTCACCTTCAAAATTATTAGTGCATTTTTATCAGCTCTATTCCACATCATTACTGTCAATGTGCATAGTGCTTCATGCAGTAATAAAGGGGTGGGGGTGGGATATTATGACTGAAGTCACAGGGCAGTCCAAAATATCATGACAGTGCCATGACAGTTGGAAAAGGCTATCCCAGGGAGTGGAAAAGGTTGCAGAATAGTGTTGCTTGAGCAATTGGACTTTTGCAAATTTCATGCTGAACAGACGTGATCCACACCTGCTAGATTAGTGTGAGAATCCACCAGGCTTTGTACAATAAAGATCTTGCTTCAAAAAGCATATAAGAGCACTTTTCAACACAAGGGAGAATACAGTTAAACATGCTAGCCCTTTTCAGAGCAGGCCCACTGTAGTTAATGGACTTAGCTTAGGTTCATTAATTTCAGTGAGTCTAATATGAGTAGAATTTAGCTGGATACACCCCAAAGTTGTATTCTCAATGAAAATATTAGGAGCATGTTTCCTTCCCTTCCCCCAAAGAAAATACAAAAATATGTATTTCAATCTATTATTTATTTTGCAGGGATTTAAAAACAACAAGCAATAACATGGATGCAGGATAGATGGAAGACAAGTGTCTCTGAAAATTTTTACACATCACCGGGGAAGACAGGAGAACTAATGCCAGTGTACTAGAAGAAGGAAAGATCACCAGTGTTGAAGCAATAATAATAATAATAATAATAATAATAATAATAATAATAATAATAATAATAAAGTATTTATACCCCACCCATCTGGCTGGGCTTCCCCAGCCATTCTGGGCGGCTTCCAACAAAATATTAAAATACTGTAATCTTCAACAGATTCTTCAATATCAACTTCATTGGACTGGTCATGTTGTTTGGATGCCTGATTATCGTATTCCAAAGCAAATACTCTATTCCGAGCTTAAAAATGGTAAGCATAATGCTGGTGGTCAACAAAGGCATTTCAAAGACTCTCTCAAGGCAAATCTAAAAAAATGTAATATGAACACCAACAACTGGGAAACACTGGCCTGCGAGTGCTCCAATTGGAGAACAGCCTTTATCAAAGGTGTCATAGACTTTGAAGACTCTCGAGCTCAGGAAGAAAGAGGGAAACGTGCTAAGAGGAAGGCATGTTTGGCAAACCTTCATCATGATCCACTCCCACCTGGAAACCTATGTCCCACTGTGGAAGGACGTGTGGAACCAGAATTGGCCTCCACAGTCACTTACGGACTCACTGTTAAGACCATGTTTATGGAAAACAATCTTACTCGGCTACAAATGATCGCCAAAGAAGAAGAAGAAGAAGACCATAGCTCAGTGGCAGAGCGCTTGCATCGCATGCAGAAGGTCCCTGGTTCAATCCCTGGCATCTCTAGGTAGGTCTACAAAATATTTCATGTCTGAAATCCTGGAGAGCTGCTGCAAGTCAGTGTAGACAGCACTGAGCTACCTGGACAAATGGTTGCATTTGGTGCAAGGCAGCTTCTTATGCCAGAATGTTCCTATGAATAAGCCCACACAGTGGGCAGAAAAGGTGGAGGAGGAAAAATGAAGAAGACCACTCTAGCATGACTGCCCCTTTCCCTGCAGGATCAACTACCAGCAACTGCCCTTGGTGGGAGGTAGGAAAATATCAGAAGCTTGCTTCTGTTGCAACTGGACTGCCTCCCCCCTCAAGCCATCCACCATTAGCTGCCCTCTGGGAAGGATCTTGATTACTTACCAGATGTAGATATTGACTATTTATATTGCTGTAGTTGTTAAAAAAAACTGTTGACCTGACTTGTAAACCACTTTGGAAAGATTTATATTTGTATCCTGAATGGCAGGATATAAATTGAAACAAGCTAACTTGTTTGCAATGAAACACGCCCTGAAAATCATTGATTCATCCATCCCTCTTTTGGGTGGTGATGGAAATAGGAACTGGGCAGAGCACTGAAAGGTGCAATCTACTCAATACTGTACAGTACAGGGGCTCTTTCAGCAACTCTTTGCTTCAGAAGTATCTGCTTCACATGCAAAAAGGCCAAGGTTCAAGCTCCAGCCCAGGAAGGGCTGGAAATGTTCCCTGCCTGAAACCCTGAAGAGTGGTTGCCAGTCGGAATGCACAGTCCTAAACTAGATGCACTTTCGATGGTCCGACTCATGAGTGCAGAAATTGGGTTGTCCCACAAAGTTCAGTGAGACTTACTCTGAATCATGTGACCGTAGGATTGCAGCAAAAATCGACTGAATGTCAAACTTCACATTCAAATTGTGACATGAGATTTCAGATTCAAAATCTTGCACTGCAAAATAATTGGGATGTTACATACAGTTGGTCTCAGAGTGGGATCTGATTTCATATTTTTTATAAATGCCCTTTCAATCTTCTTGGAGCTCCTAAATATCCAAATTTTGCAATTTGTTGATGAAAATTGTGGTTATCAGGACTTTAAAAGCCCTGTCTAGCAATGTCAAAGAACAGGAAATTGCCAGCTCGCTTACATTACCCCTTCCTGTTCCTATGCTAGGAATCATATTTAAAACACTGAATTAATAGAGGGTTTTATTTAAAAACTCGTTTGTAACATTTCATTTTGAAAAAAACAACAACCCAACAACAACATTTTTGAATAGCAGGGAAAGGGTATCGTTTAAGCACCCCCCCCCCAAAAAAAAAATCCAGTAATTTAAAAACATGTTGATGGAACTTTGGCATCTCAGAAGCCCATATAAACATTTGAATCTTTGGATATAACATTATATATAAATACACACACACACACATTTCACATTTAAATGTCAAGATACCAATCACAGCATTCCAGTCCCATGTGTAATGATTTTGGCAAATATTTGGCATTAAGGTGCTGCGGGTTTTTGTTTTTTAAAAATGTGCTCCTGATCTGCCAGTGGTTTGCTCTGCCTCGTTGATGGCACATTATTCAGTAAAAGTGCAAACAAAAATTTGGCTCTCCTGCACAGCTGTCTTCCCCTTCACAATACTTGGAAACTCTTGTCCTTTCTTTGCTTGTACTAGTGTTATCTGGCAAAACTAAGGTGCTGTGGCACACTCCTGTACTGTATATTGTGCTGGAATACTTTGCAGACCCTTTGTTAAAGTTCAGACAGTCTAGATGGGCAAACTCTGGCATTATATCCAGCAGTCTTTCCCAGTTTCCTTGCCTACTGTTTGAGGTAGGGGAGTCAATCAACTTGAACAGGGACAGAGTTTTCATCTGGAAATGGCCGCGCATTGCAGGAGTCACAGAGCAATAAACCAGGCTAGCGGGAAGGAGTAGCGAAACCCTCAGTTTGCAGCTAATGGAAGCAGCACAAGGCAGAGCAGAAAGAAGAAGACAAACAGCCCAAAGTAAATAACAGGTAAACATGATTGATATGTAGGTCCATGTGCTGCAGGGGGAAAGAAGAACTTGCTGCTTCTTAGGCAAGAAGGAACTTTTGTAAGCAGACTGGCTGAAAGCAATCCAAACTGGGCATCTGGTTGGCCACTTGGAGAACAAGATGCTGGAATTGATAGGGCATTGTCCTGGTCCAGGAGGCACTTCTTATGATATTCTGCTCCCTCCTTTTGTCTATTGTGGATGTCTTGTTAAATTTTGTCTCTATGTGGGACAAAGCAGATGGGACATTAAATGCATCTTTCAATTTTACACAGAGCGGTTGTTAAATGTAGATAGCAGTCTTTGTAGTTGGGGGCTGATTAGGATCACACCCAATAGGGCGGATGGATTTGACACTTTTCACCTCTGCAGATCCTTCCACTACTATTTGTATTGGGAGCAAAACATCCACTGGTGAGAATGGGAGCTTTCCTTCTCTTGCAATCAAGCTATTTCCGTCAGGAACACAGCAGGTTCAACTCTCTTCACTGTCTACTGTGATTTTGCTAATTATTGCCACCACCCCCACCACCCCCGGAACTGTTATCTGCATTTTTTAAAACCATGCACTTAATGTTATAGCTAACTAGGTCTTGAGATACTTCACATCCATTCAAAGTTTACCTGGCTATTCATGATATCTAGAGCTGAAATATCTGAGTTGATCTGTGGTGAGTGATATTTTGGACTGCTCTGTGACTTCAGTAATAATATCCCACACCACCCCTTTATTACTGTGTGAATCACAATGCACATTGAAAGTAATGATATGGAATTCTTTCCTGGGATTCTTTCCCAGCCCCATGTGGAGATTCTGGGGATTGCATGAAAGGCATTCTTCTTCTTCTTCTTCTTCTTCTTCTTCTTCTTCTTCTTCTTCTTCTTCTTCTTCTTCTTCTTCTTCTTCTTTAAAATACCGCATTTTTTCGCTCTATAGGACACACTTTTCCCCTCCAAAAATTAAGGGAAAATGTGTGTGCATCCTATAGAGCGAATGCAGGCTGCACAGCTAAGCCCAAAGCTGGAACAGGGAGATGGAGCATTGCGGAGTGCTCCGTCTCGCTGTTCTAGCTTGGGGTTAGCTGCGCAAAGCCTCTGCAGGGCAGGGGGATGAAAGCAGCGCTTCCCCCCACTAGCCCCAAAGAGCAGGTTGAAAGGAACCCAAAGCCTCCAGAGCCCAGCGGGAACGCATAGAACGCACCTTGCTTTAGAGGGGGAGAACAAGAAATATTTTTTTTCCTGTTCTCCCCCTCCTATGGTCCGGTGCGTCCTATAGAGCGAAAAATATGGTACAGTGGTGCCTCACAAGATGGTCAGGAAACCAGATAAGAACGTGACTGACTCTCAGACGAGGTTGCCAATAAGCTCTTCTCTCTAACAATCTGCTGTCACCCTTATATCAACTATGGGTTGCATCCAGTGCTGTTCCTACTCAGAGTAGCACCTGTATGCATTTTCCCCTCAATTCAGCCATAGTATAGTATGGCAGATACAACATTCATTCAGTAATTCCAAGGTTTTCATAAAAGTCACATGCCACCATTCCATAATTATTTGAATGTAGAAGAAAAAAGGGAATGAGAAAACTCCTTGGGCTCATGCTTTCTAGGCACAGGCAAGCACAAGTGTGGACAAGTCCTTTATTTATATGCTTCAGAAGCACATCAACATAAAAACAGCAGATTAAAAAGGCATAGTGTAGTAAGGATAAATAAGTATCTATTGAAAAAAATGGGAAGGATAACTAAGCCCGCCATCATCGTCATTTTTGGTTAATGGCTTTTGATGTGACTTCATTCTTTTGTAAATTCTGACCTATCAATCCACATTTATTTTTCAATAAAATAATGTAAACAATCTCTGTACTTCACTCAGTCACAGTTAAGGGAGGGAGAGTGCTTCCCTCTGATTGATTCATACGTCCTACTGATTTTTCGCAGTTGTATTCTCAAAAATTAATATACAAGATATGCAAGATTATGTTTAACATCTGGAACTTTAACCATCTTTTTTAGCTATAAAGATTTCAATCCATCAGAATAACATCCTGGCATTTACAGCAGAGAAGGAAAAAATAAGGAACAACATACCTCCTGCCTGGTTTAAATACTTTCAAATTAGAGCTGTTATAATGGATCAACTTAGAGTGAACAACAAACTATGAGACTTGACAGAATTTGAAATAACAGCAGTGAAGGATAAAAAGCATGTATTAGCTAACTATGAAACAGAACCAGAATAAACTATAGAATATATGATTAAGTGGGGTGAATATAGGAGGCTGGAATATCTCACTTCGTGTTTGGGAATGCCTATGCAACAGAGAACATAAATTTTCATTAAATACACCTATCGGAAAGAATTGCTTTAAGATTATGTCAGGAGGCTCTATTACCCAGGATGTAATAAATAAAATAAACAAGAATTATTCAAAGAAAGGCTGGTAATGCCAAAAAGAAGAGGGGGATATATATATATATATATATATATATATATATATATATATATATATATATATATGCTTTCGTAGATTTTCACGGGTACAGGAATGCAGGTTTTGGTGTCTTCGGGTGTCTTCCCGTGTAAGAGTTGGGGTGTCTAGGCGACGTTTCGACGAGGTCTCACTCGTCATCTTCAGGCTGGTGCTTTCGGCTTCTTGTTACTGGAACAGAGCAGGATCTCAGTGTTTGAGTTCCTATAAATACTGTTGAGGGGGTGTGGTGTATAGCCTCCAACGTTCTGGGCAGAGAGGAAGTTCCCAGGTTAGTGTGCCTTTTCTTCTTTTGTTCCTTAATTACTTGAGGGATATCTTGAGTGATTTCTTGAGTGATATTCTGAGTACCACTTAGGTGGGTCATTAAGTGTGGATTAGTTGCTAAAGCTTTCGTGTCTTGACCTCTTGAGCTTGTGAAGAGTTTTTCTGAGAAGATGGCTGTACTGCACTTAGTTGTGCTCTGGCTTGGCTTCGTGTATAGGGGCGAGCTGTGGTTTTGTGCCCTGTGCCAGCCAGATCTGTGTAGGGATTGCAGGGGGGTGCAGCATCCGGAGGTGCCACTATGGTTTGGCTACTGGATGGTGTCTGTAATTTATCTGTGGAGAGGGTCTGGGTTTGGGTCTGGTGTGGTTGATTGGTGATGGCGTTCTGTGTGCCTCTGGTTCTGGTGCCTTCTGGTTCTGGTGACCCTAGGGGTCTATGAAATACCCTGCAAAGTCTGCCCAGCCACGTACATTGGACAAACAAACAGACGAATAAATGCACGTATCGCAGAACACAAGAATGCCGTCAAAAAAGAAGAAAAAACTTCCTCTCTTTTCCAACACATGAAAGAAACAGGACACGAAATTAATTTTGCAGATTCCAAATTGCTCTTTAACATGGAACATCACCACAAGAGAATAATCATGGAAGCCATCGAGATAGAGAAACACCCTCACAACATGAACAAGCGTGACGACACGTCCCGCCTGCCAGACATCTGGAAATTAGCCCTCCCCACAAAAACCGACACCAGAACCAGAGGCACACAGAACGCCATCACCAATCAACCACACCAGACCCAAACCCAGACCCTCTCCACAGATAAATTACAGACACCATCCAGTAGCCAAACCATAGTGGCACCTCCGGATGCTGCACCCCCCTGCAATCCCTACACAGATCTGGCTGGCACAGGGCACAAAACCACAGCTCGCCCCTATACACGAAGCCAAGCCAGAGCACAACTAAGTGCAGTACAGCCATCTTCTCAGAAAAACTCTTCACAAGCTCAAGAGGTCAAGACACGAAAGCTTTAGCAACTAATCCACACCTAATGACCCACCTAAGTGGTACTCAGAATATCACTCAAGAAATCACTCAAGATATCCCTCAAGTAATTAAGGAACAAAAGAAGAAAAGGCACACTAACCTGGGAACTTCCTCTCTGCCCAGAACGTTGGAGGCTATACACCACACCCCCTCAACAGTATTTATAGGAACTCAAACACTGAGATCCTGCTCTGTTCCAGTAACAAGAAGCCGAAAGCACCAGCCTGAAGATGACGAGTGAGACCTCGTCGAAACGTCGCCTAGACACCCCAACTCTTACACGGGAAGACACCCGAAGACACCAAAACCTGCATAGATGATAGATATAGATAGATAGATGATAGATAGATAGATGATAGAGATAGATAGATAGATGATAGACAGATAGATAGATAGATAGATAGATAGATAGATAGATAGATAGATAGATAGATAGATGAGAGAGAGAGAGAGAGAGAGAGAGAGAGAGAGAGAGAGATATCAATAGATATTACTGCTGGCTTGGTATTTTAATTTGAAGAACTACTTCAAAATGATGCTTTATTTTCTTCTCTCTGGTGTTCACTTCCTTCCTCATCTCCGCCCTGCCTTCTCCTCACTGAACACAAGATTTTAGGACCTTGTTGATGTCTTGCTTGTCCAGGCAGCCTTCCAATTCAAAGTTTTGGTGTGGGATGCTGAACACACCCCAAAACAATCATGGAAGCCCTTCATGCCCAGGGAGACCAGAGAGCCTCACTGACAGCATGTACAATAGCTATTTATTTATTTTATTTGTTTCATAAATGTAACACACCACTTGATTGTTAAAAAAGAAGAAGACTCAAAGCAGTTTACAAAACTAAGGTGCTAACTGCATATTACATGCTTTACTACAATATATTCTAGGGAGTCTAATGTGAATCAGTGAGGGTGCAGACAGCGCATTTGGAGGCAAACAGCAGCAGGGTGTGTGAAGAGGGAGGATTTAATTGTTTTTTTCCTTTTATCAGTTTCTTGCAGAAATCCCCATGCACATATCTCTTTACCCCTGAATGCCCTGGTTCCGGCAAATAGCACATTCAGGGGCAAATGCATGTGTGTACTAACTCCCATTCTGGTTCCTAACTGTCAGTTGTCTCTGCCAGTGCATTTAGGGTCAAATAGCAGCGAACGTCTGTCTGTGCGTGTTTTCAGCGAGAATTGATTGAATGGAAGAAACAGTTAAATCCTTCCCCTCCAATCTCCGCTGCTGTTTGCCCCAAAGCAAGAGTCTGAGCAATTGGGGAAATCTCTGCAAACGACAGTGAAACAAGGTCATTGCATTTTAAGATGTAGAGTTGTGCTCTTTTCCTAATGCTTTTGGGATCAAATGTTTCCTTATTTCAGTCACTTGGCCACCCCTTAAAAGGGTATCAGCTCCTGTTATTCAAGCAGAACTCCGAGAGTGAGATGAAGTGACAGAGTGCCTGGACGCTACATGGAATGAAAGGGTTCAGCTACTTGTCCCTGAATGGCACCTTTGAATTGAGACTTGCTCAAAGGGTGTGCTTTACATAGCGTGTCGTTTGGCCCTAAGAAGTGAATGGCCAGCATGCAGCCTCCATTGGGAAGGCAAAGCTGCAGAACACTGGGAGCGCTGCACTAAGATGGCCAATGAGAAGATGAGGAAAAGCTGGGTGGGAGGGGTGAGGCGCCAAACAATGGTGACTTTGTGCAACCATGATAAGATTGCACAGTTTGTGTTCAGTCTCTGCTTTCATTTGGAGCAAACGGAAACTGCAAGAAAATGTTCCAGTGTGAAGTGTTCCTATACAAGCCAGCCAGCCATGCTTTCATCCAAGACACTAAACTTGCACCGTTTGGAAGCTGGTCATTGTTTGGTGAAGGCCAGAGGGCATATCCTTGCCCTTAGGTGTTGGCTAATTTTTTTAAAAAATGGAATAGGGCCCATTTTAGTGCTTTGTGCTCTCAATGAGTTGCTGATTTTTTATTTTTTAAAAAAGAGTGATTCCATCTTGGAATCAGTAAATGCTACAAGTTACAGTGGTACCTCGAGTTACAAATGCCTCAGGTTACAAATGCTTCAGGTTACAAAAGCCACTAACTTGGAAGAGTTACCTCAAATTGAGAACTTTGGCCCAGGATGAGAATGGAAATCGTGTGCCAGCAGCAGCAAGAGGCCCCATTAGCGAAAGCACGCCTCTAGTTAAGAACAGTTTCAGGTTAAGAATGCACCTCCGGAACGAATTAAGTTCGTAACTAGAGGTACCACTGTATTGATAAGAGTAGCCTTTCTTTGGACATTCTGCGTTCACCACATGAAATCTCATATTTTAAAGTGTGGTATTTGTTCTGATTACACCTCTGCCTGCCTTTCTAAATGTCCCCCTCATTATGTAACCAACATCACAATATGAAAAGGAGAAATGGAGTTCTGCGGCTCCATTTTTGCACTCTGCCCTAGTTGAAGGATGCTGTTGCCAAATTCCCTAAGAATAGAGAATTTGCCCATGAGGAGGTAATGTTTCTGAAAACTTACCGCACTGCTTACTGGTTTGCCTAATCCATGGGGACTTAAAAGCAGTCTTGTTCAAAGATTTGAATATCCCAGCTGGAAGATATTTGATGGGGCATTTGATTAACTTTTTATTAGGGGACAGGTCCTCCTACACCTCTGGCCTGTTTTGCCTTAAGAGCAGCAATTTTAAGGAGAAAAGTTTATGGAGATGATGTTAAATTATTCAGGGGACCAATCTCTTATCTGACAGAATGTCTGGTTTTAATAATTATTTTAACTGTGTTATGTATTTTATTCTGTTTTTGTCTTCTGTATTTTCTCTTTTGTTATGGCTTTAGACGAAGGTGGTCCAATGTGTGGCCCAAGGGCCACATGCAGCCCTTGAGGGCTTTTTGGTGGCCCTTGGCAACATCTGACCGTCCCCCAACTGCCTTCCCATAGCCGGATAAGCAAAGCGCTGGGCTTTGGGAAGGAGGTGTGAGGGCTCTGGACCCAGTCTCCCCACCTCCTTTCCAAAGCCTAGTTGGTGCTTTCACAGATCTTGGAAGAAGGTGGGACAGCTCTAGGATCCTGCCAGAGCCTTGCACGTCCTTTCCAAAGCCCATTGCCTTGCTTAACCAGCTTTGGGAAGGCAGCATGAGGGCTGTGGAGGGCGTCAAATTTTGACCTTGCTCCTCACTGTGCAACAAGGCAGTGTGTGGCCTGCAGCTTCTGTGTACTCTTGTGGCCCACTTGGCATGAAACGTTGGACCACCCTGGGCTAGACTCTCTCTCTCCCTCTCTCTCTGCAAACCTGGTGGATTTCCCAGGCCTACTGAAATCCCTCTCTTGTGCACATATGGTGATGTTTTGACTACCTAAGAATCAGCACTGGGGTTTGCTCTTAGTATATCGGATGTAGTATATTTATAACTCATGACCTGTAAGTGTCATTCATCAGCGAGTGGGCCAGTCTGTTCTCACATCTCACTGGGTCTTGACATACAAGTGTCACAGCCCCTCTGGCTGTCATTGACTTAGCAGCTGTAATGTCACAGAGGGGCTGAGCTGCCTATGGATGAATAGGCAGCTGAGTTCTAGGGGCAACTTAGACTTCAAATTCTAAGGTCACTGAACAACTTTGATCAAAGCCATGTAAGTATTGCCTAGAGGCCATTCTCTCTCTCTCTCTCTCTCTCTCTCCCCCCCCACATTCCCTTCTCTCTCTATACATATGTCATATATAAACATATAAACATCCTTTGTTCAAAATAAGATGAACAAAGCTACTTTCAATGCTGCCTGTGCAATAAAATGGAAGGAAAAGGGAGAGGGGAGAAGAAGAAGCATTCTAAGATATCATTCCCCCCCCCCTTTCTACCATTTGCCTCTCTACTTAAATAACTTATATCACACATGCATTTTCTTTAACTAAAATAAATAAATGAGATTCCCCAAAAGACAAAAACAAAGAGTTCAAAGACTTCCTCAAACATCAACACTTTATTGGCGTGTTAATGTCAGAGACTACATTATTAGGTTTACAGATTTTGGCCAACATATAAATTTTCCAGCTGCCTCTGCTTTTCCCATGCCTCTATATTTGTGTAAGTCCATGGGCTTTGCAAAACAAGCAAACAAACCGAACATCCCTCTTCTCCCAGGCCTTTGGCTAATTAAACAATCTATGGCATTTTAATCTGAGAGTGAGGGGGGGTTATTGCTTGTTACTACAGTATGTATTTTTATGTTTTATATTTCAAACTGCCCTGTGATCCTCATATGAAGGGCTGTATAAAAATTTAATAAATAATCAAAATAGCACTCTGTAGATACCATTCAGGGCAGCCTCACCTTGTAATGTTTATTGGCAGACAGCTAAGCCAGCCAGTGGCATGCTCTGAATGTTTATATAAGCAAGAATACACACCGCTCAACCATCTCTTAATTATTTTAATATTTTTTTTCTAACAGCAAATACTGTTGTTTTATTAATTTGACTTTTTTGTTGCTTACTACAGAGAAGTACAAACGATTAAACACCAGAGAAGCATAACATAAAATGTAAGGTAAGAAGGAGCAAGAGGCAGACCTGGGAGTTTTGACATTGCCCTAATGTGGATTACAGGGGGAAGTGGATTTCTTTTTCTCCTCCTCCCACTAAACCTCTAGACCCATTTGTCTGTAATTTGGCAGTCCCCCTCCAAGCTAGAGGGGCTCTGGTGCCTGTAAATTTCACCTGCTTTCGTCAAAAGAGAAAAGAGTTATAGCTGTTTTAAGATTTCCCACAAGAGTGAATGGGAAGAACACAGAACTTTGTTTTACCAATAATGGATTGGAACTTGAATCAGAGATTGAAGCAGACAAGAGAACAAAGAAACAGACTATTTTTAAAAGAAAAGAGATACAAGGTGGGGGCCTACGAACCCCCACCTACCGCCAATTGAGATTAGCATTGGCTCCCCAAAAGTTTGAATCAAGGTGTTTCCCATCACATGCTCTGTGATCCTTTTAGCTGGTGGTGCTAACGATTAAACCTGGGCAGCGGCGGAGCAAGCCGATTGGGCATCTGGGGCAGCGCACGTTCCCTGTGTCCAGGGGCGGGGCCAGCCGGGGCAGGACACTCCATGGGGCCTCCAAGGAGTCTGTCTGACCCTCCCACTCAGCTGCCCTACAGCTAAGGGGGACGCAGTGGGCGGACCATTTGGGTAGCATGGAGCCTGCAGGCACCCAAGCCATCGCATCACTCCCAGGAGAGATGCGTGGCTCGGGCACACTGCAGATCCCGCAATGAGTGCTGCCTGGCATTTTGTCACCCCCCTCAGTGGTGACACCTGGGGCAGACCACCCCCCCTCCCTCCTCCCCTGAACCTGGACTTATTGCTTCTGCTGTACCACTGAGCTATGTTCCCTCCACTCAAATTCAGCAAAAAGGAGTTGTAAGACTGGGCTTGACCTGCCATAGGTCTTCAAGACTTTTCTGTGTTTGTTTCCAGACTATCTTTGGGTGGCTGAAATGAGTAAACAACGTAGGAACTTGTTCAACTTTCCAGAGTTTATTTTCCACTTCATACTCCAGACATCAGGGCTAGCCTGAGGCAATGTTTCTAAACAAGTAGCAAATGCCAGGAAAATTAGTGCTGGGTTATTTTTCCCCTTCAAAAGAAAGCATGCCGTTGAAATTCTACATGCATTTTGTCAAGGGTTGGGGGTTTTTGTGTGTTTTTTTGATTCCATATGACCTTTGAATGACATTTGCTCTGTACATGTGCCTCAGCTAACTATTTCACACCTTAATAATTAGAAGGAAGCAAAAGTTTCAGGTTGTGACAGGGAATGATTGAGAGTAGCATGCAACTCCTGTCTCCCCCAGTTTTAGAAAAGGGTCACATCTTTTTTTTGGGGGGGGGGGGTCCAAGCTAAATGTTAGATCTAAGACAAATTTAAAAGTGTGCTGAAGCAAGCCGCTTTCATCCTGAAAGAAAAGCTGTTGCTTGAGACCTAGATTTTGATAGTTTTTCTACTCTGGATCACTGCCCTGCCCCATTTTATAGCTTAACATAAGAGCATAAGCCAGCAGTGCAGGAGCATAAGCACAGCTGCAAGATCTACAGGGGCAGCAGATTCAGTCTTCAAGGAATGCATCGCCTGCTACTACTTCCACAGAATGCGAGTGGTGCTGTGGTCTAAACCACCTAGCCTCTTGGGCTTGCCAATTGGAAGGTCGGCGGTTTGAATCCCCGCAATGGGGTGAGCTCCCATTGCCCTGTCCCAGCTTCTGCCTACCTAGCATTTCGAAAGCACACCAGTGCAAGTAGATAAATAGGTACCACTGCAGAGGGAAGGTAAATGGCATTTCCGCATGCTCTGGTTTCCATCACAGTGTTCCGTTGTGCCAGAAGAGGTTTATTCATGCTGGCAACATGACCTGAAAAGCTGTCTGTGCACAAACGCCGGCTCCTTTGGCCTGAAAGCGAGATGATCGCCGCAACCCCATAGTCGCCTTTGACTGGACTTAACCACCCAGGGGTCCTTTACAGTAAACTTTTTTTTTACTTCCACAGTGGCAGCAACAGCAGTGGCGTGCTCCTTGGAGGCCAGATCTGCAGTCCTCCCCCAATCCCACCTCTTGACAAATAGGAGGTACCACTGGTCTCCTTCCTCTCTTGATCCCAAAGTAGATCTTTTGTTCTCTCCTTGTTCCTGGTGCAGATCTTCACTTGTCCCTTTTTTCCTGGCTGGGCGAAAGCCATTTTGTGGTTTGATCCATGTGCCCAAATGTCTTGGGCTGACCCGGGTATGCAGTATTGCAAAACCAGGTCAGGGACACAGTGTTGTTCATGTCCCCCCACCAACTGCTTCTGAAGATCGCCCTCATGGCATCTATAAGCCATCCAAGGGCCTGTGTTATCTCCCCTGACTCAAGGAACAGTTTCCCCCAAAAGATCCTGTTTACTGCAAACACTACTTTGCATAGCAAATAGCAGTACAGTGGTACCTCGGGTTACATACGCTTCAGGTTACTTATGCTTCAGGTTACAGACACTGCTAACCCAGAAATAGTACCTCGGGTTAAGAACTTTGCTTCGGGATGAGAACAGAAATTGTGCTCCGGCGGCGCGGCAGCAGCAGGAGGCCCCATTAGCTAAAGTGGTGCTTCAGTTTAAGAACAGTTTCAGGTTAAGAACAGACCTCCGGAACGAATTAAGTACTTAACCCGAGGTACCACTGTACTGGGAATGGCATTAGGACTCCAGTGGGTGTGAAACTCGTTTGGAAAACATAAATTACATAAACATAAATAGGTGGATTATTACTTTTCCATTTTCACACATTTTAAGATCTCTGAGTTGTATCCATCTGTGGGTCTACTTTAATAGCCATGATTCACTTAGGTTCATAATGAGTTTACCCTGGGTAAAACTTAGATTTTTTTTATTTTGATGTTTTAGTTGGTCCTGAAAAACATTTTACACAACGGTTGTTGTTTTAATGTTGAACTTAACAAATGCATTAACTTTTCTTCATATTGGCAAGTACATAAATTAATTTGTCTTTGAGTATACATCCCTTAAATTCATATTCACCTTATAAAGGTAAAGGGACCCCTGGCCATTAGGTCCAGTTGTGACCGACTCTGGGGTTGCGGCGCTCATCTGGCTTTATTGGCCGAGGGAGCCAGCGTACCACTTCCGGGTCATGTGGCCAGCATGACTAAGCCGCTTCTGGTGAACCAGAGCACTGCACGGAAATGCTATTTACCTTCCCGCCGGAGTGGTACCTATTTATCTTCTTGCACTTTGACATGCTTTCAAACTGCTAGGTTGGCAGGAGCAGGGACCGAGCAAAGGGAGCTCACCCCGTCGCGGGGATTCGAACCACCGACCTTCTGGTCCAGTGGCGTAGCGTGGGGGGTGCCAGGGGTGCCAGCCGCACCGGGCGCAACACCTGGGGGGGCGCGAGTCCAGAGGGAAGGGACAAGCAATCAAGGCTTGGTTGGGGTGGGGGGTCGTCGTCTCCGCCACTGCTTCTGTTTTCCGCTGCGCTGAGGCGAGCTGGGCGCGGCCAGGCATGCAAGCGCAGTGCCTGGCCAAGCGCTGCAGCCTGGGGAGCCGGCGCCTTAGCGGCGTAGCGTGGGGGTGCAGGCTGGGCCAGCCACACCGGGCGCAACATCTGGGGGGCCGCGCTCCACGGGTTAGGGGGCGCAAAATCCACGGGTTAGGGGGCGCAAATTACTTGCCTTGCCCCGGGTGCTGACAACCCACGCTACGCCACTGTTCTGGTCGGCAAGTCCTAGGCTCTGTGGTTTAGGCCACAGCACCACCTGCATCCCTATATTTATATTCACCTTATATTTATTATTAAATTCAATAAATTTTAATTTACAAACAGAGATATGGGATAAAAGGAGAAGAATAACTGTATATGCTTAAGTAAGGCTTCTCTCTAATAAATCAGTATTTATATAAGAAATTGTGAATTGCTCTTAATGGAAAATTGTATTAGGCTCTTCAGCATATAAAATTAAATACTGCAGTCGAGGTTAAAGAGCTGTGAAGACCTTTCCTTTCTGTCTCAATTCTCAATAAATATCTTTTTCAGAAACTCTTTAGCATAACCAATGGAAGACTCCAGTTTGTTACCATATTGTGAATATTTGATCTCCCATATTGGGAGATGATGAAAAATTAATTGGTCCAGATGTGTCCATCCTGGCAATCGACAGATGTTCATTTTACACACCATTTAGGAATTCCCAGTGCAGCTGACTGTGAGATGATTAAAAAAAAAATACCTGATAGAAATTTGGCATGGTTTGCTTGTGTGCGCATACGTGTGCTTGTTCCATTTTTATTTTATTTTATTTGCAAAATGTTGGAAGACATGGATATGGTCAGTTTGGTAGGTTCTGGTTACCAACTCTCCTGGCTCCCACTCTTGGAAAAAGACTCCAACTCTCAGCTCAGGAAATCTCGACAGCTTTATTGAGAAAACCAGCATATGCCGTATTTTTTGCTCTATAAGAATCACTTTTTCCCTTCTAAAAAGTAAGGGGAAATGTGTGTGTGTCTTATGGAGCGAATGCAGGCTGCACAGCTTTCACTGCGCAGCGATCCCTCTTGCTGTTCTGGCTTCTGAGATTCAGAATATTTTTTTTCTTGTTTTCCTCCTCCAAAAACTAGGTGCGTCTTGTGGTCTGGTGCGTCTTATAGAGCAAAAAGGTAGTCTTAGCACCAGTTCATATGCAGACTTCTAGGATACAATTCTAGGCACAAGCAAATATATTGTGCCAACTCTTCCACATCTCTGGGCAAGTGAGAAGCTTGAGTACTCCTGCTGGGAAGGGAGAGGACTCAGGTTTGTTCACCACAGTCCAGACAGTGGAACGTCCTTTGTGATGGAGCCAAATCTACCTCTTCAGCTACCCTTTGAACTTTTTTCTGAAGAGGCAGAGCATGGACTGAACTGGCTAATGTTCCTTATAGGAACACCCAGCAATAGTGTTGGGGGAGGGGGTGTCCCATCAATGTCAAAACTTTTCCCACCTCCAACTTCGGAGTCCTCCTCCCATTCCCACCCCATACATGAGCACTGACACCAGCCACAATCCAGGGATAGAATCACTGGTAGACAAAAAGAGGTGGAAACTCCAGGTATTAGAAATGAGATTTATCCTCTGCTGCCTTGGGAACATGTTTCTAGTAGCAATTCTCAAATTCAAGGGGCAGAGGACATTATAGTGACCCTCCCCATGCCTGTGAGAATTGCTGTTCAAAATGTGCCCCTCAAGATGGATATTTTCCAAAAATGCATGTGGAAATGCTTTATGGTTTGTTCCAGTGACTGACCGCACACTTCAAACCCCCAAACTGTAACCTCAAGTGGTACCAAAGCAGGGACAGCTCTACCATTAGGCAGAGTATGGTGGCTGCCTCAGGTGGCAGATGCTATGGGGTCGAAATGAGATTTTGGAGGATAGAGTTGTGTGTCCCACATGACCTGCTGCCATGCACTCCCTTAAGTTCACCAACCATCCTCATGTACAGTGGAGGATGCTGTCCTGTCACCAGTGTTGAAGTAAGAAATAAATTACCAGTCTGTCCAGCTTCTGTACATGGAATAAGGAAGTGCCAGCCCTGCATGAGGGTTGCTTGAAGAATTCAGGATTGGTTTTTTGGGGGAGAGATTACTATTAGTATTTTAATATATCATTTCTTTTCCTTTGTTTTATTTCCTTTCTTTAATACGTTCCCCACTTCCTCTTCTTTGCCAAATTTTCAAAAAAAGATAAATATTTTCAAAGAAATTTTCTTTCAAAATATGTATTGGAATGCACATTTTATGCAGATCTTAATGTATATTTAATTCATGTGAATGCAGGAACAATGGATTTATGGGTGAGCGCATGCCAAAGTAACACGAACTGGACTGATTCACCCATCCTAAATGATGCTATCTGTGGAGATGTGTAGAACGCAGTTACTGAATATGTAGCTTGGCTCTGACTGACATCCAAAACAATGGTTGCTCCAGGAATGCTTGTCTATTTCAAAATTATTTCTTCTTCATCTCTATTGTATTTGTCCAATGTGGCACTTAATGCATTAGAGCTATATAGAGATAGACTGTCTCTGTCAGTCCACAGTTGTCAGTTCTGGAGAAGGTTTTACTGCCACGCAGAACCATGCAATGCCCCAGTGTTTAAAAAAGATATCTCATGCCATCATCAAAACTTTATAGGCTCTGTGTATGTTTACTTGCTAAGCAATGACATCCACCAGAACAGGTAAATGAAAGAGAGAGAGATGGCAAAGTGTCACCCAACTGGGGTCCATTTATCTTCTGACATTTAGCTAAGGAGCATTGCTCATGTCTTTATGTGCACCATTTTCCACGTACAAATTTACAATTGCAGAACAACATTTATGGCCATAAAGAGAATCTGCTGTGGTCATGTCTATCCCACAATTTCTCAGGCTTCCTTGGGGATAACAGTGACACTTTAACTGGTTTAAAATGGGTTTGCATTTGCAGCATAAATGCACCTGAAGGATGCTAAGAGGGTTGAAATCTTGCATTGTGTTTGTCCAACATGTAGATCACACATCCTGTCTTGTTCCTAAACGTGCATGATGAAGAGGATGGGTTAAACTCCAGGCTCATCTATATCACTGCTAGTAATATGACTGGGTTATGCTATTTTCCATCTCTGTCACTTTTACATGGGCTCATTCACAAATCAATTTCTGCATTAATCTCTATTTTTTTAATTAAAAAATGTATAAAGCATCACATTTAAATACTTAAATGCATATTTTATCACAAATTAGGCACTTAACACACATATTTTCTCAATGCAAACTTTTTAAAGCATCTGTTATAAAGCTTGTGGGGGTTTTTGTTGTTTTTTGTATTAGATGAGAACTGTATCACAAAATTCAGAGAAGTGCAAAATCCTAAGCATAATTGCTTTCCAATGTGTGTATCGGTCCAGGAGGTGTGAATTTTAACGTTTGCAGAACAAACTTCCCTGCTTAAATTAAACTACAATACCCAGGGGGCAATACAATTATATTATATTTTTTGTTTCTATATTATTATGCACATTATTTGCACTGTAAGGTCATGATACTACAAGGTGCAGTTAACAACAGCTGCTCTGCTGACCAATCAATTAATGACAGACATATTCCTAGTTGTGAAGGACTGGAGTTTTGTTGAACCAAATTCACACAACTGTCTTCCTCTGTAGCTTCTTCCCTCATGGAATTCCACTCTTGGCTCTGCTGGAACATTGTTTGTTTGCTCCCTTCAGAGGGGTTGTATTTGCCAACCTCTGGCCCTGCCCTGCACCCAAGGTCACCAATGATGATGGAAAAAAAGAGATTGGTGTGGTTTGCATGGAATCAACTCAAAGGACAAAATGGGACCTATGCTAAGCCAAAAGAGACCTGTGAAATGGAGATTTCTCAGTGCTGTTATAAAGCATCTTTTTGCAGACAAAAGATCTTCCGCTTCTGTGGAAAAATCTCTAGATCAGTGGTTCTCAACCTTCCTAATGCCTTGACCCTTTAATACAGTTCCTCATGTTGTGGTAAAATTATTTTCGTTGCTACTTCATAACTGTAATTTTGCTACTGTTATGAATCGTAATGTAAATATCTGATATGCAGGATGTATTTTCATTGTTACAAATTGAACATAATTAAAGCATAGTGATTAATCACAAAAACAATATGTAATGATATATTGTGAAATATTTATTTCTAATTACAAATAAATGATATTTTGTCTTGAAGCATGGTGTAGCATGGGTAACAGTCTTAATATAAAAACAGTAAACTACATTGCTACGTTTTACGACGGTATGCGTAAAAAGCAACGTCAGTGCGAAGGCTGAGATTGAATCTTTCTCACCAGATCAGAAATTCTCGGGGTAGTCTCTGCAAGAGCACAACGAAATCATCTTCCACAACAAGTCTGCTTCTGTATTTAGACTTGATAACCAACAAGCTTGAAAACCCTGTTTCACATAAATATGTTTTTGGAAATGGAAGAAGAAGGCGCAACACAGAACAGGATATGACTGCAAACACTTGATCCAGAATTTTGTAACTGGCATTGTAGAGAAATCTGTTCTTGCTGCATCACTGTTAATAAGTTCAATGAACTCCTCTTGTACTGTCTCAGGAACATCTTCAACTTTGACTGTGAATGGGCTTCTGGCAAGTGCAAATGGGGTGTCAGGTAGATTTGGAAAGTATGATGAAATTTCGTTTGCAAGCATGTGCAAGTGTTCTTTCACAGAAATTATTACCATAATCCTTTTGTCTGGTTCAATGTCATGTTCCTCAAAGAAAGCAGATAAGTTAGGCAACATGTAAATTTTATTTTCATCCATTTTTTCCCACCAAAGCTAAAGTTTCATTTGGAATGATCGGATCTTTTCAGACAAATCGAGGCATGTTGCATTTGGTCCTTGCAGTGATAAATTTAACTCATTCAAGATGGCAAAGATGTCAACCAAGTAAGCTATTTTCTGCAGTTCACTTTTATCGCTGAAAAGTGCTTCAAGCTGCGGTCTTGCTTTCTGATTAAAAAACGTTTTGAGTTCATCACGAAGCTCAAACACACATTTTAAAATTTTTCCTCTCGACAACCATCTCTCGACAACCAGTGTGAAATAGCAGAGCATTATTCGGCGCATCCAACTCGTTGCACAGTTGCGGAAACAGTCGACTGTTTAAAGTGCTCACCTTTACAAAACTGACAGAACTTACGACACTTTTCATTACTTCTTGTAACTCTTGTGGCAGCGTCTTTGTTGCTAATATTTGCCAATGAATCATACAGTGAGTTCCGATGACTTTTGGTGACTCATTCAGTACCAAACATGGAAATCCAGATCAACATCCTAGCATAGCTGGAGCACCATCTGTGCAAACACCAAAAACCTCTGAAGTCCTAATTTCTATGAAAAAATGTTTAAGAGGGCTCACACTTGTTCAGTTATCCTATTTGAAATCTGCTTTGCCTTCAAAATTCTTGGCTTTTGCTTGATCATGATCACAACGTTTACGATTAATTGCACATTTTCTGTGTTTGCAACCATTTATTATTTTAAAACTTAACATACTTTACATCACTACTGGCATAACGAAACTTGTTCTGCTTCTGCACTTAAATGAATTTTAACTGGTTTTGTATGTGGAATTGTCTTTTGTTATAAATTGGGAGTTTCTAAAAATTGTTTTGTATATAGAACTGCTTTGGATTGTTTTGATAGTTCTCACTATCTTTCTTTATGTGTTTAATTGCTTCATTTGCTTTATAATTGTATATTTCATTGTTGCAACCCACTCTGAGACCATGTGGCAAAGGACAGGTAAGAAACTGAATAAAATACATGCATGTTTTAAATGTTTGAAATAAATGATAATTTTAATTTTGCAATGTATAGAAATTATTAAACATTGCTGTACAAATATGCAAAATAGTTGTTCCAAATGAGTCCATGACATATTTACCTGAACAGAAAGGGGTAACAGCAAGCGTATGTGAAATCCTTTGTATAACCATTCAACAAAGAAAATGTGTGTGGGAAAATTCATTTCATTCCCCCCCCCCCGGGAAATACCATAGCTAGGATAATGCTATATGCATCAAAAATGTGCATAAAAGCATATTTGGGAAGTTTTTCTAAAAAGTGTAGAATCCAAAAGCATTATATATATCACAAGCTCAAGAGGTCAAGACACGAAAGCTTTAGCAACTAATCCACACCTAATGACCCACCTAAGTGGTACTCAGAATATCACTCAAGAAATCACTCAAGATATCCCTCAAGTAATTAAGGAACAAAAGAAGAAAAGGCACACTAACCTGGGAACTTCCTCTCTGCCCAGAACATTGGAGGCTATACACCACACCCCCTCAACAGTATTTATAGGAACTCAAACACTGAGATCCTGCTCTGTTCCAGTAACAAGAAGCCGAAAGCACCAGCCTGAAGATGACGAGTGAGACCTCGTCGAAACGTCGCCTAGACACCCCAACTCTTACACGGGAAGACACCCGAAGACACCAAAACCTGCATTCCTGTACCCGTGAAAATCTACGAAAGCAAATATATATATATATATATATATATATATATATATATATATATATATATATATATATATTACTTAACTATTTTCTTCATTTAAAAGATAGAAACTAATTTGGTTACAGTACATCTGAGAATTGCATGTGTGTGTGTGTGTGTGTGTGTGTGTGAGAGAGAGAGAGAGAGAGAGAGAGAGAATATCTATCTCTATCTATCTATCATCTATCTATCTATCTATCTATCTATATCTATATCTATATCTATATCTATATCTATATCTATATCTATATCTATATCTATATCTATATCTATATCTATATCTATATCTATATCTATCTATCATCTATCTATCTATCTATCTATCTATCTATCATCTATCTATCATCTATCTATCTATCATCTAAATGAATATTTGATGCTAGAGTTCTGCCCTTTCAGATATTGCTGGATATATTGAGTTGTATACAGAAGCCCATAATAAATAATCACAAGAAACTTATTCAGGGCAAAAAGCCCCGAATAAAATTTAAAATACTAACTGATGCAAAAGAAAGAGGGGGGTTTGCCCTGCCAGACTTAAGGTTATATTATGAAGCTGCAGCCTTCTGCTGGATGAAAGATTGGTTACTTTTAGAGAACACTGATGTCCTGGATCTGGAAGGGTTTAATAACTCTTTAGGATGGCATGCATATTTGTGGTACGACAAGGTAAAGACTCATAAAATGTTCAAAAACCATATTGTCAGAAAAGCAATATTTATGGTCTGGACAAAATACAAAGACTTATTAGAAGCTAAGACCCCGAGGTGGTTATCACCAGTGGAGGCCAAGGCCCGAAAAAAACCCAATATGGAGGCCGGCTGGCTGAAATATTGGGAAATAATAGAAAAAACTGGAGACAATTGGAGGTTACAGAGCTATGAAAAATTAAAGCATAAGGTGCAAGACTGGTTTCATTATGCTCAAATTCTAGAGGTTTTTAAGTTGGACAAAAAAACAGGATTCCAGGTGGAAAAATCGAAATTAGAGACAGAACTGTTAGAACCAAAGACTAAGGTACTTTCGAGAATGTATAACCTGCTGCTTAAATGGAACACTCAGGATGAGACAGTCAAATCAGCCATGATAAAATGGGCTCAAGACATTGGGTACAACATTATGTTTGAAGACTGGGAAAGGTTATGGACCACTGGTATGAAATTCACGGCATGTAGTGCCTTGAAAGAAAATATTATGAAAATGATATACAGGTGGTACATGACCCCAGTCAAGCTTGCTAAAATATACCATTTGTCTGATAATAAATGTTGGAAATGTAAGGAGGCTGAAGGGACATTCTTTCACCTCTGGTGGACCTGTCCAAAAGTGAAGGCCTTCTGGGAAATGATCTACAATGAATTAAAAAAGGTATTTAAGTATACCTTTCCCAAGAAACCAGAGGCCTTCCTTCTGGGCATTGTCGGCCAGAAAGTGTTAAAGAAGGATAAAACGTTTTTTATGTACGCAACAACAGCAGCAAGAATACTTATCGCAAAGCACTGGAAGACACAAGATTTGCCCACACTGGAAGAATGGCATACGCAATTGATGGATTATATGGAACTGGCCGAAATGACTGGCAGAATCCGAGATTTGGGAGAAGAGACGATGGAGGAGGACTGGAAAAAATTTAAGGACTACTTACAAAAACATTATAAGTTATATGAATGTTAAGAATTTGCATGATTTAGAAAAACTAGCTCCAGCAATAAGATTTGGTATATTGGAAATTAAGATATAACTATGAAAGGATTAAAGTTTAAAATAATACTGTATATATTTTAGGGTAAAAGTAAATTGATAATAAGTATTTTGAACCCAAAAGAGAATTATTTGAAAGTACTAATAACACATGAAACAAGGTATTAATTTGCTGACAATTTTATTGTAAAGAAAGCAGGGTGAGGGAGACGTGGGGAAGTCCAGTTGGTTATGAAAAAATGTATTGGAAAGTTGGATTTCTTTTATTCTTCTTTTCTTCTTTCTTCTTTTGTTATCTGATTTTATATTTGTATCTGGAAAAAAGCTATAAAAATATTATATAAAAAATAATAATCACAAGAAACTTATAACAGGGCATTGAGAATTTTCCTGGGGGACTTTTGTATGTGATGCATCTCATCTTCCTGAGCATTTTGGAGTACAATATGATTGTGCTGTAATGAGTTTGAAGTTAAACCACAGATTTGCATGGATCGTGGTTCTATATTTTTGTTTATCGCAGTTAATCCACTTATCCCATCATCGCCATGATTTTATTTTATTTTATTTATACACAAGCATTTTAACATCTTTTCTATCCATATGGGGGAAGCTCCTCTTGGATTAGCTGTTGCAATGAAGATGAAAACTACTTGGCCTTGACCTTTAAATTTCTGCTCTCCTCAAGTAGCTCTGAACAACACCTGGATTATTCAAAGCTTTATATATCCAGCATTACCCATCATATGTCACGGAGGGAAGCTGATCCTGCTGAATTCTTTCTTTCATGCAGGTAGGAATATAGGAGAAAAATGATTAGGTGTGCATTTAAAGGCAAAGGTTCATAACCATCACTTTCTGAAATGATCCATGAACACAGCCATCCTTTAAAATTTTCACTTTCCCAAATTTTGGAACGCATCCCCCCCCCAACAATATGTACAAAAATGCACATATGGGGGCAAAGTGTGCTTTGAAATGCAGATATTACTGATAATAGCATACAAAAATGCATTGCATTATGGGGAATTGCTTTGCAAGAATCTGTACATTCGGCTAATTAACATAATGCAATTTGGCTATTTGGCGTCCTCTTTTTATAAAATGAGAACCGAGTGCTCACAGAGAAGTTGATGACCCCCCCCCAGCCCCCCAAAGTCCCCTCTTTGACCATTGTCAAGCTGTGGGAGAAGAGCTACTCTCCCAGTATGTTCCATAATACAGTTCAGTTTCCTTCAGCGATTCCTTATTTTAGGAAAGGGATACCATGGAGTTTGAGAAAGGGCAGCAACAAAAGCAACACAAATGACCAAGGGATTAAATTCCCCTTACAAGGGAAGTCTTAGGAATGGGTGAATCTGAAAATCTGTTTCTCTCAGTTTCTCATTATTCAAAGCTTATATTAAGTTCACCACATTTTCACATTTGTTAAAAAGTCCTCATCAGCATTTTAGGGTAAATTCCTCCTCATAGGCTTGCTTGTTTGCATTTCCTCTAATATAACACACTTTTGCATCTTATCTTCACAAACACACACCTTTTAATGAAATTTTGCCCAAATATATGCATTTCTGTACATGTTACTCGGATGCAGAACTGCATTGCAAAATTCAGAGACTTATGGCTGTGTTTTGCTTCACGTACTGTTTCAGAAAGCATGAATTAGGTAGATTTTCTTGTAAAGGGGAAAGGAATACTCCCCGCCCCATCCATAGTAAAGTCTAAAGCATGTTGTTATTTTAAGCTAAGGTCAGGTGTGGGGGAGCTGAACAAGTAATAATGGGGCCCATTATGAAACATATGGAAGAATAACAAATGAATCCCCAAAGGTCAAATTTTAATTCATTACTCATCTGTTTTATTTAACTCATTCATTTTCCCCATCAGTGACAGCCAGTCACATGGAGGATGTAGGGCACAGGGAGACCGTTTTAGCTATCTCAAATGCTGCACAAACAGAACAAAGGAAGATGGGGAGGAGGAAAAAAACCAGCCATGGGTTGTTGTTTTTTGGTAAAGGCTCTGCAAATTGATAGGAAGCCCAGTAAAGCTCCTGAATCGGGGTGGGGGGGGAAGCATAGGAATGCAAAGAGCTGTCTTACGTTGAGTCAAACCACTAGTCCAGCTAGCAAAGGATTGTCTATGCAGCCGTTTTCCAGGATTTCAGACAGGGTTCCCTCCCAGCCCCCCCTGGAGATGCCAGAGATTAACTGAGGGTCTTGTGCATGCAAAACAGATGTTCTACCATTGAGCTAAGGCCCTTCCCCTAAACAAAACCATATCCCCCTTGAGCAGAGGTGCAGAACCTGTGGCCCGCCAAATGTTCCACAATCTTTGCTCATTGGCTGTGCTGATGGGCGTTGGAGTCAGAGGGCTACATGTTCTGCTGGGAAGCCACTGTGAAAACAATGTATTTGCACAGATGAGCCTTTGGCTTGATGTAGCAGCGCTTCTCTTATGTTGACCCCTCCTGGAGCTCTAGAGAACCTCCTTTGCCCACCCTAAGACAGAAACATAGACTAATATAGACTTTACAAGCTATATTTCTACCCTAGTTCCTCTCAACCTGAGCCAATTCATATGTTTAGGACTACAAGTCGCATCAGCTGAAGCCAGCATGGCCAATGGTGAGGGATGATGGGAGATGCAGTCCATAATAACAGGCTAGATAAGGTTTCTTTACCCTGTTGTTTCTTGATCTCTTTAGACAGTGAGCTTATTCTCAAGACTGCAAATATTTTCACCTAGGTGCTTCAGCTGCTCAGTGCAACTGTAATAGTTTAAACTATGGTTGCTCACCATATTTTCACAGACTGCCCTAGACCTAGAATCAGTCAAGCTGGTGGCTACTGAGAGGATCTCTACAGTGGTACCTCAGGTTAAGTACTTAATTTGTTCCGGAGGTCCTTACTTAACCTGAAACTGTTCTTAACCTGAAGCACCACTTTAGCTAATGGGGCCTCCTGCTGCCGCCGCACCGCCGGAGCACGATTTCTGTTCTCATCCTGAAGCAAAGTTCTTAACCTGAAGCACTATTTCTGGGTTAGCAGAGTATGTAACCTGAAGCATATGTAACCCGAGGGACAGTAATGTTAAGAAGCTTATCTGTTTTTTTAAAGCATCATTTTGGCTCCATTGCAAACAATGAGAAACACCCCCACAATTCAGTTGTGTCACCTAAAGCTATATGTAGTCCTCCCCCACTCCATATTTATCCATCAGCCTTTATCAGATGTTATGCACGATGAAATATTTGGTGAGACTCACAATGATTTATCAACACTAAAGGGGGAGTGGAATCGCCCAGTTTCTCGGCACAGAATAATATTGTGGTGGTAGGAGGAGGAGAAAAATCCTTTGAGCATAAACAGATTGCACTATTTATACATGAAAACATTTTTTTGCATCTATAAGCATACCCTGTCCAAGTCTTTTAATTAATTGCAGCAGTTGCTACGGTAACTCTCATAATTCGATTACATATCTGCAAGGCGTGTGTATTTATGACCTCATGAAAACATGCTGAATTAGATTCAAAATAAGATAACCTTGCACTGGAGCTATTTGGCAGCCTAGTGTCCATCACTTGGTCAGTTGATGCCTCCTGATTGTAACAATAATGTCAAGTAGGGACAATTCCTGCATAGTGAGTGAAGCCTACACAGCACTAGACGCCACCATTACTTGTTGAAAGGTGGAGAGAATAAGAACATCACAAAGTCACATGGCAGTGCTGAAGGGAACAGTCCCCATTTATTGAGCAGGAAAAAGAAGTAATTAGGTTTTAGGGCATTTTGGGGTGTGTGGGTGTGTGTGAAGAGGTCTCCCTTCTCATTCACCTCTACTCTCAGCAATTTGGGACAAGCAAAATTCGCCCTTGGGTTCAGGGCTCTTTGCTCCATTTTGAAAGTGGTGGAATAGTTTCTCTGGACTAGAGGCTAGCATTTTCTGCAGAAACACTGGGGTTGGGGTTGAGACCCACAGGCCTATAGCCAGACCCTTTATCCCCAGGCCACATCCCTCTATCTCAGGCATAGGCAAACCTGGCCCTCCAGATGTTTTGGGACTAAAATTCCTATCATCCCTGACCACTGGTCCTGTTAGCTAGGGATGGTGGGAGTTGTAGTCCCAAAACATCTGGAGGGTCGAGTTTGCCTGTGCCTGCTCTATCCAGTCCTTGTCTTCACCCTCTTTGAGAGCTTTTGCCAGTCTGGAATGCCTCTGCTTGCATGGGTGAAGGATACAGAGTTGGAAACCTCTGATTTTTACATGGCTGGAATGTAGCCCATTGTACAAAGGTGAGATTTACGTCAATTGTTCTACCTGCTTTCTTCAATTCCCCTATTTCTAGCATGCAGCTCCCTGAAGGATGCAGTTGAGAAATGTGGCCCTTTGGCTGGAAAATGGTCCCTACACCTTTTGAGCATCCCTGCATCTTTTGAGCATCTAAATTTCACTTTTCCTCTAAGGAGCTCAATGTTATGTACATGGTTCTTTTTTTATGGCACTCTCCAGGCCACTGTCAGATGAAAGAGGAACTCCGCTGTGGAAGTAGCAAACACACATATATGTTAAAGAAATACATAAAAAGAGAGAAACATCCTTCTGCTGACACAAGGAAGTAAGAAGCCTCAAACCTTGGGTGTCCAACATACAGTACACAGCCTCCAGGGAAGGACGTTGTGAGGTTTTCAGATAATGCAGGCACCCAAGAAGGCTGCAGAGTGCAGACCATCAGAAAGATGATTTGCAGAATGAGAAAGGGGACCTCTGAGCCCAGCGCTGTCTTTAGCATATGCACCGCTGGGGTGCAAAGATCTGCCCAGCGCTCCCAAATTTAGTTTAGCCCCCAAATTAACTTTTATTATGCTTATGTCAGGTACCACGCTTACGCCTTATCTCTTGTTTACGAAAGAAGGGAGGGAAAAGAAACCAACTTTTTTATTTGCTCATTTATTTACAATATAATTATACTTAAGTATACAACACCACCACACTTAAACTTGTAAGTATTGTTTAGGTGCCTACTTCGGAGAAACATCAGTCGTGTCAAAGGTGCCGCTGACTCCGCTGCCGCATAGCAGCTCAATACAATACGTAACATAATATTTTGATGTAAGAGTTAATTTTGGATGCACAGTGCCATTGTGAATGACAAGCGCCGCCTGGCGTGGCGTGTCTTTGGTAAATGAGCGCACAAAGTCAAAAGCCCTTTAGTGAAACAGTAAGTATACATTTCGGTAATGCCTAGGTATATATGTATTTTGTTTTTTTAGCTAGATCAAAATTATTTATTATTTCATAACAGGTAGAGAATTAAGAGCTTAGGTGTCTTCAGCGGTGGGCACCTGGCACCCCCGAATTCGGCACCCAGGTGCCCCGCACCCCTTGCACCCGCAGGTAAAGACGGCCCTGTCCAAGCCAACTCAATGGTTACTTACCTAAGCATAAAAACCCCAGCAATCAGTTTTTAACCAAAAAAATTATCTGCCCTTTCATAATTTATTGACACAATCTCATTAATAGATTTTTTTTAATAGGGGAAGAATTTCTTGGCACAGCAGAAGAACTTTTATGGAAACCCCCAAAAGAAAAATAATTTTCAATGGGTCTGCTCCGAGTAGAACTAGCATTGCACCCTTTCCAATGAAGTGCAATCTGACTTCTGCCTAAAGAGAACGCGTTGTGTTTTCTTCGGCACGATCTACCTTGAACATATTCTTGTACTTTCATGGGATGATTTGACAGTCAACTTCCAACTGCTGGAAAACATACATCAGTTTGTTCAGAATAATAGCATCAGTGCTCTAGCAGAACACTTGTGGCACACCATCTCAATCTTGCCATGTTTTAACTTTTGATAAACAGTAAGAAATCAAAAAGTTTGACAAACAGTTGAAATGGTTTTAAGCAATAAATGCTTGTATGGGAAGTTAAATTGCCACCTCTTTTTTCCAATAGAAAAGCTTGATGTTGATAGAAAATTCATCAGAACTTTCTTCTGTTTTCTAAATGGTTTTCTTTTTAAAGCAAACAATCTGCACTCTTTGGGGAGGGGGTGAATCTTGAATTCTAAGCATTTAAAAGTGGAGCTGTGATTCTCCCCGCCTCCGTCAGTCTCCAGTCATAAGGCTGACTGATTAGCAGCCTTCAGAGAATGCCAGCTCACAGTTGTTATTTAACTGCAAGTTAAGGGGCTTTTGTGACTGAATGTCCTCCCCACCTTAAAATATACAATGTATAGTAAAACAAAACAAAGTACTTTTACTTCAGTAATAGCCTGACCAGGAGAAAGTTTTGGTCTAGTCTCCAGTCAATCAATGTGTTGAGCTTTAAAAAATAAATGGGATAATTGCAGCTTTTCAGAAAAAAAGTAACCCATTAGGGATGGATGGCTGCTTCAGTTTCACTTTTCTCATTCTAACTTTTCCAATCTTAAATTCAGTTCTCCACAATTCTAAAGCAATATGCATTAAAAAAAAATCCCCAATAAAGTTATCAGTGTGAATTTCTCCTAATGAACTTATTTTTGTATGCAGCTTTAAGTAGTATACATAGTTTCTTAAGCAGGTTCCCCTAATTTAATGCATTTCTGTATGATATTTTCAAAAATTTATTCATTTTATGCAAATCTTCTCCCAATGTATGCATTTTCATATTGGTTGGAGAACTGCATTGCAAAATTTGGAGAAATGTGAATTTCAAAAGGTGGCTATATTTAGGTTTCCATTTCCCTCCCCCAGAAAGGGCAGATTAGGTAGTTTCACATTAAAATGCACACTGAATCAAATTTATTCCCCATCCTTACCTCCCCTATCTGCAGCCCAAAGTGGAACAGTCCTGGACCTGCAGTGTTTGTCTCATACTAAAGGTTACAAGCATTCTGAGTTGCTAAGCTTCTTGTTCTCAATCAGGATTTCTTCAGTCTTGGTGACACTACTAGCAAAATTAAAAAGGGATCAGGGGCATTGAGAGAAGCATGCATGCAGCAGGAATTCAAGCTGTTAATTAATCACTAAAGGTTATAATCAGAACTATGAGCTTCAACCAAGAACTATGAGTTTTGCCTGTACGATAGCACTTCTCCTCCCTCTCATCTCCTTTTGTGCCCCATTATCCCCTAAATATCTTCTGAGGTTTCCCTCAATATTTTACAGCACATGGGGGTGCAAGGCAGAGAAGAGGGAGGGGAAGTTCCCTTGAACTAGCAGACATACTTCATTACATGTTGCCCATTGAATTTAATGGACCTAAGTTAACAAGGTCCATTGATTTCCATTGCTCAACTCTTGGTTGACTGCTACTCCATATTTCCCTTAATGCTGCAGCTTCTGAAGGTCTGGGGGTCACTGCTTAAACTCTTTAAGGTTCATCCTGCTCCTGTACCTATAACCTTTAAGTAAAGATGCTGAAATTTCAGTATGTGACCTTGGAGGATGGGGGGGGGTGGCTTCTTCTCAAGACACTTTTGAAAATACCTAGCATTTCATCTCGCTGAGGAAAGAAAAGGGCAGATAATGGAAACACCTGGATCTTTTGGCATGTTGAAAGAGTGGGGAGGGAAATAAGATATGCACAAGCGTGAGTGAAAGCTGCACCTGAGACACACAGCAATAAACGCACAGGGCGAGAAGGAACGAAATGTCAGAGAAATGTTCCTGCAAATGGTGCTTATGAAATGAGGTAGACAAAGCAATGTCAGTTATGATCAAACAAAACCTGGCATAAATGTACAGATGTCGCCAAAGTAGTAATTATTACTGGTTTTGGAATGAGTCCTATTGTCCTGAGTTGAAATTAGGCTTTAGGATGGATAGAGAAACCAGGCATTCCCAGAAGCTTTCCCAAAAGCTTCTCTTGAAAGGAAGAACAAAGGCCTGGAAAAGAACCTTGCAAAATGTTAAAGCTCTTCCCTTTTTTCTACAGTCAGTAGTTATTCACATGCCATGTTCGCTTTAATTCAAGATCAGTAGCACGCCTTGTGAGGCTTGCTCATCCTCCTTACACGTGAGACTCACCTTGTCCCTACTGGAGTCTATTTAAGTCTCCACACCTGTTAAACCATCTTGAAAGCTAACAAGACAGGAGAAGAGAACCTTTGTGAGTACGATAAGACAGATATTAGTTCAAAGTCATAACTGGGAAGATATCAGGCTTTTGCCTCCTTGTTTGTTCATTGAGAACAGGGGTGGGGAAATTCAGGTCCAGGTGCTAAATATAGCCTCTTATCCAGGCTAACATGCCCAACTCCCTCAACCGTTCCTCATAAGGCTTGGTTTCCAGACCCTTTATCATCTCCTCTGCACACATTCCAACTTCCAGCTTGAAGGACAACTGTACTTTGGTTCACATATTGGTTTGAGAAGTGCAAATTAGTTAGTTTCTTTATTAACAGAAGCAAAATCAAATTTTCCCTTGTTCCCTATCTTGGATTTGCCTGGTCAGCATTCCTCAACTAGTTCTCATTAGCCATGATGGCCAAGGGTCAAAAGGGCAAATGGTAGACCAAACAGCTGGAAGTCACCATGTCCAAAGCATCAAAAGCCGAAATTGATCCCAGCCAATCAGACTAGAGAGTGCATTAAAAGCACCTCACATGACCCTGTCACAACTATGGCATCCAAGTCATCTCAAAGGCAAGTGATTTTGCCCTCAAGAGTGGCTAGTGTCACAGCAATTGAAGGAATCTCAACCAAATTTTGCATTCATGCTTTCTTCACTTTTGGATGCAATTTGAAGCTGTCAGAGGCCCATCCTTAATTAAAAGCCTCAATGCTTTGTTGATGTTATGCTCTTGTAGTCTTTAGACAACACCAGTAATTAGACGTGATTTCTACCTCAGCAGCATTTGTGAAAGTAGAACCTGACTGGGAATTAGTCTGTGCTTTGCTGGCGTAGATGAGGTCTCTGAGGGTCTGGATTATCAGGGTTGGTTTAGCATTGAGTTCTGTTACAGCACATTATACATGACTAGGGGTCTCTAAGGGCCCTCTCTGAGCTACTGAGGAATTCCAAAGCCATTCTGCAGGAAGATATGTTGAGAGAAAGCCATTCTGTTTTCTTCATCACATTATGGCTTAAATAATAAAAAATGACAGAGCTAATCTGCTGCCAAGATCAGCGTGGCTGTTTCCTCAAGTTTGGGACAAGCCACCTTTTTACAACTTTTCAAACTGGCTAAGAAAAGAGAGGCCCACTTCGTTTGCCACCCTTTTTTCATTTATTTCTTTTACTTATTTTGACAATTTATACACCGCTTAATTGCAATTGCCTCTAAGCAGTGTCCAAGTAAGTCAACACAATTAAAATAAAAATCAGAATTCCATTAAAATGCCTGCTGGAACAACAACAATAACAAAAGTCTTCAGTTGGTGCTGGGGGTTTAGCAGGGCGGGGGGCTGCCCAATCTCAACTGGAAGGCAGTTTCATAAAATCAGGTCCAGAATACTGAATACACAGCTTCTGGTGGATATAAGCCATGTATCTGAGCTATGACAGACCACAAGCAGTCACTACACCAGTGTGGTGTAATGGTTAAGTGTGGTAGACTCATAATCTGGTGAACTGGGTTCGTGTCTCCGCTCGTCCTCATGCAGCTGCTGGGTGACCTTGGGCTAGTCACACTTCTTTGAAGTCTCTCAGCCCCACTCACCTCACAGACTGTTGTGGGGGAGGAAGGGAAAGGAGAACTTTGATGCTTCTTCGTGTAGTGATAAAGTGGGATATCAAATCCAAATTCCTCCTCCTCCTCCTCTTCTTCTTCTTCACTCCTCTATACTTCAGTGATCATGTGGGTATCTGAGAAATCAGGGGATCATTGAAGTATCCCAGAACCAAGTTCTTGTAAACTAATACAAGAACTTCGAATCTGACCCAGTAATAAATGGACAGCCAGTGTAAACTTTTGAGTAAGCTTATGTGCTGGCGATGGTTTGTCCCAATCAACAGTCTAGTCACCGTGTTTTGCCTAAACCGCAACCTCCAGACCAGACCCAAGAGCATTTATACCATGACATCCCTTTCAATACTGAACTCTCACAATAAAATTGTGGGTTGCAATCCACTGGGAGCAGTCAAATACAACATTCCTTGTTTTCCTAAAGTGGACATGTGGGGGAATGTTTGGTCTAGCCAGTCAGAAACTTCCTGCTTCCTTTGCATGTGACTAGAGGTGGGCATGACCTTACCTGTTCAGGTAACAAAAAGGACAAGGCATGCTGCCATCTCTCTTCAACTCCTCTTCCATCTTTCTTTCATTGTGTTAGCTGGAGTGACTGCTAGCTAGCAGTCACTGGGGTCATTCCCCCATATGGGGTAGATCCACATGTACATATCTATAACTACGTTTGCCTTCAGGGATCCACTGTGAACTGATGTGTGAGTAAACTTATTTTATATACTTTAAATAAGATATTGTCGTGTGTTTATTCTTTTTAAGAGGGCTATAAGGGGATTACCAGGAATCTAATATTGAGAGGCTTAAACAAGCCTGCAACCAGCTACCTGCTGTGTGTTAAAAAGGAGGATGTAAAACTCTGCTAAGTAAAGGAACTTGCTAGCGCAAGTTAGGAAGGATATTAATAAACACTATATCCTCTCCTGCCTCCCTGAACATTCCCACAGAAATGACATTTGTTTTTCCCCTCACAATCAAGGGGTATCATAAAGAAAATACAAATCATGGATATAATCCTATGCTTCAAATGAAATAGTAACTCACCCCACCCCTGTCAAGGGAGAATATAGAGAAAGAATTGTGGGGAGGAGTTGTTTATGTTCAGAGGAGGCTTGCTATTTTTGAGTGGCAATGGCTCTTCTTTTTAAGAAAACTCTCCCCCCCCCCCATTAAGCAAAGCTAACCCTACCATTAGGTAGATCAATGCAGCCACCTCAGACAGCAGTTTTTAGGCACCTGGGAAGGATGGTCAAATTATGCATGGTGTTGAGAAAGTGGATAGAAGGAAGCTCCTCTCTTTCATTACTCTAGAACAGGGGTAGGCAACCTAAGGCCCGGGGGCCGGATCTGGCCCAATCGCCTTCTCAATCCAGTCTGCAGATGATCTGGGAATCAGTGTGTTTTTACATGAGTAGAATGTGTCCTTTTATTTGCAATGCATCTCTGGGTTATTTGTGGGCCATAGGAATTCGTTCATTCCCCCCCCCCCCAATATATATATATAAAATACGACCCCCCACATGGTCTGAGGGACGGTGGACTGACCCATGGCTGAAAAAGCTTGCTGAGCCCTGCTCTAGAACCTGGAGGTATCCAATGATGTTGGATATCTTCCCTGACCCTATGTGTCCCAAAATGATACATTCAGGACAGGTTTTGGAACAATAGATAATGGCCACCAGCTGGCAATGAATTACAAATAAAAGTTTAAAACCACTGCATTTAGAACCTCTCAGTAAATATTGCAGAAGTAAATTTCGCCCACACCAATGCCCCTCAGGCAACTCTAGCAGTGTTTCTTAACTTCCACTCGGCTGTTGGTGCACTGAAAGGCTGACAAAACTGCAGTGTTAACATTGCTGCTTTGAAATTTGGCATTTCATGTTGAAAGTCAAAAGCCATTAAATTCCAGTTCGTGATTCACAGATATTGACAATTTTCAGTTCACGGTCTACTGGGGCACAGAAATCTTTGGCCCTATTTGGGGGCAAATTCACCTTTCATTAATTTTCCCAACAGATGAATTCAATTCATGCCAGAACTGCAGCTATTTTGGAAAAGAAATGCAGGCACAATACCACCTGTAATTCTGAATGCAGGAAAGAATATAAACCAATTGAGTCGAAAATACCCATTTCACAAACATAACGTGAAACGAACAAATATGTTGCTAAGATTCAAAAAGAATAAGCAGCAAAGCACTGCCAGGTATGATTTGACCTTATATAAACATCTATAATGCATTTAGCAAGGTCTTGTGGTTGTAATGAACTGTTCTCCAGTGTATTACCACTGAGAATGTGTTTGGGAAAACTATTCCAATAAAAATCACATCAAGAAGAACATCTATGAAGCATTTTGCAGAAAAGAAAAAGAAAGAAAGAAAGTTTAAACAGTGATTTTCTTCCAGTTCTCTCATCAGAAAACCTAGAGGGGTTATAAACACCCTGCAATTTACTATTTTTTAATCCAGTTCATGGCATACATCCCCATGTCATTAATGATTCATTTCTTTAAATTAAAAAAGAGGAAAATATAAAATAGGAGGATGGTTTCCTCCTTAGGGGTTGAACATGATGTTCTTATATATCTTAATTGTACCACAAGAGAAAATTCTAATTTAATGACTCTGCATGACAGATGAGATATCATTACCATTTTAGAGAGAAGCTTTCTTAAAGGAAGTTGACCAGGGCGAGATTTATGAACCACCTGAGGGCAAGAGCCACATTGCCAGTGGGGAAAACCCAGTGTTGATTCACTTCTTCTTTTTTTGACAGCGGGGGCTAGTGAGGAGATAGCTGGCATGGCCTAGGTTCCTTGGGAATCAAGGTTTAATTTCCTGCTTTAAGAATTTCTTGGGCACTTCAGGAATTAGAAGTTTAGTTCAAATTAAGTGCTTCATACAATTCCCCCCTCCAATGTACTGAAAGAACACATAAGCAAGTTGTCTACTTTCTCCTATATAGCAGCTAGGTGAGTGGATTGGGGGGGAAAGGCCCAGCCATTTATTCTAAGGTGCAGAGTAACTTATATGATTATGCTAATTTGTGGTACTTAACTAGGACAGGGTAAATGGTTTGGTAAACTTGCCCTTATAATTCTACCCCAACAGATACAGGATCCCAAGGTCTGGAAGGGACCCAGAGTACCATCATGACTGGCACCCCCCCTCCAAACTCATAACAATATTTCAAACAATTCACATTCCATTGTTGTTTTTGTTTTCAGTGTTTTATTGTCTCCTTAAGCCTATTTATATTTCAGCACAGCAGCTTGTGATATTCTGAATGCTGGGGAAAATGCTGATGATCGTTTGGATGAACTTAAATTGAGCTGTGAGCTGAACTCCTTTGTTTTGAAAAGGGACAAGCACGAACTGGAATTAGTTCCTTTCTTGACATGTTGAACTTGAAGTGGAACTACGTAGTTTCTTTACAAGCTCTGCGCAAAACATAGCTAGAGTTCTGAGCAGGCTTTTAAAAATTGGCTTCATTTTGTTGTTGTTGTTGCTCATGCCACACCCTTGGCTCCCCCATCCATCTCTGAGTCCCAGTAACAAGGCCAGTTATGATCTTTAAAGCCCTGGATGTTTTGGAGCCAAGCTATTTTGCTTCACGTGGACCTGCATGTCCACTCAGTTGCCCGATGAATACTTTGCTGCCACCTTCAAAAGCATATTTTGCAGAAATGCAGGCTCCAGCACCTTCCATCATACTGACCAGAAGTGACACTCTCCTCATTTGACTCCCTTCTTCTTAGGGTTTAGACATCAAGTAAAAAAACAAAACAAAATGAATTTGGCCTGCCTTCAGCTTAACATTTTGATTCAATTCCTGTTCTTTTCTATTTTTATGTTATTGTACAGCCTACTCTGTTCTCTTGCCTGCTGTGTTTTGCTTCTATTGATTTTGGATTATAAGTTTTTGTTCTGTTTTAACATAGTTGTTAGTCACCTTGGTGGGCGTGAAAAGCAGAGTAAAAATATCTGAAGTGTCAGTTTATTTATTTATTACCCCCGCCACCATATCAGAAGCTGTAGCTTGGCAGCCTAAGAGAGGTGTTGAGAAGATGGGACACACTTTGCCTAGAAGTTCCCATGGGGTTTTATGGGCTTTAGCATAACACACCCTAAAGGTATAAAATAAAGATGCCAGCTAAACCTCCCTGGTTCTAAAGAAGTATGGAGGGTGGTGATCAGACAGCTGGCATTCTCTTTAATTGTTCCCCATCTTTGAAACACTCTCTCCAAGGAGGCATACTTGGTACCAACTTTGCCATCATTTTGGAGCCAGGTCAATATATTTTGATTCTCCTGGGCTTATTGAGTTTGCTGTTGACAGTTACTTAAACCTGGATTTTTAGAGTTTTTTAAGTGATATTTTGTACATTGTAACCATGTATTGCTTTAAAATGCTATTAGACCACACACACTCATAGTATAAAGCAGTTTAGAATAGGGTTGCAATACGTCCAGAATTTTCTGGCCATTGCCAGGAGCTGGCCGCTGACAACCAATATCAGAAATGTAGTTTTTGGTGAATTTGCTTAAAAATAGCTCAAAAACTCTTCTCCTCCTCCTTCTTCTTCTTCTTCTTCTTCTTCTTCTTCTTCTTCTTCTTCTTCAGATCTTGCAACAACTTTGTTGAGAGGAAAAAGAAAAAAAGCTCAACTTTTCACTTTTTAAAATAAGGCAACTCTAGTTTAGAAGTCTGATAAATCAAAGCAGTCCATCTCTGAATGACTCAGGGCAACAAAAATAAAGTGCGATGGATAGTTCAACGACAGAATTAGTTCCCACAAGATATAGTGAAGGCCAACAACTTGGATGGCTTTAGAAGAGGAGTAGACATATTCATGAAGGATAAGGCTATCAGTTGCTACTAACCACAGTGGCTTTGTTCTATATCTATAGTTAGAGATAATGTGCCTCTGAACACACTACTCAGAAGAAAACTTTTACACCCAGGTCCTTCTTGTGGGCTGGTTCCCATGGGCATTTGACTGACCAAAGTGGTGACAGGGTGGGTCTTTGGCCTGATCTGGTGAGACTCTTTGTGTGTCTTGTTCAAGTATCCCCTCATTTTGTAGCTTAAGAGGGTTTTGATATCAGGACTTTATGTCAAGATGACATGAAGTGATCTGCTCATATAGATTGCTGGGCAAGCGCAATGATGCATAGACTTAATGCCAGCACAAAGCAATGTTCACAAACAGCTCCCATCACATTTCCATTCTGAGCCCTGGTGATATTTGCGGTGGTGCCGTTTGGATTTGAACAATTATGTGCATTTATTTTTTTGGATTAAAAAGAGATCTCAAGCTATATTCTGCTCCTAGAGAATTGTCAATATTTTCCGGATGAATGCGTTCTAAATGGTCTGCTTTATTCATTACATCCCTTGTACGAAGAACTGTTTTAATAAGGCTTTGACATCTGAAAGTAGCTTTGAGTCTGGTTACTTTACTCAACCAAATTAAATATGGATTATACGTTGTGTAATTAGGGCAGATCAACATCCTCATACACTAGAATGAGATTTCTAAACCATGAACTCCTAAGCAACCAGGACAAGCATTTGAAATAGTGGTGTGTTTAGTGGAATCCAAAGAGCAGTAGTAACACAGTTGTGGATTTTCTCCTCTTGTAAGTCAAAATGCACATTTAAAGGGTGGTGGTGGGGAACATAGGTGGGCGTAGCGTTTCCTTCCCTCCCAGACAGTTAAGCACATATGACTGATGTTGCTGCTATGAAGATAGTGTGTGCTTGGGAGAATACAGAACAATGTACAGTATGCAGTTAATAACAAATAGGAAGGGAACAGGAAGGAGACTAGATCATTTTTACACTTAATATATAATATATAAAATTTATTGTGTGTACGTAAGTGATAAACAATCATAACCCTGACATGGATTTTTCCTTCCCATATTCTCAGAACAGCGCACTATTATATAGTGCATGCACGGCATTCTCTTACAGATCTGATCACACATACAAAAACGTCTCTTCAAAAGGACTTGCATGTCCCTGGAGCGCAAATGCCATATATAACTGCATTAACATAGGCTATAAATGGGTACAATGTCTCAATAAACCCATCTGGATGCTCAAACCCTCTGGATAACCTGTTATTATGCATTAATGTTTCAGCTAATGCAATGCTCCAAATCCATATTTTAGCCAGTTATTTGACAAAAACATTAAAGGATAGGTAGGGAGCTCACAGAAAATAGACTTGAAGTCTATTTAGTCATTGGACAGGGAAGTCAAGCATGCAACTCATATATTTAAAATCCACTTCTGAGAAAAAATCTGACTTTAGGTTTCCCCTGTTCTATATTACTTATTTACTTTATAAAAAGTATACACCGGTCGATTGGAAAAAACAACAACCCCACCATCAAAGCAGTTTAGAAAAAAAGTTAAAACAATATAATTCTCAATAAAAACTATTAACGTTGATTTAAAACTTTTTAAAAAATTAAAAATAGCAATCAACTAAAAACAGATTAAAACATGCAACAATTTGTGTAGGCTGGTCTAAACAAAAACCCTTTTAGCAGGTGCCAAAAAGTGTACAATAGATGGTTTGTATCCTAATTAGGCTTTAGCTGACAGAAGGCTTACCAGGGTTCTATACATGGGACACTCCTGCCAATGGGAGATGAGAAGCGATTTGATTTGATTTCCCCTTGTTTCTGCAGTGGCTTGGAAATTTAGTTTGTAGAATTGGAGAATGGTCCTGAACACATAAGAGGCAGCAAACAGATACTGTAAGGGGTTCCTTTTATGAACAGATGAAACCCTTCCATTCACTGGTATGTAAGAAAGGTAAAGGTAAAGGTACCCCTGACCGTTAGGTCCAGTCGCGGGGTTGTGTGCTCATCTCGCTCTGTAGGCCGAGGGAGCCGGCGTTTGTCTGCAGACAGCTTCCGGGTCATGTGGCCAGCATGACTAAGCCGCTTCTGGCAAACCAGAGCAGCGCACGGAAATGCTGTTTACCTTCCCGCCAGAGCGGTACCTATTTATCTACTTGCACTTTGACGTGCCTTCAAACTGCTAGGTGGTATGTATTGAGTATCAAATCCATAGCATTTACCGTATTTTTTGCTCTATAAGAGGCACTTTCCCCCTCCTATGCCTTGCTTATGCCATAGCCGTGCGCAGCTTCTCCCGGCTGGAGAGGCTGCGTGCAGCTAAAAAAGAAGCCAGGACAGCAAGCAGGATCTATCCCACTGGCTGTCTTGGCTTATGCCATAGCCGTGCACAGCCTCTTCCGGCCGGAGAGGCTAAGCGCGGCTAAGCCAGAAGCCAGGAGAGCCAGCGGTATCGCTGTGCAGTGCTCCCTCTAGTTGTTCTGGCTTCTGCAGTAGCCCGCGAAGCCTCCGCAGGGCACGGGGATGAAGGCCAGAAGCTGGGAGAGGCTGCACGCGGCTATGGCATAAGCCAAGACAGCCAGCGGGATGGATCCTGCTCGCTGTCCTGGCTTCTTTTTTTAGCCGCATGGCATAAGCAAGGCAGCCCTTCTCCCTCCTCGGGGAAAAGCCCCCAAGAGCCACGCACACGCTCCAGGCGGCTCTTTAAAGGGAGCGCTGACAGAGCCTCCTGCCTGCATTCGCTCCATAAGATGCACACACATTTTCCCTTACAGTGGTGCCCCGCAAGACGAATGCCTCGCAAGACGGAAAACCCGCTAGACGAAAGAGTTTTCCATTTTGGAGGAGCTTCGCAAAACGAATTTCCTATGGGCTTGCTTCGCAAGACGACAATGTCTTGCCAGTTCCTGCTGGTTTTTTTTCCTCCCCCCCCCCCTTTCTAAGCTGCTAAGCCGCTTATCAGCTGATCCGATCAGCAGATAAGCTGCTAAAAGCCGCTAAAAGCCGCTAAAAGCCGCTAATAGCGCTAATCCGCTAATCCTTCAATGGGCTTACTTCGCAAGACGAAAAAACCGCTAGACGAAGAGAATCACAGAACGGATTCTTTTCGTCTTGCGAGGCACCACTGTACTTTTTAGGATCGGCATTCTTCTAACTGGAAGACTGCACAAGCACCAGGTGGTTTGGGGTTGAAGAGGTAGCTTATCATGTTTCCCTCTGGGAGAGAATTCAAGTTCCCAGTATATGTTGGTGGTGCTTTGAACTTGTTCCTCAAATCAGCTGAGCTAAGAACAGGGAGGTAATAAGAAGAACTGGGAACAGGATTGTCAACAATTTGAGCTGCTGTGAAGAAAGGCCTGCGTTGCCGTCCATTTCTCTAAGCCAAGTTGTTACATATCTCCTGTCAAGGTTCTTCATATGCAAAGCAGGTACTTAAAATGACTACCTGAGGAATATGAGGAGAAAGAGCTAAGGCTCCCCACCCCATGAGAAGGGAGTGAGCCTTTAACAAGCAGACCTCTTTCTTGCAAGTTCTTCCCCTTCCGACATCAGGGCATCCAGTACTCTGTCATGTGACAAAGGTATTTGAGGGCAGAAGCAGTAAGGAGAAATGCTGAAAAGCTGCAGAATCATTTAGCATCCTGAGTCACTGTGACTCTTCTTGAGGATGACTCATTCTCTGTATAAGTATTGTATCTGCTGGCAGGCAGATTCTGAGTCTCTCACTCTCTGTCAGTCAGCGTGTGTGACTCTGTGTCTGTGTGTAATGGAGGCTGTGCTCTGCCAAGCCTGTGCTCAGTGGAAACTCTGTGTATGCTCTGAAGCTACTTTAATCTTCTGTTCACTATGCTGTTATTTGCAAACAAGCCAGTGTGGTGTAGTGGTTAAGAGTGGTAGTCTCATAATCTGGGGAACCGGGTTCGTGTCTCCGCTCCTCCACATGCAGCTGCTGGGTGACCTTGGGCCAGTCACACTTCCTTGAAGTCTCTCAGCCCCACTCACCTCACAGAGTGTTTGTTGTGGGGGAGGAAGGGAAAGGAGAATGTTAGCCGCTTTGAGACTCCTTAAAAAGGGAGTGAAAGGCGGGATATCAAATCCAAACTCCTCCTCCTCCTCCTTTTCTTCTTCTTCTTCTTCTTCTTCTTCTTCTTCTTCTTCTTCTTCTTCTTCTTCTTCTATTTTAACTCAGTAAAGCTTTATTCTTTTACTGAAGAAGACTTTGCATTATTAATTTACGCTGCGCAACACACTCGGGGTCCAAGATGGGATCATCTATGAAGCTAACCAGCCTTCCCAATTCTTTGTGAGTAAACATGAACAAGTGAAGTGAATAGACTAGGATTAGTTTATGGTTTCCCCAGTAGTGATGTATGGAAGTGAGAGCTGGACTATAAAGAAGGCTGATCACCGAAGAATTGATGCTTTTGAATTCTGGTGCTGGAGGAGACTCTTGAGAGTCCCATGGACTGCAAGAAGATCAAACCTCTCCATTCTGAAGGAAATCAGCCCTGAGTGCTCACTGGAAGGACAGATCCTGAAGCTGAGGCTCCAATACTTTGGCCACCTCATGAGAACTCCCTGGAAAAAACCCTGATGTTGGGAAAGTTTGAGGGCACAAGGAGAAGGGGACGACAGAGAACGAGATGGTTGGACAGTGTTCTCGAAGCTGCCAACATGAGTTTGACCAAAGTGCGGGAGGCAGTGGAAGACAGGAGTACCTGGCGTGCTCTGGTCCATGGGGTCACAAAGAGTCGGACACGACTAAACAATGTTCAGTTGTAGAGCCACAGTGCTTGGGTTTATCCTGTATTGTTACAAATCTCCCCCAATGTGCGATTCCAGGGAGTTCCAGGCACACACTACTCTAGGTCTGTGTTTCCTTTTGGACAGTGAGTACGTGGTGTATCTGTGATGTATGGTTTATTTACAGATATATACAACTTGAGCCTACAGTGGAGGGACTCTGGGCATCAGCATTCCAAGAGGGCCCTGCTTCTCCCATGGGCACCAGCAGCATTCTTGCCCTGCAGCTTGCCTTGCTCCCCCAAGTCACACCCCAGCTTCCTTTCCTCCTGCTAACCGAAGCACTGGCCTTTTCTAACAGAGGCAGAGGCCTAATTCTTGTTGTCGGTGGTTGTGCTAACAACCCATTTCCCCAGGCTAACTCCTCAAAGAGAATTAGTCTGACTAAATTACCTTTTAACAGATGTTGATTTCCCAAGATTAAGATGTGTCTAATGCACAATTTAGGATGTTTGCCTGGCTAAATTAGTTCCTTCACACATGCTAATTTCAGAGAATGAAAAGCATCTAGCACACAGCTTAAATACACACATGGGTCTTGCACCCTGTTTAACATGCAGGATCTGGTGTCCAGCTTAATACACGGGGCTTAATTAAATCCTACCAGTTGGGCACTTAATTAAATTCTAACACGTGCTGAGTCCAGAGATTAACGGTCTTGCCCCATTTTTAACACACACACACACACACACACACAACAACAACAACAACAACAACTCGTAGTTGTCTGACCCCCACAAACACAAAATAGTATTCTGTTTTAGCCTCATGACTACTTTCCCCTACCTTTTATTCCTAACAAACTTCCTTAATTTGACTGCTGAAGTCTGTATGTTTGCCAACCTCAGGATTTTGAATCCCCATGTGCCTAGATGCTTGGCATTCAGACCTCTGGGCTTATAGGATTGGAGTGGTAAGTAACCATCACGGTCTTCTGAAGTCTGGGAGAGACTCAGACAGGGAGCAGAGTCCCTTTACACATCAAGTAAACCACAAGGATGAAGACTGAATTGAGGAGTGCTGGGTCACTGGCTCAGAACATTTTAAAAAGTAACTTGCATCAGTGCATCCCAGGTTCTGTCCCATGTAGGGCTGCAGAAGTAAGGGGCAGCAACTACTAGAGGGTAAGACCCACGGCCAGCACTGCAGGGCTGTTGTGGTGCAGTAGGGCAACTAAGGAAGTCTGAGAGGCTCTTCTGTGCTTCCCACACCTTGGGAAATGCCACAAATCCTTTTCTCCTGGCAGGGTTGCTGTGCAGTTCCATGAGGACAGGACTTTATGGCAGAGGTTTACGACACCGTTCATCAGAATGGTGAGACGCTCCCCAAACATAGTGGGGCTTTATACCAGTGTGTTCAGAATTTAGCTGCTTTTAATGGCTGGAAGTGGGATGCGGGTGGCGCTGTGGGTTAAACCACAGAGCCTAGGGCTTGCTGATCAGAAGGTAAGCGGTTCAAATCCCCACAATGCAGTGAGCTCCCATTGTTTGGTCCCTGCTCTTGCCAGCCTAGCAGTTCGAAAGTGCATCAAAGTGCAAAGTAGATAAATAGGTACCGCTCTGGCGGGAAGGCAAATGGCGTTTCTGTATGCTGCTCTGGTTTGCCAGAAGTGACTTAGTCATGCTGGCCACATGACCTGGAAGCTGTACGCCAGCTCCCTTGGCCAATAAAGCGAGATGAGCACCGCAACCCTAGAGTCGTCTGTGACCAGACCTAATGGTCAGGTGTCCCTTTAATGTCTTTAATGGCTGCAAGCAGTCAGAAACTAATCAAATGAAGCTTTTCTCATCATGCAGATCTTTTCACATGGCATGCATCTATTAAAAGCATAGATTTGCTACCTCCAAAATGTTTGGCAATGCTGGGACAGTAATTCAGTCGCCCCAATTATATATATTATATAGCTCTTAGACTGCAAAGGTATTTGGAAATAACAAAAGTTTATTTCCCTTTCCCTTTACCGTGCAAATTCATAGCAAAACATCCTGTTGATGAAATCTTAACCCTCTTTCTTTCCTTATGAAAAGCCACACTATTGCCGTGTTAAGCTTAACCGGGGTGCCTAACACAACAAGGAAAAATCATCTGTTCACATTGTATTGTTTATTACATCATATGCAGGGGGCAGCTTGAAAGGGAAGATATGGCTTTAATATAATAATGTTGATCTATCATCTATGCAAAATGCAGCACCTTGAATATTGTGTAGACAGAGAAACACTGACAGCTGCAAAACAATATGCAAACCAAAACATAGCCACCCTTCACAATTCATACTAATTTAAATTTTGCAATGGAGTTCTCCAGCCAAGTAGAAAAATACTGGGGGAAAGTATCCATAAAAATGCATATATTTGGGGAAATCACATTAAAAATGAATTACGGTAGATAAAATTGCTGTGCAGAAATGTGCATACTAGGATAAATCAGTAAAATGCTGATTCATTTTCTTGATGACTTTTTAAAATGCAATAATAATAATCTCAAACTCTCATAGAAATGTGGTGAATTGTGGTGACTGGGGTAAAAAGAGAGAAACCGATTGTGAGAAAACCAACAGATTCACCCCTCCTTAGCTGTTCGTCATCTTTTAGGAAACTGTACTTAGAGATTAAACAAACTAGGGAGGAAAGGTACTGAATTTGCTAACTTGATCAAATATTGGGGGGTGCATTTAGGTGCCACTGTACATTTTCAACTTGGGTAGCACAGATCTCTTCATCGTTATTCAGATCCATCACCTGCTCTTCTCTGCAATCTCAAATTGGCTGCCTCGTCTCTCAAAACTTATCTTCCGATATACGCTCTATTTGAATGAGCAAGGAAGCATGCAAAAACAAAAATCATTTCTTCAAGGGTGCTCTTCTGCTGATTTGTAGAGCTTCCCAATTCCCTCCCTGCTGACTTTTGAGCATATCAGCTGGAGTTTTGCTCTTCGCTACGCTTTACAGCAATCACACCTTTAATGAGAACCCTCATTTCATGTAGGTGGGAATGCTTTTAGCTGGGCTTTGTTTTTCTGGTGCTTTGGGATGTCTAAAGATCCGGGAACAACTCATCCCTCAATGGCTCACCAAATCCTAATGGATCACTGAGATGATGGCCTCCTGGAACATGGAGATGTGTGCTTTTGTTTACTGCACTGCATTCCTTTTATTGTCCATTCCAGGTCACCCACCCACTGCCCACAGTGTCCTTTCTCTTGGCAGATCAAGATGAGCAGAAGACAGCAAAGGTTGCAAGGTTTTTAGCTGGGGCAATCAGAATAAAATCCACTATTTGACTCTTGATTCAAAACCCTAAAGTGTATTTTATAGAATTGACTTTTCATTTCTATTCTTTGTATATTGTATTGTTGTTTTATCACTATGGCCGATGGCTGATGCAAATAAAGATTCATTTGTTCATTCCTTTGGCTATTTTCTTTGTTAGAGCATTAGCTGGTTAGTCGTCCATGGGATGGTTGATTTGGAAAAGGTCTCTTGATGGCATTAGTGAATGGCATTGTCATCCAAAGCTTGGAAAGAGTGAGATTCTGCCCACTGAGGGAATAGAGCAGGTATGTTTTTGTGCCTGTGCACGGCACTCAAGTCAGCTTTCTAAAGGAAGAACTGTGCTACAGAAGCCGCTCTGTCCTCCTGGCCTGGACGTGTTTTTATCCTGGATCTCATCTGAGAGGAAGGGTACTTCTGACAAGGGCAAGAACAGCAAACAGGTCAAGGTGAAGTCAAGTCCCCACTTGTGCGGATTCTAACTTCCATCAGGTCAGCAGCTTGAGAGAACATCTATGGGGCAGGAGTTAGAAACATAGTGGGATGCCTTATACAGAGTCAGACCATTGGTCCAGCTAGCTCCACATGGTGGAGCTGTGGTCTAAACTGCTGAGCCTCTTGGGCTTGCTGATTGGAAGGTCAGCAGTTCAAATCCCCACGACGTGGTGAGCTCCCGTTGCTCTGTCCCAGCTCCTGCCAACCTAGCAGTTCGAAAGCACACCAGTGCAAGCAGATGAATAGGTACCGCTGTGGTGGGAAGGTAAACGGTGTTTCTGTGCACTCTGGTTTAGCCCTGCTGGACACATGACCTGGAAAGCTGTCTGTGGACAAATGCCGGCTCCCTCGGCCTGAAAAGCGAGATGAGTGCCACAACCCCAGAGTCGCCTTTGGCTGGACTTAACCATCCAGGGGGCCCTTTACCTTGCCTATATGGTCTACTCTGACTTAGCAGTGGTTCTGCATGTTTTCAGGGAGGTGTCTCTCCTAATCCTTCCCAGAGATGCTGGTTATTGGACTTAGGGCTTTCTGCATTCAAGGCAGATGCTCTACCTTTGAGCCACAAACACCCCCCAGCCCCCCCCCCCCAAAGCTGTCTTATAATGTGTCAGGCTATTTGGTCCAAAGGGTCACTAGAGTCTCTCTTGGCTCTACAGAAAACAACAAGATGGAGGCTTACTCCATCAAGACCCTGTCCTGTGAGGTTTCTAATTGCCATCAGGTCAAATGTCTGAGGGATAAATTGTGTGGCAGAGCTAACCTGTCCTCCTGGCCTGGATGTTGTCACCAGCTCATGCCCAAGGATTAAGACACTCTGGGAGATGATTCATAACGAAATGAAAAAGGTATTTAAATATACCCTTTTGAAGAAACCAGAGGCCTTTCTCCTGGGCATGGTCGGCCAATTGGTGTTAAAGAAGGATAGAATTTTGTTCATGTATGCAACAATAGTAGCAAGAATACTCATTGTGAAGTACTGGAAGATACAAGATTTATCCATTCGGGAAGAATGGCAGATGAAGTTGATGGACTATATGGAATTGGCGGAAATGACTGGCAGAAATCCGAGACCAGGGAGAAGAGTCAGTGGAAGAAGACTGGAAAAAGTTTAAGACTGTTTATAGAAATACTGTAAAATAATGAATGTTAGAAAAATGTTGGAATGAAGTTATATGGCTTTAGTAGAAATGTTATAAGGAATCAAGTATAAATAGATTAATAGTGTATTAAAGGGAAAATAAGGCTAGAATATGTTAAGATAATTATAGGATAGAAAACAGAGGAAGATGGAAAGGAATTGCTGAAATAATTAACAGAAGTGGAAAACAAAAAGGGAGGTGTGAGGAGGTCTTGGAAATAAGGGAATGAAAAAGAAGACATTGAAATTGCTTTGTGTTTGAAATGGTTTGTGTATTGCTTTGTTAGTTTTATGTTCTTCTTTTTCTTTCTTTTTCTTGTCCTTTTTTTTGTCTTTCTGTTTTGTTGTCTTAAACGGTTGAAAATCAATAATATTTTTTTTTTAAAAAAAAGATGTCACCAGCTATGCTTCTAGATCTGATCTTGGGGGGTGGGGAGTGGGAGTGCATTGTGGTGAGGGCTCTTTATCAAGGGAAAGAGAAACAGAATCACCACTGACAATGACAGTGAACTGCTGCTCTTTATGGCATTATAAGAACTGCAACGACTTCTTGAACCTGCTTTCCCTCTTCCCTCCTCTTCCTTTTTCCTTGTGTGCTATGTCTTTTAAGATTGTGAGCCTGTGTACTTATTTTTGCAAGCCACTTGGAGAGTCTTTTTGGCTAAGGGGTGGGGGGTATAAATGCTTCCAACAAATTATAGAATCACAGAATTGTAGAGTTGGAAGGGACCACTAGGTTCATCAAGTCCAACCCCCTGCAATTCAGGAATCCTCTGCCCAATGTGATTAAGGGACTTATGCTCTACTGACTGAGCTATCAGGTTAATTAAAAATGTGTGTGAGAGAAGAAGCTGTTGGCAGTTTTAAAGACAGCAGGATAGGGAGAAAAGCTTGCAGTTTCAATCAGCTGAGATGGGGCAGGAAGTCTTGTGGTGACAGCGAGCAGATGAAAGTTGACAGGCATATGGCATTTTAAGTGATAAGTAAGTTAGGCAGGCAGCACCAAAGAAATTTAGCATCAAAGAGATGCTAATACCACTATTCATTAAAGAAAACTAGAGCATTTTACAACAGTATATACATAAAACCATTTAAAAACATATATATATATATATATATATATATATATATATATATATATATGAGAGAGAGAAATCAGCTATCTATTGTGGAAATATATATTCTTATTGCCTGCATAAGTCTGTCAAAATAGAAAAGTTTTCAGTAGGTGTTCAAATGTTGAAACAGAAGAGACATGTTGGATCTCCCTTGGCAGAGTATTACAGAAGACTGGACCAATGATACTAAAGACTCCATTTTTTTGTTGGGGTGAAATGAGCCTTGCAGACTCAGGGAATGACTGACACCACTCCATCTGATGATCTAAGTGATCAACCTGGGATGTAATTTTGTCCAGTTAAGTAGCAGGTGCCTGTATCTTATTTGTACCCATTGTGTGGTTGTGTCCTCTCCAAACATGTATGCTTCTTCTCAATTCTAAGCCAGGACCGACCCTAACATTAGGCAGTGAGGTGACTGGCTCAGGTGGCAGATGCTAGGTGACAGAGAGGAGCAGTGTGGTGTTGGAAAACAGAGATAGCCTTTTGCCCTTGAATGCGGTGGAGGGTCCTGTCCCTTTATCAGTTCCACACACGATTTAGCTACCTGTACAGGTAAATGGGATTGAGGGAGATGGGCACCATCTTACCCATCAATTTAGGTAGTGGTCAGGGGTATGGCACTTTAAATAAATTGAAATAAACTTTTAGCTTACGCAAACTAGTATAACTGTGGGCATTTTGAATCCCTTTGGCATGATTATTTTATAGGTTGTGGGACCTCAGCCTTGTTTGTGTGATAGCCAACAATGTCGAAGTAATACTTACCCTCCAGCTGTCATCAAATTTTCAGAACCACTATTATTTTTAACCCATAGCCACAGGCAAATCTTCCCGCAGACAGTGTTGCAAATGGTGCTGAGCAAGGTCAGACAATCTCTCCCAGCAGGCAACCTGTTATTTGGCTGAAAGAAAGAATGAAATAAATAACGCCAAGGAAAAGTCACATCCAACTTGGTGTGTGCAAACTGGATACACCATGTTCTTGTTGTGATACCTTTAAGGGTGCGATAAGATGAGGATTTTTTTTTTGTTAGGTGAAGAAGCCACTGAAAGGTGAGGAGGAGCAGGAGGAGACGATGAAGAAGATGATTTATGAATTACCCTTTTTTGAATGGATCTCAGTGTAATATACAACAGAAGGGCAGTAGGACATCTGCTTGGAATTCAGAAGGTACAAGTGGTATGGCTCAGTATAAGGCCATAAGCTGCCTATGGTCCTATGTAAGGAAAAGCGATAGATGAGGGTGACTCAAATGTTTATAGATCTATTCAACTCAAGTTAGTTTTGATGGTGATGTCATGATTGATCTACATCCATAGATCTCAGAGTATGTACTTCCTGTTGCTGGGCGGATTCTGTGGAGGGGTGGCCAAGCATCTGATTTACATGGAAAAGACCTCCTTGGCAACCCCAGGGAGGGCTGGGAAAGACCTGAAACTCTGGGCAGTATGGAGCTGGCTAGACCAGTGTTCTGATGCAGCATAAGGCAGCTTCCTAGGCTCTTGGCAAGATTTACAGTTTATTTAAAATATTTCTACCCCATCTCTCAATCTTAATTTGTAAGGCAGTTCAAAGATAGAGCACTTTACATGCCTAGCCTGAATGATGGAAAGCACTATTGAAGCTGCTTGTTGTGATATATTCCCTTTCACAGTAACCTGTACTATAGGCACATAAACAGCTACAAATGCATTGGAGATACACTAAAGGAAGAAAAACCCTAGTGATCAAGTGTCCTGAAGGACACTTGCAGGATTTCCTTTGTCTGAATATATTCCCAGATTTTGGAATTCCAAATTGTAGGTTTGGGGTGGTTAGAAGCCAAAGAGGAGAGAGGTTTTCTTGGCCAGAGCTCCTGCACCTGTAATAGTTGTGTAGAAGAGAAAATCTCAGCAAGGGTAGCTTACCTTGAAAGCTACGCAGACTGAAAGCTACACAAACAGAGAGAACTCTTCTACACAACTATTAAAGGTTCCCTGTGAATTTGTTATCCATTTTAGCAATCTGGTAGGCATGTAGTAGGCTTGGAAGGTGATTTGTATGAGGTATGTGGAAGCATTATTGCCATTAATGATACTGTTTTGTATCTACTGTAAAAAGGTACAGGGACCCCTGACCATTAGGTCCAGTCATGGACGACTCTGGGGTTGTGGTGCTCATCTCGCTTTACTGGCCAAGGGAGCCGGCGTACAGCTTCCGGGTCATGTGGCCAGCATGACTAAGCCGCTTCTGGCGAACCAGAGCAGCGCACACAAACGCCGTTTACCTTCCCGCCAGAGTGGTACCTATTTATCTACTTGCACTTCATGCTTTTGAACTGCTAGGTTGGCAGGAGCAGGGACCGAGCAACGGGAGCTCACCCCGTCGCGGGGATTCGAACCGCCAACCTTCTGATTGGCAAGCCCTAGGCTCTGTGGTTTAACCCACAGCGCCACCCGTGTCCCTATATCTACTGTAGGGTGTATTATTTAAACAAACAAACAAACAAAAAAAACAACGATGAAAGGTAATGAAGCCCTATCCTCTTTTGTAACTGATCACCCTAGAAAGGCTCCAGGAGACTTGACCCGGTAACTCCAGAAGCAGAGTCTGGCAGGGCACTCAAATCTAATCTTTGCTGTGCTGCCATGCCAGCTAAACAGTGGTCAAAACCAGGTCCTAATTCTCCTCATCCCAGCCAGATCAGGTGACTGGGGTGGTGACTAAAGACAGCTGATCTAGCATAACTGTTGCTTTCAGCTTCATTCTTCAGCCTGAGCTAACTGAGCATCAGGGCTAAGAAAGACCTCCAACTGAGACTACAGATACCTATTGCTAATCAGGCTAGATATTTTTTTAGATGGACCAATGACTTGACTTCACATGTGTTGTACCTGGGTTCCTTCGTACAAAACCGAAAGTACTGAGCCTCCCGTTGTTGTTAGTGTTATTTGATTGAGGGGGTTCTTAGAAAAAGTCCCAGGAATTCATTTTATTGCAAGAGTGATGTGAAGCAAATGAAAACACCTCTTGCCATCTCTCTTATTGATCATTTTGCTCAGCGGAACTCAATTGAATATGAAGAAGGGGTGGGGGGTGGTAAATTTCTCTCTTACTCCAGACTGGGAACCTTTCAACCTGTTCCAGGTTAATAGCTGCCAATTGTGCTGTACACATTTGAAAAGCTTTCACATTTTGCATTTCGTTCAAATTGGCCTTGTAGGAAAGTCATTTTGCAAGCTACAGTGCAGGAGAATTAAAACATGCAGAAGATATTATCCTTTAGAAAATGAATCTCTCTCTCCCTCTTTCTCTTGGAGGGGTGTTTCCCCCACCCCATAGCAAAATGACAGCAGTTTCTACCTTAACCTCTTCAGTCTGGTTGCTAAGTAACAATGGCTCACTAGCTTGTATTTGTAGGAAGGCTTGGTCTGAGGCCTGACAGTTTGATTAATTCTCCCTAGAGTATCAAACCTGCTCCACGAATATTTATAGTAGTTCTGCAGTTAAACCAAAAGCCGCTTACTATTGTGTATGATTTATACAATGCATTTTATAATTAAAACTGTCACATAGAGCTGGGAAGCTCAAATAATTGTGGGCAAGAAACTCGCTTGATTCCTTTACTAAATATTCTTTTTAGCTCAGTGCCATTCCAAGAAAGGTACTCTGGGTAGCCTCCGTCATTCCCAGCCAGAAAGGACCATCCCAGGACATTTGGCCCTCTGAGGCAAAGGACAACATGGAGCCTCTCTTTCCCCATATTGCATTCACAAAAGGTGGCTGTAATGGGTATGAGTTACTCGTGCGTAAACTGCCGCCTTTCTAGGCTTAATTGCCTTGGTTAAACCGTTCTGACTGCACAGCCCATCTCCGCGTGGCTGTCTCAGTCGCTAGCAGAATCTGTCTGTGGGCGTTTCTTAAACCTCTTCCAGCATAGAAGCTATCTGACTCCCAGTCGCCTCCTCCTCTCACTGTGCGGGAGTCTTCTGCGCAGGGAGGGCGTGGGTAGTGGAGGACCTGTGCTCTCCTCACTGATGTCCAGAGAAGAATCCCGGAGCTCTCCCTCCGCTTCCCCCATTTGCCCCCCTTTATCCCTGGTGTTGCTCTGATTTCCTTCCTCCTCTACCGAGCTGCTTCTCCCCCTGGTGCTGGGTCCTTCGCCCGCAGAATCTGGGAGCCTCCCCTTCACCTCTCGCTCTGATGTCAGTTCCCTGACAGTGGCCAACTAGCAATTGCATCTTTCTTTGATAATGGCAATAGAGCAGCATTCTCTCTCCACTTTGCCTGAGAGTAGCTAGCTACCTTCAGAAGCTGATGGAGCACACACAGCTCTGTCCACCCCCTGCCTCTCAGCATTTGCTGCCTAAGGTGGTTGCTTCACTCTGCCTCATAACAGGGCCGGCCTTGCCCTCAGGTTGACCTTCAGAGCAATGCTACGTGGTGTCCTGGCCGCATTCAGGTGGGCAGTGTTGGGAATTAGACATGACAGTCTGCAGCAATAAGGAGCCAAGGTGAGTACTGGTGAGTTTTTGCACCCTTAAGATGGCCTCACCCTTGAAAAGAAGAAGAAAAAAAACAGTCCCACATGCACACACAGTTTTGGACTGTGTGAGGATACAAGAATTTTGGGGCATAATATACAACGAACTTAAAAAGATATTTAAATTCTCCTTTCAAAAAAACCCCAGAAGCCTTTCTGTTAGGCATTATGTCCACTGAAATCCATAAAAACTTTAGCACCATCTTTATGTATGCAACCACGGCGGCCAGAATTCTGGTAGCAAAAAATTGGAAAAAATGACTTAATTCCTACAAAGCTAGACTGGCAAGTGAAGATGATAGAATACCTGGAATTTGCGAAAATGACTGGGAGAATAAGAGGAAACTCAAATCAGAAAGTGAGCAAAGAATGGACAATATTTAAAGAATATTTAAAACAATACTGTGAAAATGCAAATCTCCTGACAGGTATAGATTGAATCTTGAATATTAAAGAAAATTATAAACGTAAAAATTGTTCCTCCTGATATGTAATAGATCTAATAGGAAGTGTATATAGGATAAGAATATTTAGAAAGCACAACGAGGTGATTCGGAAGTAAAAAATATGTGTGATGTTAGATGATGTGTAGTCAATTAACATTTAGTTGTCATTGTGGTATTGTTTTTGTCTGTTTGTGTTGTATGTTTTGCAATAAAGATAATAATAATAAAGAAAAAAGGGAAATGAAAAAAGGAAAATGAAAAACAACAACAACCAACAACAACAACCAAACAACCTGGCACTTTGCACATGAATGGAGAGGACAAAAGAGGGAGTAATTTGGCTCAGCCCTATCTTAGATATCACTGTCTCCACTCAGTAATGAGTGAGCAGAATCCTACAGGCTGGAGCACAATTGTATGCATGTCTACTCAATTCAATGGAACATACTGCCCACTAAGTGTGTATAGGATTGCAGCCAGGGTGATGTTGGTTAATCAAAACCCTACTAGGGACAATGTACAGATACCGTATGGATACTTGTCAGTGTCACTTTTTAACAAAAATAAAGAGGTGCCAGTTCTGTGTATCCTTGAGTACTCCTGGGAAGAAAAGCACTGGACAAATCTATTTCCTCATAAATATGCCCATTTTTTGAAAAAGTCCTCATGAAAATTCACCTGCATTTTAGTGTGAATTTCTCTCAATACATACATTTTTTGCGTGCACTTTTGCTTAATACCTTTGTGAAGTAATCTTCCCAATATAATGTATTTTTGTATAATATTTTGATCAATACATGTACCAGTATTTCTTTTTTACATGTCACAGGAGAAGTGCATTGCAAAATTTGAGGATGTATAAAATTCAAAGGATGGGTGTCTTTCAGTTGGTGTTTAATTCCATGAGTCCCACCCCACCCCTGGTGTCCATGTCTCTCTCTTCAGTTTGCAAATGTGCCCACAGGTCCCAAAATGTAGCTGATCCCTATAGTTTCTATACTAATCATTTCAATTTCTTCCCTCCAGGCATTGCCACCAAATAGGATTTATATATATATATATATATGCAGGTTTTGGTGTCTTCGGGTGTCTTCCCGTGTAAGAGTTGGGGTGTCTAGGCGACGTTTCGACGAGGTCTCACTCGTCATCTTCAGGCTGGTGCTTTCGGCTTCTTGTTACTGGAACAGAGCAGGATCTCAGTGTTTGAGTTCCTATAAATACTGTTGAGGGGGTGTGGTGTATAGCCTCCAACGTTCTGGGCAGAGAGGAAGTTCCCAGGTTAGTGTGCCTTTTCTTCTTTTGTTCCTTAATTACTTGAGGGATATCTTGAGTGATTTCTTGAGTGATATTCTGAGTACCACTTAGGTGGGTCATTAAGTGTGGATTAGTTGCTAAAGCTTTCGTGTCTTGACCTCTTGAGCTTGTGAAGAGTTTTTCTGAGAAGATGGCTGTACTGCACTTAGTTGTGCTCTGGCTTGGCTTCGTGTATAGGGGCGAGCTGTGGTTTTGTGCCCTGTGCCAGCCAGATCTGTGTAGGGATTGCAGGGGGGTGCAGCATCCGGAGGTGCCACTATGGTTTGGCTACTGGATGGTGTCTGTAATTTATCTGTGGAGAGGGTCTGGGTTTGGGTCTGGTGTGGTTGATTGGTGATGGCGTTCTGTGTGCCTCTGGTTCTGGTGTCGGTTTTTGTGGGGAGGGCTAATTTCCAGATGTCTGGCAGGCGGGACGTGTCGTCACGCTTGTTCATGTTGTGAGGGTGTTTCTCTATCTCGATGGCTTCCATGATTATTCTCTTGTGGTGATGTTCCATGTTAAAGAGCAATTTGGAATCTGCAAAATTAATTTCGTGTCCTGTTTCTTTCATGTGTTGGAAAAGAGAGGAAGTTTTTTCTTCTTTTTTGACGGCATTCTTGTGTTCTGTGATACGTGCATTTATTCGTCTGTTTAGGGTCTATGAAATACCCTGCAAAGTCTGCCCAGCCACGTACATTGGACAAACAAACAGACGAATAAATGCACGTATCGCAGAACACAAGAATGCCGTCAAAAAAGAAGAAAAAACTTCCTCTCTTTTCCAACACATGAAAGAAACAGGACACGAAATTAATTTTGCAGATTCCAAATTGCTCTTTAACATGGAACATCACCACAAGAGAATAATCATGGAAGCCATCGAGATAGAGAAACACCCTCACAACATGAACAAGCGTGACGACACGTCCCGCCTGCCAGACATCTGGAAATTAGCCCTCCCCACAAAAACCGACACCAGAACCAGAGGCACACAGAACGCCATCACCAATCAACCACACCAGACCCAAACCCAGACCCTCTCCACAGATAAATTACAGACACCATCCAGTAGCCAAACCATAGTGGCACCTCCGGATGCTGCACCCCCCTGCAATCCCTACACAGATCTGGCTGGCACAGGGCACAAAACCACAGCTCGCCCCTATACACGAAGCCAAGCCAGAGCACAACTAAGTGCAGTACAGCCATCTTCTCAGAAAAACTCTTCACAAGCTCAAGAGGTCAAGACACGAAAGCTTTAGCAACTAATCCACACTTAATGACCCACCTAAGTGGTACTCAGAATATCACTCAAGAAATCACTCAAGATATCCCTCAAGTAATTAAGGAACAAAAGAAGAAAAGGCACACTAACCTGGGAACTTCCTCTCTGCCCAGAACGTTGGAGGCTATACACCACACCCCCTCAACAGTATTTATAGGAACTCAAACACTGAGATCCTGCTCTGTTCCAGTAACAAGAAGCCGAAAGCACCAGCCTGAAGATGACGAGTGAGACCTCGTCGAAACGTCGCCTAGACACCCCAACTCTTACACGGGAAGACACCCGAAGACACCAAAACCTGCATTCCTGTACCCGTGAAAATCTACGAAAGCATCTATCATCTATCTATCTATATCTATCTATCTCTATCTATCTATCTCTCTATCTCTCTATCTCTCTATCTCTCTATCTCTCTATCTCTCTATCTCTCTATCTCTCTATCTATCTATCATCTATATCTATCTATCTCTATCATCTATCTATATCTATCTATCATCTATCTATCATCTATCTATCTATCTATCTATCTATCTATCTATCTATCTATCTATCATCTATCTATCTAATCATCTATCTATATCTATCTATCTATCTATCTATCTATCTATCTATCTATGAATAATGATTTGTATTTGGGAGAGTTGCATATACCCTAAAACACATTGCTCCCGTTTCCTAGTTCCAGATTTAATGTGGGTGGATGAGGCTGGTTTGGTTTCACTGAGGCATAAGCAAAACCAATCTTGCTGTCTAGAAAGGCATTGTTCTGCATTTTCACACACACACACACACACACACACACACACACACACACACACAGATCAACTTTCTCTGATATGGTGGGGAGGAGGGATAAAGGGGTGGGAGTAATTCTGAGCCTGAGATCCACAACTCTTCATGTTGACTTTCTCCAGGGATCACTTGCCATATGGGCAGAGGAGAGGAAAGAAGCTGCTTCAAAACGGGAGCTGCCTTTTCATTCTGGGCAAAGCTGCTACCAGTTCAAAGATGTCCATCTGTTCTTCTACAAATCCTTATATAAGCAGGAGCAAAAACTGGCTGGGAAGTGAGAGGGGGCCTCCTCTGTAGACTTCAGAGCTTCTCTGAAGCTGGTGAAGCTTGCAGCCCCAGGCAATGCACTTGAAACTCTTTCCACACCAAGTCAGGATGTTGCTAATACTTGCATTTGACTGGCAAGCTGAGGCGTTTCATTGGACTGGTTTCTTAAGCAGGTACCGGAGGGGTCTTTTTCAGCCCCGAGAGTCACATCCCCCATGGACAGCATCCATACCAGAAGTCAGCGGGGCCAGAGGCCAAAGAACGAGGGCTGCACACCTGCACACAAGATGCAGCATTACAGTTGAAGGATAAGTGCTAGTTATGCATAAGTAATCAAGGAAGGTACAGAGCAGGTCAGTGAGCAGTGTGGCCTAGGGAAAATGCATGATCTGTGGAGATTCTCAAGGACCAGATGGAGAGATCTGGAGAGCCATGTTTGGCCCTCAAGCCTGACGTCGCTCACTCCTCCCTTAAACTCACTTGAATCTGCTGTGCCTGCCTCTTCTTTTTACTGTTTGATTGAACACTCAAAATGTTATGATTTTGCAGTTTAAAAAGAAATATTGGAAAGTGCCCTAAGCATTATGGTTACAAGGGACGGGTGAGAACATTTGGAATGCATGTTTGCAGAGTTACTGCTGAAATATTCTATGGCTGGTCAGACACTTCCTGGAGATATTCTTTTTTTAAAAAAACACCTATTAATAGGAACAATGTTATATGATTATTATCCTGGATGAAGAGCATATGAGTCAAAATGCATGATATACAGTGGTGCCCCGCAAGACGAATGCCTCGCAAGACGGAAAACTCGCTAGACGAAAGAGTTTTCCGTTTTGGAGGTGCTTCGCAAAACGAATTTCCTATGGGCTTGCTTCGCAAGATGACAATGTCTTGCGAGTTCCTGCTGGTTTTTTTTCCTCCCCCCCTTTTTTCTAAGCCGCTAAGCCGCTTATCAGCTGATCCGATCAGCAGATAAGCCGCTAAAAGCCACTAAAAGCCACTAATAGCACTAATCCACTAATCCTTCAATGGGCTTGCTTCACAAGACGAAAAAACCGCTAGACGAAGAGAATCACAGAATGGATTCTTTTCGTCTTGCGAGGCACCACTGTATTCCGCTTCCTTAAAAAGTAAAGAGCAAAAAATAACACAGGGTGCTATGTAGTGCTAGTCCTACACAGAGTAGACCCTTTGAAGTTAACAACAGGTATGACTGATTTTAAGTCCCCTAATTTAAATGAGTCCATCCTGGGTAGAAATCAGTTTTGACCAGGGTCATCAAAGACAGTGCCATAAATGGCTAGGTCAATGGACCAATTAAACATCTCATCAGCAGTTGCAGCACCAGATCTGACCCCGCTCCCAGTATGATGATATATACTGAAACCAGAGCTTTCAGAATTCTTGAGAGAATCCACATACCGATCTAGCAGTAGCTGCAGGGTTTTTTCCCCAACTGGAACTCACTGGTACTCAGTTCCAGCACCTCTCAGATGGGCACCATTGCCGTTCTAAGAAAATGAGGGAGCTGTCCATGGTGACTTCTGACATCTCTTTTTTCTCGAAAAAGAGCACTGTTAGATTTATGTCCAGGCAGCTTAAGCTTGCAGTATCATTCCTGGTTGATAAGTTGCTTCTTGTCCCATAAAAGTCCAATATAGATTTCTGCTGCTGACAGCATCCTGAGGCTTTCCTAGAGGGGAGGGCCCATACTAGCTTGAGCATGGGTGAGTACCACCCTCCCCTTTTATGAGCCCTAAAGATGAGGGGTATAATTGCAGTTCCTTATATAAAATTCTTATTGTGGCCGACTTTCTTCAAAGTTCAGATAGAAATTAATTGAATACGGCCTGTGTTCCTGAAAAGTTTTAGATTTTCTACCATGAATCTGTTTTGCTATTGAATTGCGTAATCCCCATCAATACATGGCTGTTTACATATTTATTTAGCACAGTTATATCCCACCTTTCTTCCATCAGGCTACACATGGGGTACCAGATGGTCTCCTATCCAAGCACTGATCATACCCAGACCTGGTCAGCTTCAGTAATATGGCTGCATCATCTCCCATCAGATGCACAGATAATTTCTCCAGAATGTGTATTTGGAAATATTGTTAAAGTTAATGGTGGAAAAACTAAAGGCTGGACTGGTGTGAGGGGCTTTATAGCTGGGACTACAGCTTTCAGGACCTCCACATTTCTGGGAAATGGGCAGCCACTGAATCCTATGTAGTTGGCCTCTAAGGAAGAGCCAGTCGTATTCTAGACATTTTGGCACTGAAGGGAAGGTATTAAGGTTGCTTCTATAACCCTTTCACTAATGCAGTGATGTGGAATGAGTGACCTTCCAGAAGTTGCTGGGCTATCACTCCCATCATCCCCGACCCTTGGGACATACTGGCTGGAGCTGATGGGAACTGGAGTCCAATAATAACCAGAATGCCACTCGTTCTTCATCCTTGCAATAGTGTCACCATATCCGACAGCTTTACCAGTTATCTCCTACAATGTTTGGATGAAGGCCTTATTTTCTGTGATCTAATATGGGTTCACAGAGTTGATTTTTATCATTAGGCCATAGAAGTAACTGTCCTTCTTCCCCCCCCCTCTTGCATTAGATGCTTTCTTCCCCTTTAGACATCTGCTCTGCAGAAGCTACCATTGTAACCATTAGACCATTTCTTAGCTTCTGCTGTGAAAGAGAGAGAGAGAGAGAGAAAAGAAAACAAAGCCATGAAGTCAGACCATATTGTGACAAAGAGCCCAGAGGTTAAACTGAATCTTTGTTTCCTTCATTCCTCTCCAGCTGTTAATCTAGTTTTTGACATTTATGAGATGTTCGGTCCCATGTCAGAGAAATGAATTATCACATCTTCTTGGCAACCTCCCAGAAGGCTTCCCTCACTGCTCACTCCTCATCCCGACTGCGTTGCCAGATGTCAAGCCTGATTCAGGAATAACAAACACGGCTGCTGAGTCTGGAGGTGATACATATTTCAAAGGGGCTGAAGTTATGTGATCTGGTGTTCATTTTCTTTCCTGTAATTGCATGTACAGAGCAAAAGTGTCTCCCCTGAGCAGGCTGGAGCTGACCCCTTTCTTTCTTACTGCCTGGACATATGGAATATCATTTCCACTGCTTCCTGCATCACATGGCAGCCAAAGCTCCACCTGCCTACCAGCCATGGGGCATTGGCTGGGTCTTCTTTTTTCTTTTAAGGATACTCAATGCAGGATTGAGGCTAGAAACTGAGCACTTGGATTATCAAACAAAAGGCTAGGACAAACAGCTCACTTTTCCATCTATAACAAAACTCCTTCCTTCCTTCCTTCCTTGGTCTGTTTCATCCTATTTCCCTTTGAATGTGTGATTTTTAAAATCACGTTGAAACAGCCCCCCCCCCCCGGTTGGTCCAGAGGCTGCTTTCAAATTTATAAAACTGAGCTGAGGAACCTCAGACCAATGGGCCAATTGCACCCTTCCCAAACCTCAACAGCTGGCCTTGAGGACCCTCCCCACGCTTCACTGTCGTGAAGGCCTGCCCCTCATTGGCCTTACTCTGCAACCTCCTTGAGTGTCCCTGGAAGCTGATAATGCCTCTTGCTTGCCTGGATGAAGAGTAGTGATGGATCTGAGTGTCTTACTGTACAAAAGTCAAATTTATACCCATTGCTTTGCCTACATTTGCCTCTCGCCCCACCCACCACTGAGATGTGGTCACCAGAAGGGAATATGGATTTTTATTTGAAAAATGTTACCCATCTTTCTTTTAAAGCATAGGCACAGCCATCTCCCTCTATTCCCCCATAAAAGCTGTCCCTGAGAGCATGGAATATCATCACACTCTGTCCTTTCCATACACCAGCAAACACATTTTAAATGCCCGTCTGCTAGTTTCAGTGGCATTCAGATTCTTAGCCACTTGCGGCAGCTTTTATCTGTAGGGGCAACTTCCAGTGCAGCCCTCAGATCAAAGTTTGAAAACCTACAGCTGGAAAATTCAGAAAAGTGCTGCAAAACAGTTTCCAATTTGCTCAGGAGGTGCAGATCAGCCCAGTTCCCTCCATATTCATGTTCCTGGCGCATTTCTCCAGTTAAGCATCCCTAGTTAAGGGTCTGGTCTCTGTACAAAGCAACAGAGTTGTTCATGATGACAGCAAGCAATATCTTACTTGGCTTCAGGATATGAGCAGCCAGCAGACATTTGCTTAGCACAAACACTCAGTTCACACCAGACTCTGGAATTATTTCTGCTGGGAAATCTGCAGGGCAAGAGTGAGAGCTTTCGACACTGTAACAACACGATGAGCCTAAATGACAAAACATTTGCACTGACAGATTTTGCAAGGATGTAAACTGCTTGTTGCTTTGACAAAGACGTGGGAGGGACTTTGTCAACATTTCCCTACAAACCTCTACTTCCACTGATTTGGACTGATCTTGAAGCTATGCCTTGTATCCAGTGTGGTGTTATGTTAAAGTCACTTGTTTTGCTGCTGAAATGTTTTGTGCCAGTGGAATTGTTGCACAAAGAGAAGCATAATCATGTTACTGGTGACTTTGTTATGCAGCAGACTGCACAACAAGTTTCTGCTACCACAACTGTTACATTGGAGTCCTCTGTTGTGTGGCAATAAAACTCACCCATCTGCTTGTGCAAGAGGCCTTGTGCTAACAGACAGAGAAAGTTGGGTACAGCCAGAGGGAGAAAGATCCACCCAAGACTGGGGGGCCTGTCACACGCTTGTAACGATGTGCAGTGCAAGGCCTGCCATCGCTGCGGTGAGGCCTGACAAGGCCTGCTGTTACCATAGAGAGCGAGGCCTAGTGAGGCCACCTGCTGTTATAATAATAATAATCATATGGACCCATTGGGCAACAAGTCGTCTTTATGGGATGAACAGCTCTGAAACAGAACTGGACAACTGCAACAGAAGATCTCCACACAGAGAGACAACATTACTACTGCATCACACCTCACCCAGCCTCAATATTTCTGAGAGTTTTGCTTGAGCAATGCTGGCATCCATAATGCATCTTGCAGTGCCCAAGGTCTTCACAATTACGACCTGGCCTCAGAAGTGAGCATGTGGCAAAGATTCAAATTGAAATGCTCTGTACTCCTGCCTGCAAGACAACAGCAGAAATAAGCAGATGCAATTTGTTACACTTGTGCTACTGACAAGATAGCCTGTAGCGCTCCATGGCAATGAGCGTCGCAAAGAGCTTACTGTTCCTGCCAACTGCTCCATGTCTTCAGGGAATGGGTTGGTTCGCTGAACAGAGCTAAGGCCTCGTGCAGAATCTATGAATCCTTCTTCAGTTCCTGCTACTTAACATCTAAGTTGGCCATTATGCTTTTCACTGTGTCTCAGCATCCCTACAATTCAAGCAGTATTCCCCTTAGCCACAGTGTATGATTCTTAGACATATTTGTCCTGAAGATACATCTCCCAAGAAGAGACAGGTGTTCCAAAACATCAAAAAAGGCCTTTGGGTGAATTTCCATTACGATACAGTCTCATGCATTGCTTTCAATAGGGCACCTGGAAAAAGGGTCTTGTCTGCTGGGTGAGCAGGTCCAGCTTTGAACTGGTCAAAGTTTGTGGTTTTGATAATAGAGGACATGTTGGCAGTGCGAGGGCCAAACTAGCTAATGTTGCAAGTATAATTGCATTTAGCATGTGTCTAACTTTATGTCTAATTTTCCCCTCACCTAATTAAATAGCAGCTACACTGGAGGAGGAGAAATAGAAAATTGTCTGCTGAATTTATTTTATTTTATTATTTGTTTGTTTTATTATCCACCCTTCACCCAGGATGGGCCACAATAATTTAAACTGCAACATTAAAAAAAAAAAGTTTAAAACAGAATGCAGTCTCTGGTATAGGTGATGTACTTCTCAGGTGTCAAGAGCCAGCATTAAAAAGTGCATTTTCAACATATGATGAAAACTGAGTACTGAAGGTACCAGCTGCACCCCTATGGAGAGGGGATTCCACGACTGAGGGGATGCCACAGAGAATGCCTGCTGAGAAACCGTGGGGGGAAGATAGCTCTCTGTGGGTGTCAATACTGGGACATGAGCCAGGAGCTAAGAGCCAGAAGCCATAGAACAAGCCAGAAGTCAGGACTGAAGTATTTTAGCAGAGTCAGAGAGCAAGCCAAAAGTCAACACTGAATAATAACCATGGACACAGAAACACCACAGCTCAGAAAGGTGAAGTTGCTCATGAAAAAGGCAACTCCTCTATGTCCTGGAGGAGCCAATGGTGGACGGAGGACTCAGCTACACGGCTGCAATTATAACATTATAATTGTGTTATAAAAATGTGAAACCAGATGGCGCTGTAGAGCTCAATGGCAAATTGCACACATATTTTTATAGCGGTTTTTAATAGTATTTTTTAAAAATATCTGTGTAATAATAATAATAATAATAATAATAATAATAATAATAATAAAATTTTATTTATATCCCGCCCTCCCCAGCCAAAGCCGGGCTCAGAGCGGCCAACAACAGTAAAATAATACAACATTCTAAAACCATTTCATTATAAAACTAATTCAAATCAAATGAATGGCAACCATTGGGCTAGAGTTCTGTGAGGATTGCCAAAGGAGGTGGTCAGGCTGTGCCCTGGCCAAAGGCCTGGTGGAACAACTCTGTCTTGCATGCCCTGCGGAAAGATGTCAAGTCACGCAGGGCCCTAGTCTCTTGTGACAGAGCGTTCCACCGGATCGGAGCCACAGCTGAAAAAGCCCTGGCTCTGGTTGAGGCCAGCCTAACCTCTCTATGGCCCGGGTAGATCCAGCCAGAGTCAGTCTAAGAGCAAAGCTCCTGCACAGAGAAAGGGCCACCTGCAGTTCAGTGGTTCACCACATGGGGCAGCTGCACACAAATCTACCAGCGGCTGCAGTCCTACTTACTAGTAAGCAATCCTCACTGAATGTAGTGTGTGTTATGTCTACCTTTACATGCCTAACATTGCACTGTCAGTCACTTAGACAAAAGTGCTGCTTTCTTGCCTATTCTCTGTAGCCTTGTAATTCCTTATAAATACATGGTGGATTGTCAAGTCACTTTTGCAGTAGTATTGTTGCCATTTGGAGGAGTTTGATTATTGCCTCTTCACTCTTTTGGCAATCTATATAGTAGCCCTGTAAAATGGGTTCTGTTCTTACCAACTTGAGCCTTACAAAGCTCTTAATTTGCAATAACTGTCTCTGATGAAGAAGTCTAAGGTGGAGTCGTGATTTGTTTGTATTGCCTTTTAATGATACCATTTGCCACATCTTTATTGCATTGCTGGGTCCCATCCACAAGCCATTTAATTCCATTAGCATTGATAAGACAAATAAAGAGCCCCCTCCCTCCCACCCAGCTCCATTAGAAATTCAACAGTTGCCTACAATATTTGGTTATTTATGGCAAATGATACAAAACACAACTGCACAGACAACCTAGTGCAGTTAAGTTGTTATAAAATCATTATACCATGCTGAAGTAAAACATAAGGGACTGCAAAGTATTTAAAATAGCATATGTGTGCACAAACACACAAATATATTCATATATATCTATATTTATCCCTCTATCTATCTATCTAGGCATTGCTGTGTGTGTGTGTGTGTGTGTGTATGCACTGAAGCAGGTACAACAAATATCTGAGATAATATATTCCTTCCATTCAAAGAGTTGCAACCCACCTCCAGCAGAAACTTGTAGGCAGCTAACAAAAACTGTTTAAAATAGCTGGCTAAAGATGTGACTATTTCAAAAAGTCTCCTGTTGATTGTTATATTTCTTTTTCTCATTTAATTCTGATGATTTGCAGAGCAGTCCTAAATTACGCAGGCTGGCAGGTTTAGAGGGGTTGGGTTAAGGTGAGTCTCCTCTCAACACTCCCAAGCAGAGGACCTTATGCCCAGTGGGCCCAAGTCACAGCCAACAGAGGAAACTCCAAAAATGGGGCATGTTTTTTTTTTTTATCATATTTATTAGAGTTTCCAATAATATAGAAATATAACAGAAAAGAAAAGATAGATAGAAAATATTTAAAGCCTTACTTTCGTTACCTTCTTTCTAAGACTCCCTCCTCCCCCTCCCGATTGTATTCCCCTTTCATTAATTTGGTTCCACAAGCTCTCACTCCCAGTTAAAAAACTTAATATGTTCAACCCATTAACCAATTTAAATTCTACAATCTTACCATCATCCCTCATCGTTAACAGAAAAAGAAAAAAGATTTTTCCCCAAGATCCACCCCAATTTCCTTCCACGAATTCCCTTTTTTTAAACATGTCAAATCAAAATACCATGATATACAAAAGTTATATAAAGAAATAGAAGATAAAAAATAAGAAGGTTCAAAAAGATGGTTACATAGCCTTTGGATTCCAAAACTCCCTCCTCCCTTCCCCGGTTTGAATTCCCCATGTCCATCAGTCTAAATGTTGTCAGCCTGGAGGTCTCAAGTCCATGGCCAGATTTTTTCCCATTCCATCTTGCCGGTTTTCTTTTAACTTATTTATTTTAATGATGTTTAACTTCAAAAATCCAGTCTAATAGAGGCCTTTAATTTCCTTGGTCTTTGCTGCTCCTCCCATTGTTCTCTCCGTGTCGTAGTTAGTTCTTTGTTCTTTTTATTCCTTACTTTCTCAGGTTTCTTGTCTTGTTCAGCTGCTAAAACGTTCTTATTCCGAGATCTGGTATCTCTACAGAGGTTTGTTGTTCAGGAACAAAAACTTACGTCCAGTCCCTTCCTTTCTTCAATAGAAAATTCTATTGTCTCCTTTTAATGTAAACACCTCTGTAGACAAAATACTGTTTCAGTTTTGCAGCTTTCCCAGAAGTCCTGTGCGAATCCCAGAGTGATTTTCCACGTACGACCACTTGTAATGTCCCGAAACCCCTCTAGGGGGATTGTAGTAACTTTGTATCCTCTAACCCAAAAGTCAAATTGTTGTTCCTTATTTTCCGACAGTTTATATCCGTATTGTGTCAAATTGTAACAGAATTAACCAGCAAAATCCTTGTAACAAAGTCCTCTTTATATTCTCCAGCTTTGACAGCTACTTTGACAGCTGTCAAAGTCTCCGTCTCTCTTTGCCAGGCTCTACGAATCGCCCCGGTTCCCAGGGGGGGTTGCATTTTCCCTCTCACCCTCCACTCTTCTCCTCCAGCACAGTTCTTGTAATTTCCCATCGTGGAATTAATGATTTTTATCAGCAATAAACTTCTCTTTTGATCTTGGTTACCCAGTCCTTGTTTTAGAATGTTTACAATCGGGGGGGGGGGGACTGACTTCCTTTTTAGATCACCCCCGCTCGTGCCGAATCCGAAAAAAAATTCTTTTTTTCTCCTTTTGTACCCGGTTTCCCAATTACTCACGGGTTGTTGTTGATAGTCCGAATTTCCAATGGAAGAAGTCAGCGCTCTCCGTCGAATGGCATGCGGCTGCGCTCGGCAGGGGAAGCAATGGACTCAAAGCACCACGCCACTCCCCGGCACCCGTTCCGTAGCCTTTAAAAAGACTCCTTCACGAGTCGGGAGGGCGCTAGCGGTGCCAGCCAAGTCCCCATGTCCACGGGCTCCGTGCCCGTGGTTTTTAAGGGTCCCCGCGTCGCCGGCGCGGTAGGACCCAGCCCCTGCCGAGCAGACTCCCTCCGGAGCTCGGAGGGAGTCCGCCATTCGGCGATGGCGCCAACCCGGAAGTGAAAATGGGGCATGTTGAAGGAGGGACATGGTTCCACCACACCAAAAACCCTGACAGTCACAGAACTTAAGCTTGTATAAGCCAACCCCCATAGCAGGAAGCGAAGAGCCTTCACATCCTCAGAGACCCACCCACATCCACCTGAGACTTCTCTGGCTCTCTCAGAAATCACTAGACATTGCTGGGAGTATTTGAACTGCACATGTGCCAACTGCAACTCAGGTGAGAGTTTGGGCTGCACAGGGGCTAAGCCTCACAGGACCTGGCTGCATGGACTAGGGGCTCATGAGGTGGGACTCTGTTGAAGGGGCACAATGCTTTGCACTCAGGATCGCAGTCATGGTGTCGACGTGCAGAGGGCCAGGAGGCCAGCTGGCAAGCCCCAGCTGTGCCATTTCCTTCCATCGGCCTGTGCTCTGACGTAAATCAGCGACCCGGGCTTCAAAGCCAGGGCACGCTATCAGCAGAGAGAACTGCGCACACAGAATAGGTGTGAGGCTTGTGGAAGCATACTACAACTACAGATTTATTAATCATAAATCAGGACAAAGAAACATGTCGTCTCTCTCTCGTGCCGTCTCAGAGAGAACGGGAAAAGCAAAAGCTAAACACAACGGAAGTTCCCAGCATACTGTGCTGGGATGTAAACAGACATGTGACACACAACAATTCCACAAGTCTGTTCCTTAAGATGGAACAGAAATCTCAACACACACTAGTCATACCAGAAGGAACCACCATGCTGCGCCTTGAGGTGCTTCACAGGAGTAAGGCTTCATCCACTCCCCATGTGCTCCCTGCACATGGTAGAGGGGGATAAGCATGTGTTGGAAGTACATGGATAACAAGGGAGCACCTCCTAATCCATCCTGGTGGCCTGGCCTGGAACATCATCAGGATACAGAGCCAAAACAAAGAGCTTTAGCAGAGACCAGTGATCAGCTGTGGGAAGAGAGTAGAGCAGCTAGTGGCATCTGCCTCCCTCAGTGTCCTTCGTTGCCATCACAGTAGGGGTTCAGAAGAGGGCCTCAGACTGTAAGGACCAAACAGTGTACATCATGCAGCCTTGCAGTTCTACTATCTGATTATTATTTTTAGAAAAATACTATATCCCAGCTTAATCACTGAAATCATCTGTAGGAGCATTGCTGATTGTCCCTTGAGTTAATGAGGCTCAGTTGACATCAACATGATGTCGAATCTTTAGTGTTATCAGCTCACTCCTATGGAATGCTCTTCTAGGAGAGATTTAGCTGGCACCTCCATTGTGCTACAGGTGTTTAGAAAGTTGAGGTAATTTTAATCTGCTTTTGTATTTTAACTTAGTATGTTTTTAGATATGGCTGTGATTTTTTTCTTGATTTTACTGTTTTACCATTCCGATTATGATGATCAAAATTTATATAACGCCCTTCATCTGAAGATCTTAGGGCAGCTCGGAAGATAAAAAGACAAGATAAAAACACAAAATAAATAGATAAAACAGCAAAACAGTAACCCCTGCTCCCACAAACATGGGTTTACATGGCCACAAACTATTAATCAGCCATAGAAGAAGAACACTTTTGTCTGGCATAATAAAGGCACCAGCCAAACATCCCTGGGGAGAGCATTCCATAAATGCAGAAAAGGCCTCTTCTTGTGTTGCCATCCTCTGGGCCTCTCATGAAGGAGGCACACAAAGAAGTGCCTCAGAAGATGACCACATGAAGGAATGCGTTTCCAAAACCCAAAACTGACTGTGCAGGCAGTTTGAAACTGCACCTAAATCCCTATTTTTCCTTAGCTAAAATCCATTAACTTGAGCTCTGAGCTCAATGCATAAACAAAAGCCTGACTGTATAGACAAGTGCTCAGAGCCCTCTCCTTTATCAGTTGTGACGGCAACTATGGCCTTCACTGTACCAGTAGTAGAACAGAACAAAGAGGAGACACGTTTGTGCTTTATCTTACGTCCTGGACACACTCTGACACACAAACCCAAGTCCTGAAACAAACGCCAGAGCGTGTTCCCGGAGATGATTACCACTTCCTCCAAGATAAGAGTAGGAAGAGGAAGATCCTTTTATGGTCAGAAGTACAGGAAGGAATTCCCTTTTATGGTTAAGTATACCAGAGCAAGAACATATGTGATGTCAACCTGCGTACATAGGCTGACGTGGTTGGGTTTCCATGGGAAGGAGGGAGAGGGTGCCTGGAGGATATATATACTGCATGAAACTTGTCATTTCTTTGGACTTGCTGTGGACTCACCACGCAAGTGCCTTCTGCTATCTGGAGAGCAGAATAAACTCTTTCTTTGAACCAACTCGGTGTCATTTGACTTCCTTCCTCCTGTCCCGGAGCAACGCAGACCCAATCGGTGAACCCCAATAAGGCTACACACAGAGTCTAGGTCAGTTTTATATGTGAAGAGGTGGTTCTTGAGGTATTGTGGTCCTCAGCCATTAAACCAGCCCTTTGAATTCTGCCCTTACAATCAAGCGGTGTATACATTTTAAGAAATAAATTAATTAATAACCTTCAAAAGTTTGCTGAAAACTTTTCCTTGCTTAGGAAAAGTTTCCACCGCCACACTATTTGTAAGAGTCAGCTAGTGATCTGTTTTAATTTTTATGTGGTTTTTATTGTATTATAATTGTTGCAAACCGCTTTGATTTCTTTTTAATGAAATTGCAGTATACATATACAGTAGTTTTTATGCATAAATAAAATAAGCAATAAAACTGAAAGCAGGCTCTGGAGGCTGCAGTTTTCAGCAAGGAACAGGGTTGGGCTAAGTAGGAAGATCTTATTAACTCTTTAATGTCTTACTGTTTTCCTGCTGTAAAATTGCCCTGGCTGCATTTCACTTGTAAAGGAAAAAGGTAAGTCCCCCATAGAAGGCTATGGGTGCATATAGCATAAATAATAGCCCTGATTCTTAAGATGGTTTGGGGGGGGGGATAGAAAGGTCTCTTTGTTCTCCATCTCCTGATAGTCAAGGGAATCGCCTGCAGGTGAAGCGTGCTAAATACTAATAAGTACACTAATTATGGCAAATGAAATAGAGCACACTGACATTGTTAAAACTAATGACCCAAGACACTGCCACTTAACACAACTTTTGAAGTTCACTCAATTGAATTAATTGCAATATTGCAGAGTGCTGATCCCTGCACTCCCAGTTTAACCAGAGGTTGAAATGATGAGGCAGTGTCCGGTGAAGGGGTGATACTATTGGGCATTCAAAACATGCCACAGAGTGCATGCAAAGTAGACTATACAGATGGAATCACTGAAGAGACGCAAAGAGATCTTTGCAAGGTTTAATAGCAAAACTCCTCTAATATACATCTTCAAGGTAAAGGTAAAGGGACCCCTGACCATTAGGTCCAGTCATAACCGACTCTGGGGTTGCGGCGCTCATCTCACTTTATTGGCTGAGGGAGCCGGCGTACAGCTTCTGGGTCTTGTGGCCACTTCTGTCAAACCAGAGCAGCGCACGGAAATGCCGTTTACCTTCCCACCCGGAGTGGTACCTATTTATCTACTTGCATTTTGACGTGCTAGTGTCTATAATCATCACCCATCCACCCACCAGGGGGATAAGGTATGGAGTAAAGCACATTATATAGCAAACAGAATTGCTGACACAGCTAATTACAGTGACTTATCAGCACCTGCTATACTGCTACACAGCTGTAAAAAGTAGGCCAGGATATGCACCCTGGCTTTTAAAGTGGTACGCACCCTGTGGCACAATAATGAACCTAACATTTAAACAAATTGTTCAACAGATACTCCTCACCTTTCCTCCCTGTATCTTAACTTGAGATAGTTACAAGAGCAATTTCTGCTGACCAGTTCACGGTCATGTTTTCACATAATCAAGAACACAAGAAGAGTTCTGGTGGATCGGGTCAAAGGCCCACCTAGTCTAGCATCCTGTTCTCACATGGGACAAGCAGGAACCTATGAGAAGGGTACAGGCAGAACCTGAGAGCAACAGCACTCTCTCTGTTCTCCCCAATTTTAAGCTGGGATGGAGTCATCTCATTTTGCAGCTGAGCGTAATGCGAAAGACTTGGTTGGTTATGACATAATCTGGACCACTGCTAGATCAGACCATCTAGTCAAGCATGCCTATCTCACAGTGGCCCATCAGATGCCTACACAAAGCCTGCAAGCAGGAGCTGGGTGATACATCGCTCTCCTCACTGTAATTCCCATAAGCTGATATTCAGAGGCTTACTGACTCCAGAAGTGGAAATAGAGCATAGCCATCATGGAGCTTAGCCACTGATATGCTTTTCCTCCATGTATTCCTCTAATTCCCTTGTGAAGCCATCAAAATCCTAGCGAACTCATTCTTCAGTGGTAGGACTAGGGGAACCATAGCTCAGTGGCAGAGTACATGCTTTGCATTCTGAAGGTCCCAAGTTCCATTACCAGCACCTCCAGAATAAAAGGAAAAAGCAACAGCAAAAAATATCATGTAGCATGATGCAAAGGGCTCCACCAGAGACCTGCTTCCAGTCAGAGCAGACAGTATTAGGCTAGATGGACCAATGATCTGATGGACAAGCATGTATGCCACCTTGAGCTCCTTGGAATAAGGTAAACCACAGAGCCTCTTGGGCTTGCGGATCGGAAGGTTGGCAGTTTGAATCCCCATGACGGGGTGAGCTCCTGTTGCTCTGTCCCAGCTTCTGCCAACTTAGCAGTTTGAAAGCACACCAGTGCAAGTAGATAAATAGGTACCTCTGTGGCGGGAAGGTAAACAGTGTTTCCGGTGCTCTTGCTTCTGTCATGGTGTTCTGTTGAGCCAGGAGCAGTTTAGTCATGCTGGCCACGTGACCCGGAAAGCTGTCAATGAACAAACACAGGCTCCCTCAGCCTGAAAGCGAAATGAGCGCCGCACCCCATAGTTGCCTTTGACTGGACTTGACTGTCCTGGGGTACTTTACCTTTTCTTTTACCCTTGGAATATCAATGTAATATATAAATAAACCTCCATTCTTCCAGATGTGGTTTCTGGACTTCATTCAGACTGACGTGCATGCAGAGTGTGTTGGGGCAAGTTTTGGCCCATGTCTGTTCTTCAGAGGTTGCCACAACACTCCAGTGCACATGTTCTTAGATTAAGTCACTTCACAATGTGTGTGTGTGTGGTTCTGTGTCTGTGCAGGGGAGGGAGAGGGAGAAAAGAGAAGAAAGGGAGGGAGGGAGTTGCAAACTGAAACCTGCAGAAAGCTATTCATGCACCAACTCTCAAATCAATTTTAGAAATCTCCAAATTGAACTGAAAGGCAGGTGGAATGGAAGGCGGCTCTGAGCGCCGAGCAGTGATGGAATGGGGAAAGTATCACACCCTGTCTTTTAAACATGCAAAGGCTTCTAAAGCAAGAGAACTGCCCATGATTTAGCATCTTTCTCAAGCACTTTGTTTTTTGCACACCTGTTTGTAATATTTTCCTTTCCTTTCCCCAGCCCACTCTTAGTTGCTTCACATTTCTTTCGCAGGCTCCCAAAAATGGAGAGTGAGTTGCTGAAATTTATCTTTCTGGTACACTCTTCCCTCCAATTTCTCTTTCTCTCTCTCCCCCACCAACACCAGCCCCGCTTGATGTGAAATAATCCTAAATAATGTAGGACTGGTTGCAATTTATTTATATTCTCTGAGTGGAATCAGACTATCACCACAATCAAGACTTTCACGAGCATCAATTTGCTTCTCATTGTACAAGTGCCGAGCCTTGAAGCTCCCCGGCAAATGAAATCTTATGCATGAGTAAGCAAGAGACAGAAAGGTGTGCTTGTTTATTTATTCACCTGAAAATAAATGTTCTGATCCAGGGTGAAAAGCTACAACCTGTTACTTTTAAAAAGAAAAAGAAAGGAAAAAACCACCCACAACACTACAAGAAGGAATTGAGATCAAAACTATTGAGTTGGTTTGCATTCAAGAAGGCATCTTGTGTGTCAGGAGCGACAAGACCCATGCAATATTTGGCTTAACCCCCTCCACGGACCCCAGGGCTTGTATTGACGAAATTAGTACACAGCAATCAATCTGGCGAATACAGATTGATTTTTACCACCAACTTCGGCAGCAGTATCGTGAAGCAAAGCCTTGGAGTATTATGACTTCTACATATCATCAGCATCCGTGGTTAATTGCCGAGGGTTTTTCTCCATGCTGATTGAACAACAAAATTAGAAATGCAGGAATACTCAAATGATGGGATCGGTCGGTGAATGTTAACTGCTTAGCTCCAGACAGAAGCAATTCTGTTGTTTTAGGGCTTGGTGCTCTAAAAGAAGCAGTCTCTAACCTGGCTCCCCCCAGACATTTTAGAGACAGCAACTCATCAGCCTCTCCCTGCACTGCTTACAGTCAGGGTTGATGGAGAAACATCTGGGGAACATCTGGTTGGAGAGGCTCCTCTGAAGACAATTATCCCCTCTTCCCCATTATGGGTTTTAATACGAGAATGTAACTGGAAGTCACTAATATTCATGCACCTACGGGACCGCCTCTCCTGGTATGCCCCGCGGAGGACCTTAAGGTCCACAAATAACAACACTTTGGAGGTCCCGAGCCTCAAGGAAGTTAGATTGGTTTTAACTAGAGCCAGGGCCTTTTTAGCACTGGCCCCGACGTGGTGGGATGCTCTGTCACAAGAGACTAGGGCCCTGCGGTACTTGACATTTTTCTGCAGGACCTGCAAGACAGAACTGTTCCATCTGGCCTTTGGTTTGGACTCAGTCTGACCCTTATGTTTCCCTCCCCTTATGGTTTTGATCTATGGGCTATTATTAAAATGAGGCTGCATTTTAAATTGTATTTTTAACCTGTATTTTAAATTGTTTTCCCCCCTCCCCTATTATGTTTTTATTGTAATTTTACTGGTGTTAGCCGCCCTAAGCCTGGCTATTATTATTATTATTATTATTATTATTATTATTATTATTATTTCCAGGGAGGTTAGACAGTGTTGCGTCAAACAGCTATTATCCCACACTGTCCCTGTAACTGACACAAAAACTCTGATATTTTTTTTGTGGGGGGATGAAGCAGGTTTGTTTCACAAGAGCTCCATGTCGATTTGAATTCTGCAACCTGAATCTGCCAGTATGTGATAGAATCTCAGAAGGAAACAGCAGGAGTACGGAAGTGCCTCTGGCAAAGGTTTATGGCAATGGTCACATTCAAACCAGACACTTCCTGGTGCACAGGCTGCCTAAGCACCATACATTTTAAAACATGTGCCCCCCCAAAAAAAAGGGTTTGGGAATGGTAGTTGGTCAAGAACACTGGAAACTGTCACTCTGTGAAGGCTGAACTACAGTTCCCAGGACTCTTTGGGTGAAGCCATGTGGTTTATGTTATGTACTGAAGTTCTCACCCTGGGCCAGCAGGGGGATACTGTAGATAGTTCAGGTCCACATATGTAAATAAGAGATCGAAAGTGACGTTCAGTGACTGGCTAGTTACAGAAAATGGTTACTGTTGCATTCTAGTGGAGCTCTATATAAGCAGGCTGGCCGAACCCTTCAGTTCAGTTCTGTTCTGGCCTGTGAATAAACAAGAGCTGTTTGAAGAATCGCTGTGTCGTCTGATATGTTCACCCACAACTTAACAGTTTAAATGTATGGTCCGTATGCAGCCTCAGTCTCTGACCCATTACGCTATACTAGCTGTCAATGCAAGTTCAGTTTGCTGGTTGCTCTACATTTCAAAACCACATTTGCACAGAAACCGCCACTCTGGCTTGGTCCAGAGTCTGAAAATTAGCATACTTAAACTGCAGCTTGCCTTTAATTTTGCTAAGCTAATGTATCATTTTAAGTGGCAGGCTCTGCCATTTCTTATCTTCTGGAAGCCTCTGCCTTTTGGGCATCTTCTCAGATTAACCATTGATGGTCAAGATTTCTTAGGGATGGCTTTTCTCTCGTTGCAACGAAAACCCTCCCAGGAAAGGTCAGTGAAGTGTACGAAATCAATCATTCATAAGCCATCTTTGGTTCACGCTGAAATATTTATGAACGATAAAGCTGGCCTGACAAGACAAAGTTCAGCTCAAAGGCTGCTTATGACAACATGACAAGGTTTCATAAGAAGCAGTGTATAATTAAAGGATTAATGGGATCTGGATGGAGAAGTGTCCAATTTTATTACACGAATCTGCATAGAGCAAGGAAGCTGGGAAGAGGAAGAAGTTAACCCAACGGCGTTTCCAATAAATGCTATTCAAGGAACTTTACTTGGAACAAGTGAGCAATAACAGGCGTAAAGTAAAATTTAAAAAACAACAACAGCAGAAGCACTTCTCCAATACTTATTGAGCAGCATGGAAGTTTCATGCTTATCAAACCTGATCCCTGTTTTCTTTCACTATTCCAATAAATGTCTCCAGCTAACTGACTGGCTGCAGAATCTCAAGGAAAGCCACACAGAGAAGGGATTTGGCTCAGAGGCAGAGCATCCACTATTCACACATGCAGAAGGTCCCAAATTCAATCCCTGGCAGTTACAGGTAGGGCTGGGAGTGTCCCTTGTCCAAAACCCTGGAAAACTTCTGGCTGTCGATGTAGAAAATACTGAAATAGTATTTCAAGGCCAAGAGTCTGATTCAGTATAGGACGGCTTCCTCTTGGCATCAGCCTTTAATTCAGAAGCATGAGGACTAGGATCTTACATTATTTTTAGGGAAAGGGCCGTGACTCAGTGCCAGAGCATCAACTTTGTATGCATACAGAATGTCTCAGGTTCAGTCTCCATCACCTCCAGGAAGCCCTGAAATCTTTGAGAGCAGCTGCCAGTCAGTGCTGGCAATGCTGAGTTTGATGGACCAATGGTCTGACCCTGTTCCGGGCAGTTTCCTATGTTGCCCAGCATTACAAGTTGCCATCTAGTTTTTGCTTCTGTCAGATTAAATGTTTTGGCTTCCTGGGATTTTCTGGGGAGAAATGCCAGCACTCCAACAGCGTGGGAGAAGTAGAAACTGTACATCACAGAATTGTAGAGTTGGAAGGGACCCAAGAGTCATCTATTCTAACCCCCTGCAATACAAGAATCTCAGCTAAAGGATCCATGACAGATGGACATCCAACCTCTGCTTAAAAACCTCCAAGGAAGAAGAGTCCACAACCTCCTGAGGGAGACTGTTCCATTGTTGAACAGCTCTCAATGTCAGAAGGCTTTTTCGTATGTTTAGTCGGAATCTCCTTTCTTGTAACTTGAAGCCATTGGTTTGAATCCTACTCTCTGGAGCAGGAAAAAACAAGCGTGTTCCCTCTTCCATGTGAAAACCCTTAAGATATTTGTAAATGGCTATCATATCTCCTCTCAGTCTCCTCTTTTGCAGGCCAAAAAATTATACTCTCTTTTTATTATTATTCCAGAATTCATAACCAGTGAATTGTCCCTGCTGGGTCAGTAATTTTTTACGTCAGTTATCTATTAGCAGATAAAATGTCTGGAATTTCATTGGGGTGGCAAAATTCCAGAGAATTTAAGAAAGCAGCTGGTGAAAAGTGTTAGGATATTTCCGTTCCACCTTAAAAGGGAGCAGGATGTTTGTGTCACAGCCTGCGTATTTCCTGTTCACAGGATGTTTATGTTATCTATTGCTTTCGTTTTCTCTCTCTGTCGGAGACACTGAGGCAGGCAGTCATGTCTTTCTTTGTTCTGATCAACGCTGAATAAAGCTTGTAAATAATGCTCTCCTGCGTGCGACTTCTGCTGTCAATTATCTGCTGATAAGAGTGTGCATGAGCTCTGGAATGTGGCAAGATATTTTCTAGAAACTCATGTCGCTAATCGCTGATACTGTGTGCCTACGGGGGATCGATGGATCGTCCGGCAGATGGCTTGGGGCCATGATGGACTTTGTCTCCCTGGCAGTATCCCAACAAAAAGATGGACCGGTTTTATTGCTACAGCGATTGTCTGTATGGGAGGTTTCTACGGGTTACATAACTTGATTTGGCTGTCCTTGTGCAGGGTGGGGGACCTCAAGCTCAGGGACTGAATGCAACCTTCCAGGCCTTACTATTTGGCTCTCAGGACTTTTCCCAGTCTGCATGTGTCTATCCCTAGGCTACATCGTTCAACCTCCCTGCTTGGTGCTCTCCTTGAGTGCTCTTGACTGGCTGGAATGTGTCTTTGAACTGCAGTGATGCCTCTTGCCTGCCCAGATACAGGACGGAGAAGTGTATGTACATAGAAACCTCCAACTCTGATTGTACAGGTGTGAGAGTCTCACCTCTTGCTCTAACGACTTTGGTGGCTCCTTGTCCCATTGATATGAATAGCTTTCAGTTTGAGCAGGCTGAGGATGTGGCCACAGTCTGCTGAGGGCTGCTTGACCCCTGCCCCTTACAGCTGATTAATGGAAGGAGGGAGCCATTAGCGGACTCACCCTTTGGCACAGCAGCACCCACTTCTTCCACTGCTCTGCTGTGAAACCAATTTGCCTTTGCAGTGTGAGAGCGGGAGGAGGAGGGCAGATTTTTTGCACAACTGAACTGTGGAAAAAGAAAGTCTGGCCAGACAGCAGCTTCTTTCCTAGACTTTCTCCAGTGGAAGGAACAAGCTCAGTCACCCATTATGTTCATCAAGGGTTTTAGAGGAAATGGTCCATCCCCCCCCCAAAGAATATTGGGAACTGTAGTTTGTTAAGCGTGCTAAGAGCTCTTGGGAGACCCCTATTCCCTTCACAGAGCTACAATTTTCGGAGTTCCCTGGGAAGAGGGATTGATTATTATACCACCCTGAAAACTGCAGCCTGTGACAGGAACAGGGGTGTCCTGGTCTCCTGCCTACCTGACCGACCAACAGTGTGCTAAGATGAAGTTCCAAGTCCAGAGAACAATCCAAACAAACAAAAACCAAAGATCAGGAAACACAGTCCGGGGTCAGTCCAAGTAAGCCAAGATAGGAGATCAGCAGTCAATCTCAAAGTAGAAACCTGTGAAGGTCCAAGGAGAATCCCAGGTGAGGTCCCTCAACATGGGCAGTTGAGCAGACACAGGACCTCAGCTCTGTTGATTGCAGCATTAGGGCTTGATGAGGCCGGTGACCCTCACCCGCTCTCGGCTTGCCCCAGCTGAGGAATCACATGCCTCCTTCGCCACCTCGTCAGCTAGTGAACAAGGCTGCAAGCCCTGGCTTGCCTCTGCTTCCTGGAGTGCTGTTCTCTATGTCTTAGGACCCTCCGTGTTTGTGGGGACGGGGGCCTCTCTGGCTCTGGGTCTCACTGCTGGGCTTCCTGTGTACTGGCCCCTGTTCCATCATCAGCCTCTGTCACCCCATGAATATTATCTACATCAACCTCTACTTCCCCATCCCTAGCTTCCTCCTGTATGACCCCCTCCCAGCTGTACCCTTTGCCAGGATCCTCTTCTGCAAACTTGCTTCCTGTAATAAATAGCTATCCTGCAATCAGCACCTTGCTTTACCTTCCTCTCCTTTGCATGACCGGATTACTAGTTCTGCTACTATGCTGAAAGCTCTTTTAAAGCCTCTTCTCATGCTCAGTATCACACACTGACAGCAGGATTTCATCTTTAGTGGACATTTGGTGTAGGATGGGCTTGCCATTGGTTTAGCTCTACATTTTTAGGTCTATTGATTAGAGAAAATGTATTGGAAACTGAGAAGACAGTTTGAAGCAGGCTGTCTAGCTGTCTAGTGGTTTCAAGTTTTGCATAGCACTGAGATCAGTCAGTCAAAAAGGAGCAGAAACGTTGTTCAGAGCTTGTATGCATACTCTGATGAGGAAAACGGTTCCTGGGCATGTGTTTGGGCAAGATGTCTGGTATTTTGGGAATGGAGGGGTTAGCAAAACTTCCAGTCTGCTTCTGTTTTGAGCTCGGATTCAGTCACACACAAGAAAAATTCGAGCTCTGTAATGAAAGTGGCTTTGGTGCTCTTGTGCATTATCTCTCCCCTGCCCCCCACTGGACCTCAGTGTCGGGGCAGAATGATGGGGGTGGAGATGCTCCTTCAGGTATCCTGGGCTGAGGCCATTTAGGGCTTTAAAGATCAGCACCAACACTTTGAATTGTGCCCAGAAACATATGTAGGTCTTTCAGGACCGGTGTTATATGATCTCAGTGGCCACTCCCAGTCACCAAATATAAACTCTTGTGCATGTTTTGTACAAACAATGTAAAATTTTGTGCATATTTCTTTTTCATAATTAATGTTGAAGTTGGGTGGAAAAGATTAGCAGGTAAAGATGTGAGATAGTGACACGGTCTTGAAATATATCAATATCTCCCAATGAAACTTGCACTTCTCCATTTGTGGATTGTCCTTAGCTGACGCTCAATGGACATAAAGTGGGGCAGACCTGCTTCCTTACTCACAGGCCAGGCAGAGTGATTGAAAATATTCCAGCTCATTAGGAGTCATCAGGTCAAACACACAATGGCAAACTTCCACTATTTAAGGGCAAATATAGCCGCTAATCATCCCACCTTTAATTTAAAAAGAAACCCAACCCTTATTAAATTATGAAATTGGAATTAGCAATGTGTTCTTAGACTGCTTTCTTGATTGAGAACATTTGCCTCATTAATCCTGAACAACCCATGAGCACCATTAAAGTCTAACAGAATAATGAGAAAGATTACAGGCAGTGCCAATGACCATAACACATTCCGAGTGCTCTGGACATGTTAGCTAGCATTCAGCAGCAACGCGGAGAGAACATGGAATCCTCACATATAACTATCTCTATGCAGTAATGCAGTTATCTCACACAAATAATCTATAGTTTTGAAGAGGCAAAGAGACACTGATTGCTCCAAAGTGCCCATATTATGAAGGCCAGGTCATTTGAATTGTCGGATTGCACTGCTCAGTATTCTATTTTGGCATTTTGAATTCTGGATTTCTATTGGCGTTCATTTTATTCACATTTTAGTCTGGATTTTGTTTTCTGCTTTTACCTTGTGGAGAGAATTTTTGTTCTATACTGAGCTGTCTATAAATCGATCAAATAAATAAATTCTCAGAGTGGTTTAATGGGGAACTCTGGGAATTGTAGCTTTTGGTGTGTGTGTAGGACACACAGAGCTCTTCTAACAGCTCTCAGCACCCTTAACAAACCACAGTCAGCAGGACTGTTTAAGGGGAAGTTATGAGTGTTTAAAGTGGGACCATAGTGTTTTAAATACATGGTTTGAGTATGGTCTATGACTTGCATTTGCCCCACCCAGTGGCCCAAATTATCTGGAAAGCACCTGGTTGGCAAAGGCTGGCATTCAGGTATAACTAACTTTTTGTAATTTCTTCCTGACTGAAAGATTGCATATTTGAAATGGAGAATTTCCTGACAGTCTTTTATATGCAGCCTAATTTTTAAAGTGACTGTTCATTAAGCCACAATAGGCACTGGCACAATATTATACGTTCCTGCCATACAAACATAATTAATCATGATTAATACCACAATGACTCTTCAAAAGCAGTTATGATGATGTCCCATTTAAAATAAAGTGTTGCCATTATGTTCTGCAGCGTGTGATAGTCTAGCTGATAACTAAAATGTATATAATAAAGGAGGTTGATGAATAGGTTATAATTTACAACAGCGTCTCCTCTTTCCATTCCTGTGTGTCTAATGAGAACGATAATAAAGGCTTACTTAAGACTGTTGCACAGTTAAATATCCATTCGTGGATGCAGTTTTTATTTGTTTAAGCTTGACTTTAGTGAGCTGAACGAGGTCTCGCGCTGAAATAGGAGCAGGATAAGAACCCAAGAATGTAAGAAGAGAAGAAGAGTTTTGGATTTGTTATCCTGCTTTATCACTACCCAAAGGAGTCTCAAAGCGGTTAACAGTCTCCTTTCCCTTCCTCCCCCACAACAAACACTCTGTGAGGTGAGTGGGGCTGAGAGACTTCAGAGAAGTGTGACTAGCCCAAGGTCACCCAGCCCCTGCATGTGGAGGAGCAGAGACGCGAACCCAGTTCACCAGATTACAAGTCCACCACTCTTAACCACTACACCACACTGGCTCTTCAGAAGAGCTCTTCTGAATCAGACCTAAAGCTCATCATCTCCAACTTCCTGGTCTTACAATAACCGTCAAGGTGCCTATGGGAAGCCCACAAGCAGGTATTGAGTCTATCAGCACTCTAACCATTTGTGATTCCCAGCAACTAGCATTCAGGGCCTTACTGCCTCTGACAGTGGAAAAAGAATATAGCCATTGTGGATAGAAATTGTTGATAGCCTTACCCTCCATAAGACTGTGGGGTAGAGGGGCTTTGGCTTGCTGCATGATACATATGACCACTGGTCTTGCTAGCTAGGCATGATGGGAATTGTAGTCCACAGCCAGCTGGAGACCCAAGTTTGGGAAACACTACTTTAAATGATGATGGACTACAATTCCCATAATTCCTGACCATTGCCTTGTAGGCCAGCAACATCTGGAGAGTAGCATATTAGCCATCTTTGCTTCAAGTCCTTCTCAGCTTCTAGACGTGCCGCAGTTAGGTAAAAGGTAAAGGACACAGCACCGTATAAAAAGTTGCATTTCATCCACAAAGTGTTGATGTATCATCAACTCAGTCACTGACATTCTGTTGTAGAAACAGCAAGAAGTGAGCAGAGGCTGAATGGAAACTGCTGCAGAGATGGACGGCATCAGTTGTGTGGTTTTGCTCTCAGGTGATGCAGAGCTGGTAGGTGGCGAAACCATGGCAACAGTTCCCACTGGAATATCTCCACATTTTGTTACCAGTTGGATGGGGTTACCGATAATGCATAAGGTTGTTTCAGTATTCTGGAATATTTATTATCTTTGTGCAGAGCTCACTCGTTTCTTGAAATTATTAGACAGAAGGAAACTGTCGCATTGGATTTTCTTTCAAAGGCAGAACAAAACAGTGCAATAAAGTGTGCTTGCACTCTGTCAAATTGTCTATGTGGGACCTGAATGATGCCCATTGCAAAATCAAGTGAGTTGAGACCACCACAAAATGAATGAGCCATTTATGACCTGTCAATAAAAGGCTTTTTATTCATAAATAATGGATCTGCAGTAATTCTGTACATCTTCCAAGGCTTCTGGAGCCCTACAATTTTATGCAAACTCTACATAAAACATCCAAATTCTCTGTTATTTCTCCCCCACCCCCATATAAGATATCATGTTTGGCATTACGATATGTGTGCATGTATATTTATATACACACATACATATACGGATACATATACATAGATACATATATGATGTATTATACCTATTTATACACTCTGTACATGGTCTGAAAAAGAAGCCACTGCCACTTTCCCAAAGAGCATTTCCTGTACAACATTCAGAATTTACATTGATAATACAAGGCACAGAAAGTGTGATATGAAGCCAAGGCCAAATGCTTTGCTTATCTTAAGGAGGCATTGAATTCCTGCTTCTCTGCTTTTTTGATGTGAAACAAACAAACAAGCAAACATCATGCAATCAAACTTTGCTGAAATACCCTGAATTTACTTTGTGAAGTACAGGAGATCTCCCCCCTCCCCCAGTTCTAAAAGCAAATGACTTTGAGGGACACTAAGAGTATCCTTCATAATTATAAAATAAAAATAAAAATAACCAGCAACATACAACAGTACCCATCACCAGGAAACTGAGAACCAAAAAGGAGACAGAATATGATGTAGATTTTGCTTATAAGGATATTTTGGATTAAGATATGTTAAAGAAGTTTTCTCACAAGTTCCTTTCATCTCTATTTCAGGGAGGGAGAAAAACAATAAGTCCGGGATTCTAGTCATTTTCAGAGTCATGGCACTGAAATTAATGGCCTTGACTAACTTAGGTCCATTAATGTCAATGGGTCAACTCTGTGTAGGACTAGCATTGGGTACAATCCTCAGAAAGAGTTTACATTACTGGCGCATCACTTGCATTGTCAGGCAGAGATGTATTTTAGAGCATGGCTTGACTCTTTGAGCATCATACCGACGATTTGTTCTTCTCATGGTCCTCTCCTTACTACAACATAACCCAAATGGGACTGAAGGCTTTTTGAGAGCTGGTCGCTCATGAAGGTGAACCTGCACAATTTCTATGACTTTCAAAGACAACTGAAGGCTGCATAAAGGGAACTGATTCAAAAGAAACAGCGGCAGAATGGAGCCCAACATCTGGAGGACAGCCATTTACTGTGAATTACAGTGGATCTGGGAAGAGTAAAGGGCAGGGACGAGGGACGTCTTTCACCCTGAGGGCCGCATTCACCTATGAGGAACCTTCTGGGGGCCACATGCCAATGAGGGGTGAGGACAGAGGCAAACGTGAGTGGAACAACAGGTGCGACTCCTGTCGTGCCATTTCCTGCCGTGCAGAAGTCAAACACAGAGAGAGACTTTCCCATCCTCTCTGTCCTCCATCTAGGCAGGCAAGTGACATTATCAGAGTTCAAGGACACATTCCAGCCAGGCAAAAGCACTTGAGGAACCTGCAGAGCAGCATTAGTGAAGGGTGGGGACGGGGGAGATTTCCATGGGCCCAAAAAAGAAAGGCCTGAGGGAATTGATCCTGGCTCTGAAGTTCCCTACTCCTGGTCTAAGCAATCACAAGATGTCCCTCCCGGCCTTGGACTGCTTTGGATGAGGATTGTATAAATTCACAGAGGGCAAAGCTGTAATGGTTACTAGTTGTGATAGCTATATATTACCTCCAGTAACAGAGGCAATAGAGTTCTATGCCGTTCCTTTCATGTCCTCCTGGCGGGTTGGCCACTGAGAGAACAGAAGGCTGGATTATAGACAGGCCTTTGGTCTGATCCAGCAGGCTGTTCTTATGTTCTAAAGTCTCTGGTTTTTAGTATTTTTAAGTTCAACAGTGATAAGTTACCTTGCAGACCTCCTTTGAAAAATGTGGCTGTATTTGGTTCACCTGTTTTAGTTTACACAGTAGGCACTAGAGCAGGGGTCAGCAACCTTTTTCAGCTGTGGGCTGGTCCACCGTCCCTCAGACCATGTGGGGGGGGGCACACTATATTTGGGGGGGGGGGATGAACCAATTCCTATGCCCCAGAGATGAGATGCATTTTAAATAAAAGCGCACACATTCTACTCATTTAAAAACACCAGGCAGGCCCCACAAATAATCCAGAGATGCATTTTAAATAAAAGGACACATTCTACTCATGTAAAAACACACTCAATCCTTGGGCCTGATTGAGAAGGCAATTGGGCCACATCCGGCCCCCGGGCCTTAGTTTGCCTACCCCTGCACTAGAGCAATGACGCTCACATCTGTGGACTCCCACTCTGCCGGTCTAGCTTTTTATTCCTGGGCGAAAGGTCAATTTATGTTGCAGAGGTCTGTGCATTTGGATATGCCCAATACATTCTGCTTTTATCTTCCCGACTCGAAAGAATGGCAGCAAGGGAGGTTGCCTTGGTGCAAGATGTTCACCCAGGCATTAGGCAACAGCGGAAGCTCCCAGTGTTGCTCCCTAACAGATGGCAATTCAGCAACATATGCCTCTCAACCTGGGAGTGTTTATATAGACATCAAGACTAATAGCCAAGGGTAAATAATAAAGAACAGTCCTGCAAATTAGGTCAGTGACAAGACTTTGGACTTCCAAATTTCAGCAGCGCTCTGAGTGATGCCAACATTTGGCACCTCTCTGCCTCTCACCTTCTGTTATAAGTTATTGTTGTGGCGCCTCCTGCAGCACCCCCTTGGCTTGGCACCCAGTGTGGGCAAAGCAATTGTGCTCCCTTAAATCTGCCTCTGCTGAGGTGATATCTCAGAATTTAGCTCTGAATTCTGTCCCTTCTGAGTGGACTTAAAACATGCTTGGAATTTTGTCGGCTAGGGTAATATAAAATGTACACTAGGTTTGCAGAGCGAAATAGATGTCTCAAAAGGCATATATCTCCATGGATTAAGAGGGGGGCATTTGCAGGCTCAAGTTCTTAGCCTGGAGGAGGCATCCTTGGGACCTGCCAAGCCGAGCACAACTGTGGGCCCCCACTAGAGGGGTCTTTCTAAAAGAGCCCCATAAAACGGGGAGCTAGCACTGCACCCCAGCTGGTGATGTCAATTTAAATAGGCAAGTGAGAAATATTGGCACTATAAAATGTGCAGGGATGGTTTATAGGAGGAGAGGAAAAAGCAGGAACGAAAAAAGCTATCATAGTATGAGAAGCATTACCAATAGACGAAATGTTGGGAGGTGGCTCTCTATCATTTTATTCTGCGTGGCAGATTCTCACATCTGTAATCTCAGCCTAGCCTAATTCATACGCCATTCTTGCACTTTTGTTTAGGTGGCATATCATGTGTTGTCATCACACCGAGTGCACAAACTAAGTGGTTTTCTAAGAGAGAAGAAACACAGCACTATAGTAAGCAAGAAGAAAGTCTTGTGTGTCTGAATACTGCACTACTCTATAGGTAATTACACTACCCCTGAACTAAAGTTTCACACTTGATATCATTTCTAGTTTTGCTGGGGTCACAAGGAATGGGTGGTATTATCTCATCAGAACACATTAGCTTGTGTACCATTCCTTGTGAAGAAGCACTAACCCAAGCTATCAAACACCTACTCAGAAGATTTCAAAAGCAGCTTTAGAAACAGCTTACAAAGCACAACACTATTTCCCCACCCCCATCACAGCAAAACACAAAATCTGGACAATATGTATTAGAATTACGTATGAAATATTTGTGATCCATGTCCAGTGAAGTTACCACAATTCTGCCTTTCCTTTATATGATCACCATAGTCCTAAATCTGATGTGCTAGAAATAAAGGAGTTTTGGAAAAGGGATATTCACAAGATCCCTTAGCATGCACTGATCAATGTTCAAAGAAAACTATGACTACCATCAGCTCCAACATCTGGAGGGCACCAAGCTGGTGAAAGCAGATTTAGAGAGTGGCATGGTTGTTCAAATCCATGTAGGTGTACAGGAGAAATATACAGGTTAAGTAATCAGGAATAAACAAGATGTGACTTTAGAACTGCTACAAATACTAAGCGGGGGAGGTGTATAATAATATTTTACCTATTTTGTTGTTGTGAAGTATCTGGTTGAAAGTTTAAATGAATATATGGGGGATGAGGTCCAACATAAACCATATTAGGGTCAGATACTGTTCATTTTTCATGGGCTTTTGGTTAATTCATTTTTGTTTTTCCATTGATTTTGATGGGAGACTGAGCATCCAATCCTAAATTACAGATCCATTGTGTGAAGCTGGGAGTCTGCTGTAGGTTCTAAAATTAGGCACAATCCTGTTCTGCTATGTTTCCAAATGGGGCTAGACTTGTTCCATTTCTGTGAGATGAATGAGAGTTGCCTTTGATAGGACTTCCAGATGACTTGTTTACTGAGGATTCATTCCAACTCATTTGTTGGGAGATTAGATGACATGGGCTACTTTATGAGTAATTATTCAAATTTGTATTGACAGCATTGCATTAAACCAATTGCCATCCTATACTTTCTAATATATTTCCCCTTCCCTTTGCTTATTGCAGCAAACTCTGTCCTTTGTAGAAAACAGGTTTGTTATGCATGAGCTCCCAAACAGCTCTAAAGGCAGAACTTGGATTTGTTGGTATGCAGTTGAAATCCCACCTGAAAACAGTGACAGCCTGGAAGTGCCCTGAATCTGTTTTCAGTTCTAAAGGGTCATTGCAGACACCAGGAGGAGCAGTGAACGAAGAGATGTCCCTGTTCTACTGCTGCATATTTGTAAAGAATACCGCTCCCACAGTAGGAGAGACAGATGTTGGATTTTCACTTTCAGGGAAGTAGTGCACAGAGAGAAAACCCAGCTGCCCTCGTGGAGCCATGAGGGTACCAGGGATGAGGGAGAAATTCAGTCCAGTTTGCATTTAATCTGAATCTACCTAATCTGCACTTTCTGAGACAATATGCACAGCCTTCCTTCAAAATCTGCAGGTCTCTGAATTTTGCAATGCAGGTCTCCAACCAAGTAATGAGCAAAGCTGCATATGGCCAGATCCACCCATCTGTAAGGTTTCCGCCGCCACCCCCACCCCATACAATATTGTTGAAAGCAACTGGGACCTGAGTTTGCCCAATTCCATCAGCATCCCTATCCGAAATATATTGTGGAGGGAGCTCTATGAGGACAGAAGTCCTCCCACTTCACACATAATTACCCTCCAACTTCTGCCAAAAGGGAGGAAGGACTGTGAGTCAGTGGCAGAGGAACTCTTTTGCATGCAGAAGGTCCTGGGTTGAATCCTGGGCATCTTCAGTTTGGGCAGGGAAATATTCCCTGTCTGGAGCGCTGCCACTGGATCAGACAATAGCAAGCTAGGGGGAGGCAGTGGTCTGACTCAGTAACGACAGTTTTGTATGATGTGGTGGGGATGAAGGGCAGAGGCAGGAAGCTTCTCCTTCCATGAATGCTGTTCATTGCATCAGGATGCCTGAAGAAGGCTGTGGTACGCAGCAAACTCCTGGTCACTGTCTCTTCGAGCTCTTGCCGTCAGGACGGAGATACAGGACGATGAAGACAAGAACAAGGCGTCTTAAGAACAGCTTCTTCTCCAGAGCGATCTCGGCCCTGAATGGGAAGCCCGGACTTTGAAAGTCATCTAATCTCCCTTGCTGTATTATATTGTATTGTTTAATTAGTGTTTTTATGGAGCAGTCAAGTAATTTTATTGTCCCCGAAGGGGGCAATGACAATAAAGATATTATTATATTATTATATTACTATATTACTATATTATTATATTATTATATTATAATATTATTATATTATTATATTATTATATTATTATATTATTATATTATTATATTATTATATTATAAATCCAGGTGCCTTGGTGCTGGAAACTAATTCTGGCAGACATACAGGGCAAATAGCACAAGTAGCATGCCTGTGTTGTTGTTGTTGTTACTATTATTATTATTATTACTGCAATAAAGTGACTCTCCGTAATATGCACACTTCCTCCACCCCATGACCAGTCATCATCTCTCTGTGCGTTTCATCATGATAGCATTTAGATAATTCAAACAATGGGATGTTATTTCCAAAGTTGGTGGTGGAAACCTGTAAAACAGTCAGGAACCAACCAGAACTCCAGCTGACACCACAAAAAGTAAGCAATGCTGGAAGATGATGGGCAGCAATCTGAAATCATTTCCACTCAGTTTATTCAGCAACTGTGAAGGATTAGGAGACAACAACTGAGGTGCTGAAAAACATCTAAAGGGTTGTGGGAGAACATTTCTGTGCCACTTTCTGTGCAGAAGCTAAGAGGCTCATAGACACAACCATATTGTTGTGGCTGTTGTGGAACTTACATGTTTTTCTGTTGGGGTGTGGATAGTTACTGAGGAGGGTGGGTTCTGAGAAAAATGTTGGGTGTGCTGTAACCTGTAAGGAGCCTAGTAGAGTTGAGCAAGAAAACAGTGTTCTGTTTTTAGGATCTTGGAGGCAGGGTTTTAATCCTCACTCAGCCATGTGAGTGGCGGGTAGTGCTGTGGTCTAAACCAGAGCCTAGGTCTTGCTGATCAGAAGGTCGGTGGTTTGAATCCCTGTGACGGGGTGAGCTCCCGCTGCTCAGTCCCTGCTCCTACCAACCTAGCAGTTCGAAAGCACGTCAAAGTACAAGTAGATAAATAGGTACCAGTCTGGTGGGAAGGTAAACAGTGTTTCCGTGCTCTGCTCTGGTTTGCCAGAAGTGGCTTAGTCATGCTGGCCACATGACCTGGAAGCTGTATGCCCGTTCCCTCGGCCAATAAAGCGAGATGAGCGCCACAACCCCCGAGTCGTCCGCGACTGGACCTAACGGTCAGGGGTCCCTTTACCTTTACCAGCCATGAAGCGCACTGCGAGACCTTTGGATTCGTCACTGTCTCTCAGTCTGCCCTACTTCACAGGGTTGTTGTGAGCATATAATGAGGAGCAGAACTTTGTATGTCACCTTCAGCTCCTTGGAGGAAAGGTGGGATACAAATGTTAATAATAATAATAATAATAATAATAATAATAATAATAATAATACGCTCAGGTTGCAAAATAGGGACAGTGAGGGGTGTAACTTGGGTGGAATTATGAGGGCCAGATTGAGAAACATGGAGGGCCACATTCATCCACAGGGCCTGAGCTTCCCCTGTTTTATTGTTTTATCATTTATATGCCTGTTTTGGCCACAGTTCATCTTTCTCTCCTCAACTCCCCAATCCTCACCTTTTAGAGTCATTTCAATGCACAAACTCTAAAAATTGCCACCCCAATAATGTGCACTGCCATTCTGCCATGCAGCATCATAAAGTTAATTTACAGGTGTTGACAACATTGATTTGGCAGTCTTACGCGTCTAGATTAAAAACCTGTAAACTTAAGGAAAGGTCTGCTTGGTAGACTTAAATGGAAACTTCATCTACCAGCAACAGAAGAGCCATAAAATCCTATAATATTTTTATTGCCCCACCCCCGCTTTTTTTAAGAGAAAGGGGGATTGACAAAGTACTTGTTAAAGGTAGCAAAACATTTTTATGCTTTAAAAAACTAATATAAAAAGCTAAAAAATAATGCATCTTTTAGCCTTCTTTGTATCTTCCCTATAATATGTTTTGAGAGGTTCTAGGGGAAGATATCAACCATAAATCACTAGAACGACTGTCTCCTTTTAAGTGCAAGAGCTTTGAAGAGTTTATATGCAATCATCTCTCTCACACATTGAAAGAAAGTTTGGGAACACTTAGAAAACATACAGTGTGAGAACATTTTTTACGGTCACAGCATCAGAACAAAAGATCGGGGAATCAACAGAGTGCTTTGGCTAGGTTTTGACAATTTTCTTGAGTCTGTTTAATTAGCAGTCTGTATTTAGAAAACACACCAAGGAACATCTTGAATCACAATTAACTGAGTGCAATAAACTTCAGTTCTAAAAGAGTTGGGAAAAGCATGTTCTCTCCATCACCCCCTGGTGTGTGTGTCTTAACAATAATGGATCCCACATTCAACTAGTTATTTCTGGCAGTAATTTTAATCCTGCCGTGTTTTGTTTAATGAAACACGGAAACAAGCAGTTCAGATGCCTCCTGGCATTTTTGGAACACATGGGGGGTTCATGGGGGCTTGTGTGATAGCTTCACCCATGACCACTGATGTGCTTGGTAGCCACATTCAGACCTGACAGGAGGAGAAGAAGCTGCCTGATATGATCAGAACATGGTCCATCTTGCTCAGTATTGTCTACACGGACTGGCATCAGCTCTCTAGGGTTTCAGACAGGAGCTTCTCCCAGCCTTGAAAATCCTAGGGATTGAACCTGGTACCTTCTCAAGACAGATGCTCTTGCAACTGATCTATGTCTCTCTGCCTCATGCTGCTCCTGGGCACATATATTGAGGCTTGCATGGAGTCTCTTCTTGTACCTGCTGCATGTGTCACAGTGGAGGAGTCTGGCTGCCCAACGTGGGGTGGTGGGGACAGAACGAGCCTGTCTCTCACTTGTTCCAGGGATATACAGTCGTACCTTGGTTTCCAAACAGCTTAGTTCTCAAACGTTTTGCCTCCCAAATGCCACAAACCCAGAAGTGAGTGTTCCGGTTTGCGAACTATTTTTGGAAGCCGAATGTCTGATGGGGCTTCTGCAGCTTCTGATTGGCACAGAGGGGTGAACACCATGAATCCTGAGCTCCTAGGAGTTAGGGCCAATGGAAAGACAAATCTGAGGGGCATCTTGTGCTGTTCCTGCATGCTTTTTTTGACAACTGGTTTTGACCCAAGTGGTCTTTGGTTGAGTGGGTATCTTTCCTCTTCCTACAGAGCTACAGAACTGGGGTTCCCCCATTTTGTAATTTTGGTATTTGTGTGTGTGTGTGTTTGCAGCTATGATAGTACACTAATTGTACATTGTACTTATTGTAATACCTGTACTTATTATAATTTTTTGAATTATATTATAGAATTATATATTGTAATTATATTATATAATAATTATCATAATATGACTACTAAATAAATCTGTCAATCTGAAGGGTTAAAAAAAAGGGCATGATCCCTTTTTTGCCAGACAAATAATTATAATTATTATTTCAATTCATTACCCACCAGGTCCCAGGGTAGATTACAACCATTTGAAATGCAATACGAAAAAAGTTAAAACAGGTTTCAGTCACAAGAATAGGGTGGGTTCTAAACACTCAAAGAGGCCAGGATACAGAGATACATATTCAGTATATACCTGACCAGATTGGGAAGAATCTATCCATTTTTCTGAGCTTCTGAAAGTGTAATTTTGTCTGAAAAAACTACCAAGTATTGGAAAAAAAAATCTGCTAACCAGAAATATCCCCCAACCGGCCCAACTAAGCTCTTTAGTCAGAGGCATCTAATAATAATAATTGTAATAATAATAATAATAATAATAATAATAATAATAATAATAATAATAATTATACCCTGCCCATCTGTCTGGGTTTCCTCAGCCACTCTTGGTGGCTTCCAACCGAATATTAAAAACACAATGCAGTATTAAACTTTAAAAACATCCCTAAACAGGGCTGCCTTCAGATGTCTTGTAAAAGTAAGATAATTGCTTATTGCCTTGACATCTGATGGGAGGGCATTCCACAGGGCAGGCGCCACTACCGAAAAGGCCCTCTGACTGGTTCCCTGTAACCTCACTTCTCACAGTGAGGGAACTGCCAGAAGGCCCTCGGCGCTGGATCTCAGTGTCCGGGCTGAATGATGGGAGTGGAGACGCTCCTTCAGGTATACAGGACCGAGGCCGTTTAGGGCTTTAAAGGTCAGCACCAACACTTTGAACTGTGCTCAGAAACATACAGGGAGCCACAGCAGATCTCTCAGGACCGGTGTTATATGGTCTCGGGGGCCTCTCACTTCCTCTCACGTGTACCTTTAAAACAGGAGTGAGGAACCAGTGGCAGCCATGATGTTGTTGGGGCTACAACTCCCATCATCCCTGAGCAGTGGCCAAGGTGGGTGCAGCTGGTGGAAGTTGGGGGTCCTACAGTGTCTGGAGGGCCACAGGCTCCCCACTCTTGCTTGAAGGATTCCAAAGTTCTTCGGCCAAGCCCCAGTGGGAGCACTAATTAGCAAAAGTGGGAGTTCCAAAAATTAATGCAACAAGGAAATGAAAGTGAAAATATCTCAGTGGCTTTCACTCTGTCATTGCTTTGAAGTGTCTTAGCTCAGGGATAGCAGACCCTCCAATTGTCCCTATTTTCCAGGGGTTTACAGAAGCTGTCTCGGTTTCTGATTTGATCCCAGAATGCCCCACTTTTCCTTAGGATGTCCCTGTTTTCATTGGAGAAATGTTGGAGGGTATGGGGTGGAGCTGCTCCTCTCCCATATCACAACCAATCCTTCTTCAGAGGGAAATCTAGAAATTGTGGCTTTGTGTGGGGAATAGGTTTATCCTATCAACTCTCAGCATACTGAACAAACTACAGCTCCCATAGTTCTTTGAGGGAGAACCAGTATCATAAAGCTTTAAATGCATGATATGAATGTCATCTAGAAATGGAGAAGGAAGGTTAATACCTGAAACCTGGAAGTCCTGACACAGCTGAATTTTTCCTGCATCTGAACATCTCTTACATCCAACATGCTTATGCCCTGCTTTCTCTTTAAAGAAGGTCAACTAATTATATGCAAATACATATATATAACGTGTAATACATATAAAAAAGTCAATCATGAGGCGGCACCATATTTCTGCAGCATAATTTTATAAGTATCAACATATAAGTATTTTTTATACAGTTATATGCATTGTTCAATGTATCTATTTATGTGCTGGCTACTTTAGGAAACCTGGCGTGTATATGCATATAATTTTATATGTACCTGTATAATAATGCATATAATATGCAATATTTGTTCATAGTTTTAGGAGTACTAGTAAAAAAAATAGCTCACTTCTTGTCAAGATCAATGAGCAAGATGGGAATGGGAAAAGATTCGTGTAGATAAGCTCCACATTGAGATTTTCAGAAAATTCCACCCCCAGCCATGCAAAAGTGCCACACGAGTCTCTGATAATGGGAGCAGCAATGCAGGAAAGCTTCTCTTCCAGTTTCCTTGATCTAAATCTAGCTCTCCCACATACAGACCCGCTGGGGGACAAAATACTGGTATGACACCGATATTTGTGATTTTTTTTCCTGAGGTCTAATAGCACCTGTGGGAAGAGTGACTCTTACCAGGGAAAGGGTTGGAAAAACGCCCTCCACTGGGCATGCTCCAATTTAAAAATGGGGAACTCTTCAAAACCGATTTTATTTTTTATTTAAAAAGTCAGGAGATCTAACCACGTGTCTCCTGAGTCCAATCTTCTTATATGAGTAAACAGATGTTACTTAGGATGAACTTTGGATGAACTGGGGTGTCTTGGGGGGATTTTGGACTTGTCAGAGGGGGAATGGGCTGTGCTATCCACAAGTTGTGACTACTGAAGTGCTTTATGGTGCCTCAGCCATCCAAACAATGATGTTTTCAATGATGCTGCAGAGAAATGTCTGCCAAGAGCAAACTAACGTATCTAAAGTTATCATAATGCCAGGGTGGGGAGAGGGCAGAAGGCGAGTTCTGCTGTGAATGCTTATAAGCGGAGGAAATCATTATTTTACCTGAAAAGAAAATCCCTTCTCACCAACTTTTAAAGTGCCTAGCACAAAAGCCCCTGAACCAATTTGTCTGCAATTTGGCAGATTTCTTACCTAGGGGCAACTTTTCAGCAATTTTCTAACTGAATCCCCACAAAACAGTAGCAGACTGAGTGATTTTACCCACCCTATAATGGCTGTCCTTGGAATAAGACCACTGAATGTATCCTTCTGAAATTTGGAGAAATTCGTGCCCCAAGAAAGGGCAGCCTTACCTGCATATTTCATTCAATTCTGCCAAAATATTAAAAAGTTACAGATATTTCTGCTTTCTTTTAAAAAAAATTTAAGTTGCACTTATTTACCTGTAATTCAGTGGTGTTAATCCACTCTTGAGACTCTACAATACCTTCAAATTTTACCCACTTCTGTGAAAAGGAAGGAAATGTTACAGCCCCATTTAAAAATTTTCCAGAAGTGGAGAGGATGGGGCGATTGAAGCAGACTCTGATGGCCTCTGCGTCAAATCACACAGCACCTCCAACCAAGGTAAGCTGTTTTCCAAAGTGCCAAATTGCAGCCCAAACCAAATCTTGTGGTCAGTGCACACCCTAATATTAATGCACCCAACCACTTTCTTAAAAAGCAGGTTAATCACACAAAGTTTTTGTACCCAAGGCAGATACCAACTTCTAGCAATTCATTGTTTTCTGTCCTCCCCCCTCTTTCTAGTGGTGATTGTGGCACCAGCTCCATCTTACCTGAGCCCCCTAAATGGCCATTGCCTCAGTGAGTGCCCACGCTGCTTGGCTTTAGTTGAAAACTAAACAAGAAAGCCACAAAACACACAGAGAAGAAACAACTGAGCAAACCAAAACACAGAGAGGTCTAAGATTTAGAAAAATCCAGGCATCTTTTAAATATTCCATAATTTTAATCTTTTCCTCTCTTGGTTGTGGTAGCCAAAAGATCGTACTCATTTTCTGCACTTAAGTATCAAATTTAATCTTCATTGTGATTTAATCTTTAATCTTCATTGGGAGATTGTTTTCCCCACCCTCTTACAGCAACAGTTGTGTAAAGGGGCCTGGGTCTTCTTTATGGCTTGCCAGCTTCTTCTGTTCCTCCAGATGCAAATTGGTTTGATGGCGTGAAGGAGAGAGCCAATGAATCATGGGAAGGATGTGTGATTGTAGCACATGGTTTCTTCCGGCTCACAGGAATTCCCTCAGTTACAAAGTCCAAGCTGGCTATCAGTTCTTCGAAAGTGATGACTAAAGTCCATTTTGTCTGCTGTAGCTGAAGTTGGACTCCTCGATTTGAGTTTCTGTTAGATTAGAGTTTTTGGGCTGTGTCCTTCCTATCTCTTCCAGTGCACAGGCTAAAGAGTCTAAATCGCCATCGTGCTGATGCCTGGCTTCCCACAAGTCCAAAATAACAGCAGATGGGCTGCGCTGGGTAGCAAAGTAAGACAAATTCCTAAATGAGAGAGGCAAAAACAAAGGGGTTAGGGTTCAGGATGATGACTGCCCCCCTCACAGATACTTGGTAGGATTGCTTGCAAAACTCAGGCGATCTCTGGGAAATGTAGGGAGGAACTTTGGAATCTAACTACTTTTAAGGTTTCATCCAATACAGCACTAAGTTAAGTTGTCTTAACGGTTCCACTGCTGAAATGTCTTGTGCCAGGAGAACATTGCTGAACAAGAAAATGCATAAATGCAGGTAACTTTGGGTACATTCAGATGTGGGGCTTACTCCATATGTTTTAATGTTAGAATGCCTGACCCAGTTTTTAATGTTCCTGTTACACTGCATAGAATCATAGAAATGTAGACTTGGAGGGACCACGAGGGTCATCTAATTCAGGCATGTCCAACAGGTAGATTGTGATCTACTGTTAGATCACTGGACGTCTGCAGTAGATCATTGGTGGGGCTCGAACCCCTGACCTTGAGATTAAAAGTCTCATGCTCTACTGACTGAGCTACCTGTTGCATTATGGAACTGTGAGGGTTTTTTTTAATCAATAAGCCACATGTCACACTAAATTCATTCACACCAATGGGTGTGGTGTGATGCAACCGTGGACGTCATTGGACATGTCACCACCTTTATGTGCATGCTGTTTCTGTTTCCCCACGATCCAACCATGAAAATAGCAGGAAAGTACAGTATGCCAGAATGCCGCCCCAGATTTTGTCCGATAATTTTCCAAGTTAACAGGATTTTCTTTTCTTTTCTGGAAGCAACTAACATAGAAATGAGTACTGAATTTCTGCTAGACTTCAGAAGTGGCTTTTATGTCACAGAGAATGCAGAACTGTAAGAAAGTGCCATAGAAACAAAATAAAGTGTCTGAATGCAACCTTAGTTGCACAATAGACTGCAGAATACATTGAGTGATGAGTTTCCACTGGCACAACTGTTGTGTTAGATTCATCTGTTCCACAAGACTAAAACTCACATGAGCACTTGCATTAACAGACAGAGAACACTGGATACAATCCACAGGCTGCACATTCCATGAAAATACGCTGCGTCTAAATAATAGGCTTAATATCACGATGGCACACAGGAATAGCAGTGCATTTTTTTGGAAATGAACTTTTTGGCTAAGTGGTAGCAACACATTGACTTTTTAGAGAGCTGGATAAACAAGGCTGTTTGCATGAACAAAGGTACCTGCATCCCAGTGTAAATAACAAGGACTTCTAAAGCATGATCCATAATTTAGTAACAAATCACCATGGCACAAGCAAATATTGTGAGTTTGTATGCAAGGTTTGGTGTGCTTTGGCATGGAACTTGATTTTTTTTTTAGTTGCCTTTCTTCATAAGCCATTTTTTATATATTTTGCTAAAGTGTGCACACAAGATTGATGGGAACGTTCAGGGCATTTATTTGCGCAAGACCTGCTGGAACAAACTGGTTGCTGAATGCATATTATTTTCAGACTATGCTATTAAGAGACTGTGCCTTTTGACAAATTGACTTGTGTTATTTCCTCTGGGAATAATCATCCAAGTAAAACTAGCAAGCTAGGAAGCATGCATATGCATAGTCATATTTACATACAGCTTATTATACATAATACATCCATGTAAGGCTTTCTGGAATTAAATCTCTGTGGAACTACAATCGCTCAAAGAACTTCTCAGATAGTGACTGAGGTCAGTTCACATAAGTGTGGGTCCACTGCTTCATATCACACTGACTATGTGAAATTTATCACCACAGACTTTTTCATACACTCTTATGTTATCTCATGCATATTACATTTCAGTGGAGGCAGTTCTTGTGTTTAGCTGTGGCTCATCACCACCAAGTGGTGAGATATCTGGGTGCGTCACCAGTGAGATGCCTAGGTGTTGGTGCATGTGTGAATCAGCTCAGGGCCTGGAAGTACCATTTCAACGGTGCTGATCATGAGGTATCTTTGCTAAATCCTAGAAGCAGCACGAAGTAGAAGAGATGGGTTAATATGCTAAATGGAAAATATGAGCCGACTTTTCCTTGCATATGAACATACAGAAACTTAGATGCTAGATATAGTTAGTTTACCAGCTAAAGCCGAGAGGACCAGAGCATTTTGCGAAAAGTCATCCAAACCTTTACCACATAATGCCTGGCAAAATGTCAGATCTAAGCTTCCTGACTAAGTGCTGAGCTGAAATAAGTAAATATTGCTCAGAGTACAGGCTCAGCACTGGATCCCAACCTTCTGCAGAGCTCTTCACCCTTCTTCCAGGGTTTGCCTGAACTCGTGAGGGCTACAAGTGTGCAGAGGAGAAACAGCGTACACATGAGTGCCCTGGCTCCTCTCAGACCTCTCTCTGTTAAGGATGATGGTCTGAACAGACTTTCTAACATGGATAAGTGAAATCTGTCAGTTTTGCTTTCTCTCAGTTTCTCATTTTTTCCAATCTTAAGTTCAGTTTCCCACATCAGTTTGCAATTATTGTTTTTTAAGTCCTTATGAATATTTACCAGAATTTTTGTGAAAATTTATCCTAATATGCACACTTTTGCGAAGCAATGTTCCCCCATCAGGCTTCATTTGTGCATGTTATTTCATGAATATATGCATTTTTGTACATATTACTTGGCTGGAGAACTACATGGCAAAATTCAGAGAAGTGTGAATTTCAAAGGAAGGCTGTGTTTTGGTTTGCATATTGATGTGGAAAGTGTGAATTAGACAGGTTCATCTTGAGATGTAAATTGAATGAAATTTCTCTTTCGTTCCTAGTTTCTATGTGTGTTCAGCTGAGATGGAACCTTCCCTATTGGGATCCCTGACTGCACAAAGGCTTCAAAGTGTGTTCATACTGCAGTCCCTTCATGTCCAAAGGCCCAAGAGGCACCTGCATTCTTGGGAACATTGGGGGGTAGACCCACTACGACACATCTTCACTTGTTCAGGCAACTTTTTACCTCAATCAATAAACAAATAACTGTAAGCTTTCTTGCTTTCCACTCAATCCAAGACATTGCTGCATTGCCTCTGGTACAGCAGCTACATTGCCTTAATAGTGTTATGTTCTCAAAGTTTAAACTATTGGCTTATTAGAGTAAATTCTTCCAAGCCTAAAGTAGGTTTGGATAGACTTCATGTTGGATCTACTTTGGGGTTATTGTTGTGTTTTTTTACTAGAACCACAAGATCTGCCAATCAGAGCTAGATGCAAAAGCCATAGTTGGAATTAGAGAGCAAGGTGTTTCTGAGCGCAATCTGAGCCTAGGAATTTGTTTTCGGCGTGAGAGCTGAACTGAGCTCACAGCCCTTTCACACAGAAGACTGCTCCTGGTTAGTTTTCTTCATTTCAGCCATCTAGCCCTGATGGGGAAAGTCGCTATAGTTAAACATCTGAGATACAACCAGTAGATCCTGAGTTAGAATTATGATGCCATGATACATGTTGTTTGACCCTCAGTCTCTGCTCCCCACCTGCAATTAAGAGGAAGCTAATAATACCAGCTTTACTGGGTTGTTGCAAGGATTCTAGAAATAATGCTAATGTGGTCTTTTAATGATTGATAGGGCTCTATACATGCCACATTCAGCCCTGCGCCCACCCTCACCTACAAACATCAGATAGGGCTATATCAGGGGTTGTCAGAGCGACACCTGTAGGCACCAGTGTGCTGCCCCCTTCCCCACACGTAGCTCTTATGGTGCCCATGAAAAGTCTCAGTAAAATCCCCTTCAAAAACCCATAGTTCCTATGGTTCCCTGGGAAGAGGGATTGATTGGTAAAAGACCCAGGGAACCATAGCTCTGTGAAGGGAACAGGGGTCTCCTAAGAACTCTCAGCTCCCAGAATTCATTGGGAGAAAGCCATGACTGTTCAAAGTGGCATAATAGTTTGGGTATCGCTGAGATTGCCATCCCGGATTGCAAAATCTAAAATTCAAAATCTAGTGACTTGCCTAAGAGAAGCAACATCCCTTCCCCCAAAATCTTTCCACTCCTTCAGTTCCAGGATGACCATAGCCATGGACCACAAAAAAGTGTCTTTTTTTAAAAGAAACCATGAACAGCTTGAATGGGCACCTATGTATGTGTGTGCAAGCACACCAAGGGTAGGGAATCTATAGCAATCCAGATGATGCTAGACTCCAACGAGGGACGAAGGGGAATTCATTGGGTTCAGATTTTAACGTGCACCTACCTAATTCACACTCCTCCAACCAATAAACAAAGCAAACCACAACTGTCCTTCAAGAGTCACATGTCTCTGAATTCAGTGGTGTGGTTCTCCAACCATAAAAATGTGTGAACAGAAATGCATATATTAATGAAGAATAACATGCAAAGCCTATGAAAAAAATTCCTTGCCAAAATGTGTACATTGGACAAAATTCCATATATTTGAAAGATACATGAGCATGAAAACACATACCTTTTTTGTGCAGACTTTAAAAATAAATAAATGGCAAATCGATGCAAAAATGGGGTGGAATTATCTTAAGGTTTGTGAAATTAGAAACTGAAATTGACAACTCTGTTCCTCTCTAACAGCAGGCTGCACTGCCCAGAGTCAGAACTGATGGGAGCTGAAGGCCAACAATATATGGAAGGCCGCAGGTTGGACATCCCTGAAATACACAATGCAGAGGAATTATCTGCAGTGCAATGAGATGGAGGACCTGAAGCTCCCACCGTTTCTCTGGTGATTTCTAGTGCTGCGTCATTTACGGTCACAGTAGACAATGTTAATATACTGCTCACGTGTGCAGTCTCTCTGCCAGAAATGCAACCAAGTAGTCCCTTTCCAGTCTTTTCATTAATAATAGATAGCTGAACAATGTTCCTAGCAAGGAAACACAAGGAACTCAACGACAACAAACCCCCAGAAAAAAAAGACAGCCAGCCAGCCAGCTCAGCCACCTGCACTCGCTTGTTCTAAAAACCACATATCTTGGTTCAAAATCCATACAAAACAGACTGCAGGCTGGATAGTTGTTCCAAACATCCAGAAAGCATCCAGCTCCAATTTGCCTCTGGTGCCTTGTTCCTTCCTTCCATGAGCAATTAGTGTAGCCAATAGAAAACACACATGCTTCAGTTCCAGAAGGCACAGCTAGTTCCAAACAAGTCTAACAAATGCCCAGGATAGGAGCTTGGGAAGAGATCCACTTGTTTAAAAAGGTACAGAATTTGGCTTGCCTGTTAATGAGATTCTCTTCTCCCTTTTCTTTTTGAAAAGAAAGAAGTACAAGCGTTCAGCTTCTTTAACGGCTCAACCTTTTTAAAGTTTTAAATTCAGAATAGCAAGTTGGGTTCTGTGGGTTGGACCCAGTCCCATTCAGAGTAGAAGTTAAAAGGACACGACTCAGTTGGGTTCATTCATTTCAATGTGTCTACTCTGAGCAGGACTGACATTGGATTCAGCCCTGCACCCAATTGTTTCCCAGGTCTGCTGATTAATGGGAAGACATTAATGGGACATTAATGGGAATGTCAGGGAAGACATCATTCCCAAACTGATGAGCTGCTGCGTGCTAATGGAAATAGACCAGCAATGGGGCTACTGAGAAAGTTGAAGGTATATCGCCATGCTGGCATCTTCACAACGAATACAACTAAGCCCCCAATAAGGGCTGGGCATTCTCGGCAGACACTGCGGAAAAGACCCATGAACAGCAGTCCTCTTGCTAAGAGGCGAGGATGCCCGGTAGCGTTTTGTTGCAGGTCCCACTCATCACTAATCCAGGTAATCTCTCCCCTATTGAAATTGTGCCACTTGGCTGTTTTAGATTCAGACAAGAGCGCCAGCATTATCCAATCAAAGGCACCTACTTCCATAGGCAAACAAGTCTGCTTGAAAGTTTGTGTGCAGGATCAAGACAAGCAAAACCCTACAGACATTCTGGGAGCTGCTTCTGCCTCCCCTTTCCCCTGTCCCAAGGCACAGAATGTAGCTTGGTGGCAGGACCCAGCTAGAGCAGTTAGTTTTCTTGCCAGAGACTACAGCTACAGATCCCCAGTGGCAAACCTATGCTACTGCGCATCATTCCCACCAAGGAGAAGGCATAGGGTCAGTGTCTGCTGCCATCATCTTCATCTGCCACATGGGCAGGAAAGGTATCAATTTGGACGGAAACTATTATTGTGGATGGGTTGTACAGGTTAATTGATACTATTGCCATTTCTAATTATTATTTATGGGATGCGGGTGGTGCTGTGGTCTGAACCACAGAGCCTAGGGCTTGCCAATCAGAAGGTCGGCAGTTCGAATCCCCACGACGGGGTGAGCTCCCATTGCTCGGTCCCTGCTCCTGCCAACCTAGCAGTTCAAAAGCACGTCAAAGTGCAAATAGATAAATAGGTAGTGCTCTGGCGGGAAGGTAAATGGCGTTTCTGTGAACTGCTCTGGTTCGCCAGAAGCGGCTCAGTCATGCTGGCCGGCTCCCTTGGCCAGTAAAGCGAGATGAGCGTCGCAACCCCAGAGTCATCCGCGACTGGACCTAATGGTCAGGGGTCCCTTTACCTTTACCTTTAATTATTATTTACATACACATTCAACACCCTTCCCAGCCACCTTGCCCAGAAGCATATATTTTGATCCAATTCTTTTTTATAAAACCAAGAAAGGAAATGGGGGGATGACGACGACTGGCTAGAATAGTTGAGGCTATTCTTGCTGATGCAATCATGAGAATCGGCTTTGCTGGGCATCAACTGCGGCCCACATTTCAGCCCCCACTGGCTGCGCTGCTCTTCCTCTTGCCATTGCCCTCCATTCAGTCCTTACATCGCCGAGGAAGAGAACTGTCAAGCAATGGGAGTGAACAAAAAGAGCAGCTGCTTCTATTGCTTTCTCACTCATTGGCAGTGCTGCGTTTCTAGAAAAAGAGCTGTCGGAACTCACCATGAATGCCTCCCTTGTTCTCTTATGATGGCAATGGCACCCATGGGAGATTGGGTGGCATTGCCATTGGAGATGCTGGAACTGACTTCTGGTTCTGAAAACAGCCCTGCTCATCAGCCCATTTTCTCTAGGCTGATTGGATTGGAACTGAAGAGAGTGCGAGAGAAAGTGGACTACTGCAGGAAGGAGGAAGGAGTCAGCCTAAAACTTGGAGTTTTGCAGAAAGAGAATAGGAGGCTGCCTCGCACTGAGTCAGACAATGGCCAGTTTAGCTCAGTATTGCTGCATCAGCCTTCCCATGTTGTAGTCTAATGACACCTAGGACCAAAGGTTGGGGAAGGAGTTTTTGCAAGTCCTCTCTGGAGGTGTCAGGGATTGGATCTGGATACTTCTGCACAGAAAGCATGGGCTCAATCGATGAACAATGGCCTTTCCACAAATCACACTATATGTTCATTTTTTAAGAAAAGCCTTACAAATTCAGGTAAGCTAAAATGATTATCATCAGGCGTGGCAGAATATTGCAATGCAATATCGACACTCTTATAAATTCTACTCTGCCACATTTAATTTGCACATTATTTGTTTTACATCATTTCGGACACCCCTTGTTATTGTTTGTAAAGTGGTTTACAATATAAATCTATACACGATATATATAGGTTTTACCCAATAACAACAACAGCCAGAACCTTCATACCCAACCACACTTAAAAACAATCACTGAATTATACTCTCATATGTAATGAATCAACACATACAATGGTAAATAACAAAATGTGCAGTGTACTGTACAACTCAGTACTGTTGAATTGACACTCAGCCTTTTTCAAGCAAATGTGCAATTAACTTCTACTTTCTTGAGAAAAAAAGTATTTTCTATTGAGTTCCAATTAACTGTAACCAGGATGAAAAATTTGGCGTTCATTTACAATATAAAGATGTAACCTCATAAAAATGTAATGAATGAAAGCCTAAGATTTTGTTTCCTTTTCTTTCTTTCTTTTCAAAAAGAACCCAAACAACATAAAGGGGATTATCTCAAACTTAAAGCAACCGTTTTGTCAAGCAGCAGCCTCGAAATCTTCTAGGAACAGGTGTTGGTATGCTTCTGAAAGGAAGCAAATGATGGCATAAGGCAAACCTTTTGGAGGTGGAAATTTCTGAAAGGTGCTGGTGGATCATAGAATCATAAGGGACCCAGGGGTCATCTAGTCCAACCCCTTGCAGTGCAGGATTATCAGCTAAAGCATACATGACAGATAGCCATCCAACATCTGCTTAAAAACTTCCAAGGAAGTATCCTGCAGGCCCTCCACTGGGAACAGTGTCCTGGTGATAATTTAAAATGTTGAAGCTTTCAAGATATTGGAAAATGTCTGAATTGCAGATTGATGTGCAAATATAACAACAGTGACTGAGAAAAGTAGAGAAGGCAGGGAGCAGGGAATGTCACAGCACACTGCTCCAATAACAGCAATGGACTGGTTGCCATTCAGAATTGCACTGGATTACCTGTTGATGCTGTTTTTCTGTGCTAACATCTGCCAGTCTTTGCCTTTGGCGCTGGGTGTGTCAAAAGTTGCGCATATCCTTTGCCTGATGGAGTAGGGAATCTTGAAGGCTTGCGGACCCATCTGAGCAGGAAAGTTACTGTCATCATGTGCAAAGAATGCGATGGTTTCCTTTTCATTCTACGCACAAAAACAAAACCGTTATTGCATTAAAAGTTGAGTTGAGCTCTCTCTCTCTAGTCTAGCTTGTTCAGCTCACTGGAAAGGGTTGTGCCTTGCTTTCTAATGCCGTTAAACAAGATACCATTATAGGCCGAAATATTGGGAAATTTTGGAAGAAGAGGGAGACAAATTGAAATTGCAGAGTTTTGAAAAATTAAAAAACAAAGTGTGAGACTGGCTTCATTATTATCAAATAATGGAGGCATACAATTTGGACAAAAAAAATGGATTCCAGGTGGAAAAATCAAAATTGGCAACAGAACTGTTAGAACCCAAAACAAAGATTTTGTCAAGGATGTATAACTTGCTGTTGAAATGGAATACTCAGGATGAAACTGTGAAATCTGCTATGATTAAATGGGCGCAAGGTGTTGGACATAACATTATGATGGCTGACTGGGAACAGTTATGGACCACAAGTATGAAGTTCACGGCATGTAATGACTTAAGAGAGAATATTGTGAAAATGATATACAGGTGGTACATGACCCCAGTCAAGCTTGCAAAAAATTATCACTTGCCCGACAATAAATGTTGGAAATGTAAAGAAACTGAAGGTACATTCTTTCACCTTTGGTGGACGTGCCCAAGGATTAAGGCTTTCTGGGAGATGATTTATAATGAAATGAAAAAGGTATTTAAATATACCTTTCTGAAGAAACCAGAGGCCTTTCTCCTGGGCATAGTCGGCCAATTGGTGTTAAAGAAGGATAGAACTTTTTTTATGTACGCCACAACAGCAGCAAGAATACTCATTGCAAAGTACTGGAAGACACAAGATTTACCCACTCTGGAAGAATGGCAGATGAAGGTGATGGACTACATGGAATTGGCGGAAATGACTGGCAGAATCCGAGACCAGGGAGAAGAGTCGGTGGAAGAAGATTGGAAAAAGTTTAAAGACTATTTACAGAAATATTGTAAAATTAATGAATGTTAGAATGATGTTGGATAGAAATTAAGTTGTTTTTAGCTGTAATACTATAAGGGAATATGAAAAATGGATTACTAATAGGTAAAAATTTAATGTCACAATATTTTAAGATTAAAGATTAGGATAAATTAAGAGAGGAAGGATTTGCTGAACTAACAAACTGAACTAGAATACAAAAAAGGGAGGCGCGAGGAGGTCTGGGAAACAAGCTAATGAAAAATAAGTAATGGAAAGATTGAGTTGTTTTTAACTGTTTTTTATTTTTTATTTTTCTTTTTTCTTTTTTCATTTTGTAATATTTTGAAAATTTTAATAAATATCTTTAAAAAAACAAACAAGATACCATTATATCTGCTAAAGAAAAATCACAGGCATTACATGCATTGTACTGGGCTCTGGGTAGAGTCACAACAGTGCTGAGAAATCTGAAAATGTACTACATTCACTACAGCTAAGCAGAAATGCCAGCAAAATTGAGGGAGGTGATTTGGGTGGTTTTCAGGGATGGCTGACCTTGAGCAACAACAGCACTTCGAACAATCTCAAGAGCTGCCATTTAAGGAAAAGAAAATACACACACTCAGAGATCTCCTTAGAATGATGCTATATGATGGCATTGTTCTATCCTGCGATGATATCTGGGTAGGAAAAGAAAGTGGCCACCAGATGGGGGGGAAGCCTGTTGTTGGAAGCACAATTGGTTGGGATATAAGAAAGGGCAGATTGGTGGCTGCATCCAGGTTATGGAATATATTGCCTTCCCTTCCTATTAGTTTTTATCACTTGGTGAAATTTTTCCTGTTCTGGCAAGCTTTTGCCATGCTGAGCAGATAATGTTTCAGTAAAACAGTAATCTAAACGGATGTTTTTGAAAAGGAAACAGGAATTTGGGGGATTTAAACACAAAAATGGGGTCTGCTGTTATTTGTCAGAAAGACCCTGGACAAAAAGGTGAGTTGAATTTTTGTTATACTACAGCTTTTGCTTTTATATTGTGCTCTGCTTAGATGTTTAAAATATTAAGCAATTTGTAGGTAATAATAATAATAATAATAATAATAATAATAATAATAATAATAATAATAGTGCCATGTCATGTTGCTTCCTTACTTGAGTTTCATTTGGCAAAGAAAGAGGAATAACGGGTTAGTTTTACTCATCAGATTTAAGGAGAAATCTAGATGCAATTTAAAAAGAAAAAGTATGGCCTTGCATTTTTCTAAGGACATCATCATGTGGACACTGTAAATTATGTCCAGATTTGAGGAGCACTGAGGCAATAATAAACTCCATTTGGGAAGCACCCGCCATTCAGGAAGCACTGAGACCCCTGGGTATAGGGTGGTATAAAAATTCTATTAATAATAATAATAATAATAATAATAATAATAATAAACAGGATATGCCTCTTGCCTGGGACTTCTGGGTGCTGGCATGATGTAAATACTTCAGGCGAATGGTGCTACAAGCCTTTCCGTATAACATTTATGGCACACCTCAAGAGACATCCATGCAAAGTAATAGGAGTGCTGTAGGTTCGTCCTATTTTTTAATTAAATATGCAGCAGATTTGGAGCTCTGCACTTTGAAGATAAGCTGCTGCTACCTGGCTTGTAAAAACACAAGCAATAATATGTGGAAGCAATGAGCCTGTTGTTGAATGAACCATTGAACATGCGAAGGAGGAAGCCAGAATGCATGGAGTGAGCCCTGCTCCCTCAGAGAATTTTTGTGCACTGGGCACAGTCTCCTGTCAATGCCGGATTGATGTGCATATGAAACAGACATTTAGTGGTTCTATCAGTGTTAGTATGAGAGAGACAAGGAAGACAAATTGTAAGGTTTTCAACATGGGGACACTAGTACTGCTACCATCACCTTGGGGACACGAACCCTGATTGACTACCACTTCTGCCCCATGTTTTATGCACTTTTATTTGGTAGTTTTTAGACCACTTGGTATAGTACTGCTATGTATCGGTTGTGGTATTGTTAATATCTGATTGAATTGGAAATGCTTATCATACTTGACTCGGATTTACAGTGGTACCTCAGATTACAGACTCTTCAGGTTACAGATGCTTCAGGTTACAGACTCCGCTAACCCAGAAATACTACCTCGGGTTAAGAACTTTGCTTCAGGATGAGAAGAGAAATTGTGCTCTGGCGGCACGGCGGCATCAGGAGGCCCCATTAGCTAAAGTAGTGCTTCAGGTAAAGAACAGTTTCAGGTTAAGAATGAACATCCAGAACGAATTAAGTTCTTAACCCGAGGTACCACTGTATATTTTGACCAAGCTGTGGGCGGCAGTGGAGGACAGAAGTGCCTGGCGTGCTCTGGTCCATGGGGTCATGAAGAGTCGGACACGACTAAACAACAACAACAACCACTGTATATATTTATCCAATTCATATGTTTTCATGTTGGATGGTTTATTTTGCAATGAATTTAAAATGTTAAAACATCTATAATATCAAAACGAATTATTTATCTAATTGGCTATGTGCTGTGGATAAGACACACTGACTGCCTAGCAATGTTTTTCTTGTATCTCTGCTGTATTTTGCTTTCGAAATTGTTTTTGCAGGTCTTTGTGTGTGGTTGTTATCATGTTTTGAAATGAATTGGCATCAAGACTATGGGCCTTATCCTAGTCCTCTTCAGAGTGGACCTGTTGAAGTTAATGGATGGGATTAATTTAGGGTCATGAATTGCAATGGGTCTACTTTGAGCAGACTTAGTGTGAAACCACCCTATTATTCCAATGATGTACTGGCTTGTTTTTCTTGCTGCTGCGTTGTGAGTCTCTTTGAACCCACTTATGTGGAAAAGCAGAGTGCATGTGGAAATAGTAAATAAATAAACAAAAAATGTGGGAACCCTACGTACTGAGCTAGATGGGCCAATAGTCTGACTCAGCAGAAGACAGCTTCCTATGTTCCTATGAGTAGACACCTTTGGGCTAATGCCAATCACAGTGTGATTGATGCATGCAGGGTGGTCAAGTGGGCAAGGCTCACTTCCTATTTTTCTGCGTGTCCCATTGCACTTTCAAACTGGATGCCTATAATGGGTTGGGAGTTACTCGTGCGTAATCCTGCTCCGTTTGAGCATTAGATTGCCTGGTTAAACCCTCTGGACTGCACAGCCCATCTCAGCGTGGCTGCCCTTAGTCACTCATAGAATCTGTCTGTGGGCGTTTCTTAAAGCGTTGCCAACATAAGAGTTGTTTGATGCCCAATCGTCTCCGCCTCTCACTGCGCGGGAGTCTCCTGCGCAGGGTGGGCGTGGGCAGCGGGGTGCTTGGGCTCTCCTCGCTAACTTCCACCGAAGAGTCCTAGAGCCCCTGCACCTCCCTGTCCCGTTGCTCTCCTGGATCCCTGGTGTTACACTCATTCTCTTCCCCTTCTTCCCGGCTGAGTCTCCCTCTAGCGCTTGGACCTTCCCCTGCAGAATCAGAGACCCTCTCCTTCTCCCGTGCCTCTGATGGTAGTTCCCTGACAATGCCTAAAGAAGGTTTTTGTATTTCCATCATCTAGAAGCTGGGATCGTTCATAATAATTATAATAACAATAATAATTTATTATTTATACCCTGCCCATCTGGCTGGGTCTCCCCAGCCACCGTGGGCGGCTTCCAACAAAGTATTAAAATACAGTGGTCTGTTAAACATTCAGTCAGTAAAGTGTGTGACTCTTAATCTCAGGGTTGTGGATCTGAGCCCTTTGTTGGGCAAAAGATTCCTGCACTGCAGGGGGTTGGATTAGATGACCCTCATGGTCCCTTCCAACTCTATGGTTATGTGATCTTTTACGTTTGCATCCAGGGGCAAAGTTCGCAACCAGGAGCATCTACTTAGCGGAGCTCACAACCTGAAACATTTGTAACCAGAAGCGTTAACCAGAGGTACCACTGTACAGTACATTGTTTTTTGCTTTCATTTTATGGATCAGTGGTCTCGTAAGATAGTAAAATTCATGTTAAACTGCTGTTTTAGGGGTTGTTTTTAAAAGTCTGGAACGGATTAATCCATTTCGCATTACTTCCTAAGGGAAAGCATGCCTTGGTTTTGGAACGCTTTGGTTTTGGAATGGACTTCCGGAATGGATTAAGTTTGAGAACCAAGGAGCCACTGTAATTATGATGATGACCTATACCCTGACCTACACATTAGTCCAGGAAGTGAGGGGCAGGTCGGTTCATATCAGCAGGGGGAGGCTCTGTTGGCGCTGACCTGTCACAGGACCTTTTTGGTGACTGCTTCTTGTTTGTGGACTCCCCGCCCTGGTGATGAGGCGCATCTGCCTCGATTATTAATAACATTCAGAAACAATTGGAGGGGGGACTATTCCCCCTCACCCAGGCATTTGATGGATGAAGGATACTGCTCCCAGCAACCTTCACATTATTAGATTTGAGAATATATGGCTGTTTTTAGATGTTATAAATTTTTCTAAGTATTTTTTTTGTTTTATTTCTATTTATTTTATTTTATTTTATTTTATTTTATATTTGTGTTGTTTTATTGCCTTGTTGTTTGCCACCCTGAGCTCCTTTGAGAAGAAGAGATGCAAATGTAATGGTTGGAAGAATAAATATCACCATCAGCAAAGATCAACAAGTTTCCTCAAGCATCCTTTTTCATTCTGGTGAATTTCCTTAGTTCAATTCGGACCACTTTTAATCAGCATTAAGAATGGATGCTCAACTTCCCTCTACAAGCATAATTTCTGCGGTTTCTACACAGAGAAGATATAATGTGTCAAAGTAGGGAATGGATGATGGGAACTCGCCTCGAGAATTGATGTCTGGATCTGCAGGATTTGTTCATGGCCCTTGACTTGTCTGACACATATTTTGCACGAGAGCTGAGTGGTGGCAGGAGTGTAGCGCTCCAGTGAAAAGGCACAGTGGAGTGGCTGCTGGTTACTGCGCCACACGCGAGAGAAAGGAACTTCCTAGGAAGAAAAAGAAAAAGGAGAAGGGTCACCAGTTGACAAGGTAAGAAACCAAAGCACACAACAACAAAAGCCATAGGAACTGCCATTCGTCCACCTAGTTCAGTGTTGTCCACACTGGCTGGTAGCATTTCTCTCGGGTTTCAGGCAGGAGCTTTCCCCAGGGGACACCAGGACTTGAACCTGGGATCTTCTTTGTGCAAGGAAGAAAGCTCTACCACCAAACTATATTCCAGGGGTCTGCAAGGCTTACTGGGCATGGGCTGGATCATTCCCGTGGTGATCCTCTGTGGGCTGGACCGGTGCAGCGCGACGCTGGAAATCGCATCTGTGCATGTCCGCGATGCCAGAAATTGCTCCTGCGCATGTCCAGATGCCCAAAATTGTGCAATTTTGGGTGTCTGGGCATGCGTAGAAACAATTTCCAGTGCCACAGACATGCGCAGATGCGATTTCCGGCATCTGGGCATGTGCAGAAGCGATTTCCGGAGCCACAGAAGAGAGTCCCCGTGCCATGCTTTGACGGTTTAGTGCAGCGCGCAGGGACTCACAGCTCAGTTAGGGAGCAGCTTGTGGGTCGGCTAAATGGCCTCTGTGGGCCTCTTCCGGGCCATGGGCCGCAGGCTGGGGACCCCTGCTATATTCCTTCCACAAGGACTGTACACACACCAGTTGAGGGGTCATGCACCAAGCCACACCACCATAAGCTTTTAGGTGCTACAAGATTTTCCGGTTTGAGATTTCAGAGCCTAAACAGCAGCTGACCCAAGTCTGAGAATTGTACCTGTAGGGCAGCTTTAGTTGGAGAGACAGCACATTGGCCCTAGATCACCCATGTGATGAGTGGAGATTTGAACCCAGCTCTCCATCCTTTAGCTGCTCCTGCTCCACTTGCTCTGATGGAGACACTTCCAAATTATTTCCAACTTTCCAGTCTTAAAATCTTTGTAGGGTTTTCCCTGCCTCTAGTGCTGACCAAGGCTGAGTTTAGCTGGAAGCTGGAACCATCTTAATATTGATGTAATTAATAGCAAACTTCAGGAGCAGGCCGTGACAATTTACAGTGGCTGCTGAACTAGCAGATTATTATGCTGTTATAATGGCTTTTAAAGCAACCCCAGAGCAACAGAACAGCATTAACAGAACTGTGTTGGATAAGTGAGTTTTGGTTTACAGGGATTGTATAAGGTGACTAGAGCAAATTTGGTTCAACTTTAGCCATAGCAGATCAGAACTCTGTACTGTTTTATAAACTAACTAGGCGACTACATGATTTATTTATTTTTAAGCACTGCTTGGGGTGGCCAATTTCAGTTTTTCTCAATTTCTCTTTTTTCAGATCTCCAGTTCTCCACATTTCTGTATCAGTTTGCATAAAAAATACACTCTGATGAAAAGGCACTAGCCTTTAAATGCACATCCTTCCAAACATGTATTTTTGCAAACAATTTCTCCTAATAGTCTTGCATGTTATTTCACTAATACAGGCATTTTCATCCACACTTTCCCATAATGCTAACATTTTTGGACACAATATTTGGCCAGAGAAGTACCTTCACAAAAAATTGGAGAAGTGAGAATGCAAAGGGATTGTTATATTTTGCTTTGTATATCATCTCTGGATGTATGAACTCTGAAGGTTTGCATTAACATGTGACCCAAATAGAATTTCTTCCCCATCGTTAGGATGTGTAACTCACAGCTAGCTTGGCCTCAATTCATGCATGCCCCCTGTAATATATTTTTCGATTTCGAAGATTGCCTTCAACAAGTCCCAGAGGGAAACTGGGAAACACATCTTTTGGGGCAGCAATCTTGTGCAAGAGCTTAGCCTCCCAAATAGTTGAGGAGTATGAGATAGATTGATTGATTGATCGATCGATCAATCAATCAATCAATGGGAAGGAGATAAAGGGAGAAGGGAGGGCGACACACAAACACACACAGGGAGAGATTGAGAGCAGAAACAAAAACTGCAACTCTGTCTCAGATTCCTTCCATTTTGCTAGGGGTTCAGGAGTAGTCAACCTTTTTATACCTACCGCCCACTAATGCATCTTTCTTGATGGTAAGATTTCCTTACCGCCCACCAGTGCTCGATGGAAGGAGGATTCGGCTTGTGCCGTAGAACCCTCTACCGCCTACCTAGAATCCTGAAATGCCCACTAGTGGGCGGTAGCGTCCAGGTTGACAACCCCTCGGTTATACAAAGTGATAAACTAAAGCACTATATTTAGAACCAGACTCAGTGAGTGGAAGAGACACGAACGGTAATAAAGTAAACAGTAGAAATTATCTATATCTGTATCTATATATCTACACACACACACACAGGCACAGCAACTGTAATTAGGTTTATTCTTTATTCCAGAGAAATTATCTTCCCCTTTCATAGGGGAGTAGAGGAAGAGAGTGGGTGGGTACGAGAAAGAGACTGTCACTGAGCTGCAAATAACTTTGAAGAAAATGAACAGGCTAGAACAAAGCACAACAACAGTGATGAGTGTGAAAAGGATGCTGGGGAAACCTCAGGTTTGATCCCCCATTATACTGAGGCTCACAACATCCTCTAGCTGAAGCCAGACCCTTAATCTGCCAAGATGCAAGCCATGGTTGAACAAGCAGGTCCCCTTTGCATTTGTAAAGTGACTGCAGAATTTTTATATGCTTGCTCTTTTCCCCAATCCATTCCCTGCCTCCATCACAAGTATGGCCACGCTGCTTTGTTGCAAACCAGGTGTGTGTGTGTGCTCCAATCATTGCCTCCAGCCAGTGACCCTGCCCTCCTGAGCAAAAGACCACAGAGCATGTAGTTTTGCATGCAGAAGGTTCCACGGTCAATTTCTGGCATTTCCAGGGTAGGTTTGGGAAAGATTTCTGTCTGAAACTCTCAGTGTCCACCATCAATCAGTAGACAGTAGTGAGCTAGAAGAGCCAGTGATCTGGCTCTGTCTAAGACAGCTTCCTCTACTCCTGGGAATAAGTCCATCCTGCAGAAAGGGAAGAAGACAGATGAAGAAGCCACCCTTGGGAGGGATCTCAGGAAAAGGAGAGAGGCAGGCTAAAAGGAAAACATCCAAAGCTTGCTTCTGTTCCAACCTTGTGGGAAGGATCCTAATCACTTGCTATAAGTTTATATTGATTTTTGTTGTTAAAAATGTGTGTTGTTGACCTTACTGTTGCTACATTACCAGCTGAGCTGCTGTACAGTCATAACTTGGGTTACAGATGCTTCAAGTTGCTTTTTTTGGGTTACGGACCGCCGAAACCTGGAAGTACCGGAACGGGTTACTTCCAGGTTTTGGTGGTCGCACATGTGCAAAAGTGATAAGTTGCGCTTTGCGCATGCGCAGACGCGCAACCCACATGTGCGCAGATGCACCACTGAGGGTTGCAAACTCTGTGGGTTGCGAATGCTGCAGGTTGCGAACGCTGCAGGTTGCGAATGTGCATCCCACACGGATCACGTTCGCAACCCGAGCGTCCACTGTATTCCTGAAACTCATTCATCTCCCACCTCCTTCCTCTTCTTCCCCTAGCCTGAGCCTTTGCTCCAGTGCTCTGTGGCCTGGGTCAAGTGGGGTTACTCCCAGCCCCCTCCACAATTCTTTCTTGGGCAAAGATTCTGCTGGGGTGCTTTTGTGTGCCATATTGGAGGTCCGATTAGAGCAGGGGTGAGGAACCTCTGGCCCATGAGCTAAATCTTGCCCTGCATTTGGGCACATAAGAATGTTTTCCCTAAACCATGCCTTATCTCCCACACAGACACATACCAGCTGATTTTGGATTGACTTAAAAAGGTAAAGGTAACCCCTGACCATTAGGTCCAGTTGCGGATGACTCTGGAGTTGCGGCGCTTATCTCGCTTTATTGGCTGAGGGAGCCGGCGTACAGCTTCCAGGTCATGTGGCCAGCATGTCTAAGCTGCTTCTGGCAAATCAGAGCAGCACACGAAAACACTGTTTACCTTCCCACCGGAGTGGTACCTATTTATCTACTTGCACTTGATGTGCTTTCGAACTGCTAGGTTGGCAGGAGCACGGACCAAGCAATGGGAGCTTACCCTGTCATGGGGATTCGAACCGCCGACCTTCTGATCGGGCAAGTCCTAGGCTCTGTGGTTTAATCCACAGTGCCACCCACGTCCCTGTCTGTGCCTCGCTTGTTTTTTTGTGTTTTTGGGTTAAAAGTATGTTCACGGGGAGCATGCTGTTGTCAGTCCAAGTTTTCATACAAAGTGGGCTGGCAAAAGTAGCTCGACACAGAACCTGCGGACCGCACACTACCTTGTGTGGGACAAGGCCAAGCTTTGGTGTCCCCCAGCCCTCACACTGCCTTCCCAAAGGTGGATAAGTGAGGTGCTGGGCTTTGGGAAGGAGATGCTCAACTCTGGCAGGGTCCTAGGCCCCCCCCCGCCTTATTCCCAAAGTTGGAAACAAGGCTTTGCAAAGGAGAACTCTAGGATCCCATCAAAGCCCTCACGCCTCCTTTCCAAAGCCCAGCACCTCACATTGCGAAGGCAAAGGTGCTGAGGGCCACAAAAAAAGGCATTGAGGGCTGTTTGTGGTCCTTGTGTTGGACTACCCTGTTCTAGTAGAACGTGTTAGGATATTTCCGTTCCACCTTAAAAAGGGAGCAGGCTGTTGTGTGTCACAAGCCTGCGTACTTCCTGCTCACAGGGAGTTTCCGTTTTGTATATAGTTTTTGTTTCTGGCTGTTTCCTCAGCAGTCATGTTTTTCCTTTGTTCTGACCAACACTGAATAAAGCTGTAAAATATGCTCTCCTGGGTGAATCTTCCGTTGTGGACACTCTGCGAAAAGGGCATGCACGAGTCCTGGAATGTGTCTGAGGCTCGCGTCACTAATTGATTGATGCTGTTCTACAGGAGATCAATGGATCGGCTGGAGCTGGCGTATAGGCTGCCTGATGCCTTTGTCTCCCTGGCAGTATCCCAACAGAACCTTCTATGCAGGGCCAGCCCTACTGTTTGTGAGGCTGTGGCAGCCACCTCAGGCAGCTTATTTGGGGTGGCATTAAATGAAATATTGCAAGACCATTGCCCTCACCAGCTCAGTGTTGTGACACTTCAGAGTCTAAAGCACCAAAAGAGGCTTCTCTTTCCCTGCCCCCCCTGCTCCTTTCAGTCTTCACGCTTTATCAGACTGTTTGGTTCACAGCAGCTAATAATACAGAACAAATTGCAACTTCACAGCCAAATGCTTGCAAACAGGAAACAAGGACATAGAGGTCTATTATCATCATCAGCACAACAGTTGTAACAACAAGAGCGGCAATACCAGCAGCCAGCAGCATAGCAACGGACATCTGACTGCAGAGTTTTTTCATAAACCTCTGTAGCAAGAAGATTTGGGGTTATGAGGTTCAATGTGAGCTGTGTTTTTATTTTTGTTTTACACAAAGAGTATTAGAGATTCAGCAAAGTGTGCTCCTCATCAACAAGGAGGTCTGGAACTTGTATTAACTGTGTTGTATATCTTCTTTTTTTAAAAGACACATGATAAGGTGGGATATGACAAGGTTACAATCACACCATACATTGAAAGCATCATGCTACCAGTGCTACAGTTCCCAGGGAACTCTGGGAATTGTAGTTCTATGAAGGGAATAGGGGCCTCTTAACCACTCTCAGAACTTTTAACAAACTACAGAATTCCCAGAATTCTTTGGGGCATGCCATGGCTGTTTAAAGTGGTATCACAATGTTTTAATCTATGGTATGAATGTGGCCTTAAAAGAGACTCTTAATATCAGGGTTGTGGGTTGAAGCCCCACGTTGGGCAAAAGATTCCTGGGAGTTGGACTAGATGACCCTCATGGTCCCTTCCAACTCTACAATTCTACAATGGGAGGCCTCATTAGCTAAAGTGGTGCTTCAGGTTAAGAACAGTTTCAGCTTAAGAACGGACCTCCGGAATGAATTAAGTACGTAACCAGAGGTACCACTGTACTCAAATACTCAAACCTGGGATCTCTTCAGCGAAGCTGCTCAGGATGGACAATAGAAAGAATTTCAGCACACAAACCAGAAGTATTCTAAGGAGAAGTGGGGGGGGGGACGGACCATTGACCCTAATAAGAGTGAGCAAGAAACACAAGGCTAAAAAATGCAAACAACACCAAGATTAAATCAAAAGGAATAAATGAGAAAGGAACGGGCAGGAAGGAGTGGGTAGGAACTAGGCTGTACTTGGAAGGTAAGCAAAACAAGGAAGCAAAACCTTTCCACCTGAACTCTTATAATAATGTTCTTGCTCCTCAGAGACAGAACTTGCCAAAGATCAAGAAGCAGGCTGTTTATTTACTTCAACGTTCCTCTCCCAAAGCACTGAGACTGGAGCGTCTTGGCAGAATCATTCCCTCTCATTACAAGTGTGACATGCCAGTCACAACAAACCTATCCCTACCTGGGAATCTGCTCTCCCTTCACCGCTCCCTGCTAAGCTTAGAGATATTAGTTTCACATTTAGTCTGCAGTATTATTATTTTTCAATGTCCAAATTGAAACCTGGTCACTGGGATGTGGTTTTTGCTGGTGGTTTCCCTTTGGTGAACCAAAGAATAGTTTGGCTAAAGTGGGATGACCAAAGAAAACGGCGAGAACACCCTGCTTTGACCTTGCGTACATTCTTGTAATGGATTTCCCTATGCTAGTGATGTCATGGGGATCCAAAAAGCTCATTCCTCCTCAGGAAGCCAGGTTGCAATAATAGTAATGGGATAATTGATTGGTAAACAAAACGGAGCCCACCAGATGCTGGTTTTGAAATTGTAAAGGATCTTTCTTTCAAACAGCTGGTTATCCCACAGAATTGTAAATGAAAACAGACAGAACAATGCCACTTGCAGAATGACTCAGACAACCTCAAGCTATACTCATTGTTCTCAAGTAGTAACCTTCCAGATGACTCATCCTTGACTCACTACCTGCCCAATCTACTGCTCCCTAGAACTTCCTAAGATTACACCAAAGCCTTTTTTCACACACCCCAAATTTTACCCAAAACCCTGTTCTCTTCATGTGATCCCTTCTCATAGGTCATTCTTCAATTTCCCTGGACATACTTTTGGCTTCGCTACAAGTCCACTTAAAAAGGTAAAGGGGCCCCTGACTGTTCGGTCCAGTCATGGACAACTCTGAGGTTGTGGTGCTCATCTCACTTTACTGGCTGAGTGAGCCGGCATACAGCTTCCAGGTCATGTGGCCAGCATGACTAAGCCGCTTCTGGTGAACCAGAGCAGTGCACAGAAATGCCGTTTACCTTCCCGCTGGAGTGGTGCCTATTTATCTACTTGCACTGACATCCTTTTGAACTGCTAGGTTGGCAGGAACTGGGACCGAGCAACGGGAGCTCACCCAGTCGCGGGGATCCGAACCACCGACCTTCTGATTGGCAAGCCCTAGGCTCTGTGGTTCGGACCACAGCGCCACCTGCGTCCCTTCTACAAGTCTACTTACGAGCAGGTTTTAGCATCGCTTTGGGCTTTTTCTTTATTTTTCTGCTCTCCTTGAACACATCCTGCAAGACTCTCTGAAGATCCTCCTTATGTTGCCCCCACTCTGAGCAACCATTCTACATACTCCAGGAACTTCAGACCTAAGGCTTGGTATTTCTGTGACTGCTTTAATAAAGTTCTGAAACTTTATTATTGGGTATAGATTCCTGAGCTCAGTGCCTGGGTCCTAGCTCTCCCATATCACCCCCCCCCCGCCAAGAGAGGTAATTCAAAAGTCTCTTATCTGACTGAATCCCCCCTTTTAATATAGAACTCTCATTTCTCTAAGTTAGATGTGTGCTTGTGATAAAATATTGCTTTGTGTACCCAGTATGGTAAAGGTATGCTGCTGTGTTTTATTGTTAAAATTACCTTTATTCTTCATAATCAATTCTTTGTTTTTCTATAGTCTCCAAGCAGGCACACCATTGTAAATTTTTTTTTTTTGGGGGGGGGGGGGAGGTTGTTCTCATACACAGGCTTAGTGCTCTGCTTGATTCCAGCTAAAGATCCCTTTTGGGGGAGCACATTTTTGGGATTGCACAAGAGCTCAGCACCCAAAGAAGGAGGTGAAGCCAGACCCCCTAGAGATGGAGAAGGGGGAACTGCTGCTGGTACAAGAGACAGGGGGCTGGGGCAGGGAAGCCTTAGTGGGCTTGCAAGAGAGCGCAGCACCAAAAGAATCACATTCTGATTTTAATCGGTGGAAGCTTGGTGGTTCGAATCCCCAAGATGGGGTGAGCTCCCGTTGCTCAGTCCCTGCTCCTGCCAACCTAGCAGTTTGAAAGCACGTCAAAGTGCAAGTAGATAAATAGGTACCACTCCAGCGGGAAGATAAACGGCATTTCCATGTGCTCCTCTGGTTCGCCAGAAGCGGCTTAGTCATGCTGGCCACATGACCCGGAAGCTGTACACCGGCTCCCTCGGCCAATAAAGCGAGATGAGCACCGCAACCCCAGAGTCGTCCATGACTGGACCTAATGGTCAGGAGTACCTTTACCTTTACCTTAGGTTCATTAATTTCAATGCATCTACTTTGTGTAGATACAGTGCTGCACCATTCATTATGCCAGCCTTCCCCAATCACAGCCAACTGGCAAGGAATAACAGGAGCTATAATGGAACAGTATCTGGAGAGTAACAGTTTGGGGAAGAATATCACTAGCTGGTATCTCAATTTGCTTATTTTTGTCTTCCCTTCCCTTTTCTTTTGGTACCATGCTACTTAAGATTATCTATGGCTGAGCCAAAATTTCTTAGGAATGAATTGCCTGACTACTTTTTTTTTTTGAAAAGCATTCTTTTTCAAGTTCCTTGCAAACCGGCAGAAAATGTCAGTCCTCCTGTGGAGATTATTCTGCAAAATAGCATCACCAGTGTCACCATCTGTGAATTTTGGATTAAACTGTGGATCCAATTCTAATTTTATTATTATTATTTTATTGTTGAAGGAAGCAATGGGCTTGGCACCTACTGCTTCCAGCCCTTCTCTCTTAGCCCATCGCTTCCTTCATCTACCAGAATGAACAAGTCTCCAAAAACCGTTGGGGGAATTTCATCTTCCCTCCAAGAACATTCTGAAAAATGCCCCCTCCAAATGTTAACACCCACAATAGAACATATAATGTCAGAAAGACATTTTTACGTATCCCTAAGCCATGTGTATCTGCAAAACATTCAGTTTGGGCCTACGTCTACTCAATCAGTTGCAAGATCGGCAAGTCAGTTAGTTACTAGCCAAATACTGACAACTGGACAGCAATTTATGTGACCACAGAAAGACAGGCTACCTCTCTTTTAAATTGGAACCAGTGAAGCCGGTGAAGGTCACTGTGTGAGTGTCTGGAGGTGTTTGGAAGATGGATGGCAGCTAACAGATTGAGGTTGAATCCTGACAAAACAGAAGTACTGTTTTGGGGGGACAGGGGGTGGGTGGGGGTGGGGGACTCCCTGGTCCTGAATGGGGTAATTGTGCCCTGAAGGACCAGGTGCGCAGCCTGGGCGTCATTTTGGACTCACAGCTGTCCATGGAGGTGCAGGTCAATTCTATGTCCAGAGCAGCTGTTTCCCAGCTCCATCTGGTACACAGGCTGAGACCCTGCCTGCCCACAGACTGCCTCACCAGAGTGGTGCATGCTCTAGTTATCTCCTGCTTGGACTACTGCAATGCGCTCTACATGGGGCTGCCTTTGAAGGTGACCCAGAAACTACAACTAATCCAGAATGTGGCAGCTAGACTGGTGACTGGGAGCGGCCGCCAAGACTATATAACACAGGTCCTGATAGATCTGCGTTGGCTCCCAGTGTGTTTCCGAGCACAATTCAAAGTGTTGGTTCTGACCTTTAAAGCCTGAAACGGCCTCAGTCCAGTATTCCTGAAGCAGTGTCTCCACCCCCATCGTTCTGCCTGGACACTGAGGTCCAGCTCCGAGGTCTAGCTTCAGGTGGTTCCCTCACTGCGAGAAGTGAGGTTACAGGGAACCAGGCATAGGGCCTTCTCTGTAGTGGCGCCCACCCTGTGGAATGCCCTCCCATCAGATGTCAAGGAAATAAACAACTATCTGACTTTTAGAAGACATCTGAAGGCAACCCTGTTTAGGGAAGTCTTTAATGTTTGAAGCTTTATTCTGTTTTTAATGTTCTGTTGAAAGCTGCCCAAAGTGGCTGGGGAAACCCAGCCAGAAGGGCGGGGTAGAAAATAATAATAATAATAATAATAATAATAATAATAATAATAATAATTTCACGATAGTGCTGTTTGTTAATTGGAGTTATTGCATGCAAAAGTCAGATACGAACCTAGAAGCATAACAAAAGTCCACCTACTGGTCACCTGCTATATCTGCAAGGATCACCAGACAGGAACCGGAAAAGGAATGCAAGCAGAAATCAGGGATAAAGGCTACTGTATAGAACTATACTGGCTGCTGCAAGAGATGGGGAGTTATTTCAATTGTGCTTGAATTGGCTAATAAGGCAAAAGATAAAGGATCCCATGGCAGTTAAGTCCAGCCAAAGGCGACTATGGGGTTGCGGTGCTCATCTCACTTTCAGGCCGAGGGAGCCGATGTTTGTCCACAGACAGCTTTCCGGGTCATGTGGCCTGCATGACTAAACCGCTTCTGGTGCAACGGAGCACCGTAATGGGAACCAGAGCCCATGGAAACACCATTTACCTTCCCACCGCAGTGGTACCTATTTATCTACTTGTGCTGGCATGCTTTCGAACCGCTAAGTTGGCAGTAGCTGGGACAGAGCAATGGGAGCTCACCCCATCATGGGGATTCAAACTGCTGACCTTCCAGTCAGCAAGCCCTAGAGGCTCAGTGGTTTAGACCACACTGCCACCCATGTGACTCTAAAAATTTGTTTCAATACTTGGCATACTGTATATATTATAATTTTAAATACTTGCTGATATTTTGCTTTGTTTTCATTTTAATTTCTCTGTGTGTGTTTGTTTGTGTGTGTGTGTGTGTGTGTGTGTGTGTGCGTGTGTGTGTGTGTGTGTGTGTGTGTGTGTGTGTGTGAGAGAGAGAGAGAGAGAGAGAGAGAGAGAGAGAGAGAGAGAGAGAAAGAGAGTGTTTTGCAACTGTGGCCTGACTTTACTACTCATAGATAAACGCAAAAGATAAAAACTGCAATTCATAGTCCAGAGCAAGGTTAGCTTTCTAGATGTAATTGAACTCCAACTCCCATCAGCCCCAGCCAGCACAGCCAATAAATAGGCATGATGGGAGCTGTAGCCTAACAAACATCTGAAGGACATCAGCTTGGCTACCCAGGTCCAAACATTTAATGGATATCTATTAAATTGGACATTCCAGCATCATAGAGTCATAAAATTAGAGAGCTGCAAGGGCCCCTGAGGGTCACCTAGTTCAACCCCTTGCAATGCAGGAATCTCATAGTGAAGCCTTTGCTTCAGGAGCAAAGAGATGAAAGGGAAATTATGCATTTGGCTATTCCTAACTTTGATTGCACTGGACTCAGCTGTGGGAATACAATGGTACCTCGGGTTAAGAACTTAATTCATTCTGGAGGTCTGTTCTTAACCTGAAACTGTTCTTAACCTGAGGTACCACTTTAGCTAATGGGGCCTCCTGCTGCCGCCACACGATTTCTGTTCTCATCCTGAAGCAAAGTTCTTAACCAGAGGTACTATTTCTGGCTTAGCGGAGTCTGTAACCTGAAGCGTCTGTAACCTGAAGCATTTGTAACCCGAGGTACCACTGTATAGCTTGCCAACCAAAAGCTAAAACGCCAATCATAAAATGATATATTTATTCATAAAATCCCCAGTATTAGAAAAAGTGCCTAACCTTGCAAAGAAATGTCTTGGGGCTTCAGATATGCCTGGGAATTAAAAAAAAAAAGCATTGGCAAACGCTAGCCTTGATACACAAATACCTGACATGCTGTGAATGGTTTGATTCTCCAGAGAAAAGGAGGGATATCAAGGACAGAGATCTGAAGACTGAAAGTATTCCCTTTGAAATGCAACAGCTTTGGTTCTTCCAGCAACTGCCCCCCTTGGTGTCTTTCATCTGAAATCACTTCCTGTAGCAGAGAAAGGGAAAACAAAGAAACAAACAGTGAGCCACCTGCAATTTCAGAACTCCTGCTTCTTCAGAAAACTGTGGCTGCTGATTTATGGGAGTGGGGGAAGGAGTGAGGAGTTGCGCCTCATCTGCATTATACATTTAAAGCAGTATCACACCACTTTAAACAGCCATGGCTTCCTGCAAGGGCTTGTTTGTTAAGGGCTTTGTTAAGGGCAATGTGAGCTGTTATGAAACCCCCTGTGTGGTGGCTTAACTGTGTTTTAACAATTCGTTTTCCAGATTTAATTTGATTTCTCTGGGAAGACTAATCCGCAATCAGGGAAAGAAACAGTTTTTCTTTCTGAGGATATCTTATTTTGTTAGTGAGAGGTATAAATATTTAGCCACGTGGTTTTTGTGTATGGGGTGGTGGTAGGAACATAGGAAGCTGCCTTATACCAAAGACAGCTACATTAATAACAAAACAAAAAAAAAACAACACACCCCAGTGTTTTGAATGCGTTCTAAACATGCAACGCCAGATGGCACTGGAGAGCAAAAGATAAATACATCTTAGCGGTTTTCTATAGTTTCTTTTTTCTTTTGTTATAACGATTTCATTTCTGATTTATTTATAGCAGTTTCTTTCCTGTGTGTAGATCCACCCCCAGACAGACCATCTAGTTCAGTTCTGTTTACACTGACTGGCAGTGGATCTCCAGGGTTTAAGACTGGGCCATCCCAGCCCTGCCTGGAGATGGGACCCGAGACCTTCTGGGTGCAAGATTCTCTACTAATGAGCTATGGCTGGAGCTATGGTCAAATTCAAAATGGCTTTTCTTTTGTTCTTAGCTATGAACCTAAGTGGGACGCGGGTGGTGCTGTGGGTTAAACCACAGAGCCTAGGACTTGCTGATCAGAAGATCAGCGGTTCGAATCCCTGTGATGGGGTGAGCTCCCGTTGCTCGGTCCCTGCTCCTGCCAACCTAGCAGTTCAAAAGCACATCAAGTGCAAGTAAATAAATAGGTACCACTCCAGCGGGAAGGTAAACGGCATTTCCATGCGCTGCTCTGTTTTCACCAGAAGCAGTTTAGGTCATGCTGGCCACATGACCCAGAAGCTGTCCGCCGGCTCTCTTGGCCAGTAAAGCGAGATGAGCGCCGCAACCCCAGAGTCGTCCACGATTGGACCTAATGGTCAGGGGTCCCTTTACCTTTATGAACCCAAGGATGGAAGGCGATAAGCCATGCAGTGAGATGGAACACAAGAGGTAACTTGCCAGTGAAGGTGGTTTCAAAATGGCCATATTCACGTCCCTTTGACTCAGTTTGCATCATATTATGGGGTTTTTAGTTTTTGTATTCTCAGTGATAAGCATTGAGAGTTTATGTTTACATGGAGGTACCAGCCAGTCACTGTGGATTAATAAGAATAATAGCACTTCATAAAATACCCAGTAGCCTGTTGCGTACAGAAAATCCCCACTGTTAAGTGGAGACTTTGGTAAATATTATTCGATCCTTGCAACAAAGTCTAAATTATAAAAAATATCTTGTTCAGGTTCATTAAAATAAAATATGGCTCCTTGTCTACATAATTTCCCTGAATGTAACAGCAATTCTGGAGCAGTAATGGCATGCTTAGGAAGATAAAAAAGAGGCAAACAAAACAGCTTGATTTAAGCTACATTGGGCATAAACTGCAACAAGATTAATCATTCAGGATGGAATGTACCGCATAGCTTCTATAAACTACAAGTTGTTTGCTTCTGTGAAGACGATTCCAAGTTTGCATTGGGTATATGCAGCACACATACACTCCAGACTAGCTTCTTCTCAGAGCAGAACAATTCTAAAATTAGTCTAATTTAGTTAGTCATGCCCATTAATTTCAGTGGGTTTACTTTGAGAAAGTCTAATGTTGGATTCAAACCCATATATCAATATAAGGTTCAAATGAGCGGGTTCAGATTTCTGCAACTCTTCCAGAACCCTAAAGGAAAGTGAAAAAATGTGGATCATAAACTTGATCTGCATTTTATATTCTGTAGCCGTCTTTAGATGGCTGCCTTGGATGGTAAAAGTCACGAAGAGCAAAAGTTCAGCCTTCTAACATACACCTTTTTTTAAAAGCATATATATATTGAGACATTCTGCACCTTCCCTTTGGACTCCAGCCGAGCCTTTACTGCTAAACACCTGAGGTGGCAACACCAGTTTACTGTGCTAATGAAACTTCAGGCATGTTGTTTATCTTCTGTGATACAGTCTCAGTATTTAGTGGGCTCATTGCTAACTGGGGCTGTGGATCATTACAAAAATGGCATCTTAGCCCCACAAGATTGCAATGTTATATTCTTTAACATAAAGCCCCTCTTTCATAAGGGGTCTGTTAGAAGCAGACACTTAGATCCTTGGCTTATGCTGTTTGAGGATTTTTTTCAGGCTTTGCCAGGATGGAAAATACTTGCTCGCTTCTTTTCTTCTTTCTTTTCTAACACAAGCTAGGGAATTCTTTTGTTTAGCCGTTATTTCATTTTGCACATGGGTTGTTCCAAGCCTTTCCAACCAGATGCCTTGCCAAATGCACATAACTCATTATCCCCAATATAATACAGTAGAGTCTTAAGCAGTAGCTTGGAAAACCACCTGAATTAAATAAACAAAACTGTGCACTGAACTGCATCACTTTTGCTTTGATGGAATTACATCTGCTTTTCAATCCCTAGGAACGCTACCTACCTGGGGATAAACAAAGGGATCTGGTGCTGGGACAGATTCCTGAGCTAAGGCCAAACTACATATAATAGTGTGGTTTGCACATCATTCTAATCCAAACAGTGGTTTAGCGTGGGGTCTGGAAGAGGAAATTGCAGCCGCATTACTCCTCCCCAGTATTTTTGCTGCTATGCCACACTGAGCAAATCCATCGTTTGGCTAAGCACAGGGGTGGGGAACTTCAGGCCCTCCAAGCCTCTCCATCTGGCCCTCTGAACTCTTCCCAGCCCCCGCCCCTCAAGCCACACCCTTAACCAGCCCCGTTTGCATCTTCCTTGAAGAAGAGAAGAGTTTGGATTTGATATCCCGCTTTATCACTACCCAAAGGAGTCTCAAAGTGGCTAACATTCTCCTTTCCCTTCCTCCCCCACAACAAACACTCTGTGAGGTGAGTGGGGCTGAGAGACTTCAGAGAACTGTGACTAGCCCAAGGTTACCCAGCAGCTGCATGTGGAGGAGCGGAGATGCGAACCCGGTTCACCAGATTACGAGTCTACCACTCTTAACCACTACACCACACTGGCTCTCCACACTGGCCACACTTGAGTATTTCTGCCCGGCTGGAATGTGTCCTGGGCCTCTTGCCTGGGTGGGGGATAGAGAGGGGTGTCTGAGGGTCATCCACACATCTGCCTCTCCCACTGCTTTCCCCTGAGAAAACCCCATCTTCAGAGCTGAATCAGAGCAAATGTCAATTAGGTTTTCTCTGGATTGACATTCGCTGTGATTTCATGCTAAAGAATGCAGAGGGGCAAAGGCAAAACGACTCTGATCTGTATTTTTTAGGCACTGGGCAAGCAGAGGTATGAGCGTGAAGATGCCAGTTTTCTCTACAAAGGTGAAATTTGCATTTGTTGCTCTGTCTGCTTTCCCTCTGGCCCTGCCCACCAATCACACGTGGTTCCCAGAAGATTACCTGAGAGAAATGCCCCCCACCCTTCCCTATTGTGTCTTCTTCTGAACCTGGGCTCTTGGTTCAGCTCTCCCAGACAAACCATAGAACTCATCATGGGTTCTGCTTAGTGGTTAGTCTGGAGAGAGTTAAACCATGAACCTGGGTTTGGACAACATGCTATGCCTAAAGGAGGCTTTGCTCAGCACGACATAGCAGTAAAATGACTGGGGAGGAACTAAGCAATCACTGTCTTCTCTCCAGGAGTCTGTGTACTCGCTCTAAGCCATGGCTTGACTTAGCATGATATGCAAAAAAGGCCAATGTGCAGTTGGATGCAATTTTGTCCAGACACTTATTCTTTTCTTTCTCTCTCTCTCTCTCTCTCTCTCTCTCTCACACACACACACACACACACACACACACACAAAACAGCTGCAGGAGTAGCAAATTGGCAGGTGTGCAGATGATGCTTAACCTTTTCACTTGAGGTGGTTTCTCTGCTCAAGATAGGCTCACGCCCGGTATGGAGAAAAGCAGTTCTGTGGAAGGTGACTTGGTGCAGGAAAATAGCAGGAAAAGATGCCTGATTTTTCGTTTAAAACATGTTGGTGAAGAAATGCGCATAACTGTGTACCACCTGCCACTAGTCCTTAAAGAGAGGGACAGTATAGGCAGGTGCAGCCAAGGTGGTCCCCTCTAGATCTTGCTGGAGTACAATTCCCAGCATCCCTGATCACTGGCCATGCTGCTGAAGCTGATGGGAATTGTAATCCAACAACATCTGGAGGGGCACTAGCTACATCTAACGTAGCAATTACTGGGCTACTGGCATGTATATTAATTCCAAGACTGATAATGAAAACATGCTGGGTGGTGGTGTATTTAAATAAAGAAAAGGAAGGGGAGGTGGCTGCAGAGGTTCAAAGCAGAGGTGAGCATAGAATGCCCTGATTCACTGCTTACAAAGTGTTTCTAGGCATGTTTTGTTGTTTAGTCGTTTAATCATGTCCGACTCTTCGTGACCCCATGGACCAGAACACACCAGGCACTCCTATCTTCCACTGCCTCCCGCAATTTGGTCATACTCATGTTAGCAGCTTCGAGGACACTGTCCAACCATCTCGTCCTCTGTCGTCCCCTTCTCCTTGTGCCCTCAAACTTTCCCAATGTCAGGGTCTTTCCCAGGGAGTCTTCTCTTCTCATGAGGTGGCCAAAGTATTGGAGCCTTAGCTTCATGATCTGTCCTTCCAGTGAGCACTCAGGGCTGATTTCCTTAAGAATGGATAGGTTTGTTCTTCTTGCAGTCCATGGGACTCTCAAGAGTCTCCTCCGGCACCATAATTCAAAAGCATCAATTCTTCGACGATCAGCCTTCTTTATGGTCCAGCTCTCACTTCCATACATCACTACTGGGAAAACCATAGCTTTAACTATATGGACCTTTGTTGGCAAGGTGATGTCTCTACTTTTTAAGATGCTGTCTTGGTTTGTCATCACTTTTCTCTCAAGAAGCAGGCATCTTTTAATTTCGTGACTGCCGTCACCATCTGTAGTGATCATGGAGCCCAAGAAAGTAAAATCTCTCACTGCCTCCATTTCTTCCCCTTCTACTGTATTTGCCTGGAGGTGATGGGATCAGTGGCCATGACCTTAGTTTTTTTGATGTTGAGCTTCATAAATCCCATGCATTCAGTGGGGAATTACTCCCAGCTAAGTGGGCACATGATCGCAAGCCTTATTTATTATATAAAATCAAAACTCTCGTGTCAAAGTCCCCATTCCAAATAGAACAGGACGGGGCGGGGCAGGGCAGGGGGGCACTAAGAAAAGTTGTAGAGCTGTGTCAAAATCTGATCAGTATAGGATATTTTAGGTCAAGGATGGGGGCACTTCTGGACCTCTGGATGTTGCTGGACTCTAGCTCCCATCATCCTTGACCACTGGCCAAAGCAGATAGGGCAAATGGGAGTTGGAGTTCCAGTTGGAAAGCCACAGGTTTTCTACTCCTGGATTCAGTCCCTGTTTCATACCATGATCAGTTTTTTGCATAAGCATGTATAAAATATTGAAAACTAAAATATCTGAGCAATGAAGAAGCATTCACAAAAATCTGAAGAGATTTTCCAGCCTTACCTGAAATGCACAGGGAGTGTTATCGATGCAATACACTCTTAGACTGTAATCCAGTGAGTTGCAAGACATGCAGCCAAAGACTGCTACTTTCAGTTCTTTAACGGAACAGTCAGAGAGGGGCTCCCCAGTGAGGGCATAAGTTCCAAAAGAGTCCAAAAGAATGTGACAGGCATATGGGTCCAGGAGGCAGTAACAGGAAGTAGTTTCTTCTTCCACAGACATGACTTCCTGTTTTTTTAGGGGGAGGGATGAAAAAACAAACGGCATTAAACATATATTCCAAACTTGGCACAACTCTTAGAATACGTTAACATTTCTGCTATTTTCTTAATATTAGCATATCCTATAAAGAGCTTTCATAGGAGACAGTTACTGCGATCCAGTAGACATGAGATAGTGGAGTCAGAAGCTGAAGACCAGGGGTCAGCAACCTAAGGCCCATGGACCACAAGCGGCCCACATTTAACCAGCCCACGAGCTGCCCCTGAACCAAGCCGCCCACTCAGCGAGTCCCCGCATGCTGTGCTAAACCGGCACAGTGTAGCGCGGGGACTCGCTTCTGTGGCGCTGGAAATTGTATCTGCGCAAACACAGAAAATTGCATCTGCGCAGTCGCAGATGCCGGCGCGATCCGGCCCATGGAGGGATCTCCACTGGAGTGAACCGGCCCAGGAGAGGTAAACCTTGCCGACAGCTGTTCAAGACCAAAAATAGGTAGGAGGAGCCAACTGGTTGGATCAAAAGGTTTCCTTCTGATGGAAGGAGCTTTCTCCAATGGAGAAGCATGCCTTCCATTGGAAGATGAAATCTTTGGTTCCAAGGGAGTGTTTTAGCTAGGAGTGGGGGCACTTGTGGGCCTTCGTATGTTGTTGGATTCCAACTGTAATCAAACCTTTGTGGGCTTTCCATTGACTTACATACATTTCCCTTTTTTAAGGGAAATTCCCTTATTCCGAATAGGATTGCTCGCAAGAAAAAGGAAAAGTTGACAGCTATGTTGACTTATGGGCTTCCTATTCTGCTTGCAAGCTTCCCATCAGCACCTGGTAAGATTCTTGGCAGTGGCGTAGCGTGGGTTGTCAGCACCCGGGGCAAGGAAAGTAATTTGCGCCCCCTAACCCGTGGATTTGCGCCCCCTAACCCCCAGATGTTGCACCCGGTGCGGCCACCCCCCCCCCCGCACCCCCCATGCTACGCCACTGATTCTTGGTCTGATCCAGCAAGGCTATGCTTATGTTTTTATGACAGAAGTTGGAATCCAGCAAAATCTAGAGAGCCAGAAGCTTTCTCCCCTTTTCCCAAGCCTGGCACACAGACATTAATCTTTTCCTGGTTGCAGTTTCTACTAGTTTATAGGGTGTTTTTAATGAACTCTTTGTATTTTGATAACAAAACTGTCAATGTGATTATGGCTGGAGCTCACCAAAAGGCTTCACCCAGTCTCACAAGCAGGCTGGGGTCTACTGAACCCTGAACCCCGGCTCCCTAAGTTCAAAAGAGATTCAGACTCTTTCTCAAGCAGGATCTCACTCTGCCACATGGCAAGCAGCTTTTAAATCTGAAATGTTGCCTTGGCCACCTCTTATGCCATATGCTGGAAATTTTCAACATATGTGATTTTTGGATGGGGAGGGGGACTTCTGGAGGCACCAAAAACAACAGGCAACAGCAGGTATGCTTTAAAGACAAGAAAAGAAATCCAGCAAAACAAAACAAAAAGGGAAGGCTAACGATTTTACCAAAAAAATAATGCAGAGCTAAGTTGGTTTTGTCTGTCACGTCTGCTCTGAGAAACTGAAAATGTTATGTAGGAAAACAGAGCTGTAATGAGCAATGGGTCTGTTTTCCATCTCCAAATTTAGAAAGATGCCTGATCCTATACGTGCTTGCTCAGAAATAAGTTTTATTATCCCCAAAATAAATGTGTATAGGATTAACACCCAAACTACTTAAAACAGAGAGGAAGAATCTGTGGTCCTCCAGATGTTGTCTGACTGCAACTCCATACCCTCCAACATTTCTCTGATATGTTCCCATTCCATAATGATAATTTCACTATTTATACCTGTAATGTGTATGGGTTGCTCGTGCGTAAGCTGCCGCCTCTCCAGGCTTTGTTGCCTTGCTAAACCTTTCAGTCTGGGCAGCCCTTCACTTCATGGCTGCCTCAGTCGCTAGCAGAATCCGTCAGTGGGTGTTTCTTAAATCTTTTCCAACATAAAAGTTGTTTGACACCCAGTCTCCTCCTTCTCTCTCTGCGCGGAAGTCTTCTGCGCAGGGTGGGCGTGGGTAGCGGAGGACCCGTGCTCTCCCCGCTGGTGTCCGGTGAAGAGTCCTGGAGCCCTCTCGCCGATTCCCCCATCTGCCCCTCTATATCCCTGGTGTTGCGCTGATTTGCTTCCCCCTCTGCTGAACTGCCTCTCTCCCTGCTGGGCCCTTCTCCAGCATCATTTGAGAGCCTTCCCTCCGCCTCTAGCTCCGATGTCAGTTCCCTGACAATACCCCACACATCTTATTGGGTTGCCCCAGCCCTCTGGGCAGCTTCCAGCATATAAAAAAATATAATAAAACATTAAACATTTTCCAGCGACATCCCTGGAAAATAGGGACATTCAGAGGGTCTGCAACTCCTAACATCTATAAACATTGGCTGTGTTGGCTGTGATGATGGGAGTTGGAGTCCAACAACATCTGGAGGGCCCAAAGTTCCCTATGCTTGATTTAATGCAATGCCAACCTTCACTTCTAATGTACTGTGTTTCCAATAAGTCCATTCATATTTTGTGTGTTGGCCTACTGGCACAGTGCCAGGGATACTCCCTATTCACTGAATCTTGCTAAATAATTTTGTTATTCTATTTCTCTACATATGTTTGCCATGGTTTATTGTCACACTATGATGACATTCGGAGCCACCAGGGCAGACTGAATCGACACATGTAAGCCAGCCCTGCAGAAATCCACCTCAGAGCCCAAATGGTTCACCTCCAGAGCAAGAGGACAAAAGGCTGAGACATTGCCAAGGCCTTCTGGGGAAGGCTGTGTGGAAGATATAAGTTTAATGCACATTAAATAGGTGTGGCAGATTAACTTGTGACTAGGCCTTGTGACTAGATCAGTGTTTCCCAACCTTTTTTGGGCAAAGGCACACTTGTTTGATGAAAAAAATCTCGCGGCACACCACCATTACAGCCCCGTGACGTCAGCGCGCAGTGTCACGCCGGGAGGGACGCATGAAAGTGAAAGTTTTCAATTTTTTTCCCTCCCCCTTGCCGGGGAACCTCCAAGCTTTGGGGGTGGGGGGGGAGGAGGCAGCAAAGCGAGGGACTGAGGGACGGCGGCAGCTGAGGCGGCGGCGGCTGTTGTGGTGGTGGCGGCGATAGCGGGCGGAGGAGGGGGCGGCGGCGGGGCCAAGGTGGCCGGCGGCGGCGGCGGCGGGTGGAGCAGGAGGGCGGCCGAGGCCGGTGAGGGAGTAGGGTTGCCCGGGGCTTGAGGAGCCGTCGCCGGGAGTTGCTGCTGCTGTTGTTGCTGCTGCTGCCCGGACATGCTGGCCTCCTCCTCGTCCGCTGTCTCGCGCTCCTCCCTTTTGCACGCACTGCCCCGCCGCCGCCCCATTGGCTGGGTCCTGTCAGCTGATCCTGTGTTATTTCCTGTGTGTGTGTGTGTGAGGGGAGAATGGAGAGAGAAACCTTGGCACCACCACCGCGGAGCCGCCCCCCGGCTCGACGCGGATCCTCGCCGCCGCCGCCTCTCACCGCCCGACTCGCCCACCTCCCTCCCACGGCACACCAGCCAACGTCTCACGGCACACTAGTGTGCCGCGGAACACCGGTTGGGAAACACTGGACTAGATCATGAATATCAGGTCTGTGACTCAACAGAGAAGCTGTAATTTGAGTATTTGCCTGTGTGTATATATGGAAATGAGAGTGTTTGCAACACAGAGATACACTCAGGCAGTTCCCAGCATGCAACAGAGGGCAGAAGATGCAGCATGTGGTATTTTTTTTAAAAAAAATCTGCTTTAGCAGAGAAGCTACGTTTTAGTTAAGATGTTTAAAACCTCACCTGGGATCAGTGTGAGCAAAGTTTGCAAGACTGAAGCTTATTGCTGCTGCTGCTTCTTGTTGTTGTTGGAAGAAAATATATAAAATACTAGGGGGTGACAAGCAGAGCGAATGAGGGGGTCACCCCTAGTATTATATATATTTTCTTCCACTAGGACTGGGGTGAACATCCTGTAGCCCTCAATATCTTTGAAACCTTTGCAATAACAATTCAAGGTTTCCCCCCCTCCCAAGCAAATATATTTTATTTTATTGGAGTGCAGAGCTGATGAATCTTCTCTCTTATCAATGAATGCAAGCAATGAAAACCCCACCAGGACATCATATAGCCTGCCATCATACAAGTAGGGTAGCCTGCTGAAACGTATTTTGAACTGTTGATAATCTGCTTTGGGATGATTATTGCATTTCCAGCATATGTTGGAACCAAAAGGAAGAAGCACCATCCTGGCTTTTAAATTGGTAGAAGAGAGGATGCGTAAAATAATATAGCAAAAAGGAAGTGAAAAGCAGAGGCAGACAACATGGTCTCCTCCAGATGTGTAGAACAACAACTGCCACCGGCTCCAGCCAGCATGCCTGATGGTCAGGGATGTTGTGAAGTGGTGGTCTGCAAAGGCTGGAGAGCACCACATTTGCTACACAACCTGCATGAATCATTCCAGATGCATCTTGGGAGAAGAAAACTTGGTGGTGTCCAGAGACCTTGTCCTGGTCACCACAGCTTCTGTCTTAAACACCAGAGGGGAGGGAATGGTAAGATCCTTTTTTCTTTAACATAATTTTTATTGAGTTTTCCAAAATTACATAAACTTCATAACTACCATATTGCTCAGAGTGAGCATCGACCTCCTTCCCTTCCTCTTTCTCACTTCCACATTTTTTATCAAACCGTTGGCATTTCTATGCCACTTCTTTACTATATATTAACTTTTATCCTCTTATATGTAAATTAGCTCCTTAATTTCACATTACCAAACATTTCATGTTAAAGCTGCAAATGTTTTCAAATATTTACAATTTTCTTTCAAATAAGTTATAAATTTGCTCCAGTCCTTAAGAAACAATTCATTGCGCCAATTTCGTATCTTCCCTGTTAACTTTGCCAATTCAATATATTCTACCATCTTTAGGGAATGGTAAGCTCCAGTTGTCAGACAGGAGAGGAATCACCACTGTAGTAAGTGTCTCCCTGAAACCCAAATGACCAAATCAGGTGCCCTAAGCTGAAATTGAGTGGCCGCTCTATCTAGGATTTTTAATCTTCACTAGATTTGTTTTGTTATTCACTCCTTAAAACCACACTATTTGAGAAAATCACACTGGTCCACTACTCATATTTGTTGTTTCTGTTTCTTTATTTCTTTTCGCTTTGGATGCTGCCTCGGTGGCCACCACAAGCTGCCGTTTTGGCAATGTGTGGAGCTTGCCTGGCACCATTGGTACATATCTTTAGGCACCAGGCAAAAGCAGTCCTCTTTTGCCAGGCCTTTGGCTGATTACACCATCTGTGTCCGTGTGGCAGGAGGTTATTGTTTTTGTTTGGTATGCATTTTTGTATTATAAACTGCCCTGTGATCTTTGGATGAAGGGCAGTACAGAAATTTAATAAGTCATCTTCATCATCTGGGGGAAATAAAATGGCAGCCACCAAGAGACAGATATGGAAGAGATAACCCCTGCCCCTCAAGTGAATGAGGAATGGGTTCAAATGTGGCAACAAATAAGACCCCCATTTGTTACCCTTCGCTCCTCATTTTGTAACCAATGAAAAGTGAAGCAAATTGGCTCCCATCACGTTCAGATTTCTTTTTTAAAAATTGTTATAAAATGGATGCTCACTCTGAGTTCTGCTAAAACCAGGATTTGGGATGTAATAATAATAATAATAATAATAATAATAATAATAATAATAATAATAATTTGGGATGGAAGTGGGGAGAGCACAGTTTCAAAGACTATCAATGTTCACTCCAAAGTTAGAGTAGCATAATGGTTAGACTAGGATCAAGGGAGGTAAAGGTAAAGGTAAAGGGACCCCTGACCATTAAGTCCAATTGCGGATGACTCTGGGGTTCTGTGCTCATCTCACTCTATAGGCTGAGGGAGCCAGTGTTTGTCTGCAGACAGCTTCCGAGTCATGTGGCCAGCATGACTGAGCCACTTCTGGTGAACCGGAGCAGCTCATGGAAACCTGGGTTCAAATCCCCGCCGCCCCCCCCCCCCCGAAGCTCTCTGCTCGAACTTGGGTCTCATCACCCACACTCAGCCTAACTTACATCACATGGCTGTTGTGCAGATAAGGCAGAGAAAACTTTATGTGCAATTACAAGCTCCTTGTAAGGGAAGCGGGTGGCGCTGTGGGTTAAACCACAGAGCCTAGGGCTTGCCGATCAGAAGGTCAGTGGTTCGAATCCCCGCGACGGGATGAGCTCCCGTTGCTCGGTCCCTGCTCCTGCCAACCTAGCAGTTCGAAAGCATGCCAAAAAGTGCAAGTAGATAAATAGGTACCGCTCCTGCGGGAAGGTAAGCGGTGTTTCCGTGTGCTGTTCTGGTTTGCCAGAAGCGGCTTAGTCATGCTGGCCACATGACCCGGAAGCTGTACGCCGGCTCCCTTGGCCAATAAAGCGAGATGAGCGCTGCAACGCAAGAGTTAGCCACGACTGGACCTAATGGTCTGGGGTCCCTTTACCTTTACCTTTACAAGCTCCTTGCATGAAGAGCGGGATATAAAGAAGCAAAAATAAATAAATAAAAGCAGGGTCACGCTTAAAGGCTCTTTCTTAAACGGATGCTATTGAGCTAGTTTTACACAGATGGAAGGTTTCAGTGAAATGAATCCAAGGGCTGTGCAGACTGAATCAGCACAAGTGTTTCCAGCAAGAAATCCAATGTCACCAGAAGGTAGTGGCAATGACAACACATTAGCAATTTTAGCACAGCTTCCCATACTCCGATTTGTCTTTAATCCCCCGCCCCCTCAAAACAAATGATCCCTCAGGTAGAGGGATCATTTGGAACATCAAAGACAACAAACAAGACACGGCAAGATTCCTTCACCATGTTATTCACCAGGATAATGTTTATTCTAATGAAGTCTTCCATCTTATGTGTTGCTCCACTGGCCTGAGCCATTAATTCAGTGAGTGGATGGGAAGAAGGATTTGCAATTCCTCTTTTTGTAATGAATACTTGGATGAGAGCTGAATGTAATTTCAAAGAGCACCTAGAATGGAGCAATTCCCTGTAGGGAAAAGGATCCACAAATCTGTTCACCACACTTACTGTGGTGAGGTTTCCTTGCTCTTCTGGTGAGTGGGGTGTTGGGATGGGAGAGGAATCCAGTTTGGCTTGCATTCTCATAAGAAGCTACCTGATTCACGTAACACAAAGTAAAACACAGCTGTCTTTCAAAATTTGCACATCTCTTCATTTTGTGGTGCAGTTCTCCAACAAACAATACGGAAATGTGCAAACAATGCAGATATTAGAGAAAGACACATATAAGAATGCATGATATTTGTGGGAATTGCTTGCAAAAATATTGTATATTAGTAAAAAAAAAGCATGCAAAAATGTGTTTGTGCAGAGAAATTTGCACAAAATTTCATTTTCTGTTAAAAACCCAAATAAATCACTAGTTGCCGCTGAAGTGTTGAGAACTGAATTTAAGATTGGAAGTGGTACTTTTAATCCAGACTAACTAACATTTCAAAGGGACGTGGGTGGCGCTGTGGGTTAAACCACAGAGCCTAGGACATGCAGAAGGTCGGCGGTTCGAATCCCCGTGACGGGGTGAGCTCCCGTTGCTCAGTCCCTGCTCCTGCCAACCTAGCAGTTCAAAAGCACCTCAAAGTGCAAGTAGAAAAATAGGTACCGCTCTGGCGGGAAGGTAAATGGCGTTTCCGTGTGCTGCTCTGGTTCGCCAGAAACGGCTTAGTCATGCTGGCCACATGACCCGGAAGCTGTACGCCGGCTCCCTTGGCCAATAAAGCGAGATGAGAGCCACAACCCCAGAGTCAGCCACGACTGGACCTAATGGCCAGGGGTCCCTTTACCTTACTTTACCTAACTAACATTTCATCTTGTGAGATCCATCTTTAAGCATCCTTTTTTGGCTCAGTCCTCTGGGGAAGGAACTTCACTTACCTCCCATTTGCCCTGGAGCTTTTTCTTTTTCAGGTGGACATTCCAGTGCTCAGAATTCGCTTCTGCACAGTGTGGTATTGTCAAGGCAAATGGGGTGGAGACAGTCACATCCGGAGGGCCGCAAGTTACTTGTGGTCCAAGGAGGACTTCGCTGCCTTCCGGTTGCAAGCTTTGCATGGAGAGAGAGAGAGAAATGTTACAAAGGAAATCAAAACATAAGCCTTTCTTCCAAGAGCAAAAGCAGAACATTTGTTCATCTCCTTTATTGCTGTGATGACATTTATACTTGTTTAATGGTAACAACTAAATATTTAAAAAAATCTCTGAGAAAATCACAGGGAGAAAAACAATGGAGGCGAGGGGAATGAACTATATTCATTTGCAAATTTAATACAAGTCAGAGATCCACCAGGACCTGCTATTTCACTCAACAGTGCCCTAAGGTAATTTTAGACTCTGGACATAATGGTCTTACAGGGGCCTTCCTTTATTAGGTAATGTATATTTCATTTGCTCCACAATGTGGCAAGCCAGCACTGCTACATTTCGTGTTGTTAGTGGTGGATTCCCTCTTGCACATTCTGCTGAATGGGATCCATGAAATCTGCCCCAAGTTCTGGGCTGATGACACCCGAGTTTTTACTTGTCATTGTTTCCCTGTATCAAATCTCAAGTGCTTCCCTTACTATCAGTGGAAATCAAGATTGCCTTTACTGTCATGCTAGCTGCTCCCTTATTTTTGATTCACAGAATGCTACGAACAATATGCTATTTTATAGCTGTGGGGGAAAAAAACTAATTTTGGATATATCCTAACATCAATATTCCCAGCCAATTTTGCTTTAAAAAAAACAAAAAACATTTCTGATCTGCTCCTGAACAACCTTAATTGTGTAACTGAGAAATCACTAATATGAAATTACAAAATGTTCAATAAGAACACTCATTCTGTCTTTTGGGCCTGAATTTATCACCATTCCACACAAACTCATTTCCCCCTTGCATGCTGTTGTATATATTGGGGGGGGGGAGAGACACCCTCAAAATTGCAGGAACACACACACAACAAACAAACAATTATATTAAGTGCATCTTTCTTGGGATCTCCTCACTCATATATTGCAGGCTTGCTTTGACCCAAGCCAGATCTGGATTAAGGTTTCAGAGAGCTAGTCTGCAGACCTGGAAGTATGAGGACTGATTATAATAATTTGGAGGAGGTGCTCTTTACATGCTCAGAAGAACTTGCATCTACTCTCAACTCCAGCCCAGCAGCCACTGAATGTAACAAGGAAACAGACAAAGCCAGCCTCAGGTAATGACATGCTAGCAGAAATTAAAACACTATGTTCTGTAATGAGATGCTAAGGTTTATTACCAGGTTTTTGCTCCAGATGAACACAGATCTAGAGGGAGCGGGGGGGGGGGGTTATGCCAGGCAATAGCCGGTGCCCAGTCTGTTCACTTCACAATGCATCACACACCCATAATGAACATTTGTTACTTCCCACATGGAGCTACAGTGAAGGGATGCTGTCAGGATCACAAGGACCAAATGAGCAGGATCTGACAACCTGCTCTCATTCCAAAACAACTGCATGAAATCTGGAGCCAGGCTGCTTTAACACTGCAAGAAACATGCCAGCCTGACTGGAAACAGAGGTGCAGGAGGAAGAGGCAGGAACATCCTGCAGAAAACACGGAGGCAGTCAGGGCTCCTAAGAATGAGCTGTGACTTGCTGTAAAATATGAGGTTTGTGGTTTTGGTTAAAAATATGCCAAAACAAAGTCCAGAGTTATCAAGAGTTCAAAGTGAGCTTCAGTGGTGTGTGAAATATCAAGCTGCATGCTCAGTTGGTACAGCATCAGACTGGGTCGTGAGTTCAAGCCTCACGTTGGGCAAGCCTCACGTTGCATCAGAGGGGTTGGACTAGATGATTTGTGATTCTGTGATTCTATGCTCACATAAACCTATCCATTCTGAAGGAAATCAGCCCTGAGTGCTCACTGGAAGGACAGATCGTGAAGCCGAGGCTCCAATACTTTGGTCAACTCATGAGAAGACTCCCTGGAAAAGAGACCCTGATGTTGGGAAAGATTGAGGGCACAAGGAGAAGGGGATGACAGAGGACAAGATGGTTGGACAGTGTTCTCAAAGCTACCAGCATGAGTTTGGCCAAACTGCAGGAGGCAATGGAAGACAGGAGTTCCTGGCGTGCTCTGGTCCATGGGGTCACGAAGAGTCGGACACGACTAAATGACTAAACAGCAACAAATGCTCACATATTTACGTGCATGTGCATGACAATATCCACCATCCAACACTAACAGATTTAACCTGGAGAGGAAGATGTGGAGTAACAGGCAGAAGTCTTAAAGAACAGCCAGGACTCAGCTATACAGCTGCAAATTAAACGTTTTAAATGTGTTGTGAAGTGCAATATAGAAATGTGACATTAGATGGCAACAATGGGCTATGCAAAATTCAATGTATTTTTCAAAACTTTTTTAAAAGCATTTTTACAGCATTTTTTAATGTGTGTGTAGGTTGCACTCCAGTCTAGCAATATACACTAGCAACCTTTTTTAAACCAGGCTTTCCCAAAGGTAAAAACAGCAACAATCATAAAGCAGATACAGTTACCAGAAAACAGGGAGTATCCTTGATAAAATGGGGGACGGTGAGACATATGCTTTAGGGTTACATGGGTGGCTGTTTGTGACAAAGTCTGCCATGACAATGTAAACAGCATAAAATTAATTCAGAGACGTTGCTAGGAAGGCTGTTGAATCTGAAGCTCGTGAAGCTGTCTTGTTTTTCTGCCTTGCAATCACAAACACATCCATAACCTCTTGGCCTTTTGTGGGAGGAACAGATTTTCAAGTGCTTGCAGGACTGAGCTGTAAACAAGCTGCAAAGGCAGGGACACTCTAAACCCTGCATTTCTTGTGGCAACGTTTGATGCTGGTTCAGTGACGCCCTAGGAACTATGGATAAATTCATGGGGGAGAGGGCTATTGGTTGCTACTAGCCACAATGGCCATACTCTGGAGGCAGCATGTCTTCTGAACATCAGGAAAGCACAGGACAGGGGAGCACTTTTGTGTTTGAATCCTGCTAGCTGGTTTCTCACAGGCATCTGTTGGCCTTTGAGAACAGGATGCTAGACGAGATGGGCTATTAGCCTGATCAGCAGGCTCTTCTAATATTCTGCTGTGGCAAATTCCCATGACAGCACTGGGGAGTCTGCTTGAGGTCCTGGCTCATCCACACACACAACCCCGGTTCATTACATTTTACTAGGGCCAGGTTTATGTTTGCTGTCTGCTGCAGAAAAAAGCCAATAGCAGTGTCCTTGCACTTCCCATCGGAGCTTGCTCGAGAATTTGCTTGCTCAACCCCTTGCTAGCGGGGACAAGGAAAAAGACCTGTTCCATACTGGTCCCTGGATTATGGAACCATCTCCCTACACTAATGCTACACTAATGGAACCCAATTACCATATTTTTCATTCTATAAGATGCACCAGACCACAAGACGCACCTAGTTTTTGGAGGGGGAAAACAAGAAAAAAAATATTCTGAATCTTAGAAGCCAGGACAGCAAGAGGGATCGCTGCATAGTGAAAGCAGCAATCCCTCTTGCTGTTCTGGCTTCTGGGATAGCTGTGCAGCCTGCATTCGCTCCATAAGACGCACACAACATTTCCCCTTACTTTTTAGGAGGGGAAAAAGTGAGTCTTATAGAGCACAAAATACGGTAAGCTTGCCAGGGCCTTGCAGTGACGTCAAGGCAGGTTTTTCTCTGTTGGCGCTGCCATAATGGAATGCACTCCCCAAGGAAAGGTGAAAAACTGCTGCCAGATAGGCATTTCTGTAAGCTTTTGAAGACAAAGCTGTTTATGCCGGCATTCTCTTGAGCTTTCCCATTTCAATGGGATTATTCTGCTAGCAGTATACAAATTAATAATGCTTTCTCCATGACCTGCAGCCCTATTCATGCATTTGGTTATGAGAGGGACAATGGGATTGTGTCTGCTAGCCATGCCCCCTGCATGTGCTGGTCACGCTGGCAAGTGACGCTGTGTTCAGTGTCAGTCTCACATAGACATACACATAGGACTCCCTAAATGGCCAGGGTTCCCAACCACATGAAGTAAAGGGTGCACATGTAGAGCCTGTTAGTAAATTCACTTAAATAACGAAGATTGCGTCTAGAGAGAAAAGAAATCCTGACAATACTTTACTGAGGAATTGGGGGGGGGGGGACACCAGTGTATAATTTGAGAAGAAAGAAACAGAGTTTTTTTCTGTCTTAGTTCAGGCCCTGTAAAGGGCAGGGAGACGTTCAACCAAACATACAGAGGCAAAATTCCATTAGAACTACACAGCCAATCAGAGCATGAGCTACCTCTGTAAACATCACGACACTGCCTGATTGATAAGCAACATCTCCACCCAGCCCTAGGCTAATTGATTTCAACACTAACAGAATTAACCCTTAAATTACAAAAGGGGGTGGGGAATTTGTGGATATTGTTGGATTATAATTCCCATCAGCCTCGGCTTACATGGCCTATGGCCAGAGATGGTAGGAGCTTCAGTCCAACAACATCTGGAGAGCCATAGGTTCCCTATCCCTAAATTAGAAAGGCATCAGAAGCAAATAAGAGTCCCTCTAGAAGCCAGCCAACATAGGAAACTGCTTTCTGCCAGTTTATTTGTCCATCTAGTCTGGTATTATCTATTGTAACAACTGCATATTTCCAGAAAGCAAATTTCTACTCTACTTATCTCATTCACATCAGGCATGCAAAAAAGCAGAGCTGGCCTCCTGCATCAAAAATACGTTGCTGACAAACAAATGGAAAAGTTACTGTGTGAGCGCAGAGAGGGGGAAACTTAAGGCAATTCGTATCCCACTGCGAGAGCAAAATACAGGTTAAGCTTTAAAAGCCACTGCATTAGTCCCCTCCCAGGGACTATGATTCCAGAGTTTTAGTCATGCACTTGTAGTGATGATTCCCAATAGAAAATAATCTGACTTCTCATGCATTGAGATAGAAGAAAGATGAAAACAACAGAGCAATGCAGAAGGGACAGAATATAGTTCCTGAGCGATTCCTCAAGCAATAGGGTTCCTGAGACAGCAATAGGTTCCTGAGGCAGTTTCCTTGTGCAGCCACAACTGCAAAGAATAAGTGCTTCTCCAGTTATCTAGTTTTTCGGTATATATGCTGAGCATGGGGGAGCAGAATAGCGGTATTCATCTGCAAAGCAGCTGTAGCACAAGCAACCTCTTTGCAGTTGGTTCCCCATCTTGCTCTTTCTTGAAAACCAGCTGCAATTCTCTCTCCCTCGCTAGGCAAACTGTTTCTTCCTAGACACCACTCAAACTGGAGAAGGGTGCCCTGGATGCAGTAAACATCAGTGATCAATGCTTATTTAACAGACAGTGTCTCTTACCAGTCAGTAGCCACTGAGGAAGCATATTTTACTATCACCTAAGTAAAAGCCCAGCAAAAACATAGGAAGTTGACTTATCAACTTAGGACTCAGCTACATTAGTAAATAAATAAATAGTGTTTTGAATGTGTTAAAAAAAATTCTATGTGATTTTCCATAGCATTTTTTCTTTTGTTATACAGTGGTACCTCGGGTTACAAACGCTTCAGGTTACAAACACTTCAGGTTACAGACTCCGCTATTCCGGAAGTAGTACCTCGGGTTGAGAACTTTACCTCAGGATGAGAACAGAAATTGTGCACCGGCAGCAGGAGGCCCCATTAACTAAACTGGTACTTCAGGTTAAGAACAGACCTCCGGAACGAATTAAGTTCTTAACCAGAGGTACCACTGTAACAATTTAATTTCTGACTTATTTATAGAGGGGTTTTTCCTGTGTGTAGATCCACCCTTAGACTCTATACTGTCTAGCAGAGTATTGTCTACATTGACCAGCAGCGTTCCAGGAGTCCAGCCAGAGTTGTCCTCCAGCCCTATTGGGAGATGTGGTGGATTGGACCAGGGGTCTTCTGCATGCAAAGCAGCTGCTCTACCCCTTTGCTACAGCCTTTCCAGGCAGAGGGTCTTCTCAGTGGTGGCGCCTGCCCTGTGGGATGCCCTCCCATCAGATGTCTAGGAAATAAACAACTATCTGACTTTTAGAAGACATATGAAGGTATTCCCTGTTTAGGGAAGTTTTTAATGTTTGAAGTTTTATGGTGTTTTTAATATTCTGTTGGGAGCCTCAGCCAGATGGGCGGGGTATAAATAATAAAATTATTATTATTAATTATTTCCCCATCACCGCATCATCATTAATGTCCAGAAAACAACATCCCTTGAAGAGAGAGAGGGCTTGTCCATTGCGACAAATTGGTGGGGCAACCTGTAAAGGTAAAGGTAAAGGGACCCCTGACCTTTAGGTCCAGTCATGACGGACTCTGGGGTTGCGGCGCTCATCTCACTTTATTGGCTGAGGGAGCCGGCGTACAGCTTCCGGGTCATGTGGCCAGCATGACTAAGCCACTTCTGGTGAACTAGAGCAGCGCACAGAAACGCTGTTTACCTTCCCGCTGGAGCGGTACCTATTTATCTACTTGCACTGACATCCTTTTGAACTGCTAGGTTGGCAGGAGCTGGGACTGAACAACGGGAGCTCACCCCGTCGCAGGGATTCAAACTGCCAACCTTCTGATCAGCAAGTCCTAGGCTCTGTCATTTAACCCACAGCACCACCCGCGTCCATTTCGGGGCAACCTGTAGCTGCACCTTATTCCTGAGGAGATATGGCTGATTGGTCACAACAGGGAAAATGAATGAACTGCTGCATGGATGCAGCAGAGATGACTCAGGATTCTTCCATTATGAATGCCCCGCTGTTCTACGACACTGAATGCCCCACCACTGAGCTCCATTGGATGACCCCGGGTGTTACTGTTATGAGAGAGGGAGAAATATATTGTTTCTCTCTGCTCTCCCCACACCATGCATTCATTTCCCCTCAAGAAGGAGCAGCTCCACAAATGATGTGTGCGCGTATCCATGGGTGACAGGAAACAGCTTTAGCCTATTATATCAAAGATATTCTAATAATCACCCATGAAATGTGTTATAAAGCACAGTCCTGTTCGTTGCCAGCTACAGAAGTGCACGACTGAATAAGCAAATAGCCCTCGGTATTGCGGACTGGGATTTTGATGGCTGGATTTCGGCGGCTTCAAAGCCGAGCAGTGGTCGTCAACCATCTCCTTCCAATGTGCCCTCACTGCTCAAAACTGACGGCTCTGGCTATCTGCCGAGATTATGATGAAACACGGAAAGGGGCTGTCTGCCACCATGCTTAGCTTTGGAGAAACAGGGGGTCAGGCTATAAACACCACAGCTGAAGCCTACCCCTCTAACAGAGGGAGAGGGAAATTCAGGCATGGAGTGGGCAAGCAGAACATGCCCCCTCCAGGCCACTATGTCTAGCCCTTCCCAAGCCGCACATCCTCTGAAGCAGGGGTCAGCAAACTTTTTCAGCAGGGGGCTGGTCCGCTGTCCCTCAGACCTTGTGGGGAGCTGGACTATACAGTGGTGCCCCGCAAGATGAATGCCTCGCAAGACGGAAAACCCGCTAGACGAAAGGGTTTTCCGTTTTGGAGGTGCTTCGCAAAACGAATTTCCTATGGGCTTGCTTCGCAGGACGAAAATGTCTTGCGAGTTCCTGAGGTTTTTTTCCCCTCCCCCCCTTTTCCCAAGCCGCTAAGCCACTTATCAGCTGATCCGCCAAGCCGCTCAACAGCTGATCCGCTAAGCCGCTAAGCCGCTTATCAGCTGATCCGCTAAGCCGCTCAACAGCTGGTCCGCTAAGCCGCTAATCAGCTGATCTGCTAAGCCCGCTAAGCCGCTAATAGCGCTAATCCGCTAATGGGCTTGCTTCGCAAGACGAAAAAACTGCAAGATGAAGAGACTCGCGGAACGGATTCTTTTCGTCTTGCGAGGCACCACTGTATTTTGAAGAAGAAAAAAAATGAACGAATTCCTATGCCCCACAAATAACCCAGAGATGAATTTTAAATAAAAGGACACATTCTACTCATGTAAAAACACGCTGATTCCCAGACCGTATGCCGGCCAGATTGAGAAGGCGATTGGGCCGGATCTGGCCCCTGGGCCTTAGGTTGCCTACCCATCCTCTGGAGCCACCCTGACCAACCCTGCTTTGCCCAGGCCTTGAGTGTAATTTCCTGGCTGGGATGTGTCTTTTTACTCTGATGTTCCTTCTTGTTTGCCTGAGTGGAGGGTAGAAACGAGTTTACTGTACAAAAGTGAAATTCACTGACCCCCCACCCAAAAAAGGCAGCACACACACCACTGTTTTGTTTTGACTTGATTGGCCCATTGAATTCCATATGTTTACTAATGGTCCATGATTGCTCTCTGCGTTCACTCTGCTCTTTGGAGCGAGTGCTGCCTGCAATTGTCTTGGTAGATATTAACCGTACGTGTGAGGTGACCAATCATAGGTTTTTCTGGAGGGAGCTCTTTAATTGCTTTCAGAGAAAGCTTCTCCTCCCCCTGGTGAACATAACGCACAAATATACGGGAATTCTGGGAATTATTTAATGCCAAATGAGCTGAAATCGGCTAATTAGATGAACTCTCACACACAGCAAACAGCAAGCGCTCTCTCTCTAATAACCAGCATGGCGCAAGGACTGCAAATGCAATTCAGTCATTGTTTATTAAGTGAGGCAGGGAAGGAAAAACAACAACATTGTATAGTTGCAGGTATTTAACATTCCCCGGAGTGCAGAGTAAACAAATCACAAACCAGATCTAATCCTTTTGACTCCATCAAAATCAGAGGCTTGTTTTGTTTTCTGAGAAATGGAGGCAGGCTAGAGGGGGACATAGGAAACTGCCTTAAACTGAGGCAGATCCATTGGCCCAATTAGCTGAGTACTGCCTGTTTTGACTGGTAGTCTCAAAGGTTTCAGACACTGTGTCTGCCAGGATTACCAGGGTTCCAACCTTCTGCATGCAAGTCAGATTCACCACCACCGAGTCTACACGGCCAACTGTGCAGCATATAATTAAAGAAGAAGAGAGAATCAGGCACAATGAGAGTGTTGGTGACAATGGCACTTGAACGCAGCTTGCAAATTAACTTCTGGTTTTGAACAATGTTCCATTTTGTACATGTGCAGCCACTGAATCATTGTGGTGCGCTTTCCATCAATGTACAGATTTTTGTGCATGTTCTTAGTTGGAGAACTTCATCGCAAAATTCAGAAAAGTGTAAATCCTGAAGGATAGCTGCTTCAGTTTGCATATTGTTATGGAAGTGCTAATTAGGTAGTTTCTCATTAAAATGCAAGCGGAATCAAATGTCTTCCCCACCCCTACAGTTTCAAGGTAGTCTCTCTCTCTCTCTCTCTCTCTCTCTCTCTCTGTGTGTGTGTGTGTGTGTGTGTTTCTGACTTCCATTTCTTTTGTTCTACAAAGCGTGTTCTCCTTCATGGAGAGCACGTGTTGCGGTGGGGGCTGCCAGGACACTCCAAAGTTGGGGGGCGGGCTAATTGATTGTTGGCCACTGATACGATTGGGGCTTCCCTTGTTGTTGGGAAGAAGTTAATGTTGCCATTTTTTGATTGACAGCCAGAAATAGTAAAACTCCTTGCACGAGGCTAGAGCTTCCTCTTTTCGCCCGTGCATCAGATTGCCCGTCCCTCCCTCCCTAGAATAGGGTTGTTCGCTTTGACCTTGCTATGCCTGTCATGGGGTCGTCTGCTTTGGAGCGGGGGCCTGGTAGGAATTTTGTCCATCTGGCTGATTGGCTGGGGCCATTTGGTTTTTGCCTACTGTGTAGCAAATCGTCACAACTTGTAAGGTTCGCGGTTAGGCATTGGTTTATGGTTTGGTTGGTTGAGGGGCATGGATTGGCTGTGCCTGCCCCTCTAATGCTGCTGCTGCAAGGGATTCCGTTAAAGGAATTGGGGGCTAACTATTGCTTGTCCACTCTGTCAAGGGGGCTCGGGCCATAGCAATGAGCTCCTGGTTGCACTTGGGGTGAGGGCAGGTTCCCTGCTCCGCGTAACCCCCAAGTGTATTCCCCCATTCTGACTTCCGCATCGTGCGGAATGTCAGACTGTCCCCCATGGTGGGGGCAGATAGTCGCAACCAATGCCTACGCAACCACTCACAAAATTTGTATTTTAATAAAGTTGTGGCCAAAATTATGCCAAAAATCTTAAACAAAAACTTCTGTGTGATGTGTGAGTTATTGGGGTGGACCTAGGGACCTCGACACGCAAATAATCTTGCCAGTGGCCTGTACTCTACAAACTGTCATGGATGCTCATGTTTCCTGAAAATGTCATGATGCCCTTAGCTGGGCTTCCCACAATTAAAGGAAGGTGGCGATACTGCCTGATAGCTTTAATTCAGGTTTTTAAAGTGTTTTACTTGCGTGTTCAGACAAAGTAACCTCCCCCCTAAATAACCCTAAATAAATTCACACAAGATTCAAATTTTGCTTTGGGTTTTTGGCAGAATTTAGGCCACAACTTTATTGATTACAGAAAGTGACTGGTTGCATAGGCTCTGGTTCGACTAGCTCCCTGCACCCTTGCAGGTAGCGCTGACCCAGGGTTCCATCATAGGTGAGCCAAGGGTGAACACCTGGATAAGCAGAAAGCCGGGAACAAGCTATCTCTGCCACCCAAATGTCCCCCTGGACTCAGGCACAGGCACAAGCCCCTCTCAGGGGTGGACAAAACCAAGTTGAGTCCCTGGATTCCTTTAACGCAGTGTTTCCCAACCTTTTTTGGGCAAAGGCACACTTGTTTCATGAAAAAAATCTCGAGGCACACCACCATTAGAAAATGTTTAAAAAATTAACTCTGTGCCTATATTGACTATATATAAAGTAACTCTCTTTAATAGGAATCAAATAAACACAAAGAAAGTATTTTATAATTACTTTATTATGAAATAGTAAGTAAACAGAAATATGAAAAATTATAAAATACTTTATTCAGTGCGCAACCTTCGTCAACAGCTCTCAGTCTCTCTCTGTATTTAGTTTTTATAGCAAATGAAGGAAGAGTAAGCAGGCTGGGGTGGGTTAAGTAAGGGCTGAAAGTGCCTAGATGAAGTGGGGGAAGCTAGAGAGAAGGTACATTCTGACGTTTGAGGATAGACTAGGTTCTTTATGTGAATGATAGGTGAGTTATTTGACAGATCGAACTGAGAGCAAGGTGTGGCTTGTGTAGCTGGGGTGGACATGAATGTTTGGGGTGCAAACCCCAGGCCGGCCAGGTCCGAGGGGGGGGCAGGGAGAGACGGGCCTGCCTGCCTCTGCCTGCGCTGTGGTGTGTTTTGCCCCGACGGACGGACGGACCGACCTGCCAGCTGTCTCCGCAGTAGCAGCGCGGACTGGAGCTCCGTCATTCTCCCCGCCGGTGCCCGGGGAGGGGAGTGTGGGGCGGCCGCTGTGGAAGCGACGGCGTGCTCCTCCTCCTCCTCCTCCACTTGCCGGGCTAGAGCCAGCCGGCTAGCGCTCGCCCCTCCTTGCTCGAGCCGACCCCGCCGCCGGGGGCCTTCCCGTCCTCTCAGCGGCGCCGCCTCGCGTCCCTCGTCCGGGGGTTGGGAGGGGGCTGGGGGGGAGGAAGGGGGCGAGGGGGAGCAGCCGCCGCCGCTCCTGAGGAGATTCTGAGGCAGTGGCAGGCGACGCGTGGCGGAAGAGGAGGGATCCCGCCAGCCCCGCGTTTCTCTCTCTCTCTCTCCCTCACGGAAACCTTCCCCTCAGCTTCTGCCGCTTTTTCTCTTCTTTCCCTCTTCCTTTTTTTTTTTTAAATGAAAAATCTTTCCTTTCTCTCTTTTCCAGCCCCCCCTCCCCTCTTCACGGAATTTCACTGCACTCGGGCGCCGCGGCGCGCAGGCACACTGCTCGCTCCTCTTTCCACGCAGGCGCCTTCTCTCGCTCTTTCGCCTCCTTTTCTTTCTCTCTCGATGGTCCGCCTACAAAGGAGCGAGGGAGGCGCCCGCCATGTTTGGATTTGCATCCAGCAGGAAATGCCGCCGCCGCCCCGCCTCTCGCCGTCCGACTCGCCCGCCTCCCTCCCACGGCACACCAGGCAACGTCTCGCGGCACACTAGTGTGCCGCGGAACACCGGTTGCGAAACACTGCTTTAACGGAATGCCCTTCACATAGGGATAGCGAGAGCATTCCCCTATCCCTATCACCTGAACCACAGCCTATCTGTAACCTTACAAGTTGTGACGATTTGCAGCATGGCAGGCAAACCCAAATGGCAACAGCCAATCAGACAAGTGGTGAAAAATCCTGCCGTGCCCCTATCCCAACGGCAGACGACGGCATAGCAAGGTCAAGCACAAAATGCCTTAAAAGTAGGGAGAGGTGGACGGGTGTTCCGAATGCACGCACTGAAAGAGGAAGCTCTGGGTCACGTGCATGAGCATAAATAAGTCCCTCGAACTGTTTAGACTGCGTCCCATTAGCCAGCTTCAAGGGACCTACCAAGTGGGTGTTGTGGCTGTCCAAGCGTACCCACCCACAACACAGGCTGTTGGTTGTCCAGGTCTCAATGCAATACGTGCCCTCTTTAAGGGAGGACCCGATTTATAAAGAAAACAGCATGAGAAAACTGTTCTTAAGGAGGAAGGAAGGACCTCATGTGAAAACAAAATCCATGACTGCTCCAATTTCACTTATTCTGCAGCTAACCTCCCTGCTTTCCCATAATTCAATTATGGGAAGATGCCATAAGGTAACTCCTCCCATGTGGTTATCCCCCCCCCCCAAATGAGGATGCACAGGCAGCCAGGGAGGCTGTAGAGTGCTGGATAAATGTTTATTGGAAATAAACACACACACAACACTACCTACAGACACATTGCAACAAGAAAGTAAGCTCAACCACACGCACACTAAATTTATAACGCATTCTAAAGTGCCCCCATTGCAGGGGAAAGAAACTGAAAGAAAGGAGAAATTGGAGGTCAGGTTTCTGCAACTCCACCTTGTTAACAGTCACTTTAACCATTTTGCCTGTAAATAATTATCTATTCTTTATGCATCTCATTTCCCTCTGATCTCAGCCCTCTGTTCCACCCTCAGAGTTTGCCAATTTAGGATTGCCCTTCATACATTTTGTGGACTCTAGTCTGCAAAAGTCTATCATAATAAATGTGGACCTCTTTAATGTGTCACAAGTCTCTTCACCATTTTTGCTGCAACAGAATGCAGCCACTCCTCTACAAATCCATTTGGACAACCACCAGCACAGGAGACTATGCTTGAAAGGAAAACAAAATGACAACAACCATCACGTTTTGGAACTTGATGGGAACCCTGGAAAGGAACTGAAAGTAGGAGCAAATAACAACAGGTTAGTCAAAAAAATTTTAAAAAATATTCCAATGCATTTTAGACCTTGCTGGTCCCTTTTCTAGGGAAATTCAGAGAAATTCAGAATGTTGAATCTTTAAATTTGAGGAAAATTTACATATAAATGCCAAGTCTTTATTCCTCTGAAGAAGGGCCAGCAGGGTCTGATGTGCATTGTAATAACAAACATCCCTTTTGTCTACCCCACTTCACAGCTTGCATTTTCTTTGCTGCTTTGTTTTTCTATCTTTCTTAAACCTCACCTTCTTGCAGGGCTTATCAACTTCAGAGCATGTAAACAAACTCAAGGTCAGGTGCTAATCCAAGATAATGGTCTCATCTGAAGCACCTCTGCGACCTTAGGTAATGGCTTCAAAATGCTCTGAAACAGGAAGCAAGCATTGCCTGGGAGTCAGCCACAGTGACAAATGCCTCACAGTTTCTTGGGCAATGATGACAGAGTGTGGACACTCACTTGATAATTATTCTTATTTTATGCTGTGAAAAATCATTGCTTTTTTGGGCTAAAGCAGAAACACAACACTTCAATGAAATTCAAACCAAAGACGATGGTTGTTGCTGTTGAAAAGCCCTAAAGCATTAATCTCCCCACTCACAGCTTCTGATACTCAAATCATTCTCTTTTTCTACTTTATTCCTTCGATCCTGCACAATCTCTCCCACCCTCCCTCCTGTCTGGCCACATGGTTTTGACCCTTTCTGCTTGGACCAGAACAAATTAGGAACTTTAAAATCATGGATGAGAATAGCTGTTTGGATAGTTGTGCAGCTTGCCTGTCTTTCATTACAGGTAGTTTCCATGTCCAAAGCACAACTTAAAAAATTCTACCCCCTATAGAAATAAAATAAAATAAAATAAAATATAAAATAAAATAAAATAAAATAAAATACAACTATACAAGGGAATGCATGTATTTCTTTCCCAGTGCAGATTTCTTTCCAGTCTTAGCCTTGTACAAACCCCCACCCCACTCCAAATGGTTTGCAGCTCTCCATGTATTTGAATACACTGGTTGCTTATGCACTTATGTATCATATATATATATATATATATATATATATATATATATATATATATTTGCTCAAAGAAGCTTCAGTGCATCCTAAATGGAGTTTTCCTATCAAAACTTCCCAACCACCCTATGAAGTAGATCAGATGGCCTGCCTGCAACCTTCCCTGGGTTTGAATGGGGACCCCAAGTCCATCAGTTCATTATATTATACTCTTCTGCCTTGTTACTGCTAGCACTTTCTTGCAGTCCCTATAATTATGCACTGATGAAGGAACATCACTCAGAAGCAGCTCTGGGTTACATGCATAGCCCATTAGCAGCCCCAGAACCGTAAACAAATGCCAGGCTTGAGTGGAGTTAAACCACCTGCCACATTTTAAGCCCTGGTGACAGGCAGAGAGTCAATGAGCAAACAGGCAGTGACATCTACTGCTGTTTCATTTCCACTGTTGCCTGAGCCAGAGTAAGAGGTGGGTGAAGAAGAAGAAGAACAACATGTGAAAAATACTCATTTGTGGGTTCTTGACGGGAATGTTGGCCAATAGCAGGTGTCTGCTTATACCAACCATGACCAAAGTCCGTTTGGGGGGCTTAATCTGGCCCCTGTGGCAGTTTATTTATTGGGGTCAAATCCCAGAAAAAGCTCAAGAAGTTCAGTCCTAAAAAAAGCTCAACTTTGGTCGGCCCTCACGCATGTTCACTTCATCAAATCTGGCCCTCTTAGAAAAAAAGTTGGGGCGCCCCTGGCTTATAGCAACCCTTGATGCTGTACTTGTTTCCATCACTTAAATGGGAATATTGGCTGGTCCAGTAAAGCAATTCAGGCACTGCCCAGTCAACTCTCCCCTGCCTGCCTTCTCACTCACATCCAGTCCAGGGGGTGTCAGCTTCCTCCCCTTAGTCTCAGTGCTGCCCTTGTTGAACTCAGCTGGAGAGAGGATGGGTGCCAAAGTAGAATTAGCTGGCTCTTCCGATCATTGGCTTTGGCTCTGCCTACTGTTGGCTCATCTTAAAAAGTAGAGACATCACCTTGCCAACAAAGGTCCGTACAGTAAAAGCTATGGTTTTCCCAGTAGTGATGTATGGAAGTGAGAGCTGGACCATATCGCCGAAGAATTGATGCTTTTGAATTATGGTGCTGGAGGAGACTCTTGAGAGTCCCATGGACTGCAAGAAGATCAAACCTATCCATTCTGAAGGAAATCAGCCCTGAGGGCTCACTAGAAGGACAGATCCTGAAGCTGAGACTCCAATACTTTGGCCACCTCATGAGAAGAGAAGACTCCCTGGAAAAGACCCTGACGTTGGGAAAGATGGAGGGCACAAGGAGAAGGGGACGACAGAGGACGAGATGGTTGGACAGTGTTCTTGAAGCTACTGCAGAAGGCAGTGGAAGACAGGAGTGCCTGGTGTGCTCTGGTCCATGGGGTCACGAAGAGTCGGACACAACTAAATGACTAAACAACAACAACAACAACAGCAACTGTTGGCTCTGCCCAACCAGTCCTTTGAGGACTCCTCGCAACGTGTTTTATGTGAGGGGGGGCTCCAACTGCTTTGCTCCAGAGGAGGAACTGAAGCATACCTCTGCAGGCTGTAATCCTATCCATGTTAACGATCACTTAGAACAGTGAAAGAGATAACTGTTATAAAGCACGACGGAAATGCTTCACTGTTTCCATGGCTCAATTTCCAGTTATTATGGCATTTTGAGCAACGACAGGAAAGTGAGCAGTAAGCCCATAAAGACTTAAATCTCCTCTGGCTACGCGCTCGCAGCATTTTTGCCTTGGCACCTTCACTAGAGTATAATTAACAGGAACAGATATTTATGATAAATCATTTTAATAGGACTTGCTAGTTCTTCCAGAAGAACTGACAACATGGGAAGCAACGCCCACAAACAAAGGTTTAATTAGAGCGCACAAAACTGCCTTGCAATACACAACCAGTCCAGTTCATCAGCCCTCTCTTTTCACTGAAAAAGGCTCACAGTATTCAGAGCTGTTAGCAAACACATACCATAGTTCTGTCTCTCTCCTGCTTAATCTTTAAATAAAGATTGGTGCCCAGTGCCATATTGAAACACACCTTCTTCTTCTTCTTCTTTTGCATCTTGTATAAAGAAAGACAATGTATGAATTTTATTCCGTTTGGATGAGCTGAACAAATTACTGCCAATGAAGCTTGGAGCACTGAAGGCAAATCAAGCGCTAAGTTTAAAATGGCTTTAGCTCTAACTTTATTGTTAGAAATGTTCTGCTCAGTGCTACATTTAATGTAAGGAGATGCTTATGACCTAAGCCTTCCATTGTTCTTTTTATGATTACCACCACCCAGGCTTTCCCTGATGGATGATCCAACTATGTTTATGTATTAAGCTGATTAACTGATTTGTTATGCGTTTTGTATTTGTTTTGATTAATGTAAGTTTATTGTTGTTTTTATGCTGTTCACCACCATGTTGGCCTTATGGACATTATTATTTTTTGGCAAACAATTTAATAAAATAAATAAGCAGTGGTGAATGTGCATTCCCCTGGGGACTCTGCCATTGTCATCCTTTCCTCCTTCTGGCCAGAGTCTGTCTGTAGTGGAAATCCTGTTTTACTTGTGCGGTTGCTCATGGGTTTTAGAACTTTGAATTGCCAGGATTCTAGAATCCACATGTTTCAGAGGGTGCTCTCCCATTCATGTGGTGTGAACACCCGAGAGGGCTCTTTTTGCATATATATGGACTAAGCTGAAAGTTTTGCCCAGCCAAATTAGTACAGCTTTCAGGGGAACACCAAAACCCTCCTGAACATTTGAGAGTGTATGACTTTTCAATGGGGTGAGTTTACTAAGACTTGATGGTTACAAGATGATTAAAGCTTGGCGTTTCACCTGCATCCCTTTCTTCCTCTAAAGTGCCAAGATTATTTGGGGTGGCGAGGGTTGAACATGTCTCAGGCAATACAAGATCACATAACATCATCGTGAGGTGTACATGAAAAGAAAGCTTTATACAGTGGTACCTCGGGTTAAGAACTTAATTCGTTCCGGAGGTCAGTTCTAAACCTGAAACTGTTCTTAACCTGAAGCATCACTTTAGCTAATGGGGCCTCTTGCTGCCGACCAATTTCTGTTCTCATCCTGAAGCAAAGTTCTTAACCCGAGGTACTACTTCTGGGTTAGTGGTAACCCGAGGTACCACTGTACTAAGCAGAATTGCTTGCAAAAATGTGTATATTGTGCAAAATTGCATACAAAAAATGTGTATATTTGAATAAATTTGCTCTGAAATGCTCATTAATTACCATGAGAGCTTCTTTTTTAAAAATGCAGAATGATGTGGGAATGTGGTGAACTCAACCCTCCTGCTGACCCCTTGACCCAGAATATGAATGCCCCCTCCCAGGCTTTGTACCCCTGGCAGGAAGAAATTCGACAGGAGTAGCCATCCCCGTCACTTCATTAGAGAGGGACTTTATGCTGGCAATCAGGCAATAGCTTTTCCCACCTGCCTTGCCCTACCCTCCAGCCCTAGGAGCCTTTCCTAGACCCTGACTTTGAGAACAGCAGAAGCAGCTGGGACGAGAGAAGAGGAGTTCAGGGATATTTTTAAGAAAAAACGTTATTGGTTGTGTGTCTTTGTGGCATTTGTAGTTTTGTTAAGTTTTGTGCTATTTTATGCATTGTGACTTGCCGTTATTTTCATTGATTACAGTTTAGTAATTCTTTATTGTAATTTTAAAATGTAAACTGTTTAATTATTATTTGCTGATATTTAAGTTTACTGCTTACTATTATATTCTAATGGATTGCTGAATATTGCTTTATTTGATATACCCTAAGTCAGTGTTTCCCAACCTTTTTTGGGCAAAGGCACACTTGTTTGATGAAAAAAATCTCGCGGCACACCACCATTACAGCCCCGTGACGTCAGCGTGCAGCGTCACGCCGGGAGGGACGCACGAAAGTGAAAGTTTTCAATTTTTTCCCCTCCCCCTTGCTGGGGAACCTCCAAGCTTTGGGGGTGGGGGGGGGAGGAGGCAGCAAAGCGAGGCAGGAAGGAGAGCGCGGCTTGGCTGAGTGAGCTTTGGCAGGGGCAGGGAATGAGAGCCGCGAGGCGGGCGCTGCGGACGGAGGCGCTGCCCGCCGAGCTCGCAGCTCGCCCGTCGAAGCCTGCACGATCACCCGCCGCGGGGAGCCGGGGGCGGCGGCGCGGTTGCCGGGCAGCGGCGGGGGTAGTGGTGGCGGTGGCTGCTTGCCGCCCTCCTGGGCGGAGGCGGGCACGGTGGGCACCGGCACGGCCAAGGGCCCCTGCTTGGTGCCGTCGGATGTGGGAGCTCGCTCGCTCGCCGCCCCGCGTGTGCTCGCCGAGCATGCGCAGGCCCAGTAGCGAGCGGCGATAGGATGTAGCGAGCGGCGATGGGGCTAGCCGGAGAAGAGAGGGCGAGCCCCCTCCGCTCCGGCCCTAAAAAGGGCAAGCCACGCCCCCTCCAGCCAGCCGATTGGCTGGCCAGGAGGCGTGGCCGGATGGGATTCCCCTGCTCTCGCGGGGGCTGAGATGGGATTCCCCGCTCACGTGGGGGCGGATGGGATTCCCCGCTCACGTGGGGAAGGGCGTGATGCCCGCAACCCCACCTCCTGGGGCAGGCCCAGTAGCGAGCGGATGCACAGGCCCAGTAGCGAGCGGCGATGGGATGTGGGAGCTCGCTCGCTGGCCGCCCCGCATGTGCTCGCCGCCGCCACCCCGCCTCTCACCGCCCGACTCGCCCGCCTCCACGGAACACAAGGCAAAGTTCCACGGCACACTAGTGTGCCGCGGAACACCGGTTGGGAAACACTGCCCTAAGTTGTTTATTTTAAAGTTATGTTTTTATTATGGACTTTTCTGTTTTGGATCAGAGTGTTATTAGGTGGGTGATCTTTGCTGTCCATTTTGTTGTTTTTTCAGCTTGCAAATTGCCCTTTGTATAGTAATATAGAAGGGCAGTATACAAATTAAAATGAAATGAAAATAATAGTAATAACAATAAAAGTAATAATAATAATAATAATAATAATAATAATAGAAGATTGGGAAAATGAGAAGCAAAGATTGACAGAAGGCTAAGTGCCTTTGAATGGGCTTTGCTTACCCTCTCAAACACAAACACCCATCTTTAAGAGCTGGTGATCTTAAGTGCTGTGCAAAATGTGTCTTCACAGCAAGCAAGCATACCCTCTCCAAGTGTTTACGTGTAATTTTGGGTGAATCTCTTTGAGATTCTACTTCCCCTCCTCCCCTTAAAGAATGCTAAAACTTGACAACACTGATAACCGACACTGGTCTTGATGAATCACTAGCAAGGCGTCCCTAAGAGCATCTAGGCAATAGTCTCATTTGTTATTTTCTGTCTGTATTGTCCATGCTGTGCCACACTTCCAATGGTTTCTATTCAGAGCATTCAGCATTCTCTACAAGAAATGAAGTCTGAATGCCAAAGCACCAAGCCTACATACAATCCATTAGTGCTCCAAGTACCTTTTTTTCACACTGCCGGTCCTATTGTCCATGAGCCTGATATCACAATGAGTGTTGACAATTGTTGAGTTGCTGCACTGGAAATGTTCACAGCAGGCAAAGGTATCACTCCTCCTTCATGAAACATGGTCTCCTAGCAGTGATTTGCTACCATCTTCCTAGGGTATTGTGGGGAGCACTTTAGCAAACATTGCACACATTTTCCCTTTTCTTCACTTGATAATTCATTCATGAAAATGCACCCTCAATGGCTCTCTAAGATCTGGCAGACCTTTTTGCCAGTGGCACTTGCTTGAGGATGAAGGTTGCATGCATGAATTTTTCCCTGGGGGAAAGTTACCATTAGATGCAACATATCTAATTCGTCCATAATTACTAGTCTTCATGAATACGTGTCACTGACATTTGTAATGGGATTGAAGGATCTATACAATTTAGGAAGCGTCGGTGATTGTCTCAGGCAATATCACTCCTCAGGCAATCTCTACTTGATTACGAGCCGTCGCAAATGTGTTCCACTGTGACAAAGCAGAAATACAGCCATGTGAAGCCATTCCACTGAAATTTATGGTGCCTTTTCAGAGATTGTAATTTTGTTTTACCATATGGGGGGAGGGAAGTGGCATTTCCCTGAAAGAAAGAAGAATCACATGTACTCAACCTTGAGGGTACTTCAGCTTTCCCAAAAAACACTACTGCCAAAAGTGGAAGAAAGCTGGAAGTATTTCAAAGAGGAGGTTCCCAGAAACAAATTAACAGGCGTATACCATCTTTGGCATTATGCTAAAAGCGCTGCCACTCATGCTGGTCCTGCTAGACCACGCATGTCCAACAGGTAGATCGTGAATCTGAGCTAAGAGTTTGAGTTCTCCATCCATTAATAAGGTCAGACACTATGCCCTCCAAGAACTGTAGTATGATATAGAGGAATTGCAAGGATTCAGAGCCAAGCATTCTCTTGAGTGAATACTCCTGTTTGAATAATAGCAGAATGCTATCCTCCTATTCACTGCCAGTGAAGGCAGCAAATGTCCTGTGTCTGGAGGCACTTGGAGGATGGATGGCAGCTAACAGATTGAGGTTGAATCCAGACAAGACAGAAGTACTCTTTTGGGGGGACAGGGGGCAAGCAGGTGTGGGGGACTCCCTAGTACTGAATGGGGTAACTGTACTCCTGAAGGACTAGGTGCACAGTCTGGGAGTCATTTTGGACTCACAGCTGTCCATGAAGGCACAGGTCAGTTCTGTGTCCAGAGCTGATGCCTACCAGCTCCATCTGGTACGCTGGCTGAGACCCTACTTGTGTGTAGAGTTTCTTGTCAGAGTGGTACATGCTCTGGTTATCTCCCACTTGGACTACTGCAATGCATTCTACATGGGGTTACCTTGGAAGGTGACCTGGAAACTACAACTAATCCAGAATGTGACAGCTAGACTGGTGACTGGGGTGGAATCTAGACACATATAATAAACATTGTACAATGCAACAAAATATGATTTATGGAATCAATGTCTTGAGCACATGAGCAAAGTCTGTCCTGGTAGGGAACTCCTCTCAACCTACCATCCAACACTGCAGAGGAAAAGACATTTAGTCTGGCTTTGGTGAAAAGCCTTCGGTAGTTAGGTACTGTCAGGTTTTTGATGTAAGATGTTAACTTAAAGACATACCCATATTGAACTCCTACTGCCAGCAGACTACAGACTGCATGTGATCGAGATCGCAAGTCACTGTGTGCATTGTCCCATAATCTTTGCTTTAAAAAATTTTGGGCACCTTCATAACCCAGGTAATACAGTTGGGGGGGAGACCGTAATAAAGATTGATTGATTGAATAAACATTGTGAACGTGCTTTTTTTTTTAAAAAAAAAAACATTTTGAAAAATATATTTTGAATTTGCCATAGTTCACCATCCCCATCTAGTGTCACATTTTACAACACACTTAAAACATTTTATTTGCAGCTGTATAGCTGAGTCCCAGGAGTGGCAGCTGGGACCATATGACACCTGCCCTAAAGGATCTTCACCGGCTCCCAGCATGTTTCCAAGCACAATTCAAAGTGCTGGTGCACTTCAGCCTAGTATACCTGAAGGAGCATCTCAACCTTGATCGTTTAGCCCGGACACTGAGGTCTGCCTCGGAGGGTCTTGTGGTGGCTCCCTCACTGTGAGAAGTGAAGTTATAGGAAACCATGCAGACGGCCTTCTCGGAAGTGCAATGCCCTCCCATCAGATGTCAAGGAGATAAAGAACTACACAACTTTTAAAAGACATCTGAAGACAGCCTTGTATTGGGTAGTTTTAAATGTCTGACATTGTATTATGTTTTTATATGAAACCTCCCATAGAGGCTGGGGAAACCCAGCCAGATGGGCAGGGGATAAAAAATAAAATTATTTATTCTTATTCTTATACTAAGGACTGTTGAAAGGCATTTTGCCTACATCCTAATCTTCTTTGATATTGACTGACCACGCCTACTAGTTCTGTTTATGGAACTCCTATTATTTGTGACTCTATTCACATATCACATGTTTGCTGTTTATAAATTTTGAATATATAATGTTGTAAAAAATAAATAAATGTCAACACATTATTAGCCATGTGTTGCCTGTGATTATTCACAGTTTTCTGGTTTGCAACGCAGGGGTTTTCCTTTGTTGTATATTTTTGTTCCTCCTGGTATCAACTGTAACCCTAGTCAGAGAGCCACTTCTGTTTGGTCAACTAAATGCCGTCTGGTCTGAAATCTTGGCTGGCCTTAAAAGCCAACCTCCTATTCTCTGCTGAGCTGAGTGGCAGTTCAGTCCTCTGAAAGCAACACTTGGGTTTGATTCTTGAGTCCTTTTAGACATTATAAAGCTTTCGTAAGGCAACTTGTAGCTGTCATTTTTATGTGATAAACAGTCCTTCTGAACACAATCCCATATGAGGAGATCTAAAGGCTGCCATTTCTTGGGAGATCTCTGTTTTCCAGGACAGTGATAAACTTGAAAGTCAGGTCTACAATTCTGCCTTTGGGGCAAGATGCGTCTCACGTGGGTCTGCCACCAACAGAGCAGAAACAGCAGCAACAATATATGTAGATAGAAAACTGCTATGGCTGTTCGATGAAAAACAACACAGCCCTACTCCAAGTTAAGGGCTTAGGATGGGGCACACTGCTAAGATAATACTCATTATAGATCAGCCCAGAAATATTACTTGAACAAGTATGCTGAAAATTGCATGGCTACAGCCCACTTGAACACCTTGTCCAGGAGGTGGATATTGGCAATTGGACATTAGTGGTATAACCAGGATGGACCTCTTATGGAGGACATACATCACAGCCTCTTTCAGGGCAGCTGGAATGGCCCCTCCTGAAATGGTATATTTACCCCCTGATCATTCTACAATTGATTGTTTCCATTATGCTACTCATGTGGACGACAGATGCACAACATAGAGAACAGGGGTTAGCAGCCTTTTGGGGCTCATCGACCCTGGGGCACATTTTCAAACCATCACACACATATTACAGTCAAGCACACATCACAA